>NC_080072.1:10520842-11720842 GCF_949987535.1 Balaenoptera acutorostrata
CCCCTTTAGGCCACTAATGGATCTGATCAGAAATATGAAACTCTCGATAAAATCTTTACCTCCATCAGTGTCTGTGGGGAGTGGACTTGGAAAATTCTCAGAATACAGAGATTTCTATTGTAATCTCTTCCTTGGGACTTGGCTGAAAAACCAAACTGAACCGCATGGACTAAGAGCGGGGAGACTCTTGCCAACTTGGAGATAAAACACTGCTAATAACGTGATAAAAGTAAACACTACTAGAGGCCATGCTTGACCTTCGTGATCTAATGTGGTCTTCCTAGCAACTTCATGAAGTGTGCATTGCTGTCCTCAGGTGGAGAGGAGATTGCTAGGAGGAAAAGAGTTCAAATGGCAAAGTGAAGACTTTAGGAGCAGCCCAGTGACATACGAGTGGCTTTAGGTAGTGGGACAGATGGCACAGATCAGGGGCACCTATGATGCCAATATGCATCAAGGGTCTGGGCTAGAGTAGTATTACAATTACACAGTTTCACTATTGGGAGAAATGTGATGCATGCATCCACAAGATACTTTATATCGTCCAACAAACATACACGGAGGACCCTGTGTGCTGGGGTCTAGGTCAGATGCTGGAAAGTCAAAGTCAAGTAAGACAAGGTCCTTATCTTCAGGGAGCTAGCAATCTAGGGCAGTTCTCACAAACTCATGACCCAGGAGGCAAGAGAAATGAATGGAAGGGCTGGGCGGGCATCAGGGACAGGACACAGGGCAGCACATGGCCTACCACTGGGGTCAGTCTCTCCTCAGCTCCAGCCAGAGGATGCCATCCTAGAAACCAGGCTGGTTGGCAAGTTTTCAAGAGAAGTTAGAAGTCTGGATATTTATTTTTAGTCTGGTAAAATCCCCTGATTTTAAATGTTAGCGACTAATTTTTTTGTTTTTTCAAAAAACA
This sequence comes from Balaenoptera acutorostrata, assembly GCF_949987535.1. Classification (NCBI taxonomy): domain Eukaryota; kingdom Metazoa; phylum Chordata; class Mammalia; order Artiodactyla; family Balaenopteridae; genus Balaenoptera; species Balaenoptera acutorostrata. Next base: position 10,521,759 of record NC_080072.1, read on the forward strand.
TAGTGTGAGCCAAACCTCAAACAACTAACTGTGTGCGGGATTCAGCCTGCAGGCTCTGCAGGTTTTTATTTCTGGCCTAGAGGTGGGAGTAGAGAGGGGACAGAGAGGGGGTTCAATTCATGTCGGTCGAATGAGTAAGAGACCGAATGCATCTTAACCATGTTCATTTTCCTTCCTTTTGTAAAGAAAGATTACCAGGGTCATATAAACCAATGAATTTAATAAAGTCTACTTGCTGAGCATCTGATATAATTCCCCACTAAGATCCATGCCTTGAAACATTTTGTCTAGCAAACCAAGCATGCAAAGAAATAACTGCTAAGTGTCTTATCAGTCAAAGAAGACAAAAAAGACCACTCAGAGCTCCTGCTCAGCCTGAGATGAACAGGGCTACCTGTTAAACTGTTATTCCAGACAAAGTAAAAATGATGGAGTTTTATGGTTCCTTCCAGGATTCCCAGGGCCTGGGTGTTCCTGCGTGAGATCTATCTAGGCCTGTCCCTTGGGTAGAACAACAGAAAGCTGGCCTGGTCACCAGGTGGGTGATAGATTGGGTGCTGCGTCTTCCTACTCATTTTTGCACATTGTTAAAATTCAGTTTTGGTGGTTTAATCCCTATGGAGGAGATTTGACAGTGTGTAGCAAATGACATACACAAATACCATTTAGCTCAGCAATTCTACTTCTAGGGATCTATCCCAAAGATACACTGGCAAAAATACAAAAAGTCATATGTACAAGCCATTCACTACAACACTGTTTGTAAAAGCAAAAGATTAGAAATTTACCTGTAGTGACCATCCACGAGGGAGTGTTCAATAAGGGACAGGGCATCCGAACAACCGGGCATAATGCGGATGGAGAGAGGCGTGGAATGGGTGAGATCTTCAGGGTGTACTGTTTAGTTTTTTGAAAAGAGGGACCAAAAAAGGGCTTATAGTTTGTTACTTTTACATACACATATATATCTATTTTCAGTAAAACTAAAAAAATTATAATTTATGGGGGAGGGGCAGGGACGGAAGTGAGATTTTTCTTGTTGTATAATTTAACTTTGCAACCATGTAAATGTATTCCAGAATTTAAAAATACATAAATAAACACATCTGTCGAAATTGAGAGCTAAGACAAATGAGCCTAATTCTATCAAGTTGGCGACCTAGCCGCACACAACAAAACATTACTTAAGTGGCTTTAAAACGCAGAATTTCGACCTATGTTCAGAGTGGGAAATCTTCTAAGGACAAAGACAAACAAACAAACAAACAAAACATCCTCCCTCCAAAACCAAACCAAAAACAAAAAACCAAAGAAATCTGAAACTTTATCCAACACCTTATTGTTGGTGATACTGCTACTGTTATTTTGAAAGTATCTTATGTATGTTACAGGTTAAAGCAAGTAAGTAACTAATGCTAATGTTGTCATGAAGCACGACTTCCAGTGGAAGAGAGAAAAGATGTTTACATATATAACAAAAAAGCTTAAGTAAAACCCTGAGGTCTTAAAACTTGAATTGGAAGTGTAAGTTTGTACCAATTAATTATTTTCCTTTTTTTTTTTTTAAAGAAAATCTCTACTTTCTGGGTCTGACCACTGAAAAGCCTAGAAGCAATGGCAACTTGATAACAGTGACTGTCCTGAGGCCTAGCCTGTGGCCTCTAAATACCATTTCCCACCAGAGGATCCAGAGATTCTTAAAGAGATGGTTGATTTCAGGGCTGGGCCAAGAAATGCACAAGGTAAGCATGGGAATCTTGAAGGATCAGAAAGTTGAGGGCCTTCAAAGACCCTCAGGGGCCGCACAAAAGTTTAGGAATCCATATGAAGAGGCCAAAAGTGGGATAATTTTAACAACACATCAAATTGATTGAAACAAATTAAATATATAAAAAGCCATGACTAGTGGCGGCGCAGTGGATAAGACTCCGTGCTCCCAATGCAGGGGGCCTGGGTTCGATTCCTGGTCAGGGAACTAGATCCCACATGCATGTCACAACTAAGGAGCCCTCATGCCGCAACTAAGGATCCCGTCTCCCACAACTAAGACCCTGTGCCACCAAATAAATAATAAATATCAAAAAAAAAATAGCCATGAGTTCCAAGTGGTAATATACAATATCTAATTTGTTACTGTGACAGATTGCCAATGCACCAACTCACTATTCTGAACACTGAAAGAGGGAAATAATCATCAATATGTATGCTATTTTTGTATGAAGTATATTTCATGTAACTACAAATAGTCGATGGACTATTCATTTTAACTGAAGAATTCCAGTAATTAAATTCAGAAGAAATGGTGGAATCAGGAAACCACTGTTTTGCAACATCCTAATGAAAAAATGGATCTAGGCAAAGATCATCAATGGATGCTAAAACCATAAGATGAAAGGTCGAAGGGGAAGTTTATAATGGATGGATGAGTTTGGCAACATCAGGACCAACTGATCAATCTCAACATCTATCAAAGTGGGGCAACTAGAAATTATGAGCCTCTTGATGTGATGCCATAAGAAATACATGGAATTACATATGAAATATTCGAATAAAAAGTTTTGAACTCAAGTCTAGATTTAACTACCAGTTTTCAGGGAAATACATAGATACAGGAACAGAGAAGCAATCCTCTAAGCCCAATACTTGGGAATTCTATAGGACAAACAACCCCATCTCCTCCCGCTTTTTAAACAAATAAATGGCATAAAAATGGGGGGGAGAGACTGTTATTTATTAAAAGACTTAAAAGACAACAACCAAATGCAACATGTGTGCACATTCTCTAGATCCTGATTTGAATAAATAAACTGTTAAAAGGCATTTTTTTGAGAGGATCAGGGACATTTTAATATGGACTGGATATTAGACGTTACTTTTGATTGGAACAAAATAGCATTGTGGTTATACATATTTTGTGACACGGTAATCTCTTCCTTAAAATACTTCAGCAAAAATGAATAAGTAGTATAAAAATGTTAAAGTGAGGGTTTAGATAAAAAAAAAAACGATTTGTGTAGTTGCTATGGATTGAATTGTGTCTACCTCCAAATTCATAAGTTGAATCCCTAACTCCCAATGTGATGGAATTAGAAGGTAGGGCCTTTGGGAGGTACTTAGGTTGAGATGGGGTCTTGAGGGTTCGGCCCTCGTGATGGGATTAGCGCCTTTATAAGAAGAGCCACCAGAGAGCTTCCTCTCTCTCTTTCTCTCTCTCATTCTTCCTCTCCCTCCCTCCTTCCCTCCCTCCCCCTCCCCTACCACATGTGAGGACACAGCAAGAAGAGAGCTGTCTGCTAGCCCAGAAGAGGGTCCCCACCAGGAACCCAATTGGCTGGCACCTTGATCTGGACTTCTAGCCTCCAGTCTACGACAGCCTGGGCCGACTAAGACAGTAATGTAATTCTTGATGCCGAGTGATGAAACACAGGGTTCGTGATACTATTCTTTTTTATATTTGTTATGTTTGAAATCTTTTTGTAATAAGTTTAAAAAACTTCCATTTGGAAGTTTCTGTCTTTAGTGATACCCTGAGGGGCCCAAGAAAAGCAGACTTGGACAGGCCCCCACTGGCTGAGTGGTGGCAGTCCCCACCTGCTCATAACTCCAGCTCGTCTCGTGTGATCTGACCGTCACCGACCCCCCGCCCCACACTCTGGGCTGCTTGGTCATCCAGCTGGACACTTTGATGAGCCAGGTCAGGGCCTGGAGGTAGAAGGAATGAAGACACTTTTAGAAAAAATGGACTGGGAATCCCCCTCCCTGGGGGGGGGGAGTGCCATCTGCAGGTGAAGGATAGGGCTTAGGTAGGGAGGGAGCCAAGGAGCGAGGCTGTGGGGATATTCGGAAGGGAAGGAAGGAGGGATTCACAACCAAGTAACCAAGAGGAAGACAGCTTGCTTAGGACCCAGGAAGGAAGAAGCACTGAGAAAAGAATGGTACCTACCAGAGGTCCAGATCCACCTGGGTCTTCCGGTAAAACTTGTTGGAGGGCACGATCTTCCTGCTGGAATTCCTGCTCCGGACATGGAGGTGATAGAGCCATACTCCCTGCTGGTGAGACCCGGGAAGAGGGACACCCACACCCAGGGGCCCTTTGATTACACTCTAGCTGTTGGCATCATCCCAAGCTGGACAGCAAAACGGCAGCTCATCCAAAGCATTTAAAATAATGTCTAATTTATCTAACCTTCCTGGCATGTCTTGTACCCAGAGCTCCTTTAGGAGAGGTGATTCATCAGCCTAACTTGGGTTTCTACTGAAGTCTACAACCTTCCCAGTTGGTAACTTTTGCTTTGTAACTAACTGATTTCATCCCACAGAACCTGAGTGGCAGAATGTTCCAGTGGGCATGGCCCCTAAGGTCCTCCGGCTCACAGCAGCTGTGTGCCAACTGGTCTGCCACTCCCCGTTCTGAGTCCAGCATTGCCGGACATCATCAGGCAATCACGGCACCCTGACTACCAGATGTGGCCTCAGCATCCTGGGCAATGGGCACCTCTCAGACACTTGTCCACTAATTGGCATTGACCTTCAGTCTGGAACAACTGCTCTGGAGCAAGTCTAGTCTCCCCAGTCCCAGAGATGGGGAAACTGAAGCCTGGGGTGTATGACTTACCCAAAGGCTGCAGGCAAGTTAGTGAATCGTTGGGACCCAGGGCCTCTGGTTCTCAGGCTGGGAGAGCTCCGAGCAGGGAAAGATCAGAGAAAGCTCAATTGCAATCCACTGCTGGGAAGCTCTCAGAAGTCTGCAGGTGCCAGAGCGGAAGTCCTTTCCCCTCCTTCCTCAAGTCTGGCTCCGCTTCTATCACCAGACCTGCCATTGTAGCAGGAGGAAAGCAATACTGGGAGCTGGCTCTGCTGGGTGCCAGGCAGAGTGGGGGCACCCCCAGCTGGAGTGGCACCGGCAGGCAGTCGTACAAATAACGCCCGACTCACGCCCAGCTCAGCAGCCCTAGGGCTCCCGCTTCTCGTTCACACAACACAGACCCTCGCGAGATTGGGTAATATTGACCTGCGTTCACAGTGAGGAGCATTTTCTGCTCAGCCCTTTGGCAACTTAGATGCAATGTCTTACTCTTTCTTCAGGGAACACCTGGCTGAGCGAGGCTGGGCGTGCTCAGACAAGCTTGGATTCAAGGGACTTGTTCCCTCTTTGATGCTCAAAAGGACCTTGGAGCTTTGAAGGCCTTGACAGGGGATGAAACCACTCCTGTTCTATGGGGACTTTGCTATACAGATCTGGTTGGAGAAAAAGGACAGATGCACAGGGCAAGGCTAGGCATCCCTGGGTACCAACTGATTGTGAGTTGAGTTCCAGCCACCAGGCCTCAGGGTCAGGTGCTGGTGCTGGTCCCCATGGCCACCTCTCGAGAAGGAATGGAGGAAACAGATTTTGCCCAGAGAGCAGTGTGGACTGGGGACACCGTGATCACACAGGGGAAGGTTAGACAAGAGTGTTTACTTCCCTCTTGGCTCTATCAGTGCCCTGGAGGTTCCACCAAGGAGGACAAGCAAACGGAGGGGGTCAGAGTCACTGGTGGTACCCCTGGCACCTGATGCCCCTGGTGATAACCGTCTCGTCTACACAGCCCCGGGCCCAGAGCTGACTCAGCCCCATGACAGCTCTGGGGTTTCCCTTCTGGAGAGGAGGGAGAAGGCTCGCTGCTGGTAACTCACAAGTGAAGTGTGTGATGAGGTCATGGTTGGTGACCTGTGGCCTAGGTTCAACCGTGAAGGAAGACTGAAGGTGGAAAAGTAACCATTAATTAAGCTTGGTTACCTTGGGCCTTTGCAATGGCTATTTCCCCCATCTGGAATGTTCTTCTCCCAGCTCTTTTCATGGCTGGCTCCTTCTCAACATCTAGTGTCACTTCATATGTCCCCCACCACCCCCTCCTGCAGGGAGGCCTTCCCTGGCCACTCCATTCTCCCAGGCACACAGCCTGATCCATTCGAGGAGCCCATAGACACTGACTGCATTTCCCGTGTGCTTTTCATGGGCACCTGAGAGCTTGAGAGTGTCCCCAATTTACAGATGAGGAAACTGAGGTTGAGAGCGGTTAAGCATCTCCCTGGGGCACACAGGGCCTGTGAGTGGTAAAGCCAAGATTTGAATCCAGGTCTGTCTGACTGCAAATTCCAGTCGCTCTTTAGTCCTGGGCTTGGGGGACCAGGAAGTGATGCAGAGGAGACGAGAGTGTTGGGGATGGAGGGGGTAACTGGGAAAGGATCTCATCTATTGGGAAATATTCATTCTTTCAGTGAACCCTTCTTCACGGTGCTCTAAGCCAGATCCAGAAAATCCTCGCTGCGTAGATGGAGCCTCGAGGGCAGGGACAGCGTGTGGACTGTGCCGAGAACACAGATGCTGGGCCCAGGGGGAAGGTGGCCTGAAGCCTAGTTCATGATCTTTTGCCACGAGCCAGTCCCCTTGGGAGCTTGTCCATCTGGAGGGCCAGCTTTTTCTGAATGGGCTAGCAGGGGCCTTGTAGTTCAGGAAACAAAACTTCAGAAAAGAAATGTGATCAGGTTGTAACGGAGACATGCTCCTGGCGTCCTGGGAAGCGGATGCCTAATATTGCCTTGGGTGGAAAGTTAGGAAGGCTTCCTGGTGGAGGTGGCAACTGAGCTGTGTCTCGATGGATAAAAGGACTTTGCTGAGTGGGTGTGGGGAGGAGGGAATGCCCATCAAAGAGGGCAGCACTGGCATTGTACTGGACTCCAGGGATTGTCAGTCACTTGGCAAGCTTAGCCCTAAGGGATATATTATATTAGTCTGGGCAATATGGGCAGTAACAAGCAATGCCCAAATTAAAAATAATAACTTTTTTCTCTTACTCTCTCTGTCTGTCCATCATAAGTTGTCTGGGGCTCTGATTGGAGACATCTTCTCCTGGGGATGCAGACTGATGGAGACGTCACCGTCTGCAATGTCACTGTTTGCTGTGGCAGGAAGAAAGGCGTGTGCCAATTCATGTGCTGAGTATCGTGAATGAAAAGTGTTGCCTGCCATATCAGTAAACAAAGGATGCTGCAGCCATCAAGCCATCACATTACAGCTGCCCCCAGTGGTGAGTCTTGAGGGAACTCAGGATGGAAATAGGTTGCCACCATCGAGCCCTCAGCTCCTGCTGCCAGCCCCCAGTGGTGCACCTAGAGGGGACTCAGGAGGAGAAAAAACAGGATACTTGCCCTAGATAGCTAAGGTGCCATCAAAGGAATGATTTCAATGAGTCCAGACTCTTGCATCTTCCCGTACATCAAAAAGCACAAAATTCCTTAACTTGAGATGTTTGGTTTCCTTTAATTAACAGTAATTCTTTGATGTTCCAACTACCTGCTTTTTGTTGCAAAAACTCCTGTATATCCTGGCTCCTCCTGTACCTCTTCAGAGTGGTCCCTCTGAAGGGACCTGGGCTTGAAGTCCTCAGAAAGTCTGCCAAATAAAACAGAATTCTCAACTTTTAGGTTGTGCATTTTTTTTTTTCAGTTGACACAATCAAAGCATTTGCCAGGAGTGACCTGTGTCACTGCTACCTACATTTCACTGGTGTAAACAAGCCCTATGGCCGCACTGAATTTTGAGGGAGTATGGAAGTGTAATCCAGCATGAGTTTAGGACAAAGACTTGAAAATCTGGACAACGGCACTAATAATGCACAGGACAATGTAGAAAAGGAGAACGAAGAGCAGCTCCCAGGGTCGGGGTGGGGCCTTGAATACCATGTTCGAGAGCATGGGATTTATCCTGTGGACGATGGGGATCTTTGAGTAGGTGAGTGAAATGTCACACTGCAGAGAATGGAGGAGAAAAAAGGAAAGAGAGGCTAAAACATCAGAAGGATACAAGAGATGAAAGACGTTAAGAGGAAGGAAGGGACTTCCCTGGTGGCGCAGTGGTTGAGAATCTGCCTGCCAATGCAGGGGACACGGGTTCGAGCCCTGGTCTGGGAAGATCCCACATGCCGCGGAGCAACTGGGCCCGTGAGCCACAACTACTGAGCCTGCGCGTCTGGAGCCTGTGCTCCGCAACGGGAGAGGCCACGACAGTGAGAGGCCCGCTCACCGCGATGAGGAGTGGCCCCCGCTTGCCGCAACTAGAGAAAGCCCTCGCACAGAAACGAAGACCCAACACAGCCAAAAGTAAATAAATAAATAAATTTATTAAAGAGGAAGGAAGTATATTTAAAAAACCCAGAAGCTGTAGAAATGGGGCAGGGGGAGCATTTGGACACTGAGTGAAGGTCATGGCTGCTAGCTTCCAACCCTCCATTTTGGTGGGAAGAAGGAGCATGCACAGATATTTTGGAGGGTTTGTGCTGGAGAATCAAGACTTTGGTGGGGGTATAAGGAACCACCTCAAGACTCTAAAAGTTTTTCATGAAAACGAAGGACTAGACTTACTCTATGGTGAACTTTCAGAGTAGAACAAGGACAAAGGTTAAAAGGGAAGAAGGCAGATTTAACTTTAATTTGATAACAACTTCTGTCTTTAAGTTACCATTGTTATTCCAACGGTTTGCCAAGCACCTTGCAGAGATAGGGGTGTGTGTGTGATGTTTGGAAATGTTAATATCCTTCCTGTTCTCACAGCGGCAGGAAAGAAGGAATGGAGAGGTAATACTCTAGGCCAGAGGGAGGGTGGTAGTTAAAAGCTTTGTGGTGTTCTAGAACTACATCGAAGGAAGCTCCCACCCCTGCTGGTGTTTGGAAGGCGAAGTTAAATGAAGTTAAAAGGGGAGATAGGCAGAAAGAGTAAGTACCAGGATGGAAAGGGGGAGGAAGCTCTCTCTGGGGAAAGAGGAGTGGTCCACACTGAGGCTCATTCTCCTCCTGTCACGTCTGCAGGATGGGGCAGAACTTCTGACCAGAGGTCGGGGGGTACTGTAGTCTGATCACTGAGCATGTGGCCTTCAGAGGAGCTGGTGTGATCCCCTAGGACTGGTCCTTGCTCCAGCCCAGACCTTGGGAGGGGCACCTCTGTGACCTGCCCAGAGACAGAGGGCACTGGTATGTCATCTTGCGGCTGGGGGATCTGATGGTGACATCACAGTGTCTGCACAAACACACACCCCCCCTTCATTTTTTCTTTTGACACCACAATAGTCTGGAAATCTCAAAGGATTCTATGGAGGAGTGAAAAGAGTGGGATATAAGTTCTCTCTGGCCTGGAGGGGAGAGAAAATTGAACTTGAGTTAAAGATAAAGGTATATGACATGGCTTACAAAATGAGAATGAGCAGAGCATAGCACTTAAGAATGCAGTGCTGGAGCCGGATGGCCTGGGTTTAAATCCCAGCTTGGCCATCTACTAGCTGTGTGACCTTGACAAGTTACTTACTCTGTTTGTGCCTTACTTTCCCCATATTTAAATAGGGGATAATAACAGAACCAAATGAGTTAATATGTGTAGGGTGCTTCAATTCATGGTAAGTGCTATATGAGTTTTAGATGAAGTTGGTGACTGAAAAAAAAAAAGCACGATGTGAGAGTTGTGAGTTAAGTTTTATTGGGGGCAAAGTGAGGACTATAGCCTGGGAGACAGCTTCTCAGATAGCGCTGAGGAACTTTGCCGAAGAGGTGGGTGGGGGGAGGAGGTTAGTATATATGTGATTTTGGTGAAGGGGGTACGTGCAGTCAAGCACACATTTTGGCAGAGACTTGCTGCTAGTCAGGAGAAGGTTGCTGCTAGTCACGAGGAGCAGGCGTCTCCGTTAATGATTTTAGTGCTTTTCTAGATACGAGAAGATGCAAGAAATCGGGCTCATAAAATCTTTTCCTAAAAATATTTATCTGAAGGCTTGTTCTGTCAATTTTCCCAGAGCACAGAGTGCCTCATTCCTGAGCTCCACCCTGAACTCCTTTCAGGGTGTGTTGAAGGTCAGCGACTTCAGTGGCTAGTGACGCCATCCTTGTAGTGCCAGATGGCGAGTGACAATTTTTAGTTGGCAAAGGTAAGCATGTATTTTGGACTCAAATTCGTACCTGTTACATCTGCTTTATGTGGGGAGCTTGCCCGGGATTTAGGAGCTGCCTCAGTGTCATGTAATGATTTGAGGGAACATCTGGTTCCATCTCTGGCTTTGCAGATGAGGAATCAAGGCCAAGAGAGCTGAAGGAACTTGGCCAAAGTCACTCTAGACCAAGGAATTTAGACAAAACAGGGACTGGAACTCGGGCAAGTTGGAGCCGTGAGTCAGCCTCTTGCCAGCTGTGTGATCGCTGTGCGGGGCTGTCCAGCTGTGGGATGAATGGGCTGCTTTGTGGGCCTCCAGGCCTGAGTGGGAGCCGGCAGAGGCTGTCTAACCTCCAGATGGTCTGGGGGCTGCTTGGAGGAAAGGCCATTTTTTCCTTCTGACATCCAGCTGGCCTGAGGGGTTGGGGAGCTTTGTTTGACCTCCTGGAGCCTTAGCACAGCTGATGCCAAGGTCAATGGGGATGAAAGTGGGGGCGGCTGCGGTGTGACACCAAAGGGGACCCAAACTAGAGATGGAGCCTGACCTGTCTTGACTAAGCGCTTTATCAACAATCACACCAGTTCCTGCATCCTGCTCTTAAAAAACTTGTGCATGTGTGTGTGTTGGGATGGGGTGGGGTGGGCAGGGATTTAAATGCCATGGTGAGATGCTCTCCACTGGGGTGAAATGCACCACTGCTCCAGCTGGTGGCTCATCCTGGTTCATCAGAAATGGTTTCCTCGGGCTTCCCTGGTGGCGCAGTGGTTAAGAATCTGCCTGCCAATGCCGGGGACATGGGTTCGAGCCCCGGTCTGGGAAGATCCCACATGCCGCAGAGCAACTAAGCCTGTGCGCCACAACTACTGAGTCTGCGCTCTAGAGCCTGTGAGCCACAACTACTGAAGCCTACGTACCTAGAGCCCGTGCTCCACAACAAGAGAAGCCACTGCAGTGAAAAGCCCGCACACCGCAACGAAGAGTGGCCCCCGCTCGCCGCAACTAGAGAAGGCCCACACGCAGTAACAAAGACCCAATGCACCCAAGAATAAAAATAAAATAAAATAAATTAATTAAAAAAAAAAAAAAAGAAATGGTTTCCTCGAAACAGAAACAGATTCACAGTCTTCGAAAACAAATTTATGGTTACCAAAGAGGAAAGGTGGTGGTAGGGGGAGGGATAAATTGAGAGTTTGGGATTAACATATATACACTACTATATATAAAATAGATAGTCAACAATGACCTACTGTATAGCACAGGGAACTCTACCCAATATTCTGTAATAACCTATACAGGAAAAGAATCTAAAAAAGAATGGGTACATGTATATGTATAACTGAATCACTTTGCTGTACATCTGAAACTAACACAATATTGTAACTCAACTATACTCCAATATAAAATAAAAATTCAATTTTTAAAAAAGAAAAGGCTTCCCTGGTGGCGCAGTGGTTAAGAATCCAGCTGCCAGTGCAGGGGACACGGGTTCAAGCCCTGGTCCGGGAAGATCCCACATGCCGCGGAGCAACTAACCCCATGCGCCACAACTACTGAGCCTGCGCTCTAGAGCCCACGAGCCACAACTACTGAGCCCACGTGCCACAAGTACTGAAGCCCGCGCGCCCTAGAGCTCGTGCTCCGCAACAAGAGAAGCCACCGCAATGAGAAGCCCATGCACCGCAACGAAGAGTAGCCCACGCTCACCGCAACTAGAGAAAGCCCACGCGCAGCAACGAAGACCCAATGCAGCCAAAAATAAATAAAAGTAATTAATTAAGTAAAAAAATAAAAAAGAAAAAAAAGTAAAGATTTCCTCTAGAGACCAGAAGGGGCTCTTTCCCCTCGAGGGATTCCTGATGTGATGCTGGAGAGGGCAGAGCGGGTGCATAACACCTTGACATCATCTGAGATCGCATTTTTCCCAGCTTTGGTGTGTTTTACTTCTAGTGGCCCCTTTGACTTGTCTTTGGAGGATCTAATACAAGGGCCCCTAGACACTGCGTGGCCGTTAGTTGAAGCCTGAGAGGTAGGGGCCTGTGGGAGTGGGAGAGCCCAGCTCTTTATCCTTGGGTTAGGGCATTTTGAAGGCACAACTTACATTCCAGAGTTCGCTGGGGGAGCAGGCTGGAGCTTCCCTCTCCAAGACTTGCATGAAATCACATCCAGGCTTGGTTTCATCCCTTTTCCTATTCTTGCTTCCTCTGTGCCCTCACTGGTTTCTCTGGGAGCAACTTTGAAATAAATCACTTGTACATGAAACCTCGCATCATGCGCTACTTCTGGGGAGGCTGACCTAAGATGGTCCCTTCTTCAGGCAACCCACTGAGACCCCGACTGATATAGGTTCCCCTCCCAACTGTTCCTAGAGCATCTTGAAGCTGTCCCTACCATGTGGCTTTGCCCTTGCTTCATTTTCTGAAACCCACACTAGACCACGTGTTCCAGAGGGCAGGAATCTCACTTGACTCACTTGTAAGTCCATGTAAGTAGATCTTGTCTCTATCCACCAGACTCCAATTGTCAAAACAAGGCTAACACACAGGTTAGTTATTAGGTTATGGGTATTAGGTTACAGGTTCAACTGCTGTAATCAAAGCCTAAATAACACTGTCTTAAATATAATTTCATTTCTCCTTCATGTAATAATAGTACAGGTCGCTCCACAGTGATGGGGACCCGGTTCTTTCCTGTTGCTTTGCCATCTTCAACATGTGATATTCACCTCTGTTCTAATATGGCTGCTCCGGCTCCTGTCATTACATCTGCATTCCAGCTAGCAGGACAGAGAAGGGGAAGCAGGATGTGCCCCTTTCCTTAAACGGCATAACCAGAGGTTATAAAATTGCTTCCACTCATTTGTCATTGGCTACAATGAAGTCAAAGGGGCACTTTTAGGTGAAAGAGAGGCTAGTATATGGACTTTTTAGCTGGGTGGCCCTAGACTAGGGGTTTATTTACCAAATGAAGAAGGAGACAATTAGGAGTGCCTGTTATACCCTCCTGTTTCAGTGAAGATAAGCTGAGTTACACTATGAAGACATAAAACCCCCAAATCTCAACGGCTCAACATAACTAAGGTTTATTTCTCACTCACATCTCAGGTGGGTGGGCAGGGAGCCCTGCTCATCACAGTCTCTTCGGGAGGAAAGCAGATGGAGGCTCCCTCTGGATGCAGGGGAAGGGAGTGTGTGGCAAATTGGACTCTGGTTCTTAAAGGCTTCCACTTGGAAGTGACATATCACCTCTACTCACATTCCATTGGCCAAAGTAAATTCCATGGTCATGGCAAAGCTGGGGGTGGTGGGTACATAGAAGGGCAGGGGCAGTGTGACCCTACTACAGAATATATATGATAAGTAACAGTGGCCACCACCCTTCATTCATGTGCCTATATTTTGTTCTTCTTTGCTTCTCCCCACCCTGCTCCTCAGCCTCTTTTGGGATGTAGATACGGATTTGGATGAGACTATATGAGAGGACATATATTAGGCTGTTAATTAGTGGGGAAACCAAGCCAAGAAAGAAAGAAAGAAAGAAAGAAAAAGAGTCCAAAAACTATAAGAAAGCATGTTTGTAATCACAATTCTGCATTTATACAAGATTAGGTATATGTGTGGTTTATGCATAAATTTAATAAAATAATAAAGGAAAGAAAAATTTAAAATATAAATTCATTTACCAAACCCAACAAAATAATAATAATAAAACTGTACAAGAGTAACCACATAGTAGTATCAGGTTTAAGTTTGGATGCACATTACAAAAAACCTAAAAGAACCATAACTTTAACAAGATAAAACTTGATTTTTTTTTCTCCCACTTAAACAAATCTGGAGGTGGGCCATCCAGAACTTGACTGGTTTCCACCTCCAAGGTCAATTCATGGTCCAGTACAACTGCAGGAGTTCCAGCCATCACATCTGAAATCCAGACAGCTGTTTAAGAAGAAGGCAGGGAAGTCAAAGACACTCATCTCCCAGCTGAATCAGCTCCTTTAAAGCAGCTTTCCAAGAAATCCCTCTTATACATCTGCTAATATCACAAAGTCACCAGTCATGACTAACAGCAAAGGAGATTGGGAAGTGCAGTCTTTTAGCTACTGGGCACATTGCTATATAACAAAATACATTCTATTTTGAAGGAAAACCCAAAAATGGCTAATTCTGTAAGCAGCTACCAGCCTCTGCCTCAGAGACACAAAACCTTTCTGGATTGATCAGGCCAAACTACTGGGCATAGTGTGGGAGCCAGGAGGAGGGAGTAGGAGTGAGAAATCAGCCAGATGGATCTGACTTGTGAGTCAAAAAAAAAAAAAAGAAAGTCTTCACTGGAGACCTCCTGAAGACTGAATTGGGGGTTATACATACCACATGGCCAAACTTCTTTTGAAAACTGCTTTTCCAACTCAGTTCCCAAATCTCTCTCAATATCTTAACTTCTTAAATATCTTGTCTTTGTGACCTCACATTCTGACCTACCTGTCTGCCATCCTTACTTTTGTTCACATCACTTCTCCATTCAGTCCACCAGCATAATGAAATCCAGTACTGAGGAGCTAAACAAACACTTTTTAGAAGTGGGTAGAAACACAATGACCATTTCTACTTTAACGTTTTTTGCTCCTGATCAAGGTCATCTGAAGGACTGAGATGTCTTGGAATAGTGAGATCCCTTGTTTCCTCTAAAATCCCAACCAAGAATGTAACTTCCTTGATGCTGGAGATGGTGTGTTTACTTTTGTGTCCACAGGTCTTAGCGGTACAGGTATTCAGTGAATGTATGTGGAATGAATGAACAAGAGAAGAGAGTAAGGAGCTGCCTTCTCTTTCTCTCTCTCTCTCGTTTTTTGCATGTATGAGGGCCACTCTGAATCATGAATGACATTGGGTATAACCGAGGCATGGTATATGGGGACATAGGTGCAAGTGATAGGGGACAAGGATCAAAGGGGGTGGGACTAGAGCCAGGGGAAGCTGAAAAGAGCCAGAAGTGGAAAATAGGAAGAAACAAGGTAGGAAGAGCAACTTTTTCTAATACTACCTGCCTCAGATGACTTGACTCTCCTGCCATATTTCCCCGCCCCCCTCCTTTGCCCTAATTCTCTATCTTTAGTTATTCAGAAGGGCAAGTATCACCCTCCCCCTGCCCCACCCTAAGATGACTTGGCAGTGACCCAGCTGGTTCAGAGAGCAGTTTGTCATTTCCTCTCAACACCCTCAGTGGAATCACTGTGTCTGTCACATTCACAAGTTATTATTGTCATTGTTTTAGGAGTTTCTAGGATCTGCATAAAGAGATGTATAAAATAGTCTTTGCCTGTCCTTATAGAAGTTGCTATCTAGAGGGAGTGAATGTTCAATTACAGAAAAATGTAATAAATGCTAAGAAAGGAAAAAAATGTTGGTTGTTTGAAGAACATACAAGGGTGGACACTTACCCAGTCTTGGGGGTACAAGAAGGGCTTTCCAAAAGTGGAGTCTAAGACCTAAAGGAGGTGAGTGATAGGAAACCTAAAACAACAGTGGCTTACAAAGGTGGTTTATTTCCCTTTCCTGTAAAAATCCAGAGGTGGGCATCCAGCAGTGTCATGGGGCATGGGGCTCCATGGTGTCAGGACTCAAGCTCCTTCTATTTTGTTGTGTGGTCAGGTATGGCCTCTTGTCTCATGGTTGCCTCATGGTTCAAGATGACTACTCTAGCTCCAGCTATTGCACCCACATTCCACAGTCCAACATAGTACCAGTAAGTGAAAGGACTGCTAAATATAAACTCAAGCTAATCCATCAGTAGGGTCTTCTAATTTTTTACCCCCAAAGTAATACAAATACAGGATTAAAAATTATATAGCACAAAAGGGTTTATAACAAAAGGTTAAGGTCATCTGCCCTCGCCCTCCCCATCCTCTAGAAACAGTTTCAGCCCAGCTTTCTGGCAGCTGCTGTCAATGGGAGCCACTCTGACATTATGTTCAAAGCGAAATGTTTGTAAAACCAGCCATGGCATCCCTCAAAAGAGTTACTGGTGTCTCAGAAGGGTCAGTACCTTGAGACTGCTTTCCTCACTGATCCCTTCCGTGGTCTAACAGGTGACCTCTCATTGGAGAAGGGTGATCACCTGACCCAATGGCCGTTAATTCTTAGGAGGCCTGGCAGCCTATGAGGAGGCAAGAAAGAGTAAACTCTGCCCAATAGGCGCAACGGTGATTATCTTAGCCAATCAGATCCACTCTCTCTAGAATTTGAAATAGAAATTTGAGACTGAAAGAGTGTTAACACAAAGAAAAAAGAACAGAGTCAAATAAGAAGAATGAGACCTAGAATATTGCTGTTCCTGGCACTATCACCACCCGTGGATTTTATTGTTATGTGACCCAATAATTTCCATTTTGCAGAAGCTGTTTGAGTTGGGTTTCTGTTACTAGAGACGATGGTCTTAATTCAACATTCCAATAAGGTTTTGAATTTGGGTGGCACGGTTTCCTTGGTCTAAGAAGCTCTCGTTCCGGGGGTCCCATTTTTACAAAGCTGCAATTTATGGACGCTGCTGAGAGGCAGACAGGGAATGGGCTTCATCTCCAGGCCTGGTTGCCCAGTACAAACTGCCTAGAGAAGAGAGCGCTAGCATCAGGCCCTTGCTTCAAGGCACCGGCCTCATGATTCTGCGCAAGTGAGGATGCTTAAGGCCATCTGTTATTTTTAAAGCACTACCCATACAGAATGGACTAAATGTAACCTAGGGTCTCGGGAAACAGGTTACTTTTCGGGAAGCTACTCAAGTGTTGTTCGCCAGTCAGTTCCAGACTGACAGCCACTGCTGTTGGCCAGGGGACACTTAGGACTGCGATCACTCCAGTCCCGGCGTGGGGGTTTCGCAGTCTCAGCTCAGACCATCTAGGGAGTCCCTCGGTGCTGGGATTCCATTTGTTTCCTTTCGGGTCTCCTTTGGGCCACTTCGAGCAGCACCACCAAGGCCGAGCTCTCTTAATAAAGGAGACCCTCTCCCGCCTACCAGAGAATCGGCAGACGCTTGCGCAGGCGCACTCGCACAGGGCGGCTTGGGTTCCGCCCAATGGGCGGTGTCCCCTCTGGGGGCGGGTCAATGGCCTGCGAGGGGTGGGGCCAGGCTCCACCAAGCGCTGGAGGGATCTCGTGGGCCTTCCCGTAGGTGTGGTCCCGGGTGGCAGCGAGAGTGTGTGTGGGGGGGACCGGGCGACGGTGTCGGGGTGACTCAGAGGCCCCTGGCGCACACAACGTGCCGCGGGACGAGTGGCGTGGACCCCAGCTCCCAGCGCCCGGACGTTGGAGGGGGGGTCACATCCGGCGGGAGGGGGCGGGCCTCGTGGACCCCGGAAGTGTGGGCTCCGGCTGCGATTTAACCCGCGACGGCGTTGGCGGCGACGGCGGAGGCAGGGGTAGGTGAAAGGGGCCTGGGGAGGGGCAAGGACGGGGATGGGGGCGGCGCTGGCAGTTGCTCCCGGCGCGCCTCCGCCTGCCCGCTTCACCTGGCAGAGGCTGGTGATTGGGCGCGAGGGGCGCGTGACTCCAGCGGAGGGCCGGAGCCCCTGCCGCTCGCAGTGGGAGGGCGGGAAGGAGGGAGGCAATGCCCGAGCTCCCCGCGCAGGTCGCGCCTCCAGCACCCCCCCCCCCACCTCACCGCCACCTTTCACCCTCCACCCCGTACTTGAGCTCCCTGCCGGTCACACTTCTGGTGACGTTAGAGCCAGTTTACCCATGTATAGGCGGGGAAACAGCCTAAGAATGGGGTCTGACTTGCCAGAGGGAGTCCAGCGGCAGAATGGGGTCTGAGGGACGCTCTGGTCTTTTAACTCTCTGGGCTATACCCTTTCTCCAGGGCAGTGAGGTTGTGGCTTTTCAGCCTTGATTCTGTTCTTATCCTTTATTCTGGACCCGGACTTGGGCTGTCCAGCATCACAGACCACTCCCTAGTTCTGGGCCTGCTGGGTACAGAGGTCATTGGTGTTTGTGAATCTCCAGCGTGTGCCTGGTTCCTCCTGAATTTAGAGAGCAGTGGTGTGTGTGTGTGTGTGTGTGTGTGTTACTGGCAGAGTTGACTCTACAACTCAGGGTTTCAGTCCCTGAGACTAGGCAGTACTTTCTCAGCTACACAGTGTCTGGGCTCACTCACCCTGGGAATGTCCACTCTTAGCTCTGGAAACTTAAGAAACTCACTTCCCTTCACTTCAGCAATATCCCAGTAGTACTGTTGCTGACTCAGGCCTTTTCCACCCTCTTCATTGGCTCCCTGCCTCTTACCCAGGAGTCCCATTTCCTACTGGTGCACCCAAGATGCTGCCACCTGACTGTCAGGCTGTGACTGTCAGCCCTAGAGCTGGAAGTGGTGGTGACCAAGGGTTTGGAAAGGAAAGACTTTCTTTGTCTGTTGTCCAAAGCTGTGACCCTGTACAGGCCTGAACTCTGGTTCTGGGTGGGAGTGAGGACTTGGAGTGAAATACTGGACCCTGAAGTGAGAGTTCTTGGTTGTCATAATGTCCAGAAAAGCTTTTTTCCTAGATTATCTGAGAAATCTGGCTTGGTGCCTTTGTAGTTTCCGTTAGGTAGAAATTTTTCTTTGTAGATTTCATCTGGGCAGCTTCTGGTGGCTGTTTTTCTGTTTTTGTTTGTTTGTTTGTTTTTAAGGTAGCAAAAGCTCTGACTTCTTGCTTGGCTGCCATGTGCTATTGGCAGTGTTCTGGGGGCTTTGTGAACATACTGGATTCTGGGAACACTCAAGGTAGATGATGAGCCCATTTTGCAGATGAAGTAAGTGGGTAATAGAGATGTTAGGTAGGGTGCTACAGCCAGTAAATGGCCAAGTTGGGATTTTTAACCCGTCCGTCTTATTTCCAAGCTAATGTATCTGCTGGATGTTAAGAATCATCTGTGATGCTTGTTAGAGATACAGAGCCTCACCTTTGGATATTCTTGCTTAGATTCTGGAGAGGGACCCAGGAATTTGTATTTTTAACACTTGCACTGGGTGATTCTTACTGTAAGGCAAGTTTGGGAAGCACTGCCTTAAGGAGTTTGTAGATTTGCTGAGCTTGGAAGTGAAATTATTTCTAAGGCTTCTTGTTATTTTTTTGCTTATTGCTGTGTAATTTGCTAATCTGCCGTTAAAAGGGCATTGGGGGCTTCCCTGGTGGCGCAGTGGTTGAGAATCTGCCTGCTAATGCAGGGGACACGGGTTCGAGCCCTGGTCTGTGAAGATCCCACATGCCGCGGAGCAGCTAGGCCCGTGAGCCACAACTACTGAGCCTGCGCGTCTGGAGCCTGTGCCCCCGCAACAAGAGGGGCCGCGATAGTGAGAGGCCCGCGCACCGCGATGAAGAGTGGCTCCCGCTTGCCACAACTAGAGAAATCCCTCTCACAGAAATGAAGACCCAACACAGCCAAAAATAAATAAATTAATTAAAAAAAACAAAAACAAATGTTCAAGTACACTTGGTGTCTTAAAAAAAAAAAAAAGGGCATTGGGGTAGCTAGCTGTGTGAATCATCTCTTGAACACTGTTGGCCAGTCCTAGTAGGGTTTTTCCAGACTGACCTAATCAGGTCAGCAAAGACCTT
This sequence comes from Balaenoptera acutorostrata, assembly GCF_949987535.1. NCBI lineage: Eukaryota > Metazoa > Chordata > Mammalia > Artiodactyla > Balaenopteridae > Balaenoptera > Balaenoptera acutorostrata. The sequence goes on from NC_080072.1 coordinate 10,541,301, forward strand.
GTTTTAATCCGATTGGATCTCTGTTCGGAAATTCTTTTAGTTTCTCCTCAGAGTCTGGAGTTTTCAGAAGGTTCCAGTTCGTTCCTGGATAGTTGCCCCTTGACAGAGAGATCTCTGTAAAGGCAAAGGTCTGTGAGGTTTTGGGAGCTTTAAAGGCATGTTTATTTAGCAGGTGTTTCCTCCACTGCGTTTCTCTCCCCTTTCACTGGTTTATGTCAAAGGCTTGAGCAAATACCAAACAGCTTTGTTTATTGTGATTTAGCTGGAGCTGACAAGTGGAGTCCCTGGGGCTTAGGATGGGCCAGACAGGGGAGGAGAGGGGACACTGAACCATGGAAGTCAAACAGATAATCCAGGTCAGTTATGCCTAGCATTGAAGACATGTTAAGTACTGCTAATTTATCTGCTCCCTCCTGGACAGAATTAGAAGTAGTGAAAGAGGCAAAGTCAGCATTATGCTGTTACTTTATTCTTCCTCTGTCCAGTGAACATTGATTTCTAATTTAATTTCTTTGTAAACAGAGGATGTACTTTGTATGCTTTGAATCGTTTTAATTTACTGTTCCATACATAAACATTTTGGGGTGTTATGTTCTTTTGATGAATTGACCTCCTTTATCATGAAATGACCCTTTTAATCCCTGATAGTATTCTTTGCTCTGAAATCTACTTTGTCTTGTTATAATATAGCCAATCCAACTTAAAAACAATTTAGTGCTAATGGATTGATATCCAGAATATTTGAAGAATTCCTACAACTCAACAGTGAAAAAACAAACAACCTGATTAAAGTGGGCAAAGGACTTGAATAGACATTTCTCCAAAGAAGGTATACAGATGGCCAGTAAGCACATGAAGATACTCAACATCACTAGTCATTAGGGAAATGTGAACCAAAATGACAATGAAATACCACTTCATACCCATTAGAATAACTGTTGTTAAAAAAAAACAAAAAACACCAGAAGTATTGGCAAAGATGTGGAGAAATTGGAACCCTTATTTATATTACTGGTGGGAATGTAAAGTGTGCAGTTGCTGTGGAAAATAGTATGGCAATTCTTCAAAAAATTAAAGATAGAATTACCGTATGATCTATCAATTCCAATTCTGGGTGTATACCCTAAAGAAGTATAAGCAGAGACTCAAACAGATATTTGTACACCAATGTTTCTGGCAGCATTATTCACAGTAACCAAAAGGTAGAAGCAACCCAAGGGTCCACTGACGGATGAATGGGTAAACAAAATGTGATACATGCATACAATAGAGTATTATTCAGCTTTAAAAAGGAAGGAAATTTTTGACAACATAGATGAAACTTGAAGAAATAATGCTAAGTGAAACAAGTCAGTCACAAAAGCATAAATATTGCATGATTCCTCTTATATAAGGTCCCTAGAGTAGTTGAATTTACAGAGACAGGAAGAATGATGGTTGCCCAAGGCTGGGGGAAGGGAGGAATGGAAGTTAATGTTTAATGGGTACAAAGTTTCAGTCTGGGATAATGAAAAAGTTCTGGAGGTAGATGGTGGTGATGGTTGTACAACAGTGTGAATGTATTTAATGTCACAAAACTGTACACTTAAAATGTTTAAAATGGTAAATTTTATGTTTTACCACAATTAAAAAAAATTGATAGGGATTTTAAAAAATTAGTGTGGTATATCTCTTTACATCCTTTTACTTTTGGACTATTTGTGTCTTTATTTTTAAAGTGGGTTTCTTGTAGGCAGCATATAGATGAGTTTTGCATTTTGTGAAATCCAGTCTTAAAAATTCTGCCTTTTAATTGGGATGTTTAGACCATTTACATTTAATGTGATTACTAGTGTAGTTGGGTTTAACTCTCAAGGTCCTTCTACTCCGCCATCTTGCTCCAGATCATATGTTTTAATTTAACATGAGCATGTCACTTGGGCTGTTTCCCTTGCAATTCCCTCTGACAGCTGTGCTCTGAGTCCAAGATGTGCTCTGAGTCTACTTGTTGGGTAGACATCCTGTCAGAGGTTCCTCGGTGGGGTGCAGTTGCCTGAGGGGCAGGCCTTGAATCTGAGACACATGGGGTGCTGGGCACTGGGCCCTGGTGGGCTCCATCTCTGCTTTAGAGCGCAGCGTCTGGGGGATCTGCTTGCATCCGGGGCCCAGGTTACGTCTCCTACCCGGGTTTGCGCCTGAAGGGTTAACGACTCTAGCTGGGTTATCATCTTGCTGCTTGTTTTCACTCTGTTCCATGCTCTTTCTTCCCATGTCCCTTTTTTCCTGACCTCCCTGGGATTGAGCAGTTTTTATGATTCCATTTTATTTCCTTTGTTAGTTTATTAGCTGTAACTAACTGTTTTTTTTTAAAAAAAGTGGTTGCTTGGGAATTCCCTGGTGGTCCAGTGGTTAGGACTCAGCACTTTCACTGCGTGACTCTTCACTGCCGTGACTCAGGTTCAATCCCTGGTCGGGGAACTAAGATCTGGCAAGCTGTGTGGTGCAGCCAAAAAAAATAAAAAGAACAAGAAAAGAAAAAGAAAAAGAGTGGTTGCTTTAAGATTCGTAGTACGCATCTTTTTTTTTTTTTTTCACTTTATTGTGCTTCACTTTATTGCGCTTTGCAGATACTGTGTTTTTTTTCAATAAATTAAAGGTCTGTGGCAATCCCACATCAAACAAATCTCTTGGTGCCACTTTTCCAACAGCATTTGCTCCCTCACTTCATGTCTCTGTGTCACATTTCGGTAGTTCTCGCAATATTTCAAAGTTTTCCATTTTTATTATATTTGTCATGGTGACCTGTGATCAGTGATTTTTGATGTTACTACTGCAAAAGATTATGATTCACTGAAGGCTCAGATGAAGGTTAGCATTTTTTTTAGCAATAAAGCATTTTTAATTAAAATTATTTTATATATAATATCGGCCGCTATTCTTGATCACTTCAGGCAGGAGGGGAATTCTTTTTTTTTTTAACGTCTTTATTGGAGTATAATTGCTTTACAATGGTGTGTTAGTTTCTGCTATATAAAAAAGTGAATCTGCTATATATATACATATATCCCCATATCTCCTCCCTCTTGCATCTCCCTCCCACATAGTTTGCATCTTTAACCTGTCACAGTCTATCATCAAGTGATCTTGTACATCACTTTACACTAACAATAGTATACTCTCATTTCCTCCCTCCTGGCCTTTATGCTGTTGTTGTCACATGTTTCACTTCTATGTGTGTTATAAATCCCGCAATACATTATTACTGTTTTTGCTTTAAACAGTGAATTATTTTGTAAAGAGGTTAAAAGAAAGGAAAAGCTCTTTTATATTTACTTTTTAATATATATTACATGTTTATCATTTCCAGTGCTCTTTATTCCTCTCTGTAGATCCAGACTTCCACTTCATTTTACATTCCTTCTGACTTGAGGACTTTTAAAAAACATTTCTTATTCTGCTGGTCTGTTGGTAATGAATTCTTTTAGCTTTTGAATGTCTGAGAAAGTCTTTGTTTTGTCTTTGTTTTTGAAAGATATTTTTCCTGGGTATAGAATTCTAAGTCAGTTATTTTTCTTTCAGCATTCTAAGATGTGGTTCCAGTGTCTTCTGTCTTACCTTGTTCTATGAGTAATCTGCTGCTGTTCTTATTTTTTTTTTCTTCTATTCTTATGTGTCTTTTTTCCTTACGGCGACATTTCTTTTATTACTGGTTTTAAACAATTTAATTATGATGTGCCTTGGTGTAGTTTTCATATTTCTTGTGCTTGGGTTAGTTGAGTTTTTGGATCTGTGGGTTTAAAACTTTCATAAAATTTGAAAACTTTTCAGCTAGTAATTCGTCAGGTATTTTCTCTATTCTCTTCTCTCTCTCTTCTTTGGGGACTCCAGTTACATGTATTTTAGGATGCTTAAAGTTGTTCCACAGCTCTCTGATTCTCAATTTATTTTTTCCCCCATCTTTTTTTTTTTTTTTTTTTAATTTGTGGTTTGTTTTGCGTAGTTTCAATTGCTCTTTCTTTAAGTTCACTGATCTTTTCTTCTTTAGTGTCTAATCTGTTGTTATTTCCACCTGGTATACTTTTTATCTCAGACATTTGTAGTTTCCATTTCTAGAAGTTTGATTTGGGTCTTTTTTATATTTTCCATGTCTCAACATTCTCAATCTTCTTTAGCATCTTGAATATATGGAATACGGTTGTAGTAACCATTTTAGTGTCCTTCTCTGCTAATTTTGTTATCTGTATTTTTGAGTCTGTTTTACTGATTGATTTTTTTTCCTCATTATGGATCATATTTTCTTGCTTCTTTGTATGTCTGGTAATTTTTGATTGGATGTCAGATGTTGCGAATTTTACCGTTGGGTGCTGAATATTTTTGCATTTTTATAAATATTCTTGGCATTGTTTTGGGACACTGTTAAGTTACTTGGAAACAGTTTGATCCTTTGATGCCTCACTGTTAAGCTTTGTTAGCTGGCACCAGACCAGCCTTTAGACCAGGGCTAATTTTACCCACTACCAAGGCACTACCCTTTTCAGTGCTCTACTGATGTCCTGTGAGTTAGGAAGTATTTCCACTCTGGTGAGTGGGGACACAGATTAGTCTTGGCTCAGTTTGAGGCCCAAGGATTGTTCCCTCTAATCCTGACCAGTATTGTAAACACTCAGCAGGAAACTGGAGGGGGACCCCTGCAGATTTCCAGAGTTCACGGTGTAGCTCTGTCCTCTCTGGTATTTGACCCTGTGAACTCTGGCTACCTTGGCCTCCCTAGATTCCCAACTCTCTCTTCCCAACTTGGGGAGACTGTCAGGCTCTGCCTGGGTACCTCCTCCCTGTGCCATGGCCTGAAAACTCTCTCTAGGCAGTAAGTTGGGGCAATTGTAGAGCTCACCTCATTTGCTCCCCGCTCCCATCCCCCGCTCCCACCCAGGAATCCATCCTCTGCTGACAGATATCCAATATCTGAAAACTGTTGTTTCATTTATCTTTTCTCGTTTGTAGTTGTTTGAGGCAGGAGAGTAAATCTGGTCCCTGTTCCTCTAAGTTTGCCAAAAAGGGGAGGTTCCCATGCAGTCAGCACTTGCTGAGCGCCTTGTGTGTGCTAGGCATTGACCTCGGTGCTGGGATGCAGACGTGAATGAGACGTGCACTGGGCCCTTGGAGAGCTCCCAGTCTTGCTGAAGAAACATGCTGATTCCTACGTAGTAGTTGCTGCGTGGTACTTACAGGGCATGATGGGAGGGCAGGACGAAGTCTTTGGGAGAAGGAGCAAGGAATGCTTCCCAGAGAGCTGACAATGAAGGATCAGCAGGCATTTTCAAACTAGAGAAGGTGTAGGAAAGAAATTTTAGGCAGAGGGAATAAGAGCAAAGGCAGGGCAGCAGGGCTGGGAACTCCCAGAGGGCAGGATCCTTGTTGTATTGATCTTTATAGATGTGGAATATTTGTCAGGTGATTGGAAGCATGTTGTTTGTTCTGGGAATAGGTAGAACAGAGAGTCAGGATGAAGTCCGCAGCCTATGGGGGAGAGGAGGGAGGTCTAGCCGGAAGGAGAGGCTCGGGGTCTGCTGGTGCAGGGTCTTGTAGGCCAAGCCAAGGAGCACAAGATTTTGAACGTGATCCTAAACACTGGTTTGTTTTTGTTTTTGTTTTTTGGCTTCATCAGGTCTTAGTTGTGGCACGTGGGATCTTTCGTTGCGGCATGGGCTCTTCGTTGGGGTGCGTGGGCTCCTCTCTCATTCTGGTGCGTGGGCTCCAGAGCGCATAGGCTCTGTAGTTGAGGCATGTGAGCTCAGTTGTGGTGCGTGGGCTTGGTTGCCCGGCGGCATGTGGGATCTTAGTTCCCCGACCAGGAATTGAACCCGTGTCCCCTGCATTGGAAGGTGGATTCTTAACCACTGGACCACCAGTGAAGTCCCAAACACTGGGTTTTTTTAAAAAAAGTTTTCAGCAGGGTGCAAGAGCTCTGATCGACTGTGTTCTCCGGAGATTACTGGGGGATGTGGAAGAGGGCTGGCGAGGGCTGAGTCTGCTAGAACCAGGCAGGCAGCTGCTGGAGAGGCTGGCTTGTGGTGGACGTTCTGCACCAGGATGGACACGAGTCCAGAGCTGAGTGCGGCCGCTGGTACGGCATTGCCACCTCTAGCCTGTTTGACGATAGCCTTTGTACAGATTCCTGCCTGAGTCCAGAGTAGATTGGAGGAGGCTCGGGCCTGGTTTCTCTTTTTCTGTGGCTACACTGTTGCCCCCAACACACCTGCCTGCCTCTGCTGGAGCCAGAAGTTCGTAGGGTCAGACATTGCTGGCAGGGGTAGGGTCCGGAGCTGCCCCGCTTTATACTAGCCTAGAATGGGCCCAGATCAGCGAGGAAATAGAGTCTCATCATCTCGGACTTTGAACAGACACGCTTGAGTGACCCCATACAGACTCCTGTTATTTGTCCTGAGTGTGTCTTTGGCTTGACCTTAATCTTGATCCTTCCTTAAAGATGGTTGAACCTATTTGGTCAGCTTGATCTGCAGATTAGAAAGTGTGGGGTGGGGTGGAGGACTGACAGCTGCAGTGTGAGATCCCTTCTGAGTCATCTCAACAGTTGGGATGGAGGAGAAACAAATGGAAGTTCAATGGGAAGAAGCTTAGGATGGTTTTCTTTTCAAGTCAGAGCCAGGGACCAGACAATGAGGAGGCTTCTCTAAGTGGCTGGGTTGTGTTTTACTGTCAGGAAGTTTCAGGAACAGGCTGCTTGTTAGATGACCTGTTCCTTGGCCATCGTCTTGATTGAAGCTGAATGCTGTTGATCTGAGTTATATCCAGCCATCTGAGTTCCGTCGCTCTGTTGACTGATGTGGTCTCTGGAGGAATCTTAAGTTTTCTCTCCTTAGTGTCCACGTGGGAAGGGCTTGAGTTGCAGAGGTAGGAATGGGCTGAGTGTGTGAGCTTAGCCACGGTGATGAGAATCATGACCCTTTATTGAGCCCAGCCTGAGAGCCGGGCATTAGACTTCCTGGGCACTAACTCATTTCATCCTTATAAAAGTTCTCAGTTACTGAAGAGACCGATGTATGGAGAGATTAAGTAAGCTGCCTCTGCCCTTTCTTGCTTCGTCTCCCAAAGACTCGTCCTGCCCTGTGCTCTGTGAGTACACGTAGCATTTACTACGCAGAGCCCTCCTTCCCTCCCTCTTTGCCCTGCTGGTGAGGCATCACTGCTGGAGGAGGGGGGCTTGGGCAGGGGATGGGGCGGGGAGTGTTGGGATTAGCAGAGGTGAGGGGTTATGGCAGTGGTTTTCCAGCTGCCTTCTGGCAAGGTGCCTCGGGGGCCCCCTTGAGGTCAAGGGGAAGACTGAGCTGGGAGAGTAGGGCTGACCCCCTACGCCTTCGCCCAGAGCATGGCCTCTGTGATCTGTTCCGTGCGCTGGGGGTTTGAAAAAGTTTCGGAAAACAACAGGAGTGGGCACACCAGGCAAGTGGGAGAAGAGGATGGCGGCGGCACGTCCTGACAGCATGGCAGGCTGTGCTTAGGTGGCTCCCAGCTGGGGGGTCAGGGTGGGGGGAGATAAGCAGAAGAGGGAGGGAGGGAGGGAAGAGATGGCTAGCTTCAGGGAAGGTTGGAGGGCGTTGGAAGCAGTGCTTAAAAAAAAAATGAATCCAGAGGTGCCTGGCATATTAGAGGTGGGAAGACCCACTTGGAGTTTGTGGAAGGGCCGGGATGGATGCACCTAAAAGACATTGGAACAACGACTAGATAAGACCTGGTGGTGGACATCAGAGGTGAGGGAGATGGCCTGGAGAGTTAGAAGTTAGGGTGAGAAGCTTGAGGGTGCTGATGGAAGTGGAGGTTGGGAGGGGAGTCTAGTTTGAGGAGAAAAAAGGTGATGCGAGTGCCCCCTGCACTTGGCCCAATAAGCGGCTCGTCATTCCAGGGTCTTCTCACTTGGGGGCCTTCCTCTGGGAAAAGAGGTGTCAGGTGGAGTCATTCCGTGAACTCGAGGAGGATTTGCTCATGTAAATATCAATGTAAAGATGATACTTTCCTTGCAAAAACCTTGTCCTGAGAGATTGTACATCCCTCCCGTAGATGGGCCCCCTGATATTTGTGGACCTTTGTTCAGATTGGTCTGGAGCCCGTTTCAGAAAGCCACACCCTTTGCTTCCCTCTGGGACCTGTTCTTTCAGAGTCCTCCCCCACCAGCCTAACTGGGTGCCTGGCAGGGTTGTGAGGCAGCATTTTACAACAGTAGGTTTTAAAAAGGTGTGAGAATGTATGAATTGATGCTACCTAGCACTTGCTTGGTGGTTTTCCTAGCACCTCCAGAAGGTTTCGTGTTTATTTCTTGTTAAGTCCTCATAACCAGCCCATGAGGTTGGTAGAGTTAGTCCCATTCTACCAATAAGAAGCAGAATTAGGAGGCTGAATAACTTGCCCAAGGTCATGTAGCTAGTAAAAGGTCAAGCTGGGGTTTGAATCCAGAATATTGGGCTCTCAAGCCCTGAGCTCTTTCCACTGCTTTTCACACTGTCTTAACTGTTCAGCATTGGGGGCTATGGAGGGAGCTCCAACTCCAATCCCAACCCCAGAAATTCCTTAGAAAGAATGAAAACTAAAAAAGTCTCCCTTCTGGAGCGTACACACCAACTTTTCAGATTGTTGGGGCAGGTTAATTCGACGGTGTTTTGGGCCAAGTGAGAAGCGCATGATGGTTGGTTTGCTTCTATCAACTCCTGTGGGAAGTTAGGTGACTGAAGGCCTGGTTACTTGATCGCGTGGCTGGAATCATCCTGGGAAAAGAAAAATAGATCAGGTCAACATGTATTTCCTCATTAAGCAGCAGGCTTAGAAAGGTTTCTAAGGCAACCGCAGGTGTTTCTGACAAGAGGGGTGAGGATGGGGCCAGTTCCGTATAACATGTGCAGATTGAACTGTGCAGGTTGCTATGGTAACAGCTTCTTATGCTACCATAAGGAGATGTGGGAAACTTACAAGAAACCAAAGGCCTTTGCAACTCTCCTTGCAGTGTGATTTCAGGCTTGAAGTAGCTGGCAAGGAAAGGTTGGCTGGTAACAGAGAGGAGGGGTGTAATTGGAGCCAGTGCTTTAGCTCCTGGTGGAGTCAGGAAAACGGAAGCGCCTGGCTCAGTCACAGTTCTGTGTCATGGTTCAGCGGTAGCGGTCATTTTGCTTGACTCAATATTGAGCCCCGGGGGTGTCAGGAGTCGCCTCTAATCATCGGATTGCCCCCCCCCCACCACAGGAGGCAGAATAATTAATACTTGTTTAGGGCGCAGGAGCTTGCAAAGCCCTCTCAGGGCCATTTGCTCATCCCAGGCACACATGCGATCCCCAAGGTGGGATTATCATCATGGTGCCCATTTTCCCGATGAGGAAACTGAAGTTAAGGGACTTGATCAAGGTCACACAGCAAAAAAGCTGAGGAGCCAAAATGCAAACCCAGGGCATCAGTCCTCAAATTCTGTGCGTTTCTACTCTGCACCCAGCCAGGAGAGAGCTGGCACTAATTGTTTAGGCAGAAGCAAGGGACAAGGGGTGCTGCAAGGCATCTCTAGGACTGGCACACCTTAACTCTGATCTGAGCACCCTCACACTTAGAAAATGCTGCATTTTGCTTTCAGTCTTTACTTTTTTTTTTTTTTTTTTCTGAGTTTATCCTTGCATAGGATCTGATATCAGTTGAAACTATTTGTTGCTGAGCTGAACAGTCCCGGGATAGATCCCTGTTGAGCAAGAGCCATCAGTACCTTGCTTTCTTTTCCACCTGTTGAGGCCAGATCTGGGGGGCTGTCCTGAGGTGAGCGCTCGCCAGCACCCTCTCCCCACCGGGACATTCTGCAGCCTCCCCCTCGGGGAGTGGTGAGAGACGGTACCGCTCTGGCCTGGATCCACTAGGGGTAGTGTAGTCGCCTCCGGGCCTCACTATCTTCCACTAGATCGTGTTTGCCGTGTCCGAGGTATGCGGGGCTCGATTTCGTCAAGATAGAGAGTAGTGGAAAGAAGTCGAGGCCAAGAGACGCAAGCAGCAGGGGCCAGTGGCTGGAGACTTTGCGTCCCCTCCCAGTGTTATGTGGCTTCCCAAGGCCCAGGGGCTGCACCTGGAAACTGCCTCCTTGGTTCTGGCTGGCGCTGCTCTAGCTATGTCAACCCCCGCACAGTGCTCTGTGACAGAAGGTGGGCTCCAGGACACCTGAGAAATGTCTGTCACCTCCCCCCTCCCCTCCCCCCACCCCTCCTGTGGAATCTCTCCTTCTCGCATGTGTCTCTCTTGGAGGGTATGGTGTTGATTTCAGGTGACAAACCACAGCCCACCCTGTGTTTGTTACAACTTTGAATTGGTTACTGAAATTTAAAAGTGGGGAGATGTCACAGTGATCTGGATTTCTAGCCTCCCTTGGAGACCGGGCAGGTCTGGCAACGCTGGACCCACCCTCCTACCTGCAGGAGGTGCCTGAGCTGGGCTGGAGCCTGTGCTTTCAGGAGACACGGTGTCTGACATGCCTGCCTGGCCTGTGTAGGCATCTGGGTTTGTGACCTCTGTGGAGGTGAAAGCTGCAGAGGAGACAAAAGAAAGGAAGGAAGGAAGAAAGAAAAGAAACAAGAAGAGAAAGAAGGAAAGAAAGAAAGAAGGAAAGGAAAAGAAAAAGAAATGGGAAGGAGATCTAAAAAAGAGGGGCTATATGTATACGTATAACTGATTCGCTTTGCTGTACAGCAGAAACTAACAACATTGTAAAGCAACTATACACCAGTAAAAATTAATAAAAAAAAAAAAAAAGAAAGTTTTTTTCCCAGGGGTTGTTAGTGAGGAAACGGTGATGCATTTTCTCTTCTTGGTGGAGGGAACACAGATTAACGCCTGCCCGTTTCCCACCTCGGTCCCGGTCTGATCTCCTTAGAGTTGGTGGTGTCGCCCCGCAAAGAGCTGTTGTCTCTATACTTGTGAATGCTGTGCAGCTGCCTCCCCCTTCTCAGCCCTCCTCACCCCGTCTCCGGCCTTGAGCATCTGCAGTAGCTCCCACGACGGCCCGGCTGTCGCCTGCCCCCAGACCTTCTGATTCCTGTCCCAGCACGAATGGCTCCAGCGACCAGGACCTGTGGGCTTCTCACGCCCCCAGCCCTTAGAGCTGACCCCCTCCCCACTTCTCACTCTGCTCTCACCTGGATTCACCATGATTTGTTGTGAAGTGTTTCATTTTTTAAAACCAAACTGAGTTCCTAGAGAATTAGCATCAGTTTTTACATAAGGCTGTGTCTGGCACATAGTAAGAAGTCAGTAAGTATTTATTTCCATCCCTCTGCTCCTATTTATCCTTCCTCCCTTTATCTGGGGCCTTGCCTTGTTCTTGGCATATAGTAATTGCTCATTGAATGTTTATTCAGTGAAGCAGGAAGAAATGAATGAAGCCTGAAAAAGTAGAAGCAGCCCCATCCTCGTATCCCTGTGTCTCGCCCACCAGCTGACTGCCTGGCGCTCTCCCTGCCTCTGGCTGTTTTTCTAAAGGCATTACCCTGCGCTGTCTGTGTGCCGGCCTCTGCCGGGCCCTGGAAATACAAAGGCGAACGAGAATTCTCCTTGCCTTCAAGGAGCTTGCCTCTCCTCACTTTAACTCTTCTCCCCTGGGGCAGACCCCGGGTACCACCCAAGAAGTACCCATCATCCTCCTGGGCGCCATGGTAACTGGGAGGGGATCCAGCTCAGGGCGTGAGTGCCCAGGGCTGAGGTCGTTGGACTTGTCAGGCCTCCAGAAACAAAAGTGTATGGACTCTGCGTCCCTCAGTAGCTTCGCAGTAACCCCCTAGTTCTCTCTACTTGGTGGCATCCGTGGTGGTCGTGGCCACTTTGAGAAGCTCTGGTTTGGATTTTTTCTGCCACCTTTGATGATCCAGAAGCAGAACACTGACGGCAACAGATGGCCAGACTTTGGGGGCACCTGCTTTATGGGCCTCGGGCAGAATATTGTCCTGTTCTCACCGCCCCCAGCCTCCCAACCTGTTTTTCAAATTATGAGAAGTGCTTGTTGCTCTCAGCCTCAAGCCTCATCCTTGGGTGACCCAGAATCAGGTGATATCTGTGGACTTCTGAAAGAAAGGCACCGGTAACTTCCAGGGGTGGACAGTGCTGTGATAAATCTCGTAGATGGAACTTGCCCGCTCCTCGGGCCTGAGATGTTGTCAGCGGGCACAGATGTGAACCACCTCCACCCGGGAGGCAGGCACCGAGGAGGGCCCAGGTGATTGGTGACTTGCACGGGCTTGTAATCTCTGCATCTTGGACGACCTTATACCTAAACTCTACCCTCATCGCTCCCCTGTGTCGTTTGTGAAATCAAAATACCGGAGATGGGAAGGGACGCTGGCCTCTGGTGGTTCGACCTCAAGAGTTTGTAGGACCTTGGGCAATACAGCCGTTTATAGGACCTTGGGCAATACCCTTACTGTTTCTCTCTGGCTTTCATTTCATCTCTGAAGTAGGGGTGATTATGCCCTGTGTTCACTTTACTTACTAGGCTGATTATATAAATTAATGGGAGAGTTTGCAAAGGGCTTTGAGCTGTGGGACCATCAGGGTCCCATTTGACAAGTAAGGAAGATTGAGTGGGGCACATTTGGGTGCGGGATCCTGAGCACACCTATTCCAGAAGAAATGGGGACGTGTGGCTCTTCCACATGCCAGCAGCCTCTCGTGGAGCAGTGTGAGTGGAGGCGGCTGGGTGGGCAGAGCCTGGTGGAAGGAGCAGTGGGCCGGGTCAGGGCTCCTAGCTCTGGTGCCCCCTCTCTTGTCTCTATAGGCAAGTTACATGCCACTCTACCTTAATTTCACCTCCTGTGAAATGGGCATCATAGAGGGATGTTGAATTAGAAACCAGAAAAGGTGGAATAAGAAGAAAAGCACTACAGCCCACATCCCACTATGGCCGAGTACATTTCACCTGAAAACTCGCTATATGGAAAGAGTCCGCTTCCAGTAGTGTCGAGGACTTCGGAATATGCAGGCTGATCTTGAGAGTTCATTCTAATGACCTGCATGAAATGAAGGTATTTCATACCTGAAGTTCTTGAGGCATTTCAAACATGCATGGCCTGCTTTGAAGTCTGCCATGAAAGGGAATTGACACAGGAGAGAGGCTTTTTATGACCACAGGGCTGAGATGGTCTTTCTTCTTTCTGTATTTGAGAGCAGCCCTCTTTCCCAATCAGGGAATGGCAGAGATAGTCATCCCAGAAGGGTGGAGGAATGCCAGGTTCAAGGCTTTGGCGCATACCAGCAGAATGGAATCCTCTTCCCTGGCCCGGGGGCCTGATCCAGGGAGATCGTGGTCTAATTAGGGGAGCTGTGGGTTTCATTCCTTGCCCGTTTGGGGTGAGTTCTTGCTGTCTAAAAGACATGTAATTATCCAGATCACCAGGTAGATAGATGTTTCAGGGATTTTTTGCCACGAGGAGTTTATTTTTTTGTAAACAACAGTTTCTTTTCTTTCTTTCTTTTTTTTTAAAAAAAATATTTATTTATTTATTTTTTGGCTGTGTTGGGTCTTCGTTGCGGCTCGTGGGATCTTTCATTGTGGTGCGTGGGCTTAGTTGCCCTGCGGCACGTGGGATCTTAGTTCCCGGACCAGGGATCGAACTGTCATCCCCTGCATTGCAAGACTGATTCTTAACCACTGGACCACCAGGGAGGTCCCACCACAAGGAGTTTAAAGCCATCAAACAGAACCGGGTGTGGGGCTTCAGCTGGCAGAGGAACGTTATCATTTGGGCCAGTGGTTGGAGGGGAAGGCATCTCGGGGCCGTGTGTAGTGGTACAGGGGGTCACACACTTCAGCACACCCTGGAATCGTCTGGGGTGCTCCCTTGCTTATTTATTTCTTGATTGGCCACCATTCTTTATTGAACACAGGAAAGTCCCCTTTCTTGCTAAATATCTACAGTGACTTATTACCAGACTTTGATGAGTTACGTCCTTGCCGCTGCCCCTGTCCTTGTGGAATCAGCAGCCTCACACAGGTTTTAGCAACATCAGGGACTTTGTGTGACCTGGGACTCTCAGGCCCAGGGGGAAGGCTTGGCAGCTTTGTCTTCACAGACTCACCTGCGAACGCCCACGTGCACTACAAGTTCAAGAAGGGTGGACGTGCACACCGGACGCACAGGGGCATCAGTACTACCCTTTGGTCAGCCCCATTAGTACAACAGTTCAGTATGTTGTAAAATACTTGAAAGTTATAAAGATTTTGTTTTGGTGACTTTAATCAAAACATTTCCCTTTTGAGGGGGGGAAAGTGGCTTGTGAAGGCAAGCCCGTCAGGGAAGCCAGGCCCCTCAGGGGGCTGCAGGGTGGGTCCTACATCAGCACCTCCGGTGCAGTCAGATGAGCTCCCTGGGCCTTCTGGGCTGAGAGGCCCAGCGTAGACCCTGCCTCGGCCTGCATGCAGCGCGGCTCTCCTTGTCTGCTCGAAGCCTGACGTTGTGGCGGGTGTGCTCGTCGTACGGATCTCCCCGTGCAGGTGGCAGAGCTTGGGCTGTCCTCTCCAGACTGTAGCCCCCACGTCCTGCTGGTCAGTCTGGACACTGTGGTGGCCTCACCTGGAGGCGCTCAATGTCAGGCCGTAGGCTCCTCAAGGGTAGTGCGTGTGGGGTCCTGGCGGAGACTCAGTAGAAACGGCACAGGGGGATTGAGCCCCCGATTCTCATCCTGCCTCTGCAGGGGCTCGTTGACAAATCCCTTCCTCTCCGGGGTCTCTGCTTTTCCTCCATCAGATGAGGCTACACCCACCTGAGTGCCCTCAGAGAGGAAGGGGCAAGAGGATGACAGATCTAAACTAGCTGGACACAGGTAGCTTAGTAAAAAGGAAAACTTCATTAAAAATTAAATTAGTTAAATTATTATGCTAAGTGAAATAAGTCAGGCAGAGAAAGACAAGTACTGTATGATTTCACTTATGTGTGGAATCTAAAAAACAAATGAACAAGCATAACAAAACAGAAACAGAGACGTAGATACGGAGAACAAACAGGTGGTTACCAGAGGCAGGGGTGTGTTGCGGGGAGGAGAGAAATAGGTGAGGGAGACTAAGAGGTACAGACTTGCAGTTGCAAAATAAATGAGTCAACGAGTATAAGATGTACAGTGTGGGGAATATAGTCAATAACTAAGATCTTTGTGTGGTGACTGTGCGTAACTAGACTTACCCTGTTGATCTTTTTGAAATGCACGGAAACGAATTACTATGTTGTGTAATAGGACTAACAGTGTTGTAGGTCAATTATATTCAAAAACAAACAAACATACAAATGAACTCACAGAAAAAGAGATTCGTGGTTACTAGAGGCAGGGGGGTGGGGGAGGGGGAATTGGATGAAGGCAGACACAAAGCACAGACTTGCCATTATAAGATAAGTAAGTACTAGGGATGATAAATAGATCATGATAAATATAATTTATAACAATTTTATAGGTTTTTACTTATAAAAATGTAATTTATAGAGGCAACATGATAAGTGTAATTAGCACTGTACGTTATATATGAAAGTTGTTGAGAGAAAATCCTAAGAGTTCTCATCATACACAAAAATTTTTTTCCTGTTTTAAAAATTTTGTATCTGTAGAAGATGATGGCTGTTCCCTAAACTTATCATGGTCATCATTTCATGATGGATGTAAGTCAAATCATTATACTGCACACCGTAAACTTATACTGTGCTGTGTGGCAATTACATCTCAATAAAACTGGAAAGAAAGAAAGGAAGGAAGGAAGGTGAGAAGCTTCCTGGACTAGTTAAGGCACTGCCACTTCCTGGCCTGGTGACCTTGGGCACCTCTCAGAGCCTCGTCTGTGAGGTTGGATAATAGCGAGACTCACTGTGTAACGTGGGTTTGAGGGTCCTGGTAATGGCAAAGACCTACGTAGTGCTCACTACGTTCCAGGTACTGCTGTTTTACAGGTGGAGAAACTGAGGTACAAACAGATTAAATAACACACCTAGTAAGGGGCAGAACCAGGCTTCAAATCCAGGCAGTCTGGCTCCAGAGTCCATTCTCCTAACATCTAGGCCAGTGGTTCTCAAAGTGTGTTCCAGGGACCCCTGGGGGGGTATCTCTGAGACCCTGTCTGGCCACCTATGAGGTCAGAACAGTTTCCACAACCTAAGATGTTATTTTCCTTTTTACTCTCTTTCTCAAATGAGTACACAGGAGAGTTTTCAGAGGGTTCACGACACGACATACTTCTGATGGCTAGTGTGTGTGCTTTTGTATTGTGTTTTAAACATCTCTCACTTTTAATTTCGATACATATATCAATAGCTAAAATGCACAGAAATGGAAACTCTTTGGGGTCCTCCGTAATGTTAGGAGTGACAGGTGTCCTGAGACCAAAATGTGTGCCATTGGCTCTTGAGGCTGCGCTGCCTTAAAGGTGGTCTCATTGAGCACGGATGTGGTAAGTGGTTGGGGAGAGTTGGGGCCCGTCCTGGGGAACTGCGGCTCTACGTGGGGCTCTCCCACTGGGTGTGTGGTGGGCACGTCTGGACCTCCCGGGGCCCTCGCGGATGGCACTGCTGACGGTGCCGTTTGTGTGTGGCCAGCCAGCTGCCCACCCTGGAGCTTCCATCCTCAGTCCAGGGGTATCTCTGTGCTCAGCCCTGACTGTGGGAAAGAGCAGACACCCTTCTGTGGCAGGTCCCGCTGTGGGTGGAGCCAGGATGGGTGCCGTTGAGGCCCAGCAAGTTTGGGCTGTGTTGGAAGCCTCAGTAACAAATAAGTGACTTCTGTGGTGTTGGAGCCTTTTGCCCGCATTTGTTCTAGGCCAGGCCTCACGCTGGCCAGAGCTTTGCCTGTGTTGACCGTGGCACGAACCCAATTTACAGTTGAGGAGCCTGAGGCTCAGGGTGGGTCCACTGTGCAGGGCCCCACAATGGCAAGTGGCAGGGCCCAGGACTCAGAGGTAAGTCTGATCGAGTCCAGGCCCCTGATGTTCCAGATCTTCAGAATGTTTCTCCGTTCCTCTTGCGTGTCCAGCTCGTGGTGGACTCACTGGGTTTGCAGTGTAATAGGGTGGGCCTCCCCATTTCTGCTCCTTCCCCAGGCCCTTGCGGTCTGCTGTGCCTCTGCCCCAACCTTCAGCCCAAGGATTTGGGGAGCAGCAGGGTGAGGTGTAGACAGAGTGCAGAATTTTGACTCTGCCATTTGTAACCTTTCTGATCCCCACCTGCCAGTGGGACGGTGCTGCCCCCTTGCAGGAGTAGGAGAAACAGCGCGTGTAAAACTCACGCTGCGAGGCTCAGTAACCAGTGGCCTCCGTTTCACATGACTAGCAACGAGCTGGCGTCCTTCTCAGAACCTGGCCCCGCATCAGCTGCATCAGCATCTCTGGGAGAGCTTCTGGATTTCTGGGCCTGACCCTGGCCTACGACACAGGGCTCTGAGGGTGGGGCTGGGGCACCTGCTTTCTCAACAAGTGTACCCCCAGGTTTAGGTGCCCATCGAAGCTTGGCATTCCTTGTCTTGGAGTTTGGGGGCGACATTCAACCCTCAGCAGGTAACAGAAAGTGGGGGTGACCCTGTTTGGGTAGCTCTTTATCAGTAGGGTGACCATGGAATTTGTTGTCTAAACTGGGACACTTTTTATTTTTTTTTGGCTATGCCGTGCGGTAGGTGGGATCTTAGTTCCCCAACCAGGGATTGAACTCATACCCCCAGCAGTGGAAGTGAGGAGTCTTAACCACTGGACCGCCAGGGAAGTCCTGGGACACTTTTGAGCATGAAAAGGGGCACCTTTTATAGCTACACCGGGACATGAGGGGTAAACCCAGGCCTTCCTGACAAATGGGGTCGTGTGGTCTCTGTTTACTGGTTTCTCCTTCATCTTTCTGCCGCCCTGGGAGATGCCTTCCCTTACTAGTCCAGACGAGGAAGCAGGCCTGGAGGTCACCTCTGGCTGCACAGCCATAACCCTGGGCCTCGATTCCACAGTGGCCCCTCGGCCCAGTTGTCACTCCCGCTGAGCCCTGGCGCCAGGGGTGGGGGGCTCTGGGGTTCTGTAGTGTTGGAATCTTTGGAAGATTGACAGAGCCTCTGTAATGAGAAATGAGGACTATAAAACACACATCTAGAAGAGGTAAAAACAGATGAGAGGAGAGGATCCTGTCAGCAGAAGGGAAGCAAGTCCTGGTGCTTCCTCTTCTCGCTGGGGCTCCGTCCTGGGGCCTGGCTGTGACCCCTGTGTCACACAGACATCGATGTTCCTCTGGGCAGAGCGACAGGGAGAGGACCGCTGAAACCAGGTCTTCTGTCAAAGCAGGCGTCCCATTCAGGTCGGTCGATTTCTTTTCCTTCTAGTGGCTGTAGGGCCAACTTGGTGGTGATTTTTTTGTCCTTCTCTGACGAGGGCACGCATGTGACAGTCTGTTTTTTTGGGTTTTTTAAAAATAAATTTATTTATTTTTGGCTGCATCGGGTCTTCATCGCTGTGTGCGGGCCTTTCTCTAGTTGTGGCTCGCGGGGCTACTCTTCGTTGCGGTGCGCGGGCTTCTCATTGTGGTGGCTTCTGTTGTTGTGGAGCACGGGCTGTAGGCGCGCGAGCTTCAGTACTTGTGGCACGCGGGCTTCGGTAGTTGTGGCTCGTGGGCTCTAGAGCGCAGGCTCAGTAGTTGTGGTGCACGGGCTTAGTTGCTCCGCAGCATGTGGGATCTTCCCGGACCAGGGCTCGAACCTGTGTCCCCTGCATTGGCAGGCGGATTCTTAACCACTGCGCCACCAGGGAAGTCCTGACAGTCTGTTTTTGTGGCACGTGGAGTGGTTGGCTGTTGCAGAGAATGCTTGAGGGAAACCCAAGGTGGTTGGTGCACGCGGAACATAACCGGCAGGGAGGCTCCTGAGCCTGTGATGTTAAAGCCAGCAAAGCCCCCATGTGGAGGGTGGGTGTATTTAGGGTTCAG
Source organism: Balaenoptera acutorostrata (assembly GCF_949987535.1). Lineage (NCBI taxonomy): Eukaryota > Metazoa > Chordata > Mammalia > Artiodactyla > Balaenopteridae > Balaenoptera > Balaenoptera acutorostrata. The sequence goes on from NC_080072.1 coordinate 10,560,227, forward strand.
GCAGAAATGGACACCTCCCAGAGTGTGTGCTGGCATCAGGACTCACAGGCGGCCTTGGGCCAAGTTTAGTCTCTGTCCCTGGCTGTCAGCCTCCCTCCTCCTGCCTTTCCTGTCTGCTCCTTGGGGAGCTTCATCTGGCACCGCCAGGAATCATGGTTTTGCCTCTGACTGCCCAGTGCCTCCGTGTAGCCTGCTGTTCATGGTTTGGGTGGAGGAGCAGCTTCTTGGTCTCCCTGGGGACGGGGATGGTCAGGGTGGCCGGACTCTGACCCTCCTTGGTCCTCCCTGTGGCGTGGAGGCATCGTTGGGAAACTCCAGTTGGTCCTTTGACAGATGATGAATATGGGCTTGGGGGTCCCTTCCCCCTGAGCAGTCCCTTCCTCACTTCAGTGTCGTTCTGTGCTCCCAGGGAAAGATGGAGACCCTGAAAGACAAGACCCTGGAGGAGCTGGAGGAGATGCAGAATGACCCGGCGGCCATCGACCGGCTGGCTCAAGACTTCCCTGAGGTAGAGGAAGGCTGTTATGGGGCCAAGGATAGCAGATGGGACTGAGGCCCTTCTTTTTTTAATTTAATTTTATTAATTTTTATTGGGGTATAGTTGCTTTACAGTTTTGTGTTAGTTTCTGCTGTACAGCAAAGTGAATCAGCTATACATAGACATATATCCCATCTTTTTTGGATTTCCTTCCCGTTTAGGTCACCACAAAGCACTGAGTAGAATTCCCTGTGATATACAGTAGGTTCTCATTAGTTATCTATTTTATACATAGTGGTGTGTATACGTCAGTCCCAATCTCCCAATTCGTCCCACCCCTGAGGCCCTTCTTAAGGACACTGGCTTGTTGGGGCTTTGGGCCGAGCTTATCTGCCTGTTCTGCGGCCTTCACCCTGGCCAGGCAGAGGAGCCCCTGGGGTCTCAGTCTAGTTCCTGGGCCCTCTGGGAGTTCCGGGGGCGCAGTGCCAGGAAGTCCAGGGCCCCCGCGCCAACTCTGGCGCCTGGTGCCTTTGGGGACCCGCATGCCCCAGGAGCCGCCCCCACTGTTGCTCCAGCCTGGATTCTGGCCCTGCATCTCCAGGAGGAGGCGTTCTGGGGCTGGGATTAGGCTCATCTCCTGCTTAACCCCTTCCCTATCGTAACAGACACCTGACCGTCTCAGTTTCTAATCATGGTCCTCACGGGAATAAAACAACCCTTCTGAACGTGCAGAGCTTTACACTTTATGAAGGGCTCTCCCCACCCTTTCCGTCGCCTTGACCCCGTGACTCCCCTGCGAGGTCGGAAAGGTCAGGTGACCAGATGCGGCCGCAGAGCTGGACGTGCCCATGGTCACTCCTTGAGTGGCCGCAGCCTGTCCGCGGCTCCGCACGCTGCCGCCTCCCGCCCCCGATGCTTGGGAGACACAGACACAAATAATGCCGAGCTCGTTGGTTGGCCTTTGGAATGTGTTTCCATTTTTCCTGATGAATGGGCATGGTGTGTCTCTTCTGCACATTCATAGTATCTGACCCCAAAAAAGGGAAGCCTCGCCATCCAGCTTCTCCTGGCCACGCGGACCACTTCCCTCTCCGTGAGGGGTTGTGCAGCCCGGACGTGGTCCTTGCTCCTTCCCGACTGGTGCTCTGGCCGCTCCCACCGCCCCTCTCCCCGCCAGGAGCAGCCTTTGCTGGGGCTGGAGGGCACGGAGCACAGAGCGTGGATGTGGTGCGACCTGCTGCCCCAAGCTCGTCCAGCGAGGGCGTGAGCAAGGCTCGTCTTGGTTAAGCTCCAAGGCCGCCTCTCCGGGTGGGTGAGGCCGTGAGCTCAGCCAGGGTCCGGCTCTGAGCTGGCTCGATGCTGGCCTTCACCCCCTTGTCTAACACACGGTAAGCACCAAGTGCTTCTCGAATCTGCCACAAGCACAGTGTGCTGGGAACTCCAAGGCCTGCTCTCACGTGCACAGAACTTCATAGCAACTGACCGAATTACATAATTATATAGAATTTGTTGACTTCCGAGCTAGACAGGCTGATGGAAGGTGTGGCGAAGTGCAGAATGACGGAAGACGTAGGCAGAAACAACACCTTGGGCAAAAGGCAAGTTGAGTTTTGTGGTGTGCAGCCGGGCCTGACTAATCGATGTGTATTCTCTGAGGGGAAGAACGCTCATGAGATCAAGGGAAAAATGAAGGAGGGCGAACTCCGTAGACTTTCAAAGCCCCTTGGACTAGGTTCCTACCACGGGCTATAAGATGGTAATTGAGTCGCCATGGGATTGTGAGGAGAGATGGGAGCTCTCTTGAGTTTGGGGAGTGGACTTTGCTCAGAGAGAAGAGTAGGGGACCTCTCTCCACGTGGAAGAGTGTGAATATCGGGGTCTTCTGGTGGGGTGCTTGAACTGTCTTATTGACCTATTATAATAGGGGTCAAGGGCTTCATAGTGAACCCCTAATGGAGAAAGATTTGGGGGAGGCTCTGGGGAAAGGGGGCAGAAACGGGTAGGACCAGGTTTAGGGGAAAGTGACACGGCTTAGATTTACTGGTTAAGATCCAGGGAAAAGGCAGCGGAGGTATACAGAGGACATGTCCGCTGAGGATCTGGGGCCCCGTAGGGGGCAGCTGAGCAGAGGCCTTCAGGCCCCCCGCTCTGTGTCAGACGCATAAGAAAAGAAAAGCTCTCATGGCTGATGAAAGGGAGACTGGAACTCCGCAGTGCGGGCGTCCCTGAGTCAGGGTGCTTGCTCAGTGGCTCCAGAGGGTATTGGTGGCAGCAAGGCAGACAGCCCAGGTGTGGGGCAGACCTGAGAGGCCGTGGCCAGGCCCCATGACTTCTGGTAGCCGTGGCGTCTCTCTTTGCAGTCTGGAGCACGGAGAGCAGGCGCCAGGCCCACCACAGAGCAGAGGGCCCGAGGCCCTGTGGCTGGGGACCGGCAGGATGGCAGCCCCCGGAAGCCCCCTCCTCCAGGATGCCCGTGGCCTTCCTGCGTCTGATTGGGGACGAGACAGTCAGGCTTGGCTCGCCACGTGCCGACCGTGGTGGAGAAGCTGCCCAGTGGCTCCCGCGTGGAAGCTGGTCTTGCCAAGCTGTGCCCTGAGCCCTGCTGTGGGTGTTGGTGCCACTGGTGCTGCTGGTGTCCCCGTTCCCTCAGGGGTGTGGGTCTGACTCTCTGCCCTCCTGTCAGTAAAGAGGACTCCCCGACAAATGGACAGGGCTTCAGGTCAGAGCGGGTCTGGGAAGGGTTCCCGAGGCTGCCGCCTCACCGGCTGGTGACAACAAAGGACCTGGCCACGTGGAAAGTGCTGCTCAGCTTGGGGGCATGCTTTCAGTGGGGCACATCCAGGTGCAAAGGTTGGCATCAGAGCCTCGGGGGCCACGGGTCGCCTGTGCTGGTGGGAGTCCTCAGCTGGTCCTGGGGCCTCCCCTGCAGTTCTTGGGGGCCTGTCTGTTAGCTCATCTGAGCAGCTTCTCTGTAGGACACACCTGTGGAGGAGGCAGGGACGGGTCTCTCTGGAGTCGGTGTCACGGGCTGGCCCTGGCATTCTCACTGCTCACGCTAACTTTATTTGGGGGCTTCGTTGCGTGTCTGGCCTGTGGTCTGGTCTGGGCCACATCAGTGCACCTCCTCGGAGGTCTCTTGACTCTGAATCCCGGGGACAAGTGGTTGGGACTTGGTCCCTTCCCTCCTAGGAAGGCTCTGACTTTCTCCGCCCCCCTCCCTGGAGCTCTGCCCAGCCCACGGGGGGTCTCCTCCCGCTCGTCACGTGGCCCTTTGCGTGCATCCACCACGTAGGCTGTGGGGTTAAGGATTCGGTGAGGTGTCTGGTTTGGAGCGCTTTGCCCAGAGTTTGAACCTGGGTCCGTCTGACTCTAGTTGGGGGCTGAGTGTCGCCCCGCTCCCCCATGGCGAGTGACGGGTCCCGGAAGCCCCAGGTCCAGCCCCCTGCGAGCTGAGTGGTGGTGTGGCCGGTCTCACGGTCAAGTGTCCTGCTCTGTAGGTCCAGGACCTGCAGCTGGAGCGGGAGATGGCACTGGCCACCAACCGGAGCCTGGCCGAGCAGAACCTGGAGTTCCAGGGTCCCCTGGAGATCAGCCGCTCGAACCTCTCAGACAAGTACCAGGAGCTCCGGAAGCTGGTGGAGCGGTGCCAGGAGCAGAAGGCGAAGCTGGGTAGGCGGCCGGCCCCGGGAGTGTGCGCTGGGGGCGCCTCTGCCCACTCGGGGTCCCCATTCCCGCTGGGGCTGGGGGCGCTGCTGGAGTCACGTGGAAGGACAGATCCCGTCTCCCTCCCCAGGACAGGAAGGGGCCGGCAGTTACTGTGGGTCACCACGTCCCTGGCCCTGGCCAAGTGCTTTAACAGCCATCTAAGGGTAGGTACTGTCGTCATTCTAACGTCATAGTTGAGAGGAGTGAGGCTCAGGGAGACCCAGGAATGTGGCTAGGGCCCCACAGCTACGCAGAGGCGGAGTTGGGATTTGAATGCAGAGAGCATGCGTCCTGAGCTGCTGCTGGCCACTCGGCCAGCCCCGCTCTGGTGATTTGTGGAGCTGGCCCGGGCTCTCTGTGTCCCAGCCTGCTGTCTGTGAAGGTGAGGGGCTGTCCTGGTCCTGAAGGTGGGGGACTTGACGCTCAGGCAGATGAAGTGACTCCCCGAGAGGAAGAACAGGATTGGGGGGTGGGGGTGGGTGGGCTCCGAAGCCTGAGGTCTCTTGCTTCCTGGGCTGGCGTGAATGGGCTCAGCTGAGCTCCTCTCTGCTCAGGAAGGGAACCGACCGGAAGGGACTCCACTGCGGACCCCAGGGCGGTGGCTGGGCCCCCAGCACACAGAACTCTCGGAGAGCCTTGCAGAAACCTTGGCCGCCACCACGGAATCCAGAGGCACTTTTGAAATGTCAACTTTTCTGCCCTTCCTTCCAGAGAAATTTTCTTCAGCACCACAGCTAGGGGCCTTGTTGGACCTTCTGAAGATAGAAAGCATGAAGATTGAAGAAGAGTCTGAGGTGAGATGGCCGTTGACACCCCCTCTTCCTTGAATAGTTGGCCCCTGGAGCAGGAGCCCTCATCCTGAGTACCAGTGTCTGCAGGGCGTGGGACCAGGGCTTTAGTCGACGGCAGCGGTGAATGGCATCTCCACCGGGGTCCCAGTGGAGGCCCTTTCGGAGGCAGAGAACAGGAACCTAACATCACTGGCTGAAGCAGAAATGGGCGACAGACAGCACAGCTGCGGGGCAGCTGGCAGGCCTGGGTGGGAGGGCAGTGCAGTAGGAGCCCTCGAGGGCTGAAGCCAGGCCCCCAGCCCCTCCCCTCTCCTGGGGCTGCCAGGTCTCTCTCTTCTGCTTCCCTCTGGGCCTCTCTTCACTCTCTGTGGGCAGACTGGCTCTCTCTACATGTCCATGCTCTGGGTGGAAGATGCTCCCAGGTCCCACAGCCCCTGGGCTGGGCTGGGCTGTGCTAGTGACCAGGGGGCCAGTGTTCATGTGGCCAGTCGACAGACCGTGCAGCAGCTGCTGTGAGCCTGGCCCGATGCCGGGGTGGGGGCGGCGGTGGCCATGACAGGTGGTCCCCGCCCTCTGGGAGCTGATGTCCTGGTGAGGGAGACAGAGTAAATAAACACGCGCTTGTATAATATATCAGCAGTGAGAAGGGCCATAGAGAGAAATTCCCAAAGCGGGGGGGCGGGCCAGAGAAGACAGGCAGCTCCTGAGCCTGGCTGGGGTGGGAGGGCCGCAGCTGACCTCTGACCTGGGGGTATTCAGGTGGCCTCGATCCCGGCAGACCCCTGTTGCCACTGGAGCTTATGTCTTCCAGGCCATGGCTGAGAAGTTCCTGGAGGGCGAGGTGCCCTTGGACACGTTTCTGGAGAACTTCTCCTCCATGAGGACGCTGTCCCATCTGCGCCGGGTGCGCGTGGAGAAGCTCCAGGATGCGATGAGGAAGCCCAGGGCCTCCCTGGAGCTGGCTGGGGACGCCCCTCCTCCCCGCCCGCCTCCCCCATCTCTCCCGGGCCCCCAGGCGACGCCGCCTGTCGCAGAAGATCAGCAGCCACCAGCGGCGGTCCCTCCCTACCCGTTGCCCTACAGCCCCTCTCCAGGCTTGCCCGTGGGCCCCACCGCCCAGGGGGCGCTCCCGCCGGCCCCGTTCCCTGTGATGTCCCAGCCCTCTTTTTCCTACAGTGGGCCTTTGGGTCCCCCGTACCCGTCGGCCCAGCCAGGACCCAGGGCTGCCGCGGGCTACTCCTGGTCCCCACAGAGGAGCACACCACCCCGGCCAGCCTATCCCGTGGCCCCCGCTGGTGTCTCCGGCCCTGGGTACCCCGTGGTGGGGAGCCGGGCCCCCGGTCCTGGTTACCCTCAACAGCCCCCCTACCTCTCAACAGGAGGAAAACCTCCGTACCCAACGCAGCCCCAGCCCTCAGGCCCCCTTCAGTCGCCCTATCCCCCTGGGCCTGCCCCTCCCTATGGGTTTCCACTGCCTCAGGGTCCTGCCTGGCCTGGGTATTAGGCACGGTCCTGGCCCTTGGCCCTTCCCTACTTCCACCTGTACCACAACCTTTGGCCCACCCCCTGCTGAGATTCGAGGTTCAACTGGAAGTGGAGTTGGCTCCCCGTGGACTTGTGTCCTGCATGGGGGCCTGGAGGGACCTGGCTGGGAGCACACAGGCCTGGCAAGTCACCAGGCAGTGTGGCTGGCTTGGCTGTGCCAGACGGTCCCGGTGCTTGCTGGCCTCCTGGGGGAAGGGCGCGCCTGCTTTCGGTGACTGGCTTTGGCTTTCCTGGTTCTCACCAGGCAGGGAGCTCGGTCCCCTCTGTGGGCGCCCGGTTGGGGTGCCCGGCTGCATGCGTTTGTGGACATCTTGTGGCTGCACTCACTCACGGACGTCTGAACCAAACGTGGAGTTATCTCGGTGACGGGCTGGCTGGCTGGCCCCTGCTCACCCCCTCCCTCTCCTCTGGGATTTGGCACGTTCGACCGTGGTACCCACGCTAAGGGATGTAGCGCTCTGTGTCTCTTGGGTCCATTCAAGGATGGCCTGCCCCACGCACCATGGCAGGGTTGGATCAGGGGGAGAGAACAGAGTTAGGAAAAATACTTAATGATTTTTAAGTCACGTAAAACCATAATTGAACTCTGATAGGCTGATGTCAGTTAAGCTTGTCCTGTGTGCTGGTTTGAACGACAGCAGCAGAGCCAGCGCAGTGAGCAGGCCGGGGGTTGTGGAGGCGGACCCCAGACCTTGCTCGCCCTGGTTGGAGGATCCGGGGGCTGCCTTGGAGCCTCTGGCTGGAGGAGAGGGGGCAGTTCTGGCCCAGGAGACTGTGGCCACGTCGGGAGCGCATTTAGGAGTGCAGGGCCGAGTCACCTCCCCAGCCGCCTCTCTTGTCTGGAGTGCCCTGCTTCTGGTTGACTTCTGAGGCCCACCCCATCCGTCCACTCCTTCAGTGCCTTGAATCTCATTCACAGCAGCCCTCACTTCATCCCCTTCCTTTGGCTGCCTGATGTAACTCTTCCCCACCCCCAAAAGCCCTCCTAAGAGAGACATCAAAAGATATCCTAACAGTTACTTCCCACATGGTGCTTTGTAAAACGCCATCACTATGTCGGAGCATTTCTTTGCATCTCTCTTGTCTTCAGAATGTAAAGCGCAGGGATTGTGACTCCGAGCCACGTGCAGCCCCCAGCACATTGGGGATTTTCAGCACATTCAGTAATAAAAGTGACAATAGACCAAAGCGGGGGGTGTGATGAATAAAGCATTACCTTGGTTGCTGCAGATGTGAACCAGGTCTCAAGGGCAGACTCTGGAGCTGCTATCTGTTAGGAAGTCATATGTGCCTTGAATTGTCCACTACTCAAGTACCCAGCATCTGGTGGGCCTGGGGTGCTGGGGGCCAATGAGGAAACTCGACCTTCTGGTGCCTGCCCCCCTCCCCGGCCTGCGTGCCATCAGTGGGTGCGTGCGATGAGATGCTCGATTAGCCCTGTCGGTCCCTGACCAGCTGTGCTTGCTTCTCATAAGTTATTTATACAGAGAAATCACTAATGGACTCTCCTGGTTCGAGTGCTTCTGAACTGGATGAACGATCGCCGGTATGTTTGTATTATATAATTAATTGCCATAATAAACTTCGATGAGTTAAAAGTAGTGTTGTGTTTCCAGTGAATTTGAGAAGTGAAGACATGGCTGCCAGCGGGGGCATTGATTTTGTCGACTGAAAGAAAAATGCACAACGTAAGACTCGTGGATTTCAGTTTTATTTGGAGAACTTACTGCGGACTACCGCCTGGGGAACAACCTCTCAGTAGCTCTGAGAAGCTGCTCCAAGGAGTTAGGGGGAGAAGCCAGTATATACATGATTTTGGCTAGGGAATAGGTGCAATCAGGCACCTCTAGGTGTCACCCGAGAGTCGTTTCAGCTCTTCTGTGTGTCCCCGTTTCTCCCTCTGGCAGTCTAAAACCACTGTGGGCACACAGAGCCCTGGATGGCCAATCCCTATGTGTGGGTCCCGGGATGAGCTAGTTTTTAAAATTAATGAGTGGGTTTCCCTATGGGACTGCTGCACGGTATGAGGATTCGCCTTCACCGCTTCCGTAAATTTCTCAGTCGCCTGAGAAAGTCGTAACTGGCCGGTGAGAGCCGTGTCCGTTTTTGGAGCCGAAAGCTCTCATCTGGTATCTTCGCTTTTGTCCTGACAAACGCTGTTAAATTGCCAATTTGATGAAAGACGTCAGGCCAGCCTCCTACCTACTCACCCAGTCAGAACCTTCCCGGTGTCTTTCAACTGGATAGTTTTCTGAGTGTCTTTCAACCGAGCACTTTCTCTGTATCTTTCAACTGAGAAGTCAGGTACCTTTTTTATCTACTACCGAATGGAACTCAGGATTGCCAACCAAGATGGGAGCTCTGAGACTCAGGAGAGACTCACCCAGTCGTCTGGAGTCACTGAGGGGGCAGAAGGCACAAGGGGCCCTCGTTGGTACCAGGGCTCCAGATCCTTGGAGAGTTCAGGTGAAGGAGAGAAGACTGCTCTGGGTCCCTTTGTGGTCACCAAAACTGTCAACTGAAAGAAAAACGCACAGTGCGAGAGCTGTGGGTTTCAGTTTTATGGCGGGACCTTACTATATATGGACTATTGCCCAGGAAACAGCCACTCAGTAGCTCTGAGAAGCCAGTATAGATATGATTTTGGCCTGGGAGTGTATGCAGTCAAGCACACATCTTGGTAGAAAATGACTGCTAGTTGCGAGGATCAGATATCTCAGTTAATGATTTTAGTGCTTTTCTATGCATGGGAAGGTGCAAGAATCTGGGTTCATTAAAATTTTTTCCTGAGGTATCTCTATCTCAGGAGCTTGTTTTTCCAAAGCACAAGTGCCCTTTTGTTTTTTCATCCTGAATGCATTTCAGGGTGCACTGTCCGTCAGCGACTGCACTGGCTAATGACTTGATCCTTGTAGAGCTGGATGGTGGGCAACGTTCTTTGTCTTGCGATTTCTTCCGTAGCCTTCAGGATCATGCTCTGCTGAAAGGCCTCTTTGGTTCATGTTCACAAAGCCCCATCTTTCTGAATATTGTCTCTTGAGCTGCTGCCCTCCCCTGCCCCTTCACCCCCGGGGCCTGGCTCTGACAGCATTTCCCTTTCCACTTTTGCCCCGCTTTTTTTCCATCTGAGGCATTTTCGTGCTGGAGCCCGCACATTTGCCTTGTCCTGGCTGGAGAGCTTGGGCGGTGCAAGGCCACAGAGCCCCACTAGGGGGCATGCGAGCCTCAGCGGAGCACAGGTGGGGCCCCATTCTTGCCACCTGCTGGGCTGGCCGGGACTGTCAGCTTGTCCAGGAAGGACCCCCAGCTTGGGTTCGAATCTTCGCACCCGGTTTCTAAACGCGGATAGAGGGGCAGCAGGCTGCTAACCTGGCTGTGGAGCCAAGCGGATTTCTGCCTTACCCAGCCTGCCTCCCTCTCCAGCCCCCCCTGAGCTCAGCTGCTCATCCTGAGGCCTGGGAGGGCGTCTTCTTCTTTCAGCAGGAAGGGCAGCTTCAGGGGAGTCAGGAGACCAGGTTTCTAATGGACCCCTGAGTCGGCCCTTCCGTTTCCTTCCCTGCAAGGTGACGAGGGCAGGCTGCCTGTGGCTGAGGCCCAGAGACGCTGAGAATCACCAGCAGTGACTACTCAGCGGGGCTGCACCTTGTGTTAACCTTTGATGTGCATCCTCTCAGCAGCCCTTCAACCCCCAAGTTTAAACAAGGGGAGGAGACTGCAGGGTGGGTAGTTCAGCGGGTCACTCAGCCTGGGGAGGTGGGGACAAGACTTGCACCTGCTCTGATCTGGCTGCAGGGGATCCTCTGAGATGCCACTGTGGTACCAGAAATCGTCAGGCTTCAAGAGGCCACAGTCCTGAGAAAAGCTTGGGTAATCTATGCTGCGAATCCCCCTGGACTCCGGCCAAAGGGTTACTGCCCTTTGCCCCCTCCTGAACTCTGACCTTGCCTTGCAAGCGTATCAGAGGCTGAGGACGCAGGACACCAGGGAGAGCTAGGAGACCCCTGGGCTTTGTAGGAAGAAGCTGAAAATCTCACGGGCTGGGGGAGGGGGCACAATCAAGTCGGTGCTTTGGGTTGGTCCCAGAGTGGTGGTCGGGGGTACCAGGGGCCGAAGAGGGGAAGCAGCACTTCCTAAGCAGCTCGGCGGAGAGCTGCTCTAGCTGGTCACTCAGGGCGTGCCACCCCTGCTGCTCTTCCCTCTCCCTCTCCCCAGGCCCTCCGCACCCCTTCCTCCCTGTCCTGCCCCCGCCACATGAAATCACTGGGCGTCCTCTGCCAGACCGCAGTGGGCTTCTTGCTGCCGTGTGGGCTGCACGGGGACAGACCCTAAGTGTCGAGTTCAGAGCCTCACAGAGATTCCTAGCGCGGTGAGAAGGACACTGAGCTGCAGCGAGGCCGTTTGAAATGCCCTTTCAGTGCCACTCGGTACTCCCAGACCCTAGCGGCATGACAGGTTTGAAGCTAGACCCGGTCCTTGGTAGTGCGAGTGAGCTTTCCTTTTGGGGTCCCCAGTTTCCTTGACTTAATGTGCAGAGAATGTGCTAGGATCAGGTTGCCCGTGAGGGTCAGGGAGGCAGCATGATTTAGGGGAGTGGGCCGGGGCAGACGAGTGCTGCCCTCTCTGGCCGAGGTGGAGGGTGTGTCCTCTGCTCTGCTCTGGGCTGGGGGTGGAGGGGTTGGGGGCCGCAGGCTGGAACATGGCCCCGGGGTGGGCCCAGGTCACAGCAGGGCATCCTCTGCAGCTGAGGGAGACCGGGCAGTTGGTCATCAGAGGAGCGGCGCCGACCAGCGGCCCGTGGGCTGTGTCTGCCCACCGAGGCTGGAACTTGACAAAGGTGCCTCCGAGGCTGAGGTAGTTCCTATTCAGTTGCTTAACCAAACATCTTTTTGGAAATGCATCACCCAAGCCCACCACCACTTGCAAAACAGTTTTGTAGAGAGACTTTCTGCTCAACGCAGCTCTTTCTTTGGGGTGGTGTGTTTTTAAGTAGGCTGTGGTGGCTGTGAGGCCACTGAATGGTGGCCAGACTAGAGATTAAAGAGCTTTTATCCGGAAAGGGGCCGGTGAGAGACATTTGGTGCCTCAGGCCCTTTGCCCCTCCCTGAGAGCAGCCTCCAAGTTCCCTTTTGAGGAGCCCCTTCAGTATAGGAATCTCTGCCAGGTGACTCCTGGTACCCAGGTGACTAGGTGTCCCTGTCTCCGGATCCCCTGCATGATCAGGGGCAGAGCCACACCCTGGGCTCTCTCGGGACCGAGTCCTGAGCAGGGGGTGGGTGAGAGGTCAGTTGGAGGGTGTCAGTGGGGGCAGAGGGCTGGCCAGGCTCCTCTGGCATGCTCCCCGATTCTGTGAGCACCCCCTCGTCCCCACCATATCCTTCTAGGAGCTTCCTTGCTCTTCCAGAGCTGCTTCCGTGGCTCGGACCATTGATATCTCCCAGTGGATGTGGGGCCAAATGGAGTGGAGAAAGGCCCCAGCCCCGAGATGCCTTCTCAGGGCACAGTGAGGCCCGGCCGGTCCTCTCCCTTCACTAGACCCTTAAGTTGCGAGTCAGATGTCCTCCTCTGGCTCGTCGTTAAGGAAACCCAGGCACTGCAGGATTAGGTATGTGTCCAGGCTTGCTGGGGAGTCGAAGGGACTATTTCAGTTATGGGAATTACTTAACCCGCGGGAATGTCCAGTCCTGGTCTCTTACTCTCAGGTTAGAAGGTTAACTGATTGGCTGAAACGACTTGAGCTTTGGACTTTTAACAGCTGTGTGAACCCAAATCCCAAATCGGCTAGGATTTACTAGGTACCCACTTTGTGCAGGGCCCTGAGGTGGCACTGGTGCCCTTTGGGCTTGGCAGCCGGTGGTCCCTGCTCTCGGTCAGGTGGGGGGCTGCGAGGGGAGGGGGCACAGCTGGAGGGCTGGTGACGGGGCTCTGGGTCGGGCAGCCACACGTGCTGGCTGCTGTGCTGTGCTGTGCTAGGCGGTCCTGTGTCAGGGCTGCACCCTCTGACCGTGAGGCTGCAGAGCCCCTCGCCCCCTGGTAGGTGCCCCTTCCCAGTGGCACCCCCAGAGGGATCCACAGGGGTGGACCCTGGATCGAGGAGGCCGGGCACTCTAGTTCTCAGGAAGCAGAAAAATCATTATTTACAAAGAACATATTAAACATGCACGAGAGAAATCAGCCCTTGCCTCCCACCACCCCCAAGGTGTGAGCATCCTTGTGGGTCCTCATGAGTCAGAGCTGGAGAAGAGAGCTGAGTCCCACAGACGGGGGAGGGGGCTGCCCGGGTCTGGACCCCGTGAGTCTCTGCTTGGGAGGGATGCTTGCTTCGGGGCTCTGCCCTTTTGCAGCTTCCACACCTGGAGGGGGGCCAGCTGAGCTGCGTTGGGGTCTTTGCCTGGGCTGGTGAAGATGCGGGCAGATGTCCGAGCTGGCCTGCCTCTGCAGGGCAGTAGGATATGTTGGAAAGTCACGTCCATGGTCCTGCCGGGCAAGGACCTGGACGTTGTTTTCCAAGCAGTGACTGCAGAGCATTCTCAGGACAAAATGTCTGGCTCTTGATGTTTGTTCCTGGGTCGCGGTTCTGTGTGGTGAGAAGGAAGTGTGTCAGCGGAGGAAGCCTCATACTCTGGTGATGGTTCAGGGAGGTGGGGGACAGGGCCAAAGCCCCCAGCCCAACGTCAGGGGAGAGCGGCTTCTCCTTCCTGCTGGTGTAAGTCCATCAGGATACTCTCAGGGGTGCTTTTTAAAAAAAATCGAGGTATAGTTGATTTACAATATTATGTTAGTTTCAGGTGTACAACATAGTGATTCAAAATGTTTATAGATTATACTCCATTTATACTTATTATAAAATACTGGCTATATTCCCTGTGCTGTACAATACATACTCCTAGCTTATTTCTTTTATACATAGTAGTTTGTACCTCTTAAACTTCCCCTGCCCTTAGGGGCTCTTTTATGTAGTCTTCTGAGATGGAGTTTAAGGTCCATGACCCCTCTGCTCAAATGGCCAAATCGGCTCCTGTCGCCTAAATTGCTGATGCTTACTCTTTTCCTTTACAAGAGTCTAGATGCTCATCCCCCAGCCCCCCACCCAGGTCACGGATGGGCAGGGTGAGCAGAGGTGAGGAGCCAGGTGGCTGGCGCTTATCCCCAGCGCTCTGCCGGAGGCCAGGCTCACCTTTTACAGCCTCTGAGCCCCGTGCAGATCATAGTCACTGTCAGAGGAGTTATCGGGCTGGGTGGAGACGCGGTGCAGGGCCCCTTCCAGAGCTGTGGAAAGAAAGGAGGCCATTTGAGCGGGGTAATCCCTCCAGGCTACACAGAGAGAGCCCCTCAGAGCCAAGAGCCCTGCGGGAGCTGGAAGATCACAGAGGCTTTCTGAGCTGGTGGCTCAACAGCCCTGAAACTGTTGTGATCAAATCGGCGAGTGTCCTCTAATGATGCTGAACGCCAGGCGCCCTGCGGCTTAATTGTCAGCGCCGATCAGGGAGGATTCGATACAGGGCTCTGCGGGCCACTGATGGATGCTCTGTTCTGCCTCCAAGGGATCCGAGGGGCCTCATTTATTGAGAAACAGGTCCTTTAGGTCACAGCAGTGCTGGGGTTAATGATATCCCGGCACATTCTTCTCTCTAGCCGAGTGGCCCGGTTAACGCTGTATCCTGTCCATACCCTGCCGTGACCGGCTGTCAAAGGGGCAGTTTGATCCTCTGCCCCCTGCTCGGCCTCCCTTCTTTCTCCAGGCAATCATGTGACCCTCTGCTCGGCCCCTGCCGTCATTCCTAGGAGCGCCAGCTGGTGCTTACCTGGAAAAGCTGAGATCTGGGAGTTCCTGGGAGGCTGACTGTATTCGTTCTCCAGGTGGGAGGCCGTGGGGTTCTCAGCCTGGGACCGGACAGTCACCGTGTGGTTGCGATGGAAAGACACTGAGCAGATGTGGGAGATAGAATCATTAGACATGATGCTCTGTCCTCCTCCTCCCCAACGGGGGCCCAACTGGAATTTCCTGTTCCCGTTGTGTAACGTGTGGGTGGGGGCTGAGGGCCCCCTGAGCTCCTTCAGTGCATCCCTTTTCCCCTTTCTTCCCGGGAAGGCTCGTTCTAGCAGGGCTCAGACTTTTAGAGCAGCTTTGGGTTGGCTGGCAAGCTGACCGGCGGGCAGGCCATCAGTCAGACAGTCAGTCAGTTATCAAACATTCATCAAGCAGGGAATTGGAACACGAGTGATAGGGCAGATATGGTCCCTGCCCTCCTGGAACTGAGGGTCTTTATACTGTAAGAAAGACTTGACACCACAGAGCCTTCTTGAAGGAATTGGCCCTTGACACATAAAGTGGGGAAGAATGTGGAGTAGAGGCAGGAGGTGGGCTGTGGTTCTACCCACAAAGGGGGCTCTGGCTGTGGCCAGAAGGAGAGAGGATGGAGACCAGGGGTGGGGACAGGGCCGGCTGCATCAAAATGTCTTAAAACTGGCCTTGTAAAGTTGTTGCATGATAAAGACATTCCATGATAAATCTAGCTTGGACAACCCTTCTTAACATATGTCCGCTTTGGAGATGAACCACGCAAAAATGCCCATGAAAGTTCTGACAAGTCCTGAAGTAAAGAACCGTGTCTAGCTCTGCTTAACTCACTGATTTCCAAGTCTCTTTGATCATGGGCTCCTCTTCTCTGAGTACCACCCGTTAACACCTGTCGCCACAGTCACACCTTAGACGAGCACAGTGGAGCTCAGAGGCCTCAAGCAGCCACTGGCTCTGTCCATGGTCGGCAGAGACCCGTGACCCTGCTCCTCGGCCTCCTTCCTGAGTGCCGTGGCTACTGGCCTGGGCCGAGGGAGGATCCTGCCTCCGGGGCTACTTACTGTTCTGGTTCATTCCCGTCGGGCCAATCCACTGGCGCTGCTTCTTCTGGCGGACTGGGTGACAGACAGGAAAGGCACATCGGGGTGGGGGTAGAGGAGGGGGGTTGAGATAGGAGGGGGCAAGGGGGGCGGGAGACAGGGAAGGAGGGAGGAGGCGACAGGTGCATGCTGAGGGGCCGGTGCTCCAGGAGAAACCACCGCGGGGTGTTTAGAACCAGAATTAAGACCTGGGAGGGCACCAGGGACCCAGCCATCACTGCCCACCTCTGGCAGTGTGCAGCCTCTCTAATCTCACACCCTTATCTCTGAATGATTTCCTCCCGAGTTCTGCAAGGCCAGGATGATACCCATTACGTTCACAAGGTCTGCGGCCGCCCATTTGTTGTATGAGGAAACCAGAGTTCAGAGAGGAAGTGGCTCGATTAGCTGCTAAGTGGTGGAGCCGGCCTGGGACACGTGTCTTCTGGGGTCAGACCCTCTGGACCCACCACAGTCTAAAGAATGCCCGTACCCTCCCTTTGGGCTGGAGTGGGTCCCAGCTGGGCCCTGGATGTGGGCGAATCAGTGGTTTTCCTGACTTTTCTGTTTGTTACTTGGTGCGGAGAAAGGCCGGGGGGCAGGAGAGGGTCAGGGCTGGTTGGTGAAGCAGAGGTGCTCCCAGCCGGCTTTCTGGAGGTGGGAACCCTCCCCTGTGGGGCTCGTGGGCAACCCGTCCAGTCTCCCCATGCAGGGGCTTGAAAGGGAGGAGGTTCGGGGCACCTACACCTACATTTCTTCACCAGCTTCTTGTAGGCGAGAGGGCCACACACGACCAGCAGCACTACCGCGAGCACGAGGGCCAGGATGATGCTTGTCACTGTACCCGCACCCAGGCCCGCTGGGCTTGAGTTCTGGCCTGCAGGAGGCAGAGCTAGGTCAGTCCCAGCCTGGGAGGCATCAAAACTGTCCGTTCAGAGGCAAGCTCCCGGCTGGCTGGCTGGCTGGCTGACTTCCCCCAGGAATTCACCAGCATGTGCAGAAGGCAGTTTTCTATCTGCTGTCTCTCCACCCATCTCTGAAATTCTCTGCTACCCGTTCATTTATCCACCATTTACTATCTAACAGTTGATCATCCGGCTATCATTTGACCCTCCTGTGACCAACTCTTTACGTTTCCACCATTTTCCAGTTACTTGTGAGTGATCACCTTGCCATCATATACAAATAGCCATCCATCCATTCATCTCTCTCTTTTCTGTGTTAGTCAATTACCATGAATGTAGCAGATATGTACCCCTCTCCCTTGCTTTCCTATTTTCCATCTGGAAGAGCAGAAGACGGAATGAGGGTTCTGTCATTCATTAGCTGCCTGACAATGACGGCCGGTCTCCTATTGATGGTTCGTGCTCACAGCTGTCTGAGCACTCTTGTCCCCTCTCCCCTCGTTTGTCATCCCTCCATCCTTTCCTAGGGCTCTCTCTTTAGTTCCTGGGGCCTGTTCTTCAGACATGTGCTCATTGACTGAGTCTTAGAAGGAAAATCCAGAACTGCCCTCCACCCACCATGGGCTGGGCCCAACTCACAGGTGACAAACACTCTCTTGCAGTGGGATTTTTTCTGCAGAAGCTGGTGGCACTGGGACAGCTTCCCCGCGGGACAGAAGAACCCCCCGGAGGTCTTCTCGCCGGTGTCCAGCAGCTGGTAGGAGCTGACGTTGCCGCACTGCTGCTCCTGGCACACGTCCTCCCACCTCGCCACGCCCTTGACTGAGGGGCTATCGCACAGGGCGTCCCACTGCTTGCCCTGGCGCACCTCCACGGAGCCTTCACATGTGCCGCTGCCCCCCACCAGGCGGCTCTGCACCTTGGGCTGGAAATCTGGGGGGAGAGCAATGGGCGGTGAGGTGGCGGGCTCGGTGGGAGCTCCCTGGGCCCTGAGACTGCATGCCTGGCCACTGGGACCCCGTGACACTGGCAAAGTGGGGGCCCTGGCAGGGCTCGGCTCTCGGGGGTCTGGGTACCACGTGGGACTGCCTTCCTTTCTGCCTTTCCCTTCTTCCGGCATCCTCCCTGGCATTTTCCCCATCAAGCCCCGTCCCTGGCGCCTCTGGGCAGCTGCAGCAGCTTGGGCACGTTCGGTGAAGAGGCTGGCAGGGTGGCAGTGCCCGTCAGCAACCACCAGCAGGGAGTCGCCCCCCACCCAGGTGGCAGTAAGAGGAGTGGGGAAATAGGCTCCACCTGGGTCCGCTTCCCTCTTTGAAACGTCCTCTCATTCTCTTGCTGCTCCTTGAGAGCTGGGAGGGCTTTTCAGAGAGGGGAAACTGAGGCCCAGAGATGGGAAATACCTCCTGCTCTGAGTCCTGGAGATTCGCAGGTGGGACTGAATCCAGGAATCCTGCTGCCCAGGCCTCAAGCCTGGAGGGACCAGCTTTCATAAAAGGACCTGGTCCAACAGAGACTGATTCATTTCTGCTTATCAGGGTTGGGCCTGGAGGCCCACATGTGCTCGGGTTAGAGCGAGTTGTGATCTCAGCAGCTTTGGCCAGTTTCTATAGCAACATCCATCTTCAAAGCTCTAGTAAATCTTCTATTTAGAAAAAAAAATTCAAAGGCAAGACTTCTGGGTATGGTTTTGCAGGTTGTAACCTACAGGAGGGCTCCTAGCAGAGGGGTGGGTGGGCCTGAGAGCCAGCCAGGTTTTTCCATGAGGCCGAGAGATCCTTGGGGGCTGCTTCTGCCTGGAGGGGGCAGCGTCTTACTCATTCACACCATGTGTCCAGTGGTTTGGGGGCATCAAACCCTGCCTGCAGGATAGCCCAGTGGTCCAGAGCAAATGCTTCCCAGATGTGTGCACATGAATCCCTGAGACTTTGCTGAAAGGCAGATCCTGATTCGTAGGTGGAGGGTGGGGCCTGGGAGTCTGTATTCCTAACCAGCCAGATGAAGCCGATGCTGCTGGTCCAGGACCACACCTGGAGCAGTCAAGGCTTACACAGCAGGCTCTGGAGTGATGCTGCTTGAGGGGAAACCCCAGCTAGTGCTCTATGACACTGAGTAAGAAATTTAACCTCTCTGAGCCTCAGCTTCCTCATCTGTAAAGTGGGGATAATAATAGCACCCACCTTCGAAGCTTGTTGTGAAAATGAAGGAATGCCCTGACTAGTCCCCAACGTGATGTAAGCACTCAGGAAGTATGACTTCTTAGAGTCTGGACTTCACTAGACCATTTGGTGATAGGAGCCCACTACGTCCCAAGGCATGCTGTGATTATCCTTATTTTGACCTGTGGTCCCTTTCCCCTCAGTTTCCCCATTGATCCTCATTTGGGGATCCCACAGACCAGCCTCTGGGCTCCTGCCCTCAACCACACCGGCATCGCCAGTCTCTTCCGGTTGGTGGCCTGTGACTCGGGAGCCTCCGCAGGAAGCCCTCTGGGGCCCTGCTCTGGCCTTTCTCTACCTGCTGTGCCTCAAGGACCTCCTATGTCTCACCATCGTTCCAACATCATCTGTCCCTGGGATTTATAAACTCCCCTCCTGCAAGGCTGGTTCCCTCCAAGCGCTCCATCCTGCTTGGGCCCTTGACACAAGCCGCAGTCCGCCAAACTCACCAGCAGACCGTGCCTCCTCCTGTGAGTCCTGCCACTTCCCCGTGTGGCAGCCGAGCATTTGGGCTTGTTCTGTGTTACTTTGCAGAGATGCCCGGGGCATTGGGTGTGAGTGTGGCCTCCCCACCCCATGGCCACCCTACCTCTTAGAGGCCAATGATCAGCCCTCCATGTCCCTTGTGTTCTCCGTAGCGCTAGTGCCCTGTGCTGCATGTAGGGCTTTCAGGAACGTGTGGTGACTGACCACATGGGGGCGCCCGTGAGTCTTGGCCCGGTCCCACTCACCAGAACAGATGAGGCCAAGAGCTTGGCCTCCCTCCTGGGGCTGAACTTTTCTGAAGCACTGCTCCACGGAGGCACATCTTCTGTTCTGGATCTTCCACCGGATTGGCAAGGGACCGCTCTCTCCTGGCTCTAGTGTCCTGGCTGCCTCAGTCTCTGGCAGAGGCTTCAGGAAAGAACCACACTGGAGGGCTGCACAGATGAGGTTCCCCAGGTCCTGGATCCCGTCCTGGGACTCGATGCCGACGGTGCCACCCAGGCTGCCGCTGTAGAACTCCACCAGGCCTGCACACCGCAGGCCCCCGGGTCGCGCCACCAGCTGCAGCCTGGGAGGAGCTGGGGAGGTGGGGAGGGACCTGAGTGCTGACGACCAGCAGCAGGGCCTTTCTTGCTCTGTGGTTCTAACACACAGACGAGTGAATGACTGGCCGACGGCCCTGGGAGGTGGTGAGGTCCCAAATATTGGATGGAACATACGCGACAACCTTTCATGCTTATCTGAAATTTAAATGTAACTGAACATCCTGTGTTTTTATTTGCTAAATCCGACACCCTACCCCCAGGGCCCTCAGAATCCTTTTACCTGTGGGCTCCGGAGTGGTCACGGGCGGGGGGCTCGTGGGAAGAGGTGTTGTCCTCAGTGGCTCTGAAAAAAGATGCTCTGGTTAGGGAGGGGGCCGGGACCCTGGGAGGGAGGAGGGAAGAGTAGGGGGTGTGGGGAGAGTTGGGGGCAACAACCGGCCATGTTGAGAAAGACCTGGAACTCATGATGTAACTACCACGGGCCCCATTAAGCCCACTTGACCCACATGTTGTGTCTAAGCCTCCTGCGAGGCAGGCAGTACTGGCCCATTTTACAGTTGGGAAAACAAAGGTTAAGAGGAGACAATGAAGTTAACCGTTGGCAGAACCAGCTCCTCGACCTTTTCCATCCCCAGACAGGTGCCAGCATGCCCTCAGTACTCCCCCTCCAGTTCCCCACCAGTGTATGTTTTTGAGAGGGTAGTTGTAAATCGGGGACCCCTTCCACCTGCCTGCTCAGGCCCCAGATCACAGGCGTGGGCAGCCTCCTCGGGGCTGGCGCCCAGGCCCAGGGAACCCACGGGGCCACCTAGTTACCCACCTAAGCAGATCAGGGACAGAGGGTCCCCCTGGTTTGCCTTGCTGTCGCTGCAGTTGGAGAAGGACCCCAGTTGTCCGCGGCAGGTGATCTGGCTCTGGGGTCGCTTCCCTTTGAAGTGACGGATGTGGGAGAGGAGCAAGGGCTCCCTGCATCGCAGCGTCTGGCAGAGCTTCCAGGCCTGACCGGGGTCCTCCCGGTGGAACGGGCGCAGGCCCCAGCTCTGGCTGTGCACCGTGTACCACTCGTCCTTGTAATTGACCTCCAGATGGCCCTGGCACCGCGAGCCGGAGCCGCTTAGTCTCACTGTGAACCCTAGGGGTCGAAGAGGTGGAGGGGGTAGTCAGGCTGGAAAGGGCCCTCCATGTGGGCCCCTCCCTGCACCTTCCCCGTCTGGGCCCCACCCCTAGCAAGGCTCTCTCTGCCCATGGGCTGCCTGCTTTGCTCCTCCCGTGAGCTTCGTCCTCTGGGACCTTGCAGGGACTTTCCAGAAACTCAGGCTGATGCAGCTCCTGATCCGGGTGGTCCCTTGAAACCAGGCCAGGAGGATGGGGCTTGAGACCTCGGAGCCCAGGGAACTCGGAGCAGTGAGCGAGGGGCTCTCAGCACCCAGTGTCCTGCAGGATCGCCCCTTCCTGGAAATTCTGTTTCAATACACCCCAGACAGGGCCCAGAGCCTGATTTTTTTCTCTCTCTCTCTAACTTTTATTTTATTTTTTTTCTGTTCATTTTTTTAATTGAAGTCTAGTTGACTTACCATGCTGTGCCAATCTCAGCTGTACAGCAAAGTGACTCAGTTATACACAGACATTCTTTTTTTTAATATTCTTTTCCATGATGGTTTATCCCAGGAGACTGGATATAGTTCCCTGTGCTATACAGTAGGACCTTGTTCTTTATTCATTCTAAATGTAACAGTCTGCATCTACCAACCCTAAACTCCCGGTCCATCCCTCTCTCTCCCTCTTCCCCCCTTGTCTCTAACTTTTAAAATCAATTTTATCGAGGTACAACTTACATACAAGGACATGCACTCATTTTAAGGGCACTTGTTCAATAGGATTTGACAAATGTATACACACCTGTAGCCCCCGCCATGCCCTAGACAGAGAATATGCCCATTACCTGGAAGTTCCCTCATGTCTCTTCACAGTCGATTTCCCTGAATCCAGCCTCAGGCAACTACTGATCTGCTTTCTGTCACTAGAGATGAGTTCTGCCTGTTCTCAAATGTTACATAAGTGGGATTGTACAGCAGGAACGATCTTGCTAGAGTTTGGAGCTAGGATGCCATTGCAGGCTTCCAGGTCCCCGCCCAGGGCCTACCAAGCCCTCTGTGGCCCCTTCTGGTTGCCTGGTAGCTTCATGAGATCCTCTCGCCACATTTATCACCAAATACGTTCAGCATGATGTTATCTCAGGAAATGTGAAAAAGAGAGGTCTGTGGTGAAGTGAGTCTGGGAACTGCTGAATCTGAAAATGCTTAACAGAGTTCCTCATTGCAGGACTTCTCAGAGCCTTTACTAGGCCAGTGTCCCCTGTCAGGAGTCTGCAGTGGGTGATGTAGTGTTGCCTACCCTTCGTCCAGCGAGTTCCGTGTAACCCTGTTTGGGAAACACTAGCCTCTAGGATTAAAGTCCAACCTCTAAGGCAAGACATTTCACACACTTTACAATCTGGTGCAGCCTCTCTCTGCAGCCCCAGCTGCAAATGTCTCTGGCCAGGGAGCATCTGGCAGGACTGGGCAGGAAAAGGACTTTGCAAGGTGCATTTATGGCCAGTATCTTTTCTGTGCCTGGTGAGTGGGCCATAATAATAATTAGCATGACACCTAGCATTTGTGGGGTGCTTTACAGCCATCTAGGGCATCTATCTGCAAATGGGCCTCTTAAGCGTGCGTGCATGCATGTGTGCATGTGTAGGGGGTGTGGGCTGCTCTCTTTCTCTCTCTCTCTCTCTGTAAGGTGGGATTTGCTCCGACGGAGGGATGGCAGGTCCCCCTAGAGCCTGGTGGAATCGTTCCACGCCCCCCTCTCCACGTGGCTCTTCCTTACCTTGGTCCTCTAAGTTGAACCCTCTGAGGCCTCTGAGGCAGGAAGTGACTGCAGAGAGGAGAGAAGAGAGTCAGGAAGGGAAGTGTCTCTCCTGCTTCGCCTCACCTCTACTCACAGCCTGATCAATGGTCTTTTTGCCTCCAGCCACTGTCGTGGGCTTCAGGGGCAGGGATTTTCATACTACAGATGGCAACCCTTAGGCGGGTCGTGAAACCAGTTTAGTGGGTTGCAACCATCAATTTTCCTTCTTGTGTTAAAACTTTACTTTTTAAATGAACATGCAGTATATTCCATTTTCTTTTAGTGCACAATTCTATGAATATGAACACATACACAGATCTGCATAATCACCGTAACCATCAAGGCGTACTACAGTCCCATCACCCCCCAAAATTTCCTCGTGCTCTCTCTCTGTAGTAATATGCAGCATTGCAACCATCAATTTTTAAAAAATCATGTAGTAACACAACCATCAGTTTTTAAAAAACTGAAATGGACTAGAATAGAGAATGTCAGAATGCATCGTGTTTTGTGAGGATAAGCCTCACTTTGTGTGTGTTGGGTGGCAATATAAAAACATCCTGAGTGTTGCTTTCAATCAAAAAAAGTTTGAACGTCATAGTTCTAGAGAGCTGAGAAATGAGCCAGAATGGGAACCCAGAACATTTGTTACTTTCTAGAATTCCTAAGGCAGGTTAAGAATGATAGCAATTTCTCTTTAACAGCTCCCAGTTCTAGAGGAGGAAATCAGAGCTCAGAGAGGCAGAGGGGCTTGCCCAAGATCACACGGTCAGTTGGTGAAGGAGCCCAGTGGACTCGGGTCTGGGGGGAACTGGCCTCCCCTCTGTCCTGGCGCCTGCCTGGGCCCCTTCAATAGGAATGTGGGCCACTGGGCAGTCCCGCCTCCTCCCAGCCTCATCTGACTGTGGAGCAGGGGCGGAGGGGTGTCAAAGTGGCTCATTGTCCGTGGCCGGCCCATGTGTGGCTGGGGCTGAGGTTTGATCTGGGTGGGGACGGGTCGGGAGGCACGCCTGTATGGCCTCAGAGCCCACCCTCCATGTTCGCTGCCCGGCTTTATCAGTCGTGGAGCAAGTGTTTGGTTTCCATGTGCCCCAGGGCTTGCTTCTCAGTTGGGAGCTGGGGACAGCATCGGTCAGGGTGAGTACTTTATATAGTAAATGGCTGTGTTTAAGTTTCCTTTGAGAAATTGTCGCTGGGTGCAAAAAGTCCCGTTTTTGCCTGAGTGTTCTGAAGCTGGTGGTAGAATTTTAAGGGGAGTCATGCCCCACCAGCCTGCCCTCTCCCTCCAACCAAGACTCCTTGTAATTAAGTTGTGGCCTATGGTAAGTTTCTTCCATCTTGGCAAGAGCCCGCCATGGTTGCCCCGGGAGTCCTGGGCCTTGGAAGGGGAAGGTATTTCTCACACAGAGGGCATGTCGGGTCCAGAGCAGAGGCCAGAGCTCTGGCCTGGGTTGGGAGGGGGTTGGCCAGCTGTCAATCATCTGATCTATTGCAATGGGCAGGGCAGCCTCAGGAGGACATGGTGAAGATGCCCGGCTAGCTTGGTGAGAGAGGAGGCAGGGGACCCTTTGTCCTGCCCTCACCTCTCACTCCTGACCTTTCACTCCTACCTCCTTCCGTACCAGTTCCCAACATGAATGGGGCTGTACACCTTTAGGGATTCATTTCTTTGGCTAAATCCTGAGGGCACTTATGGGGATAGGGGACCCAAAGATCCACTCTTTGGTGCTGAATGTTGCAGGATAGGTTTTCTGGCACTGATGCCTTTCTCTGGGTCTGAGTACCAGCTCTGCCACTTCCTTAGCCCCTATGAGCCTCAGTTTCATGGTCTGCAGTATGGAAGCAAGAAAGGGACCAGCTTCATAGCGATGTTGTGAGGATGAGATGAAATAATCTATGCAAAAGACAGCCCAGTGCCTTCCTGGCTGGTGTTCAGTGCTCAGAGCTGGTGTTGCTGGTTGTGGAGCTGGCTGGGCCCGGGGCAGGTGTGGGCAGGACTGCAGGCCTGCTGGGGAGTTTTCCCAGGGGCAGGGGTCCCTGTCTGGACGCTTGGAGAGCCAGATCACAGGGCTCGCCACCTCCCTTTCCCACCTGGGACCTTCGCAGTCCCAAAGTCACCACAGTCAACGTCCGTTAACAGCAGCTACCAATTATTGAACACCTACTGTATACTCAGCACTGGGCGAGGGGTCCTTACGGATATCGTTCATCTTCCACACGGCCCCACAATTTCAGTTGAATATGTTCACAATATAGCTGTCGGGAGAGGCAAGTGCCCTGTCCCGGGTAACACCACTAGCAACTGGCAGGGCCTGGATTTGAACCACGAGTATGCCTTCCAAACCCATCTCTCTGTTTTCTGCCATCCAGTTGGGCCTCCAAAGTGTCAAATTCAGGGAATGGACAAATGAACAAATGAGCAGAAATGAACATGACCTTGACCCTGATCCTGGTGCTGGAGTCCCCAGACCCTGAAGCCCCTGGGGACAGGGACTGGGCCTGACCATCCCTGTAGATCTCACACAGAACAGCCAGAGAACATTCTGAGGAAAGACTGCACAACATGAGAACCAAGAAAAATTCTAAAAAACAAAATGCCCTGTGGGGAAAAGGCATCTACGCATTCCAGGGCTTCGCCTCCCTCTGGGAGCCTGACTGGCCTCAGGTGAGCAGCATTTCTTGTCTTGTCCCTCCATCACCGTCACTGTCACCACCACCATCGCCATCACCACCATCACCATCACAACCATCAACACAGTCACTGTCACCATCACCACTGCCACCATCATCACCATCACCATCACTGTCACAGCATCATCACCATCAACACAGTCACCATCACCACCACCGGTACTGTCACCATCGCCATCATCAACACAGTCACTGTCACCATCACCACTGCCACCATCATCACCATCACCATCACTGTCACATCATCATCACCATCAACACAGTCACTGTCACCATCATCAACACCATCACCACCACCGGTACTGTCACCATCGCCATCATCAACACAGTCACTGTCACCATCACCATCATCACCACCACCACCACCACCACTACCATCATCAACACTTTTATAGTTGTACTTTCTCCTAGGCATTTTTATACATTAACTCTCTCAAACCTCACCACAGCTCTGTGAAGTGGGCACTATTATTTTGATCTCCATTTTATAGATGAGGGAACAGAGAGATTAACTAACTTGCTAAGCAACCGATGAAGAGTGGGCCCAGGACTCCAAGCCAGGCCATCTGGCACACAGCCTGTGCTTTTGACCGCTGGGCCGAGCTGCCTCCCTTCCCTTCAGAGGGAAGGCTGCCACGGCCTGCTCCGTGTTTTACCAATTCCTGCATGTTCCCGCCGCGCAAACCTGATGAAGGAGAGTGAACTTGTGATTCCCTTCAGTCAGTGAAACATACTGTGGGAAGACTTTCCATGAACTTGCTGTGTGATCTTGGCAAGTCATTCAACCTCTCTGGGCTTGGTCTCCTCGTCTGTAAAGTCAGGAAGTTAGAGCTCACCCTCCCTCACCTTCCTTTCGGTTCAAACTTCCATGATCTCTAATCTTCAGCTCCTGACGTGGCTCAGCGGCAGGCAGGCAGGCAGGCGTGGGCACGTGAGACGTGTGACTGACTGGGAGCCTTCCTGGGTGCTGCTTCTTCCTGTCTGGCCGGGGATCCGTTCACGTTTTGATTGTCCACAACTTACTTTCATTCTTTCAGCTGCTTCTCACAGGGATCAGATCAGGGTTCCCCTGAACCCTGCTGGCTGTGCTCGGGGTCCCTCTGACCCCCTCCCTGGCTACAGCTTAGCCCGGCCCCTGCGTGCAGCCCCGAGGCCCAAGGCTTTGCTGCTGCAGAACCTGCAAACAGAAGCCTGGGGACCCTCGATACCAAGAGGGACGGAGGGCACAGAAGCGTCCTGCCATTCCCCAGTCTCTCACCCAACACCACACGCCGAGCAGCTGGGGCCAGGCCCCTTCCCTCCCCTGCCCACCTTTCCTTGGAGGCCCCACTACTTAGGGCTTAGACTGGCCAAGCCAGGGAAAGATCAGGGCCAAAAATCCAGAGAGACAGTAGGAAGGCTTTTTCACTCTCCCCGAGCCCCTCTCCTCATCTCTGCCTTTGCAGAGATTTAACCATTTTGACTCTGCCTGCCCTGACGAGGTCTCAGTGAGGAGTAAATGAATTCCTGAAAGAGGCTCTGAGACATTTACGTGCTCAACCCCTCCCTCCCCTCTCCTCTTGCATCCCCCCACATTCTGGATGGTTCTCTCTTTGGCTCCCTGTACAGCAATACTCTGGGCCACGTCAGGCCACGTCAGGCCACAGATGAGTTTTATTTGCTCAGTGTTATAATTTTTTTTCTGGAGCCCATTGTTTTGAAAGGTTTCTTTCTGTTTTGTTTCTCTTCTTCTTTTTTTGGCCGTACTGCGCCGCCTGCGGGATCTTAGTTCCCCAACCAAGGATCAAACCTGAGCCCCCCTGCAGTAGAAGCACAGAGTCTTAATCACGGGACCTCCAGGGAAGTCCCTTACTTTTCTTTTTTTTTAAAAAAATCCCAAGATCCAGATGTTTTTGAAAAACAATATGCTCTGGCCACGCGGGGCTGCATCCCATGAGCCTCCAGGGCAGCCTGTTCTGTCCTGGTTTGCCAGCGCCCTCGGGGCACCCTACTGTCACCCTGCATCTGGAGAGCCTCAGCTTCAAACACATGATGGTTTCTGCAGTGAAACATATGAATTTTCACACTAAGTGGGATGTGTCAAGATTATAAATAGTCTCCTATTCATTCAGGTCAGGATTTGCCTGTAAGCGTTTGCCAGAAATTTGCAAATTTGGGGGGGTTTTGGAATTGCAGATGAACGTTGGTGAACCTGTATTATCAGTCCCACTTTGCAGCAGAGCCAGAACTTGGCCCAGGCTGCTGGCTTCAGAGCTTGTACCCTTGATGCCACCTCTGACCCACTCATGGGCCTGCCTGAACCCATGAGCACCTATGCTTGCAGCCCTACACACTGAGAAATGGAGGCAAGAGCGTGGCCTGCCGAGGGTCCAGGGGGCACCGGGGTCCCAGGGAGGAGCTGGGACTTTCCTGATGATAATAATAGTGACAGCGACCTCTTACCCCACGCAGACCCCAAGGGTTGTTCACGGGAGACCCCATTTCTTCCCGACAGCCTCAGTCAGGGGGGCTGTCATCACTCTGTTTTCCGGATAAGGAAACCGACAGACTGATTTAGTGCGGTTTGGAAGCCTGATGTTCCATTTTTTCCATTAACGGTGATTCCCTTTAACAGCCCGTAACATTCTTATCAATTTACAGCAAACACAATATGTCGACTGCCTTTTGGGGGCATTCTGGATTTTCCTTCCCTCATCCTCTGCTGAGAGGCTGACTCGGAAGGCCAAGAACTCCGCTTTTCTGAAACGACTCTCATCAGTGGAGCTGTGTTAACCTGAATCTGTATCAGGGCTTCAGGGAAACGAAGATCACAAAGGGCCCAAATTCCGTTTCTCGAGTTGAGCACCAGATGAAGTGGTTGGTTTTTGATCAGGAGCCTTTTTATGTGCAAAACTTGTAGAAAATCACACTGGGCGGGGCTTCCCTGGTGGCGCAGTGGTTGAGAATCTGCCTGCCAATGCAGGGGACACGGGTTCGAGCCCTGGTCTGGGAAGATCCCACATGCCGCGGAGCAGCTGGGCCCGTGAGCCACAACTACTGAGCCTGCGCGTCTGGAGCCTGTGCTCTGCAACAGGAAAGGCCGCGATAGTGAGAGGCCCGCGCACCGCGATGAAGAGTGGTCCCCACTTGCCACAACTAGAGAAAGCCCTCACACAGAATCGAAGACCCAACACAGACATAAAAAAATAAATAAATAAATAAATAAATAAATAAGTTAATTAATTAAAAAAAAAAAAATCACACTGGGCTTATGCCAGGAGGAGCCTGGGGGCTGGAGCCTGCAGAAGGAAAAGCGGATTCAGGTCTCTAATCTCGCTCACCCGGGGTCTGCGCCGATGAGCGATAGTGAGCAGCTTGTGGGCAGAGTGGCCTTCGTATCTGAATTGCAATTCCACGCTCTCCTTGGCGGCCTCGTGTGTCTGATTGAATTTGCATGAGTTTCACGCCACCGTACGTGACTCCACTGTCACAAGGACAAGGCCTCCTTTCTGTTCAGATCTTCACATATCCCAAAGCCTGCACAGGGGCTCGTCCTTTCCATGCACAGCCCTGTGAAGAAGGGACCGAGCTCACCCCTATTTTCAGATCAAGAAACCGAGGTTCAGAGAGGCTCAGTGACTTGCCCAAGGTCACAGAGCTCGCTGGTGGTAGGGTCGGTGCAGAAACCCCATCACCATCACTTGACAGGGCCCCATGGGGCTCTACCACTGGGAGACCCCAGAGCCCGCTCGCCCATGGTACAGAAGGGGGAAACTGAGGCTGGGGAGAGGGAGGAGCTCACTCCGGAGGGGAGTCGGTGGCAGTACAGGGGACCCTTGCTGCCTCTGCCAGTTGCCACCAATCTGCTATCCTGTTTCTACCACATCTCTCCCAGCTGTGCCCCAGGGAGAAGGGAGTATCAGGGTCCCTGTGGGAGCCGTGTGGGTCAAGCCCCCCCAGGGGTACATAACAATGATGAGGGCAGGGGTGGTGACAGTAGTAGTTATAGAGGAAGTGATACAGGGCCACGATTCCCTATCTGCAATTCAAAGTCTGAAACCAAAAGTCTTTTCTGATGCATTTGGCAGGAAGGCATTTGTGTCTTCAGCGTGCGAATTCGGTTTCACTGCAGAAGTGGGAATGTGTTTGATTATGGCCTGTTGCCCGGTCTGGAAAATTCTGGGTTCCCAAATGCATCTGGCCAGAGGCTCCAGATAAGGCTTGTGGACCTGGAGAGGTGAGAGGTCCCATTTCTCTCCAGGTCACTCTGCCCCCTTTCTCCTCTGCTTGGCCCCTGGGTGCCTTGAGTTCATTGGAGAAAACGCTCTGTGCTCATGGAGGCCTCCACAGCTGCCTCGCCACCAGCCTGTGTGTGACGGCCCCTCTGCCTGCAGCCGTCCTCCCCGGGACCACATAGCATGCTGCAATCACTCATTTCCTACATGTATTTACTCAAATATTTTCTCGTGAGACCCACTGCAACCTCCTGGGATACAGCATGGCCCCCGAGCTCCCAATCCCCAACCTCACATCACTTCGTGACCTCCTAACATCCATATGATCATTGATTTAGCTTCTCTCCGTCTGTCTCCCCATCACACCCCAACTACGATGTCGGATGCACCTGGACAGGAATTTTGATTGTTCATTGCTGTGTCCCCAGCACTTAGAACAGTACTTGGCACATAGTAGGTTCTCAATAAATACTTGCTGTCTGAATGAATGAATGGACCAGATTGAATGAGAGCAATTATCCTTTGAGAGGGGCACAGTGGTTTTCCCCATTTTATAGATGAGAAGGCTGAGTCTCAGAGGGGTGTTCTTGTCATTTGTGAGTGGCCAAGCAGAAATCGAACCCAGATCTGCGTTGCTCCAAAGCCCCACAGGCCTTCACACATGTCTGCACGCAACACAGGCACACATATAGCAGGTACACACACAGCACACACACACACATGCTCACCAGGCACCCCCAGGCACCCACATTGATGCACACAGAATAGGTGTTCAATCAATTTTGTTGGGTGGAGTTGACGTCCCTCCCTGGTCCCCTGGTCACTGCAGGGAAACCCCTCTGAACTGTAGGCGCTGGTCAGAGTGACCAGAGGGGCCAGTGCCAGCCCCTGAGCCGCCAGGTCCCTCTGCTACCCGCTGGGAGTGGGGAGCTCGGGGTTGCTGGGGGCCTGATTCTTTGCACCCAGAGCCAGCAGGGGCCTCAGCTCTGCAGCTGGGGCCGCGGGCCGGATGGCGGGCTCACACTGGGCGTCCCCTCTCCTCTCCTCTCCTCTACTGTGGATGCCCAGGCCCCCTCGGCCTGTCCTGCCCGTTGCCTTCACCCTTGATGTCCCCTCTGCCTGGGACACTCCTCCCACTTTTCTCTGCCTGGCTGGCTCCTTCCATCATTGGGGTCTCAGATGAGACATCACCTCCTCAGAGAGGAGCCCCTCAGACTGGGAGCCCCTTCGAACGTGAACTTGGTAAGTGTCTCAGCCATTGCTGTTTCCTTCGTTGCACTGATCACAATATTTAGAAATTTGTAAATATTTTGGGTGCGCCCTCCATGAGGGTGGACTCCTGTGTGGTTCACGGCTGTATCCCCAGAGTTTTACACAGAGCTGGACACATAGTAGATGCTCAATAAATGTATGCGGATGAATAAATGAATGAATAGCTAGCTTGTGCAGGAGGGCTGGGGGAGAGAAAGACTGATGGCTAGGCTCGAGTCCTCCCCACCAGATCCTGACTCACCTTGTTTCTTGCTGACTCTGATAATAATAATAATAAATTTATATAATAAATAAATTTATATGATAAATTATATAATAAATAAATTTATATAATAAATGAATTTATTATTATTATTAATGCTTACTGAGCACTTACACAAACCGACATTCCTATTAAAACTCTGGATTCATTGATTCACTTAATCCTTATAAATCGCTATGAGGATTATTATCCTATTATTAATTATAATTAATATTATTATTATTATTATTATCGCTATGAGGATTATTATCCTATTATCCTATTATCCTATCCTATTATTATCCTATATCCTATTATCCTATCCCATTATTATCCTATTATTATTCCAATTTTGCAGAAGAGGAAACTGAAGCTTACAGAACGGGTCCATGGTCACCCAGCTGGCAAAGGGGGGACCAGAATTCAAACTGCTAAGTCCGTGACTTTCCCAAGCCTTAGTGCCAGCTTCTGGAGTCCCAGTGGCTGGGCCTGAGCATCCGGGCAGTGATCAGGGCTGCCTCCATGCCCCACCTTCAGCAGGTGAGCCCTGGGCAGGTTGGAGCTCAGGGCAGCTGCAGAGGGAAGCAGGCTGTGGGCATCTTCATGTACCAAAGGTCCCCAAGCCATGGGCACAAACTTGATGGCCAGCCAAGAGGCCGCAGTGTTCCCAGGGCTCTGGCGGTGAAGCATCTCTACTTGGAATGTCTTGAAGGGTGCCTGTGCTCTTTGCCCCCAGCCGCAGCCCTGGCCCTAGGTGTCCCCAGCCCTTGGAGGCTGCCTGTCTGCTGGTGGTGGTTTTGTCCTGCAGCCATTTTCCTACTCGTGGGAGTGGCTTCGGTGTGTCTTTGCTCTTGGCTAGGGGTACAGAGGGGCCTCCGTGAGAGCAGGAGCACTGGGCTGGGGTGGGCTCTGCAGCTCACTAGCTGCTCCCCCTGGATCTCAGTTTTCCATGCTGTAAAATGGGGACAATGGGCCCACCTGCTTACTAGGCTGTTGTGAAGCTTTCAGAAGAAAATGGCTTTAAAAGTATTTCTTAAGCTGTGACCCGCTGAACAATGGGAATGTTTGTTATCCACCAGTTACACACACAAACACACTGGGAATCCTGTGCTCCTGGGCTTCCAGATGGTTCCCATACTCTGGTGAAGGCACTGCCTCCAAGGCTTCCTGACTCTGGGCTCCATTAGGCCTAGTCCTACCAGGAGCCTCGCCACTGATGGGGTTCAGGGGGAGGCCAGCAGAGCAGGAATCCACCCCCACTCCCAGGGGGCTTGGCTAGACTCCTGCCCTGCTGGGGTCAGAGGCCACAGGTGAGGGGTAGGTGGGGAGCTTAGGGGCCTGGTCCTTGGAATCTCCAGGGCCAAGGAGGCCACAGCAGCTCCTCAGGAGGGCCCCGTAAGCAGCGGGGTCCATCCGTCAGCCTCTGCCTTGGGGACAGAAGGCACTTTGTACCTCCTGCAGCTCCATGGAAGAATAGCCACGAGAACATGTGTGCACATGTGTCATCGCCACATGCATGGGAGAAGGCAAGTCTACATTTGGAGGCCATGTTTTGCCCATGAAAACACACACACGTACACACACACACACACACACACACACACACACACACACCTCTCACACACACATACACCTACACACCCGTTTTCTAGGAGGGACTGAGGCCCCCCACTAGGCAGGCAATATCCCCAAGTCCCTTCCCTCCAAACTGGGAAGCCGCAAGCTGCCGCCTGTTCTCACCTGTTCCCGTCCCGAGTCAGTCACCTCTCTCACCCTGCCACACCTTCCAAAGCCTTGAGAAGTGGTCAGATCTTACCCAGTTCACCCTCCCTGCATTTTATAAATAAGGAGATGGCGGCCCAGAGCGGCTCGGACCTATCTGAGGTCATACATGGCCAGGCTTAGACCCCAGGGCTCAGGTCACGAAGTACACTGCCCCCCGCCCTCCCCTCCCCCCCTGCTCAGGATCCTCCCCACTGGCCAGTGTCGGTGACGCCCCAGCAGCAGGGCTCCGGTCCTGAACTAGCGTCCCAAGGCCTCAGGGATGGAGGACTGCCCTTTCCACCGTCTCCCCTCCAGCAAACAGTAGGCCCCAGACTCACCCACCCCTAACCTTATCCCCAGACAGCCTCTCCAGAGGCCCCAAGTCAGTTCTACAGTGGCCCCCGGGGAAGTGTTCAGAAGCCCCTCCTCTGGGTCTGGAGTGACAGTAGACCCACACCTGGCTGGCAGGCCTGGCTGAGACCCATCTGGGATGAAACCAGAGTGACTAGGGACTAAGGTGTATGTCTTTGCCATCTGCTCGACTGTGATCCAGTCCCCACCCTGCCCTGGCCCGCTCTGCCCAGAGCATATCAGAACTGCCCAGGAGATGGTGAGTCTCCTGTCCCTGGAGGCATCCAAGTAAAGGCTGGACACTCAGGAGGTGAGGGGGGGTAGCTGCAGAGGGAAGCCGGCCTTGAATGAGGGCTGGACAATTTGATTTCTAGGCTGAGGGTCTGATCTTGGCATGGATTCCACCTCGAAGGGGACAGTAAGGTCCCCAACAGTGCAAGAGAGAAGCAGAGGTGGGGTCCTGGGGGTGGGACAAGCAGGGCCAAGAGCTGAGCTGGGGCTGGGGGAGAAGACAGGGATCCTGGTGGCCCCAACCCTCTGTGGTGCTCCAGAGAGGTGACATGCGGACCTGAGTCAGACTGAGGGGATCTGACTCTGGCATCTTCTTCTCTGTACCCTGAGCCCCGGTACCCCAGCAGACACCCCAGAAGGGGTACTCACCCAGCAGCCCTAGCAGGTACAGGGCGGCCAGTGGCGGATGCTGAGACCCCATGGGCGCGGCCTCCTCCTGCCTCAGCCTCGGAGAGCTCGGCCCCTGTAGGTGAGGGTGTCTGGCCCTGTGTCTGCCTCTCCGGGAGAAGGGGGAGGGGCGGGCAGGCTCATGCAGGGGTGGGACAAGGGAACAGGCAGTGTGGGGCCTGTGTCATCGTGTTTGAAGTTGAAACTGTCAACTTCCTCCTGGGTAAAACCATCTGCCCCAGTTCGAATGGCGGCCCCGGTCTCTGCCAGCTTCCTGCCCGGGGTGCCTAGGCCTGGGGCAGTGCCCTGACCCCACCATGCTGGGACAGGGCTGCGGCCTGGGGGAGCCCTGAGCCGGGCCGAGGGGAGGGAGGCCTGGGGGGGGGTGTTGGGAGAGACGGGGGACACGTCCCACCGAGAGGTCTCTGAGCTGTGCTGGGGTGATGAGTGAGAGGTGGGAGGTGGTGGGCACCGCCCCAGTCCTTGCAGCAGACTCAGCGATGAAAAACCAAACCAAACCCTCCATCTCTGCTAGCGGGATGAGGTAGGAGTTGGAGGTGAGTCCCCGCAGGTGGCATTTCAGGAGCAAGCACAGGAGCGGGCTCCTCCGTGGACCCTGGGCTTGCGTCAGGGCGCGTGTGTGTGAGAGCTCAGTGTGGATGGCGTGACCTCTGTGTCGACGTTGCTGAAATAAACCCCGGGCTGCTGAGGAAGAGGAGGGGTGCCTGGCATTCTGCAAAGCAGATGGGGGAGGCCAGCGACTGACCAGGGAAAGGCTCAGCCTCTCTGGGGCCTGGGCTCAGGTCCCTCACTCCAGGGTAGACGGACCCCAGACCCAGGCTCCTTGGGGCTTCTCGCAATCCGGGCCATGCCAGGGGTGAAGTGGTTCGGGGACATGACAGTAGCCGAATGTGAAGAGTTGGAGGGTAAGGGTCTGAGCCAGGCCTCCCAGCTGCCCACCCCCATCTCCACATCCCCTCCCCCAGCAGCTGGGGGCCCTCTAGGGCTGGGGGCTGGGGGTCTCCCTCCCTGGGCCCGTGAAGTTGTCTCAGCAGCTACCCAACTGCATCCACTCAGCTCCCAGCATCCAACACTCCCCAGTCTCCGCTAATACGGGGCCAGGAGGGTGTTGGGGTGCTTGAATCCATTCCCTAAGGAAAGGATCAAGGCCTGGGATCGAGCCCTGTTATAGGTGTGATTGGGGAGGTGCACCCACCACCTCATACAGGATTCGGAGGCGCCTCCTCCCCTCCCCAGAGGTGATATGGAGGCCTCAGCCAGCCCTTCCCAGCCCTGCACCTTCCTACTCCCCCCACTCCCCCTACCCCTCCCAACCCGCCCACTCTCACATCCATCCTTCCCATCCTGTGACTGGAAATCCCAGACTTTTCATTCCTCCCTTCAATTGTTCATCCAGCAAACCTTTGCCCCATGCTAAGCACCAGAGATGCAGAGATGGAGACACGTGGTCCCCACTCTGCTTACACTCCGAGGACCCTCTGGATAATTTTTCTCTTAAAGACTCGGTGTTGGGAATTCCCTGGCGGTCCAGTGGTTAGGACTCCATGCTGTCACTGTTCTATCCCTGGTCAGGGAACTAAGATCCTGCAATCCTCGTGGCGTAGCCAAAAAAAAAAAAAAAGACCCTGTGTTTAGGAAGCTTTTATTGGTCACACTAGTGGTGTGTATTAAGTGGCCCTTCATGACCCTGTTACCACACTCAGTTTACATAACTGCAGCCGGGAAGGGAGAAGGGGTTTTTATTGAGCACCTACCCAAGCTGGGGGGCGTGGCCTCTTCCCAACCACCATGGGAAGTGGGTGGAGTTTTCCATTTCACAGACGAGGAAACTGAGGCTCAGAAAGTAAGGTACTTGGCCTCAGGAGGTTAAAACTAAGATTTGAACCCACATGTCTCTCACTCCATAACCCTTGCCACTACCCTCCACCCTCACTTACTAAAAGCAAAGAAAGCAAACAAAAAATTTGGCTTTTTATTTGATCTCAGAGTCTTCCTTACAGACAAGGGTATGGTTTTTACTCTTTTCTGTTAGTTTTTGGAAAATTGAAAGCAGCTCAGGACCTCGGGTGGCTGCCGGCCCCCGTCCCAGTGGAAGGGATCCCGACACTCCTAAAGCGTCCATTCCCTCTCCAGCCGCTGTCCTATTGGCGCCCCCCTCTGCCTCCTCAAGCCCCGCCCCCTGCCGCCCCCACCCCCCACCGGTGAGCCCTCCTTCCACCCCTCCCAGGCCTCCAGGCCCACTGTCCCCGCTCAGACCCCAGATCCCTGGCGGGAGTTTCCTGTCCCCAGGGCCTGTACTTTCCATGACACAAGAGGAAGTCGGCTGAGCCGGGGGCTGGGTTTTCCAAGCCACCTGGCCGGGGTGGAGGCCAAGGGTGGGGGTGGGGAGGGGGTTAGCACCCCCTCAGGGCCGTGTCAGTATCTCGTCGGCCTCCGCGGGAGAGGCGCCTGCCTGCGCTGCCCGGGCCCACACCAGGTAACCACGGGGGTTGCGTGTGTCTGCCACTCAGTCATCCAGCGCTGCCTCGGCCCCTCTGGGCTCCCTGACTCCCCAGCGCCCGCAGGATTTGCCCTCTCTGCCAGGGCAAAGGGGCCACAGGGGACGCGTGGAGAAGGGGGAGGAGCTGAGGGTTGGGAGGGAGGGAGGGGCAGCTGGAGGAGATGAAGGGTGCGGTGAAATGTGACTGGTGCCTAGTAGGTCCTCAGTGTTTGTTGAATGAATGGATGAATCCGTGGGGTGGTTCCCAAAGACCCGGGATGGCCCGGTGGCCAGAGGAGGTGCCTCTGCTCTGCAATGGGCGGGAAGAGCCCTGCACATATTTGTTTGTTGAATGACTCAGTGACCTAAATCCTCGCAAACCTGTACTTGGAAGCCTGGAGGGGGTTGGGGCACAGGGGTGGGGAGCAGGCTTGGCAGCAGCTCTCCTCTACCTCCCACCTCAGGAAGTGCACCCCTCCCCCAGCTTTGCTCCAGCTCAATCAGATCATTAGTGGGGGCCAGGAGGGGGGAAAAGGAGGGGCATAAGATCTGATTCTGGATCTGGGTGGGCAGCTGAGGGGCATGCAGATGTGGTGGAGGGGTCCCACCTCTGCCCTGTATGGCCGCTCAGAGCCTCAGCTGACTTATCTGCAAACCATGGGGTTGGATGATCCCAAGACCAGTTCTCTTGTTCTAGGACACCCCCCTTCCGAGGCTGCGCCATCGCCATCTGAGTTGGAGGTGGGGGATTTGTCTGCTCTGGGACCTGGGGGGTTTGACTCTTTCTCTTGAGTGAGTAGATGTCAAGTGCCAGGGCTTTGGGGGAAGGGCCGAGCGCAGAGAATCAGAGGTTGCCCTGGGTAGGGGCATGCTGGCTCTGTAAGGTGGCTCAGTGTGTGCACTTTCCTGGAACCCCGGGTGGCCGTACAGCCTGCAGGGACAGGTCCGGGCACCCTCCCCCCACCTTTCCCAGCCCCTCCCAGGAGCCGGGTTTTGCTATCTGATGACACTGGTCTCACATCCCTGTGGTG
Organism: Balaenoptera acutorostrata; assembly: GCF_949987535.1. Classification (NCBI taxonomy): domain Eukaryota; kingdom Metazoa; phylum Chordata; class Mammalia; order Artiodactyla; family Balaenopteridae; genus Balaenoptera; species Balaenoptera acutorostrata. Next base: position 10,597,409 of record NC_080072.1, read on the forward strand.
AAACCTTGAGTCAAGGACTCGAGCAAGTTACCTAAACTCATCTGTGAAATGGGACAGTTTGAAGGTGAAGCATGTTAACCTGTGTAAAGAGCTTAGCACAGTCCTGGCTCCTGGTAAGGGCTCTGGGAACCAGAGTTGTTATGATGATCATTTCAGGGTGGGGAGTATAGGGTTTGGGGGCCCGGATGCCGACTTTCCATTCTGACTAGTTGGGTGACCTTGGGCAAGTCATTTCCCCTTTCTGAGACTGATTATCTTCTTTCTCTAAGATGGGGGTAGGGAATGAGCCCTGCATCTCAGGGCTTCTGGAAGGTTCCATTATAATGACATGAAGGGCTTGTAAACTCTAGTGCACTTGCTCCCTTGGGCAAGTGTGAGGCTGGTTAGCTCAGGCCCCGTCCACTTAAGCCTCCCAGGGCCTATTCATATTTCCTCATGGGGACCATGTGCCTGGAGGCCCAGCAGATGCCCTTGAATGAACTGAACTGCCCTTTTCACTCCCACCCCCACCGGGCCTGCTGCTGGCCTCCCCATGGTGGGTGTGCAAGAAACATCCCACAGCCCATGGCTTGTGTGCGAATCACACATCTCGAGGACTCAGCCTTCACAGTTTCTCTTCTGTTGCTCCTGTAAGTAAGACTGGACTTGTTCGACCACAGGGCATAAGTTTTGATTGAGAAAATGAGGCCACCTAGTAGACAGAGTAGGACAAGTGTTAACCGAGCCCATTTTTCAGATGAAGTAACTGAGGATCAGAGAGGTTAGGTGAATTTCCCAAGGCGCACAGCTAACCAACAGTGAGGTTTGGACTGAGCCCCCAGGTCTCCTGGCCTGTGGGTGACCCTTCCCCAGCATGGCCTCTCTCTCTTATATCAGGCTGGTGCTTCCCCTACCCTTTGAGGATTTTTGCTGTGTTATAATAGAGATGATGGAGGCCTAGGAGGTGGATAGACCCAGCTGTGTGTCCTCGGCCGAAGCCTTCTTTCTCAGAGCCTCAGATCCCTTCTGTAAAACGGGCAGAGCAGAATCTCTCTGGAGGGATGTTGCTGGCCGAGTACCCCTGTGGGAAAGGCGCATAGTGGGTCGTCAGTGTAGTAAGCTTCATGGTACCAGGGTCTCCAGCCCGATAGGACAACATTCAGCATTTCTAAAGTCCCAGCACTTGTTGGAAGTGCTTCTGTTTCTTTCCTTTGTTCTCCAACCCAAGCCTTCTCTCCCAGCACCGGCACACAGCTCTTTCTTGAACAAATGAATGAATGAATGACAGGGAGGCTTTGAGCATGGGCACATGAAATGGACTGACCAGCACCCCCCCACCCCCCGCCAAGAGCTGAGCTTCCAATCTAGTGGGGAGACCACCCGACAGGCAGCTGGGACAGTGCATAAGAAGGGCTAAGCTTGCAGGAGGAGATGTGTCCAATCCAACCCCTGAGAAAGTCAAGGAAGTCTTCCTGGAGGGGGTGACAGGCTGAGACCTGAAGAATGAGTAGGAGTCTGCCGCTTTGGTGATAGGATTGGTTTTCCAGGCTGAGGGCAAAGGCTTCTGGGTCCTGTTTGTACAATAACCATGTTACTATAGGTGAGAAGGGTCTAGAAGTTGGGGGAGCTGGGTGTCAGTCCTGTCTCAGCCCTTTACTGGCTCTGTGCCTGGGGTTGAGTGTCTCCCCACTGAGATGGTCCCTGAGATTCCTCATTCTGGCTTAGGATATTATTTAAAGAATACCATTCACCAGAACCTGAAAAATCGACATAGCCTTGTTTAGAAGGACAAAATGGCAAAAGTCACATTTTTTTAAAAAAAGCTCCTACTCAGTGTTACTTTTAGAGAGCTCTCCTATATTCCCCAGGATGCAAGTCAATATACGTAAGGGTGTTAGGCCACTGAGGGATAATGAAAAATGGAAAGACAGGGCAAAAGGCAGACCAGTTTCACCCCAACTCTACTCTGGTATATGATACAGTCGAGAGAGAGGACGCAGATCACAGTGTACCGACTCGGAGAGATGGCTGTTCTGCTTAGTGAAAAAACAACATTTCAGGACAATTTGTATATTGCAATCTTTTTTTCATAAAATAAAAATATGAGTGAATTGAATAGCCAGATAAAATGTTTCTACATTAACAGAAGAAGGTTTTGCTGAATATTCATCAAAATAATGATAATAGATGAATTATGGGGGACAAGCTTTGGTTGAGGTGGAAGAGTGAGGTTGGGTTGGGCTTTTGTTTTTATTTTATGCACCTCTGTGTTTACTTTTTTTTGCAAAGAATGTATATTATGAATTTATGATAAGTTTAAAAATAACGTAAAAGGGATCTGCAGAAAATCTTTTAAAGAAAAAAGTCCCATGTATTTATTTGTATAATTATATATGACATTTTTATTATATGACTTTCCTTAATAATAAAAAAACATGTTTATTGAAAATAATCAAATATAATAGAGTATAAAGAAAAGTAAAACCACCCACAATCTTACCATACAGCATGACCACCGTTAACATATTAGGGCATATATTTTTATTCATTTTCTATTTATAATTATAATAATTATACTTTCAAAATTAGTATCATATATGATATATATTTTATATATATGTAAAAGATATGTATATGTCTATATATAAGATATATAAAGACATATACATATACATATATACACAGAAATATATATATATATATACATATATTTGTAACCTGCTTTTTCTCTTAAAATATATCTTGGGTGTCTTCCCATGTCATAGACTTATATAACATGGTTTTTAAATGGCTGTGCCAAAGCTAATATATAAAAGTCCTGATGTTTGTTTAACTAATTCCTATTAGTGGACATTTGTGTTGTTTACTTTCTCTCTCCTTTTTTTGTTATTAAAAATAACTCTGTGATAAGTATTTTTGAACACACACCTTTTTTCATATCTTTATTTCCTTTAAGTAGAATTATTCGAATCAATGGCTATGGCCATTCTAAATACCAAAAGCCCTTTTAGAAAATGGAATTAGTGCTCCCCACCCCAGCCTAGTTCTAGTAAATCTGAGTGCTGACTGGCTGAATTTACTTAAAAAGGAACACAACCCAAATGGTTTATAACCGCTTTCAGGGTCAGGGTTTTTTTTTATCCTGTGAGTGGGCACTCCAGGTCAGTGAGGGAGGGGCCCAGGCACACCTCGGAGGGCAAATTCGAGATAATACTAAGACACATTTCTGATGATTGACTGAGTGTCCAGGGCTCTCCTATGATGGCTTGCGTTTGTCTAGTGATCTGGACGCATCGGTGGGAGGTTCTGAAGAGCTGAGGCCACTGGTCCTGTTTTAGAGATGAGGAGACAAGTCCTGAGAGATGCGGGGATGGGCCCAGGTGCAGTTAGCCTCCGACAGGTGGAAGAGGCAGGTTAGCAGAGGCATCTGGAGACAGATCAGCTCTGGCCTGGGGTGGAGGGTAGGAAGGTGTAGCCCAGAGCCTCCACCCGGTCCAGACCCACATGGAGCCCTCACCTGGATGTGCATCCCAGCAAGTCCCCAAACTTCAGAACGTGTTCCTTGTCCTTAATTCTTTAAGCTCTGTTGAGGGCAGGGCCATGTTGGTTTGACCCTATGAGATGGTCTGGAAGCAAGTATTTATTGGCTCTGTATGTGGTGCTAATGGTGATGGTGATGATGATGGTTTGAAGGTGATGAAGATGATGTTGGTGATGATGATGGTGTTAATGATTTCCACTTACCAAGGGCCTGCACAGTGCTAAGGGTTCTGAGTACTCATTATCTTGTTTTTTTTTAACTCGAGTATGCCACCATCACTGATATGGAGGATGATTTGAGGTGGCTTACCGATGAACATCTTTATCTCAATAGCTATGTGTTTGTTTTAATTTATATTAATTTAATATTCTAGAAAACAAATAATTAGCACACCAAACCCATGATTTATGAGAGTGATGTAAAATGTTATTTTTAGATTATTTAAACTGCTGAGTTGATTTAAGGGAAAAATATGAATAGTTAGCACTTGGATAAGGTAAATATCAGGAAGGTGGAATTTAATGTATTTATTATTATTATTATTATTATTTTGGCCACACCATGAGGCAGGCGGGATCTTAGTTCCCCAACTAGGGATCGAACCTGTGCCCCCTGCAGTGGAAGCATGGAGTCTTAACCACTGGACTGCCAGGGAAGTCCCAAGAAGGTGGAATTTAAATAGTTGACATTTGGGACCATTAGAGAGAGAGACCATTATTATCCCTATTTTTCAGAGGAGAGAGTGGAAGCTGAGAGTTTCATTAGCCTGAGATCACGATACGCAAGTGGTGGAGCTCGGACTTGAACTCAGATGCCTAATTTACAAAACGTTCTATTTAAATATAGGACACACCCAGAATAGTGCAGATATACACGCATAGCTTCAGCGACTTCACAAACTGAACACACCCATGTCATCAGCACCCAGATCAAGAAACACAACCTGACCAGCACCCAGAAGGCCCCCTCCTGTGCTTCCGTTTTCACCCACCCCTCCCCACCCAGGTATCCACCATCCTGACTTCTGTCATCATAGATTGGTTTTGTCTGTTCTTGAGCTTTATCTAAACGGTATCACACAGTTTGTACTTTTCTGTGTCTGGCTTTTTTCACTCAACGTTATGCTTGGGAGATCCATCCATGTTACCATGTACAGCAGGAGTTTGTTCTTTGTTGCCGTATAGGGTTCCATTGTGTGATGGTAACACAATCTATTCATCCATTCTACCGTGAAAAAAAGTACAAAGTCCACTTTTTTTTATCCTGAAGCTCTGCTGCCACCCACAGATACCTGCACATAAAAGAGTAGACAGGACTTTCTCTAAAGAGCTAGAGACCAAGGAGGGGTGTGAAACACACAAACCCACAATTACAGAGGCAGGTGCTTTCCTAATCGCAGAGCAGCCTTGAGGTGGCCTGGGTGGTCAGTGGTTTGGACAGTCTTACCGCTTCTCCTGCAGCATTGCACTTTATAAAGCACTTTTTCCTGCAGCATCTCACAGCCCCACTGGGTGGCTGGGGGCTTGTCCCCATGCTCTAAATGAGGAAACCAATGCTAAGGGAAGTGACTCCAACACCACAGGGTGAAAAAGAAACAGAATCAGGATCTGAACTCGGCTCTTCTGATACTAAATCCTTGGCTATTTGTACCTCCTTCCGGTTGCCTGGTAAATCCAGGAGGCTAGCCAGGCCGTGGAGACCCTCATAGCCTGGGGATTCCAGCTGCCTTCTGAGAAAGAGTTAAAGCCAAAACAAGTCCCTGGCTTTTTGGAGTGAGAAACTGCCTTCCTTTGAGCCTCAACTTTATTTCATTTGAAAAACAGGGGGAGGGTCCCTGCCCCCCTCCACGGGAGGACTGTGGTCGCGGAGCGATGATCAATAACAGTTTCTGGCTGTCACTCCTCACAGAGTTGAACTTTCACGTTCATTGTTGCAGCCGATCTCATGACCACCCCAAGGAGGAAGGCAGCACAGATGACCTTTGCCCCATTTTTCAGGGAGGTGAAGTGACGCGCCCATAGTCACTTGGCGGGTTAAGGAACCAACAGGGACCCAGGGCTCCTGACTCAGCCCAAGAGAATAGCCCCCTCCTTGCTACACTGGGCCTGTCCACCAGGGGACGCCTGCTTGTAGGCCTAGAGCGCACACTGGGGCCTTGGGGCCTGAAACACAGGAACGTGAAGGCCCAGAGATGTTAGGGGGCTTTGCCAGCAACCACAGCAAGAAAGGTCAGGCCGGGTGGGAGCCCATGGCTCCCGCATCCACTGTCTGCAGGACAGGCCTGGGTGGGGAGGCTGGGGGATGAGGGTCACTGAGAACCTCAACACAGACTGATTCTAGGGCAGCCTCCCTGGCGGGGACATGGTGGGGACATGGTGGGGAGAAGGGCTTCTAGAGCCCCTTCTTATCATCTGGAAAGCTCGGCCACTCTGCCACTCACCAGCTGAGTGACCTCTGTAAAATGGGAATGATAACAGCTCCTGCCTCATTAGACTGACAATTAAATGAGGCAAAGCAGGCAGATCTGAGAACAGTGCCTGGCATGGAGGACCCCTACCCCCAACTCTGCCGATGAAGGAGAGGCACAGGATGCCTGTGGCCCTGGGGAAGGGTCAACCAACCCATTCCCCTCCCCAGTGTTCCAGAAGGGAAGGTGTTTGTGAGACACTGGATCCAACTGTAGAACCAGCACGTAAACTGTGATGTTCCTTTGAGTCTGTGACAAGGCCGCTCTGCCAGGTTTTCACAAGCAGGAAAGTAAGTTGTGTCCCCATGGCCTGTAAGCCACGCCCTACTTGCGCAGGTAGAGGGAGGGGGCCGCGGGGAAGCAGCTGGCCTGGGCTGTGTGTGTCTGTGGGGGCCGGGTCCTGCCTCAGGAGGACTGCGCTCAGGGCCTGCCCTTGGTGTCCCTGTGAGGTTGGTCTGCTCAGTGTGCAGGGCTGGCCCTGGCCCTTGATGAGACAGACACTGGGGAGGCAGATGCCCATGTGATGCTGGGGCAATGCACCCAGGGTGAGGGCTCCATGTGATGCTGGGGCAATGCACCCAGGGTGAGGGCCGGAAGGAAGCTGGAGCTGGTCTTGCTCCCATTCTCACCCTCAGCCAGGCCCTGGCCCAAGGCTTCCTCCCCCAGGAAGCCCTCCTTGGTTTCCACTCTGCAGTGAGGTGTGGGCAGCCCCATCTCCCTCCACCTTCTTTTCTCCTCTGAGCTCTCTTCCGACTTCCCTTCTCTGACAAGGAGGTGGGACAGAGAAGCTGAAGTCTAAAATTCGGTAATCCTGAGAGCTCATCCCTCTGCAGGCTCTGCTAAAGGTACGGCCACCATGGCCACAGGTTGAACTGAGAGGTTCCAGGTCAAATCCTGGTAATAGATTTGGGGAGGGCACAGGAGATTTAAAACATGAATGAGGATTTCTCATGAGGGGTCCTCTGCTCAACGGGGTGTCCCTCCAGTGCCTGGATCCCTGAAGAGGGTGGCCGCGTGCTGGGGCTGGAGACTGATGCTGGGGCCGGGATGTCAGGGAACAGAGGGGCTTCCCCTGCCTATTTGAGGTCCAGAATGGTAGGGACACAGAGCCATCCCACACAGGTGGGATCTTTCAGCCTGAGGACACTCCACAGCACTCAGAGAGCTGCTTTTGGGGGATCCTGTTATCCACTGACACTCCTGTCGTGAGAGATTCTGAAAGGGGCACCTTTGGGGCCTAACTGAGGACCTGCCTGACAAATCCCTGGGGCTGCTGGGCCTCCAGCCTGGTTTCTACTTCCGCAGGGGCTGCCCATGGCCAGGGCTGCTGTCTAGGTGCACCCTGAGCCTGGGGTGGGACCCAGTCCGACCTTGGGGTCCTGTTTCCGCTTCAGGGTACCACGAGCTGCCTGATGTCATGTGTGCACGTTTGTGCATTTTTTGGGGGGAGACGGCACATACCTTTAGTCTGAGTCTCCGTGCCTCACTGGCACCTCAGAAGGCCCCAGAACCTCTGATGCAGGACGAGGCCGTGCAAAGTGGTCTTGTGTTTTGTTGGTTTGCTGGGCTTTGCTGCAGAGAATGCACCTTCTCCCTTGGAGGAGGAAACCAGGAAACCGCTGCCTGGGGACCCGGGCTTTGTGCTTTTTGTTTGGGCTCTGTGTGTGATCAATTGTTCTGCCAGAGATTACAGCTTGCCTGCATTTCCCTGGGCTCCTGAGTCCTTCCATGAGGAGCCTCTGGTATGGTGCTGGCTGCTGGGGCTGGAGGTGACATGGACCCCACTGTACAGAGAAGGGGACTGAGACCCCCAGGTCAAGTGACTGGAACAGGCCACAAGGCCAGTGCGGAAAGGCGTCTGAGACTTCCATTCTGGGTCCCTGGCCTTTTCATCCCATTATCCCCCTAGCTCTCAGCCTTCCCTGTTGCCATGGCAACAACAGAACAGGGACTGGAGGGAGTTCCTATTTACTAGTACTTTCCATGCATCATCAGCCGTTTCATCGACTGCTCTGCAACCCTGCAAGCCCTGAATCTTTTTTTTTTTTTAATTGAAGTACAGTTAATTTACAAGGTTGTGTTAGTTTCTGGTGTACAGCAAAGTGATTCTGTTATACAAACATACATATATATGTTCTTCTTCATATTCTTTTTCATTATAGCTTATTACGAGATATTGAATATAGTTCCCTGTGTTATACAGTAGGACCTTGTTGTTTATCTATTTTATATATAGTACTGTGTATCTGCTAATCCCAAACTCCTAATTTGTTCCTTCCCCCCACTTTCCCATTTGGTAACTGTAAGTTTGTTTTCTATGTCTGAGTCTGTTTCTGTGTTGTAAATAAGTTCACTTGTATTCTATTTTAGATTCCACATATAAGGGATATCATATGATATTGGTCCTTCTCCGTCTGACTTCACTTAGTATGATCATCTTGAGGTCCATCCATGTTGCCGCAAATGGCAAGCCCAGGATCTTGTCCCCACTCTATGGCTGCTGCCTGGGGACAGATAAGCTGGCAGACCCCAGAGCCCCTGCATTTTCACAGCTTCGCTCTGCATCACTACGGGCTTCTCACACTCTAGTCGACAGCCCACTCATTTCAAGCAAAATTCTAAATTCAGAGCCTCAGAAACGTGCTGGCCTGAGCAGATCTGACACTGAGCCCCAGCGGTCCCCTCCTTTTGGTTGACAAAGAGCCTTCTCAGGCTTTGTCTGAGGTCCTGGGGAATTTGGGGAGCTTGGAAATCAGGGGAGGGAATCAGACACAACAGAGCTGGACCTGGGAGAGAGGAATGGCCCAACCTCATGTGGGGAGAAGGTGTTTGTTCCCCCTTACATCCTGGCCCTTTTTCTATGTTAAATGTTTCTCTTTTGTTCCCCAGGTGTGTGGCCTAGGACCTGTGGGTTTGGGAGCTCTTGGAATGACAGACGCCCCACTTTGGGGGGACTCATGGGGACAAGGTGGGGAAGGCCACTCCCAGGTTTTCAGAGGAAAAAAATCTCTAAGTGACAGAAATGTGATAGATTGGTTATCAGCTACGTGAACTGTGAAACACAAGTTCCTCTCCTATTTGCTGTGATAGTGAAAAAATTCACAGGCATTTTATGGGAAACTTAGAAAACAAAAAGGGACCGCTTTCCAGTCCAGGTAACCTGCTGCTGTTACCCCGGTGTGTTTGCAGCCGTGCTGGGCCTGAATCCCCGGGTGGGTGAGGGGAAAGGAGGCCTTCTTCATCCAGCCCCCACCCACAGGCCCAGTGGGGTGCCCCTCTCTGGGCATCCGTGTTTGCTGTGCCGCCCTCCTCCTAACCCTCAACCCCTACCCCTTAGTATTTGTCTCTGTCTGACCCAGTTTGCCTCCCCAACCCAAGGTCAGAGAGCTTAGTTTTCTTTTCTTAACTACCCTTTTTCGGATTAGAAAAAAATAATACTCGTTTACTACCCTTTGTACAAAAATCGGAAGATACCTAAAATATATAGAAAAAATTTAAATCACCGCATAATCTCATCACCCTGAGATCCCCATGGTGGGGATCCTGCTAAATGCTTCACTTATGTGTCCCTGACCGCCTGGCTTAAACCTGACCTCTTTAGCACACCCAGTTAGCTTATTTATTTCAGCTTTGTTTTTTGTTTTTAAAGCATTTTTATTATTGTTAAGAGAAATACAATTTTCTCCGTGCTCACTGGAGAAAATTTGGAAAGCACAGAAAGTTATTTTCTTGCTTCTTTAAACAAAGAAAGGAAACTCGTAATCCCATCTCCCCGAGGTGACCACTTGTAGTTTGGAATAGCTTCTTTTTATCTTTTTAGACTTCTAAAAAAGCAGATGTTGAAAGCATATGTTTCCACAGTTGAGAGCATATTAAGTAGAGGACTCTAGGTCTTGGTCTGACCTGCAATAGTGTGAATAAGCATTTCCCATGTTAATAAAAGCAGTAGCTCTTGTGTATGGTCTGCGTGCGCTCAGACTTTGCCCAGCTCTTTGCAGGCGACATCTCGCTTAATTTTCTCACCCCCTTATGAGGCAGGGCTGGTGTTAATTTCACAGGTGAGGACACTGAGGCGACCTTGTCTGAGGTTGGAGAGCTGGCCCCGCTTTGGCTCCAAGGTCCATGCTCTTAATCACTAGGTTATCTCTCTTCCTCTGAAATTTTAATAACTTTTCTATTCTATAGTTCTGTATAAAAGCAGCAAGCGACCATCGTTAAATATTCAGAACTTGCCGAACAGCATAAAAAATATGAAGAATCCCGTGATATTTATTTCAGACATTTGACAGCATTTTGTGCATGTATAGGCCCTGTATTTTTATAGTTGATGTCATCCTCACCGGTCAGTTTTGAAAGATTTTTTAAAAAAATCTAATCTGGGCTTCCCTGGTGGCTCAGTGGTTGAGAATCTGCCTGCCAATGCAGGGGACACGGGTTCGAGCCCTGGTCTGGGAAGATCCCACATGCCGCGGAGCAACTAGGCCCGTGAGCCACAATTACTGAGCCTGCGCGTCTGGAGCCTGTGCTCCGCAACAAGAGGCCGCAGTAATGAGAGGCCCGCGCACCGTGATGAAGAGTGGGCCCCACTTGCCACAACTAGAGAAAGCCCTAGCACAGAAACGAAGACCCAACACAGCCATAAATAATTAAATAATTAAATAATTTAAAAAAAAAAGATTCTTCCATGCCACCTTTAATTCCCATTAAAAAAAAAACAACTAATCTTATAGGTATTTCCCAAGTAGACCTTTTAGGAAAAACGTAATTTTTATTGATAGTTTATCAGTTAGAGTGAGTGTAATCACTTCCCAGAGGCTGGGTTCTCTTTCTGAATGTATAAATCACTCAGGGATAGATAACTTTCTGCGTAAAGCTCTTTCTGTATTTCTGATGATTTCTTTAGGGTCTGTTCCCAAAACTGAATTACTGGACCAAGGGTTTTCACAGCTCTTAATTCCTGTTGCCAAATTATTTTACAGTCCGTCAGTCACTCTGTACTCCTCAATATGCAGCATCTGCTTTCCTTCTAATTAGATGAATATAAAATGCTACCCTGGTTTAATGTGCATTCTCTTTATTCCTAATGAAGCTGAATTTTTAAAAATGTGTTGGTTAGTCACTTGTATGTCTTCTTTTGTGGAGGGTCTAAGCACTTTCCAATCAAACTTTTTGTGATGGTAGAAATGGTCTGTATCTACACTGTTTAATGGGATTCCAATCAGCCAAACGTGGCTCTTGAGCCCTTTAAATGTGGCTAGTTTGAGTGAGAAACAGGATTTTTAGCTTGATTTAAATTTAGATTGAATTTATTTATTTGTCTTTAAATCTAAATTCATTCAAATCTAAATTTAAATAGCCACATGTGTCTGGTGGCCACCATATTGGAAAACACAAGTCTAAGCCTTTCCCTGATTATGCATTGGAATCTCAGTGGGTGTTTTGTATTGATTTGTATGAGCTCTTTATATATTACGGCTATTAATCTTTTGTCATATTTGTTGCAGATATTTTCCCCAGGTTGCAATTTGACCTTTACTTTTTTGTTCTCACTGTTTACAGAGCATCAAAATGTTCGGTCGCCAGATCTCATAATCTTTACTTTTGTGGTTTCTCCCATAGCTTTAGGCTTAGAAAGTCCTCCCCCTCACCAAGGTTTGATAAATATGCTTATCAACTTTATTCAAGTCTTTTCTGTGATTTTTTTTTTCTTTAGCCCTTTAATCTACCCAGAATTAATTTTGCTGTGTGGTATGAGGTACAGTATGTCTTAGTCATCTCTGTGCCTGGCATAGAATATGTACTCAATACATTTTATCTCAGATGAGACACTTTGGAGCCTGCAGATTAGGTGGGTAGGTGGGGAGGAGTGGGTAAGTCCGGTGAAATTAAATAGAGCATAAAATACCACTACTTAAAACATTGATATATTTTTAAATTGTGATGTTTATAAAGATTTTAATAATGTAAGAAAAGGACTCTGATACAATGTTATTTTCAAGGAAAGATACAAAATCATACCTACAATGTAATATCAACTATGTTTTAAAATTGCAGTGAAAATATTGGAAGAAATATTCCAGAATATTAATAGTAATTGTCTCTGGGTGGTTGGCTTTTTTTTTTCCTGCTTAATATTTCTATACTTCCCCAGTTGCCTACAGTACTTTGATGATCAGAAATGTTAAATACAGCACTTGAAGAAACAGTGCATGATCACTTGATACTTCTAGCTTCCCAAGCCATCATTGGCCAAGTCAGCAATTCACATGGCCAAGTTCTGGGTTGAAGGCAGGTGGGCCATGGTGGGGAAGGGTCCTACCTGCCTTTCGGTTCGGGCAAGCTGGGACTAGACTTCCTTCTCAGCTCACAGCATTCGACTGTCTCAAGTGATATAACCTGGTGCAGTTTTCTCATCTCTAAAATAAAAATAATAATGACTTTGTGTGTGGGCCTGTGAGGATACATTGTTTTGTTGTTAATTACACACACAAACACAGTATATATGTGCAATATTATATATTGAAACATATTCAAAGAACACCAACATAAACTTTTTAAAAAGCAACATTCCTTCATCTCTATCATTCTCCACCAGATGTAATCACGGCTAAAAGTTTGGTCTTAACCTTTTTTTTTTTTAAAAGGAGGGTAACATTTATTGAGAGCTTGCTGTGTGCCAGGAACAATTTTAAATATTTATAGGTATTAACTCAATGCTTGTATCAGTCATATGAAGTATAGGTACTATGAGTGCCCGTATTTTACAGGTCAGGAAATGCGAGGTACAGAGAGGTTAGTGACTTGACTGAGGTCTCTTGGCCGTCAGGTTGCAGAGCCAGGACGTATACCTAGGTGTCGAGACTGGTACTGCCTCTGACCTGGGCTATTCTGGAGCTGCTCCGGTGGAAGACATCCTGGGACTTGCAGTGGGTCACCCATTGGATGTCCTTCTCCAGAATTGGTCTGAATCTGTATTTACTTATTTATTTACAAAATGGGATATATATATACTGTACAATTGCTTCCCTTTTTTCACCTCCCAATAAATTGTGAGTGACTTTCCATGATAGTATATGTGGATTATGTCATTCTCTTTAATGTCTGCCCAATCGTCTAAAATATATGTGTGCCATGATTTATCCTTCTCTTCATCAATGTTTAAGCTGCTCCCTCTGTTATAAGGACAGCACAGCAAACACGTCTTTAGGCATGTGTGTTTACTGTCTTTTAGGATGGTTTTCCAGGTGTCGTGTCGCTTTGCGTGTGTGAACATTTAAAAGTTTGAAAGATATTGCTGATGCCAAAGTGGTTCTTTTAAGACAGTTGAACCAGTGGATGTGATTACTGTCATGGTAGGAATGCTTTGATTGTCCCCCACCTCCTCAAAGCTGGATGTTACCAATAGTTTTAACTTTTACCAATATGATAGGTATAAAATATCTAATTGTGTTTTAAATTTTTATTTCTTTAATAGTCAGGGAAGTTGAAATTTTTTTTCATATGTTTTGTGGATATTTGTATTTCTTCATTGGTTAATTATCTATTCATATTTTTTGCCTGTTTTTCTTTTAGGTTGTCTTTCTCTTCCTGGTTGACTTACAGAAACTCTTTATATATCACGGATATTAATTCTTTGTTTATTACACGTGTTGCAAATGTTTTGCCTCGGTCTGCCGTTTTGTTTGCAACAATTTATTTTTATGGCATCTTTCTCTATTCGTAAGTTTAAAATTTTTATGTGGTCAAAATTCTTTTTCTTTCTCTTTATGGATACTGGTTTTATATCATACTTAGACCTTCTCCAAATTGAGGTTACAGAAATTTTCCCCTATATTTTCTTCTAGTATTTTTGTTGTTTTATTTTGTAACAGGCTTCTTTAACCCACCTGTATGTTTTTAAGTCTGGTGTGAGATGTGACTTGTTTCAGTTATTTAAAATCTTCTTTACAGTTTTTATTTCTTAACTTTTTTCTCCAAAAGCAGAGCAGTTGCTTCAACACCACTATCTGAAAACTCCACGTCCCCACCATGGATTAGAAACACCACCACATTATTGAATTTTGTTAAAAATCTGGGTCTTTCTCTGGATTCTCTCTTCTTTTCCCTTAGTTAATCTAGTCAGTTTTAATTTCTGTAAATCTGTAGACTTAACTGTATTCTCGATATGTGGAAGGACATTATTCTTCTTTCTTAAACATTTCTTAGTTATTCTCACTCATTTTCAAGTAAATTTGTCAAATCTCCACCCCCGAAAAATCCCATTAGATTTAAATTTCAGTGACTTATGTGGATTGATTTGAAGTAAAATTAACAAGATTACAATCTGGTGTTAGAGTAAATAAAATTTATGCTTTGGGCCTCGGTTTCCCCAATTGTAAAGAGAAGGGGTTGGATTTGATGTGAAATTCCCATCAGGCTCTCTAATCGAAAATTACAACAACAACAGTAATAGTCATTATAGGGCCTAAAGCACCACGCTGGGCACTAGGGCACAAAAATATAGAAGGCAAAATCCCGATCCGCCAGGAGCTTATCATCTAAGGGGAGATTCAGCATGTGTGAGACATTATGACCAAATGCCCAATTAATGTGTTCCAGATTCATGGGCAAAAGTAGATAAAAGAGAAAAAGAAAGGGAGTTCCCTGGTGGCCTAGTGGTTAGGATTCTGGGCTTTCACTACCGTGGCCTGGGTTCAGTCCCTGGTTGGGTAGCTGAGATGCCGCAAGCTACTCTGCTTGGCAAAAGAAAAGAAAAAAAAGAATAGGAAACAAATAAACAGATGGAGGGAGCTGCAGCTGTCAACCGGCCAACAACATCTTTGGGAATGCTTGCAGGTGGCACAACTGTTCACTTTCTTTAGTGAAATATGAGGTGAAAAAAATGACCATTGGTACCTGGATCTAAATTTTTAGACGACACGCCACCCTTCGGGGTACCTTTCTGTTTTTAGTAACCAGCTAGTTTGTGACAGGTTGATTCCCTCTGACACAGTAAGAATGAGTCCAGGCTTGGGCATTCACAGCCTCTTAGGGTCAGATGGAACCTCAGAGACCAAACTCTTTATCGTGTGGACCAGAAAAATGAGTCCCAGAGAGGGGAAGGAACTTGCCTGAAGTCACACAGCAAATTGGAGCCAGAAGAACTTCAGAAGGTTCTGAGGGTGCCTTTTGGTTTATCCTATTTCCCTCGGGTTTCTGGAGGGAAAACTCTCTTCGGGGTGGGGGGGTGGTCAGTTGCAACCCTGGCCACCCCAACTCCAGGCTGGGTAGTCCGAGGGCCTATGGAGCAGTGGGGGGTGGGAATGCCCCCATGGGGTGAGCCGATACCACATCCTGCTGATTCAGGCCTCTTGGGAAGCCCTGACTTTTATCTAGAAAACTCCCCATGGTACAGTACACAGGGGGTCTGAGGCCCTGGCTTCTGATCCAGGATCGGATTCTGACTTGAGCAGGTCTCCTCCCTCTGGGCCTGAAGAAAGGGTGGGACCAGCAGAAGGTTTCTAAGTCCTGCACTGAGACTGGAGCCGCCAGAACTGGCTTGTCTGTGTCCTTAGCATCTCGGCCGTAGTTCAGGTACATGGCTCTTGTGCGTCCATCCTGCCGGCCTGAGTGTCACCACAGTCAGGGTGTGTGTGTGCTGAGGGATGATGGTGGGCAGTGGCCAAATCAGGCCCCAGTGTGGTGGTGGAAGATCAGGCTGGCGAAGGTTGGAACGGCCTCATGCTCTCAGTCACTGGGAAGCTGCTTTGATTCACTAAGTAGCCCATCTCCCTGCCAGCACCAAGCCCTCTGGAATCTGCCTCTTTGATTCCCGGTGCAGGGCAAAACCAGCAGTGGTCAGTCCGTGTCCCCTTCTGCCCAAGGCAAAGGCCACAGCTTGAACACCCCCAAGTCACTCAGTCTAAGCAGAGGAGCCCCTACTCATGTCTTCATTTGTTACGTGGACGCCTAAGGAGAATTAGATTTGGGCCTAATTATCCCGAACCCATGCGGCCAGGCCCTCACCCTCTGAAGGCAGGAAACTGAGGCCTAGCCCCATCACCATCACCTCCCTTCTCTGGGACTGCCCCAGGTGAGGCCCCACGTCTTCCCAGAAGCCGACTCCCCCTCCCACTGTGTGCGGGTAGGTAGGGTCCTCTGGCCAATTCCTGTAACTGGGCCCGTGCTCTCCAGGTCTGGCTGTTTCCTTCTTCTCTCTTTAAAAACAGCTTCTGGGACTTCCCTGGCGGTCCTGGGGTTAAGACTCCGTGCTTCCAAGGCAGGGGGCGCACGTTCAATCCCTGGTCTGGGAGCTAAGATCCCGTATGCTGCACAGTGCGGCCAATGAATGAATGAATGAATGAATGAATAAATAAATAAATTAATTAATTAATTAATTAAAAAAATAAAAACAGCTTCTGTCTTCAGGTCATAGATGCACTTCCAGCTCCTGAGACGCTCATGAACTGAGATGTTTATTTTCAAAGCAGTGATGTGGGTCATCTTTGTGGATGGCTCGTTCGTTCATTCATTCATACCTCCATTGATTAAGGATGCACTAAGCACCTGGCCTGTGCTGGGCACGCTGCGTACAAAGATGGATAGAAGGCGGTCACTTCAGTGATTCTACTCCTCCCTGCACGAATGGGGGCAGTGGGGGATTTGGTAAGCTTCCCCCAGGCTGCTGGGGACGAGCCCACATGTTCCTTGGAGAGGGACGGGGGTCCCATCACATACTCTGACATGGGGGTGGCTCTGGACACCAGCAGGGGGTTCCATTTCCTGTGGCCCTGTGCTCAATCTTGCTTCATACCATATTCCCATATTCAGACCGTGCAGCGGGAGGCTGAACCTCCCTGCAGGGCCCCGAGTGCCGCTGGGTGTATCTCCCCTAGGGCCTGGTCGGCCTGTGGCCAACCGAGGCCACACAGAGGGCCGCACTGAGGGCCCCACTGGCCCATGAATCTGGGTGGCCCCCAGAGCTGCATTCAGTGTTCTCACTTCGGGTGGACGACTCTCCTCCCACCAGAGCTGCCACCACTACCAGCTCTGCAGGAAGTGGTTCTTTTCTCTGTTTCCCCCTCTTCAGTCACACATAGACGCTTGATGCCACAAAAAGGAGAGGCCGGGCCGGAGGGCCAGGGCCTCAGCTTAGACGGCTCTCTCGGGACGGTGCCAAGGTCTGGCTGCAGAGATGGGCCTGTGGGCTGGGCCCTCGGGGAAGCCTTTGGAGTTTTTAATGCGTTTTTCTAAAATGGGTGAATCCTTCTGTTTTATTAGCTAAGAATATCAATATATACTAATTGTCAAATTATTTGTAGAAGACAGAAAAGAATAAAAAAGAGAGTTTACCTCTAGTCTCACTCACTGGAGACAACCACTGCTGATGTTTCTGATGTGCATCTTTCTAGACACTTTCCTGTGCAAATATATACACCTTTTATTTTTTTATTTTTTAAAATTTATTTATTTATTTATTTATGGCTGTGTTGGGTCTTCGTTTCTGTGCGAGGGCTTTCTCTAGTTGTGGCAAGAGGGGGCCACTCTTCATCGCGGTGCGCGGGCCTCTCACTGTCGTGGCCTCTCTTGTTGCGGAGCACAGGCTCCAGATGCGCAGGCTCAGTAGTTGTGGTGCACGGGCTCAGTTGCTCTGCGGCATGTGGGATCTTCCCAGAGCAGGGCTCGAACCCGTGTCCCCTGCATTGGCAGGCAGATTCTCAACCACTGCGCCACCAGGGAAGCCCCTACACACCTTTTAAAAAGCAAGAATGGGCTCATGCAACATATACTTTTGTGCTTAACATCATGGTTGTCTCTCCGAGTTAGGAGCTGTGGGTCCCATTCATTGTTCTCGAGGAAGTCGCGATTATTCATCCCATTCCCCTGCTGGTGGACACTCAGATGGTTTCCATTTCTCTCCTCTTGCCAGCACTGCTGGGACGGGCATCTCTGCACAGTCACCGTGTGCACGCCGTCTGTGATTGCCTTGCAATGAACCTCTAGGCGGGGGATTACGTGGTCACAGGGATGTACATTTAAGCGACCAAGGGTGTTGCTTCCTGTGTTTTGATCAGTATCAGCTTTAGGTTGAGGGGGAAAAAAAATTCCCTGGTGTCTTCCCAGGTTCACTTGAGCCCCTAATCCCTTCATCCTCCTCCAAGCCCCAGTCTGCTGGTTTCTGGCTGACCCGCTTTCCCTGCGGCAAGAGCCTTGTTGGTTTGTCTGTCCTCTGTCCAGCCTGGTCAATGTCATCCCTGTGCTGCTCTGGGGGGATCAGGTAGTAGAGACACGGCAAAACCCAGCATGGGCCAAGACTGGTGTCAGGTTGGGGGTGGTTCTCCTCCCTCTCTGACACGTGTCGTTGGGCCTTAGCCTGGGTGACAAGGATCCTGAAACCTTGCTCGGGGCTTGCGTGAAGGCTAAACTGAGACCATGATGGCAAAACTCTTTGTAAACTGTAAAAGGCAGGATAGGTATGAGGGAGACAAGGAGGCAAAGGGCATCGTGGAGGTTGAACGGGGGTAGGGTGGGGAAGGGAAAGCCATGTGATCCGAGGAGGGGGTTCCTTGTCCCCACCTCTGAGGCGACACAGGAACCTGCTGGAGACACACCTGCCCTGAGTGTGGGCACTAAGGGGCCAGGAGGAAGGGGAAGAGCTTTGCTGCCGAGGCTGTGGTCCCAGAGGGAGGTCGCTGGGCCTGGACTCATTCATTTATTCAACAACTTATTGAGTGCCTGCTATGAGCTAGACATTGTTCTTGGTGTTGGGAGTACAGCAACGAACAAACCAGGCCCCAAACACCCCTGCCCCCATGCTTCTAACATTCTAATTTGGGGAGATAGACAACAAACGAAATAAATAAGAAAAAACATATTGTGTGTCAGATGGCGAGAAATGCTAAGGAGGGGAATAAGGAATGGCAATTTGGTTTTTTTATTTTAAAAAATTTTGTTGGAGTAGAGTTGATTTACAATGTTGTGTTAGTTTCGGGTTTACAGCAAAATGACTCAGTTATACGCATACATATATTCATTCTTTTTCAGATTCTCTACCCATATAGGTTATTACAGAATATTGAGAAGAGTTCCTTGTCCTTAGGAATGGCAATTTTAAATAGGGTTGTCAGGGAAAGTTCCCACCTAAGGTGATGAAGGAGCCGTGTGGATATCTGGGAGAAGGGCTTTCTGGGCAGCTGATCAGGCAGTGCAAAGACCCTGAGGCAGGAGCTGTGCGGCGTGTTTGATGGCGGGAAGACCAATGTGGTAGAAGCAGTGCAAGCAGGGGAGAGCAGTAAAATATGAAATTGGAGAGGTTCCAGGTCCTTTTTATAGGCTCGCTCTGTGTGCAGTGCAGAGAATGCCCTGGACGGAGCAAGGGCAGAAAGCAGGGAGACCAGCCAGGAGGTGAGAAATGACGGTGGCTCAGACCACGTGGCTGCCATGGAGGTGGTGGAAGTGGTCAGAGGTGGTCGTGGTCAGAGTCTGGCTACAAGCTGAAGGTGGAACCAGCAAGGTTTGCATTGGATGGATTGCAGGTGGGACGTGAAAGAAAGAGGAGTTGGGGTTTTTGGCCAGAGCACTTGGAAGGGTGGAGGGGCCTTGTCCTGAGATGGAGCCAATCAGCTGTTTGCTTTTGGCTGTATCACCCTTGAGACGCCCTTGAACATTCCAGTGGGGAAGCTGAGGGGGTCATGGGCAGTGGGAGATGTGAGTCTGGGCCCAGGAGAGAGGTCCAGGCTGGGGACATACTGGCGTCATCACTGTGGACGTGGGAGTGATGGTGGGCGGTGGCAGCAGAGCCCTGTGAAGTCACTGCCCTGCCTTTCTCTGCCCCTCGGTTGTGCCCCAGAGAAGGGCCAGACAGTTCCATCCAGAGCCCACCCCCCTTCACCTGTCAGCCATTCCCCTCCCCCCACCCACCTTCCTTTTCCAGCCACCTGTTGTCTCTGTGTGGGTGGCGAGAGGGGGTTGCTATTTTGGGCTCCCTCCATCCCACACTGAGCAGAGGAAAGAGCTTCCGAAGCCTGGTACCAGCCCCAGCTCGCTTGAAACTAGGTCAGTCTGGAGCCCGGAGCCTCCACGGCCCGCTCCGGCCTGTCATCGATCCGAGACTCGTGTGTCCCTGCTCCCAGCGTGTGCCATCTGGGCCCCCCGCGGCTCTGGTCGCCCCGCTGGTCCTCTGTTCGAGCTCAGAACGTGAAGCAGCCAACTCCTTTGCGGGCTCCGAGCACGGGCGGTGGGAAGGGGCATTTCTGCCGACACTGTTCCCCAGGCTGGCCGGGAGGGCTGCCCACTGCGATCAGCAGGAAATACAAATGGGTTTGCAGAGTCCCCAGGCTCACACGTCACAGGAAGGATTCAGGCTCAGGCAAAACTGTCTTTGAGCCTTTTCCTTGGTTGGCTGTGAAACATGTATAAATAGACAGTGTTAATGACTTAAAAAAAACACACACACACAAACTTTTTTTGAGTTGCAACACACACACATGCACACACGAAACCACAAGATATAGAACACCTCAAGATATAGAACACTTCCTTCCCCCCAGAAGGCTCCCCAGTGTCTCTACCCATCCATACCTCCCCTCCTCCCACCACGAGCTAAGCCCCGTTCTGACTCCATCATGATCCATCAGTTTCTCCTCTTCTTGGGCTTCATATAAATGGAATCACAGAGGATGTGCTCTCTGGTGTCTGGCTTCTTTCACTCAACGTTACGCCTGTGAAATTCACCCCTGTTTTTGAGTGTAGTGGCGGTCTGTACTTTTTAATTGCTATGTTGGATCCCACTGTATGAATACTGCATCTGTTCAGTGTTCATGATGTTACTCTAAGCAACATGAAGATGTAGATGCCGTGTCTTTTCCAGCATCGTAGCCACAGAGCCTGGCATAAGCTTGCCATACAGTTTGTCCGATGAATGAATGAACCGTTGCTCAAGTTCCCCTGGGCTGGATCTGAGCCATGGCGTGCTCATCACATTTGTGGACTGCCTCTCAGTCATGCTGGGATTGTCTATCAGGGACCAAGTAGTTGTTCATGAAAACCTCTGGCAAGGACCTGGAGTCCACAGTCCTTGTACCCTCCCCCCTGCTCTGTGGAGGTGCGTCCCCTCCTCCATCAGGCCCATCTGCCCATAGCAGAACACCACCTTGTTCCAATCTGGTTCTGGGGTTGCTTGAGCCCCTGATGTGACCCCTCGGCCCCCACCTTGGGGAAATGAGTGGAAACATCTGTACATCAAGTGGCCTGAAGCAGCGCAGGCTGCAGAGGTGAAGTGCCCAAGCCAGAGTGCGGACAGTCTGTGTGTGTGACCACAGCCATATCACTACCCTCTCTGGGCCCTGCTTCCCTCATCTGTACAGATAGTTCGGCTTTGCCTCATTTTGGTTCTCTTAGGGCTTCTGTCCACTGTTACAACTGGCTGTGTCGGCCCACAGGATGGCACAGGTGGGGGAATGTTTCAGAATCTCCCTCCTCTATGGGCTGATGGGGTTCAAAGCTCCCATCCCAGAATTGCTTCTCCAGGTGGAACGCTGTTGCTCAGCCAGGTATGTTGCTGAAAGATCGCTCCCCCAGCCCTGCCCTGGCCCTCGTTTTGATGGTGAAATGTGAAATCAGGAAGCAGCTAGCTCTTGAGTGAAGTTGTATCAAAATGAATCCATGAAGGCAAATGGGATCTTGATTTTTTTTTCTGTTCCGTGTTTGCTGTTTCCTGAGTGGAAACATAAACATGACAGGGTGCTTTCAATAGAAAACAAAGTGAGAGGGAGGATGGAGTACACATTAGGTGGGAATGTTAAAACCAGGCTCTTTGTGAGGAGAAGGGCTCCTGCAACAGGCCCTGGGTCTTCTGCCTTCATACACTGAAGCTGCACCTATACATCTGCATGAATCCAAATGAAAAGAGACTAGATATTTTGTCTATACTAGTAGCAAATGTAAGACACACATATAGCCATTCCGTTCCTGTGCCCCTAACAGACATCACTAATCAATTACAGTATATGTTTCTGCCTAGTTCAAATGCAGCTTAGGTTCATTCTTAGCATAAATAGCATTTCATACCATTAGATCTGGTGTGTGAATTGAAATCTGTTTAACTCTGGTCTATATATAACCAAGCAGTATGAAAACTTGGAAACTTTGGCATGTTGGAGAGTTTTGTTTGTTTGTTTGTTTTTCCTTTGTCCAGGTCTTTGGCTCGACTTAATCTAGATGCTCACTAGGTAAAATTTGAGAGCTCTACAAAGAGCGACCTGAAAACCACTGTTACTGCGTCATTCCTTGAGGTACCCTTTAAAAGTAGGAAGCAGAAGGATCTTTCTGAATCTTTAGTGTGGGTTTTATAGCCCGAAAAAGGGTCCTGGGATAGCATCAGAGCTGGGGAACTTCGGGAAGGGAGATAAAGAAAGATGGCAGGCTTGACCCTTTGAGCTGACTTCTCCTTTTGGGTTGGGGTCAGCCCTGGATTCAAAATAAGTAACAACAATGACAATAACACAACAGCAACACGTCCCTCACGTCTGTAGGTCACATTACAGTTTACCACATGCTCTCCCAGACCCTGAAAAGCTTCATTATCCTTATTTTAAAGATGAGGAAACAGATACAGAGAAGTTCAGCGATGTATGCAGTGACACACGGCTAAGAATAGCCCGAATTGTCCTGTGTGACCCCAACTCTCACGATCTTCCCACTGCCAAGTGAAGTGTCCTCACTGATCCCCCAGTTCTCGAATTCCTTTCCTACTTCTTACCTGACCCCTCTGTCGGCATGTCCTTGCCTGCTGCCCCGGCTGCTGACTGTCCCCGAGTTGAATGTGTTCATGGCACATGTAAAGTGGAGATGTTTTTCTCCGCTTTCCCCCTGGCAGTTCCATGGGGCTCGGTCTCATCTCCTTTCCTGGTGGGAGATGACTTGGGTTCTTCCCTCTGGTCACCCCCAGCCTTGCTCACAGCGCTCCTCCTATGTGCTGCTTCAAGTTGAGAACATAGCAGCCAGGGGAGGTCTGGGGGCTTGGGAGTGAAGTTCGGTTTGGACCTGGCCTCTGCAACTGGCTTGCTTCAGCCCCAGCATGGACTCAACTTATTAAAAGCTGCAGTGCCTGAAAGTTAGCTCCCAAGAACATCTTCTTGGTTTTTCCACTTGTCTCTAAGTTACTTTGGAATTTCTCTGTGGACCTCGGGGCCCCCTATGAAAACCTATTGCTTTCTAAGTGACACTTATATTCTGATCCCCCAGGGAGAAAATAGAGAAAAGAATCCCTGCAAAACCAGCCCCCAATTTGGATCCTGCCTGGACAGTACTGTGTTTCCTAATCGGCTTCCCACTTCCATCCAATCCTTCTTCCAGACAGCTGCCAGAGTGATCTCTGTAAAACAGAAATCTGGTCCCTTCACCACTGCCCTCCCCCCACTTAAAACCCTTTCCTCCAAGCTCTTTAGCCCCTCCCCCATCACACACACCCCATCACACACAGCAGGCAGATGCTATCAGTGAACTAATCTGACCAGACTAGGGGGACATCGGAGTGCTGGGGGCTGCAGTGAACTGGAAAGAGGGGGCGGTGGCGACTCCCCATCTAAAAAGAACCATCGCAACCCTGATTGTTGCCATAGAAGAGCATGGCTCTGTGGTCCCAGATCCTAATTTTCTAACACAACCTGGGTAAGCTGTGTTTTTTTTTTTGTTTTTGTTTTTTTTTTTTAATTTTTTATTTTTATTTTTTTTTATTATTTATTTATTTTTGGCTGTGTTGGGTCTTCATTTCTGTGCGAGGGCTTTGTCTAGTTGTGGCAAGTGGGGGCCACTCTTCATCGCGGTGCACGTGCCTCTCACTATCGCGGCCTCTCCTGTTGCGGAGCACAGGCTCCAGACGCGCAGGCTCAGTAATTGTGGCTCACGGGCCCAGTTGCTCCGCGGCATGTGGGATCTTCCCAGACCAGGGCTCGAACCCGTGTCCCCTGCATTGGCAGGCAGATTCTCAACCACTGCGCCACCCGGGAAGCCCTAAGCTGTGTTTTAATAGGAAATCTCCCAATTTTCAAATGTTGGTTTATGTTTTTTAAAAAGCACCATGTGGGCCACTAGCAAAGCCTTTCCCACAACAAAACATACCCACATGTTGTGACCTTTGCCCTATGCTCTATGCTCAAGAGATACTGGCAGTTCTCCGTAAATGCCACGGTCTTTCGTATCTGTGGCTTCGCACGTCCTGATCCACATGCTGTCTCCGTAGATCAGCTTGTCCTCATGCTGTGCTCGTGCCAGCTGTGTGGCTTTGGGCCAGATGAGGGAACATCTTAGTGACTCAGTTCCCTCCTCCGTAAGGTGAAAATAATAACGTCACCTACCTTGAAGAGGGATGGGGAAGGTAACATGAGTGAATGGATGTAAAGCATGAGAAAGTGTTTGGCATATTGTAGGTGCTAAGTCAGTGTTAGCTAACTTCATCTTTATAATCATTATCATCCTTCTACTCTTGGTTGTCACCTCCTCTGAGAAGGCTTCCTATATTCCTTGAGGACAGACCATGCTCCCTCCCCCCCTAGATCCTGTAGCACACGTTCCCCCCGCCATGCCAGCATCCAACTCACTGCATTGACTGTTAGCATCTCAGTCTCCCTCTGACTGTGAGCACCTGGAGAGGAGGAACTGTGTCTTTCTTTCCAGGCACAACTCCTAACAGCACCCGGCCCAGAAGAGGCCTCCATGGAAGCTGGCTGAATAGATGGACCTTGAATGAATGGGGGGCTGGAGTCCTGATCAATTAGATATTTCAAGCTGGCTTCTTCTGGAGGCATAGCAAGTGGGCTTGTCTGGCCCCCCACTGCAGTGTGACATCCATCCCTCCCAGCAGCTCCTCTGGCTGGCTGATGGAAGCAAGGAAACAGGAAGTGAAGTTGACAGACACTGACCAAGCCCCTTTCACTTCAGGTGTGAATGAAAGAAACTGAGCCCCTCGAGAGCCGAGCGGGGGTTGGGGGATGCGTGAGTCATGGTGTGTCATAGAGATCTTTTGGATGGATCTTTCAGTTTCAAAAGCATGAAACACTCTTACTACAGGTTGAGAAACTGGAACACCAAATGACTGTGTCCCAAACAGTACGCTGCTATCTGTGTCTGGTAAAGTACCTGGGAGTTTTTTTTTTTTGCTCCACCCAATGTTGGTGGCTGAGCTGTGGGACCTTACAGTGATGTTATGGGTCCTGTACAGTAGCGTTCCTGAACCTCTGAGACCTGACTAATTCTTCTGTCCTTGAGCTGGTGTTAAAAAAAAAAGAACACAAAAACCCTCTGTGGTCACAACGAAGATGTGATTGATGATAGACTCTGAGCCCCGAGAGTCTTACCAGCCTACTCTGGCATGTTTTGGGGATGCTGTGAAACTCGAAAGAGCTGCCTGTCATCATAAGAGAACCAAGCGAGTGTGGGTAAGAAATTCAGATCAGCTCACGAGTTCTGTTTCTCGCTGGTTGTACAAACAGACACTTGCTGGAAGCTGCTTCAGTGGGAGCAAGGTGGAGCTTTGCGAGGGCACAGTCGAGTCTTTGCTGGGAATGATCGAGGTTTTTTCCATTTTCTCATTTTCCATTACTCAAATAGCGTTATGACCCGGGACTTTTTGTGTGGGGTCCTGGCTGAATGTTTGTGATTTTCAGGAGTTCTGGTGGGAGTCAGGTATGGCATGGATAGGGTGAATCTGAAACTCACCTCAAATTTATTTTCCATTCATCGATTATCAATTACCTGCATCTTTAATAACGCATTGGTGAGATAGGATCAGTGGGAAGGAATGAAAGGGACGATGTGCTTTGGGTCCTGGCATGGAGTGGGCGAAACGTGGTTACTCTGATTGGTGCTTCCTGTGCTCATCCTCACGCTCCAGGCAGATTGACCTTGAAGCTGGACAAGGTCAACCTCAGGGATGCTTACTTGCATGGAGCCTTCCATAGTCCTAATTTTGTATACTGTCAGATTCTTTTTAAAGAGGGCCCCCAAACTGTATAAGCTTCAGGCCCCCAAACCCAGATCCATCCCTGATCATGTATCATGAATAATCGAGAGCTGACTCTGTTGCTTTAAGAGTTGGAACCTTGGCTTCTTCTGGGATCCAGCTAGTGACAGGCTTGTTCATCTTGTTTGTAGTTGTTATGAAAAGTATTTACTTAATACCCCAGATAAGAATCATATCCTAGGGGGACTTTGCTGGTGGCGCAGTGGTTAAGAATCCACCTGCCAGTGCAGGGGACAGGGGTTTGAGCCCTAGTCCGGGAAGATCCCACGTGCTGCAGAGCAACTAAGCCCATGCGCTGCAACTACTGAGCCTGTGCTCTAGAGCCCTCGAGCCACAACTAATGAGCCCGTGTGCCACAACTACTGTAGCCCGCACGCCTAGAGCCTGTGCTCCACAACAAGAGAAGCCACAGCAATGAGAAGCCCTCCCACTGCAATGAAGAGTAGCCCCTGCTTGCTGCAACTAGAGAAAGCCCGCATACAGCAACGAAGACCCAACGCAACCATAAATTAATTAATTAATTAAAAAAAAATCATACCCTAGGGACCAAGGTATGACACCTGTGTAGATAATAACTGTGGGTAGTCCGACGTGTTATGCTTTTGAATTAGCTTGGATGGCAGGGAGAGTAGTAAGTGTGAAGGACTTTCTCAGCTGACAGTGACAGTTGACACATACACGGTCCTCTACAAGATCTCACAGGTAGGGTTTCAACGAGCTGACAACCACCTGTGAGGCAGGCAGGACAGGGGTCATTATTATCCCTTTCAGCAGGTGCACAGACAGACCCAGAGGTCAAGGAGCTTGTTCAAGGTCACAGTGGCACTAAGAGTCACAGCCAGGATTCAAATCCAAGTTGCTGAAACTCCAGATTCAGTGCTCTTTTAACTGCCATCATCTTGCTTTTCCAAGAGGCTGCATGCAAGAAAGACCAGGATAGATTTGCTGACAAGTATTTGCTTCTTCTGGAGAGTGACTGAACTTGAACTGTACTTGGGGCCGGCGGCGGGAGAGGGGGGTGTGGGTGAGAGTGAAAGTGACTGGGAGGGGTCAGTGTGCTGGGCTCTGTGCCCAGCAGGGTCACCAAGGCCTCTCAGTCCAGCCAAGTACATGTTATTCTCTGCGGTTTGCGGAAGAGGAGACTGGGGCTCACACAGAAGGTAGATGCTCTCCCCCTCCCCCACCCCCCTCCTTGATTGTCAGGTTCAAGGTTAACCTGAAGAGGTTGGCAGTTGCTCACCAGGTGAAAAACCAAAATGCCTACTTGAGATGTGATGACCCTTTGATTCTGTGACTCTGTTTTTCCCAGTTGACTATTGACTTGAACGTTTGGTGTGGTGTGAGGGGAGATGGTCTTGTGTTTTGATTGATACTAAACATTACCTATCTAACAGGTTAATACTGGACAGCTAATGCACCTGTCTAGCTTCGGTATGGGTATACAGCAGTGCCAGGCTACGAGGACCCTAGAACGTGGCAGGACTAGAAGGGACTTCTGAATGTGTCTAGTCCTAGGGTTACAAACTCAGATGCCCAAGGAGCCAGGCAGGTGGCTATGCCATGGGAATCAAGCCAGGGATAAGCCGAGAGGGAGTGGCAGGGCTGTGGCATTCAAATTCAGAAACTTCAAAACTCTGTGCTGATAAAACAAAACTTGCCATTCTCGGCAGATTTGGCTCCGTGCTGTCAGTTTGCCCCTCAAATGTGGTCAGAAATTCATTGTACCAGCAGGAGAGCTGAAGCTCTGGGTGACAGAGGCCTCCCAGCATCCGGTTAGACCATGAATTAATTTATGAGTTTGTCCTTGTAAATTGTTTTTTGGCCCTGGTTTGCGGCACGTGGGATCCTAGGTCCCCAACGACCAGGGATCGAACCCGAGCCCCCTGAGGTGGAAGTGCAGAGTCCTAACCACTGCACCGCCAGGGAAGTCCCTGTCTTTGTAAATTTTTTCAAAAAGCCCTTCATTTGCATGTAAGGTTTCAGAGTTTATGAAGTGTGTGGTCACACAAACTATTTTAGTGGGTCCTCAAAGTATGGCATCCACGCTTTAAATATGTGGAGATCGAGGTTCAGAAAACTTAGCCAACTTCGACTCCGTGTTGGGTGACTGTAAATCCTACTCATTCGGGACAGTCCCGACTTACGCTGATTGTCCCACCATCAGTATTAATAGCTCCTTTTGCTCCCCAAAGTGTCCTGGCTCAAGGGATAAATCACCGGCCACACTAGCTAGAAGGTCCCTGGGGCTCTGGACTTGGCCCTTTTCCCTGACCTTCTGAGGCATCACAGCTCGTACATGGCCGAGCAGCTCTGGTTCCCGATTGGGTCTCTCTCCTCTGCTTTGTCCTCGGAAGGACAGCAACGAGGGCACTTAAGTGGGAGCGGTGAGGCGATGAGGCTTTTAAGGAGAGCACAGGCTCTGGTGTCTGACCCCAGTTCCAATGCAGACCCTGCCACTTACCCACATAAGCTACTTCACCTTTCTGAGCCTCAGTTTCCATATCTGTGAAATGGAGGTAATCATAACAACGACCTCACAGCCTAGGTTTGAGGATTAACTGAGAGGATGCGGGAAAACCACTTAGAACACAGCTGGCATTGACATTGGTAGTTACCACGGGGCGGATGAGGAGTGTTTGGAATTGGTTAACCTTGGCCCCTGTGGGGAAACTGTCACAGTCTAAGACATCTGAGGCAGTTCGAAGCCAAAATCACTGGCCAGTGGTCATGAGTCATGGACTGACCTGTTTGGAGGCCTGAAGCCCCGGACTGGCCACATGCTCAGGAGTGCTGATGCCATGTGCCCGGGCTGCGTGGGAGCTCAGTGGGATGGCGTGGGGGTGGGGAGGGGCCCACTGCGATCTTCGTGACTCTGCACTTGTCTCACTGAGGAGGTGGGTCTGGAGTTGAGTGGGAGGTGGCAGGTTGGCTGGGGTGCACTTTGGGATTTGGGTAAGATGTGTTTTCCCAGAATCGCATGGCTGTCAGGGTATAGAGAGGCCTAGGGGCCAGGAGAGGAAAGCGCAAAGCAGGCGAGCTCACCAGGGCCACGGGGCCCATGGGACACGCGGGTTTGTGGGCACTGCCCAGGCCGCCCAGGGAAAGCACCCAGAACGCAGCCACGCTGTGGTTTAAAGGCGCCAGGACCTGAAATCTAGCCCGGCTCCCTTTAGGGCCCAGTGGCTCTCCACCTTGGCCGCATGTTAGAATCCCCTGGGGAGCTTAAAAGAATCCTCTGTCCAGGCTTCACCCCAGACCAATTAAGTCAGGATTCCTGGGGTGGCCGCAGACATCAGGACTCAGCACGCTCCGAGCTCAGCCCTTGTTCTGCAAATTATGATCAGACCCATTTGTGACCTGAGTACTAATTCTTGTGAGCAAATGCAGATAATGCTAGAAAAGCACTTTGTAAGCCATCAGGGGCCATGTAGGCGTAAGGTCATAACCATCAATCCATCCAACAGTACCGCATCCTGCTGACAGATGAGTCGCATCAGGTGCCCCGCCTTGGCATTTACTCCTTGGATAGGTCTGGTCACACATGGGAGTAACAGAGCAGGGGCAGGATGAGGAAAAACACCCTTGGGGTCTTCAGGATGCTGACCTGGGGTCTTCACTGACCAGAGCTGGCAGGCAGTGGTGTGGTGACGGGCTTTGTGTGGTCTCCGGCTCTGGGCTGGCGGGATAGCTCTGTCACCACTGGCCATGTGACTTCCCCTGTCTAGGCCTCAGTTTGTCCTTGGGGCTCTGTGTGCCTGCAGGCGTGGGGCCCCGTGAGAAGTCAGTGCAAGGCTTCTGCTCAACCACGCACATTGTAGCATCCGAGCCATGCTCCTCTGAAGCCCTCTCGCCAGGCTGGGGGCTCCTCTTCATGTTTGCTTTTGACACAGCAAACTGATGATCTAGTCTGATATCCGGATCTTGCTCTAGTTGCATTTCTATTTCCCTGCATTATTGGGGGCTGATGGTTCTCAAACTTCTTAAGAATTATCTGCTATGCTTTTTAAAATGCAATTTCCTGGTTTCAGTAGGTCTTGGGGGGGCTGGTACCTAGGAATCTGCATTTTCTCAAGTGTCATCTGGGGAAGTGTGATCTGGATGATTTGCATAGCCCAGAGCTCTGTTCCTTCCATCTGTCATTTATCCTGACCCCCTCACTTCACACATCACCTCTGGGCATCTGTACTTGGGCTTTGGGGTAAATGACCAGGTTTGACCTCTGCCCCGCCACTTACAGCTGTGGGACGCAGGACAAGGTGTTCTGTCCCTTTGAGCCTCAGTGTCCTTGACTGTAAAGTGGGGAGACAATGCATGGCTCCGTATGTGTCAGCCAGGGTTACATTTCTCTGTGCCTGCCTGGGTTCTGGACAGGCACAGCCCGCGGCTTCCCCGGATCCCAGTGCTGGCCCCCGGCCCTTGCCCCTCGCCCCGTCTCAGACACGCCCCCCATCCTTGCGTGGGCTTTCAGGCTGACCCTACATCATGGCCGGTACTTGGGGAAAAGGGAGCAGCTCTGTGGTGGGCAGAGCTGGCTCTGGGCTGGTGTGGAGGAGGAGAGAAAGTTCGGGATGAACGACCAAGTCTAAGTCTAAACACAGGGGATTCTGACAAATGGCCGTGAGCTGCAGAAGGGACACTGTGATGAACAGAATATGTCTCCAGCCCTGTTCTTGGTCTTGGGGCCCTACTCGGAGCTGCTGGGAGAGTAATAGAGAGCACGAGGACGATACTAAGAG
Organism: Balaenoptera acutorostrata; assembly: GCF_949987535.1. Lineage (NCBI taxonomy): Eukaryota > Metazoa > Chordata > Mammalia > Artiodactyla > Balaenopteridae > Balaenoptera > Balaenoptera acutorostrata. The sequence continues at coordinate 10,628,131 of NC_080072.1, forward strand.
ATAACGTTTACCGAGCACGTGGCCATTTTCGAGTACTAAGTGACTCGCATCTTTAACTCATTTAATCTTCACACGGTGAGACTGTTACTATCTCCATTCTAGAGATGAAGGAGCAGAGGCCCAGGTGGTAGGGACCAGAGTTGATTCCACGTCTGTTGCTATGGTTACATCCACTCTCTGCAATCCCCTTATTCAGAATTAGGACTGGCAGCTCATAGCACATTACAATTTTCGAAACACTTTGGATACAAAGTATCTGAATTGATTCTTAGAACTAACACTCTTCACTGGGTATTTTTTTAAAAGAGGCTTTATTGGAGTATTATTCACATAGCATAGAATTCACTTGCTTTCATTGTACAATTGAATACTCTTTAGTAAATTTACCAAGCTGTGCCACACAAAGCTTGTGTCACCACAGTCCAATTTTACGACCTTCCCATCATCCGAAAGATCCCTCGTCCCCACTTGCAGTGACTAACCATTCCTACCCCAGCTCTAGGCAACCACCAATCTACTTTCTGTCTCTGTAGATTTGCCTTTTGTGGATATTTAATATAAATGGAATCATATGACATGTGGTCTTTTGTGCCTGTCTTCTTTCGCTGGGCAGAATGTTTTTGAGGTTCATCTGTATTATTGCAGGTGTCAGTACCTCATTTTTTTTTTTTTTACTGCAGGGTAGTATTCCATTGTACGCATTTATCACTTTTGGTTTATCCATTCTCCAGTCGATGGATGTTTGGCTTGTTTTCAGTCTTGCCACCAGGTTCTTGTGACATCTTACAGCTGAAGACACTGAGGGCTGAGTTACCGCTATCCTCATGTTACAGCTGAAATGTCTTACAGTTAACCTGCTAGGAAGTGTCAGAGGCAGACTCGAGCCCCGTCAGCCCAATTCCAAACGCACTTATGGTTCCCTTAAAGCCACGGGTTTCAGCTGCAAGCCCTGGCAGCCGCTTCCCCATTTGCTTTTGAAAGTCCCTCCTCCTGCTCCTCTAGGATTCCAGGGGAAGGGCAGCAACCTCCCATCAGCCAGCCACTTCCAGCCCAGCGGGAAGAACTTCCAGAGGCTGCTGAGGCCTGGAAATCAATTTCAATTGAGTAGTGGCTCACTCTCTCCTAAGAGACGGGCTAATTTCCTGCAGCGGGAAGGAGGACAGTGGTGTGTGGTGTGGGCTTGACCCTGCATTCCTGGGTAGGAGAGCTGGGAGTGCACTGAAACACCACCCGTGACTTTGATGTTAATTTAAAAAGCTCTCAGGTGCTGAGAAACTAGACCCAGAAACAAGCCACTCCAGGGCACACAGAGGGTATTTTCTGGTCTTTGTTTCTCTTTCCATGGAGTTAGGGGAGACAGTTCTGGCTGTTCTGGGGACCGATTGCTCATAGCAACACCCTGGGACATCTACCTAGGCTGGTCTCTGGCCCCAGGGCAGGAGCCCTCTAAGGTCCAGGGGTCAGGCCATGGCTGGGGAGATGGGGACAAGGCAGGGGTCTCCGTCTGTGGGTCCACCACCCAGCCTAGGTCCCTGTGGTCATGGGGCGGGAGGAAGGGCAAAAGCTGGGCTCACCTTGTCCCCCCCAGGTTTAGAAGGTCTGCTCCAGGGAGGCAGGGTTGGGTGGGAACAAGGGCCGGCCCGGAGCCATCCCAGGGTGATGTGTGGTCCAGTGTGGGGTTCACGTTGGTGTATGTGAGGGGGCTCTTCAGTGTCATGGGGAGACCCTGGCTAGGAATGGAAGTGTGGTTGTGATAGGGGTTCCCATACCCCTCACCTCCATGCCTCAGCTGTGCTGAACTCCTGTCTCAAAGCTGCTCTCTTGGGAGAACACCCATCTCTTCTGGGGGACAACATGGGTCGGTGGAGAACATGGACAGGGACTTGGCCAGACCTGGTGGGAACCTGGCTCTGTCACCATCCGTGCGAGCCTGGTCCAGGTTCTTCACTTTTCTGAACCTCAGTGTTCACACCTGTGGATTGGGGGCGGGACTCCTGCCCCACCTCCCACTGAGTGTGTTTCCAGCATCCTTAGGGGAAGAGAAAGCACCCTGTGCCTCGTGCCTAAGAGGTGCAGTGGTTGCAGTGTGGCCTGCTCAGGCCTCTCATTTTTCTGGACTCCTTCCCAGGTCCTAGGAAATGACAACTGTGGGTGCCTGTAGGGCCTGGAGGAGAAGAGAAATAGTTCTGTCCAAGCCCTTGGAGTTGAAATGCTTGCTATTTAATTTCCTCCAGAGATGATTTATTCATTTTAGCTGGTGATTATAAATCAAAGGTCCAAATGCACAGAAAGCACTTTCATAGAGATTTTAATGCAGCCAAAGGGAGCCGGGGAGGAAAATGGACTTTATAGGGGCTGGAAGGGGGAACCATAATGATTTTCCTCTCCCAGCTGTGCCTTTATAGCGTTGAGACGAGCAGTTCTGTCAAAAATTAAAGACACAGCGGAGTGAGTCTTATGCAGCCTTTAAAACTCTTATAAGAGTTTGTAAAGACAGAAGATATTATCGATATGGTGTGAAGTGACACTCAAGCTAGATGTGTGGATTTATGGTGTAATCACAGCTCCATCATATATTTTAAGTGGTAATTTATAACTTTGTATTTTTAACTCATAAAAATACTAAATATATAATGTATAAATATAATTTTAATTTCAGAAATATTGGTTACTAATATCTATTTACTAAAACGAGTATTTATCCTTAAATAGCTCCCCCTTCATGGGCACTCACTCTGTGCCAGGTGCTGTGAACAATCCTTGCTGTGTCTCATCTTACGGAACCCTCACAGCAACGTTGTGAGGCAGATCCTCTTCTCCCCATTTCACAGACGAGGAAGTGAGGCTGAGGAAGGTTAGATGACAGGCCCAAGGTTGCATGGATAGGAGGTGAAGTGGCCAGAACAGTACCAGCAACTCTGCATCTCTGGCTCCCCTGCTCTTTTTTTTTTTTTAAAGATTTTTTTGATGTGGACCATTCTTAAGTCTTTATTGAATTTGTTACAATATTGCTTCTGTTTTATGTTTTGGTTTTTTGGCCACGAGGCATATGGGCTCTTAGCTCCCCGACCAGGGATCAAACCCGCACCCCCTGCATTAGAAGGCAAAGTCTTAACCGCTGGACTTCCAGGGAAGCCCCTCCTCTGCTCTTTACGTTGTTTTATTGACACACACTTCCCTGTTCTACAGACACACACGTCGTATATGTCGATGCAGAAGGAGGATGGGAAGACTTGAAAAAATGATGTAGAAATGGGAGCATTGATTGTTTCGGGGTGGAGAGCTTGCTTATGGGCAGTTTAAAAATTTTTTTTAACGTTTGTGCATTTTCTAAAATGCCAACATATGTCTATGTAGGGGAGGTTAAAAAAAAAAACCAAACTTTATCTTCCTAGGTTCAGGACCTGGGGCCTGCAAATCAAACTGATAAAAGACAGATTAACAGGAGAAAAGGTTTATTTCATGTGTATTTCTTCACAGGAAAGAAGTGAAAACCCAAGGAAGGGGTTAGATTTGGGAGCTTAGATACCGTTTTAACAAAGGGTGATAAATTGTGGAGATCTAACCAGACAAAGGAAGGGAGGGGGCTGAGCTTCTAAGGCCACTGAGGTAAATTGTGGGATGGTACATATATGGGGGAAACTAATGGAAGATAAAAGTTATTTAGTAAGTTTGTTATGCAGACTCAGGTTGGTGCCTTCTCCATTGATAAGAGTCATCTCCAGTGACCAGGGTCATCCTCCTCTTCCTGGGATGGGAAAGAGAGACACCGGTACAAATGGGAATTTATGTTATCTTTACAAAGGGAAATGTATGCCCTGCTTTTAGGTAGAAAAGAGGAAGGCAGAGTGCTAATTGCTTTCAGCTCAAAACATTCCTTATTCCAAAGTGGCCTATTTTGGCATACTTCAATCTCCTTCAACTGTATATTAAATTTAACTCAAGAAAAATGTGGTTATATTTCTTGTTTTAAATGTACTAACTTTGAGGACACGATTTAAAGGAGAAAGAGGTGTGCTTTTAAATGTTCTCTGTGCCTAGAGACTGTCATACAGAGAGAAGTAAGTCAGAAAGAGAAAAACAAATATTGTATATTAACGCATATATGTGGAATCTGAAACAATTGGTATAGACGATCTTATTTACAAAGCAGAAATAGAGACACAGACGTAGAGAACAAACATACGGATACCAAGGGGGAAAGGGGGTAGGGTGGGATGAATTGGGAGATTGGGATTGACATATATACACTATTGATACTAGGCATAAAATTGATAACTAATGAGAACCTACTGTATAGCACAGGAAACTCTACTCAGTGCTCTGTGGTGACCTAAATGAGAAGGAAATCCAAAAAAGAGGGGACATATGTACACGTATAGCTGATTCACTTTGCTGTACAGTAGAAACTAACACAATATTGTAAAGCAACTATACGCCAATAAAAAAAAGAAAAAATAAATGTTCTCTGTGGACTCTTCTATTGGATAGGAAACAGATGTGTCATGTAAGTGTGACTAAGGGAAGGACCCCAAAGCCACTCAGATGAAGCAACCATTAAAGTTGATAGGCCGGGGCTTCCCTGGTGGCGCAGTGGTTAAGAATCCACCTGCCTATGCAGGGAACACGGGTTTAAGCCCTGGTCCGGTAAGATCCCACATACCGCGGAGCAACTAAGGCCTTGCACCACAACTACTGAGACTGCGAGCCACAACTACTGAAACCCACGCACCTAGAGCCCGTGCTCCACAACAAGAGAAGCCACCGCAGTGAGAAGCCCACACACTGCAACGAAGAGTAGCCCCCGCTCTCTGCAACTAGAGAAAGCCTGCACGCAGCAAAGAAGACCCAACGCAGCCAAAAAAAAAAAAAAGTTGATAGGCCAGGAGGTGGGAGAGCAGCTCAGGAAAGTCCTGGGATGTGACACGAGGGTGACACGAGGCAGAAACCAGTGAGGCCACACAGAGCAGGACCTGAGTCACACGGAGCAGGACCAGAGCGGGCCAGGCTCAGGGCACAGTGGTCTGTGGGTGACACAGACTGGGGCAGTGGGCTGCTTCTCTCTGCCTAGGACCCCTGCACTGGATGTTTCATTTGTGCCGTTTTAAAACTTGGAGGAACCCAGGGGAAAAAAAAAAAGTCAGTCAATTCATTTAAAAAAGGACAACACAGAAAATCAAACTAAACGAATGATTTTTCCATCACAAAGCATTGTGTCATTACAAAATAAAAATGACTAGAAAAGGTCTTCTTCCCACAGTGATGAAACTGCGGTGGTTGGTTGTACAAAGAAAACAGAATTCAGCTGAATGTGCTGTGAGAGTGTGTGAAAAATAGATGTCAAAGCCTTTGAAAAGTTCGAAGCAGTAATAACCACAGAGCATCAACAGCTAGGATTTATTGACACTTACTATATGCTGGGCACTGAGCCGGGAGTGACCGTAGAGATCACCATGTGGTCACAATAACTTGTTGGGGACGATGCTGATAAATGGATCATTATTGGCGGCGGGCATCTGTAGTGCGCAGGAACTGTTCTAAGCACCTTTCATGCCTTTGCTCGCTTTGAATCACAACAGCCCCGGGAGATGAGGAAACAGAGGCTAAGAAGGGAAATAAACAGCTGCTCTGTTGTGTGGGGAGGGTACCAGGGTTATCTCCAGTCCTCCAGGTAAGAAGTGAGCCACTGAGGCAGGTGAAGTAACTAACTCAAGGTCAGAGGTGCACGCTCAGTACACGTCAGTGGAATGAGAAAATAAACATGTTGCTGGTACACGCGGTATTTAGGAGCGTTTCTTTAGAAACCTTGGTTTGTGCTGCTTGGCTGGGCATTGGGGTTCATCTTAATTTGAACCACATGGACACTCAGTGTGGAGAATTTACCATCACACTCTTTGCCGAGGTCAGGTCTAATGACAGCTTTGGCTGAAACTTAAAGAGGAAAGGGTGCGTGCAGACAAGCAGGCAGTTTTCTGTGAAGTTAGTTGAAACCAGGCTCGTGATTCAAGAGCAGACAGCTCGCTCAGCTCCTATTGAGGCCGGGCCTGCAGATGGGGGAGGTGGGGGGAGGTGGGGGGAGGGGGGTGGGGTGGGGGGGGCGACTGGAAGCACTTACCTGCCCAGCTGGGCTGAGCTTGCCAGAGAGTGGTCCCCAGGGCCTAGCTAGGTCGGGAAGGTGTCACTGGGGGACGAGGGGCTCCCTGGAGCCTTACCTGGGGGTAGGACCCGGGGGAGGGGGTGCCAGGTGGAGAGGCAGCAAGCACAGAAGCTTAATGACCAGAAGGAAAGTGATGTTTTATACAGTCTGGTGCAGATGTGTACCTGGGGTGAATTTCTGGCTCGTGCCTGGGCAGGAGCGTGGGAACTGTAGGTGAGGGAGGGTTTTTGTTTCTTTTGTTTTGCTTTTTAACTCAGACTTTCTCTCCGGCACCTTGGGGCCTGGTAGGCTGCTCATTTAAGAGGTCTCATCCTGGAAGACAGCCCTTCAAGGGCAATTTTATTTTATTTATTTCAGGTGCTTAACATTTTTATTGAAGTATAGTTGATTTACAATGTTGTGTTAGTTTCAAGTGTACAGCAAAGTGATTCAGTTATATATATATATATATATGTTTCAGATTATTTTCCATTATAGGTTATTACAAGATATTGAATATAATTCCCTGTGCTATACAGTAGGTCCTTGTTGTTTAACTATTTTATATATAGTAGTGTGTACCTGTTAATCCCATACTCCTAATTTATCCCTCCTCCCCTTTCCGCCTTGGTAACCATAAATATGTTTTCTATGCCTGTGAGTCTGTTTCTCTTTTGTAAATAAGTTGATTTGTATTATTTTTTTAGATTCCATGTATAAGTGATATCATATGGTATTTGGCTTTCTTTGTCTGAATTACTTCACTTAGTATGATAATCTCTAAGTCCATCCATGTTGCTACAAATGGCATTATTTCATTCTTTTTATGACTGAGTGGTATTCCAGTGTGTGTGTGTGTGTGTGTGTGTGTGTATACCACATCTTCTTTATCCGTCCATCTGTTGATGGACACTTAGGTTGCTTCCATGTCTTGGCTATTGTAAATAGTGCTGCTATGAACGTTGGGGTGCAGGTATCTTTACGAATTAGAGTTTTTGTTCAAGGGCACTTTTAATTTACTGGCGTTGTCGCCTTTACCAGGTGGGGAGGGCAAATAGGTCTGCTTTGATGGTTAAGAACACAGTGTGGAGCAGTTGAAGACAGCTTGGAAAGGGCCAATGATGCACTTTGTTCTGAAGTTGCAGGGGTGGGATGACTCAGATCCGCTCATCAAGGTGACCCCCTCCTCAGGTGACCTTAAGCATCAGATGTGGGGAAGGGGCTGGGAATCAGGGAGCCAGTCCTTTGTCCTGTCTCTGACTTCCACCATTTATTTATTCCCCTTCTTATTCCACCAAGGATATGAGACAGCAGTGCCTAAAAGGTAACAGGATAAAAAAATAAAAGTCTGGATGATAGGAAAATAAGGATAGAAAATAAGGTGAATTTGGTGGGAAAGTCATCCACATGATGCATCGTACCAAAAGGTCTGTCTATTTGGTAGCTGATGGGGCACTGGTTTGCTTCTGAGCTTCCTGGTGGCCAAAGCAAAGAGGTAAACCAGCAGCCTGAGGACCCTCTCTACTGTCCTGAAGGACATTCTCATCATCAAGATGAGCAATCAGCAGCAAGTTTCATGGGGGTGTTTCTTATGAAATCCCTCAAGGCTTGAAAGTCTGCCCCAAAGCACAGTTCAGTGAAAGCAATTCTTCAGGGGCCAAAGCAAATTAATGCCCGTGAAAGATATTTATAAATGGCTAGATGTAATTATTGTCTCGGCAGGGATTTATGTATCAGACAGAGAATTGGACCTTGCTAAGCCCGGTTCCTGAGTCAGAGACACTGTTTAAAGCTGGGTTTCTTGACGAGGGTTTCCCCTGTCTTCAGGAACTGCCCAGTCCTCCAAAATGACTGATGCATGAAATGTGCTTAGAAAAGTGTCTGGCACATGGTAGGTGCTCAGTTAAGTTTCCTTTTTTAAAAAAAAATTGAAGTATAGTTGACTTACAATGTTGTGTTAATTTCTGCTGTATAGCAAAGTGATTCAGATATATTTATTCTTTTCCATTAGGTTTATCACAGGATATCGAGTATAGTTCCCTGTGCTATACAGTAGGACCTTGTTGTTTATCTATTCTATATATAATAGTTTGCACCTGCTAATCCCAGACGTCCAATCCATCCCTCTCCCACCCCCCTCCCCTTGGCAACCACAAGTCTGTTCTCTGTTTCTGTTTCGTATATATGTTCATTTGTGTCGTATTTTAGATTCCACTTGTAAGTGATATCATATGGTATTTGTCTTTCTCTGTCTGACTTACTTCACTTAGTATGATAATCTCTAAATCCATCCATGTTGCTACAAATAACATTATTTCATTCTTTTTTATGGCTTAGTAGTATTCTATTGTGTATATGTACCACATCTTCTTCATCCATTCATCTGTCGATGGACATTTACATTGTTTCCATGTCTTGGCTATTGTGAATAGTGCTGCTATGAACATAGGGGTGCATGTATCTTTTTGGATTATACTTTTGTTCAGTTAAGTTTGTTTTTGATGCTCTTGGGTGAGAGCTAGTGTGCCCAGTTGAAGCCCACTTGCTACACAACATCAAAAGCTCTTTGCTAAGAAGAGGCCCATTTTAGGAGCGTTTGTGGGGTTGGGGGATAGTGCTGCTAGCAGGTGGATTATTGAGAGATTTGCTGCAGAGCAAACCTGGAACCCAAGACATCCTAACACGTTTGAGGTTCAAGAAAAGACAGAGTAAAGGGCAGGACTCTGAGAGTCGTGTGTAGAAAAAGAGAACTAGATGACTGGGTGAAAGGCAGTGCCTGCTGTACCTCTTCCAGTGACGCTGGCCCGGCTGAAGACAGAGCTGCGTTCCTGTGTGTGTACAGCCCAAGGTGGAGCTGGAAGTCACCTTCTAGTCACGGTGAAGATCAGGATATAGGTGCCATTTAAGCCTACACTTGGGTATTTGAGGGCTTTCTCTGTATCTTTTGAGAGAGGAACAATATTCTTAGCTGTGCCATTTTTTCTAAATTACACCAGACACTTCCTATTCTTGAAAAATCGGCTGCCACCTCAAGAGATCAGGGAATGCTGCAGCCGGAGGCATCCCAGGGTTCACCTGACATCCCCCATGTCCTCACCTTACAAAGGGGCAAGCTGAGGCCCCGACGGACCTGGTGGATCAACCGTAGATATGATTACTAGCCTGGAGGCTGACTCCCCGTCCAGCCCACTCATGGATATGTTAATTTCCTAGTGAAATACTGCAAACCACTTCAATACGCATCAGTAGGGGATGGGTTAAGTAAATAATGGTACATCCTTATAGCCAGATGTATGGGTGGAAATATTTTAATGCAGACCATTAAAAAAGAATGAGGTAGATGGATTTTTATTGATGTGTAAGGATGTCTATGGCATATTGATGAGTGAAAGAAGCAGTTTGCAAGACAGCATTCTGTGTGTGTGTGTGTGTGTGTGTGTGTTATTGTACAACAAAATGTAAGAGGTGATTATCTCCAGGTGGTAGGACCTTAGATTATTTTTACTTTCTTTTATAAGTTTTGTGCAGCATTTAGATTTTTCTTTCAATGAGTGTGACTTTGCTATAATAAGAAGAGATATGCTAATTTTGAAAACTGTTCCAATTGCTCATTTAAAATAGGTTTTAGGGAATTCCCTGGTGGTCTAGTGGTTAGGACTTGGCGCTTTCACTGCCGTGGCCCAGGTTCAATCCCTGGTCGGGGAATTGAGATCCCTCAAGCTTCACGAGGCTGCCAAAAATAAAATAGGTTTTAAAAGTTATCAAAGAAATACATGCTCATAGTAGAAAACTTGGAAAACTATCTTTTAAAACTGGTTAGAAAAAAGAAAATCCCATCCACTCCTACCGTCCAGAGTATCACGGGCAATTGTTTGTTTGCTGTGTATCTTGTGGGGATTTAGGAAAAAAATCGCTTCTGAAAACTGCATAAAATTCGATCTGATCTACATACCAGAATTTATTCACGGGTTTTCCCAGATGTTGGACATCTAGTTTTTCTTCATAACACATACGGTAAAGGACAACCCTGCACATATATGCTGGTCCACACTGTATTCTTAGCAGTTCCTAAACGTGGGTCTTCTGATCAAAAAAGTACAGGCATTGGTGCAGCCTCTGTACATATTTCCCAATTGCTTTAAAAACAATTTATCCATTTACATTTCAATTCAAGTATGGGAGAGTGCCTATTTGATCCCAATCTCATCTATGTGGCGACTGTCTTTTAAAAATATTTACTAAACTAATTAATCATCTTTGAGCTATTAGAGGTCTGTCAGGCTAAATCAGGAGGCCGGTGCAAAGCTCTGGGATGCTGTGGGCATCATTAAAATTGGCTTCACGACCTCTTGCATCCCTTCCTTTACGAAGGCATCCCAGTACTTCCGGATGTCTTTTCATCCCAGTGCAAAGGCATCCCGAAGTATTTGAGGGAAAGACCAAGTATTGTAACTTAGGGATTAAAGGCAATTCTCCCTAAACCCATATGGTATTGGTGTATGTGGTGAAAGGGAGGGTGGAGTTAAGTAGTTTTAAAGTTCACCTAAAGGATAAGCTGGTGAGAATTACCAAGAAATTTTTGAAAAATAAGAGCCGTGAAAGAAAGCTTGTCCTTCCAGATATTAAGCTCTCAGTGTTCCATACAAATAGACCTAGAAGATAATATAGGCCAATGTTTACCTGATTTAAGGATGAAGGAAAGACTTACTAAACACAAAATAGTGAAGGGAAACTACAAAAGGAAAGTAGAAGTAGATTTTAAAGTTCTGTAAATCAAAAAGCATCATGAGCAAAAATTTAAGCTCTTTGATAACTAAGAGCACATATCGGCAACATACAGGAAAAAGGGTTAATATCCCTATTTATCCATTCATTTCACGTTTATTGAGTGCTTACACTGGTTGGGGCACTGTTATAAATGCTGGGGATTCAGTAAAGTATTAAGTACTTTTATATTTCCATAAAAAAAGATAAGACCCTAGCGGAAAAATAAGCACATGTAAGCAACTTACAAAAGAAAAGATAGAAATAGCCGATAAGCATATAAAAAACCCTACCTCCCTAATAATCATGAGTATGTAGATTAATTCAACAATGAGAAATAATTTTTCACTCTAAAATAACTTAAACATTTTAGAGCAGTTCAGCTGAGTTTTGACCCATTGAAGGGTAAATTGGTTAAAATATTTTGGAGATAATTTGATAGTAGTTGTTTATGATTAAAAAATAATGTAAGGACTTCCCTGGTGGTGCAGTGGTTAAGAATCCGCCTGCCAATGCAGGGGACACGGATTCGCGCCCTGATCTGGGAAGATCCCACACGCTGCAGAGCAACTAAGCCCGTGCGCCACAACTACTGAAGCCCGCATGCCTAGAGCCCGTGCTCCGCAACAAGAGAAGCCACCGCAATGAGAAGCCGATGCACCACAACGAAGAGTAGCCCCCGCTTGCCACAACTAGAGGAAACCCTCACGCAGCAATGAAGACTCAATACAGCCAAAAATAAATAAATAAATAAAATACAAAAATTTTTTAAAAAATGTACTTTGATCTAGAAATTCTAGGACTTTATCCTAAGCAATGAATCAGAGGTGCCGGCAAGGTTAAACTGACAAAGATGCTTATCACAGCTTCATCATCACACACACACACACACACACACACGTATACAAATGGACTCAAAGTGTTCAATATTGGAGTAATAATAAATTAAGATGCATTTATACATGGAATATTACATAGACATCAGAAAACTTTGTTTTCTAAGAATAATGACATATTACTAGGTTTAAAAACTAGGTTATAAAACCCTGTGAATATTTAAATTCTATGCGTTTAAAAGCTCACAATGTTCCTATATGTGTATATATTTAAAGGACTGAACAGATGTAAAAAAAGTTTGGAAAGATGCACAGCAGGTTGTTGACTTTGGGGAGGAGCCTCTTATTTCTGTTTTACAACCAGTATTTTATATTGAAAATTTTGCTATGAGGAAGTAATGTTTTTGTAAACAGGAGCTATTTTAGGAAGATAACATAAGACAAAAAGTGCAATTAACAAAACACACAGGAAGGAATACTTACTAGCATTATGATGATTCACATTTTGAACTGTACTTTTGTTCTTGTCCATATTTTCTAAATTTTCTACAACAAATAAGTGTAGCTTTTTTAGCCAGGAAGTAAACCACATCCATTATTATAAAATGCCTGAAATGTTTAGGTGACCCTTCCAGTCATTTTTGCATTTCAGTGTCTCAAAACTCAGGAAACAGGATAAATTTATTTTAAACCATTGTTAGTTACATTTCCAATCTGTTCTCTTCAACCTCTAGACACTTTTTCTCATGAAATGCCTCTAAATTTGAAGCAATGGGTCCAATTGTTAATCTGAAAAAAGTACAATAAATAATCACTATTTCATGCATGTTTCCAGACTTTCTGGACACTCTGTAATGTATTTGTTGCACTGGAGCATGAAGGAAAACATACTGAACACAGTATTTGAAATTTTAGCATGTTTAAAAATAAGTTTAGACTTCCCTGGAGGTCCAGTGGTTGGGACTCCGCACTTCCAATTCAGGGGGGCGCGGGTTCGATCCCTGGTCAGGGAACTGGGATCCCACATGCCGCGTGGCAAGGCCAAAAAAAAAAAAGTTTAACTGGTGGGGATATAAACACATTACAACCACATTGGAAAACTGTTTGACAATTTCTTATCCAGTTAAACATGCATCTACCATACAACATGAGAATTCCACTTCCAGGTATTTACCCAAGAGAAATGAAAGCATATGTCCAGACACGCTTGCACACAAATCTTCACAGCAGCGCAGCTCAGAGAAGCCCCAAACTGTAAATGACCCAAATATTCATCAATAGGTAAAGAGACAAACCGGGGTGTGTCCATATTTCACAACAATAAAAAAGGACAAACAACCAGTAGTACAGCAACACGATGAATCTCCCAATATGGCACTGAGGGGAGAGGGCAGAAACACAAACGTATGCTGTACAATTTCATTTTTGTAGAATTCTGGAAATGACAAAGTAAGGTGTTGCAACAGAGAGCCGATCAGAGGTTGCCTGGGGCTGGGATGAGGGGTGTGACTGCATGGGGCAGGAGGGAACTTTCTGGGATGGTGGAGATGTTCTGTATCATTTTTTTTTTTTTTTTGAGACATTCTGTGTCATGATTGTGGTGCTGGTTACATGACAAATGGTGGTTACACTTATCAAAACTCAATTGTCCACTTAAAATGGGTACATTTTATTGTATGTAAAAGTGAGTTTATTCTGTGCACAAGGCCCTTCTGCGTGTGCGGTCCTGCATGGGTCCCACACCCATGAAGCTGGCCCTGATTCTGCTTCCTGACTTTTCAGGTACTTTGACATACTGTGTGTGTGTGTGTGTGTGTGTGTGTGTGTGTGTGTGTGTGTGTATGTGTGTGTGTATTATGCTACATAAATGGGATCTCCCTACAAACACTTTTTAAAATTCATTTTCTAACTCAATAATGTGCTGAGGTCACCTCTCCCAGCCAATAAATCTAGCTGGACCTCGCTCTCCTGAGAGCACTGCCCTGTGGGGTGTGCCAGAAGGAGCCATCTCCTTTTGACAGCATTTTAGGATCTTTTCCACTTTTCAGTATCATCACCCAGCCGCCACACAGTATGGGCCTCTGTACACAGAAATTTCTAGGCCTTTTCCCAGCAGCCTGGGCCCCTCCCCACATAGGACACCATCTCTGACATGCCTAAAGATTGCCTTTTGCATTTCCCTTCCTGCTTTCTTTTTCTTGAACTTTAAATAGAGTGGGTAGGTCTCTCTAATCAGCGTTCTTCAGCTCAGAGACTTCTGCCACCCCTCCCCCTCCAGGGGCCCGTGGGATCTGATCCCTTGCACCCAAATTATGCCTTGTCGCTCCGGGGACCTTGAAGGAAGTCCCCAGGCTAGAAATCAAGGCTGCCGTGGGGTTCCAGGGGTCAAGCAGTCCATGCCTCTGCCCTGGTAGGATTGTTACTAAACATTCGCTGCATTTCCCGCAGCCCTGCCACACTAGGGAAGGGTTCCCAGCCTCAGGATTTCCAGAATCTACCACAAGACCACCTTAGATCTTCACTGGGGAGGGACACAGCCACATTTCAAAGAGGGGAAGTCTCAACCTATGTTTTTACCATATACAGCTTGATGTTGGTTCCCACACCCGCTGGCAGCAGCCTCTCCTGCTGCCACTGGCTTTGAGGATCTGCCGAACCCTCAGGGTCAGAGGAACGGATGGGTGCAGCGACCTCTGTCAGATCTGCCAACGTTTGTTTACAACCATCAGGGCCGTTTGAAATGGAGGTGAGTGATGGCCTCTGATCAGCTTCATGGCCCCAGGAAAGTCACCTGATCCTTGGCGTCCACCTTTGTCGAACAATGACATCCCTGCACTAGGTGATCTTTAAGGGTCCCTGAGGTTTGGTCCAGGCCCTAAAATGTCAGGGTCCTGGCTCTCCACATCCAGAACGGGAGGCACTTTCCGTAGCATAGGACTTCAGTCTGTCCTGCTGGGAGGAGGAGGGGGGCTCCAGGGGGCGGGGTAGGCTCTCATGGGAGCAACTGACCAGTGAAACCCGCTGTCTGATCTGAGCTGGATGGGTGGGTCGGTGTCCACCCGCCCAGAGCATTCCGGAGAAGGGATCTCAGGCCCTGTCTGGGCTCAGGTCCCTCAACACTGATCACTGGTCTCTTTGTATCTTTTGGGTCCAGAACTTGCCCCACGGTGGTGATCAGTGTTGATCACTGTAGTTGATCAGTGGTTCTATGGGGGAAGGGACATGTACATTGTCAGCCGTAAGCAAAGCCGGACACTGATGGTGATAAAGATTTTATTTGGCGATAACTCCTGCATTAGGGTTGACTGGGCTCCACGTGGATTTGTACGGTGATGACTGGGTGATTCAAAGGGAGAATGAGGTGGAGCTTGGCGGGGGGGGGGGGGGGGACTCTGGGGGCTATAGCAGAGTCTGGGAAGTGAGAAAATGCCCGCAGCAGGTAAGAGGCTGGGTCAGCATCTGTGTGATTAGGCCAGCTGTGTCTGCTAGCTGGCAGCTATGGAGTTAGGTTTCTGCCCCTCCAGAGACAGGGAGACAGAGGCCCCATCCTTCCTGATGATAACATTTGAAGGAATGGCTCTTGGTCCTTGCGAGAGACACTGTAAGGTGGCGGGAGATACGTGCCCATCTCAAAGGGACAGAGAAAGGATTCACAATGGTAGGTTTTTAAAATAAATGCTCTATGGAAAGGGAGGTTGGGGGTCCATCCTCAGGTGTTGGCTGGAACTGAGACAGGCTGGGACCTGGGACCCTTTGCTGCAGTGCTGCAATGCTTGCACCTGGATACACCTCTCCTCGGGCAACAAAATACCAAGAAACTGTATGGGACTAAAAATAACTGCATGCATGCTCAGTTATTTGTGGCAAATTCTGGACCCCAAAGATACAAAGAGACCAAAAAACCCCAACTGCCACTTTTGAAGAGCCTGGAGAAAAAACAAGGTGTCGGGAGCAAAAGCTGGGTACTGCGCATGCCCCCTGCACACAATACCACCTAAGGGGTGGGCAAAACACCTAAGCCACCCCTCCGGCCCGACCCCTGGACATACCCCTACCCTCACCCCATATGAAAAGCAAGCTTGCCCCCCTTGGGGAGCAAGCAAACAAGGGAACCTGTTGTTTGTTCTCTCTCCCCACTGCTGCAGCAGGGGCCCCAATAAAGCCTCGCCTGAATTTCTTGTCTGGCTTCTAGTCAATTTCTATTGATTGGGGAAGGCCAAGAACCCTGGTCGGTAACAACCAACAGTAAATTCTTTTGGCGCCTTGAGCTTTCCCAGACAGGAACTCAGAGTGGGGCTGGGTCATCCCAGGGACGTGGCGCTAGGCTTCTAGAAGCCATGCTAGAGCCTGGTTCAGTCTCCTAGGGCAGGGCTTTGGACCGAGTAGTTCATGCCGTGAGTTTTTGAAGTTCTCCACACAGAGGATTTTCCTTCCTTCACCTTTGTGCTAGGCTGGTGGCCTTCAGATGGGAAGGGGCCCAGGTGGTTGCAGGGGAATTGATTTCCGGGTCCCTGATGTCCTGTACCCCTCCCAGTCCGAGTCCTTCCCACACCCTCTCATAATTGTTTTTCTTCCACTTTACTAAAACCATGAACACCCCACCTTTCCAGATCCTCCGGTGCGGAAAAACCACTGGGGCACCGACAAAGGGACAATTTGAAGCATCGGTGCTGGTGACAAGGAAGTAAATGACTCTAAGACAGATAACACATCATCGTACAAGTCACATGGTTTCTAGTTTTTATTTTCAACAGCATCTTAACAATTAAGAAGTAATTTGATGCTAGATTGCTTTGCGATGTTTGGCATCTCACTTGGACACAGTTGAAAAAATTGAGTGGCATCACTCAAAAATTTCCTTTTAGTTCCATCCAGTCAGCACTCACATCTATAAAAATGAAAAACAGCATGCTGATGCCCGTCTTGTTTGAGCAATAAATAATATCCATCCATGGATACTTTAGCTCAATGAGAGGGAAAAAATTTACACAGCTCACTAAGAGAGAGATACATTTATTTATTTATTTTTATTTATTTATTTATGGCTGTTTTGGGTCTTTGGTGCTGTGCGCGGGCTTCTCATTGCTGTGGCTTCTCTTGTTGCGGAGCACGGGCTCTAGGCACTCGGGCTTCAGTAGTTGTGGCACACGGGCTCAGTAGTGGCGGCTCGTGGGCTCTAGAGCACAGGCTCAGTAGTTGTGGTGCACGGGCTTAGTTGCTCCGCGGCATGTGGGATCTTCCTGGATCAGGGCTCAAACCCGTGTCCCCTGCATTGGCAGGCGGATTCTTAACCACTGTGCCACCAGGGAAGCCCCCACCTACATGCTTTTATAGTAGTTTGAACAAAGGGAGGTAATTGTGGAAAAGGAACTAAACTATATGGGAGAGGAAGGAAGGTAAGAATTACAGTATTTTAACAAGATCTGTTTGTGTAGAATTCTCTCGGTCTCATCTTCTTGTCCTTGACATGATAAGAACGTTACTTTCCTTCTGGAGTAGGAGGACATCTTTCATATGGGAGTTTCATCTTCTGATTTTATGAAAAAGAAGGAAGGTCAGAGTGTTTTTCTTGTATTTGTTGTTTTTCAAGTACCTTTAACTCAAAATAATTCTTAACGCCAAAGTGGTATATTTGGGGGTGGCATATTCTGCCACCCTTCACCCCCCGTGTTCACAGCAACATTATCACAATACCTAAAATGGAGAAGCAATCCATTGATGAATATGAACTGATAAGCAAAGTATGGTCCATCCATATGATGGAATACTATCCAGCCTTAAAAACGAAGGCGATTCTGTCTCATGCTACAACACAGATGAACCTTGAGGCATTATGCTGAGTGAAATAAGCCAGTCACAAAAAGATGAATGCTGTATGATGCCCTTTATATGAGATACTTAGAGTAGTTAAAATCATAGAGACAGAAAGTAGAATGGTGGTTTCCAGGGGCTGGAGGGAGAGGGGATGGAGAGTTATCGTTTAATGGGTTTAGAGTTTCAATTTTACAAGATGAAAAGAACTATGGAGATGGATGGTGGTGATGGCTGCACAACGTTATGAATGTGTTTAATACTACTGAACTGTACACTTAAAAATGGTTAACATGGTAAATTTTGTGTTGAGTCTCTTTTACCACAATTAAAAATTTGAAAAAAAAAAAGGATGATGGTGGATATCAGCACTAGGTTCATTTAAAAGGACGATGTAACAGTTTTCTTTTAAAATGTCAGTATTTAAAATGTGACATTGAATATGAAATGTGAGTCACATCCTGCTTCATCAGACTCTGGGTGAAACATTTTAGAAAATGACTTAAAAATGTGTGCGGGCCTGTGATGCAGCTTTCTTAAAAGCATTTCACAAGGGTGGGGTGGGGGGGGTGAGCAAACTCCCACCCTTGGGCTAAATCTGACCGGGTACTTGTTTCTATATGGCCTGAATGCTAAGAATGGTTTTTACATTTTTAAGTGGGTGAAAAAAATTAAAAAGAAGAATATTTTGTGATACATAAAAATGATATGAAATTCACATTTTAGCTCATTCATGCTAATTCATGCTCATTCATCTATGTCCTGTCTGTGGCTGCTTTCCCACCCCTCGGCAGAGTGGAGCAGTTGCGGCAGAGACCATGTGGCCAGCGAATCCTCAAATATTTACTATCTGACCATTTACAGAAAATGTTTGCCAACTGCTGCCCTAGACCATGGATTCAGGAAAGCTGCATTGTAACTCCAGCTCTGCTCCTAACCATGGATAAATCATTGCACCCCTTTGAGCCTCAGGCTTCTCGTCTGAAAAACAAATGTGCTGCTTGGACAATGGTCTCTGAGTTCTCTTCCAGCTCTAAAAATTCAAGAGAGTCTGGGAGAGCAGTTCATACTCAAGTGTTAATGGCTGATACTTCCCAGGAGGACTTGCCTTTACACATGACACCTGAAGAGACCTTAACCCAAAGGGATAAAGCGTTAATGTAAGGATTTCAGGCGCCATGGGTTTGTGGTGGTGATGTTGGTAAAGGGGCTCCTTTCAGCATCACTGGATTTCAGTGCTTGCTGTGAACAAAACAAATCAATCTGCCCAGTTACAAACACCCACCACCTTCCCCAGGGACCAATCCTGGTCCAGCCTGTAAATTTCCCAGGCCCTGTAGATGCCTCAGGGAAGGCCAGGCACAGAATAGACCAGAAACAGCGCTGAGCTCTAGCTGTCCCCTGCTCTGGTGCCAGGCTAGGCGGCAGGATGGGCTCTGTCTCTGTCTATGGGAAGCTCCCCTCTTGAGCAGGCTTGCAAGGAGCAGTGGGAGGTGCCTCGTGAGTTACAGGCAGACCAGGGACGGCCCACACCCGGCAGGCCCTGCTGCTCCAGGTCCCCAGGAAGCATACTGTGCAACACCCCACCCACTCCAGTGAGCTGCGCACTGGGGTCTCGGCCAGAGGGAGGTGCAATAAACAGAAAGGGGCGATGGCTGGGCGTTCAGGGTCTCCCTCCGCCTCCCCCCGACTTCCTCTGGCCAGGGCACCAGCCATGCTCTGCTTGCCCACGTGTCAAATGTGGCCAGGCCGGCTTTTGGGGAGGGAGAAGCCCTGAGGAATCGGGGCGAGGGTGGGGGTGGTGCACCTAGTGCCAAGAGGGTGACAAGTTGGGTGACAAGTGTCCCTACCCCATCACAGAGGGCCACGTCTCCTTGCTGCAGTCCCAGCCGATTGTAGCTGGCTGTTGAGGTTCCAGGCCTGGCATGGCAAAAGTTTCTGATTTTTCAAAAGAAATCAGAAATCTAGAATCCTATGTGAAATCTCCTGATTTTCAAATGTTGGCAGTTCGTTTCCAAAAAATTAAAAACACCAAGCTGACCTCAGAAAGCACATCTGTAGGTCAAATTTGGGTTCCAAGCTGCTGGTTTGAGAATTTAAGAAGGAAAATCCGAAGTTCTGGACTCAGGAGCTGGGACTCCTGTCTCAGCCTGGCACTGACAGTGCGGCCCATGGGCCTGTCACCAAAGCATCTTCTTTCTCATCTCCAAAGTGGGCTCATGGTCCCGGACTTTGCAGGCATTTCCTGAGGTAGCACCACCTCCAGTGGGAGGGTCACATGTGTGTGTGGGAGGCCTCATGACTGTCCTTCCTTTCCTGAGTGGGAAACTTGCCAGTGTTTCCTGATGACAAGAGAAGTGAAGCTGGGGCCGGTGATCTGGTGGGTATGAGGCTCTGCCCACCGCTCTGTTACTCGTGGCTTCTGGAAGGAAGGGCTAGACTTACCAGGGCAAGGTGCCAGCTGGCCATCTCATTTTACCCTTGCAGGTGCTGCAAAGGCCTGTCTGGCAGCCTTCCCCCCACCCAAGGAAGCCTCTCAGACCAGAGATGATCTAAATCTCCCTGATCGAGACCCTGGGGAGGGGTTGGCTGCTGAGATGGCACTGATAACCTCGTCGCACGGCACACAGACTGCTTTCCGGTTTCCATGTGGGCGTTTTCCCCTCAGAGGAAAATTCAATGTCCTTGAGTCGTCTCTCCCCTGCTGATGTTGCCCTAACCAGTGTGAAGCCGTCCGGGGGAAAGGCCTGCAGCCCCTGGCTCGGGGCCCGATCACGAGAACCTAGCTGGTGTGAGGGTAGAGCAAGGCCTTGGACCCCACGATTGGATTTTTGGATTCATTCTGCTGCTAGTCGTTGGTTGTTCCCCAAGCTTCTAAATATTTTCCATCCATAGAAACGAGATAATAACAGTAGCCGTCACATGGGGCTGTTAGGATTAAATGCCATCATGTAGGTAAAGTGCTTGCATGGAGCGGGCATGTGGAAGGACAGCCTTTGGAGCAGGAACAGGATAAAGATTTGCCAATGGAATGAAAGCAAAAACAAATGAATGAGGAGGAACATTTGTTCTAAACCCTGGGTTGTACAGGAATGATTTATCTCTGCTCTCGGAATATGTTGAGTCCCAATGCCATGCCCCATGGACTCGCTTTCTAATTGTGTTTCATCTTCTCATCTTGCTTCATTAAGAAGTAATATACTGAGGGACTTGGCATTCAGGAGTGTCACTCACATCCCACCCAGGGCTCTGTGCCTGAGTGGGTGGTCTCCTCGCCCCTTGGGCAGGGCCTGGGCTCACCGACAAGCCAGAACAACCCGGGGCTGGGCTGGGACCCTCAGGAGCCCTAGCAGGTCTGATGGGGGTGTGACGGGGTGTGCTGGAGTGGGCGGGGCAGGAGTCTTCTCATTGTTTTAAATTGGGGCAGAAATGAAGGATGATAGTGACAACTTTTTACAACTTAAAAAAAAACCTTTTTGGGACACAGATGTTTGGATTGCTGCATAAGTTATTTATAAAAACGCACGTCAAAGGAATGAGCAAGACATCTTCTCAAACAGATGATGAACCAAAGACCTTCTGATGCCGTGTAAAGGCTGCCAGTTCAATTTCTCCAAGGGCCAAAAGCTGGGCAGGGCCTCTTCATTCCATCCCCTCCCCAGGACAGGGAGAAACCACGCCATGGGAACAGGGGGGCTCAGGACCCATTTCAAGGATCTTCCCAGAGCAAGGGGCCCAGAGGGTTTCCACTTTGCCTTAAATGTATTAGATTAGTGAGACCTACTCTTTTCACTACAGCTGGCCCTTTTGTGTTTCCATTTTCCATTCATCTTGACAGAGTGATGCTTTATAAAGTATCAAAGAATGGCACAAGCCCACGACGCTAGGAAGGTGGGTGGCAGGCAGTGGTAGCTCCAATGCTCATTCATTCACTGATGTGGGTGATTCAGATTCAGCACCAGAGGGGATGTTTAGAGGTGTCTGTGGACAAGGAATGCAAGTGCAGAGGGCCTGAAAGGCACTCGGACAAAAGTTGAAGTGACCCCTCCTTCCCTCCCTCTCTCCCTCCCTCCCTCCTTTCCTCCCTCCCTCCCTTCCTCAAACACTTATTGAGCAGCTACTACCTGCCAGACTCTGTTCTGGGTACTGAGGATACAACAGTGAACAAAGTAGGCAAAAAAATCCCTGCCCGCGTGGGGCTGCCATTCCAGCCTGCCTCTCCTCTCTATATGGTCCTCTGCTTGTGATGTGTAAGTCTCATCATTCCAGGCAGGTGCCAAGATCTTTCACTGAATGTTTAACAAGTATTTATTAGCACCAAGAGCAACTGGAGAGTCAGCACAATGTCCTACCCATCTTTGCATCCCTAGAGACGGGCAGAGAAAATGACCCATAGTGGACACTCATAAAATATTAATTTTTTATATATATAGACATTGGTCGGGGGTGGGGCAGTGAGGACAGAAGGAAAAAAAAAGCTTGAGGAACTTATAATCTTTAAAAAAAATTTTTACTGAAGTATAGTTGATTTACAATATTGTGTAAGTTTCAGGTGTACAGCATGAACTTATCTTGATGGAGAAAATGTGAAAAAATAAGAAAGTAAAATAATATATAGAATCGAACAATAAAGTAAATGGATAGTGGGTGGTGGGCCCGGGTTTCTTACTGCTGGAGAGGCAGGTTATGGGTGAACAGGAGGAGGCTGGGGTACCCACGTGGTACTGGATTAGAGTTGGAGGCATTAGTGTGAGCTCATGCTTACCTTAATATGCATACAGGTGGCTGCAGGTGGATGGGTTTATGGATTTGTATATGCACACAGGTTAGTACACACACATACATTTCCTTGCTCTGTCAGCTACGTGGGCCTAGAGACATCTATGCTCCAGGGGCAACGAGTACACCTAGTACCCAGGGCATATCTTGGTTTCTAAGATTATTCTCCAACAAGAGGAGCCAGGGCTCCTTGGTGAAATGGCTGATTCTAGGACTGGTGCAGGGATTATACCAGATGAGCCTGGAGCATCTTATAGCCAAAAAGTGAGGAAGTGTTCAACAGGCAAAGAAACATACCATGATGGGGTCAGTGAAGTGGTCCTGGAGCCAATGGAAAGAGCCCCCAGTGGCCAAAGCTGGCAACTTCGACCAACAAAATAAAGCAGTGTTGGATTAGAGCCCAAAGTAAAAACCCATGAACCCACACTGACATAAATAAATGATTGAGTAAATAAACAGAGGAAAACAGACAAATCTCCCATGCAGAAAACTTCCACATAATTTATGTAGATACTTCATCTTCAAGGGGGTGAATCATTACTCCCTATTCCTTAAATGTGGGCTGTGCATAAAAACTTCCTGCCAAAGAGGATGGTATGGAAAGGGGGGGGGGGAGGGAAAGAAGAGCTTTACATGGAGAAACCTGACAAATACTGCTTCAGCCAGGTGATCAAGGTCAATATCAGCAGTGATAACAGTCATGATGACAGATGGACCATTGATGGAGTGGGAGGCACACGGCCCTTTACCTCTGTGGTCTTCTTCCCCCAAACCCATAACCCCACTCTAAGCATGAGAAAAACGAAAAACCACAATTGAGGGTCATTTTACAAAGTACCTGGCCAGTATTCAAAACTGTCATTGTTATCAAAAACAAAGTCTGAGAAACTGTGAGAGCCAAGAGGAGTCTAAGGAGACATGTTGATTCCATGTCATTTGGTACCCTGGATGGGGTCCTGGAACAGAAAGAGGACATTAGGTAAAAATTAAAGAGATCTGAATAGCATGCAGACTTTAGCTAGTAATAATGTATCAATATCAGCTCATTAATTGTGATACATTTGGCATGCTAATGTAAGGGGTTAATAAGAGGGAAAATTGAGTGTGGGGTGTAGAACTCTGTACTATCGATGCAATTTTTCTGTAAATCTAAACTATTCTAAAATAAAAAGTTAATTTTTAAAAATGAAATATGCGGGGCTTCCCTGGTGGCACAGTGGTTGAGAATCTGCCTGCCAATGCAGGGGACACGGGTTCGAGCCCTGGTCTGGGAAGATCCCACATGCCGCGGAGCAACAAGGCCCGTGAGCCACAATTACTGAGCCTGCGCGTCTGGAGCCTATGCTCCGCAACAAGAGAGGCCGCGATAGTGAGAGGCCCGCGCACCGCGATGAAGAGTGGCCCCTGCTTGGCCCAACTAGAGAAAGCCCTCGCACAGAAACGAAGACCCAACACAGCCAAAAATTAAAAATAAATAAATAAATAAATACATTTTAAAAAAAAAAAGAAATATGCCATAAGAAAAATGGGAAGAAGCCTTGCCTGTAACCTGAGCAGGGAGCAGGGCAGGCGTGAGGACCAGGAGCGATCAGCACAGACACTAAAGGCTGAGTTGGCTCCGTCTTCCTGGGTGTGATAGACTGTGGACCGGGTCCTGCCACCTCCCTTCCCTCACCCTGATGATGTTCTCCTGTGTTTACCAACCTGAGCTGCCCCTGCTGTGTGCCTGCTCCCGGGCACCTGCTAGCCCTGGCTCGCCACCTCTGGACTCCAGGGAGCCCAGGAATGTTGGGAATTCAAGACGTGAGCTCTGCCCGGACGCACTTCCATGCCAGGTTCCCCTGTAACTGTCTCTGCCCAGCTTGTGAGCCTCCTGAAGGCGGCGACCCCGTCCTCTCTCGGTTCCAGGGCTCCCTAATGGGCCTGGCCCCAAGAGTGCCCGTTAAAATGTCACGACAGAGAAAAAGAAATACCGTATGCTAACACATATGTATGGAATCTAAGAAAAAAAAAAAAGTCATGAAGAACCTAGGGGCAAGACGGGAATAAAGACACAGACCTCTAGAGAATGGACTTGAGGATATGGGGAGGGGGAAGGGTAAACTGTGACAAAGTGAGAGAGTGTCATGGACATATATACACTACCAAATGTAAAATAGATAGCTAGTGGGAAGCAACCGCATAGCACAGGGAGATCAGCTTGGTGCTTTGTGACCACCTAGAGGGGTGGGATAGGGAGGGTGGGGTAGGGAGGGTGGGAGGGAGGGAGATGCAAGAGGGAAGAGATATGGGAACATATGTATATGTATAACTGATTCACTTTGTTTTAAAGCAGAAACTAACACACCATTGTAAAGCAATTATACTCCAATAAAGATGTTTTAAAAAAAAAAAAGTCATGAAATGAACATCGCTGAGCTCGTAGCCGTGAGACAGGACTCCAAACACCGTCAGATCAGATAGTGAGAAAGTGATGCTCTTTTAAACTCTGTGCCAGCCTTTCTCTGACATCAAGGAGAATGTCTCACCCCCACCCTTGCCCATCCCCACATGTAACCAAGAACAGGCGGGTCTTCGGCGCAGATCCAGCAAACCAATGTATCTAGCAAGAGTAAGAGCATTGCTTTATTTTAGAACTGCCTTCAATTTGTAGCAAGTGATACTGGTTTTCCATTTAAAATAGCAACGATAAAGTTTCCTTTAAATGTGTTTTAAATTTTAATACAATTTCATACTTAGAGAAAAGTTGAAAGAATAATACAAAGAATTCTTGGATGCCCTTCATCCAGATTCCCCTAGAGTTAATGTTTTACTGCTTTTCCCACTCTCTGTCTGTCTGTCTCTCTCCCCTCCCCCCACCCCGGCCCCACACGGATTATTTTTTTTAACCATTTAAAAATAGGCTGTCCCTTCACTCGTAAATACTTTCATACTTCAGTTGTAATTCCTAAAAGCAAGAATATTTTCTTACATAACTATAGTACACTTAACACTGATACAATACTATTATCTAATCTGCAGACCTCACTCCTATTTCACCATCTGTCTCAGTAATGTCCTTCATAGCAAAAAAAAATCCCAGCTCATGGCTTGCATTCAGCTGCTGTGTCTCTTTTGCTCCTTTAATCTGAAACAGTTCTTGAGTCTTTGTATTTTGTGATAATAGCATTTTTGAAAAGTGCATGCTAGATATTTTATAAAATGGCTAAGATTTCTTTATAAATAAAGTTTAAAAAACATGACTCTACTTAAAGAAAAACTATTAAGTAAGCAAGAGAACAAATCGTTCACAGATAAAAGAAAAACACGTAAACACACAGAAAACTGAGGTTTGAGAACTACTGGTTTAAATCAGCTTCATTCTGGGGCGGTCAGGGCTGGCACGCTGGGTAAAGGACGGTGGGTAAAGCGTGGGACAGAGGCTGTTCCAGACTCTTCGCGGGAGCTCACCCTCGGGGGGAAGGGATCGGGTGCTGGGCTTTCTCCTGAGTGCTGGTGAGTGGCTGGGAGGAAAGTGTGCTGTCGTGTGGGTCCATGGTGCATGGAAACCCCAGCTGTGTAGGTCACCAGAGAACAGGCCATAAAGTCAGGGATGGAGAAGAAAGCCTGACAAAGCAGCTGGAAGACTCGTGTGTGGACAGGAGAAGAGGTGAGTTTCCTGGAACTGGAAGTGGGGCATCTCAGGATCTTTACTGGGCAGGGCTCCAGAGTCCATGCTGTGGCCGTCACCCCTACGCTCTGGGAGGTTCCCCACAGCCGGAGATGCAGGGTGACTGGCCTATCTCTGGCCCTATCCCCAGGATAGGTGGCCTGGGAACTGACAGCCAGGACGGTCTTCTGTGACCCTGGACCCCACAAGGGCCTTCTCGAGGGATGGGTTGCTCTTGCCAGAGGGTGAGTGTGGGCGTGAGCCGGGTGGTCCACAGGGAGCCGGGCCTATGTCTTGGGGCTGCTGGGTGCCTCTAGTGCACGAGGGCAAGAGCAGGGCACAGCAAACTTTGGGAAGTCTGGGCCTGCCACAGAAGGGGCCACGGGGCTGGGGGAGAAGAAGGTGACCGTCACAAGGGTGACACAAAGGGCGTCACTGTGTCCAGGTTGCGCAGAAGAGCTGGGGTAGTGGTGGTTACTGACCCCTGGGTGTTTTAGCATCTCATCCTCAGATGAGAGCCACCTCCACTGGCCTCCATGTGGGGCTAGGGAGTCTGAGTGAGGCCCAGGGGAGGGGTGGCCACGCCCCAGAGGGGAGACCGGGATTTGCGGGACGCTCATGTATTCAGAGGGAGAGCGACGCACGGCCTGGGGGGGCCGTGGGGGACAACGTGCTCGTGAGTGCAGGACATGGATAATTTTTCTCTGCCCGCCGTGTGAGGGTGGAGGGGAGACTGTGGGCCTAGCTCTGCTCAGCCTGCAGGGCAGGAGACCCCACAGGCAGGGAGGGTGCTTGGGAACCAGTCCCCCAGAAGGAAGCTGAATCTCCAGCAGAACCATGGCCCTGGGGGGCAGCTCCCCCTCCTTCTGCACTTGTGGGTGCCAGGAAGGGGCACCTGCCTTCAGCCAGGATGGGCTGCGGTCCTCGGGGCGGGGGCGGGGAGGAATCCTTCCCCAAGAAAGGATGCATCTCGATCTTCCCTCGGCCTCCGTCCTATCCCCGTTGCTCTCCAGCATTGACCTTCCCATTTTCTTTTCTGTTCCCCTTCCTGCATGCTGTGTGGAGCCCAGCTGACTGGCTGAGAATCTGGCTCCCAGGTCACAGCTGGGTGACCTTGAACTAGTTCCTTGACTTCTCTGGGCTACACTTTTCTTACCTGGAAAACAATGGAAATTAAGATACCTCACTGACCTAGGAGGGTGTGAGGATTAAGTGGGGCCACAGGTGTGAGGGATGCGGGACAGCGCCTGGCTCGGGGAAGCACAGATAAAGGAGGGAGGCAGCTTGGTGGGGCCTTGCTGTCTGTTCCATTGTCTGCTCAGACCGGCATTGCCTCCTCTTATCCGCCTCTGTCTCATTACACACACTCTCTCTCCTCTCCCTTTGTCTCTCTCTTCTTTGTCTTCCTCTGTTGCTATTTTGGTCCTTCCTCGATGCTGGCGGTGAGGGGTGAGCCTCTTTTCATGTCAGGATGCAGAACCCCGTCAAACTGGTAAACAGCTGAAGGATGTGGTGGGAGATAAACTTTCCACTGAGGCTGCTTTGAACTCATCCCTTCCTTGATGGGTCTCCCCAGCTCCTCCCCGCTTTGGAGACTCCATCCCATCTTCGTGAAGTGGGGACGAGGGCCTGGGGCCACGGCCAAGAGGCGTCCATGCCGAGTGGCCGCACGGGGCTCCAGTCCCCTCTGCCCGTCTCCAGAACCTCCGAGAGGGTCTCAGGGAGGGGCGGAAGTGGAAACCACAGGTGGGGTGATAGGGAGGGATGGGGAGCTGAGCGGCGGCTCGGCAGATGTGCCTCGGAGGTGAGGTTTCTAGTGGAAAAGGTACCAGTAGGCGATGCCCAGCCAGGGCTGGGAAGCCTGAGCCTGTGCCCCTGGGAGTGGTCTCAGAGCCTTGGAACCGCGTCAATGCGGCCCAAAGAGCAGACAGGAGCCGGGGACCCTAGTGAGGTATCCTGCCCAAGTCTCCTAGTGGCCTCATCCCTGGCTGACCCAGATCTGGAGGACACAGATGAACCGTGGGCCTGAGGAACAGTAAGATGCTCGGCTAGGCATTCCGATTTGTAAGCACAGAAACGAGCCTTCAGTGTGGACCTGACCACTTCAGGAGCCCACGTGGAGTAGCGGCAGGGCCCGGCCACACCGTGATGAGCTGGCAGCTACGGGAAAAACTCAGAAGCATCCCGAGCCTCAGTTTTCTCCACCATAAGATGGGGATAATAATAATACCTCCCAGGGCTGTTGTGAGCACAAATGAGTCAGTACCTGCGGTACACCCAGAACGGTGCCTGACGCGTTGTAGGTACTCAGGGATGGAAGCTATTATTAATGTCACTGTCCTATTACCATCGTGGCTGGAGGCTGCTGTGTTGGGAAATCACCTCCCATGTATGTGATCACTCTCCAAATCTTAGACTCCTTCCTCATTCTCCAGTCCTGGCCACCAGTGCTCCATGGCCACCTCCCAGGTAGCCTTCCTCAAACCCACCTCCACTTTGCAGCAGTGATCTTTCTAGAGCATCCATCTCATCAGATCAGTTCTCTGCCTTAGAAACTACTCATGACTCCCCAGTGCCTCTAGAACAATGACCAAACTCCTGGGAAGGTTTCACAGACCCTCTGAGATGCTCTGCAGTGACCTTTCCCACTTATGCCCTCCCTGCCCAGCCCCAGGCTTCAGCCAACATGCACCACACAACTGTTCAGCAAACTCCTATTCATCCTTCAATAGCCTATTCATTTGTTCCCTCTTTGTCATGCTATCTCCAACAAACTCTGGCAGTTGGTGGCTTCTTCCCCTCTGTCCACACAGCACTCTGTACAATGTGCTGGAGTCCTGAATGAGGCAGAGGTTACGCACTTGGGTAGCACATGGGACAAAACTTGAATATGGTCAACATTACTTTTGAAAATCCCTTGAGAGGTGAAAAGAAGCAAGGCGCCTAGGAATGTGGATAGAATGCCCTTGTATAAGGATGGGTGGGGGAGAAGCAAGAGGTATTCCTATTTGCTGGTGTTTGCATCAGAGAAATAAGTGTTTACTTGGGGATGGGGGAAGAGAGGGGAGAGGGTAGATGGGTGGGTAACGAGATATTAATGATATACATTTGTATGTTGTTTGGAGTTTTGAAGCATGTGAATATATTTACTATTTAAAAGAAGGAAGGAAGGGTGGGAGGAAGGAAGGAAAGGAAAGGGAGGAAGGAAGGAAAGTAAAGGAAGGAAAGAAGGAAGGAAGGAAGGAAGGAAGGAAGGAAGGAAGGAAGGAAGGAAGGAAAAGAAAATGCAAGCTCCTTATGAAGTCTCCTGTAGTTGAGTCTGTCCTGTGCTGCCTCCAACCAGATGTTTCTCCCTCCAAAGTTAGAGCAGCCAGATGAAGCAATGGGCTTGTGTTTCAAGCCCATCACATATGAAAAATGTGAATCATTAATAACCAAGATCCCATCCGGTGTGGTAAGATGCCCACTCAGTGAATGGTTCTCAGGGTCTGAGGGAACAGAGTCCCGGCTCCCATCTCTCGTCTCTCTTCCTGGGTGTTTGTTCACTGATGGGCTCAGTTGTTCTTTTTCTTTCTCTTTTGCGGCTGAGTAGATACACGTAAGTTCCTGTGGTTTAAATATGCCCATGATGCGCCCCCACCGTTCAGTGTGGTGGTTTCACGTTGGGCTTTGGAGTTAGGTAGAAAAGTTGTACTACTTGCCGAGCTGCGTGACCTCTGGCTAGTCACTTAACCTCTCTGGGCCTCAGTTTCCTTATTTGTAAATTAGGGAGGATACTAACTTCTCAGAGAGCTCTTTTGTGGATTATAAGAAATAATACATGCCTGGCACATAGTAATTGCCACTCACTGTCCTCATTATCACCATCATGGTCACCACCACCACACCCATGGAATATATTGCAGTTACTGGTCTTTGTATCTGTCTCCCGCAGGGAAGGGCCAGGTTTCATTCCTCTCCGTGCCCCAGGGCCAGCATAGAGCCTGGCCGCATACGAGTGCCCAGGCAGTGAGCTATCCCATCCCTGAATTTAGCATCTGAGCGCCCAGAAGTTGCCTGTGCTGTCGGTGGACAGACAGGCTGTTGTCTCCAGATCTCAGAGCTGGCTGGGCCTCTGTACCCAGCAGTGTAGCTCCAGTGGGCACAGGGACAGGGATGGGTTTCCACTGGAAGTGCCATGGTTAACGCTCAGACTCTGAAGCCAGGTGGCACATATTAAAATCCCAGTGTTGCTGCTTTTTAGCTGTGTGACTTGGACATTTTACTTAACCGCTTTGAGCCTCAGTTTTCTCACCTATGAAATAGAGTTGGTGTGAGAATTGGCTGTCCTCAGCCTCTTCTCAGGCTGGACCACCCTTTACCTTGAAAGA
This sequence comes from Balaenoptera acutorostrata, assembly GCF_949987535.1. Taxonomy (NCBI): domain Eukaryota; kingdom Metazoa; phylum Chordata; class Mammalia; order Artiodactyla; family Balaenopteridae; genus Balaenoptera; species Balaenoptera acutorostrata. The sequence goes on from NC_080072.1 coordinate 10,658,476, forward strand.
CACCTGGTTTCTTGCTCTGTCTTTGCTTATGCTATTCCTTCAACTTGGAATGCCCATCCCTCTCCACTCCCATAGCTAACTCCTACCTATCCTTTACGACCCAGCTCAGGCATCACCTCCTCAGGAAGCCTTCCAGGATGGCCTGCCTCCAGCAGGGTCAGGGGCTCTTGTGGGCCCCATGCATTCCCTGTGCTTCATTCTCTCACTGCACTCGCAGAGCCGGAAAATTGCTGGAGCGCCTTCATTTCAGATATAGCCCCTCCCCCATATCAGTGTTTCTGAAATCGGGGTTCAGCTGCCACATCCATTTAACATCTTTGTGTTTCCTCTCCCAGATCATTGAGGCATGTATAATGCAAGGTCCCTAAAGAGTGGAGGGTAAGCGCACCGCTTATGATTGTAACTCCCCTGCCGGGCTTCCGTTCCTTCCGGTCACAGCGATGTCATTCACCCCAGCCTCTCCAGTCCCAGCTCAGGGTCTGGCTCCATAAGGAATGGTCTGAGTGCTCTGGAGGCGTAGAGGTGGGGGAAAGGTCTTCCCTGGGAGCAGCTCCCATCACCAGGCCCAGGAGGATAGCTCTGGCAGGAGACCTTGTGGTTCAGGATGCCAGCCCTCAGAAAGTCCCCTGCCATGTGTGACCCTGGTGGTCCCAGGCTGCCTGGGGGCTGGGAGGGAGCAAGGGAGACATGTCTCAGAGTCTCCCCAATTTCTCTCAGTGTGTATGGAACAGAGGGGCCCAGGGATGGGGAGGTGGCTCTGGTGAGAAATGAGGGAGAACTCAGAGGGTGTCACCATCTCCCTGTCTGACTCCCAAGGGGCAAAGGTGGGGAGGGGGAGGGCCGAATTGTGAATCGGCTACTAACTCTCTGAGTGACCTTGGACAAGTCCTTTCCCCTGCCAGGGCTCAGCGTCCTCCTCTGTAAAATGAGAGTGAGACAAACCTCCTCCAGCACCAATGTGCTAAGACCCCATGAATTGCTGTCTTCTCTTCTCCCCTTTCTCCTTTTACGGAGATCTCTTGCCTCTACTGATTCATCTACCAATGAGAGGGAACACTTATTGCCAAGCTTCTAACCCACTGCTGTGTGCACTTTACAGACAAACTTTATACCAAAGGCTCAGAGATGTAGAGTGACTTGCCAGAGACCACACAGCCAGGACAGGGTGGAGCCGGGATTTGAACCCTGGCTGTCTGAAAAAAAAGGCTTTCCACAAATCCCACAGACCCTGGGAGTCTGATCCCGCCCACCCCAGCACTATCTCCTCCCCTAGGAATCCCCCGCAGCCCCAGGAGGGTTCAGAGGGCCGGAGGAGGGGGCCCCATCACAGGGCGACCACATCCTGTGACGGTTGCCCTGGGGAGTGCCAGCTTTCTTTGCACCTCTGGGACAGGTAAACGGAAAACAGGCCCTGCTCAACCGCTCAGGGCAAGGTCCACTGAGTGGCCTTCTCCACCATCCTTGGCTCTGGGAGGGCTCAGAGGAAACCTGACCCCCAGCCTTCTCCCTGCAGGTAGAGCTGGGCATTGGCTGGTGCAGCTAGGCTAAAAGCCCAGCCTCTGAGTAACCTGGGATCAATGCCTTTTCCAGGCAGGTCTGAGATAAAATCTACTCACCCTCCTCTGCCTCAGAAGCTTTTGGAGGCCCAGGTCAAAACGCATTCAGCGCAGCAACCCTGGCCCCGCTGATCCAGGGCTCATTGGCAGATGAGGAAGGGGGTGCTGAACTCACAGGCATCTGTCCATCACCTCCAGGAGGGCAGGCCCTGTGTCTTCTTGTTGCTGCATCCCCAGCATTTTTCATGGTGCCGGGCCACAGTATTCAATACATTTCCAATTCACCCTGACATTTGCACCTTGATGGATAGAGCTGCCTCCAACCCAACACACACAGACACACACAGACACACACACACATAGACACACACAGACACACACACACAGACACACACACAGACACACACACAGAGGCAGAGCCTGGGCTCTGTGAGTTCAAAGACTTGTCACTCCACCCCCAGTTTCATTCCGCAGTTGGTTTAATCTCGGGATACTCAGAGCAGGACACCAGAAGCTGGCCCTGAGCCCTCAGGCCTCTCCCTGGAGGCTGCCTTGGACACGGTTACGGCTCTAGGAGTGACACTGATATTTATGTGTTCATCGGGGAGGATCCCATCAATCCAAGCAGACAGATGGGGACTCGGGGCTTAGTGCAGCTTCTGGGCCCCTCCTGGAAGACACCTCTGTGCTTCTGCCCCACGGGGACTGAGCCCCACTCTGGGTCTCTGGCGGGGCTGGATGGGACCGTCTTTGTAAACCTTTGGAAGCTCAGAATAAGGACTGCTGTCCAGGAATGGTCACTGCAGATCAGGGCTGTGTCCCTGGTGGGCTCTGAGGCTCTCTAGAGGCAGGGCTGGCCTCAGGCCCCGGGTGGTCGAGGACGGGCAGCCATCCTGATCCCTGTGCCGTCCTGGGCTGTGCCCAGGACGGCTGAACTCCCTGCCGGGTGCAGGTACCAACCTGAGCTTAGTCTGAGCCCCAGCACCCACCTGTCAGAGTAACAGCCGTCCAACGGCCCCTGCACATGGGGCCTCCCTGCCCCTCGCAGAGCACCTCTGGGCCCTGAGCCGTCAGAGACTCGGGCAACCAAAGCTTCAGACACATGAGGGTCGGAAGGGACCTCAGGAATCTTCCAGTTCAAACATTCCACGCGGCCTGCCAAACAGTGGCCTAGGCTCTGCCTGTTCAACCCTGAGGCAGAGACATCGGCCCCTTTCAGAGGCAGCACCTCTTCCTTGGGGCTGCTGTCTGGGGCTGGGGGAGGGCTGTGCTGGCAGGTTCTGTTGATGGATGGAGGCTGGGCCATCCTAGGTGTGGAGGTTCCTTTCACGTCTCCAGGGGAGGACTCTCAGCTCCTGGGGCATGGGGGGGAGGGTGGGGGGAGGGTGGGAGGAGGGCAGGGGGAGCAGGCAGAGCCGGAGTCCGGAGACAGGGAGCGCACAGAGCCGCGCCGGGCCCAGGCTAGGCTGCTCCGATGTCATCATAGTCTTCATTGGAGGAGAAGTCAGGCTGGGGAGTGAGGGACCCTGTGCGGCCGGGAGACTCAGGTCAGTGAGAGGCCCGGTCGTTGCGCCTGCTGAGCAGGGACAGAGCTGAGCAGGTCTGGGTCCACGTTCCTCTCCCCCGGGATGCTGTGCGAGACCACCTTACAATCTTGTTCATGGCTACCTCCTTCACTAGAATGTCGGTTCTGAAGGCATAGCCTTGTCTGTGTGGTTCAGGGCTATAGTCCGCGAGTGCTGGGAGCCCCTCTGCTGCCACCGTCTCCGCCAAGGGGCCATCTGGCTGCTTCTGCTTGAATGCCTCCACTAATGGGGAGCTCACTTCCTCTCAAGGCGTTCTCTTTGAATCTTTCTCTGCCCCACCTACATCCATTTTCCCTACCTCCTCATATTCTTGTTTGCTTTAAAAAATCCCGTTACTTCTCTTTTTTCCCCCGTGGGCCAATGTATCCAGAGCTACCCCACACATCCACCCTCCAATCCCTCTCTGTGCCCCTTCCCAGAACCCCCTCCCCTGCCCCTGGCACCTGGACATCCAAACTGCTCAGCAGATGGGAGCTGGGGCGGCGGCTGGAAGTTCTGGTACCACTCTCCGGAGGAGGTGCTGGAGCTGTCATCAGCCGAGGGCCCTGCTGGAAACCCCCAGAGCCAGTCACCCTCTGCCAGGCTAGTTCACGAAGTGCCAGAGCTGGGAGGCCCTCAAGACTCAGTAGAGTCAGGTCCTTAGCTTGACAACTGAGGAAATGAAGGCCCAGAGAGGGGAGGAGACTTGTCCAAGGTCACACAGCACGTGGCCGCCGAGCTGGGATTAGCGTCCTGAACTCAGACTGGCTCAGGGCTCCCAGCTTTACGCTTCCTCTGGCCAGGTCGGCTATAGGATGGGAGGCTGGAGAAGGCACACAATCCTCCTGGGCCCACCTTACCTGGAAAAGCTGCCTGGGAGCCAGCCAGCTCCAAGTTCAGGGGCTGCCCCAGCAGGGGGTTCCTCTCTGAAGAAAACACTTGAGAGTTGCACGGAGGTAGCCTGCTGCTGGGGCTGTTACAGTACTCCTCCCCTGAAGACGTGCTGCAGCCACTCTTGCTCCTTGGGTGGTGCGGAGGGCCCGTGGAGCGGGGGTCTGCAATGCAGTGTTCACGGTTGGCAGGTGGGACCTGGGAGGCATGCACCTCTTCGAGTCCTGGGCCTGAAAGAGAGAACCATGATAAAGAAGATGCAGTGCAGCAAGAGGGCTTTAGGTTAAACTTGAGAAAGAACTTACTGCCAATGGGAATTGTTAAAGTCAGGAAGGACCTGTTGAGGGAGGTTGCGCTGATGCTTCTCAAGGCGAGTGACCTGCTAAGTCCGGAGGCGGGGCTGGCATCCCAATCACCACCCTCCACGTCCCTCCCCAGCCTGACTCACCTTCCTCCAAGGGGGGCATCTGGAACCTGTTCTGCTGGACCTCTTCATCCGTGAAGCGGTGCCGTTGGGAATCTACAAGCAGAGATGGCGGTGAGGAAGGAGGCGGGTAGGTTCCACCTCCTTGTCTGGGGAGCCCGGAGCAGAGGCTGGTGCTCTGTGGGATTTGGGAGGCTGAACAGGGCAGGAGGACAACCCTGATGGCTTAGTCTTTTTCATCAGATCCCAGGCTCAAGTCCTAGTGCAGGCAGACCCCGAGCCTCAATCTGAAACCAGCCTGGGGACAGGCTGCTTCTGGCCAGAAACCCCAGTGCCCTGTACCTCCCCAGCCCCAGCTGTCCCTCCTGCCACTTAAGGGAATACGGGGAGTTCTTCTGCTTGGGCAGCTCAGGGCAGGAAAAGGCCAGATGTTGCCCCTGAGGAGCCTTCCCAGAGTGAAGCTGAGGGGCTGGAATCTTTGTATCCTGGGCTCTGCGGTACCTCTGTTTCAGAATCAGAGCGGTGCAGATTCATAGCATCTTAAGAACTTGAGTGTCTGGAATCTGGGAGTCAGCTTTTTGAATGTGTTACTACTGACTTTTAGTCTCAGTGTCACAGGATTTTGGACCCCCAGTCTTGCATCTGTCATGCCTGGACTCAGAATTTCAGGTTCTAAGGACACTCATCTCTGTGGCTCCCAAATTCTGGACCATGGCCCCACAGAGTGGAATCATCCACACTGCCCCCCAGGGGCCCTGGTTCAGCAGGTGGGGCAAAGATGGCTGCTGTCCCCAGTATCCATCCTACTGCCCCGCCCCCGGTACTAGGAGACCTCTGGGCTTTATCTGGACACACAGCTGCCCAGGACAGAGGCTTCATCTCCCCGCCTCTCTTGCAGCTGCTGGGTTTAAGTTCTGATGGGTGGAAAGTGCGTGGGAGCCGTGTCCCTGGCGTCCTGCCATACAGGGTAGGGCACGCCTCACCTTCCCCCTTCCGGAGGCCTACAATGCAGACATGGTGGTGAGCCACTCTGGACCATGTGGACCGGGCAACGTCTTAGGGACTGCAGAGTAGCAAGAAAGGAGCCCGGGCCCCCTCTAACTTCTCCGGATGATGTCATTTGGAGTCTGTGTCACACACAGCCAAACGCTCATCCTAGCTTATAAAGGAGGTCCCGGGTGGAGCTCAGGAAGTTTCGATGAGCTCCCAAGGGATTTCACAATAGATGTGAGAGTCTCTGCTCTCGTCTGACCTCCCGGCCTCGCGTGGGCCCTGCCTGAGCACTGGCTTTCCTCCTTCTATATCCCCAACAGGCAGAGAGCAGAGCTGGAGAAGCCGGCTGAGAAGCGCGAGCTGGGCTCATGGTGGAGGTGGGCGAGGAGGTGAGATTGACAGGGCAGGATGGGACGCAGAAGGGGTGAGAGCACGCGAGAAGCCATCTGAACCGGAGGGCCTCGTATCACACACAGACGCAGCCACCGTTAGGTGAGTGTCGAGGGACTGGTCTTGAGACCTGCATGGCCACAGACAGGCATGGGAGAGAAGGTGGTCCAAGGGGAAAGGGCTTGAGATGTCTCCAGGGTCACAAAGCACTTTGAAAACTTCAGTGCAGGACCATTGAGAGTCAGTCCAGCGGTCACAGCGAGGGAGATGCCATTCTCATCATGCAGGGGTCACCGAGGGGGGCAAACTAGTGCAGGTCCCCCAGCCAGCTGGGCCCTCTCCCTGGTGCGGGCAGGTGGGCCCTTGGGAGTCCGGGCCCAGGCACTCACTGTAGAAGGTGGTCAGGGCCACAGGTGGCTGGCTGCTGAAGTCATAGTGCTCATAGTCTGAGTCGGAGCTGGAGTTCGTGTCTTCAGGGGGCGGAGCCTGCACCTGGATGGGCAGCTTGGGAACTGGGGAGAGAACAGAGTGGGGAGCATGGCAAGGCAGGGGGCAGAAAGCTGCAGAGGGAGGCGGCAGAGAGCGTGGACAGCGGGGACCGGAGACAGAGGGGCAGGGAGTGTGCCAGGCAGCCCGTCTTGCACAAGACCGTCGGGCCTGGGTTTTCCAAGCTCCCCCGCATCCATTTCAAACACGGGGAGCTAAATAACACTTATTTACTTAACAAACACATAGTAGTCCCTGCATGCCAGGCACTATTCCAACATTTATAAATATTATCTCAGTTAATGCTCATAATAACCCTGTGAGGTAGCTAGGTGAGTGTCCCCATTTTATAGCTGGGAAAACTGAGGCACAGAGAGATTCTCACATTGCCTAGAGAAGCAGGTAATGTGGCTCTTAACCTCTAGACCATAATATTCAGTGAGTGGCTGCTCTGTGCCTACTCTTGTGCTAGGTCTGGGTTCATATTCTCTTCTCAAATATATGGATATCCTGTGTGCTAAGAATCTTTATAACATATGGCTGAGTTTTGTATTGGTTTTTGTGTCACTGAACTCTTTCAAATAAAGGCGATTTAATATATTCATAATGCAGTGTGATTAAACTCGAACTTCTTCACAAGACTCTCAAGAGGTAATGCATTGATGTATCATTAAAGATGGATGACTGATCCCATTTTTTTTGACTCGGAAAATATGAAATAAAATCATGTTCCAGGAAAATCTTGATGGGGCTTTGCAGGGAGGCTGATTGGGCAGACCATTGGAAGAGGCAATGGTGTTACAAACCTACTGGCCAATTAGCAGAACAGAGCTTTCCTTTGAGAACCAAGGTCCAAAATGTCCTGGGCCTGTTTTGGTCCAGAATTCAAAAGCTTAGAGTTCTAGAATGAGTGCACTGGAAAGTCATCGGCCTATCAAGGCCCAGACTGAGGCTGAACCTGCTTAAGGTCCCACAGACACTCGTGGGCTGGCCGAAGTCTCATCTCCAGCTGGGGCACTGCTTTGACCTACGCAGTACTGACCCTCCGGAAAATATCCCCTTCTTGTCCTCCCCCGCCCTCCTCACCCCCAGGGTGGGTGACATCCTACTTTCTTCTTTGGCGATGGTGATGGGAACCTCTTGATAGCTTGTGGTCCCCGCTGGGGTGGTGGTGGGTAGGTGCTGGTGGTTCACCATAGCGGGGAGGGCTGAGGAAGGGGAGGCAGAGATTCTACAAGTCATTTTTGGCACCTTCCAGTCTTCCTGGTTCTGCTCGCATGGGGACACCTCCCTCCTCACCTCCCCCATCCCCAAACGCCCTCAAACACACACACACACACACACACACACACACACACACACACAATCCGGTCCTCCTGTGGACAACTTCTGGGGGGCATGCTGGGAAAATCCTTCCCATCAGGAGGTGCTTCTTGGGGCCAGGGCTGGGTGGCCATTGCTGGATCGCTGCCATTCCTGTTGGGGTTCCCCATGGCTCATGTACCCCTGGGAGGACTGTGCCTCAGGTCTGCTTCTTTTCATACCTGGGCCTTTCCCGTGGTTCCTGGGACTCTGCACCTACCGTATTTTCCTTTAATTCTCAAGAGGATGATGGCTATGAAACTGAGTGAGACAAGAAGGAGAATTCCCAGAACGATGCAAGGGATGAGGAGCATTAGCTCTCGAGATTCCCAGTCCTTCATTTTCACCGTCACAGAAGATTCTGGAAGCAAGAACCCCAAATCAGGGAGAAAAAGGAAGGGGCATGGACTTGTCCTTGCCATTCTCACCTCTCCTTCTTCTCTGCATCTGACCCACTTCCCTTTTGGACGTATCCTCCTCCTCCCTTCTTTTTTTTGAATTTTCCCATCTGCTTTTAGGTGCCTGGTATATAGTAGGTGCCCGAGAAATGCATATTGAATGAATAATTGACTGAATGAAACTTCCTCCTGGCCACGAAGCCAGGAGATCTGTCTCTGCTCAACAATTATTGAGCACCCACTGTGTGCCAGGCACTAGACCTGGGGAGACAAATATGACGGTAGTGTCACAGGCCTTGAGGGTCTCTGTCTAACGGGAAGATCGACAAGCTGACTCAGTCCAATTCAGTGAGTTGCCTGCTGTGATGAAGGTATAGACAGGCATGCGGCCCTCCAAGGGGCACCTGATTCTCTACAGGGAAGACCAAGGCTGGATCCCCAGAAAAGGTGGCTCTGAGCATCTGCTGGCAGGGAACAGACCATCAGGAGAGCGAGATCTCCTTTCCTTGCCCCAGATGAGTCTTTCTTACCAGACATGCACCCTGAGGGTGGGGGTGAGGGCCATGATTCCAGACCTCCCAGCTCTGCAGCCCTGGTGTGACCTCTTGCCTTCCCCTCCCTCTTGGCCTCACCCCTGCTGAAAAGAACCCAAAGCAGAGAATGGATGGAGGCTGCAATGAGGCCCTAACCCTCATCATCCCAGAGACACGAACCATCTCCTGCTCAGTGCAGAAAGCCTGGGGTGCGCCGGCCACAGAGCTGGAGGAAGGGTAGTGACAGTAACGCAGGAGGTTGGGGGGATGAGATCACCCAGACCCCCTGGCTGGTGGCAGTGTCTGCTCCCCCTGGGAGATTACCGCCCCCCCACCATTTTCTCCCCTCTCCCTTTCTGTTTGCAAATGGAGCAGACTGGGCTGGGGTAGGAACTGGATTTAGCAGCAGCAAGCAGGTGCAAGGGAGAGACTGGACTGTGGGGGGCTATGGGGAGACCCGTGAATGTGGGCCAAGAGGGTCAGGGGCCGAGGGAGGGGCTGCAGAACCAAGGGCTCTCCATAAGCGCTCTGCTCTTCTGAGGGCGGCGTGGCTCCCATCCTGACCTCAGCAACTGAGAGTGTGCGAGGGCGTGTGGGTCCTGGCAGGAGCTCGCCCTCCAGCCTGCACAGTCCCCAGCGTTTCATTCCCTCTCCGTGCCCTCAGCCATTGCCAGGTTCTCTGGCAGGACTTGCTGCCCCTCTGTCGCCTCCCCAAGCCACCCACCCACCTCTGGAGAGGGTCTGAGACAGGGAGCCAGGAGCCAAGGGAAGGGGTAAGCCTGTGAATCCGGGCCAGCCCCTGTGGTTATCTCGGGGCTACCACGGGGCTCCCTGCCTGGACTAAATAATCAATAAATAAGAATAACTGAGGCCCAGACTGTGCTTACTATGTACTAAGCCCTGTTGTAAGTACTTTATAAAAATTAATTTACCGGAGACTCACAACAATGCTAGGAGAGACGTACTAGGATTATCATCCTCGTTTTATAGTCAAGGGATCTGAGGCTCAGAGAGGTTAAGAATTGCCCAACATTATACAGCTAGCAAGAGGCACAGCTGGGGGCTGCGCCCCAGGAGTTGGCTACACACAAGTGGAGGATAGACCAAGTGTGGATTCAGAGTTCAGAGCCTTGAAGGCAAATTCCAGCCGACACTGCTGGCCATCACCTCACCCTCTGAGCTCGAGCTTCTTCCTCTGTGTAAGGGTTGTGGGAAGACCTCCCCCAGGAGGCTGCCGGGAAGATTAAAGGGTTGGGAAATAATGACTATAAAGCACTGGCCGGTGCCCAGAACATTATAAACACACTGGCTGTTGCCCTCGGCGTCCCCCTGGCTGGTGTCGGATCAGCTCCAGTTCTCTACAGCTCTATCCTCTGCCCTACAGGAGCTCACAGAGAGGGGGGAGAGGACTCCTGTCTAAGAAATATCAGGATTCAGGGAGCTGTGGAGCTGACATGATAGAGGCGGGCGAGGTGAGAGGAGCACGAAGCAGCCAGAGAGCCCCGGGGATGGTGGGGGGAGTCAAGTTCACTGTCTGGAGGTAGGGGATGGGGGACAAACCGTCAGACCCCTCCCGCAGACACACACACACACACACACACACACACACACACACACACGCATGCACCTGAGCCTCTGAGAAACTGCATCCCCAGGGACACTCACCCACAGTGACCGGCTGACCACTTGCAGGGATTTCAGAAGCGGACAGATTGAGCAGGCTCCGGGCACCTGTCAGAAAGCGCTGTTCATTCACTCAGCACACGTGCCCGAGCACCTGCTGTGGCCAGGCCTTGTGCTAGAAACTGCACAAGACAGACAAGTGGCCTGCAACTGGGGGTGTGTTCCCACCGGGGCCCACGGCTGGGTCTTTCCCACACCCCACAATAAGGAGGATCTCATGGATTAAATGCCAGGAAGGTTTTTTTGGTTTAAATAAAGGGTGAATGAAAGAATTAGCCCTTCCTTCTGTATAATCTGCTATAGAACACAAGTATTTCCCTTTTCCATCTAGTATTGGATTTGGTCTTCACACCTGCCTCAGGAGGTGGGAATCTGACAGTCTCGTTATTATCATAATCATTTGACTGGTAAGGGGTGGGGCTTACAACGTCCTTTGGTGGATATTATCTGACTTCCCGGCTACCCTGTGGAGTGCCTGGTATCAGCATCCACATATTCACAAGAGGAAGCCTCCCAGCTGGTAATTGGCAGAGCTGGAATTCATAGCCTGGTGTCTGAACTCCGTAGAGATGCTAACGCTGTGTTTGTTTAATGCTCTTGCTTTTTCACATGTTAACACCTCAGAAATCAGGGTGATGACGTGTATCGTTACAACTGATGGCACTTCAAGAGTTTATTTTGGCAGCATTTTCGTCCTTTATGGTACATAAAATAATAACAGTGTGCCTTATCATCAATGCCATCTTAGACTTCGTGAGACCCAATTCATAGAGCAGATGGGAGGCTCTGCTGAAATATATACTGAGTGCCCAGCAATGCCTGGCACCTGATTAGGGCTCCAGACACTGTGGCTAATATTATTAGTGTCTCCTAATGTTATTTTTATGATCATCACCAGCCCTGGGATGGCAAATTGGTTTTATCTCCTGAGCCGGCTCCAGTCAATAGGGAACACTGCTTCGCATATAATAATGCCTTAATAAAGATTGGATTCATGATTCTGGGACTGAGTCAAGGATCTGGGGAAAAGAATGCCCTGATTAATCAGTAATGTCTGCCTGGGCATGGGAAGGGCAATGGTCCCTCTTATGCCAGTATTTGCCATTCCTGATCTAGCCCAAGCTGTAGTCCTTGGGCTATAAGTTCTTAGGCCGTGGATTCAGTTGCAATTCCTGGTCCAAATCTGGGGGTGGGGGGGAGTGGGGTTGGGGGGAGGAGGGATACCTGAGCAGAGGACCCTGGCTGCCTGTGATTGGCTGCAGAGGTTGGAGTTATTGAACCGCCAGAAGCACTCGGAGAGCGTGGGCTCCCCTCCCTCGCATGAGTAGTACATCTTGCCCGACAGGGAGTGTGGCAGCCCCTTGGGCACCCGGGCCAGAGTCCCACAGCCCAAGTCCCGGCAGAGCACCTTGGCCTCTGGTTCGTACCACGTACTGTCACACACTGTGCTCCAGACCCCTCGGAAGTATACCTCCACCTGCCCCTCGCAGGGGTCAGCGCCCCCGGTCAGGCGCCAGGACTGGTGCTCTGCAGGGGGTGGAGGGGGGTCAGAGTCAGGTCAGGATCCTTTGGGCCGAAACCCCCACCAGCCCCGACCCACAAATGCAAACTGCCCAGAGCCAATCGGTCTCCAGATCTTGTGTACTCTCCCTCCTGCCTCTGCATCCCTCCTCTCATCTGCCCCACCTGCTCCAGCTGACCCTGCTGCTGTCTACATCCTGGCTGCTCAGATGTGGTCCTTGGACCAGCAGCTTCCGTATCACCTGGGATCTTGTTAGAAATGCGGAATTTCAAGGCCTGCCTCAGACCTACTGAATCAGAATGTACATTGGACGAGACCTGCCTCCCTCCGCATTCTTGGGCACATTAAGAGGAGCACTGGCTCCAGAACTTCCCGTCCTCATCTGGGCTGCCGACAGCCTCCACAGCGCCTCCCAGCCTCCATCTCCTCTTGCTGTTCTGAACCAGGTGACCAACTCCCGCTCAGAAAAAGCCTCACCTCTAATGTCACCTACTCCAGGAGGTGGGCAGGCTTAGCGCTCCAGCTCTGGATTGCCTGCTGTCTCTTAACTCCACCTGGCTTCCTTTCTTAAGGCATTTGCCACCCTCTCTCCTGGATTATGTTTGTCAGGGTCTCATCTTCCCTCTTGGACTATGACCTCCCATGGGCAGGGACCATCTCTCCAGCACTAACTGCAGGCCTGGCGCCCAGCAGGCCTACAGTAAGTGCTGGATAACCGTGGTTCAGCATCGCCCACTGACCTGAGCACACCACGCCGGCGTCCTCCTTGTGGCCACAGTAGCCGTTTCCCGGCAGCCCCAGGCAGTCCCACAGGTAGGTCTCCGACCCGGAACAGTTCACTTGGTCCCGGTGGATGCGTCCACGGCCAGGGGCAAAGTGCAAGCCGGGCAGGGCCTGGACCGCCCAGCCGCAGCTCAGTTGCCGGCACACCACGTGGGCATCGTCCAGGTCCCACGTGTCGTCACACACCGAACCCCACTGTCCGTGCTCCAGCATCTCCACGCGGCCCTCGCACGGGCTGCCACCACCCACCAATTTCAAATCGAGGTTTTCTGGGGATAGGAGAAGGGGTTTGTGGATGTGAGGAAGGAGGGAGAGGAAGGGAAGTGGGGGGGAGGATTGTTGTGCCTGGGGCTGTGGACCCAGTGAGAGGGGCGGGTAACCCAGTGGGCAGGACTGGGGAACACTGCCTGTCTGGGCTGTGGACCTGGGGTGGGGCGGAGGTGGGGAACTGGTCAAGACTGGGGACCCAGGGGCGGTGCTGGATACCTAGTGGGAGGGGCTGGGAACCTTTTGGGAGGGGCTAGTAACCTGGTGGGCGGTGCTGAGGAATCGTCTCAGGGCGGCGGGCGGGGTAGGCTGAGCAACAGACTAGTGGGTGGGGCAAGAGACCGGGTGGGTGGGGCAAGAGACCAGGTGGGCGGGGCCTGAAGAGCAGGTCTCGGGGCTGGGGGGCGACAGTGCTAAGAGATCCTGGGAACCTGGCATATTTCTGTACCAGGGGGTAGAGGCGCTGCAGCCCTCCGGTGAGGGAACCAATTGTATTCGCGTCGGTGGTGGGTCGGGGAGAAGCCCGGAGGGCGAGACTTGGGTCCAGTGGCCAGGGCTGGGGAGAGGAGGCGGGGGCAGTGGCCGAAGAACTGGGAGGTGGGACAGGGAGGAGCCCGGCGGCGGGAGCGGGTTGGTCCGCTCGTACCTGCACAGGTGACCTGGACCGGCCTCTCGTCGCTGCTGCACGCGTGCTCCACCACCTTGCAGAGCTGCCATTCGGGGCCGCTGCACTGGACGGTGGGCGCCAGGGCCCACGTGGTATTCGGGGCCCAGCTGGCGTTTCCCGCGGCTGCACCAGGCGGCAGCGCCGGGGTCGCCAGGACGGGCTGTTCCCGCGGCTCCGCCCGGCCGCAGCCCAGCGAGCGGCACACGGCCTCGGAGGCGCGGAGGTCCCAGAGTGCCCCGCATGCGGGCTCCCAGGACTGCCGGAACCAGACCTCCACCGTCCCGTTGCAGCGGCTGCTACCGTTCATCAGGCGGACCTGGAGTCGCTCCCCTGGAAGGGCCAGACCCTAGCTGAGCCTCGGCTGATTCGGATTCTGCCGACCTCAGGGATGGAGGTGGAGGCGGACAGCTGCCAAGGGTCCCACCACTGATCTGTTGCGTGACCTTGGACCATACCCTACCTGCTCTGAGCCTCAGCCTTCCAGTCTGCAAAATGGGGCTGGGCTGCCTCCTCCCCTGACCCTTTAGTCCTCCTTAGAGACAGGAGAAGGTAGGGCCGAAGGTGACTGGAGGTTAGGATGGGTTAGCCCTGGGGTGTCCAGTCCCCACAAACTCTTCTTTCTTGCCTCTGTCTCCAGAGTCACCCTTGTGTGAAAGGAGGGCAGGGTTCTGGGTCGAGAGGCCCTCTCCCCCCGCTACTGTGGGTGCCATGCTTCCCCTCCCAGGCCCCTCCGCTATTCTGAGGGTACTACCATGGAGGCTGCCACTGTGACACCGGAACCCTGGAGGATGGACATGCGGTTGGTGACGGGGTTGAAGATGGGCGGCCTCAGTGGATGGTGGTTCCCCCTTCCCCAGAGCCCCTCCTTGGGGAATCACCTCCTGTTTTTGCCCAGGGTTGCACACAACTTTGCACAGAGTAGGTCCTTAAATATCTGTTGAGTTCATTGAGGACCCATCTGATGGAACCCCACCACTCCTACCAAGTGTCCTTTAGCTTGTTCTCAACAAATCTCCTTTAAATGCCCGCTGAATACCTTGCCCACATGTGCCTGACCTTTGATCAGTGGCCTCCCAAAGATGGTGGCGCTAAGATCTCAAAGAGAATCTAGTGGCGGAGCCTCAGGCACTGCGTCAGGAAGGAGAAGTGTTGTCTGAAGTCAGGGAGCCTCCCTGGTACCATAAAAACCCACTTCCCTTTCCCATCACCCCAACAGACCACCTACTTGGTCTCAGAAAGCTGACTGTGAGCCCCGCAAGATTGTTTCCTCACCTGGCTCCGAGAGCTGGCTCTCTTCACTGGTGGTGTTGGGCTGGCCAGATGGGGCTGGACTTGCGTGACCTGAAATTAACCAGCAACAGCCGTGGTGGGTGAGTGAGCTCAGGCCTGGAGGGCACACAGGTGCCTTGAAGGGTAGGGGGCACCTTCTGGAGCCTTCTGTGGCTACATGGGGCCTCTGGTAGGACAGGGTCCTCGACCTTGGGTGCACTCAGCTCCTTTCGAGAAATTCTCCAGCTTTGGAGTTGCAGCGTCCTGCACTTCATCTACTAATCGTGCACGCATCCTCAGAAATCCGAGGAGAACAGAGAGGAACAACTGTGGCTTTGGGGCCAGACCCACTTACTGGTTGAGTGACCATGGAGGGGTTACTAACTGCTCTCGGCCAGAGTCCCAGTTTGTTGGCAATAACACTTAACAAAAGTTTAGTGAGTCTAAAAGGAGGCAATACCTGTAAAATACTTCACATACAGAAGAAGCTCAAAAATGGGAGTTATTATCAGGAAAAACCTTTTCGGTTTGGAAAATTTGTCTGAGAAATTCATACCAGACTTTAGGGTAATTGGAGCATCCTGAGCTGGGAACCATTGGACTATGAAGTACTTTCAGACACTAAGAAACTAACATTTGCTGAGGACCGATTATATGCCAGGTCTTTGCATATGTTATTCCATTTTCCTTCAACAACAAGGTGAGGTAGGTATTAGCATCCACTTTTTAGAAATCAGGAAAGGGAGGCCCAGAGAATAGAAATCAATTGACTGTGCCAGATTGTGTCCATTTGTCCCTCCAGAGACTCTGTCCACTTTGCCCTGGGAGGCTGACCTGTTTCGACTAAATCAGCATCTTCCAGGGCACTTGGGCTTCTGTTGGGCTCAGCCAATGGGGAGCCCCAGCAGAGAGAGGAGGGAAGGAAGAGCGTGAAGTCGTGGTGTTTATCCTCCTGGTTCCCTCCCGGTGGGATCCCTTGGGCAGGTTGTGTCCCTCATCTGAAGGTCACTGGTCCTCTCCACGGGGTCACTTCTCCTTGACTTTCTCCTTCCGGGTCTCAATGACCACTCTGTGGTCTTGTCTCCTCAGGCTCAGGGCGATGACAGCTCAGCTGCTCCGAGCTCCTGGTTACTGCATTAGCCTTTCTAAATAAGACCCCTTCAAACTCCTATTTTGAGCGTGCCACCTGTTTCCTGTTGGGACCCTGGCTGATACATGGCCTGAAGCCACCCAGCTAGCAAGTGGCAGAGCCAGGATTTGAACTGTCTCCGAGGAATTGGATCCACGCCGGGCAGGGATATTTCGGTTGGCAGAAACATAAAAGGAGGGATGTGGCTGGAACCGTAGTGCTCATAAAGGAGCTCCTCTACACTTCTGGGTTCTCCTGCCCTTAGGTTGGGGCCATTGACGTCTAGGCAGAAGGACGTGTACCCACTG
The DNA here is from genome assembly GCF_949987535.1 of Balaenoptera acutorostrata. Lineage (NCBI taxonomy): Eukaryota > Metazoa > Chordata > Mammalia > Artiodactyla > Balaenopteridae > Balaenoptera > Balaenoptera acutorostrata. Next base: position 10,674,702 of record NC_080072.1, read on the forward strand.
CTGGACCAAGGTAGGTAAGAGGCAGTGAGCCTCTTCCATCTCTTCCTGCTCTGTTGTGGCCAAATTAGAGGCCCTGGGTTCCCGATGCAAAGACAAGGTGGAGGGGGACGTTGACCCACCTTGAATTTTGTGCAAGAATTGAGACTTTCTAGTGTTAAGCCATGAAGATTTTGAGATGTACTTATTATCACAGCCTAGCCTGACCTGGCCTGACTGCTGCAGGGGCTGAAGATTCAGGCATGACTGCTATACATTCTCAGCCTCACCTGAGAATATTCCATGGACTCACACCTAGATGAACGTACACACACACACACACACACACACACACACACACTCACACACACCCCTGCAGACACAGCTCTCCTACAAGCATCCAACTGGGCTACTCCCTCACTCAGACAGAATTAATCAAGCCTTTAATTTCCTGTCCTCACCGACTCCCCGGTTGGCTGCCCAGCCGCACCCCCTGAATGGGAAGTGACTCAGAATTCAGAGCACAAACTCTGCAGCTAATGTCATAGTCAGAGCGAGGATTCAAATGCTCCCAAGTTAGGATTTCAGAACCCCGGTTCCCACGGCAATGGTCCCAGTGCTCCTGTGCAGTTGTTATTATTTCTCCCTGTGCTGGAGTGGGGAGGGGGATGGAGGGACTGGGGTGCTGGCTGCGGTGCGTGTGTGTGTGATTGTGGGGTGTGTGTGTGTATGTGGCTGTGACAGTGTGTGTACCATTATGTGTATGTCTCTGCGTGTATATGTGAGTGTGTATGTTGTTGTGACTGCCTGTGTGTCTGTGGGGGGTCTCTGCGTGCCTCTGTATACCTGTCTCTGGTCTGAGAAACTATTTCTCATGCATAAAGACACACATGTTTTCTGCCAGATCAGAAAACCCTGGAGGGCAGGGCCAAAGGCCGGGTCAGCCCCATACCCCAGAGCGCCCAACACAGTGTTTGCTGATTGACTGAATGAATGAAAGAGTGAGCAGGGGCCGCCAGCTCCAAGGGCGGCCATCGCCGTGGCAGTTTATTGATACCAGATATACTCAAGGGTTTGTTTTCTGTGTCAGAGGCATTTTCCTGTCCCCTATCCCCACAAGGGAGACTGGCTTTTGTGTTTTGACTTCTGTGCGCAGGAACAGAAGTTACCTCTCAGCCTCCTTCCATCCAGGCCTCGGTTCACAGAGAACCCAGTGCAGGATCGGCACTTCCCAGACCTTGTTACTGCCTTTGCCTGGCCCTGTGCTTCACACTTTTCTATAAATTTAATTTTCATTTTTGCTGCAACAAATTTATTTGAAAAGGAGCCTTTACCCTATCCTGTGAATTTGCTTTACAACGCAAAGACGCCCGAGTGTAAAAGTATACATTGCAGTTTTTTGAACAGCAAACAATTGGAAAGAGTGAATGCCCATCTGTTGGGAAAGTTGCAGAGTAAATATGGTCTATTTACAGCATGGCATCTTATGCAGCCTTCATAAAGAATGAAATAGGTTTATACCAGTTGGAGGGATTTCCATGCTCTGTTGAGTAAGGAAGCAAGATACAAAGAAGAAAATATAATATGATACAACTTTTGTAAAACAATGGCCAAAAACCCACTCTTACGAACTGGTATGATTATGTGAACATGGAGGAAAGTATGGAAGAACACAGACCAAGTTATGAAAATGGGTAAATTAGAAAGGTGGGTGCGAATTCCCTGGCGGTCCAGTGGTTGGGACTTTGCGCTTTCAATGCCAAGGGGGCAGGTTCAATCCCTGGTCGGGGAACAAATATCCTGCAAGCCAAAAAAAGGCAACCCCCCATAAAAAAGGAGGGCTTCAAGGGAAGGACAGAGCAGGGCCAGCTCCGTGGCTGTGTGACCTGCACTTAAGTGTCCTGGACTTGGTTTAAGCCCTGGTTCGAGCCCTGGTCTGGGAAGATCCCACATGCCGTGGAGCAACTGGGCCCGTGAAACAGTACTGAGCCTGCGCGTCTGGAGCCTGTGCTCCGCAACAAGAGAGGCCGCGACAGTGAGAGGCCCACTCACCGCAATGAAGAGTGGCCCCCGCTTGCCACAACTAGAGAAAGCCCTCACACAGAAACGAAGACCCAACACAGCCAAAAATAAATAAATAAATAAATTAATTAATAAATAATAAAAATAAAGGAATTCCTTAAAAAAAAAACGATTAGGTACAGAGGTAGATATGCAGAAAAACTAGAAAAGATAACAAGATAAATGGGCTTTTTGTATTGTTTGCCTACAGTACAAGGGAATTGTAAAAATAAGTATACTAGAAATAAAGCCAAGTTAGAAATATTGAAAGACATGTCATCATCAAATAGAGACTCTTTGAGGAGATCAGATGATCTCTGAGGATGACAGAGCATTGAAAATAAAATAATTAAATACCTTTTTTACCTCTTTGTTCAGTGTTATTTAATGCTCAGTTCATTTACCACTTGGAATTCTCCTGTGTGCCCAGAAAACCATCTTGGGTTGAGCCTCACATTCTGGAAAGTTATGGAACAAGAGGGACAAGGGAGGGCGGGGCGGGTTTCTGACTGGGAGGAGAAAGAAGTTGGGAGAGCTACCCAGCCCCCCCAAGGAAGGTGGCAGCTTTTTTAGGCTGGTCCCAAGCAGAGTGGGGCAGGATGCTGGCTAGGGCATCAAGAGGAAGATGCCAGGGGAAGATGAGGTGAAGGAGACAGAGCATGGGGAAAATGAAAGCACTGCAGAGCCACCTTGCCAGGAGCCCGAGAAAATGGGCCACTCATCCCCTCCCTGGGTCACCCAGGCCCATGGGATTTCCCCGTAGCTTTTGGAAGGTGAGAGACACAGGGAGGGAGGAGGCACAGACACTGAAGGAAAGGGGGGCGTTCTCCCAGCCAAGGCCCCAGCTGGCCGGCCCAGTGTCAGAGCAAGGCTGGCAGGGAGAGTTTCAGGTCCCTGTAGGGGCTGTGGGATGCCGGCCTGGCCACACACCCATATGGGGGTGAGATAGACATCAGCTGCCACTGAGGGCACCCTCGGCCCTGGCTCCACCAGGTGTGTCGAGGAACACGTAGGCGCATAGTAGATGCTCACCCAGTGGACGGTGGATGCAGAGATGCTGTATAGAGGGGAAGGCACGGTGGAGCAGGGCTACAGAACCGTGGGGGGAGGAACCCACCAAAAGAACCAGTGTGGGAAGCGTGGCAGGCAGCATCGGCCAGAAGCTCATCTTTCTCTCCTTAGTATCAGTGCAAAAGTGTTTGTGAGCACGTGTGTCAAAAACAAAAAAGTACAAACCAGCCCCTTTTGATCCGGTAATTCCACTTCTGGGAACCTATCCTAAAGAAACAATCCAGAATACCACACTACACAGTGGTTAGCGTCCACGCGTCGGAATTGGAAAGTTCTCGATTCTTTTTGTTAGCGGAGCCCCTTTCTAACTGTGTGACTCAGGCAAATCATTGACCTCTCTGAGCCTCGGTGGCCCTCCTGTAAAACGGGAGCAGCAAGCACCCACGTTGCGGGCTTGCCGTGAGGATTAAGAGAGATGGTGCAGCCGGGGCGCCCTGAGCGGCTGCCTTGTTAGACAAAAAGCCTGCGGCCACGTGGCTTCCAGTCGTTAAAAAACAAAAACAAAACTGGAGACAGGGAGACAACTGAATTGTCTAAAAGGGATCGAAGGATTGGTTAGGAAAACAAAGCATGTTAAAACTTTTGCAAAAAAAAAAAAAAATTTGGGCTTCCCTGGTGGCGCAGTGGTTGAGAGTCTGCCTGCCAATGCAGGGGACACGGGTTCGAGCCCTGATCTGGGAAGATCCCACATGCCGCGGAGCGACTAGGCCCGTGAGCCACAATTACTGAGCCTGCACGTCTGGAGCCTGTGCTCCGCAAAAGGAGAGGCCGCGATAGTGAGAGGCCCGCGCACTGCGATGAAGAGTGGCCCCCACTTGCCGCAACTAGAGAAAGCCCTCGCACAGAAACGAAGACCCAACACAGCCATAAATAAAAATAAATAAATAAATAAAACACAAACTGACTCACACTCACAAAAAAAAAAAAAAAAAAAAATTTACCAAGAGTTTTTAAGGATGTGAGGGGAAGACCATGTTGCAAGGTTCGGTGATGGAAGCAGGATACACAGTTCTCTCTCCCCAGGGCTCCCGCCCCAGCCTTGGCTTTAAGCTTCTGAAGGCCTTCCAGGACCCAGAGGGACCCAAGTTCAATGCCTCGTTCTAGCTTCTTATCGTACCCTGGGCTTTTCCTCTGTGACCCCAGCCACAGGTGATGATTACGTATGTTATTTATGAGCAGTTTTGTGGCTGTCAGTCCCACTGAATTCTAAGCGTCCCATGTGTACCCCAAGGCCCACAGACTCCCAGTGCAGTGGCCTCCCAAGTTGGCCCAGCTGCTGCTCCAGGGCACTGCCGGGGCAGGGGTGGGGTGTGCCCCCCTCCAGGATTGGGACCAGGCCCCAGGGACTGCAGTGCCCACAAGTTTTGGGAGTGGCATGGGACTGTTGGCCGGGAGACCACCACAAATTGTGCTCATGCAGACCAGCCTTTCATGTCCTGAGCAAGGATGATGAAGGCTAGTTGAATCCAGGAGGACCTGCCTCCCAGGCTCTAGCTTGGGGCCCAGATATTCAAAGAGGGCAGCTGTCCAGAAACATCCACTGGCCCCTAGTCCTGAGACTCACTGGGTGGGCACTGGACTGCCATTCCCAGTTTGCAGATGGACATTTGGGAGACAACCAGATGGGTAACTAGTGTCCTATTTCCATCCCACACCGATGGGAGCCGTTACCCATCTCAGGCATCTTGAGTCCAAAATGTAGAGAGATAAAGGAAGGACTTTGTGATTCTTCCCATTGCTCTGATGGAGAAAGGGGACAACCCAAGACATGCCAAGTACCCACCACAACTTCCTGGCACAGCTCAGCTATATAGCTGACATGTATTCAGTACGTTCACATACCAGGCCTTTTTAAAATACTTTAGATGAATTAACCAGTTTAATTCTCACAGCAAGTCCACAAAGTGGGGAAACCAAGGTGCAAAAAAGTTTAGTAGTAATTTGCTCAAGATGACACAGCAAGAAAATGGCAAAGCTAGGATCCAAACCCAGGCTGCATGGTTCAAGAACCCACACTCTTAACCACTCTACTCCACTGGGTTGGAATCCAACATCCTGGTTTCTGGTTCAGTGACTGACCATGCCAAAGGCGAGGGGCAGGGAGCTCTGACAACCCGGGTGGTCTTCCAAACTCCTTCCAGCTCTACCACACTCAGCCAGCCCTGAACTTAGATAGCCCATCTCCAAGGGTGATGCAACTCAGCACTCAGTCAAGCCCCAGGGACCAATTCCCAAAAGGGCCCTGACTCTAAAGATGTGCAGCCGTGAGGAAGCCGTCCTTCCCTAGGTCAGGAGCCCCTGAGATGGCATTCTGCCCGCTATCCCCACAACAAGGACAAGATGAGGTCTGGCAGCCCAGCCAGGAGCTGCTCCACCCCTTCCCCACCAACTCTCCCACACAGGCTGGCTCCGGCACTCCCTGAGCCCCCTTGTTTCAGTTCTGAGGCCAGAGGAGAAATGGGTTACTTGGAAGAGTCAAGGACTAATAGCCCCAGGGAGTTTAGGGGGAGGAGCCCCGAGTGGGAGGGTGCTGAGACTACAGTGAATGTTTTTCTTTGAAAGACTCTTGAGGTTGTTGATGGAGAGCAATTTTTTTTTTAAGTGTAATACTAGTTTCATTTACTAAGAGCTAGTGATCTTTAGTGGAACAGTAAACCTCTGAAATGCTTTTTTTTTAAATTTTTATTTTATATTGGAATATAGTTGATTAACAATGTTGTGTTAGTTTCAGGTGTACAGCCAAGTGATTCAGTTATACGTATACATATATCTATTCCTTTTCAAATTCTTTTCCCGTTTAGGTTATTACAGAGTATTGAGCAGAGTTCCCTGTGCTATACAGTAGGTCCTTGTTGGTTATCTATTTTAAATATAGCAGTGTGTACAAGCAGTCCCAAACTCGATGGAGAGCAATTGTTAAAATAACTGGAAAGAAAAGACAAACAGTCTATAATTCCATTAAAATTGGAAAGAAGCATAGCACTGGCTCTCACAAATAACTTATGACTTGATTCAGAGGGAATAGCTGTGTCCTGCCTTTGAAGGGACTTGGAGAGGTTAGGTTGAGTTTATTTTGTCGCAGAGACTGAGGCTGTCCTGGGGGCTCGGTTGGACAGTGTGGTCCTCGCTTCCAGAGGTGACCGGCATCGATGGCTACGTGACTAGACCAGGCTGTACCCACTGGGGACTTTCGAAACCCAGGAAGGTTGGGCTGACTTCTCCTCCCTGGGAACCCAAGAGAAAGTCAGCAACTTGGTGTCTTAGGCTTATTTAACTTATTTTACAGGATTTTTGTTTGTTTGTTTTCATTCTCTCTCATCATACCTAGGAAGGGCTTAGGGACACAAGGAAAACTCAATGCACAGGCTATGGACTGAATGTGTATGTCTTCCTAAAAATTCATATTTATATAAATAAATTCATATTCAAAGCCCTAATCCCCACTGTGATGGTGTTAGGAAGTGGGGGCTTTGAGAGATAATTTGGGATAGATGAGGTTATGAGGGTGGAGCCCTCATGATGGAAAAAAAAAAAAAAGCAAGAGACATAAGATCTCTCTACCGTGTGAGGATACAGCAAGAAGGCGGCTGTCTGCAGACCAGGAAGAGGACCCTTACCAGACACAGAAGCTGTTGGCACCTTGATCTTGGACTTCTTAGCCTCCAGAAACGTGAGAAACAAATGTTCGTTGTTTAAGCCACAAACATTTAAACCACCTAGTCTATGGTATTTTGCTATAGCAGCCCAAGCTAAAGCAGCACGTGATTGACAGAGAAAAGTGATGACAAAGGCTTCAAGAGTCCCAGCCCCAAAGGTCCTCAGTCACGCAGGTCAGAGAAATCCAGACTTTTAGCTTGTATTTGTCACCATATTATATAACAGAAGATGTTCACCTGCATGACCTCCTCCCTACGTGCCAGATTGAATTCCCCTCCTTCCCATCACCAAACCCAGGGGAGGTAAAAGACAGCATTTCATAATCTGCAGTGAGAGGAAACTCAAAGATCAAATCAAGGTACACCACCGGCTTTGGGGTATGATCTGTTTCTGGAACTCCCTGTCTTACTCTCCTGCTCAGGAAAGTGAGGGCGTGTGAGCGACGTTTTCCTGAAAGCTGAGAAAAGAGTCTATTGCTGTTCTGCATTCAATTCCATTAACACTTGCTGAACTTGTACCACGTGCTGGGGCCTGGAGCAGGTATTAGGGAAGTAAGCGTACATGGGATGACCGCGGGAGTAGGAGGGTCCACAGCCTTCCCAGCACCAATGCATCAGCTTCACACTTGTCACTCTTGGGAAGTTTTTTTTTATTTTCAAGTTTTTTTTATTGTCTTCTCAGTTACTAATAAAAGAACAGACATTTAATCAAAGAAGACATACACTTGGCAAGTGAGCACAAAAATGTTCAACATCATGAATCATTAGGGAAATGCAATCAAACCATAGTGAGATACATCTCCACACTTTTTTTTTTTTTTAATTATTTATTTATTTATGGCTGTGTTTGGTCTTCGTTTCTGTGCGAGGGCTTTCTCCAGTTGCGGCAAGCGGGGGCCACTCTTTATCGCGGTGCGCGGGCCTCTCACTATCACGGCCTCTCTTGTTGCGAGGCACAGGCTCCAGACGCGCAGGCTCAGCAATTGTGGCTCACGGGCCTAATCGCTCCGCGGCATGTGGGATCCTCCCAGACCAGGGCTCGAACCCGTGTCACCTGCATTGGCAGGCAGATTCTCAACCACTGCGCCACCAGGGAAGCCCTCATCTCCACACTTTTAAAACAGGTAGGGGCTTCCCTGGTGGCGCAGTGGTTGAGAATCCGCCTGCCAATGCAGGGGACACGGGTTCGAGCCCTGATCTGGGAAGATCCCACATGCTGCGGGGCAACTGGGCCCGTGAGCCACAACTACTGAGCCTGCGCGTCTGGAGCCTGTGCTCCGCAACAAGAGAGGCCGTGATAGTGAGAGGCCCGCGCACCGCGATGAAGAGTGGCCCCCGCTTGCCACAACTAGAGAAAGCCCTCGCACAGAAACGAAGACCCAACACAGCCATAAATAAATAAATAAATGAATAAAATTAAAAAAAAAAAAAACAGGTAATACTCAAAGTACTGATCATACCAACCAAGTACTGGTGAGGAATACAGGGGGACTGGACTGCTCCCATACTGTTGATGGGAATACAAATGGGTACAGTCATTCATTTAGAACATGAAACCATATGTTCGTATAAAGAATTTTAGGTACATGTTCATAGTAAACTTATCTGTGATAGCCAAACTGGAAACAAACAGGAAATTCTATTTTCATGATTTAGAACGGAGACTTTGGGGACAGACAGAATAGTGATCCTAACCCATCTCTGTCGATCACTAGCTGTGTGACCTTGGGAAAGTCACTGAGCCCTGCTAGACTTCAGTTTTAACCTGGCACTGGGCATAATACATAAGCCACATTGGATCGCTTTGAGGGGGTGCATGGATAACATATGTAACATGCTTAGGACGTGGTACATGGCCACTGCCATTATGTCCCCCCACCCCGCTTTCTCCTGTTCAGTCCCGAATGGACATGGGAGGGCAGCTGGCCATTGACTATGTATCTATTCATTCATCCCAGGCATAACGATGGCTCTGAGGGTGTCTCAGTTTTCTCTGTAAAGGGACAATTCCAGTTCCCCCAAAGCTGCCTTCTTTCCTCTTGCCTCCCCGTCTTTCTTAGGAAGCTTAGCAGAGCTGCCTCACACTCACAACTTGCTATTCCCTTCCTTGGCTCTACAAACATGGCATCCAGCGTTCCTAGAGATGAGATGTGGACTGCAGTTGCCATGGTAACAGGAGTTCCTCTAAAAGCAAAGGCTCCTGTGGACCTGGCCCCAAGGCTTGCTCAGGTTCCCATGCCAGACTCTACCCTCTTTGCAGCTACCAGATGGTAAGACAGGATACCACCAAGCATAGAGATTCATGAGCAACTCATGATTGAGTTGCTCCAAGTGAGCCCAGCAGGCCAGAGACACTGGCCTTTTACAAGCCCCATCTTCTTGATCCCCCCGTAAGGATTCAGACCATTGCGTGCAGGAAGTGGACGTCCAGGTTCCTCTTCTAGAATTCCGATTCAGTAGGTCTTGGATGGGGCCCTAGCATCTGGATTGCGTAGAACCGTCTTCCAGGTCTTGGGTAGCAGAAAGAGCATGGGATTGGAACTGAACAAGCCTGGGTTTGAAAACCAGCTTCTTCCTTACTATGGAAACCTTGGGCAAATCTCTTCATATGCTCCACTTGCCTCCCTCACCTCACAGGTATAAAAACCTCACAGGAGGGACTTCCCCGGTGGCGCAGTGGTTAAGAATCCACCTGCCAATGCAGGGGACAGGGGTTTGAGTCCTGGTCTGGGAAGATCCCACATGCCACGGAGCAACTAAGCCCGTGAGCCACAATTACTAAGCCTGCGCGTCTGGAGCCTGTGCTCCGCAACAAGAGAGGCCACGATAGTGAGAGGCCCGCGCACCGCAATGAAGAGTGGCCCCCACTTGCCGCAACTAGAGAAAAGCCCTCGCACAGAAACGAAGACCCAACACAGTCAAAAGTAATGAATAAATAAATTAATTAATTAAAAAAAAAAAAAGGGGCTTCCCTGGTGGCGCAGTGGTTGAGAATCTGCCTGCCAATGCAGGGGACACGGGTTCGAGCCCTGGTCTGGGAAGATCCCACATGCCGCGGAGCAACTGGGCCCGTGAGCCACAACTACTGAGCCTGCGCGTCTGGAGCCTGTGCCCCCGCAACAAGAGGGGCCGCGATAGTGAGAGGCCCGCGCACCGCGATGAAGAGTGGCCCCCGCTTGCCACAACTAGAGAAAGCCCTTGCACAGAAACGAAGACCCAACACAGCCAAAAATAAATAAATTAATTAATTAATTAAAAAAAAAAAGTGACTAAGAGTTCACAAGTCCTTTAAAAACCTCACAGGAAAATAAAAAATAAATAAATAAAAATAAAAAAACCTCACAGGACTGAAACAAGATCACACAAAAATCCAATACCTGACCCCAGTAAGTAGCGAAGAAGATCCTGCAGAATCAACAAGCGCAAATGTATATATGTGATAGATGTGTGTGCATATGAGGAATAGGCAGTAAAAGATTATAAACAAGATACACAGGATGATCATATTCATAGAAAAATGGCCAAAGAGACCTCATAAAGTTGAGGAGGATGATATCTTGACTCCAGAACACTACTTTTCTATATATAGCTTAGAAAAATATTTGCTGGCAAGTACACATGCAGACATATACAGGGATTGTCACTGCAGCACTGTATGTAATCAAAGAAAATTGGAAGTAATCTAACAGTTCATCAGTAGGAAATAATTAATGATACTATGTTATATTTATAGACTGAATTACTTTGTTAAAAGAATGAACTAGATCTATATCTATCCACTTGGATAGATCTTTGAAACATATATTGAGCAAGAAAAGTAAGCTGCAGAACAATACATCCAATATGATACCATTTATAGAAAATATAGCACATGTACTATCTGTTGGGTATTGATACATTTTTATGTAATAAAAGTATAAAAACATGGAAAAGAAGGGTACACACACCACACTTTGGAGTGTGAGTGCTCTGGGGAGGGAGGGATAAGGAAATATTTCAGCAGCACCTGTATGGTTTTCTTCCTTATTAAAATAGATCTGAGCAAATATGCGAAAATGTAAACATTTCTTAAATCTGGGTGGTGGGGATGCCTAGGAGTTGTTGAAACACTCTCTGTACTTCTGTGTGTTTTTCAATATTTCTCTCTAACAAAATGTCTGGAAGATTCTATAACAGGGTGGTAACAACAGTTACCATTACAGGTAAATTTCTTTTCTTTGTTTTCCTGTAGTTGCTAAATTCTCTACTATTTACATTATATATAATTTTAGTGTTGAAAATGAAAACAACAGTTTTTTTATATGACAACATATGTGAAAAAGCCTTTGTAAATTGCTTGAATCATATCAATGCCCCCTGCCAATGAGTCTTGTGTGCTTACATGGGTTTTTAATAGTTTTAAATTCTTTCATCTCCATCATGATGCTCAGAGGAAGGTATTATTATCCCCACTTTACAAATGGGGAAATTTAGGGTCCAAGAGGTGTGGAGGAACTTTCCAGAACAACAAGGCTCATAAGAGGCAAAACAGGGGAACTTCCCTGGTGGTTCAGTGGTAGAGAATCCGTCTTGCAACGCAGGGGACGCAGGATTGATCCCTGGTCGGAGAACTAAGATCTCATATGCCACGGGGCAACGAAGCTTGTGCGTCACAACTAGAGACCCCGAGTGCCACAACTACAGAGCCCACGTGCTCTGGAGCCCACTCGCCACAACTAGAGAGAAGCCCTTGCGCCACAACTAGAGAGAAGCCCACACGCCGCAACGGAAGATCCCACGTGCTGCAACGAAAGATCCCACGTGCCGCAACGATGACCGGATACAGCCAATAAATAAATAAATAAAGGCAAAGCAGGATTTGAATCCAGACAAGGGGTTTCCTGGGCTGCCTTGATTACACCTGTTCCGGAAGTTACTGCAAGAGAGGGGAACTTTGGGCCAGGGCTTGGGGTCAAGGAACATTTCATTGGGGCAGAGGGAGCAGATCCATATTTATTGAACAGAGAGCTTTATAAACTTCATTCAGAAGCATCATGATGACCCTGTGAGGAAGTGCTATTATGAAACCCATTTAACTGACCAAGAGGCTCAGAGAAATTGTTACTACTCCAAGGTCACAGAGCTTGGTGGTGAAAGAGCCAGAATTCAAATCCAAGCATGTTCCCCAGATACACTCTTTCCACTGTGTCAGGCAGCTTCCACAAGTGAGAGAAGGCAGAGGGGCATTTTGGGTAGGGGGTACAGCACATGCAAAGGCCTGGAGGCAGGACAGGGCCTGCTGTGTTAAACTAGAAACTCAAGTATGTGAAATTCAAGAATAAAATCCCCCAGAGTTTGGCCTCTGTGCGAAGGGCAGGGCTGGGTTTCTGGGTTTCAGTGGAAGCTGAAATTCTGCTGGGCCACGCAGGATTTTCCAGGGGGCCCGTCCCCACCCACCGGCTCTCAGGAGTGACTCTGGTTCGAAGTCTCCGAGAGCTGCTGGAGCAGCAGTTTCTGGGTGAATGAAGCTTGAGTGTGGGCAAGGGGTGAAAATCCCCCCAGCTCTCAGGGGTGATACTGACAACTTCCTGAGGTGGCCGAAAGCCCCCTTAAGAGAAGGGCCCCCTTAACGTCAGGCATCTAGCAGCTGTTGGAAGTCATCATCATTCCTCCTAGGAAGGAAACACAGCCCTTCCCAAGCAGGTGGGACTTCAGGCTGGGACCAGAATGTCTCCTAGTGTGTAGGGACCAACCCTGGCTCAGCAGTTGTGCCCATTAGCTCCAAGGGGCCCCTCCCCTCTCACCACCCACCTCCTCTCTCTAAACAAATCCAGGCCCAAATCCAGGTTCAAAGGGGAAGCTGGGGAGGCACGGGGGATGTTCAGCCTGAATCTCCACGGCCACCTTGTGTCATTAGCAGCTGAAGGCCGGCAGCAGCCAACGGCCACAAGGCCAACCAGGCCCATGAGTTCAAGTTCAGGAAGTAAATTTGGGTTCCCTGGGAGGAGGTAGCAGCTGTGTGTCCCTGCTTTACATACAGCACACACTCTCCTATGACTCTCCATTGGGCCCACTGAAGTCTCAGTTTTCCAGGTAAGAAACTTGAGCGACTTGCCCAAGGCCACAGTTACTAAGATGTGGAACCAGAATTCAACTTCCAGTCTCTCTAAATTCAAGCCCACTTCTTAGCTCTCTGGCGTTATGGTCACCCCACACTCCCCTCCATAAGTCACGTCTAGGGCATTTCTGAAGTGGCTCAAAATCTTTCACATTTCTGCCTATCTTAGCCCTTAGTCAGGGAGGTGTCATTCCTGCCTTCCTTCCTTCATTCATTTGTTCCTCATTCTTGGCCAGGCTCTGTGCCAGGCCCCAAGCCATGGTAGAGGACGAAGATATACTCAGAGTTGATTATGATCAGGTAGAAGTGCTATCCCAGGGGTCAGAATAAAGTGCTCTGGGAAGGGTAGAGGTGAGAGGGAATCATTCTGACAATTGGGAGGGGCTTTAGAGGATGAGTAGGAGTTCTCAAGGATGAGAACATGATGGAGAGCAGGAAATACCCAAGCCTTTGCCAAAAAACCTGGGAGATCTAACTTCTACCTTTCCAGGGGGCGAGCGGGCTCAGAGGAGAGATCATGTGGGGCAGTGACCTACCACTCTCCATGCCACCCTTTCTCCCCACCAGTGGCCTGACACCACAGGGCTTCCCTATCCTTCCTTGCAAAGGTGCTCGAGCTCTGACTTAAATGCTGGGAAGACATCGTTGCTTTCTCAGTCCCTGAACCCCAGCAACAGGTAAGATCTCTGGTCAGCGTCTCCCCCTCTGGTGTCTAAAGAGGCCTTCAAACTGGGGCAAGGAGAGAGCCAGCTGAATGTTTGGTCAATGCCAAAGTATGATGGACCCTTGGGAAGCTTTGCAGAGGTTTGAGGTGGGCATTCTAGCTCTGGCAACCAGGACCCACTGCTTTGGGGTGAGGGTCTGGCTCAGCCAACAGACCTCCCACCTACTCACTCCCCGCCGCATCCCGCCCTCCCAATCCACTCCCCTGGCTGGTGACTCTGCTTCTAAACTCCAGAGTCCCGGGGAGCAGAGAAGTCAAGAAGCCACCTCCATAGGGTTGGGGGCAGCTCGGCAGAGTTGGAAGCAGGTGGGCTTTGGAGTCAGACAGATGTGAGTTTGAATCCCATCTCTTCCTCTTAATACCAGGATCTGGATTTCTTTTCTTTTTTAAAAACTTTTTATTGGCATATATTTGATTTACAATGTTGTGTTAGTTTCAGGTGTACAGCAAAGTGAATCAGTTTTACATATACATATATGCACTCTTTTTCCTAAACTCTAGTATCATCAGTGACCTTTGTCCACGTAAGCAGTGATGTTCATAGCCACCTCCTGGGGCTACTGGGAGATTAAAAGAGAAAATGATCGTCATGGGGCCTGACTCTCAATAGCTATTTGGCAACACGCTTGCACAATCTTTAATGCAATTCTGAAGCCCCAGATATCCCTGGGTTTTTCATAACTCTGTGGGTGGCCTTCCTGACCTGAAATGATGCCGGCTTGTCCATGGTCTTTATTTATTCTACGTGGTGTGAAAAATCATATATTTTGTTGCAGAAATGTTAAGGTGTTTGGTTACAGGGGCTGCTCAGGCCCCTGCTGAGACATTACATAACATAAACTTGTCACCTCTCTAAAATCCTAACATTCTAGATTCTGATTTGAACCTGGCCCCAGAGATTCCAGAAACAGACTCAGGGCCTGAAACGGTTTCCTGTCTTTCCCTTGAAGGAGCAGCTGTGTGGATGAGTTCTTGAAATTTAAGGCCAGAAATGACGACCTAACTTCCCCCTTTATCTTCGTCTTTCCTCACCTTCCCCAGTGGAAACCCTCCTCCGAAAAGAATCTTCTTCCATTAACCAATGAGGAAAAGGCAAGCAATAGAATAATGGGCAAAAGGCAGGAGGAGGCCCTTCACAGAAGAAGAAACACACAGGACCCTTGAACATACGAAAAACACCCAGCCACACAGCCGCAGAGGAAAGCAACGTCAGGCCACAGGGAGAGACTGTTTCACAGGCACTAGATTGTCGACAATTAAGAAGGGTGGTAATGTGGAGTGTTGGTGAGGATGGGGATCAGTAGGGACTCTGTACATTGCTGGCGGGGGGGGGGGGCGGTGGAGCAAAGCTGTCACAACCACTCTAGAAAGCATTTCCATAGTCATGACCCAGAAATTCCACTCCTGAGTCACGTGCGCACGCACGCGCACACACGCACGCACGCATGCACGCACTGCTATGGGCTGAATTGTGTCCCAGCAAAACAGATATGTTGGAGTCCATACCTCCCAGTACCTCAGAATGCAACCTTGTTTGGAGATTGGGTCTTCACAGAGTTAAAATAAGGTCACTAGGGTGGGCCCTAATCCAGTACGACTGCTGTCCTCATAAAAAGGGGAAATTTGGAGGCAGACATGTGCACATGGGAGGGCAGAGATGGGGCTTTGTTTCTAGAAGCCAAGAAATGCCAAAGATTGTCAGCAAACCACCAGAAGCTAGGAGAGAGGCGTGGAACAGATTCTCCCTCACAGCCTCAGAAGGAACCCACCCTGCTGACACCTTGATCTTGAATTTTCAGCCTCCAGAATTGTGAGACAATACATTTCTGTTGTTCATGCACCCATTTGTAGTACTTTGCAGCCCTAGGAAACTAAGTCGCACGCCTACCTGCAACAAAGGTCACCTCTAGGAGGCAAGAGCTGGCAAGAGCCCACAGCTGCTTCTAGGGAGTCTTGGGAGAGAAGAGGAGGGGAACCCGCAGGACGGATGGATGTGCTCTCCTTCACTTCCAGATCGCCAGAGTCAAAAAATCCACAAGTGCTTTGTGGGACTGAGTTTCATGGCTACATGGACGTGGCCGGAACTGAGCCAGCTCCCACAGATGCAGGTGATGAAAAATGGTCTCTAAAGATCTTCAGGGAGGGCTTTAGAGTCTATCTAGAGAGCGAGAATTGGGGAGCTGACATTCCGGTCATACCCATTTCCCCTCAGAGAGGTTTGGAAACTTGCCCAAAGTCACAGAGAAGGTGGTGCGGCCTGGGACCCCATGCTGGTCTCCGAGACCCCAGAATCCACGTTCTCACAGCCGTTCTGACAAATATTCATCACAACCAACACAGCGCCCTTCAGCACACCCACCTCCATGCTGATGCAACTAAACGCCCACGACGCTACAGAGACTTACACACTCCCTCCCTCAGGAACGAAAGTCCTCACTGTGAGTGCGTGCTGGGTGAGATCTCTTTTAATGTGGCTGTTATAACATTTTTACAATAAGGAGACTAATGTTTACATCGTGTCTGAATTCTCAGCTGGAACCAGGTGGGAGTGACAAGGAGAGATGGTAGAATTGAGACCAGCCATTGTTATGACCTTGGGCGAGTCCTTGTCTCTTTTGCCCTCCTCCGACAGCCCCTGATGTGAGGTTGCCAAGAAGCCTTTGCTTCCCTCCCTCACAACACAGCCCCCGCTGCCCCCACTGCCTCCCCCCAACTGGTCCTTCCACCAGTTAACGCAGTATATCCCACACCAGACCAATTTAAGATCCAAGATTAAATAGTATTGAATCACACAGTAAGCAGATGACTCCTTTTCCAATTCTTCAGTCCTGGGGATTACAAGTCTTTGACAAAGGGAGAGCTGACTTGGGTTTGGCTGGCAGGCTAGTGAAGCACACAGTTGTTCTGAGTGTCCTTCTGTTTATACAAATATATTCAATTTATTGAAGCAACATTGGTCTGAGATATATGAAACCTAGAAGATATCTAGGTTTAAATAAACTTACTTAGGCTTACATACGAAGTTGATTATAAAAAATATTTGTTAAATAATTGTATACACATAAGGGCAAATCAAATCACATCCCTTTATACTTAAAACTCTCTGATGATTTCCCATTTCCTTTGGATTAATTCCAAGCCCGTACGTGATCCGTTTTCCCTGACATGTGTCAACCTCTCCATCTCCATCTCCTCCACTCTCCCCTTCCCTCTGTAATCTCCTCCGGCATGTGAACCTCACTCCTGTTTCAGGGCCTTTGCACCTGCCGTGCCCTCTGCCTGGAATGTCCTGCTCCCTGATCTTGGCACGCCCAGCTCATCCCATCAATCAGATCTCTGCTCACATGTCGTCAGAGGCCTTACCTGGATCCCCATTCCAATCTCTCTGTCTTCCTTCCTTTGCTCTATTTCCTTTGTTTTACATATTCCTCTCTGAAATGATACTATTTTTTTTTGGTAGTCATTTTTTAAAATTAATTTTTATTGGAGTATAGTTGCTTTACAATGTTGTGTTAGTTCCTACTGTATGGCAAAATGAATGAGCTATGCATATACATATTTCCCCTCTTTTTTGGATTTCCTTCCCATTTAGGTCACCAGAGTGCGGTAAGTAGAGTTCCCTGTGCTATACAGTAGGTTCTCATTAGTTATCTGTTTTATACATAGTGTCAATAGTGTATAGGTGTCAATCCCAATCTCCCAATTCCTCCCATTCCCCCCCGCTTTCCCCCTTGGTATCCATACATTTGTTTTCTACGTCTGTGTCTCTATTTCTGCTTTGAAACGATACTATTTTTTGAACGTTTATTCATTTGTCTGTTTTCTCCGCTAGAATATGAGCTCCTTGAAGTCTGGGACTTCGTCTCACATCCTCAGTGGCTAAAAACAGTGCCCAACACGTAATAGGAGCTCCACAAATGAATGGCAGGAAGCTGTGAAGGTGGAGGGAGGACGGGCCGGGGAGCAGGGAGGAGCCCCTCCAGGGAGGAGGAGGCAAGGCAAGATGGCGGCCGTCGGAGGCTCAGCCTGAGAGCTCACACTTGGCCCCATCAGCACCAGCCTTCAAGACACTGAGCCAGCTGGTTCCCACTCACTGAGCCAGCAGAGAAAGCTGAGTCGGCCACTGTATCTGTAAAAGAATGATGGCGTTACAACATCACCATCAAGAAACTATCATGATGGGCTTCCCTGGCGGCACAGTGATTAGGAGTCTGCCTGCCAATGCAGGGGACACGGGTTTGAGTCCTGGTCTGGGAAGATCCCACATGCCGCGGAGCAACTAGGCCCGTGAGCCACAGCTACTGAGCCTGCGCGTCTGGAGCCTGTGCTCCGCAACAAGAGAGGCCACGACAGTGAGAGGCCCGCGCACCGCGATGAAGAGTGGCCCCTGCTCGCCGCAACTAGAGAAAGCCCTCGCACAGAAACGAAGACCCAACACAGCCAAAAATAAATAAATAAACAACAACAAAAAAACAAAACAAACAAACGAAAAAAGAAACTATCATGATAATAACTGATTCAGGCCAGAATCAGCCATAATATTACGAGTGGGTAAAGGTTTGAAGGGAACCAAAAAATTTACGTATTCTCAAAGAATCTGCCCACAAGAGACATATTTATTACAAAGGAGAAGAGTGACTTTACCTAGCAGACATCACCTTAGCCAAGCAACCAGAGTTAGACCATGGGTAATGGGACAAGCTGATACCATGTCTGAGAAGGACACACCTTCACTTCTCTGAAACTCCTGCCAGAAAAGACACAACTAATCACGAGGAATCATCAGACAAGCCCCGCTGAGGAACGTTTTACAGAATAACTGGCCTGTACTCTTCAAAATGATCAATATCTTGAAAGAAAAAGATCTGAGCAATTGTTCTAGATTAAAGGAAAATAAGGAGAATGAAATGCAACACATTCAATGGAATTTTCTTTTGCCTCTAAGGCAAATTGTTTTGGAGCAATTGGCAAAATCTGAAAAAGTTCTACAGATTATTTTTGTAGCAATGTTAATCACCTGATTTTGATATGTGGACGGTGGTTACATAAGCGAATGACCTTTTTTTTTTTTTTTTTTAAGACATGTTGAAGTATTTAGGAGAAAGGGAAGTTAGGTCTACAACCTACTCCAAATGGTTCAAGAAAAATGTAATAGAAAAATAGAGAAAATGATAAAAATATTACTAGTCTGGAATCTGAGTAACGCGCATATGGAAAATCTTTGTATATTTTTGCAACTTCTCAGTAAATCTAAAATTGTGCTGAAATAAATTTTTTTTTTTTTATAAAACTAAACAGTCGGGGAGCCGTTGAGATGGTGGAGGCAAAGTGGCTGCAGGAAACCAGCTCCTCGCCTCACAAAGCTGACATCTCAGAGCCCAGGGTCAGCTGTGTTCACCTCAGACCCACGTCGGACCACAGCCCTCCCCTGCCGTCTCCACATCGAGGTGGGGGGGAGCTGAGAACGCATCTGTGAGCACAGGCCAGTGCCACACCCTCTGGGTAATGTGGGGAAGGGGCCCCGGGCAAAGCCTGCAGACCCTTCTCACCCCTGCTCCTGACCTTGGGTGCCTCACTCCCCATTTTGCACCTCAGTTTCTTCCTCTGACAAATGGGTAGATGTCAATGACTAGCAGCCCTCTGGGGATGGAGTCTTTCAGCTCAGATACTGCTGCGGTATTTCTAGAACCCCATCTGGAGAGTGCAGCACATCTCTCCAAGGAGCTTGATTCATTTGGCAAGTGTGTTTACTTAGTTTAGCTGAAGGAAAGAGAGGAAGGTGGTCTCGCTGAGCAGAATGGCGAGTAGACATCCTCCCTGTCTGGGACATGCTTCTCCACCTCTGCCCCCGCCCCGGACCAGCTCCCAGGCACCCCTTCTGGAAGAGATGAACATCCTAGCAAAAATTTTATTGAAGTGTAGAGAAAATCTTTCCCCAAGCCCCATTTAGGAAGAGGCAGCTGGCGGGGATGGGTTGGTCGGTGCCCAGAAAGTGACTCTGGTCCCAGTTCTGTCGGCAACTCGCTGTATGGCTCCAGCTTTCCAAGCATCACTTTGTGCTTCTGCAAGATGGACAGAGCCACGCTTGGCTTCGCACACGGCTGACGACACAGTGATTTCACCTCTGTGTTCTCCCTGGCTCAGGGCTCAGTAGGTGACTTCCAAACTGGAAGTGGGGCACACAGATGGGATCGCCAGGACGCCTTGAGAAACTCTCAGCTCTGAGGAGCCCCCTCAGTCACACAGCCTGTGTCCCCGCACAGCCCTGGCCTCCAGCCCCGGGTGCAGACTCCCTGGGCTATGCTGGCCCTGCCCGGAAAGCCCAGCCCAGCTCCGGGTCATGATGGAGTGGTCGGGGGTGTCCTGGAAACTTACAGGCTGGAACTTCTAATGTGCCCTGCCATCTCCTAACACTCAGTGGAGATCCGGGGGCAACCCCCTTGCAGGGGAAAGGAAGGGGGTCACTTTCCCATTATGGTACCCTAATCCAGCATCTCCCAAGGGCTCCGCGGCCTCCTCCTCAGCCCCTCAGCCCTGCCTCCCTGCCCAGCCTCTTGGAGGCTGTCTCAGCTGCCACTTTCAGGCAGAGGCAGCTGGGCCACAGGAGCCTACAAAATGGTGGGCGGAAACCCGGGCTTCCCTCCGCTCTCTCCACGAGCTCCTGCCCTGGCCCCAGGCCCCAACAGTAGCTGTGGCCATGGGGCTCTTTGGCGCCCAAGAAGCCCTGTGTTTCCCCAGGGACTTCACAGCCATTGTCTCATAGAGCCTCATCCCAGCCCTGGGCTCTGGAGGTTGCCACTGACCCCACTTTATGGCTGGGGAAACTGAGGCTGAGTAGAAGCTTGGCCAGGAAGTGGCTTCTGACACACAAGTTCCTTCAAGGGTTTTTTCACCCAAGTTCCATGACAGCCCAGCTGTTGGTAGCTGTGGTGAAAACTCCCCAGAGAATGGGGGACCTCTCCTATAAAAATCTTGAGGTGGCTGGAGTCCCAAACCCTGCCCATCTTCCAGGGCTGGGAAACATCGTGGATTTGGAGTTATAAAGTCAAGTTAAAGATCTGGCGCCTATTAGTTAGCTGTGAGTCTTGTTAAAAACAAGACAACAGGGCTTCCCTGGTGGCGCAGTGGTTGAGAATCTGCCTGCTAATGCAGGGGAGACGGGTTCGAGCCCTGGTCTGGGAAGAACCCACATGCCGCGGAGCAACTGGGCCCGTGAGCCACAGCTACTGAGCCTGCACGTCTGGAGCCTGTGCTCCGCAACGAGAGAGGCCACAATAGTGAGAGGCCCGCGCACTGCAATGAAGAGTGGCCCCCGCTTGCCACAACTAGAGAAAGCCCTCGCACAGAAACGAAGACCCAACACAGCCAAAAATGAATAAAAATAAATAAATAAATAAATAAATAAAAGATTACTATTAAAAAAAATTTTTTTAAAAAAAAGAGGGCTTCCCTGGTGGCGCAGTGGTTGAGAATCTGCCTGCTAATGCAGGGGACACGGGTTCGAGCCCTGGTCTGGGAGGATCCCACATGCCAGGGAGCAGATGGGCCCGTGAGCCACAACTATTGAGCCTGCGCGTCTGGAGCCTGTGCCCCACAACGGGAGGGGCCGCGATAGTGAAAGGCCCGCGCACCGCGATGAAGAGCGGTCCCCGCACCGCGATGAAGAGTGGCCCCCGCTTGCCGCAACTAGAGAAAGCCCTCGCACGAACCGAAGACCCAACACAGGCAAAAATAAATAAATAAATAAAGTAGCTACAAAAAAAAAAAAAAAAGAAAAAAACAAGACAACAGGCCCCAAGTGGAGTTGTTTATGTTAAAGCCCCACATCACCAAGCTGAGACTTAATTATGATTTCAGCTCTCCCAGAAATGGAATCTTAAACCAGTCAATCAGGAATCACCTGACCAGCACTAGTTAGGTCATCTGCCTGCTAGACCCCGCCATCCCCTAAAAGAAAGTAACTTTGAGATAAGCAACAAGGACAGCACAGGGAACTATACTCAATATTTTGTAATAACCTATAAGGGAAAAGAATCTGAAAAAAAATAGATATATATGTATGTATAACTAAATCACTCTGCTGTACACCTGAAACTAATACAAGATTGTAAATCAACTATACTTCAATTTTAAAAAATAAAATTAAAATAACGATAAACGACAAAAAAAAGTAACTTTGCAATAACCAATCTGCTTTTTTGCCTAGTATAACTTTCTTGTTCCTACTCCCTTCTGCCTATAAAAGTCCCCTTTTATACCTGTCCTTTCTATCTGCTAGATCGTACGCTGCCGATTCGAATCGATTTTTGCTCAGTTTAAAAATTTTAATATGCCTCAGTTTATCTTTTAATAGTCTATTAACTGTGCCATCCAGGAAAAGTCACTTCACCTCTCTGAGCCTCAGTTGCTTAATCAGTAAAATGGGAGCAATAACTCATACTTCACAGGGCTGTGATGAGGAGAAGACAGGTATGTGAATTTACACCTGTTGGCCTGATGAATGTAAATGTAAATGTATGGTTTGTGTGGGCCTTCTCTGTGCCGGTCTCTGTGCCTGGCATGCTCACTGCATCCTCATGACACAGCAGTCTGGATGAGTCAGCAGAAAAAGAGCCTGGAGCCCAGCTCCTCTGGGAATTGGGGCCCTACCTACCCTATAGGCCTTAGACCATGCTCTCCAGATTCTGCTCAAATGGGCCCTTTTGCCTGAAATGCCTCTTTTTTCCCCTTTAACTTTTTATTTTGAAATGACAGACTCACAAGAAGTTGCCAAAATAGCACAG
Organism: Balaenoptera acutorostrata; assembly: GCF_949987535.1. NCBI lineage: Eukaryota > Metazoa > Chordata > Mammalia > Artiodactyla > Balaenopteridae > Balaenoptera > Balaenoptera acutorostrata. The sequence goes on from NC_080072.1 coordinate 10,697,070, forward strand.
AGAAGTCCCATGCACTCATCTTGCAGCTTTCCCTGACGGTGACCTATTCTGTAACTACAGTAAATTACCAAAACCAGGAAGCTGATAGTGGCACAACGCGACTATCTCACCAGCCTTTGCATGCACACATTGAAAAAAATGCCTTCGTGCCTAGGATGTTTTTGTCATCTTTCTTTTGTATGCAAAAGCCTTCTTGTCCCCCGTGTCCAGCCCCTCTGGGACAGTGATGTCCCCCTCTCCGGGAAGCTCAAGCTCTCCCTGTTCTGACTCCTGGCTCCCAGAAATAGCACAGCCCAGTGATGGAGAACATGGGTTTGGGAGATCTACAGACATGGATTTAATCTCAGCATCAGCCACCAGCCTGGGGCAAAATACAGAACTTTCTGAGCCTCCATTTCCCCACCTATAAAATGGGGACGAGTGCCCCAGTGTCAGTGTAGGACAGGACAAGCATGGCCGGTGCTTGGAGAATGTAAGTCCCCTGCAATGGATGGTGGATATGGCTGTCATCGGATTACATCTGTTGTCACGTCTATCCCAGAACGACCCTTGTATGTTTTGCCACCTTCCTCAACATTTAACATGTTCAAGGTCAAACCTTCATATCTCAGTGCCAGCCCAGGGCCTGGCACATAGCAGGTGTTAAATAAATTGTGGGTAGATGGAGTCCCCTGCCAGGCAAGCTTTCCTTTGGCTCACGGGGTCTCTTCAGCTTCACTTCGTTCATTCCCGGCCTGGGTGGGCAGGGTAAGTGTATAGCAAACCCAGGAAGGCTGGGCTTTGCTGAAAGAGGCAGCCCTTTTGCTCCCATCCGATCCTGGGGTCCGAGGACCCCAGAGGCCCCTCGGGGCTGTCCCTGGATGCAACGTTGCGGCTGCAAACCCGGGAGGGTGCAACACCTTGGGGAGATGCCTCATCCTCAGAGGGAACCCCGGGGGCAGCCAGCCAGGAGACAGGCAGGGCCACTTTCTCCCGTCAGGACACCTCAGCTCAAGCGTTCGCACATCTTAGCTCCAGGCTTTGGACAGGCCTCAGCCTTGCTAAACCCCGGTTTCCTCACCTAACACCATGGGGTTGTCACGTGGGTAAATGAGTTTATTGTGCAAATGGCATCATGTTAACCGCTAAATCCTGCATTTACATATGAGAGATCTTTGTCCTGGCAGTGTAACATTTAGAAGCTCACATTTAGGTGGTCACTGACAGGATATTAAATACCCCATGTCTGGCCAGAAATGAATGACATTGTTTCCACGATGTTTATTTTCACCATTGTTACCATTAGGTGATGTACAATGGCTTTATCTTGAAGGCAGCAATATAAAGTTTTTTCCAAAAATAAACGTCTTTATACTTTAAAACATCCATTAAGGGTATTAAGCAAATTGTCAGGAAGGATGGCAGCTTTAGTAGTCACCGGGAAGGGAAGGAATGAGGGCCCCCAGGAAATGCTGCTCTGACGCCCCTCGCCCTGACCTGGCCGATGGGAGGCCAGGGCTGAGGGTGGGATGGGTGGTCTGGAGGACACTGAGACTGGGGCAGGCAAGCAACCCGGGCATTCCAGCCCCACCAGCGTCTGTTCAGTGCAGGGCTGAGCACCTGGCATGGGATTTAGTTGTGGTCCAGGCAGGGGGAGGGTGGGCCCCATGCCTGGGGGGGTCTTTTCCTCCAGGGCCCTGTCCCAAAGCCTCAGCTGGAGTCACCTGCTTACTCCTCCCTGTCCCAGGGGGACAGCTGATGCTTCAGCCTCAGAATCCGACAGCTGGGGGCCCAATTTAATTTTCGAGCATTCCTGTAAGAAGTGAGGCTGGCTCGGAGCAGGCCTCAATAAATGCGAACTGAATGAAGGAAGCTGTGGGCAGCGTTTCTCACTCATTCTAGATCTCTCTGGAATCATCTATGTTTGGCTAAATATGCCAGACCCAACGCCCTAGGAGCTGCCTTGTCCCACATTACCACCATGGTCACGGCCATGCTAACTCTCCCCACCAGTCATATGACCAGAGAGCCAGACTAAGCTAGGAGAAATATGCAGATGTCTGTCATACGTTATTTATAGATCTATGAGTTGGAGTCTTGCCAGGCAGGAAGAACATGGGGGAAAAAAAAGAATAGTAAACATTTGTTTAATTTAATCCAATCAAGTGGTCAAACTCCCTGGGCTGGGGGGAGACAGAGAGAATTAGGTTTTTGAAACCTGGATCGTGGGTCGAGCAACCAGCCCAATCAGAGGCCATGGGCTATCCAACAGCAGCACAAGAGAATCATATCTTATATTTTGGCAAAACGACAAAAAAGCTGTCCTCATCTCAGTCCACTGAGATGGAAACTCCAACCTGCTCGGGATAAGCCAAGTTACATGCAATAGTACGATTCTTTTCTCCTTGGTAAGTGATTTTTAAGCCCAGGAAGATTAGAATTTAAAAAATAGAGGTGTGAAATAAACAAAAACCTGTAGTATCTGTACCTTTCTGTTAAGTTTAAGTTGGGTCAAGTTCTGTACGTTGGTGTATAAAATCCTGTATTTTAATGTTTAAGAACTTTTGGCTGTAGAGTTACTCATGTTTGTGACTGAGTAACTGACTTCAGTTGAAATCTGTAAACTTGATTAGACTACTTAAGAGAACTTAATATTCACTTTCTTAATAAGTTAGTTTTTTAGATCTATAAGCATTCTTTTAAATCATTGGGAAGGTTGTATTTCTTAGAGGTATTTGAAGCATTTATAAGAAAATCAAATTCATTAAATTTATAAATGTAGTGTAGAGTATCTAAGGTGGTGCTAGCCAGTATAAATGTAAGGTGAGCCCCATAATGTCATTTTAAATTTTCTAGGAGTCACATTTTTAAGAAGGAAAAATGAATAGGTAAACTTAATTATAACAGTAAAACTTATTTAACCCAACATATCCAAAATATTATCATTTCAATGTAATCATATAAAAGTTATTAACGAGATATTTTACAATTCTTTTTTCGAACACATCTTTAAGCTCTGCTGTGTATTTTGTATTCCTAACACATCTCTGTTCAGACAACCGCATTCCAAATGGAACATTCTAATAGCAGCTAGATTAGACATCACAGATCTAAGGGAATTCAGTCAGCTACATTTGTCAGTGGTATTTATTATTAAGGAGACTTACTCTGTTCAACCTGACTTGCTGAAATATTAAGCAAAGACCCCTTGAGAGCCATTGTTAAAAACTACTGGACTTGAAAAAAAAAAAAAGAGATCTGTGTATTGAATTTACAAGGTAAGGAAAAATACATTTTTTAAAATGTGTTAATTTAAGAAACTATTTTTTTAAAGTAAAACCACAAATAGCCTTTTCAAGTGCACAACAGCAGCCCTTGAGGACCTTGCCAACCACGGTCCGGATGGAATTCGAGTCACCGACCTCGGCTCGGTCCCGGTGGGAATGGCCGGGTTTTTTGTTCCTGCATCTGATGCAGAGTGTCAGATCTGACCAAGCTCTTAAGGATCATCTGCCCAAAGAGCCCCATTCCACCCAAACTGAGGTCCAGAGCCGAGAAGCACCGTCACAAGGTAAATTAAAGGCAGGGTGGCAGCAATCGGCTGGTCTCCTGACTCCCTTTCCCCCTCAACCTCCCCGGTCAGGGGCTTCTAGTTCATTCTCTCCACCTCTCCATCCCCATTTGGCTGATCTGGAAACTGAGGCAAAGCTGGAGGATAAGTGGACAAACAGGTCCTGGACCCAGGCCTCCAGGGAGCACCAGCAGAGAATTGGGAAGCATGGCTCTCTAGGCCCTGGTCCCTGCCCTGGTCATTCATCAGCACAAACCAAGGCCTGCCGAGAGGCCGGCCCAGAATCCAGGCCAGCCTGGCCAGAGAAACAGCTGTGTGAGGCCCAGGATGGAGCCTGGAGGTGGGACTGCAAAGGGAAGTAGGAAAGGGGAGGCCGGCTCCACCAGGACCCAGGAGGGCCAGACTCCACGTGCCTGTGGTCTGAGGGCACAGCCTGGTGACCTGCCCAGGCCACATGCAGCCCTCGGGGTGATACCCTGGAACTCCCTTATGGACCTCATTCTCCCAGCTCCCTTTCCTTCCTCCCTCTTCCCCGTTGTTTTTCTTTCTTTCCTTTTCTTTTCTCAAGTTCCCTTCTGCCCAGAGTGCCCCTCCTGCCAGGCCATATTTCCCAGCAAGCACTAGGACCTATACCACTGTGCACCCTTAGCAGGGTTGAAGGGAGCGGCACTTAATGCCATTAAATCGCATAGCGAGGAAACTATTCCCGCCCAAAGGGCTTTCAGACCCCCTGAAAAGTCAAGAAGAAAATAACAATTTGGAGGCAGGATGTCTTTATCACGCCCTCGTCTTCCCTTTAACAAAGAGGGCTGGCAAAGGCTTCAGGCTTAAGGGCCGTTAACGTTCTTTTAACTTTTTACTAACACATCAGAGGAATTGGTTTTCACCGCCATTTATTTTTATGCTTAACTTTACCTCTTGTTTGTGGCAAATGATGTCAGTTTTCCATTTGTAATTGTCACGTAAAGTTTCCTTTCAAAACTGAACTTGTATTAGTAACAAGTGAGTCAACTGACTATAAGTACAGTTTGGAAAACACGAAGTAAATAACTATCCTGAGAGTGGAGTGGGCCGGGCAGAGACAAGGTGATGTGTAAGGAACTGGGCCCCAAGGGACCCTCCGCTTCACCTTCCTGGGCTCTGCCCAGCCCAGGTTCCCACCTCCCTTCAGGCACTGTTCAAGGCCAGATCCCGGGGCCCAGGGCCCGGTCCGCAGACCTTTCAGACCCAGACCTTAATTCTGAGCCGAGGCCAGCGGCTCGTGGAGAACAGAGGATGGAGATGCAGAGCAAGGGCCCCACTCTCGGACCATCTGTCTGTTCAGCTCAGGGGCAGAAAGTGGCCGAGCTCCAGGGGCTCCTGGCAGAGTGAGACAGGCAAAGCCTCTCTTCCTGGGCCCAGATGGGGCCGAAGGATCACCTATTCCTGATCCCAGAGCTAAACGGCTTTCCTTGAACCACTGTGAGGTCAGGAGGCTGGGAGCACGTGCCTCTAGATAGACAGAGGCAGGGAGAAGAGCCCCCCATGGCTCCCCGAATGCTCCAGCCTTCCTGATGGGCCTTCCTGGGTCTCCCTAACACCATGCTGAAAGCACTTAGCATCTCTACTGCCAGGTGGACCCAGACTCCCAGGCCCAGTATTCTGTTTCCATACCCATCTCCTTATCCCCCAGTGTGAGGGCCCAGAGCAGCAGGGTCTCCTGCCCAGCTCCTGCCACCTTGGACCCTGCACCCCACAGGGGCCAACAAGCATCCGATGAGCACAGCCCAGCGCCCGAAACTTCCTGCCACCTGATGCCTGGCCCAGGTTGCGAGGGTGTTTTGGCACCCAGGTGGAGCTCAGGATCAGGGAGGATGTGAGCCTCGAGAGCTTTTCTGTTCATTTGTGCCCTAAACTACCCCCAGGGGAGCAACCAGCGGCCAGCTGTCCCCAGCTCTGCTTAGCTTCCCGAATTCTGTTTCAGGACGGCTCTGCTGCGAGCGGTACAAGCTTGGTGAACCCAGGCCCTCAGCTTTGGGGTTGAAAATACGATCATCAGTGGTCCTAGTTCTCTGGAAGGCAAACGGTTCCTTCCTGAGAGTTGGCAAGAAATAGGGATGCAGGGGTTCCTGAGCTTGTGGGTGGGAGATGTCTCCCTCCTCCGAGCCTGGGAGCCCGTTGGTGAGACACCCCACATGCTACCCGCATTATCTGACCCTCAGGGGTCCTCTTAGCACTGCCCAGGCACAGCCTCAGCCTCTCACGGAGGTCCCTGTACCCTCTCTGCGCCCCTAATGCTATTGACCCAGCTGGGACCATCCTGGTACCAGAGTATAGTCTTGGCTAAAAGGCTCCAGACAGGTGAGCGTGAGAAAACAAGCAGAAAAGGGGCCAGGAGGGCAGTTCCCAGGCTCTCCTGCAGGAGCTGCAGGAGGTGGGGAGAGGGCTACCTGAGAGAGCTGCCGTCAGCAATCCAGCCACCACGAAGAAGAGCATTACGTCTGGTGTCATCTCCGACCGCTATGCATGCCCGCCAGTGGGAAGCACCATCCTAGGGCCAGAAGGTGGGCAGGCTACCGAGTGCCCCTCGCAGCTGCTCTGCCCTTAGCTGCTCCCGTTTGTGTATCTCTCTCTGCAGGAGACAGCACCCCTTTGCACGCATGCGGCCAAACCCAGCCTGTGAGTGTCTCTCACGCCTCTGTGCTCTACTTGTGGTTTCGGTCTCCAGGAAGCAAGGCTGGTAATATAGGCGAGGAGAGCCCAGAGCTGCCTCGACTGTGAGCCCCCCAAGCCTGGCTGAACCCCAAGAGTCGCAGAGTGAGACACACACACACACACACACAGACACACACAGGGGCCTCAAGGGTCTCCTACGGAAGAGGGAAGCAGAGGGGGCATGCCTCATTTCTGGAGACCTGGTACATAGTAAGTAGAACGCTCCATCAGTACATATTAGAAGAGTGAATGAGTGACCCATTTCTGTCCTAGTCCGTGGGATCTGGCTCTCATGGGATTGAATTCCAAGCTTTACCTTGTTCTCAGGTGCAAAGATGGCTGGGAAGAAGGAGGGCGTGGCCTTGCACTTTCAAGAGGGAGCACCTTCACCTCCCCTCAGAGAATGGTACATCAGGAAGGGTCTGAGAGATGCTTTTCCCCACCTCCTCTGCAGGCTGGAAGCATCCCCGGCGATGGCGCAGAAGGCTCCAGTCCCCGCTCCGCTGGGTCCTGGGTTGGGGGTTCATTGCTCTGTGGAAGCAGGCACGGGAGCCGGGCTCAGGAGGATAAGCAGGATTTCAACAGGTGGTGACGGGCAGACGCTGCTGGGCCAGAAGTAGCAGCAGGAGCAAAGGGGCGGGGGCTTTGCAGGGGCAGAGGCAGGCCGCCCAGGGCTGTTGGGGAAACGCTGGGCTGTCCAGTTGGGCTGCAGTGGACACTGGGAAAGAGGCAGGGACCAAGAGTGTTTAATTCACCACTGCGCTCCCTGTGGGGTCTACAGTTGATGCCGAACAAATGCTGTTGAGTGAACGAAGGAACAGATCACTTAATTTGGTCGTCCAAACAGAACCCTTGAAGAAGTTGAGTCCAGAGGAGGCTGGTTCTGTCCTGACCCTTCCCCATCATGACCCCATCTCAGATTCACCCGGCCTGGCTTGACCCTTCCCTCATCCTTGCTTGTCTTCATCTCCCCGCCCTGTGGAATGGAGAGGGGGTATCTGAAGTTACAGGTTTTGGAGCCACAGGGAACTGGGCCCCCCCTGCCCCTCCCTGCGGGGTGGATGGAGTTCTGGCACCAGCTGAGGCTGCCCTCTTGTGGAAGGTTCTGGTAGCACAGGCAGCAGATGGATACCTCCCGCTTCCATTCTCAACTCCATTCAACCGACCCTTGGAGAGACCTCTTCAGGAGGAAGAGAGGAAACCACAGCCCCGCCCTCAAAGAGCAGGTAGTTCACAAACACAGGTGACCAACCGCAGGCCAGGGTAGGATGGACACAGTGGGTGGTCTCCTGCTGATAAGCAGCATCTAGAGAGACACATGTTTGATTGCGCAGGAAAGACGGCTAGACTTCCGTTTCTGGCAATACAGGAGATAGCAAGTGCTGGAAAGTTCTCCTGAAACAAACCACTAAAAAAAAAAAAAAAAAGAAAGAAAGAAAAAAAAAAAGAGCTGGATAAAAATGTTTTAAAGCATCTTTAGAAATGCCTAGCAGAGGTGGCAAGAAATTAAGGATAATTATCAGAGGCCAGAAACAACAAAAAGCAAACATCCGAAGAGATCACTGAGGGCAGAAGCAGAGGTTGCTGTGTGGTACCTGCTGATCCCAGGTGGCCAAGAACTTCGGTTTAATGGGTCAAAACCTAGAGCTTGAGCAAAGTGAAAAACAGAATCAGTAGCTCCCACTTAAAGCAAAATGATGAACAACAACAACACCCACAGTGGATGACCTAGGAGAGGAAAACCTCTAGAAGGGAGCTGATGCAGAACTTGCTAAGCTCAGCCTTGACACTGAGTGAAAGAAAAAGGAACGTCACCCCTGAATTCTCCTAACCACCAGCCTGACCCCAAATGGGCCTGGAGGTGGAATTCACAGCACGTGTGTGGCAACAACACAACAAACAAACAAACAAAAAACAAAAACAACGGGAGAATTTAAAGAAAGTAGCTAGTTGTTCCCTAGGTACTCGGCAGAATCAAATAGGAAAATCCTCTCTGGAGTAACTCACCTTAAACTTAGGCCTCAAAGAATCCCCACAGAAAGTTTCACAGGAACATGAGTTCATATGCCAAAAAAAAAAAAAAAAAAAAAATCATAAAATGCAAGACACAAGCGTATGAGTCAGGGTTCTCTACAGAAATAGAACTAGTAGGATATATATATATATATGATTTATTATAAGAAGTGGCTCACGTGATTATGGAGGCTAAGAAGTCCCAAGGTCTCAGTTGGCAAGCTGGAGACTCAGGAATGCTGGTGATGTATTTCTAGTCTAAGTCTAAAGACCTAAGAACCAACAGAGCTGATGGTGTAAGTTACAGTCTGAGCCCATGTCCAAAGGCAGGATAAGATCAGTATGCCAGCTCAAAGACAGGCAGAGAGAGACAACTCTCTTCTACTCAGTCCTTTTGTTCCATTCAGACCTTCAATGGACTGAATGAGGCCCACGCACATTGGGGAGGGCAATCTGCTTCACTCAGCCTACCAATTCAAATGTGAATCTCATTCAGAAACACCCTCACAGACACACCCAGAATAATGTTTAACCAAATATCTGGGCATATGGCCCAGTCAAGTTGACACATAAAATTAACCATCACAACAAGTCATTTTAAGTGAGAATTACACATAGCAAAAAATAATAGACTCAAACCTTCAAAAACTTTGGATATTGGAATTATGGTGTACATAATATAAAATAAGGATATTTCATATGCTTAAAGAAATAAAAGTTAGTTATCAGTGGTATATATATGGAATAAGATTATTTTATTTTTTTATTATCATTAGTTTTTAAAACTCACCACCTCTGCTTTATTGCTAAGCGCTTCAGACACACACGGACTCTGCCTTACCACCAGGCCCCTGGACTAATGTTGATTTACACTCAGGTTCACCAGTCAGGTCAATCGATGGTCTTGGAGGGAGAAGTAGATCTGGAGGTTTGGACTTTCCCAATGGAACTGGGGAGGAGGGGAAGAAACATGTGGAATGCTGAGGACCAAGGTGGAGCTCAGGCTGAGGCTGGACCCAGGGCTAGGCTGACCTGCTGGTTTGGGTCACCTCCACAGCCCCACTCGGTGCCCAGTTCCTCCCCAGACCATGCTGCATGAAACCTGAAAGAAGGAACATTTCAACCTTGTACTTGATCCTGAAAAGAGGAATGAGCCTATTTTAAATGACTAGGAAAATTTGAAAAACAATAAGATAGTACTTCTATAAATGATGAATATAATCTTCAAAACAAACTAGCAATCCAATGGACAGATTAAACAGCAGAATAACATGGCTACAGAGAAAACTCATGGCCTGGAAATATATCTGAGGAACTTATGGAAAATGCAACACAGAGAAACAAAGTGATAGAAAATGGGAAACAGAGCTTAAGAGATATAGAAGATGGAACAAGGACTTGAATAGGTCTAAATGGAAAATATCCAGAATTGATGAAAGACAGAATCTTCAGATCCTGGAAGCTCCCCCAATCCATGCGTGATAAGTAAAAAGAAATCTACACCCCAAAATTTCCAGAATTGATGAAAGGCAAAATCATCAGATCCTGGAAGCTCCCCCAATCCATGTGTGATAAGTAAAAAGAAATCTACACCCAACACCTACAGTAGCGAAACTGCTAATCACTGGAGAGAAGAAGAACTATAAAGTAGACAGACACCTAACTTCTTTTTTTTTTTCCACACACACACACTGTATTTAATTTTTACAAGAGATAAATAGACTGACACCAAGCATTGTAAATGGATGACCACAACAAAAGCAACAATGATTGCAATTACCAAACACGAAACACACTCATGCTATGTCATAATATTGACATTCAGTCCAGTAATCCTCCACTGTAACAGCGCCTTTACTTTGCAGTGAAAATTGATTTGTGTATTCTTTGCCTTTGAGTCCTTGTGGGATTTTTTTTTTAATTCAAACAGAAAGTCACAAAAATTATAATCATCCTCATCAGTTCACTCAGTCCCATGTAATTAATTTTTTTTTCATCTTGATCTTTTGTTAGCACTTTTATGAGTTCATCAGTTTTTCATTAGAGTTCTGAAAATGCTTATTCATTCAGTTCAGCAGTACAGTCAGTTACCAGAAACCTGTACTTGTCAGAGTCTTTTCCATGAATTCCTTGAAGATGAAACCCTTTTATAGGAACATATTTGCAAAAGCATCACGGTACACCAGAACTGTCTGTAAATGACAAAAGACTTAAAAATGACCACAGTAAAAAAAAAAATAAAAAAAAAATGACCACAGTTAAAGATTTGATGAAAGTTCATAATAATGCAATTGACAAGGAAATTTAGTTATTTCTGAGATATACATTTTAAAGTAATAACTAGAATTATGACTTATAACATTATACCAGAACATATAAGATTTTTAGAAATTTCATGTAATGTCTGAAACATTTATATTAACATATTTCCATACAAATAACCCAATGAAAGTTTAGTATTAGTTGTTTTTTTTATACTGCAGGTTCTTATTAGTCATCAATTTTATACACATCAGTGTATACATGTCAATCCCAATCGCCCAATTCAGCACACCACCATCCCCACCCCACTGCAGTTTTCCCCCCTTGGTGTCCATATGTCTGTTCTCTACATCTGTGTCTCAACTTCTACCCTGCAAACCGGCTCATCTGTACCATTTTTCTAGGTTCCACATAGATGCATTAATATACAATATTTGTTTTTCTCTTTCTGACTTACTTCACTCTGTATGACAGTCTCTAGATCTATCCACGTCTCAGCAAATGACTCAATTTCGTTCCTTTTTATGGCTGAGTAATATTCCATTGTATATATGTACCACAACTTCTTTAACCTTTCGTCTGTCGATGGGCATTTAGGTTGCTTCCATGACCTGGCTATTGTAAATAGTGCTGCAATGAACATTGGGGTGGATGTCAGACAGCTAACTTCTTAATATCAATAATTGAAGCCAGAGGACAGTGGAATAACATCTCAACGTGCAAAGAGAAAATAATTGTTAAGCTTGAATATGTTTCAGATACATTTTCAGATAAAAATTCAAAACATTTACAACAGACCCTCACATAAGGAAATTCTAAAAGATGTTCTTCAAGGACAAGGAAAATAATCCCAGAAGGAAAGTATAAGATTCAAGTAGGAATAGTGACCAAAGGAATATGTGAACATGGAGACAAATTAATATAAGCATCAGTGGTATAAAATAATTGTAAGAATGTCTAATTTGTTGGGTTAGGAAAATAAACAAGATAAAAACAAAGAACGAGGAAACAATAACAAAGGAATTGGTAAGGAGTGATCAGAGTTTTAAAAAAAAGGTCTATTACTTGCAGGAACACAAATTTTTGAGTAGCTTTTAACTTGGTTAAATTAAATGTGTGTGTTAAATGTGGAACAATTAGTGGGGAAAGCCTTCTATAAAACCAAGAAAGGAAAGGAAGAAAGGCAGGACAGACAGTAGGATGGGTAGGTTCAGCAGGTAGAGACAGGTGTAGGGTGGCAGGAAGGATGATCCTGGCAGAGGATACAGGGTAAGACGAGGGAGGACCACATGGTGGAAGCATCACTGGGAACGCATATGATTCACCTGAAGTAGCCTATGTTTCGTGGACACAAAACTCTGAACAGGAAGCTGGCAGATGCGCCCAGCTGGGGCCCAAATTCATGTGCTCATTTTTAGAACTCTTGGAGCCAGGACTTTTTAAACCCAATTTGCAAGAACACCTTATCTTTCTTCATCATGTGGACAACCAAGCATTTTTCATCCATACTGAATCTCTCTCCTGACCTTGGCCCAGCAGAGAAGAACAAGCAACATTATTGAGGGAAATCTGATTCTGACCAGAAGGAAGGGAGGCCCTAGGGCTGCACCCCCCCGCCATGTGACATAGGGGAAAGTTTAATGCCAACTGATACTTAGTGAGCACTTCCTAACTGTACTAAACACTTGACATAGGATTCCACCCTCAAGTCTCACAACAGCCCAACTAAGTAGGTATCAACCTTAACACATCGTTGCAGACAAGAAAACTGAAGTTAGAGAGGTAGTTTGCTCAAGTTCCCACAGCTAAGAGTAGTAGGGCTGGTCTCTGAACTCAGGTCTGTCTGACCCAAGACTCTGCCTCTAACCACAGGCAATTCAGCCTTGCTGGGGGTGGTGGTGGTGGGGGAGTTGTCACTAGACAACAATAAAGACTTGGGCTGAAACATAGCACCTCTGCCAGGAAAGGCTCTGGCTCCGTGGGACTCTGAACTTTGGACCAGCCCTGCCCCCAGCCCAAGTCAAGCTTACTGCTTAGTCTCAAGTCCTGATACTCCTGAGTCCTGACCACAATCTTCAAACCAGCCACAGCCAACCCTTGTCTTTCCTGAGGTCCAGAGTTCTCTACCACAGTCTCAATATTCAGCCCCTTAATGTACATGCCATTAGCCCTAATCACTTAGCCATTCATTCAAACAACTTTATCCTGTGTTCTAGGTGCTGGGGACACACAGCTCTGAACAAAACAAACAGATGTTCCTGTTCTTACAAAGCTCACATTTTAGTGGGAGAGTCTCATAATAAACAGCAGACATAATAAATAGTAAATTATATGGAGAAAAGACACAGAGCTGAGTAAGGATGGTTAGGAGTGCCAAGAAGAGGTTATAATTTTATTTATTTTATTTATTTATTTTTTATTGATTGATTGATTGATTGCTATGTTGGGTCTTCGTTTCTGTGCTAGGGCTTTCTCTAATTGCGGCAAGTGGGGGCCACTCTTCATCGCGGTGCGCGGGCCTCTCACTATCATGGCCTCTCTTGTTGCAGAGCACAGGCTCCAGCCACGCAGGCTCAGTAGTTGTGGCTCATGGGCCTAGTTGCTCCGCGGCATGTGAGATCTTCCCAGACCAGGGCTCGAACCCGTGTCCCCTGCATTAGCAGGCAGATTCTCAACCACTGCGCCACCAGGGAAGCCCAAGAGGTTATAATTTTAAATAGGATAATATCTTAGCCTGCCCCCACCCCCCAGATAGAGCCTTTGCTTGCAGGTAGGTTATTTGGGAATGTGATCCCAGGGAGCAGAGAGAGGAACAAGAAGCAGTGAAATAGGAAAAGAAGGAAAGTCAGTAAAAGGATGCACCACTGAGTTGGTCACACTATGTGCAACTAGTGTTCCATCTCAGACTTATGAGATGGTTCTCAGAAATGTCCACCCCACATGTGGCCTCCATTCCTGTCACCCACTGCAGCAGCACCGGTGTGGCCAAAGGAGAGACGCTGGAAACACCTGCAGGAAAAGACATCATGCCCCCTTGCTTGCTTGTTGGAGGTCTCCCTGTGTACACCTTCTCTGCTGGACATTAACATAAGACATCAAGAACTGCATGCTTTGTGCTCACTCCCACAGACTCGTCCCTATTCATCTACCCCAATATCTTTATCTCTGATTTTGCAGTCATGCTCCTTCCAGGTTGCTGCCCAGGAGTCCATGTATATCCACACCTCCGGCCACTTTTCCTTCCATGGGCAGTGGATGACCAACTGTACTCTCACATCTCTGCCTGCTGGGAGCATTTCCCTTCATCGTTATCCTTTAGGACCACCTCTAAGTGAGGTTTTAAGGCAGCTTCTGTCCATTTCAAGTTAGTAACAACCATTGTGCTGTCCCATTTGTGAACCAGGCCTGAGGTTTGCCTCCAACAAGGGCAGCTCCCTTGAGGCCAGAGGTATGAGTTAAAAGAGAAACATGGAGACAACAGAGGTGGGGACCTTCTGTTCATGTAACTAACTTGCACCTTCTGGGCCTCTTTGGGCCTGAAGCTGTTGTACAGTGAATCACTGCTACCCTCTCCCTAGATCTTACAACCTGGTGTGTATGATAATACCCAGATCATGACGGGCCCTCAGGTTGCCTGGTCATCGGCGACCCATCATCAGGCACAATCTCTACCAGGGCCCGGTAACATACCAGGAGATGGTTTTCAAATGACAAGTGGTTCTCTGTGGCAGGAGTCACGGCTTTGCTCCAGGACCCTAAAGGTTTGTGCTGCAAATTCTCCTCCATTAGAGCCTTCCAGAGACTTCACGCAGCATCCTTAGCCACCTTGGTGTCTCTGGCATGATTAAACTGTATGGGTCTTAGGGACAGAATGGCACAATGGCTTGCACCACTGCCTGGACCTGCTACAAGAACATTCTCTTGCTCTGAGCCCCACTCAGAATGAGCAGCTCCCCAAGTCATGTGAGAAGTAGTCAGAACAGAATCCCCAAAGGTGATATATGTTCCAAAATCCAAAGAAGTCCACCGTGTACTGTGCTGTTCTTAGTGGTAGGGTATGTAAGGTGCAAAGCTTGTTCTTTACCCTAGAGGCAATGCCCCAGCGCGCCCCAGACCTTTGGATCCCCCAAATCTTCCTCAATTTGGCAGTCACCTAAATCTTTGTGTGGTTTATCTGCCATCGTTCAGCACAAATAGGGCAGCAGCTCTCAACTTCTTTTGGTCTCAAGATCTCTTGATATTCTTAAAAACTATCAAGCATGCCAAAGAACTTTTGTTTATGTGGATTATATCTGTCCACATTTACCATATTAGAAATTAAACTGAGAAATTTAAAATATTTATGTAATTTGCTCAAAAATAGCAACAATACTGAAAAAGAATACATATATGTATAACAAAATCACTTTGCTGTACACTTGAAACTAACACAACATTGTAAATTAACTATACCTCAATAAAAAGGTAAATAAATAGCAACAATAAACTCATTACATATCAACATAAGTAACACTTTTTATGAAAACATTAATATATATTCCAAACCCAAAAAAAATTATTGGGAAGGGTAACATTGTATTGCATGTTTACCAATCTCTCTAATGTCTGGCTTTAGAGAAAACACTTGGATTCTCATATCTGCTTCTTCATTCAATCTGCTGAGATATATTGCTTTGGTTGAAGTATATGGAAAAAATGTGGCCTCATGATATGTAGTTGGAAAAAGAAGAAGTATTTTAATTGTCTTTTTAGGTAATTTTAGATAGTCTTCTCTGACACTACTACAAAACTTAAGTGATAATTTCTAAAGGTTAGTTGCAATATGGAATCTGAAATCATATCAATGAACTTTAATGCACTGTTAAATTAAAATCCATTGGTCTATCTTGCACTTGAATGGATGTTTTATCCATGCGTGATTTTGAAATAACACTCATCGCTCATTCTGGAACATACTGGTTCACAGAGTTATGTAGATCTTCCAAATGTTGACATATTTCATTATACAATGTAAAAAAAAATCACATTCATTAATATCATCTCTGATCCCATCAGGAAACTTTAAGTATTGGGAGGCTGTCAAGATCATGGTGGCTACTACAAGCTTTGTAAAATTCCAATTTTCACTTAAAAGCTCCAATTTCATCATTGGCAACAAATACTGTCAGTTGATTTCTCTGAAGTGACAAGCTCACTTCATTGATTTTCAAAAAATTGTCTGCCAGTCCTTAAATCTGAATTACCGTAGTTTCAAGTAAACATGGTGTTCCATGAAAAAAAAACAAAACTAGTTCAGCTGGCAAAGCAAACAATAGCACAATTGCTCTTCCCAGAGGCAACCACTATACTGCAATATTCAGCAGAAAGAAGTGTTTTATACATTATTATGATATTATACTGCTCATTTTGTCATGTAGAATATTAAAAATTTGTGTACATTAGAATTGTGATTTAATCATATTAATCATTTTAATTGCTTCCTTAAGGACATTCTTAAGTAAAGTTAGCAATTTTTTTTATTTTTTAACTCTGGATGCATGGGGGTGAAGAATTCAATGGCTACTAGTAAAATTTAATGCCCCCCCTCTGATTCATGCTAAGACACCAGCAGTTTTGCCCATCACTGCTTTTGTACCAGGCAAATTATGTCAGTAAAAAGGCAAATTATGTCTTCATACTTTAAAATTTTAATTTAATTTTTATTTTATATTAGAGTATAGTTGATTTACAATGTTGTACTAGTTTCAGGTGTATAACAAAGAGATTCAGTTATACATATACATATATCCACACTTTTTCAGATTCTTTTCCCATATAAATTATTACAGAATACTGAGTAGAGTTCCCTGTGCTATACAGTAGGTCCTTGTTGGTTATCTCAAAATTACTTTCTTTATGAAAATAGTTTTGACCTCATAGATTCCTGAAAGGGTCTCAGGGACCCATTAGGGTTCCATGGACCTCACTTTGAGAACTGCTGGTTCAGTGGGAAGGGCTATGGTATTAGAGTTGAAACCCAGCATCTTGAATATCCTGGTTCTTCACCCAAGCATTGCCAGCGACATGTAAGCCCTCTCGGAGGAGCAGCCTTGTGGAGATTTGACAACAGGGACATGCTGTCCAGTTGTCTTTCCTCTCCCACGGGCAGGATTTCAAGTCCACTCCCCCTCCTGATCACTCCCCACTGAAATGTTAATGTGGTACCCGCTGAACACAATACTCCATATTGGGTCTGATCAGCCTGGAGTTGAGCAGAATGATACCCCCGATACCAAATTTGAACTTTGTGAACAATCAAAGCCTGAGAAGCACAGTAGAGGAACTCTGAAAATTAAGAAAAGAAAAAAATCACTATAATCTCATCACCTTGACAACCACTGTTAGGTTGTGGCCAAGGGTGACCTCAGACAATGTTGATTCATCCTGAATTTACCATTGATGAAAGTCCCTAAGGCTTTTTTTGTCCTACTAGTGCTAAGCCACGTCATCCTGGCCCTTTCTAGCTGGGTCTGGGGCCCCAGGAAGAGGGCCTGACATTCAAACCTGTATACTTCATCCATATAGAGCTGCCCTGTAGACATCTTTTGGTGTCTGGAGTCCACTGGCTGAAGTTTTTACAGCTCTGTGTGATTTTCAGGTGGGGTCCCCATCATCCATGTCAATGGCCTCTTTCATAAATTCTCCTATGGAAATGTGAATCTTGGATTATAACGTTTAACAGTGAAACCACACTCACTGATGACATATCTCTTCTAGATTTATTTCCTGTGGCTGATGTAATAAATTACCAAGGATTTGGTGACGTAAACCATAGAAATTTATTTTCTCACAGTTCTGGAGGCCAGAAATCTGACATCGAGGTGTCTGCAGGGCTGCAGAGGCTCTTTGGGAGAATCTGTCCCTTGCCTTTTCCACCTTCTTGTGACAACAGGAGTTCCTTGGCATTTCTTGCTTGTTGCAGCATCACACCAATCTCTGCCTCTGTCTTCTCAGTGCCTTCTCCTCTGTATGGATCTGTCTAATCTCCCTCTACCTGTCTTCCTTTCTCTCTCTTTTTTTTTTTTTTAAGTAAATTTATTTATTTATTTTTATTTTTGGCTGCTTTGGGTCTTTGTTGCTGCGCGCGGGCTTTTCTCTAGTTGCGGCGAGTGGGGGCTACTCTTCGTTGCAGTGTGCGGGCTTCTCATTGGGTGGCTTATCTTGTTGCAGACCATGGGCTCTAGGCACGCGGGCTTCAGCAGTTGTGGCACTCGGGCTCAGTAGTTGTGGTGCATGGGTTTAGTCACTCTGCGGCATGTAGGATCTTCCCGGACCAGGGCTCGAACCCGTGTCCCCTGCATTGGCAGACGGATTCTTAACCACTGCGCCACCAGGGAAGCCCTCTCTCTCTTTTTAAATTGACCCTCTTCACCCATTTCCCCACTCCCCATCCCCTGCCTCTGACAACCACCAGTCTAGTCTCGGTTTCTATGAATTCATTTTTTTTAGATTCCACATATATGTGAAATCATACAGTATTTGCCTTTCTCTGTCTGACTTATTTCACTTAGCATAATGCCCTCAAGGTCCATCCATGTTGCTGCAAATGGCAGCATTTCCTTCTTTTTTATGGCTGACTAATACTCCACTGTGTATATATACCACATTTTCTTTATCCATTCACCCATCGGTGAACATTTAGGTTGCTTTCATGTCTTGAATAATGTTTCAGTGAACATGGGGGTGCAGATATCTCTTCAAGATAGTTATTGCATTTCCTTCAGATAGACACCCAGAAGTGGAATTGCTGGATCATCTGATAGTTCTATTTTTTCCTTTTCTGAGAATCCTCCATACTGCTCTCCATACTGGCTGTACCAATTTACATTCCCACCAACAGTGCATGAGGGCTCCCTTTCTCCACAGCCTCACGAAGACTTGTTATCTCTTGTCTTTGCCTTTCTCTTATAAAGATACTTGTGATGGCATTTAGGACCCAAAAAGATAATCCAGGATAAGCTCCTCCTCTGAAGATTTTTAATTTAATCACATCCTTTGCCCTATCAGATAATATTCACAGGTTCCAGGGATTAGAATGTGGACATATCTTTTGGGGGGCCACCATTCAGCCCACGATACCCTCTCACAGCAGACATTTATTTATGGCCGTAGTTCTCAACCAGGGATGATTTTACCCCCCAGGGACATTTTGCTAGTGTCTGGAGACATTTTTGTTGTCACACGGAGGTGGAGGGATGCAGCTAGCATTTTGTTAATAGAAGCCAAGGATATTGCTAAATACCCTACAATGCACAGGACAGACCTATAACAAAGAATTAGCTGGTCTGAAGTGTCAATAGTGTTGAGGTTGAGAAATTCTGATTTATAATAAATTATTATTATTATATTATACTCTCTCTAAGAAACCTCCATTGTCATCTCCATCTCTTTATCCGACTTTCTCATTATAGCCTTTATTACATGTGACACTAAATACATCTTATTCTCTTTTATTTTATTCTCTTCTCTTCTATTCATTTGTTTGTCTCCCTGAACATGTCAACTCAATGAAGACAAAGATTTGTGTTCGTTTTGTTCACTGTTGTGTCCTCAGCCCCTTGAACAGCACTCAGCACATAGTAAGCAATCTCGAAACATGTATTAATTAATTTATTAGTTAAATAAAGTGCAGGTATTTCCTTTACAGTACACCAGCCACAGTGCTGGGTTATCTCATTTTGATGCTCACAAAAACCCCCGTAAGATAAGGAGTATTATTCTCCCCCATTTTTCAGATAAAGAAACTGAAGAGGTTAAGTAGCTTACTGAAGATCACACAGCTCTTAAGAGGTCAAGACAGAGCCTTTTCTCAGGTGTCCAACCCCAGGGTATATTCCCTTGTGTAGGCAGGGTGCCAGGCTCTGGAGCACAGAGATGAAGACGACACAATCCCTGTCCCCAGAAGTCTCTAGTCCAGTGGGAGAAACAGACAAGTAAGCAGACAACTATGACATGAGTCATGCAGGGGGCTCTGAGGGCTAACACAACCTTGGGAAATCAGGGGAGACTTCTCGGAAGAGGTGACATCTCAGTCAAGTCCTGAGGGACCAGGATTCATTAGTCATGGGAGGTTCTAGGCTGGGGAGGCTGGGGCAGCATGTGCCAATTTCTAGATGAGAGACAGGACTGGAAGCTGAAAGCAGAGTTGGGGCAGGGGCCATGGAAAGGGAGCTGCGAGGGATGAGACTCAGGAGTTGGCAGGGGACGGGAGGAGCCATTGCAGGGTTTCGAGCACACCAACTGCAATGCTGACCACAAACTAGAAGGTGCCGCTGCAGTGGTCCAGGCAGGGAAGGACGCAGCCTGAATGGGCCAAGTGCCACGGGACAGAGAGAGGTGGGTGGAGACGAGACAGGGTTGTCTGGCAAAATCATTGGGACTTGGGGACAGGACCCTTGGAAATTCTGAAAGAGGGGCAGGCTTGCTGGCCCATCAGTTTTGTAAAAGGTTGAGAATGGACATTTAGTAAAAGGAAATAATATGTAATACCTATCATCTGCCACGTGTTGCCGCCCCACCCAAACCCCAATCCATGGATGTTCACACTCACGGGTGCTAAGGGGACAGGAAGACAATGCGAGGACGCATCCTCTACTGCCACCTGCCCCCTGGGGGCCACGACCTTCCACAGGCCAGTCCGCATCCATGCCAGACCTTCAGCCCTGGGAATGTCTTGCTTTCACTCATCGCCTTGGAAAGGCGTCCACTCTGTTCCATTCCTTTAAAGGCCCCTGGTTCTCCTGGTGTTCATGGGAACGGAATAAACCAGCAGTTCTCAACCTTGTCCTACAACAACCCAACTAGGAACTAGGGTCTTCTGTGTGCTGCTACCCACCTCGTGGAGAACATGAGTTCTGCACAGACATGTCAGCTGCAGGTTACATGCCATTCCTGGTGCGCCTGCTACACCCCAGGACGTGTTGGGATTGGCCACCCCTGGCATAGGAAGCTGCTGTGGGTGGACACCTGCACAGCTGTCCGGTAACTGCCCCAGGCTGTCGCTGTCCTTCCCTCCACTCTGCCCGTCCTCACTCCACCGCTGCTATGCTTTCATCCAGCTCTGTTTTTGATTCCTACCTATCCTCTAACCCAGGATCCCCTACCGGTACAGGGAATAGGTTGGCCCGGTATAAGAAAAACCCAAATTGCCCTGCACGTGTGTGGCAGGCCTTGGGTGGGCCTGGGAGACAAACTTGGCTCCACTTCAGGGGCTGCATCCTGGTCATCCTTACAGAGTTGCAGTGAGGCTGTGCATATATGATGCTTACCGGGGTCTGTGTCACCTGTGGGTGATGTAGCAGGACAGCACTGAGGTGTTGCTAAGAAACCGTACCTGCGAACTAAGAAGTTAGATCTAGGTGTCACCCCTTCCTTTTTTCAACCACATAAAGTAACTGTGCTGGGTTTTAGAAGGTGGGGCTGGAGGGCTAAAAGTTTAGGCAAACCCCACTTTGGGACTTCCCACAACCTGGCGTCTCTCACCTGGCCTGGCAGAGGCTGTCAGGAGGACCTGGGTGAAGCCACTGCCACCAAACATCCCCAGCTTGCAGACAGTGCCGTCCTTGCCTTTCTCACGTTCACCAGTAGCTGCCGCTCGGTGTGTATGTGAAAAGGCTCCCAGCCTCTGACTGAGACATCTGCAGAGCCACTTCAGTGATTCAGTGATGGCCTCTCTAGACCAGGGTGGCGGGGCTGACACTTGGCTCTACGTGAGCCTGCAGGCCCAGAGTTGCAGACCATCCCCAATTTCCAGAGCAGCCAGAAAGCCTGATTTTCATGTGAACATTTCTGAATTTTTAAGGACATAATTTAAACATTTTTTAAAATTAAAAAACAAAACAAGAACTAAAATTACACACCATGGGGCCAAAGGTTGTTTAGGCCAAACCACATATGTTTATGGGTCATGGTCATGGGCCACCGGCTCTGGGTCTCCTCAGACTAAAATTCTGCTCTCTAGCCCATTACATGGGTAATCGATGTCAACTCGTGCCTGGGTGGTAGTCACAAGTATCTCCAGAACATTACTTCCGCTGTCTGCAGGACACAAACCGCCCCTACCCAGCAAAGCAGGTCTCCAGGACTTTCCCCAGTCACCCCGCCTTAGTTCCTGGTCACCACACACCTCCGGGGATGGAGACTCGTCAGCAAGGAAGAAACTGCACTTATTTTTTTTTTTGACTGCTTTCCTCTCCTGGTTTTTCTCCGCTGGCTACATTGTTATTAGGACCTTTCCTTTCGTTCACCACCCCATGAAGCTCACTGGTGGCAGGTCACCACTCTCATTGGCAAGGCTCAGCTCTCTGGGATGGCATTTGTCACCTCTGCCACCTTAGTGACCTTGTCAAGAGAGGACAGAGTAGAGTCTGAATGAGACATGCACTTTGTCACCACACCCTGGTGATCCTGAGCTTCTACCAATTAGAGGTAGAGGCAGATTAGTCCAACTATCTGGGAGGGACTGGGAGACTCCAGTCTCTGCCCACCTTATCACAGCACTGCCCCTGACTGGCGTGACTGAAACAGAATCCAGGGTGGAGAGCTCTGCTTTCTCTCCATCACCCTGCATTACCCCTGCCCTTGCATGGGCTTGTCCCATCCATCACAGCTTGGCTTCTTACCTGATAGAAAAATTTAACAACCCAGATTTTGGTGGTATCTACAGCTTCTGCAAGACTCCATTTATTTTAGCTTTTAGCCTTCCTGAGGCTATTCTTACAAATCTTGGCTTGGGACAGTCTTTCATTTATTTATTCAACCAAAAGTTTATTGAGCACCTACTATTTGCCAAGCACTGGGCAGTCATTAGGTTAAAACAGTGAAAAGTTACACAAACCTCTTCTACAAATAGTGCTGGAACAGCTGGACATCTGATCCAGCAATCACACTCCTTGATATTTACCCAAAGGATTTGAAAACGCACGTCCACACAAAAACCTGCACACGGATGTTTATAGCAGCTTTATTCATAATTGCCAAAACTTGGGAGCAACCAAGGTATCCTTCAGTAGGTGAATGGATAAATAAACTGTGGTCCATCAGACAATGGAGTATTATTCAGTGCTAAAAAGAAGTGAGCTATCAAGCCATGAAAAGGCATAGAGGCATATTGAATGTACAATCCTAAGCGAAAGAAGCCAATCTGAAAAGGCTACATACTTTATGATTCCAACTCTATGACATTCTAGAAAAGGCAAAACTATGGAGACAATAAAAAGATCAGTGGTTGTCAGGGGATGGCAGGGTGGGGGAATGAATAGGCAAAGCACAGAGGAATTTTAAGGCAGTGAAAATACTCTGTATGATACTGTAATGATGGATACATGTCATTATACATTCGTCTGAACCCACAGAACATACAACACCAGGAGTGAACACTAAGGTAGCTATGGACTTTGGGTGATTATGATGTGTCAATGTAGGTTCACCCTTGGTAAAAAAAAAAAAAAAAAAAAAAGTATCTATTCTGGTGAGTGATGTTGATAATGGGGGAGGCTATGCATGTGTGGGGTGGGGGGGCTGTATGAGAAATCTCTGTACCATCCTCCTGATATAAACCTAAAACTGCTCTAAAAAAATAAAGTCTTAAAAAAAAGTTCAACAAGTTCCTTGATCCAATGACACTTCTATTCCACTGGAGGTGATAACTGGTAATTGAACGAGTATTATGTGCTCCGAAGACATTAAAACAGAGACAGGATGCTGAGAATCCAGTAGGCAACTGCTTAGATAGGATACCAGGGAAGGTCTCCATGAAGAGGAGACATTCCAGCTGAAATCTAAATAAAGAGAAAAGGCCACCCATGCCAAGATGTGGAGGAAAAGCAGTTCTGGCAGAGGTAACAGCGGAGACCAAGGTCCTGAAGCAGGAAGGGGCTCAGCATGTGAGAGGAACAGAGAAAGTAGGTCAGTGTGGCTGGACCTGAGTGGACGTGGGGCTGCGTGATGTTGGAGGAGGGCAGGGACCAGATGCCGTGGGGCTTTTAGGTCAGGCTGAAGGCTGGCCCTTAATCCAAGTGCACCGCAGGGCTCTGAGGAGGGGAGGGCTAAGGCCTGATTTTGATTTAGTCTGAGGTCAGTCTCTCTCAATCTCGACTTACTTGTGGGCCCTCTACGGCGCCGCAAGCTTCTTGAAGGTGCCCCCACTTCCTTCCTCATGATAGCATTTGCACAATCTGAATTGCATTTGAGAGCTTCCTGTGTCTCTCAGGAGCCCGAGCAGTGGTTTACCCCTAGTTCAGCCACCATGAACCAGTCATCCCCGGACCTCCCTTCCCCGCCTCCCCTGGGCCTCAGTCTCTGCATCCACGAAGTGGGCGGGTAGAACCAAATGATGCATATGGCGTTTCCGGTCCTATCACTCTAGTTTTGGTTTGTGATTGGAAGAGGATGCAGCAAAAGTGGGATCCAGGAGAGAAACGAAAGTGAAAGATGGAAAGCATTCCTCCAGCCTCCAGGAAAGTAGGCAGAGCTGGGGGGGAGGGTAATGGGGGGGGAGGTAGGTTTTTAGAAAGCTGGCCTGGCAGGGTCCCTGTGACCCAGACTTTCGCTTCTCCTAAACACCCTAGGACACCATGTGACTCAGCCTGGCCACAGAAGCAGCGAAAGGGGAAGCTAGGGGCTCCCAGAGTTTCTCAAGGAGCAGAGAGCTGGACAGAGGCTGAGCCCGAAGGGAGAGGGCCTGGGAGGGGCGGCAGGGGAGGCAGTCTCCGGAAGGCGAGGAGGTGGAGGAGACAGTGGGGCGGTGGGGGCAGAGGCAGCCCCTGTGGGAGGACCCTTGTCTCCGGAGTGTGGGCCAGGTGTCACCAGGGGAGGGGACAACGGTTAAGAAAAGACGACCAACCGGAGAGACCCGCAGGAAAGGAGAGGGAGGGGCAGAGAAGAGGAAAGAGAAGGGTCGGCAGTGAGGAAGGGTGGAGGAAGGAAGAAGAGTTAGGGGTAGGAGGAGGGGAGAGGAGAGAATTAGGGAGCGGGAAGTAGAATCTGGGTTGCCCCAGAGGCCCGAGGGGGCGAGAAAGACAGGGAGAGGGGACAGGGGAGCAGAGGGGGAAAGGGAGAGGCGGGGGGACCAAAAGGGGTGAGAAAGGAGGGAAGGGAGGAGAAGAGAAGAGGGAGGCCGCGGGGGAGGGGCGGAGGGCTGGGGACAGGGTACGGGTCTGAGAAGCGCAGCGGGGGCCCAGGATGCCCGGGCCGCGCGCCCCAGTGGAGCCCCGAGCGTCCGGGGAGCGCCGGCCGCTGCTGGAGCGCAGGCCGCGGGGGCCCCGACGGTGGTGGCGGGCGGCGGCGGCCGCGGTGCTGCTCGTGGAGATGCTGGAGCGCGCCGCCTTCTTCGGCGTCGCGGGCAACCTGGTGCTCTACCTGAACAGCGCCGACTTCCACTGGGCCGGCGAGCAGGCGTCCCGCGCCGCGCTGGTCTTCCTGGGCGCCTCCTACCTGCTGGCGCCCGTGGGCGGCTGGCTGGCCGACGTATACCTGGGCCGCCACCGCGCCATCGCGCTCAGCCTGCTGCTCTACCTGGCCGCCTCCGGCCTGCTGGCCGCCACCGCCTTCCCCGACGGCCGCAGCTCCTTCTGCGGCGAGATGCTCTCCCTGCCGCTGGGGCCCGCCTGCCCCTCGCCCGGCTGCCCGCACACCTCGCCCGCCCCCTACTGCGCCCCCATCCTCTACGCGGTGTTGCTGCTGCTCGCCCTAGCCGCCAGCTCCGTCAGGAGCAACCTCACCTCTTTCGGGGCCGACCAGGTGAGTGGCGGGAGGGCCCGCCCCGTCGGGAGGCCCGGGGCGCGTTCGTTCGGAGGGAAAGCGATGGACCCGGGAGTCAAGAGGCTCTGGCTGCCAGCCGGCGTGACCCCTCTCCGGGCCCAGTTTCTTGATTTGAAAGAAGCTGTGGGGTTGGGGGTTTGGGGGTGTGGACCCCTACAACAAAAACGATGGCAGCAATAGTGATAACCGTAGTTGGCCTTTGACTATGTGCCACTTTCAGTGTTTTAACTCATTTCATCCTCTTAACGACTTAGAAGGTAGGTAGTATTTTTATGTCCATTTTACAGATTAGGACACTGAAGTTTCAGGACATTTATCAGCGTGGCTGAGGTCTCATAGAGAGCGGGTCGAAGAGCAGGGTAAGGGTGGCTGCACTTCAGGCCCCACACCTTGCACCCCATCTGTGTGTTGTAGGGATCTAGAGGCTGGCGGGAGCCTCTTCCTGCCAGCTGTGCTAGAGGTTGAGTCAGGCCCACGTGTTCAGATCCCAACTCTGCCACTCACCAGCCAGAGGCACTTGGGCCAATACCTTAACTTCTGAGCCTTTTTCTGTACCCTTTTGGACAGAACATGGCACATAGGAGAAATTCAATAGATATTTGTTAAATGAATGAGTAAATACTGTGTAATAACAGTATATAACATGGCTATATATAGCTATGGCTAGTATATAACAGTATATAATATAACGTGGCTATATTTTGATAGCTCTACTCAGTGGGCTATTAGACAGTAATTTTAAAAAATATGTAACGTGACTTGAACAAAACCACATACAGTGTTAATGAGCAAAAGCAATGCAAAATTGCATACAGAATATGATTACAGCCATGTGAAAAGACCAGGTGTCAACAAAAGGGGGAAACAGGAAAAAAAATCGTGACAGTAGTGTGATCAGGTGCCACTGGACTAATTATACTTTTTTCCTAATTGTCTGTTCTAAAATGTTCTTTAATTGCATGCATTACAATCAGAAAGGGGACATTTTGGAAGGAATATTGCATCCAGCTGGCATCCACAATCCAGCATCCAACACCATCTCCAGAGTCCTTACCAAGGAGTGACTCATCCAGCCCGTTTGGATTCCTTTGACGATGGGGGATTCAGTGCCCCCCAGGACAGCCCTGTCCATTCCTCAGCCACCACTGAACTTCCTGCAGACCAGGAGACCCCCAATATCTGCCAGTGGGAATCTCTCATCTTCCCTTAATTCTGCTCTTTCATTGACATCCCACTCCACCCCCAGGTGCCCTTGACTTCATTGACCTCCAGAGGGCCTCAGCCATCTACTGCCTCCTGTCTGTCCCTCCTCTTGGTGGCAGAATTGGTCTCTCAGAGGCTCGGCCACTGGGTAGCATGGACTCTGGGTGGGGCCAGGCCAGGCTGGAAGGCTGCCTGGGGGTCTGGCCTGATCCCTAGGACAGTTCAGAAACACTAGAATGATTTGAGGCAGGGATGGACATCATTTGATTAGATTTGAGTTCTTTAAAATGGCTCTGGTTACAGGGTAGGGAGTGGATGGGGGTAACACGAGTGGGCACACCAGAGCAGTGAGGGGGCTGCTGCAGAATTCAGGGGGGGCAGTCGGATGGGCAGTGCGGGGGGGAGCGGTTGGCACCGTCTGGCAGGCAGCCATACCCAGGAACTGAGTGTTTAACACACTTGCTGATTTCAGAAAGGGCCATCCATCATTCTCGACAAAGTGGCTTCTCATTTTGGGAGAGCTCATTTATATCCTGAATGGGCTGCCTGGTCTTCCCCTTAGAGTTGCAATTGTCGTATTCATTTATATCCAATTAATAAATGGAGTGCCTGCTCATAATGGGACTTATTCAATTTTCTGCTTGAAAGTCTACAGCAAGGATTCTCAGTGAGTGAGAGGCCCCTCCCTCCTCATCACCAAGAGGACCCCTCAGAATCTCCAAGGGGATGCAGTTTTAAGCGCACCTGTATGGACTAAAATTTTACATTTGGAAAATGAACAAAATACCTAGTTACCTTATCCTTAATGCAACTACAGAAATTAAAGCTTGATAAAATCTTAACTAATGGATATATATATCTCTGGGTGGAAGGAGAATAATGGATTCTGAGGTTTGGGGAGTTATTGGAACAGTGATGGGGTACAGAATCATTTATCTAGAGAGGTGACCTCCAGACATCACTGCTTTTAAAAAGTACAGATGCCCGGGCCCTGCCCCAGACCTGCTGAGTCAGAATGTGGGACCAGGGTCTAGGAGAGGTACGGGCAGCTAGTGCAGTTGATCCAAGCCAGCAGACCGGAAGGGGGCCTGGGGCCTGGCTGTTGCAGATTGATCCAAATCCAGGGTAAAGATTTTCAGCCCTACTGCCCTTGCTGGGGGGCCCATTTTTTTTTTTCACCAGGCCAGAACCCACTCTTGGGGCCGTGTCTGGGACCACTTCTGCTTTCCCTGATTATGCCAACTTCGTCTGACTGGGAGGCAAGTTGTGGTGGGAGCACAATGGAAAACTCCACTTGCATCTTCAAACTGCAGAGGAAATTTTCAATTAGACTTCTAACTGTTCTTTCAGTAATATGCACAAATCATGTTTAATAATGTGGAACAGACCTGAGACCTTGACTGGCTTTTTTCTGACTATGAAGGTGACGCACAGTATGAATTGCTCAAAGACAAAGGGATAAATCAGCTAGAAATGAAACAAGTGGCACCAGAGACATCTGTTGTGTGTACTACTTAGTGACAATAAAAAAGCAACGTGTGTCAAGGGCAGGAAGAAACAGCTGTGTCAAAATGTCCTGATCATTAACAGGTGACTCCCAAGAGAAGGGTTTATTCATCCATTCAACAAATATTATTGAGCATCTATTTAGTGATCGGGATGAGGAAAGTGCCAGAACGCCCACCCACTGATCCAAGAAGTGTCTCTGTGGGAGAGGGGGTACAGGCACACGGCAGGGTGCCCTCACACCTCCTTGGCCCTCACTCTCACCCTTGCCTGGCAGGTGATGGATCTTGGCCGCCATGCCAACCGCCGCTTCTTCAACTGGTTTTATTGGAGCATTAATGTGGGTGCCGTGCTGTCGTTGCTGGTGCTGGCCTTTATCCAACAGAACATCAACTTCCTGCTGGGCTACAGCATCATCGTGGGCTGTGTGGGCCTGGCCTTCTTCATCTTCCTCTTCGCCACCCCCAGCTTCATTACCAAGCCCCCCACAGGCAGCCAAGTGTCCTCCATGCTCAAACTTGCTCTCCAGAACCGCTGTCCCAGGCGGTGGCGCCGACACTCTGCCAGGTAAGGGGAGGGCTCTAGGTGAAGGGGCCACGTGATCCAGTTTAAAGACATTCTGGATCAGCTCCAGTGGTAGCCCTTTATGATGACCAGCTCCCCAGTGGGCTAGAGCTGCCCGCCATGACTGAGGATGTTGGTAGAGGTCAGGGTGATGGTGGTGGTAGTGGCAGTGGACTAACTGTAGAAAGTATGAGGATGTTAATGGTCTTGACAGTGATGGTGGCGATAAAGATAGGGATGATGGTGTTATTAGCGACAATGAAGATAAACGCTGGCAATGGTGATAGCCATGGCAGTAGAGTGGTGGTTATGAAGATGATCTACCAGTGAAGGTTGTTGGGATAGCAGTCTACGCTACCTGGATATTAAGTATAAGAAAGGCTAAGATGTCAGCCAAACTGGCTCCCTTTCCCATTAGCTGGCATTCAAGGGAGGAAGGTGCTGAATGGCCTTGCATGTGCACAATGGCTTCCTTTTGCCCCTCTCTTCCCTGAGTTAATTGACTACTTATGCTAAGCAAACCTGTCTCCAGAACCTTGGACCCAGTTACAGCTCCTGTCAGTGGGATCTAGACAGAAAAGGTATAGAACATGCTTTCCCCCAACCTGGTGCATTGCTGTAAGGTTTTGTTCGAATGGTCCATTGCTGCCTAACTAACTACCCCAGAACTTAGTGGCTTAAGCAACCACCTTTTTTTACCCCTCAAAATCCTGTGGGTAACTGGGCTCAGCTGGACAGTTCTGCTTCTTATGATACCACGGGGGGCTGCAGTCACTGAGGACTTGAAAGGGCT
Organism: Balaenoptera acutorostrata; assembly: GCF_949987535.1. Lineage (NCBI taxonomy): Eukaryota > Metazoa > Chordata > Mammalia > Artiodactyla > Balaenopteridae > Balaenoptera > Balaenoptera acutorostrata. The sequence goes on from NC_080072.1 coordinate 10,726,454, forward strand.
AGAACATCCAAGACGGCTCACTTTCCTGGCCGGCAGTCGACGTTGGCTGTCAACGAGGACACCTCGGCCCCCCTTTGTGTGGCCTTGCCCCCCAGGTGGCTGGAGCCTCTCCTGGCAAGTTGTCTGGGCTGCGAGAGGAGGGAGCATTCCAAGAGGGAATGTTCCAGAGGGCAAGAAGTGGAAGCTGTCGGTCCCTTGAAGGCCTTTTGGAGGTTTGGAGTCCCAAAGCATCACTCCTTCCTCATTCTGTTGGTCAGTACAGTCACAGGCCAGCTCAGATTCAAGGGCAGGGCAGCTAAAATCCACCTGTTAGTGGAAGAGCAACATCACAGACTGGGTGGGGAGAAGCTGATGGTGGCCGTCGCACCACACCGGTGTCGTCCCTTTCGGAATCTCAAAGGACGGGGCAAGGCTCTTGGGCAAGTAGGGATTAGAAGCCTCTCAGGACAAAGGGCAAAGGGTAAAGGGTAAAGGTTGATCTTTCCTGTCTCCTAATAATGTTCCCTCCACCCCTACCTCTCCATCCCTTGTTCTGTAGGGAGAGGGCCCCCATGTTGCCTGTTGAGGAGGATGGACTTGGAGACCGCACTGGGGGAACTGGGGTGTCTCAAATTGTGACAGCCTCTCTCTCTGAGTCAGGCATGGACTGGGGCTTCCCTGGTTCCCATGGTACATCAACACTACGAGCCAAAAAATCCCCCCCAAGACTCTGCTCGCCACAGCCTCTGGTCTTCCTTTCCCCAGGACCCGAGAGGCCACAGCTCTAGGATGGAATGGGTCTTGATCGCCAGCTCTGCCACAGGGATGACAGTGATAGTATTGACAGTGGCAGTGCCAGCACTGAAAAAATAATGGTGATAGAATGAGAACTCCACGGAGGGGATGGCTTTGGTGATGGTGATCACCATGCTAACGGTGATGACAGGGATGCTGGCATTGGTGATGATGGTGATGATGGCGAAAGGGATGCCGATGGTGGAGTGGAGGACGTGAGGGTGGCGATTTCCGAGATGATGTCTGTGATAGCCGCTGACAGGGGAGTGGGATTAAAGTAGGGGATGATGGGGTAGGTGGGAAGGTGGCCGTGGTGGTGGTGACGGTAGCAGCCATTTTATCTGCTGCCTCTATGGCCCCTCAGAGACCCTCCAGGTGCCCAGCTGCTGCCTGACCAGAGGTCTCCCCAGCCTGGCCCTTCCCCCCAAGAGGACATCGCCAACTTCCAGGTGCTGGTGAAGATCTTGCCCGTCTTGGTGACCTTGGTGCCCTACTGGATGGTATACTTCCAGGTCAGCACCCCTGCCCTTTCGCTCTGGGGGGACTGGCTCCCCAGGCCCCTCACTGGTCTCATCTCTCACGGTAGATGCTCAGGGTATGTGGTAAGGGGGAGGGGCTCACAAAGTGAACTGCTGCCACGTAGCAGCTGGGGTGGCGCCTGGCGCTAAGTCCCAATAATTACTCTCTCTGGATGGTAGAGCACAAGGAGCTCTGGAGACGGGTCTGAGGCCCAGTGACTGAATAAGTCACCCCATCTCTCCGGGCCTCAGTTTCCTGTTAGACTAGAGGCTCTAACAGTTCTGCAGCATTCAGATTCTCCAACTTGGCAACGGAGGCCCAGAGAAGGTGTGTCGGTTGCCCGAGGCCCCACAGCAAGTTAGGGGCAAGCTCAGTGCCTCAAGTGCTTTGCAACAGCGGTTCCCCACCCTGGCTGCGCCTCAGAATCCCCTGCAGAGCTTTTAAAAAAATACAGATTCCCAGGTCCCATCGCAGACTACCGAAAGAGAATTGCTGGAGGAGTCTCTAGTGTAATAAACTTCTCAGATGATGCAGACGCTCAGCCAGGTTTGAAAACCGCTGCTTCCCGCCCGCTCCCCAAGGGGAAGGTTACTGCAGTGAATGTGTGTGCGGGTGTGTGGAGGGTGGGCTGCAGCCTAACCCCAGCCTCTAATCCCCAGTCCACAAGGTCACTGCCTCCCACACATGCTCTGCAGGAACCTTGTTGCGAGCTGCAGAGGGTCAGGGTCATGCAGGGCCAGCCTGCTACTTGGGGGTGGCACAGAGGCGGAAGGTGTCTATGATGGGACATGTGTGTCCATGGTTGATCCCTAGTCGTACCAGTTGTCAGAATACTGACATCCTTCCATACCAGTCAGCAAACAGCTGCTGCCCTGAGCAACCCAAGTGCCCTCCTCTGGCCCCAGGCCCTCCTGCAGGATTCTCCCAGACCCCCCCTCCCTCATACAGCAACTAATGGGATAACGGCCGGTGTGGCGGGGCCCCCTGGAGCATGCTCCTGCTGCTGTCCAGGGCCACTCTGCAGGGTCAGTGCCTACGCGGTCCCCAGTTGTGTCAACCTGTGGGGCTCAGCTTGGCCTCAGTGTCAGATGAGCACTCCCTGCGGGGACAGCCATGCATTATCTTCCCCATGTCAACAAATATTTATCCACGCTTACTCCGTGCCAGGCCCTGGAGACAAGAATGTGGGCCAGACCAGCTGGGCCTGGGCTCTGGAGCAAAGCGGCACGCACAGCCCTCAGGCCTGGGAACAGAGCAAAGGAAGCTACCGGGGAGGGAGGAGGGTGGGAAGGTCACTTTCCCCCTGAAGCTGGGCGAGGGGACAACTGCCCAGCTGCCCTGTGCTACTGCGGAGGAATGCCTCCCCTGGAGCTGGGAGCATCCTGGGACGGAGGTGAGGCGGCCAACTCTGTTCCAGCCTCACCTCCAGCTCTCTCGGCAGATGCAGTCCACCTATGTCCTGCAAGGTCTTCACCTCCAAATCCCGAACATCTTCCCAGACTACCCTGCCAACAGATCTGCGGCTCTGAGGGCCCAGGGCGGTGGCTACAAGGTGAGAGACACACGTGTTCAGCCCCCACTTCAGGCCGGGCGGGGGGCTTCCTCCAAGAAAAGGAGGAAATGAAGCTGCCGCCACACTCCCGTCCCCCAGCGGCACGGCATCCTCGGGATACAGGAAACGCACCTGGAGGCCCAGACATCCTGCCAAAAGGCTCAAGTGCATACAAGACTTCAGGCCAGCTTCACTCCCACCCACTGCTGCTCTGAAGCGGGCCTCACTGCCCAGTTTGCACCAGGCCCTCAGATCAGGCACATTCGGGGGCATCGTCAACTTTACCTTGCTCCCTCCCTCTGTGGGACTCCTGGATGCTCAGATCTCTGCCTTTCACCAGGACTTTCCAAACCAGTTCCTTGGCATTTCAGAGACTCTTAAAATCAAAGATCTTCAGAGCTGGCAGATAAATGACATATCTGCTACTAGACCTCCCTTCCTTGCCCATGGCAGACATCACTAATCGATCATGGCATTCTTTCATGCTGAGCCCATGAACATTCCAGGCAGCCACTACCAATTGATAGAAGTTAAAGGAACGTGTTTGCCATCCCTGATCTAATCCATCCCCTAGTTACACAGCCGAGGAGTGTGTATCAGGGGAGGGGAAAGGACTGACTCTGGGTCACCCAGGGACAGTCTGGATGGAGTCCAGGTCTCCAGACTCCAGCCCAGAGCTCCTTCTGCTCTGCTAGCCTGCCTCTCTTGGTTCCTTCTTTCCCAGATCCCAGAAGCCTGGCTCCTCCTGGCCAACGTCGTGGTGTTGCTGATCCTGGTGCCTGTGAAGGACCACCTGCTCGATCCTTTACTGCTGCGCTGCAAGCTGCTTCCCTCGGCTCTGCAGAAGATGGCGCTGGGGATGTTCTTTGGTTTCACCTCGGTCATTGTGGCAGGTATGTCGGCCTGAGTGGAGGGCCTTGGGGAGGGGGCTGGCCTTTGTCTGGGGCTGGGGGGAGGCTGGCTCCACCAGGGGTTGATGCTGAAGCTGTGGGCCTGGGCCAAGTACACCCTCCACCCGTGGGTGCCAGTCTTGGCTTCTGGAAGATGTGAGCTGAAAGAGACCCTCCTCCTTGAGTCCAGCCTCCCCTCGTTTTGACAGACGAGGAAACTCAGGCCAGGAGAGGAAAAATGATTTTCCCCAGTGGGATGTAAGCTTTCTGAAGGCAGGGGATTTTTTTCTTTTTTATTCACTGCTATGAATAATGCACACGGGTGCTCAAAAAATGTGTTGAATGCATTTTCTAAAGACACACAGCCATTTAGCAGTTGGGGGACATTTTTCAAAAAGTATCTATTATTTATTCTCTTCCCTCTTCCATTTCAAAAGGATTTGAAGCCACTCATAAGAAAGAAGCTCTGGTAAAGAAGCCTTGCATGCTACTGCACAAACCTCAGCCCTTTTCACTTTGTGACTTAACGATCCTGAAGTTACTTAGTGTCTTTGAGCTTCATCTTTAAAATGCGGAGAGTAATTCATTCAGACCCTGTGCAGAGGCCAGGCTCTACCCTCCTGGAATGTGGTCTAGCAGGAGTGTTGTGAGGATTAAACAAGATGAAGTCGGTAAAGCACCCAGCACCATGCCTGGAACACAAGTAGGAACCAGAGGAATTAAAGCTCAATAAGTAGTATTGTGTTGCAAGTATGAAAACCAAACTAGATTCTTTTTCAGCTACATGCTTTAGTGCATTTTGTCCTATTTGATCCTCACAATAATCCTGGGATTTTTATTCCTACTTCTTGCATAAGGGAACTGGGTCTCAGAGAGGTTAAGTGATTGGCCCAACATCACACAGCTAGCCAGTGGCAGGACCAGGATTGGAACCCAAGTCACCTAATTCCATATCTGGTGTTCATTCCACTAGAGCACAGCTTTCTCCTAAGCAATGAAGGGGAAGGAGATAAACTAAACTTGAAAGCCAGGTTAGAAATGCTATTGTAATACTTGATGCTGCAGTAGGAGTCATGTGATATCATGGGAATGGGGCTGGCTTTGAAACCAGACACGCTGGGGCGCAAATACAGCCCCAGTTACTTATCAGCTGTGTGACTCAGGGCTGACTGCTTAACCTAAATTTCTCTTTCTTACTTACAAGAATGCATATTAAATGCCTCGCCTATAACAGGCTCTCAATTAACGAGAGCTGTTACGGTTGTTGAGTGCAAAACCTAGTTCAGAGCTTCCTAGCAGCCAAGGCGAAAAGGGAAGAGCTGGAGGGCCAGTGTTCTTTTCCTTACATGCTGCCTAGTCAATGACTGGCTACTTAGTGAATACCCACTACATGCCAAGCTCTGTCATGGGCTAAGCTGCCTACTGTGGGCCTGACTGTAGCCCCTCTCCCCACCACCAGGAGTCCTGGAGATGGAGCGTTTAGAGTACATCAGTCACAACCAGACGGTGTCCCAGCAGATTGGGCAGAACACATATTATGCAGCACCACTGTCCATCTGGTGGCAGACCCCTCAGTACCTGCTCATCGGGATCAGTGAGATTTTTGCCAGCATCCCAGGTATGCTGGACCCCTCCCCTGCTCTCGCACGGGTGATGGGCTCTGCCTGGTGGTGCCTCCAAGTCAGAGGTCCCACGGGCACAGCCTCTGGAGCTTGTCTGCATGGAGGAAGGCAGGGTTTTCTGAGCGGGGCTGCAGTCACCCCGTGGGGACTTATCAGCACTGGTTTGTGCCAGGCACTGCGATAGGCAGTGGGGATTAGAGGTGAATAAGACATTTCCCATACCACCTTCCCCCACAGTCCCCCTGGTGCTATGTTCCCCACCCTCTGTGACTTTGCCGTTGCTGTTCCCTCTGCCTTCCCATTTCCCAGATTGGAAGTGAACTCCCATTTCCCCTTCAATTCCCAGTCTAACTGCCCTCTCCTCCATGAGGCCCTCTCCAAGGCCTCTGGGCAAAGGCGGTCCTCTCTGTCTTCCCTTTGTTCATGTGGCCGAGGGCAGAAGGAATGGGGCGGGGGAGACACTGGGAGATTTCTGAGGTTGAATCAAAATGATTTGGTGATGCTGCTGAAGGTGGGCAGAGAGGGTGAGAGAGAGAGAGGATGAGGACGGGGCTTCTGTCACTGAAATGGGAGACCCAGGAGGAAGGGGAAGAGGGGAGACAGAGCAGTGTGGGAGCACCCAGGTGGAGGTGTTCAGGGGGGATGAGCAGGGCAGAGGCAAGGGGTCACCCAGGGGAAGCCAGGAGGGAGACTTGGCTGGGGGAGGGGAGGGCTGTGGCCCAGCAGGCTCTGCTCCTCCACCAGCCCCTTGGGTCGTCCTTCCTCCCTCTCTGCAGGCCTGGAGTTTGCGTACTCAGAGGCCCCGCGTTCCATGCAGGGCGCCATGATGGGCATCTTCTTCTGCCTGTCTGGGGTGGGCTCGCTGTTAGGCTCCAGCCTGGTGGCACTGCTGTCACTGCCGGGGGGCTGGCTGCACTGCCCGGAGGATTTTGGTGAGTGTGGGGGGCCTCCCCGGGAATGGGACATGCGTGGAGGGCGACTTGGAAAGGTGATGGCAGCTGCCAAGTGCTTCGACCCCAGGCAGATGGAAATGGCATGCTAGACTCAGAGCAGGGCTCTCGCCCAAACCCGGCCCAGCGCCCACAGCATGGTCCTGTCCTGAGCCTCAGGTACCCTAACCGCCCAAAAGGAATCAGTGAACTCAGCAGACCTCCAAGGCACCTTCCTGCTTCCGGAACTCTGCCATTCTGGCTAAGGGTCACCTTTCTCTGTGGTACTTATGTTTTAAGCCCCTGAAAGAACAGCAAGCTACCAGGGCATTGTAGACGCCACAGGAGACACCTAGGGCAGCCCGATGCTAGTGGGCTATCTGCCCTGTGTTTTCAGACCCCACCCACTGCCCACTTTGGCTTCAGCTGCCAGCGCTGGGGGAGCCCTACTCTGACCCGAATGCCAACCCCTCCTTTCCCCAGGGAACATCAACAAATGCCGGATGGACCTCTATTTCTTCCTGCTGGCCGGCATTCAGGCTGCCACGGCCTTGCTGTATATCGGGATCGCTGGTCGCTATGAGAGGGTGGCCCAGGGCCCAGCCTCCCAAAGCTGTCCCAGGAGGGGCAGTGGCTGAACACGGCCCCCACTCCCCCCACCTTGCCTCTCTCCCCCAACAGACAGCCGCAGGCCCAGCTGGGGTTTCCTTCTCAGTTTATTCTGTACCCAACATTAGGATGAAATGGTTCTCATAAATAAGGGCCCTGAGCCCTTCCTCACGACCGTGGTCCATGACAAGGGGCAGGGCAGCGGGGGCCTGGGTGGGAGTCCTTGCGAGGGACCAGGCAGGGGACTCGCATCCACAAGCACCAGAGGATGAGCAGGAGGCTGCCCGGGCCAGAGGCCGACGGCGCCGGGCCAGGCAGGCTGGGGAGGGTCAGGAGCTGCCCCGGATCCGCTCCATGTAGCTGCGCAGCTCCTCGGGGTCCTTCAGCCCCATGTCCTCACACACCCAGCGGATGTCCTCCTCGCCCGCCACCAGGATGGACTGCACGGCAGGGGCCCCCGCGGGCTCCTCGGGCAGCTGGGCTGGGGGTGCTGGCGCAAACGTCACAAACTCTACTCGCTTCCGCCGCCCCCCGGCTTCCTTCCTGGCCAGGGTGCTCGAGGAGCTGGTGGTGCCCCCAGCAGGGGCCTGGGCCAGGGTCAGGGCCTCCTCTCCTCCCCCACTCTCGCAGGGGCAGCCCCCCTCCCCCTTGGGCAGGCCAGGGGACTGCCGGTCCAGCTGGCGGCTCAGGTCCTCCTGGTCAGTGCCCAGCCAGACCCAGTTGTGCGGCTGGGGGGAGGCAGGGTCAGCAGCACCGTCGGGTGGCTCCTTGCGCTGGTAGCGCAGCATGAAGACCACACCATTGACCAGGAAGATGAGGATGGCCAGACAGAAGATGCCCAGCAGGGCGTACATGCCCAGCTCTAACTCGGTGACCCGCTGAGGGGCAGGGACCATCTCCTCCTCTTCCTCCTCCTCCTCCCTAGCTTCTGCCTTCTCCTTCCCGGCCTCCTCCTCTGCCTGCTCAAACTTGTGCCTCACATCCCCGCTGCCCCCCACACTGCCTGCCGCCCGCCGTTCTCCACCCACGCTGGCCTCTGGGGCCGGTGAGCTCTGAGCTGGGCTGGATGGGAGGGCGGGGGCTGGGGTGGGAGCGGGGGACAGCCCTAGCCAGGCGGTGCCAGAGGCCAGGGGCACACGGTGGCGGCCCCGGCGGCAGGGCTCAGGCGGGTGCAGAGCCACATGCAGGGGCAGCCCCTTGACGCCCGCCCCACTCACCACCACCCCGAGTTGGGCACCCCGCTCATAGGCTGGCAGCACAGCACCGGGCTCCTCGGCCGAGACGGACAGTCCCAGGTCACGGTGGTTGTAGAGCTCAGCGGGGGCCAGGGTGTGGTCAGAGAAGGACAGCCACAGGGAGAGGGCCACCTCCTGTCGGGCACACAGACACAGGCAGAGACACGCGAGGGCACGCACGCATGCACACAGAGACCACTCCCACAGAGACAGGCCACACGGAGGAGAGACCAGAGAGAAAACAGACACAGGCAGAGGGACAAAACACAGGGAGAGAGGGGACATGCGTCAATCACCTGTCTTCTACTCAGCCCCGCGGTCTGAGTCATTGGGAGGGTCCTCAGTTAGAGCCATCTAATAACCTCCCACTGCCACACTCCAGCCAGCCACTGCTTGATCACCTCCAGCCGCAGAGAGCTCACTACCTTACAGGGAGTCAGTCCTCATCCTGAAAACCCTAAGGTGAAGGGTGGAGGTACCTCCCATCCCCCTGTTATCAACCCCCAGCTGGAGATGTTGACCTCATCCCCCTGACCCCCCAGCTGTCACCTGCTTTGGGGCAGGAAGGGCTGACTGTGCCCAGCACGTGGCTGTGACCTCCCCGGGGTGGGCAGTGCCCCGGCTTAGGGCAAGTGAGATGCCCATCACTGGCTGCACCCGCAGCTCCAGCACCGAGACCTTGTCATCCGTCACAGCCAGCACCTGCTCCCCCAGGATGGAGTCAGACAGTGGGGAGCGCACCTGAGGGTGAGAGGGAGTTGGAAGTGGGGGGGGCCTCGTACACAGACAGCCTCCACCCTCTGAGAGCCCAGCACCCTTACAAAGGGATCTGGTTTGTGCTCCCAGCATCTGCACAGGCTGCTTTCCCACCTCTGGCACCTCAAGACCTGGCTCCCACATACCCAACCCCAGCCCTTCATACTTTGAGGACTTCCCCTGTTACACGGGCCGCCCTATTCTGACCCAATCCCCAACCCTCCTGGGTTCATACCTCCCCAGGTACACCCTGGGCCTTCCGACACTCTTCACACCTTCCCATTAACATTATGGGAGTCACCTACACCCTTTTCAGGCCGTCTGCTCACCTCGATGGAGGTGACACCGGGCTCCCGGCCCACCAGGACGCGGCCTCCCTCCAGCGAGGCTACACTCGGGTCCTGCACGCGGGCGTGCGGCGCCACGAGGTGGGACACGTCCAGCAGCCAGTCCGGGCCGAGCAGGTGGGTGAGGCGGTGGCCGCCGTCCAGCGGGTGGGCCGCGAAAGGGACGAGGAAGCGCACGCCGGCGCGCTGGTACTGCAGGCGGCAGCCGCGGACGCGCCGCTCGGCCTCCTCCGCCCCTGCCGCCTCGGGCTCCAGCACCCTGCGGGGAGCGGCGGCCCGGGGGCGGGGCGTCAGCGCGGGCCCCGCCCCTAGCCGGCCGAGGGCCCCGCCCACGGGAGGCCCCGGCTCCTAGTGGGCGCACGTTCCCCAAGCCCCGCTCGCAGCCGCACCTCTGTGGTCAGGTCCTTCCACCTGCAGGCGCCGCGCCCCAGTCCCATTTCTGACTGGTGCCTTTGCCTATGCATCAAGCCGCTCTCGCCCTCCTCTTACTCCTAATTGGAACTCTGGTTATGCGTGACGAGACCCTCTCTTATGGGGGAGACCCACGGTGCTCACTCTCTGGAGGGCCTGGGAGCTCAGATTCCAGAGGCCTGAGGCCACCTCGTCCTTGGGCTCTGGTGGGATCCCCTCAATATTTACTAAGTGCCATCTTAGGCTTTGAGGACACAGCAGGGAACAAAATAGACAAAATCCCCTCCTTCAAGGGCTTACATTCTAGGGGAGGAGTGTGGAGGGTAGTCAGACCACAAACAAGATTAATCAGATCACGTGGTATGTTAGAAAGTGATACGTACTATAGAGAAATAAGGCAGGGAAGGAGGAGAGGAGTGGAGGTCGGCAATCACAAACAGCGGTCAGAAGCTGGGTGATGGGCGGGCAGGGGGAGAAGGAACCGCAGGCAATCGGGCAGTTTTTCAGACCCCAGCTCGGGCTTATGGCTGTGTCCCCTGCACCCTCAGTCCCAGAGCGACTTCGCCAAGGCCTGCCAGCTTCCCCAGGGCTCCACCTACCCTTCTGCTGGGCCAGGTACCCTCCAGCCTCGGACCTGCTCGAGGGTGGTGTCGGTGAGTTCGATGCGCAGGGGCAGCAGCGGGGCCCACACGGTCAGCCGCAGCGAGGCCCGCAGCCGGCGCCACCAGAAGTCCACCTGCACCCCCTGGGCACCCCGGCTCTCCTTGCCAGCCACAAACACAGCGTCACAGGCCTCGGACACCTGTGGGAAGGCAGAGGACAGGGGGTGGGCTCAGCCACCCGGGACAGGTATGGACCGGGGGGCATCTCTTGACCCCCATACCATAAGAAAGGGGTACGGTTGAAATTCATTCTGTATTTTTCTGTAATGCGTGTCCTCAGATTAAGATTTCCCCATGCAGCCAAGATCCATTCCCCTGGCAGGAACAGCCCTTCCCTGAGTTCACCTGGGGCTCAGCTAGGGGAACTGGCTATTTGCACAGGACAAAATCTCCTGGCAGAGGAGGGTTTGAATCCACAACTTTGGCTCCTCGTTAGTGCTGGCCTCTGGCTTTGGTGCTGGAGCCACCAGGTACGAGTGGGCAGGCAGAGGCTGAGGGCAAGGCAGACCTATCTGCCTATCGGCAGACCGTGAACCCTCAGGTAGGAACCACTTACACAGAGACAAAGTGCTGGCACAGGTGGCCAAAGACACCTCCACTCAGGCGGCCAGAATTTAGGAAATGCAGGCTCTGGGCTTCCCCTCTTAGGGGAATTCAAAATGGGGAGTGTTGCCCTGCCTTTTTTTTAACCTCATGGGTCATTATGAGGCTCCAATAATAATAGTTGTCATTATTTTTACCATTCGATAATGATTATATTGTATTATGATTATAACAGCAATAGCTGCCGTTGTTCAGCCCCTGGTCTCTGCTGGATACTGTCTTAGAGTGCTTTTAATTCTTACAACATCCCTAAAATAGATTCCCATTTTAAAGCTTAGGAAACGGAGGCTCAGAGAGGTTGAGACTTGTCCACAATCACACAGCTAGCTGATAACAAAGATGGGCTTCAAATGAAAACTTTCCCACCATAAAGTACATGCCCTTAACTCTCCCACGTCAGTTCATTTGCCAGTGCAGTAAGAACGTGAAAGTGCCTAAGTTGGGGGTTTGGGGGTTGCACAGCTCCCACTTGACTCTGGAGAGAGTTGGTGGGACCAAAGCTGTGGTTCCCCTCATGAGGTTACTGGTGTCAAGAAGAAGCTGTTCTCTTGGGGACCTGAGTGGGGAAGGAGGAACGCTGTGTGCACCACGCGTACACAAACGCATACGTGCCACTCACCTGCAGGACCTGTGTGTTGGCTGACTCGCAGCCGATGTGCTCTGTCACCTCCACCAGAGCTCCGCCACTGTCCACGGTGACAAGGCGCACAGGGACGTGCCGCGGCACTCCAGTCAACGGCGCCGTGTTCACCAGCTCCTCAGCCTGGGGGTGCAGGAGAAGCTCAGCCCCAAGTTCTTCACCTCCCTTGGCCCCCAGCCTGTCTGGGAAGAGCTGGGGACCCCTTACCTTGGCCAGTGGGACGAGGGCTCTTATGTCCCGCTCCGACACCAGGATCTCCCACACCATTTTGTCCTTCTCTGCTTCGGGGGCCTGGCCTGGGTACTCCAGCTGCCATGTGACAGGGCGAGTGACTGCCACGCCCCCACTAGTGCCATTCTCCACCAAAAAGTCCACCCACAGGAACTCGGACAGTTCAAGGGGGCTGCTGGCCAGAAGAGAGAGAATCTGAGTGCTTGAGAGCGGCCAGGCACTGTTGTGAGCGCTTCCTGTGTTCGTGAGGTAGGTCCTACGATTATCCCCACTTTACAGAGGAGCAAACTGAGGTCTGGAGGTTATGTAACTCACCCAAGGTCACAGAGCAAAAAGTGGTAGGGCTGGGATTAAACCCAAGCATCCTGGCTCCAGAGCCCAAGTTCTTATCCGCTCAAGATCCATAGAGCCACTTTACCAACCCCTAGAATGCTTGCTGGCTCTCCTGCCTTCCTGGGCCCCCTGCACTCAGGCCTCTGTCTTCCACAGCCATTGGGGTGGCATGAAGCACCAATGTCAATTTTTACCAAGTAGGAAGATTCACTTCCCAGTCCCAGAACTGGCACTTAACACCTTGAATAATAAATAACCTCACGGTTTCCTTTGATCAAGCACCTACTATGTGCCAGGAACCAGCCTAGACGCTTGCTGGGTGGTACCTTATTTTCACAAACCCTAAGGGATGCATCATTATCCCCATTTCACAAGTGAGGAAACAGAGGCTCTGGTGGGGTAGGGCGGGGGCGTGCTTAACTGGCTTGCCCAAGTTATTTATCCAAAAAGTGTCAGAACTAGGATTCAGACAGGGGCTACAAAGTGCATGGCCTTGACCCAGACTCAGGGCATGAATAAGAAGAGTTCATAAGTGTTAAGAACTGCAACTGGGCTTTTGGAGGAATATTAATGGCCGGGAAAAAGGGACCCATTTGGTGATAGTGGGAGGCAGGGTAGCTGCAGTGAGGGTTGTGACTGGGTGGCCAGGATAGATTGTCATCACCTGAAATAAGACTCATAGACACTCACTGTTCCTGGCACGTACCTGGGGATGGATAAATAGTAGCTGAATGAACAAAAGATATATCTGCTTTGTGCTGCTTCCTCGAAGGAGTCTGCTCTTGTGCCTGCCTACGTGGGAATATGGGGGCCGGCAGCCCCCTCCCCTCGGGCCCCCTAAATCTGCCCACTAGCACTCTAGTACCATCCCTCCCTGCCCTACCCCTCGTGAGAGGTAAGTACCCACCTGGAGTCTGGCCCCGCGGGCCTGTCCCGGTGGCAGGTGATGAGGGTGGTATGGTGCTTGGAGCCCTTGAAGCGGTCCAGCTTGGCAGTCCAGAGGGCTGGTTGGGCTGGGCGGGCAGCTTTCACATGCAGCCCCTTCTTTACCTTGATCCTGGGGAAGGGGACACAGGTCCAGTTTGTCAGGGGGGTGCTGAAGTGTGGACTGGATCAGAGCGGGAAGATAAGGGACTCCAGTCTGAATCTCCTCCTCGCCATCCTCTGACCCACAAGGACCGCATCTCACGGCAGGTCCTCCCACACAGCTCTCCCCTATTCAAAGACCACTTATGACTCCCCACTGCCCACAAAGTCAAGTCTTAGCCTGGCATCCGAGGCCCTCCAGGGTCTGGTCCAGTTTCTTCTTTGGCTGTGACATCTCTCCACGCACTCTTAGCTTTAGCTGCACCCAAAGTACACGAGCACGATGCCCTTGAAGCCTCTAAGTCTTTGCTCAGGCTGTGCCTTCAGCCTGGTCTGCCCTTCCTTTCTTCACCTGCTCATTCTTCAAGTCTCCAGCAACACAGATACCATTTCCTTTATTAAGCTCTCCCTGTGGCAGGATGAATTTCCCCTGCCTCCACCCCCCTAACCCCAGCCCCTGCAGCACTTTGTACCTTCATCAGAGCATATCATCCAGTCCATGCCCGTCCAATCCCCTTCCCTACCACTAGGGGTCCCTTAGTGCCAGAGGGGGACCGGGCCTTGCTCTTTTCTGAAGGTCCAGAGTGGAGACACAGGGATTGGCATATTTTAAGTGTCTAGGGAGATCTAACAATGATACGAGTGAGAGAGGAGGGCATGAGAGACACGGAGATGGGACAGGCACCTGTGAGACACAGGGATGGGACACACACAAACCCGATTATGGGATAGGCAAGTCACACTCTGCAAATCCTTGGCAGGAGTAAGACTGGGGTAGGGGGGACTTCCCTGGTGGGGCAGTGGTTAAGAATCTGCCTGCCAATGCAGGGACACGGGTTCGAGCCCTGGTCTGGGAAGATGCCGCATGCCACGGAGCAACTAAGCCTGTGTGTCACAACTACTGAGCCTGCGCTCTAGAGCCCCGTGAGCCCCAACTACTGAGCCTGTGCACCACAACTCCTGAAGCCCGCGCACCTGTGCTCTGCAACAAGAGAAGCCACCACATGAGAAGCCCGCGCACGGCAACGAAGAGTAGCCCCCGCTCGCCGCAACTAGAGAAAGCGCGCGCGCAGCAACAAAGACCAAATGGAGCCAAAAATAAATAAATTAATTAAAAAAAAAAAAAAGATTGGGGTGGGGGACGGCTGGGGGTGGGGCACTTCCTGAAGAAAGGGACAGGAAGGAGGGCCTTCCTATGGGGAGGAGCCAGCTCTGTCCAAAGGCTAAGGACCCATGGTGAGGGTGGTAAGAGGGAAAAGATGCAGGTGAATGGGACTAGGGCAAATGCCTCTGCCGGGGCATCCCAGCATTAACCACTCCCAGGCACCGCACTTCCCAGTTTTTAAGCCCTCTCCCGTTTCCCCTCCCTGGAGCCGCAACTGCCCTGTGGGCAATGTTAGCCCACTGGACAAAGGAGTCTCAGGGAAGTGCCAGGGGAGGGGAGCTTCCTCCTTCTGATTCCAAGTTCAGGGCTGTGCCCAATCGCCGGGTCCTGCTTGCTGCCAGGGCAATCACAGTGCTTGGCCTGGAGGGGGTATGGCGGACCCATGTTTTGCAGAGGTCAAGGATTCCACTAAAGACCCCAAGAGGAAGAGGTACCTGCGCAGTCTTCCTGCAGAGGTTCCGGCCTCTGACCCGCCCCCAGGGGCCCGGTGCTCACCGCAGGGTCAGGACGCTGGCTGTGAAATTGTGTTGAAGCAGGAGGGCGGCACTGAAGAGCTGACCGGGCCGCACGGGCATGTCAGGCACCCGCAGAGTCACTGCCTCATCCAGGGGCACCTCTTGGTACTGTGGGGGGTCCGCGGGGCGCAGCTCCACGTCGCCCACTGGGAGGGCCTGCTCCCCAGGGTCCTCCTCACCGCCGGGGCCGCAGCCCCCAGGGCCCTCGGCTGCCGGCTCCAGTGTGTAGGCCAGCTCGGCCCGCGTGGCCGAGCCCTGGGAGAACCAGTGGGAGGGGAACTCCATCTCCACTACACAGGCGCCCAGGGATGGCTGCAAAGACACAACGGTCATGGTCAGCGTGGCGGGGGAGGGGAGTCCCAGCACCCAGGGCGGGAAACCCAGAGCTGCAGGGGTCCATGAGAGCAGGGCCAGCAGGGGCCGCAGACGCATCCCACGTGACACAGCCAACTGGCAACGCGACCGAGGCTAGGTCTCAGAACGCGTCCACTGGCCGTTCTTCCACCTTTGGGAACAGCCTCATTCCACAGGGAACCAACCCCAACGCCTGCCCCTAATCATGCTCCAGGACCGCCCTGACAACCACTCAGAATCCTCAGGCCTCTCAGAATCCCACAGCCCACAGAACACCTCTCTCCAGTGGAATCCTGTGCTAGACTGCAAAATAGCAGAAATTGCAATAATAAAAGTAATGCTAACAATAATACAAAGACTCACTGAGGGATTGCTCTTGTGCCAGGCATTGTGCCAAAAGCTATTCTTGCACCCATCTCATTTATTCTTTATTCCAACTCAATATGAGGTAAAAACTGTTATTATCCCATTTTACTGATGAGGAAACTGAGCCTCACAGAGGTTACATTACTTGCCCAAAGTCATGTACAATGGACTGAACTCCTTAAGGGGCCCTAAATAAGAGGGACCCGCGAAAGCCAGCAGAGCAGGAATGGAGTCAGGTGGTCCATGATCTCCAAACCTCCCAGGAGTGGTGAGCCCTCTCTTCCCTACTCCGGGACCACCCTCTGGCGGACACAGCAGCAGGGCCAGCCCAGGTGGGGCCCTCCCACTCACCTGGAAGCGGCAGGCTTGGTGAGCAGTGCCTGCAGGATGTGTGGCGTGGAGCCGGGCACAGGGCAGGCTGCCAGGCCCCGGGGGCCAATCCTGCCCTTTGAGGTGGAAGAGGACGCGGGCGTGGGGCTCCGCTGGAGTCACAGCCACTTCCACTGACACGGCCCGCACGTCCCACGGGACTGGCCGTTGGTGTGGCTCAGTGACCCGAGGAGGGACCACCTGGAGGGAGAACGGGGGTGCTCAACAAAGCAAGGGGTGGGGAGAAGCAAAAACTCAGGCTGGCAGGAGATAGCCTTTATGGGCCTCCTTTTCCCCCTCTGGAAAATGGGGAGCACAGCTAGGGCTGAGCCACACACAGCAGACCTTGGCTCTGAGTCCGGTTAGCCCAGGAGACTCTGGTGGCCCCTCCTTACCTGCTGAGTGGCGAAGGGTGGGTAGGAGGCCCGGAGAAGTGGCTGGGCCCTGGGCCAGGGCTGCAGGAGCAGAAAGGTCTCAGATCGGGAGCCCAGAGAGGAGTTGGCAGGTGGATAGCGGCCCACCTGCTGCACACGGAAGTGCTCGGGGGCATCCAGGAGCTCCAGGGCCGCCGGCAGGTAGACTGGGTCCAGGGGGTCCTGGTCACACTCCACTGAAGAGGGAGAAGGGGGAGGGATGGTGACAGCTTTAGAGCAGGCAGGGGCTGAACTCAGCTTTGTCCCGGGGCACAGCAGTGGTGGGCGATGGAGGAAGAAAAGGGTTGTAAATGTCCCATCCTCCCAGGGTGTCGGGGGGAGTCTCCCCATTTCACAGATGAGGTAACTGGGACCAGGATTTGAATCTACATCCAGGACTGACTGCCAGCTTCTGAGTCATTCCTTCTTCTGCCTTCCACAGATCCAGGCCTTCCTCACGCCAGCAGAACCTTCTCAATGTCTCCTCCTCTCCCATTCCTGCCCCCTACCTACCTGCCTCTGACACCAAGGCATTTGTGGGGTACAGACCTCCCAAGACAGGGTCTATGTAGTAAAAGATGGTGATGAGGTGAGCTTTGTAGAAGTAGAGACCCTTTCTCAGCCCCTGGGTCCTTGGCCAGACTTGGCTGGGCATCCACCCCCACTCCCTCTGCATCATCACCATGGCAACCTTGCACTGGTTTCCCGAACTTGCTCCCTTCTACCCATCCCAACTGGGTACTGGAGTGCAAGTCTAGGATGGGGGAGGGGGGTGGGAACCATAAGCTTGGGGAGAGAGTCAAAGTATTCAACCAACAGTCAGAAGGGCAAAGGACCCCTAAGACCATATTTGGTTTGTATCAACTGACTATTAGTTAGCCCTAAAAATAATAGTTAACATTTTTTGACAGCAAGCTATATGTTGGCTACTATTTTAAATACTTTACATGTATTAACTCTTTCGGGTTTTGTAAGAGCTCTGAGAACTAGGTTCTATTAATATTAATCCCATTTTATGGTTGTAGAAAATGAAGCTGAGAGGTTCAGGGACTTGCCTGGGGTCCCACAGCAGGAACGTGATGGAGCTGGGAGTCAGAGCCCAGACACCAACCATTACACACACCCTGCCTCTCCACCCTCCACCTCTCTCCACCCTGTGCTGCTTTCCACCGTGCACCCTGTGGGCTTCATTCCCTAGAGTGTGGGTCTCTCCTCCTCTGCTGGGCAGCGCCTCCCTCCTCCTTCAGGGTCAAGAGTCATTGTCACCTCCTTCTTAAGGAAACCCCCTTGATTGCGTGCCCTCTCACCAGTCCCCTCAGTCTTCTGGACCCCTGAATTAGTTATCTTCCTGTCTGTCGGCTGGGGGCCTTGCCTTACTCATCCCAGCATCCCCCATCCCTGGAGAGGATGTCCTGGGAGCCTGGTGACCTGTGTTTACGTCCTAACTCTTCCTCGGTTAGGCTTGGGTCAGTCATTTAACATCCTGGAGCCTCAGTTTCCTCACCTGTAGAACGAGCGAGCATTTAGTGACACGGTGGACAGGGGAGGGCTTTGTAAACTATGGTGCGCTGTCTGGAGGAGGGATTATTGCTGCTGCATAATAGATGTGACAAGGCTTTCCTCTTCTCTCTGTGTGAGGGGTTATTAGGGCTCCTGCTGGGTCCCCTGGGGAGGGGAGCAGGTGGCTGAAAGCAGCCCTAAAGCCAGTTCGCTCTCAGCCCCACTGCTGGGCTGGGGGACGTGATGGTTTCAACCTCCTTCTAGACCCTCTCCAGCAAGGGGCATGTGGCTGAGAAGCTCCACTCCCTGCGCCCCCCACCCCGAAGTGTAACAGGTGAGTGACTATGGCTCCCTGGGGGCAGACCCTGGCTTCTGGTCCTTCTCCTACTCCATACTCCACTGCCTGGATAATTACAAGATGCTCTGTGGCCTGACTCCCACGGACTCGCATCACTCAGAGCTCAGCTCTCTTGTCGGGGGAGGGGGGCAGGGAATGCCTCGCTCTCTGTGGCATCATCCACCTAGCAGCCTCAGCCCGCGCCAAGGGCAGTCTGCCTCCCACGCAGGGGCACAGGGGAGGCGGTGCCCCTTCCTCCAGTGATCCCCATACTCAGGAAGGCACCGATGAAGTAATTCCAAG
Organism: Balaenoptera acutorostrata; assembly: GCF_949987535.1. Taxonomy (NCBI): domain Eukaryota; kingdom Metazoa; phylum Chordata; class Mammalia; order Artiodactyla; family Balaenopteridae; genus Balaenoptera; species Balaenoptera acutorostrata. The sequence goes on from NC_080072.1 coordinate 10,744,975, forward strand.
GTCAAAGAGCTCCTTGGGGCAGGGGGAAGGCGGCTGCGGATCTCGCAGGTCCTGGGCAAAGGGGCTGCTTCCCGTTCCGTGGGGGCTGGGTTGATGGTTGCGGGGAGGAGGCCAGGAGCCACGGGGCTACAGCTCTCTGTACCGCAGATTAGGGAGCTGGTGCGTGCGGGGCAGGGGGCAGCCAGGTTAGACGTCGCGACTGGAGGGGAAACTCGTGGAAGGTGCGGGGACACGGCGAGGATGGGGGGATGACGGTGAGAGCCCGGGGACCCCGCTGGCCTTGGGTCAGGAAGAAGTTGCCAGGTTATGCAAGTGAGGAAAGCCATAGAGGCGCGAGGCTGGGGGCCAGATCCCAGGGGTAAGTCCTCTCCAACCCTCAGGGCACGCTGCGGGGCGACCCGGCTCGGGGTTTAGTCCCAGAACTCGCGGGTTCCCGGCTCCCGAGCATCCCTCGCGCTCGGCCTCTGCTCGGGCCCGGCTGCCCCTCGCCCCGCCCCGCCCCTCCCCTCCCGCTGACCTCTCACGACGTCCAGGGCGAGGGCCACCAGCAGGCAGAGCCAGGGGCCGCAGGGCCCCCGGGGAGCCGCTGCCGCGCGCCCCGCCATCCAGACGTTCATCCTTCCCACGCAAGGCCGGGACTAGGCGGGCGGCTCAGGTGGCCGCGGTCCTCCCGGCATCTCCCGGCCCGACCGGGCCGGCTGCGTCCCCGCCGCCCGCCAATCCGCGGGCCCGCCCGCCCCGCGGCTGCAGTTCCCAGACAATGGAGCGGGAGCTAGAGCTGGAGCAGGAGGGTGGGAGGGAGCGAACGCGGCTCACGGGCTGCCCCTCAGCTCCGCCGGGTCCTAGTGCCCTACGGATGCCGAAGCCCCAAGCGCCCCTGTGCTAGAGGTCGGGCAGAAGGCCACTTCCCCGGGGACTGACTTGCCTCTGCCAAAAGGGACATGACGACGTGTTCGGTTCGCTCCCTTTCGGAAGCTCCTGACCAATGAGGAAAAAGCACCTCCTCTGCCTCACCCCCACCCCACAAGCAGCTCTCCTATAAAGGCATCTGACACTTGAACCAGAACCAGAATTCGGGGTGGGGGGGGGGGACGTAGAGAACCGAGCTCCGGGGTGGAGAGGGGATGAGAGGGGCCAGTAGGGCCAGGTGACAACTGCTCTGACAGAGGAAGAGCCCCAGATGCAGGCAGCCCCATCCCTGGGAGAAGTCTGTGGGTCTCTGAAGAGGGAGGGCTGCTCTCTTTGCTGAGGGAAGGGCTGCCTCCCAGGTCCGGCCTCTCGGCGCAGCCTCGCTCGCCAGGCAGCGTTGGGCGAGGTCCAGAGCGGGGCACCTGGCTGCACGTTAGCCTTTCCTGAGCGGCTTAAAAAGTAAAAACCACACCCAGGCCCCTCCCCGAAATGCCTGATCCAATCTATGGGCGGGGTTGAGAACCGCGACGCAGAAACTCCTGTCTGGTGGGGAAGCAGGGAGGACAGGCAAGCCTCTCTCTGGCTGGGGGCCAGCCTTTTGCCACTCCTGCACACAGGGCTGGACGGGGTACCCTCCTCCCCCTCCCCCACAAGCCCACTATTGCCACAGAGCTGGTCAGTTCCTGGAAGTTTGGTAACAGGGGCTCGTGCCCTCCTCATTCCTCACACCCCTGGAGGCAAGGGTGACTGGTAACAGCCTTCTTTCGCACTCCCTTCCTTTCTCCCAGCTTCGCACTACCTGACACCTGCAGGGAGAAGTCCTGAAAGCTGAGCAGCTCCACAGAAATGGGTTTAGCTGGAGAGGGAGCAATCAAAGCAAGCCAGACTTTGAGCAAATACATTTGATCCAGAACTAGATAATAAAATAGCGTGCACTTTACTTAAAACCAACCAAGCGCTGATAAAAATATATTTCACTGCAGCTGTGATTCCATATCCAACCTCAACAGTAAGAACTGGGCATTTCTCTACTCTTCACATCACGTGTGGGGCCTGGCAGAGGAGGCCACCCACCTCCACCAAAGCCTCGAAGGAAGAATGAGCGCCCTGGTGGGGAGGGTGCAGCCGCAGAGCACGAGAAGGGGAAGGGGCTGTGCGGTGCATCTCTGCTGTCTGCTCTGTGCTCCTCCTAGGCAACTGATCTGCGATCTTCTTGGTGGCAGTGATGGAGAGAGAGATGGAGAACCGCCTGGAGCTGCGCAGACAGGAAGATGAACCCTCCTTTCTCCTTCAGGGTCTCTGAAATCCCCACAGGGGATCTCATGGCCACTGCAGGGTCCTACTTGCAGGCACAAGCCTACGAAGCAGTCATCTTTTGCTCTGGCTGAAGGGAAATCAAGATTCTGAGAGGAACCACTTTCCTCTTGACACAAAGCAGCTACAGGGCAGTTTCCTACATACAGTACGGCAGCGGGCAAGCAGAGGGCCCTGCTGGCTCGGATTAAGGCACTTGTAACAGATTCAATGTACACCCCGGCCCGGGCCCCAGGCGGGAACTTCCCCACTTCCCTTCCCCTCAGGCCCCAAATGCCCTGCCTCTTCCCCACGCTGGGCAATGAAGGGGACAGGAGCGTGCCTTGAGGGACTGTGGTTTGGTTGGAGTACAGGGCTAGCAGGAGAAGACACACAGGAAGGAAGCTGGGGACCTGGCAGGGGAGCAACTAGAGAAGGACAGGACAGCAAGAGCATTGGAGGAAGGCAAGGCAGCAGCTGAGTCACGGGAGGCCGCTGGCAGTGATCAGAGGTGTCTGCTGAGAGGAGATGCAGAAGCTGGCGGGAGGCCCCCCACCTTCCCCTGGCTGAGACAGGTGGGGGCAGAGAAAGGGTGAGGAGAACCAGCCCCAGACAGAGAACCACAGAGGACCAGCACAGGGGATGGTATTTCTCTCTCTCTCGGCTAAGGGGGCTGGTGCGGAGACAGGGCTCGGAGACAGAGCAAGAAAGGGGCAGGGGGCTGGAAGGAGGGCTGTGCGACCCAGAAGCAGCTCGGCTCTTTGGTATGACGAAGGTGGCAGTGTCCGGCGTCCCTCTCACTCCTCCTCCACGCTCCGGGGCCCCTTGGCCGCTCGCCTCTGCCGCCAGCGCAGCTCCTCCACCTGGCGCTCCAGCCCCCGCACCTTGGCCTCCAGCTGGGCCCCCGAGGCCCGGGTGCCAGTGAGCCGGCTCAGCAGGGCGTAGAGGGTCAGCAAGGCCAGGAGGAGCAAGGCCCGGGTGGAAGGGTCGGGCACTGACCTCACCAGGGCCACAAAAGCGGCCAGGAAGAGGGCAAGCTTCAGGCCCCACAGGATCCGCCCCAGCAAGGCCAAGACCAAGCCAAGGAGCAGGGACAGCAGCCAATAGGCAACCAGGGCCCCCGCTCCCCACAGCAGGAAGGTCTGGACTTGGCTGGGGCTGAGCTTCAGGTCCTGGGTGAGGTGATCTCCTGGAAGGGGAGAGAGTCACAGAATCAGCCAACCTGGTGCCGTGATCAAGAACCAAAAGGGGGAGGAGCCAAACCCCCTTGCCAAGGAAAAATCCTTTCCCACCGGGTCCTAGAGCTTAAATCTCAGCTCCGGTTCCAGCTGACTGTGGGTAGACTACTTCCCTTGGTTGAGCCTGCTGCATCTATTTAATGGGAGTAATTCTCTGGGCTGTGGGTGACAGTTATGGCTTAGCGTGATGTGGCAGTTAGTAGCCTTCTCTTATGCTCGCCTCTGGGGAGACCTGGGAGATGCTGAACAGCCGGGGAAAAGTCTAGACCCTGAAAAGATAAATTCCCACAAACAGGAAGGGACAGACTAAGCTCCAGCTGATCTAACCAGTTCTCTGCCACTCACCTTCTAGCCCCAAGACATTCAGCAGCTGTGCAACAATCCCAGACAGAGTGAAGAAGGCCACAGAGATGGCCGATGAGATGACCCACGTCACCTGAGCCAAAGTCTGTGGGAAGAGCAGGGCATGAGTTGAGTCCATAATTAATGATGCTCTTCTCTTCCGAGTCTCACCACCGCTGCCCACGAACATCTCTGCCTGCTTCTCAGCCTGGCTGAGGGGTCCCTTCCACAGCCACCTTTCAGTGCATGGGGACGGACGGCGGGCCATTTCTCCTTCCTGTCTGAACTGGAACCCAGGACACTTGGGCCCTAGTTCAACTGATGTGCTGGAATACTTTGGTGGTAGTAGTGGGTGAACGTGGGCGTGTGGGGGGATCATCAAATCCCTGGAGTAGTCACCCTGTAAAACTGGGGTCCTCCTAGCCTCCCAGGGACTCATGAAGGTGTGTGAAGTAACATCGGTGGAGGGCTAGGATATTTCAGTGAAAAAGAAGTCAATCAGCTCTTCCATATTATGCACTTTATAAATGATTGTTTCAGACGACCTATCACAAGTATGCAACAGCATGCTTGGGATGCCATTAGGTAGAAGAGACAGCCCTGCGTAAGAACCCTGAGTCATCCTCACCGCCACCTCTAAAGGTGACAGAATGAACTCAGGTCTTGATATTTTGCCAATTTAAGACTTTAGGTCAGATTTAGACCAAAGCCAGACTCTATAGTCACTGGTGACATAGGTTGATAAAGATGGCTCATTTCCCAGCCTTTCTGGCAAGAAAGGGCAGGAATAAGGGAAAGATGGGGGTGGAGTTAAGGCCCTGGGGTACGAATGAAACAATGAGAGTGCAAAAGGCCGGCGCTGTCTGGCTTCATTCTGTGGAACTGGGGGCTCTCTGCCCCAGGGATCATGACACACAGAGGATGTGGAGCCAAGATGGGCGGCCATGAACAACGGCTCCTCTGTCCTCAATGCGCATAGCCACAGCAGGGAACACCTTCCTTACCTCAGAAACTAGGTGCGTGGTTTCTGGCCCAATCCAGGCATCCAAGGTTCCCCGCACAGATCGACCTATCTGGCTCAGGAGATCAACTGGGGCCTCCCTCTTCTGCTGGCCTGGTGACACAAAGTCTCGATGGGACTGGGATGACGCTGAGTGGAGGAGGACGAGGGCCACTAGGAACATCAGGACGACTTGGAACAGATGCTTGCCCCATGGTGAACTGCTGCCTGAGCCTGCCATGGCTGGGTCTGCCAGAGAAGAAGCATGGGGTGAGCAGAGGGCCCGAACTGGCCGAGAAACCCACTGTCCCCAGCGTGACGGGTCCCAGCACCCCCCTCCGCCCCTCCCTGTTAGCTGACAAAGGCAGAACTCGGACTTCAACTTAAGCTGGGCACAACCATCTCATTCACGGGTTCCTCTCTCACGTTCTTTACCACTTGCATATTAACTAGCCAGCGAGTATCAGTCAATGCCTTAAGGTGGATGAGAAGATCTAAGGCTTATTCCAGTTCTAAAAACCTGAAGGCCTGCCTTTGTGTCTTAGGTGCTTTGGGCATAAAAAAAAAAAAATTATAAGACAATATGGCTTTGGGCTTCCCTGGCGGCATAGTGGTTAAGAATCCGCCTGCCAATGCAGGGGACACAGGTTCAAGCCCTGGCCCGGGAAGATCCCACATGCCGCGGAGCAACTAAGCCCGTGTGCCACAACTACTGAGCCTGTGCTCTAGAGCCCACGAGCCACAACCACTGAAGCCCTTGCGCCTAGAGCCCGTGCTCTGCAACAAGAGAAGCCACGACAATGAGAAGCCCTGGCACCGCAACAAAGAGTAGCCTCCGTTCACCGCAACTAGAGAAAGCCCGCGCATAGCAACAAAGACCCGAACGCAGCCAAAAATAAAAACAAACAAATAATAAATAAATTTATTTGAAAAAACAAGACTATACAGCTTTGTCCTCAAGGAAGTTATAATCTACTTAAGATAGAGCTGATATTTATATTTTAAAAAACCTTAAAAAATAGCACTCGAATAGGATTACCGCTATATAACGATGTAAAGAAAAGTGCTCAGTTAGGTGCACAAATAAGAACCCACTGCACATAGGCCATTCGCTCTGCAGGACCATCACGTGAGGTGGGCGTTATCCTCCTCGCCACTAAGGGGAGAGAGGAGAAGAAACGGGAGACTTAGGCGTTAAGCATTTGCCCAAGGAGAAAGGTCAGGAGTTAAACCCAAGCTTCTGCTTCCAAAACGCAGAAGTGAAGGTGGTTGCTCATTGGAATCACCTGGAAGCGGCACAAAGTTCCGATACCTCTGCCCCAAGCCCCGAGGTTCTGATGTCACCATCTGGGTGTGGCCCAGGCTTCGACCTGCAAAAGCGCCCCAGGGGATTCCACTGTGCAAAGCTGAGACCCACTGATACAGAGATGACCTCAACTCCCCAGCCCCCAACGTAGGCAAGGAGTTAAAGCGCGACTTTTAAGGAAAGGTATTATTATTATTAACAGAAAGTTAACCATGCGCCACCTATCTCGTTTAATCCTCACAACAACCCATCAGTTAGGTATTGTTCTTATCCCCCATTTTCCTGATGAAGAAACTGAGGGAGGATAGGTAGTAAGCGGGGGAGCCAGGATTTGAATCCAGGTGCATCTGACATCAGACCCGCTCACACACACCACTGTGTTGTATCCTCTCCAACTTCAGTCTCAGAAGTGATTTGGTAAGTCCTACAATAGATTATTCATGAGCTAAAATAGACTTGGCATCTACCAATCCACTCCATGAGTTACTGGTGACAATCCACTTAACCGCTTTGTGCTCTGATCTCATCTGTAATGTGATACTGTAGGCAAACTAAGACCCAACAAGTATCGACTCATTGAAGTACGCGTGGATTCGGCCAAGAAAAACGTTTTTAGTTCCAACTTCTATTTGCTACCACGCTTGAGAAAAGGCAAATGGCACCAGCAAATCCCGCTCTCTTCCAGGCTCAGAAATGAACCGGCAGCTCCAGGGTGTTTCTGTGATTCAGACCTGATGAGCAGAGAGGCTAAGCCATGTCCCTGAGGTAGGAGCAGCCAGGTGTTCGAAGTTTTTGTAGTTACCAGGGCACCCGGGAGTCGGCCAGCAATCTGGGGCCATCAGGATGGAGGAGAGCGAAGAGAAGATATTCCCATTCTTGTTTAGTGGGAAGGAGCAGGGTCCAAGAAGGAGTTATAAAAATATCACATTCGGGGCTCTTTCTGGCCCAGAAACAGCTGCTCCAAGTCCCTCCTGAGGCCTGCAGGTAAAGCAGGGCTGCAAAACATGCAGTTCATAGGGAACGACCTCAGGCTGGGAAGCCTTCTACTCTTTTTGGCACAAATCAAGAACCAGATGGTTCCTGCCTGCCGGTGGTCAGAGATGAGGAAAGCACAGGTCAGTTCCTGGTCTATCTGGGTCATGACCACACTGGGGACATAAAGAGCAGGGTTGCTATCTTGGGTTGGATTCTATATCCAAGGACCTCCACCAGGAGGGATCAGATGTTGTCTCCTCTCTGGAAGGTCAGGGTGACATGAGCTGCTGCCCCCTTGGCAGACTTCTGCGTTCTGTGCCAGCCTCGACTTTCAGGCGGCCATTTGCTCCAGTCAAGGGGAGCTGGGGGACCTTGAAATAAACTCTCCATGGGGTGGCTGGCATTGCCCTGCCAGCTGACCTTCCAAAGGGCACCGGAAACCAAATCTAACAGGATTCTGGAGCGTGCCCTTTGCAGATAAGAGAGCAGATTACTGGCTCGGCCCTTTCGTCCAATTGTTTTCTTTAACAGGATTCTTTCTCATTTCTTTTTTTTTTAAACATTTTTATTGGAGTATAATTGCTTTACAGTGGTGTGTTAGTTTCTGCTTTACAACATCTTTCTCATTTCTTCTTCAGCAAGAGTCTAACCCACCACCATTACGCTTCCTCACTTCAGCCCGATCAAATACTTTTAATAAAGAGAAGCCATGGTAGTCAGGAGCCGAAGCAGTCTTGAGCTCTGAGAGGAAGGATGTCTTAAACGTCTTCACCTCCTGCAATGCCTGACCTCAGAAAAATAGCAGGCACTCAACAACCACAACAAATTGTGTGTGTGTGGTGTGTATAGTGTGTGTGTTGCTTTATAATTTACAAAGTGCTTGTTCTTTCACCATCTCATTTAACTCCTGTAACAATCGTATGAGATACTGCTACTCTCCACGTTTTACTCAGAAAACAATGGCTTGGAGAGATCAAGTGACTTGTTAAAAGTACACACATCAGGACTGGGACTTGACTCCAGAACCCAGGATCTAAACCTTGCCCTTTTGCTCCTTCCACACCTCCACTCTGCCTCAGTAAAGACATGGTCCCTGCCCTCAAGGTGCTTAAAGTTCTGCCCCCAAATCAACAATCGCAAAGTTAGAGGACTAACTATCCAGACTCCCACGAGGAGACCACCCTCCAGAAGATGACCCACCTGCTGGGCTCACACGTCATAGTTCTGCAGCAAGAGGTATGAGGACAGCCAAAAATTGGGACTAGACCTGCCACTTTTGTTCAGGCAGCTGCAACGGGGCTCAGGAAGGGACGGGCTGAGCTGGGGAAACTGCTTCATTGAACTATGGTAGTGAGGAGCCGCATATGTTTAGCTGTGGTTTGCTAAGAGGGCAGGGTGGGGCGGTCCCCACACCCCCTGCCAAGGCTCCTTCCTCCCCCGTAGCTTCCTCTCGCACTATGAATCACGACGTGGCAGGAGGGGCAGCTGACTTAGTACCCTCTGCCGGCTCTGATTTCCCCATCGGTGAGGGACTTGCCCCTTTGGAACAGCGGTTCTCGACTCTGGTTGCCCATCAGAAGGGCCTGAGCCAGTTTAAGCTAGAGGGTCTGCTCCACCCCTACCCCGGGGCTTCCTTACTCCGACCCTCCCCAGAGACGGGCTCAGGCTTTTGTTTTTAGAGCTCCCCGGGGATTTCTGATGCATAACGGGACAGCTGCCACCAATGATCACCAGCACAGGGAAAAGTCTACTTTGGGCAAAGCCCCCAGAATGCAGCAGTGGACAGAGGACTCTAGACTTCCTTCTGTCCCAGGCTCAATTCTGCCACACACTAAAAACCACTACCTTCTGTCTTATTACTTAACCTGTCTGAGTTTCAGTCTCCTCAAATGTAAAATGGCATTAAGCAAGGTTAAGAGTTATTGCAAAGAGTTAACATGTTTCTGCAAGAACTTTGTAAACTGCAAACATCTATAGGAACGTTGCAGTACACAAACTGCCAATATACCACTCATTGTATTGTAGCATCATTTACCAGTTTCTATGCCTGGCTCCCCCATTAGACTCTGAGCACCTCCTCGTCAGACTTAACTTTTCTTGGAATCCCCAGCGCCTAGCACAGAACAATGACTAATAAATGCTTGTTAAATGAGTATTAGAAGCCCGCCAAGAAGCGGTGACGGTGGCAATGGAGAGCCATGGAGAGGTGCGGAGAGGAGGCTATTTTAAAGTTGATCCAAATATGCAGCGGTCACCCAAAAAGCACAGCTGCGTGGAAAGGAAGCTGCTAGACCGGGTGAAGCTGCCCCTGAGAAGAATGAAATCAGCGTCCCGGCAGGTGGGGGCAGCCCCGCTAAACCCCTGACAGCTGCTGCTGCCCAGCAACTGTTTGGGGGCCGGGCGACGGGCAAAGGGGCAGCCTCCCAGGCGCACGACGCCTTCCCCAGGACCCATCTTCCCCGAGACAGGGTGTCAGTGGCATGCATGTGCTATTTCGAACCGCGTGTCCCCTGCCAAGCTTGCTGGGTGGCGTCACCGGCAAGGGATACGGCGCGGCCCAGGGGTTCGGGGTACCCCAAAGGGCTCGGAGCGGGGCCGCGGGAGGCTGGGCCGTGGGCGAGAGTCGGGGGCGAGGAGCTGAGCGCTGGCCTCGTCCCCCAGCCTGACAGCCACCCGGCTTTGACCGGACCTCGGAGCAGCGCTGGGAACTCTTCTCCCCGGAAACGCGCGCCTCCCGTTACCTACTAACGACGCCCCCTGTTGCATAGCAACGAGGATCCGAGTCCCCAGGTAGTCTCCCCGCCACGCGACATCGGAGCCCTCTCCACTCGTGCTCGCCAGGCCTCGCGGCTCCGCCCTGTTCCCGCCTGTAGCGGCCGCCGCAACCCAGTCCCGGGTACAGCCCCGGAGCCCCGGTCTCGGGTCGTACTCACCGGGTTCCGGCCACAGCTGTTCTTCACGTGCAACTTCACTAAAACGCGCCACTAAAGCCGCGCCACTAAAGCCGCGCCTCAGTACTGGGGCGTTGGTTTATCGTCTGCGCACGCGCGAAGCGGGATTCGCCCACGGACCGGCCGGCCTCCCTCACAGCCCAAACCTGGTGCCGGTCAGCGCATGCGCCCTACCCTCTGGTTACGTTTTTTTCCCAAGCATTCCCACGGAGAGAAGAATGGGGTCGGAAGTTAGAGCTGGGAACGGAAGTATCTGGCAGGAAAGGGGAAAGAGGTGACTATGTCTGGGCTATAGAGTGGGTAAACTGGATCTTTGAATTTGGAGTGGAAGCTTATCCGCCTCTAAAATCCGCTTGGCATTTCGGGGAATGTAGTTTTCCCTCTACGTGGTGCCTCCTGGGGTATTGTGGGAAATGTAGTTCTAGAGGCGCCTCAGAGCACCTGGTCTTTTGAGAAACTTTTCGCGCTAAAAAGGTACAAAGGGAAAGGGTTTTAGAGGAGCAGTAAGAGGCGCACAACCGGGAAGATGCATCCTTTCCTTCTGAGAGCATTTCCACACCCAAACTCTGCAGATGGCTCCTAAATGTTCTCCCAGTTTTAGAGAGGGAAGGGAACCGACTCCAGACGCATTTCTATATATATATTTTTTAAAAAGCAGCATTATGAAGGGGAACGCCAGGGGATTTGGAATGAAGTGATCTTTGGTCTGCTTTGTGATTCTAGCAGGTCACTTCATCTCTCTGGATCTCCTTGTTTCAACTTTGCTATTGTTAGAAAGAAAACTATAGGCTCGAAATGGAGTCACTTATTGCTAGGACGAGCCCCCAAACCAGGGATTAATACCTGACCTAGCTGAACTTTCAACCTCCCCCAGAAATGTAGTCTTAACTAGTCAGTCAGGAATTTTTTGGTCAGCACCAATGAGGCAATCTGTCACATGGGCTCTCTCTTGCCCCCAAAGGAAGATGAGATAATCTGCTATATAGACCCCTTCCATTCCCCATGGATAGGTTACCTATGCCTAAAATAATCTCCTTTTTTCTGTTTATGACTTCCATGTCCTGCCTTTAAAAACCCTTCCCTTACTGTAGCCCTTTGGAGAGATGGCCTGCTGCCTGATTCATGAATCTTTCATAGCCAGTTAGATCTTTGAAATTTACTGGGTTGAATTTTGCTTTTTAACTGTATAAAGTACAAGAAGGTCCTAAAAATACCTCTTCAATGCACAGTAGGTGTGGAGATTCAATGAAATAAGGGGGGTGAACATGTTTTTAAAAACATCCAAGTAGCTGTCCAAATGCTTTTATCACATTGGCTGACATAGGCAGGCTCCCCTTTGATGTTAAAACAGTTCCTGAAACTCAACACTCTAAAATAGAGCTCTTTTTTCCCTCCCTCCCTGAATCAGCTGTCTGATTCAGCCTTCGATAGCTCTGAGGAACTGATCCCAAGAGGTAGTGGGAGAGGCCAGTATATCTGTGACTTTGGCTAAAGGGTATGTGCAATCCAGCATACATCTCAGCAGAAGGTTACTGCTAGCCATGAGGAACAGGTATGTCAGTTCATGATTTTAGGGCTTTTCTAAGTATGGGAAGATGCAAGAATTTGGGTTCATAAAACATTTTCCTGTCGTATCTAACTATCTAAGGGCCAGTTTTGCCTGTTTTCTCAAAGCACAGAGTGGATCATTCTGTTCTTCACCCTGAATTCCTTTCAGGGTGTACTGTAGTTCAGCAAGTACAGTGGCTTAGGACTAGTAGACTAGTCCTTAGTAGACTTGTGGAACTGCATGGTGAGTAGCATTCCTTGTTTTACAGTGCCCCCCTGTGGTCATAAATTTAACCAAGGTTTGGGAGGCATTTCATAACCAATTTGTCCCATGGGGCCAGCAAGGCTTATTTCTAGGTCAGGCGAGGATTTCGTGGATATGCCGCCTAATGTGAAATTACTGGACTAGACCCTGTTAATTGTAGCCATAGAAGTATCTGAACCACCTGTATTACTAGTCTGTTACGGTTCAGGAAATGATTCTCTCTTGTTGCTTCTTCCCATATCTAGAGTTACACTCTTACCATCATTTTAATTTTTTATAGAACTATATATTTGGTCAACTGTTTCAAGTTGCTTAGTCATCATTATTTTTGTTGGAGGCTCAATTGCACATTGGGTAATACAAGAAATAACAATCTTGTAGAATAGGCAGAGGACAAGTAGTATAGCTAGCAGCATTAATAAAGTCTGAAGTAGGAATTTAAACTAAGAACTTTCATTAGGTGCAGACCCTGGCCACCTGACCCAGTCTGTTCCATACCAGTCACTATATTTAAGGGTAATGATAAATTGGCATTGTTCATAAGGTACTCAGCCCAATTTCCCAATGTTATTAATCTGATTATCCTTAGTATAATTTAATTGTTCCCAACATAAGGGGGCTTTTCAATTTAAATGACTGTAGCCTGGTGTTAACCATATAAATCCATCCCATAATTGAGGGACAGTCTCTCCCAATAAGCAGGAGGTTATGGTTTTTGACTGAAATTTAGCTCATTGTTCCGATTGAGCTGGAGTGAGTAACCTTTAAAAAATATTTGTATTTATGGCCAGGGTCAGAGCAGGTATGATTGACTGGCCAAGTGAGGGGGTCTCATCTAGCAATATCAACAGTGGCCTGAACGGAACTATAACTTCTTTCTTCTGGAAAAAATTTCCTAAGGGCCATTCAATCAGAGGCTTGGAGTGGAGAAATCCACCAAGGTAAACCAGAAGTACTGGACATAGGTAATTGACCATAAACCCAACAATTGGATTGATTTTTAAACTCTGCATAGGACTTATGTACCGGTTGTAGAAACCAAGAAAACATTAGAAATTATCACACAGGTCAGGCCCAGCATCTTGGAATAGCTGTCTACTTCTGGTGTTGTCTTTTTTTTCCTGGTGCAGCTGTAGTTTCTCCTCTGAGTGTCGTTTTAAGTTGATGTTGAGGTCAGCAGTCCTCTCTATAGGCCAGTCTGGTACAGAGGCCCTTTTTAAAGTGGGAGATAATGAATCCAAGAGTCAATTCCCTTCAGTTTCACTGCACACGAGCTAGTTAAGAGTACCTGATAAGGATCCTTTCATCTAGGTTGGAGAGAGTTCTTTAAATGATGTCTTTTCCAGTATGCACAATCTCCTGGTTGCAGGTCATGGGGCATCTGATCTTCATCCAAACATAACTAGGGTAAGCTTCAGAAACAAGATTAGAATGTCCTTTTAATAGCTCAAGTAAACCTTACAATAATGCAACTTAGTAAAAAGGAGCCATCTAGGAAATGAGTCTTCGGCAGTAAATACCGAAACTCAAAGACTACTAACAGCACTAGAACTTAATATCCACAAGGGTATATTACTGAAACATAATTCTTATCTCCAAAACCACCCTCATCTCTACCAAATATAGCCAAATTAAGACTAATTTGCTTGCAAAATGAGTCTGGTTTCAATAAACTTGGCCTGATTATTTACATAAGTATAATTGATCATATATGGTCTTTTAAATTGGCTTTGTTGGAACTTTTCATAAGGAATCTCAGATTTGAACTTTAAAAGTCCTCTCAAGGCCAGGAAAGACATGCCAAGGACTTGCCATTAGATTCTGTTTGGAATACCTATAAATTTGGGTGAACCTCTTTCTTCTTGAGGTACAAAATATCTTGAGGTCCTTGCATCTGCCAGGAGGTGGCTTTCTTTATTCACCTGATAAGGCTGTTGGGGACCCTGTATGCAAGATACCAGACTGTTTTTTCAAGGGATTTATGGCTCCATAAAGTCAGTCTTAGTTCCTTAAAGCTGTCTGGTCATATCTGAGCCTATGCACATCTCTCTCTATTATGACATTCCAATCAAAGCCTTGATAGTATAACGAATGTTTCCAATTGTGTGCTGTTATAAGGAGAGTAGATTCTTATTGAACTTACGCAAATAACCATATTGCCATGAAAATAAGAATACTAAGAGTTTCCAAATTCTGGAGGGATCAGGTAGAGAGAAAAGATAAATGTTTCAGTTCTGCTTACAAAGGTATAATTTACCAAATTGCTGTAAGTCACAGCTTAAGGGGAAAGGTTTGCTTATATCTGGAAAACAAAGATTAAAAGTCAATAATATTTCAGACAAAAAGTCACACTTGTTGATCTTGATACTTCATAGTTTTATGAAGCCATCAGGTTTTCCATTCGAATTCTTTAATTTCTTACCCAATTCAGCAGTATAATCTGAAGGTTATCAGAAACCTGTACTTATCAGAAAGTCCTTTCTATGAATCTTCTTGAAAATGAAGCATTTTTGCAAAAGCATCAGAGCGAAACAGTAATTATCTATAAATGACAGGAGACTTTAAAAGGCATAGTTAAAGACCTGATTACAATGCAATTGTCAGAGAAATTTAGTTATTTTTGTGACATAGAATATTGAAATAATAACTAGAATTATGACTGATAACATTATGACTGATAACATTATTAATGTTATAATGTAACATATCTACATTCAAATTTTAGAAATTTCATATAATTTCTAGAACATTCATGTTAATAACAATTACCCATAAACGATAACCTAAGAAGGTTGACAATGCTTCCCCTGTAACTTAACATACCAAGTAGTTGGGATTGACATATATACACTAATATGTATAAAATAGGTAACTAATAAGAACCTGCTGTATAAAAAAAAATTAAATTAAATTAAAAATTTTTTTAAAAACCCAAAACATACCAAATAGTATGTTAGATATTAGTTTAATATCTTTCTTTGAGATGTTTTAGTATCTGAAGTATCCCAAAGTTAGCTAGAAGTCAAAAGAACTTTGGGAGTTCCCTGGTAAGATCCCCCATGATGCACGCACGGAAGTTTGTCAAAGATATCAAAAGATTTCAAAACACTTGGTCAAATAGGATCATCCGTCACTGTGAAACAATATTTATTCACTTAATCAAGTGACAATAGAAGATTTCAAAGGCAAATACAAAAAGTTACAACAGATTGTTTAAAAGGTAGAGAAACTTTACATTCTGCTATCGAAAGCAGATCAATATTCCAAGAAAACTTTGCCCCTCTTGACAGAGAGAGAAAACCAAATTCTAATTTTGTACCAGCTTATTTTTAATATTTAAACTCATTCAATCAATTAAATTAATTCCAATCTTCACCAGTCCTTATCACATACAAAACTCTTTTCCTAGATAACCTTCAGATTTTGTCCTATGCTTTCCCTTTCTCTCTCTCTCTCTCTTTAACTTCTTTTTAGGACAAAATTACTTCCTTTTCCCTTAACAAAATTCATTTCCATTCCTTAAACCTTCTTTTTCCTTTGCACACAAATATTTTTTCCTTATTAATTTTTGGAAGTTTTAATTATATTATTTTAATTATATTCTTTAACTTTTAAAAACCTTAATTCCTAGTAAAAGCTAAGAAGTAAGCAATTATGAACTCTCTTAATTAGCATTCTGTAGAATGGCAAACTTATTAACTCTATATTTCTAAAAACATGTGCTTTCTTATAAAAAAAGTCTCAATTAATAGTTCTAAATATCATTAGTTTCTCTGTAGAGGGAAGCCTATTTTACTGTTTCAGTATCTTATTTTATTTGTAAAGGATCTAGATAGTCAATAAACTTCTAGATATTCAATAAACTTTAACTTAACTTAGCAAAGCTCTAAAGTTTCAAGTTACCAAAAACCTGGAGAAACTATTTTTAAGAAGACATACGATAAAACATAATTTTTCCTAAAGAGTTCATCTAAAAACTCTTATCTCATTTACATTTAATTTACTTGTAAAAATCTTACTACAGCAAGTTATTTTTCTTGCTGACAAATTTTGTAATAGAGATAATAAGATCTTATTTGACTTTTAGTAAACCTACATACAATAAAAATACTACACTTAATGCTGATTACTTTAAAGACATCTCAGTATTAATTAAACCAACAAACTTTAACTTAATACCAAATATTAATTTAATACTGAATATTTCCCAGATCATATGAACCTGAAATCCATTTGGGTTAGTTTATTTATATTTCTGAGAATTTATATAAGTGCTTAATTTCACTTAAGCCAATTAAATAGAACTCATTTACAAATTGATTTTGGCAATACCACCTGCGGGTAGAAACATATCATATCTATAACATACACACAAACATGTAGACAACACAACCAGAGATCTCAAAGCTTCATTTAAAACTTAGTCATGAATTGGATATTACAATATAAAACTCATTTGTTTATATAACAGAATAAGTTGTTTACTTGCTTGAGTTTAAAAAGGCCTCTTTTCCATTTTTTCCCCTCCAGTCTCAGGAATTGGAGATGGTCTAGATAGATAAGAGTTCCTGAGAGCCCTGGTAGAACGTTTACATCTCAAAGGCACAAGGAGAGAAATGCAAGCTCCTCCTAGAAGGACTTTTGTTCCGTTAGGTTCAGAATTTTGAAAAGATGTTTTATCAAACCGATTTCTCTAACAATGCAAAAACCAGTTTTGGAATGTTAAAAGAGCCCCATCTTGGCCATTTCAGGGTGGGATTTCCTTTAGTTCCCAATTAAGTAAGTACTTGCAAAGTATAAGTTCTGTAAATACATGAACCTGACTGGGGTGTTAGTTGGAGGTTGGCTGTATGATGCTCCTCTTTTCTTCTTTTTGGAAATCTCTATTCCACATTTTAAAGTTGGTTTGTCAGGATAAAATTACTACTGAAAACTGTATGGTGGGCCCATGTGCTGTTTGTGAGCTTAATTCCTCTAAGGTGTCACCTTAGAGTCATTTCAGCTCTTTTACCTGTCTCGGTTTCTCCTTCCAGCAATCTAAAACCCCCGCAGGTGCTCGGAGCACCGGACGGCCAATCCTTATGTGCGCATCCCTGGATGAGCGACTTTTTAAATTAATGACTGGGGGACTTCCCTGGCGGTCCAGTGGTTAAGACTCCGTGCTTCCACTGCAGGGGCCACAGGTTCGATCCCTGGTCGGGGAACTAAGATCCCACATGCTAGAAAGTGCGGCCAAAATTAAAAAAAATAAAAACAACAAGAACAACAAAGAACAAAAAGACCCCAAAGACCTATAGGAAAAAAAATAACGTAAATTAATGAGTGGGTTTCCCTATGGGACTGCGGTACAGTATGAGGACTCACCTCCCCCTCTCCCGTAAATATCTCAGTTGCCTGAGAAAGCTGAAACCACCTGGGAGGAGCTATGTCTCTTATCTTTGGAGCTGAAAGCTCTCATATGCTATCTTCACTTTTATTCTGATAAACCCTGTTAAAGTTTATGAAGCTGATTTGAGGAAAGACATCAGGTCAGCCTCCCACCTAATCACCCAGTCCAAACCTCCTCAGTGTCTTTCAGCAACTGAGCAAAATCTTCCCAGTGTCTCTCAACTGGGGAATACAGGCACCTCTTCTTGAACCTAAGTTGAAGGATAACCCGCTCCTCATACCAAGAAGCTTAACAACCTCTGAATTAAACTCAGGATTGTCAACCAAGATGAGAGATCTGAGCTTAGGAGAGACTCTGCTAAATTCACCTGGACACACCAAGGAGGCGGACAGGCGCAAGGGGCCCTTGCTGGTACCAAGGGTCTGGATCATCCTAGAGTTTAGACAAAGGAGAGAAGTCTGCTCTGGGTTTCTCCCCTCATGGTCACCAAAACTGTCAACTGACAAAAAAGTGCACAACATAGGAGCTGTGTGTTGAGTTTCATGCATTGTCTTACTGAGGACTATAGCCCGGGAGACAGCCTCTCCAATAGCTCTGAGGTAGGGGGAGAGGCCAGTATATGTGTGATTTGGGCCAAGGAGTATGTACAATCCAACATCTCAGTAGAAGGTTACTGCTAGTCACGAGGAACAGGTATCTCTGTTCATGATTTTTTTTTTTTTTAATGTTTGGGATTTCATTTTAATTAATTAATTTGGCTGCACTGGATCTTAGTTGCAGCACACGGGATGCCGTGTGCAGGATCTTTGTTGTGGCATGCGGGATCTTTAGTTGCGGCATGCGGGATCTAGTTCCCCGACCAGGGATTTGAACCCAGTCCCCCCTGCATTGGGAGCGTGGAGTCTTAACCACTGGACCACCAGGGAAGTCCCTCTCAGTTCATGATTTTAGTGCTTTTCTAAAGTATAGGAAGATGCAAGAATTGGGGTCATAAAAATTCTCCTGTTACATCTAAGGGCCTGTTTTGTGCATTTTTCCAAAGCACAGCGTGCCTCATCCTGTTCTTTGTCCTGAATTCCTTTCAGGGTGTACTGTAGGGCTGCAATTATAGCGGCTAATGATTTAATCCTTATAGGACTGGATGATAAGTGACATTCTTTGTTGTACACAGACTACACATGAGTAGCAATCGGTCTGTCCCCCTGTCAGATTGTTTCTTTCCTTCAGATGTTTCTCAGACACATCCATCTTCCTCTGGACCTTCATCACTTCCTGCCTTGGCTAAGGGTCTCTTTCTTCCAGAACAGGCTCTGGTAGCATCCTGGGCCACACCTTCCAGCCTTTCTCACAGTTGCAACTTCACATTTGCTTGTGAGATCGTTTTTGATTTGTAGGACTACCAATCTCATGTCACTTGGATTTTCCTGTGCAGGAAATGTAACTTTTTTTTTTTTTTCTTATGACAAGTTAATTTCTTTTCAACTCTCTTTTCCATCTGAGTGGTAGGAACACTCTTAGACAGTTCAGGGTTCTTCCCACCCTTGTTTTACAGGTTGTACACACCTTTTGGAAAATTAACATAGGGCCAAAGGATGGAGGGGAAGAATTCACCTAATCCTCTTAGTTGTTTGAGCTGCATTGTCCTGGTTAATCCTCTGTCAGTTGTCCACACAGGTTGCAGCTAAATCTACCTGGGAAATGGAGCTTCTGGGTTATTGACCAATGTGTACCTTTGCTTCCCAAGGAGGAGCAGCCTTGGCCTGGGGGAGCAGGGCATAGAGTTCTAGTCTCAAGAACCCACTGACAGCTATGCATATAGCCCATTCCCCCACCTCTTTCCTTCCCAGCCTTAGGTAATCTTTATCTCCTTTGTGGGGAGATTGAGATTGGGGGGAGTGGGGAGGAACCTGAGATCACGTTCTCACCTGTAATAGTTACTCCAAAATCAATTGCCCTGAATCCATTCTATTCCCTGAGGGGCTTGTTTTCAAACTCAAAAGCCTTGAAATGACTCCCCATTTCCTCCATCTTCTGTCACAGCCATAAGCTCCCCAGCACAGGGACACCTCTGGTTTTGCTCAGAATGCTATCCCCAATGTCAAGTACAGTGCCTGACTAGCACATAGTGGATACTCAATAGATTTGTCCAACAAATGAATTATTGGGTCTTTCTCTCTCCCCCTCCAACCCATCCAGTTAATGTCTTCCAGAGGAATCTTCTGGAAATGTGGTTATCACTCCATAGCTGATGTGCTGTCCGGCTGTGAACCCAATCAAGTCTAACCACCTCTGGTTCAAGGTCCCCTCTAAACGGATCCATTTTATTTCCTACCACATCCAAGTACTTAAGATGCCTGGCCTGTCACGCAGCCTGTCATTCAACCAACAATAGTTATGACGTTCCTGCTCTGTGTCGGGCACCGTGTTAGACTCTGAGAAACAACAGTGACCGGGACAATCATGGTTTCTGCCATCACGGACTTTACGGTCTAGCGGAGAACCCAGACAGCAAACAGATACTTGTACATAATTAAATAATTAAATGATTATAGTTATCCAGAGTGGCTCAGGGGAGAATTACAGGGTGCCGTGACTAAAATTCAGTCAGGGGTCAAGAAAGATGCTCCAGAGGAAGTACCACTTAAGGTGTGATTGAGTTTACTTTGGAGCGGATGGGAAGGAAGGGAAAGAAGAGAGGGAGTTGAGGAAAGTGTTCCGGGCAAACGTAACTGGAACCAGCCAGAGTGGGTAAGTTTGAGGACTTAAAAGGCCAGTGTGGATGAGCAGAAGGTGAGGACTTGTCCAAAATCACACAGCAAATTGGTAGTAGAGGCAAGACCAGAACAGTTTCTTGGCCAGTGTTAGTTTCTCTACCCATCTGCATCTGCGCCTTCTTCACTGGGTGTTTCAAAGCGTATTCCGAGAAACACTTGCCCGAGAATCACGTGGGGCACGCAATGACAACGCAGACTCTCTAAAGTAGACCCCAGGAAGATGCATTTTAAGAAGTTCGTTCAGAAATTCTCGCATACACCAAAGTTTGCAAGACTACGGCCTCACGGTCCCTGCCAGCTCCGGTCTCAAAAGGGTGTAGCTGAATTGATTGGCTTTAAAGTCCCACTGCATCATGGGAAATGTAGTTTCGGCTCTCCTTTCCTAGCCCCTGGGAGCGCTTTACGGAACGAGCCGAGAGGGCCCGGAAATAGCCGAGTATTTCCTGGCGCGCCCTTTCCTGCCCGATTGCATTCTGGGAAAGGGCAGTTTCCGTTAAGTGCCAGAGGCTGAGGCGCGCGACCGGTTACGGTCCCACGTGAAGCCCTACGCGAGCGTCCCTCGGCGGGGCTGCTCCCCGCTCGCAGCGGAGCGTCCCGGAAGCAGCGGGGAACCGGAAGTGGCCCGCGGAGGCTCGGAAGCTGATCCCGGAGCCTGGTGTGAGGAGCCTTGGAACGCAGCGACGGCGCCATGTCCCTCATCTGCTCTAGTGAGTGTCGGCTGGGGCCGATCCCGGGTCGCAGGAGGCCGGAGAGCCGAGCGGGAGGATATGCGGGCCGCTGCGACGCCGGGGTTGGGGCGGAGGTGAAAACGGGGCTCCCGGGAGGCAGGGCGGCGGCCTGTCAGCCCGGGGGTCCTCCTCCTTAAGCGTGGGGTGCATTTGCGCTGCGCTTCACAGTTTACATAACGCCTCAAGCGTTTTGTCGTAGGCAGCACTGAGGCCACCCACCTCGTTTGCGCAGTGGAACTGAGGCCTGGATAGAGGGGAGCAGGTGCGGGGGAAACAGGAAACCCTAGGGCTTGTGCAGGATCTGCCTCCGCTGGCGCAGGGATGCGGGCCTCAGTTTCCCCATCTGCAAAATGAAGGCCTTGGCACTGGGTGTTGTCTGAGGCGCCTCGCTTGGGTAGGCAGAGCTTCTGCAATTTGCAGAAGTCGCACAGTAGGTTAGAGGCAGTGACGGCTGGAAGCCAGGACTCTAGCTCCCAGCCTGACTGTAGGACTAATGAAAACAGTGCACATTTAAAAAGCCTCTGTTGGTTTACAGCGCGCTTCCAAGACTGTGATCTCGTTGTATCCTCGTAAGAATTCTTCAAAGCAGAAATAAACATCCGGTTTTACAGATAAAGATGTAAGGCTCAAGGAGAATGTGGCTTTTGTAAAACAGAACAGCTAGTAAGTGGCAGAGCTGCATGATGGAGCCAGGTTCTCTGACCCTGAATCCATGCTCTTTTCAAATGCCTTGTCCTGTCTTTCCTTTAGGTGTTGTATTGAGGCGTGCAGATGTTTTGCATTCTCATTGTTCATCCGGGTATTAGTTTCTCATCTGTTTCCCTCTTGGCTTCCTAACTCTCAAGCCCTTTACTCTCTCAGAACCTCTCCATAAATCCAATACAAAGGGAAGAAGGCGCGAAAGGAAATGAGACTAGAAAAAGGAACCTTACACCTTAAAGAAATGACGGTGTGCAAAGTATTTTCACATTCATTGTTTGAATCTTGAGAAAGCTCTTTTCTGTTTTTCCCAGCTCCATCCTTCCTCTCATTTGCTCCTCGGTTAGATGTTTACTGAGTGCCCGCTGGGCATCTGCATTGTTCCAGAAGGCAGAGACCAGCTCTAATCCCTGTCCTCAAGGGGTGTAAATGGTACCTCTGTTGGGGGTTGTTGTGAGGATGAGTTAATCGGTGGAGAATGTTTACAGTCGCCCTTGGCACCTACTAACCACCATGTAAATGCTTTCTGTTATCATAGCACTTGGCAGATCGCTTTGTAATTTCTTTGTGTGAGAATCCATCTAGGCTCTAGCTTGAGATTTGAATGGCCTCGTGTGTATCTCCCTGTCCTGCGGTACAATGGGTGCCTAAGCATCTTTGTTCAGAAATGAGCTGGGCGGGGATTATTGACTGCTCTCTAGGTGCCTGGCGTTTAGTAGTCCTGTAATAATTATTTATTGACTATCTGACTGTCAGGAGACTGATGGCGACGCTAGTTAGGTGGCTGGAAAATGTGCTGGGTACAGTCCAAAACTGGCTTGGTGTCACGTCTTGATTCCTGTTAGCCGAGTGTAGGGACGCGTGGTCTTGTGGAGGCCAGCAGTAGGGGAAGCACCCCTGTGGCCCTTTCACCACCCCAAGCTCACTGCCTGCCTTTCTCCGCAGTCTCCAATGAAGTGCCAGAGCACCCGTGTGTGTCCCCCGTCTCTAATCACGTCTACGAGCGGCGGCTCATTGAGAAGTATATTGCAGAGAACGGCACAGATCCCATCAACAACCAGCCTCTGTCCGAGGAGCAACTCATTGATATCAAAGGTGCCTGCCGGCTGGCCTCACCCCGGGGCCGTCCTTGCCCACAGCCTGGGAGGGCGGGAGGGGGCGCCCGCGCACTCAGGGAGGGGCCGTGGCCTGTTCGTGCAGCTGAAGGGGAAGGAGGGGGGGAGCGATGGAGCGCCCCGGGTTATGGGCTCTCGCATCCACTTCCCTCTCTCTGCAGTTGCTCACCCAATCCGGCCCAAGCCTCCTTCCGCCACCAGCATCCCGGCCATTCTGAAGGCCTTGCAGGATGAATGGGTAAGTCCCCGGAAGAGAACTGGTATCTTACCCACTTGAAGAGAGGGGATCACTGGACTAGGACGTGGGGGTGGGAGGCATGGAGCATTATTTTCTCTGTTGAGGGGAGGGTGAGAGCAGAGGAGGAGGCTGCCTGTTGACCTCACACTGGTCTGGGCTCCACGCTTAGTTCCATTGCCCGCTTGCCGTGTCCCTGGGCACGTTGCTCGCGTCCAAGTCCTGATTTTCCTGACCGCCTGACATGGATTAGTGCCTGTCTCTCGGGGTTTTGGGAGAATTAGAATAAGATTAGAGTATAAACTTCACGATGTCAGGGGCTTATTTTAGTCATCGATAGAGCCCCAGCACTGAGAGCAGCGCCAGGTACATAGTAGGTGCTCTAAAATGTGAATGAACGACTACATCTTGAGGATTGTCTGGCGTAGTGCCTGACACAGTGAGGGCAATCAATAAATAGCAGCTGTAGCAATTTTATTCCCTTTTGATGAGGTGACGGCATGACACCTGAGGTGTGCTGGTAAATTAGAGAAGATGGGGATGGGAAGGAGTTGGCTCCCACTGCTGTCTGTGTGCCCAGGGTTTGGCGTGCGTAGGAGCTCGGGAGCATCTCCCAGAGCGTTCAGGGTCACTCAGGTCTTGCTTGGGTCACCAGTACTGGTCTAGTCTTCTTCTCAAGGGCTGACTCTTCTGCTGGGTGCTCCCCGCACCTCCGTGCCCCCTCACAGTGGCGTCTCCCTCTCCCAGGACGCAGTCATGCTCCACAGCTTCACCCTGCGCCAGCAGCTGCAGACCACCCGCCAAGAGCTGTCGCACGCTCTGTACCAGCACGATGCCGCCTGCCGTGTCATCGCCCGTCTCACCAAGGAGGTCACTGCTGCCCGAGAAGGTATGGCCTCTCGCCTGCCATGCCCCACTCTGGGCTGCGCCTGTTTTATAATAGCCCGTTTCTGACATTGTCTTCTCTCCCAGCTCTGGCTACCCTGAAACCGCAGGCTGGTCTCATCGTGCCCCAGGCTGTCCCGAGCTCCCAGCCGAGTGTTGTGGTGAGTGTCCCCGCAGCGCCGCCAGCAGCCCGCGTGCGCGTGTGTGTGTGTGTGTGTGGGTGCGCGCGCGCACGCGCGCGGTGGCTCACACAGCCCTCCTCTGCAAGGGTCTCTGGCATTTCTGTGCTCCTCTTACCTTCACCTTTCTGCTCTTCAGGGTGCAGGCGAGCCGATGGATTTGGGCGAGCTGGTGGGAATGACCCCCGAGATTATTCAGAAGGTATGTCGTGCTCTCACTTGGTGGGAAGGCTGATGGGCCCTCCCTTTTCACTATCTGCCTGGAGTCCAATATGAGTAAAAATCCCATCCACTTGGAGATGAAGTGGAGTTGTGCAGAGCACAGACTCCGACTGGGCTGCCTGGCTTTGTGTTCTGATGTCACCGGTTATAAGCTTTATGACCTTGGGCTGACTTAACCAGTCCTGTGTCTAATTTGCCTTGCTTCTAAAGTGAGGATAATGGTACCTACTTTATAGACTTGTGGGAATTTTAAAGATTTTGATTACTGTTAAGTACCGTTTGTTGCTCTTATTAGGGTTCTTTGCAGATACTAAAACATTTTGTTACATGTTTTCATTTTTTTTGTTTTGAGGGAGACAGGACAGGAGTGATAACTTTCATTTTACAAGTGAAGAATCTAAAGAATGTGAGGTCCAGATTCAAAGGCACAGCTCACAAGAGGCAGAGCTGGCCCCTGAGTCCAAGTCCGGTGCTCTGTTACACTCAGGGGATCCTCCTTAGTACGAGTTGATAGTGTGTGTCTTTTCCAAGCCATTCAGGTTGTCAGCATGCATCTCAGCTCTCCTCTTAGTGGCGCAGGCATGGTCTGGGAACCGTGCCATTTACTGCCTCTGTGGCCTTGGGCAAGTGACTTCACTTCTCTGAGGCTCAATTTCCTACTCTGTGAAATAGTGTCATCAACACGCACTTCATAAGGTTGGAATGAAAGTAAAAAGAGATAATGCACAGAAGCCTTTAGCACAGAGCTTGGCAGATGATGAGTTCTTGGTGATGCTTGTGAAAGCGTAGATGTGACCAGCATTCACCGTGTTGTTTTCCTGGCAAAATAATGTCTCACGTTGAGCGTATTCCCCTCTCTCTTCCCCAGCTTCAAGACAAGGCCACTGTGCTAACCACAGAGCGGAAGAAGGTGAGTCCTCCCAGGGTCAGGGGCGGGAGCTGGCCTGGAGGAGGTGGCTGGCCCCTTAGGAGGAGGGGGGATGGCCGAGTCCTGCACTCACTGCCACTTTTCTTGGGGGGCTTTTTCTTTCTCTCAGAGAGGGAAGACTGTGCCTGAGGAGCTGGTGAAGCCGGAAGAGCTCAGCAAATACCGGCAGGTGGCATCCCACGTGGTGAGTGGCGGAGTCCTGCAGACTTGGAGACCGGGCCCTCCCAGGCTGTTTCTGGGGTGGGGCAGGTCAGCATGGAGTGTCGCCAGGGCCTCTGGCCCTGCCCCGTTTCTAGTCTTGGCTGCTGAGTTGTCAGGCTTCTCTTCCTGCCCAGCTCTGGCTTTCCCAATAGCATATGAGGGACTTACTGCATCCAGGCAGAAATCCAAGTGCAGTGGATGAGGAACAGAAGTCACTTATGTTCCCCGGGCTGGGGCTGGGGCTGGGGCCGGGGCCAGGACAGTTGGGTGGCTTTGTGGCCTGCCTTGATTCGGCCGTGACTGGGTTTGACGTGGCTCTCTCTGCACAGGGGTTGCACAGTGCTAGCATTCCCGGGATCCTTGCCCTGGACCTCTGCCCCTCCGACACCAACAAGATCCTCACTGGTGAGAGCGGGCCTGGGGACAAAAGTACCTTCTTCAGCAGAGGGACTTGGGTGGGCCTGACGCATTTTTGGATCTCATTTTGGTCCTCTTCAGGTGGGGCAGATAAAAATGTCGTCGTCTTCGACAAGAGTTCTGAGCAAATCCTGGCCACCCTCAAAGGCCATACCAAGAAAGTCACCAGTGTGGTCTTCCACCCTTCCCAGGTAAGGGCTCTCCTAGCACCCTCAGCCCTCATTCCTGAGCCCTGTTTCAGTGGTTTAGGGTCCCAGGACCAGACCCCCACCCCGTTGCCTCCTTGGTGAAGTGACACGGGCCTGAGAAAGAGTGCCGACTCTCTAGCTCTGGCAGTTAGGGGCCGGGTTTGGGGTCACGGGGTTGCCCTCTACTCTGTGTCAGAGCTCCTGAAGCGTGGCCTTCAAACCGGGGGAGAAAGGAATTGTGTAGTTTGAGAAGCATATTTATTGAAATGTTTTATGTTAGGAAAAGGAAAAAAACCCTATAGTGTTTATAATACAAACTATAGTAAACAAAGCTCAACAGAATCTTGCCTCATGTATCTGAGGAAGACAGATGGGTCTGTATTCCTACGGTCCTCCAGGCTGAGGGTGAAAACGATGTTAACCGCTGAAAGTGGTTGGGTTAAAACAGATGGAGAGCTGCTGGTTTAGAGGGTAGGCAGCTCGTTTGACCAGATTAATGACGTTATGGGATTTGAGTTTTTAAGTCTAGGGCAGTTTGGGACTGTAGGACAAGTGGCTGGATCAGCTCTTCCCAGAGTCTTTGGTCTGTACCTTTAAGGAAATTAGAAATAGAAAAATAACATAGTGAATTTTTCATTAAACTAGATATATTCAAATTGAAGCACTGTTTTCCTGCTTACTGCGTGTTAATATGTTATTTCTCTTATGCAAGTGCATTGATGGAAGATGGTAGTTGGTTTTACCTTATAGCTTTTAATGTCCTAACTAACCAAAATAATTGGTTGGTGACACCACGTAAGTTTTTCTGAGAATTAGCTTGTCCCCGAAATCCTTAAGTGTGGGATGCACTGGAACATGCCCTTGCAGCCCCTTCCAGGCCTGGTACTGTTCAGACCTCTGCCACCCCAGACAGTAGCCATTAGGTACATGTGGCTATTTAAGTAAACTGACATTTAAAATTCAGTTTCTCAATTGCACTAGCCACATTTCTCTCTGGTCCTGGAAAAGGATTATGGGAAATTTCCCTCTGGTGCAGTTATCCTTTTTACCACTAGATGGCGGGGCCTCCCGCCGTTGGCCAAAGGCTGTTTAATTTCCCATTCTAATAGCGTTTACCCTTGGGCTCTCTTAGGCATCGTTGGGCGGATGGGTGGTTCCAGGCAGGGCGGGGCTGTGGCTGTCCCCAGCCCTCTTTTGTAAGATGGTTGTGGTCCATCTCTTCTCTGTCTCTGATCATCTGCCTCTTTGCTTTCCTTTTAGGAGCTGGTGTTCTCCGCCTCCCCAGATGCCACTATCAGGATTTGGTCTGTTCCGAACGCCTCTTGTGTACAGGTTGTTCGGGCCCATGAGAGTGCTGTGACAGGCCTCAGCCTCCACGCCACTGGTGACTATCTCCTGAGCTCCTCTGATGACCAGGTGTGGTCCCAGCCAGGGCCCCAAAGAGGCTCCTGGTCCCCAAGCTCCTATATCCTGGGAGGAGGGAACATCTTACCAACCCCAGCCGGTTCCCCAGAACCCAAAGGAGAATGTTCCCTCTACCAAGAGGGGCTGGCCTTGCCAGGGTCTGCCGGACTAGAGTCTCTGCCTTCCTGAGGGGCCACCAGAACCTGGGGACCCACTGTCTTACTGGCTCCGTTGTCTCTCTTTTTTCAGTACTGGGCCTTCTCTGACATCCAGACAGGACGTGTGCTCACCAAGGTGACCGATGAAACCTCTGGCTGCTGTAAGTTGCCTCGGAAGCGCTGGGCTCTTCATTTGCTACGTTTTGTGTATTTTAATGTTTTATTTAGTCATTTGCTCATTTGTTCTAAAAACACACTTCACCACCGGTACGTGCTGAGCGCCAGGCATGGTGCCAGCCCGGTAAGCAGTGGGAAGAGTGAGGACCCTGCCTTTGCTGCGCTTAGTCTCCCCTGGCGGGCTCTGACGCACGTCCGTCTCCCCTCTCCACAGCTCTCACCTGTGCGCAGTTCCACCCGGACGGACTCATTTTCGGGACAGGAACCATGGACTCTCAGATCAAGATCTGGGACTTGAAGGTAGGACGTGGTGGCCTCCATCTGCGGCCCAGGGCTGGAGCTCTTGCAACTGTGCAGTGTGATGAAGTGCTGATGGCGCCTGGCCCCAGGGGTGTCCCAGGAGTGGGCAGTGGCTGTGTGTGCGTGTCACGCAGTAGGTGTGGTCTGGCGTCCAGCCCTGCTGTCCTGCTGCTTGTCCTCCCTGAAGGAGGGAAGAGGACGTCTCGGAAGTAGGACTTTGATGAGCTCCGTTTTCTCCCCCTGACCAATGGGTGACATTTTACTCCCTGCCCCCCAACTGTAGGAGCGCACCAACGTGGCCAACTTCCCTGGCCACTCGGGCCCCATCACCAGCATCGCCTTCTCCGAGAACGGCTACTACCTGGCTACGGCGGCTGATGACTCCTCTGTCAAGCTCTGGGATCTGCGCAAACTTAAGAACTTTAAGACATTGCAGCTGGATAACAACTTTGAGGTGCGCCCCCTCCCTCCCCCCAGCTCTCTTGGTCGCCTCTCCTCCTCATTTGTCGGTTATTCACTGAATTACTCTAAACCGCCTCTGTTTATCCCCGATTGCTCATAGTTTCTGCTCCCCTCATGCGACCTCTCCTGATTCTGGCAGGTGAAGTCACTGATCTTTGACCAGAGCGGTACGTACCTGGCCCTTGGGGGCACAGATGTCCAGATCTACATCTGCAAACAGTGGACGGAGATTCTTCACTTTACAGGTAGAGGCTGGCCCTGGGATCCTGAGGTCTCTGGGTGCCCTGGCCCAGAGGAAAGTGGGAAAATCTCACTGTGTTAGGAATTTCTAGGGGTAGGCTTGCATTTGCCAAGGCCGCTTTTAATCACTATCTGAGGCAGTAGAGTTTAATGGCTAAGACAATGAACTCAAAGAGTCAGACTGCTTGGCTTTAAATGCTGGCTCTACCACTTGAAGCTGTGTGACATTGGGCAAGTTACTTAACCTCTCTGGAGAATGATAATAGTACAGTTGATCCTTCACAGATTCAACCAACTGTGGATCGAAAATAAAGCAAAACTCGAATTGGCCACACACTGGCAACTGTTAATGTAGCATTTACCTTATATTTACAACTATTTACATAGAATTTATGTTATGTTAGGAATTATAAATTATTTAGAGGTGGTTTAAAGTATGTAGGAGAATGTGTATAGGTTATATGCAAATACTACACCATTTTGTATAAAGGGCTTGAGCGTCTGTGGATTTTGGTGTCTGCAGGAGTTCCTGGAACCAGCACCCCTCAGATACCAAGGGAGGACTGTACATACCCAGTGGGGTTGTTGTGAGGTTTAGCTGAGTTCATATATGTATACATGTATTTAGATGAGTTTATATAAATATATAAACATATAAAATACAAATGTACATAATGTGTAAATATATAAATACAAAATAGCAATACACATAAATATATGCGTTTAGAACAGTGTCTGGCACGTAGGAAGGATTTGCTACTATCATTCAGTATTACGTCTTAGTCCACGGTGGGATTAGAGCAGTAAATAAGGCAGACCCAGTGTTTGCACTAACGGAATTTCTGGTCAGGTTGGGAAGGCAGATGTAGAGTGACTTCACCAGTAATTACTTAAGTGCCTTAAGTAATGAAACGCTGAGACAGTGGGTAACGGTTGGCAACCTCCCTATAGTCGTGTGGCCTCAGGTATGTGACTTGCCCTTTTGGAGCTGTAGTTGCTTCATCTTTAATTTTTTTTTTTTTTTTTTTTAGTCATTTTATTTTTATTTATTTATTTATGGCTGTGTTGGGTCTTCGTTTCTGTGCTAGGGCTTTCTCTAGTTGCGGCAAGTGGGGGCCACTCTTCATCGCGGTGCGCGGGCCTCTCACTATCGCGGCCTCTCTTGTTGCGGAGCACAGGCTCCAGACGCGCAGGCTCAGTAATTGTGGCTCACGGGCCTAGTTGCTCCGCGGCACGTGGGATCCTCCCAGACCAGGGCTTGAACCCGTGTCCCCTGCACTGGCAGGCAGACTCTCAACCACTGCGCCACCAGGGAAGCCCATGGCTTCATCTTTAAATGGGCATTCTGACACTGCAGATTGTGCCAGCTGGTGCTGTGGAGGTGCTGCATGGTGACAGGGTGCCTCTTGCACCCTCGGGAGCGGAGTGAACGGCAGCTGCTGCTGTCTTTGTTGATGAAGTTGTTGTCCTCGTTAGCAGGTTGTGGGCAGGGCGCCAGCACCTTCTCCCGCCCCAGATTCCACTCAGTGTGTGTGTTCCACAGGTGGCCAGGCCTGACTGTGTGGCCCACGAGTTTTAGCCTTCCCTGGGCCCTGGTGCTTTGATTTGGAGCAGAGTTAGGTGGAGTGGAGGGCTGGGGGCACGGGGTGGCTTTGTCGTGGGGAGCTGGTGGCCGGCTGTGGTCCTAGGAATTTGCACTGATGCCCATGAACTGCCCGAGCCCGGCGAGGAGGGTTGCCCAGCCTCTTCTGCCCCTGCCCCAGCCCTGCCCTGTGCCAGGGGCCCAAGTTTCCTGGAGTTAACCCCATGAGCTAGAACCAGCTGATAGACTATTCCAGTTACACACAGGGAGTCAGAACTAAATACATACCCACCAGCCTAGCTCCCAGTCAGTTCTCGGACTTGAACCGAGCCGAGCAGAGCCGAATTGTAGCTGCTCCGAAAGCTTAGGTGGGGGAGACTGGCGTTCCACTCAGCCCAGCCGCAAAAAACCTAGGGGCCTGCCGTGGGCCAGCACCGAGTGAGGCCCTGGAGCTCAGTGCTGTGCGGGTCAGACTAGAGCCCTGGCCTCGGGGGTTGACAGGCCATGGGGAGGTCCATATGGGCAGGGGCCCGCAGGATGAGGAACACTGACGGGGGAGGGCTGGATGGGTTGGGAGCGTATCAGCAGGGGTCAGTGCTGAGACCCCGAGGAAGAAAAGCCTCCTCACCATTGTCTCTTGTCTCTCCCCACAGAGCATAGCGGCCTGACCACGGGGGTGGCCTTTGGGCACCACGCCAAGTTCATTGCTTCAACAGGCATGGACAGGAGCCTCAAGTTCTACAGCCTGTAGGCCCCGGCCCTCCTGACAGGAGCTGGGCCTCATCTCAGTAGTGGGGTAGCATTGGGGGTGGGGGGGGGCAGGGGAAAAGAGACTACTGGGGGGCGGGGGGTGTATGGGGCGGGACATTTGCATCATTTCCCTCTGGTCCGGGCGGCGGGCTGAGAGCCGCGGTGGCGTGGACCGCCCTCATCTGTGCAGCCTCCGGCCCGCTGGGAGCAGCCGTGGGGCAGCATCGGGGAGAGGCTGAGCCAAGGGCACTGTGAAGGGGCTGGGCCAAGTGCTCAGGCAGGTTTTTGTAAGCAGCGATCTAGTTTTCATTAAAAAAAGAAAACACCAAACACAGCCACTTTCCTCTGTGCGTCTGTAGCAGGGAAAGTCAAGGGGAGGGGCACCAAGTAGGACTCTGACCACCAGGATGCCCATCGTTCCTTTTTTTTTTTCGATTGCACAACAGAAATAAAGAAAACAAAAAGAAATCTACAAGCCATTTGCCAGAATGACTCTTCCACATCCCTGCAGGCCTTGACTTTGTGTTTCTAGGGTCTCACATCACTTGCCTTGTGGGGTTGGCTCCCACGTGAGCCTGGAAGGGAGGGGGAGGAGCTGAGGAGCTGCCAGCACGTCAGGAGGGATTCCTCAGTCCTTCAGTCCGAGGTGACAGAAAATCTGTCCCAGACTAGCTTGAATCAGAAGGGTTTCTGTAGCGCTGGTGTTTGAAGATTTGAAATACAACTGGTTCCAGGGGAGACAGCCAGTAAACAGTAAACAAGCAAAAGATCAGCGAATGCCCTATTTAATTAGGGAAATAAGGGTGGTCAGTGTGGCTGCTTTGGGTGGTCAGGAACGGCCTCTTGCAGATGACACTTAGGTTGAAGCCTGATTGACGGGAGCTAAAGGGGAGGTGGAGTGTTGCAGACCGAGGGAAGGTTCTAAGGCTGGAATGGTCAAGGGGCGTGGAGCAGGGGAAGGAGGCCAGTGTGGCCGGAGTGTGGCGCCACTGGGTGTGGCCCCGGGAGATCATCAGCACCCTTGAGAAGAGCGGTCCCAGTAGAGCGCTGGGGCGAGAGAAGTGAGAAGGTGGGAGGCAGTGATTGTAGGTAAGGAATCGCGCCAGGGAGGGGAGCCAAGAAATGGGGTGTCCCCTTGGGGTGGCGGTGGGGTCAAAGCATAGCAATCCATGTTGACACAGCAGAGCCCTCCACGCGTGCTTTGCTGTGTCCGTGCCGTGTGGCCAAGTCGGTTCGGGCGTGCCGTGTCTTCTAGGAGGGTCAGAATGCCTCTTAACTAGTAAAACCCTTGAAACTCCGGCAAAGAAACCATTTAACTTTCGGACCCAGTTTCCTCATAAATATTTGACAAGGAGAGGCTCTGTGTATGTGTGTGTAACCCCTGGTGTCCATGGAACTCGCCTTTTGGAAAACATCCCAGAGTTTTAGCTGTTTGTAAACAGTGTGCAGTGAGCACCTTCAAGCATGCAGCCTTTTGCTAGCTTAGGTTAGTTCTTACAGGTAACTTTCCAAGAGTGGAGTGGTAAGCCAGCGTTTGGAAGACTTAGAAGTTTTCCCACATTTGCCAACCAAAGTAGTACCAATTTGAAGGCGTGGCTCAATGTGTGATGATATTAATTTTATGTATCCTCAGCCAATTTGGGGTATTTCTTGTGATTTGAAAAGAGTATGGGTCTTGGGCTTCCCTGGTGGCACAGTGGTTGAGAGTCTGCCTGCCAATGCAGGGGACACGGGTTCGAGCCCTGGTCTGGGAAGATCCCACATGCCGCGAAGCAGCTGCGTCCGTGAGCCACAATTACTGAGCCTGTGCGTCTGGAGCCCGTGCTCCGCAACAGGAGAGGCCACGATAGTGAGAGGCCTGCGCACCGCGATGAAGAGTGGCCCCTGCTCGCCACAACTGGAGAAAGCCCTCGCACAGAAACGAAGAACCAACACTGCCATAAATAAATAAATAAATAAATAATTAAAAAAAAAAAAAAAGAGTATGGGTCTTAAGAAAAGACCCATCATAGTTCTGAAGCAGGACCAAAAAGGAGAAGGGAAACTGCTGAGTGAAAGATGGACCTGTAGAGCTGTCCGCTGCTGTTTGCTGGTGGTGAATCAGCATAATTCAGGGTGGGGGTGGCTGAGGACCCTGGGGGTGTCCTGGGGCCAGCACAGCACCAAACCATCTCATGGTTTCTGGCTGGATACTAATATGCATTCTTAAGGTCTGCCTTCGTTTCCAGGAAAACTGGAAACTGCGGGACGTAAGGACAAAGGTTCTTGGGGGACCTGTGGGTTGGAAAGGGCACCGTGGTCCCCCTCAGATTGTGTGAAGCGTGTGTTGTATCCATGCAGATGTGCATTGGGGGCGGGGCTTAGAGTATATCTCAGAGGGACTTTAGTCCCGCCCCTACCCCCAGTCAGTTCCAGACCACTGCCCTAGAAGGACTGGTATGTGGATCGTGAGGCTCTGCAGTGCCTTCATCTCCTGCCCTCTTTCCTCTCTCATGGGCAGAAGGGCTGTGTGCCAGACACTATACGTACATTTTCTCATTTTATGCTTGAAACAACCTTGCCTTTAGCTGTCCAGCAACTGGGCAGCTTCCCGCACCCCCCTGGGGCTTCATGTCCCTTTGCAGTCCAGGGTGGAAGATAGGCTCTGGGACTCTGGGGACAGACTCTGGGCTTTGAATCCCAGCTCTGGCACTTAGCAGTGAGGGGCCTCGGTCAGATTATTTAACTCCTCTCTGTTCAGTGCCTTCATCTGGAAGACGGGGATAGTGTACTTATTAGGGGTGTTGTAAGGCTTAAGCAGGTTAGCGTGTGGGCAGTGCTCAGGACAGTGATGGGCGTGATGAATGCCGCACGCATTTCAACTGCTGCTGCTGCTACTTTTACTTCTACTGCTGCACTGTTTGCTCTCCCCAGGGTCACTGCCCTGCCAGGCGAGTGCCCTCACTCAGCCCGGGTTCGTGCCTCTGGCGTAGTTCTAACCACGTTACCTTGGAGGTGTTTATGCATTTGTCTCTCATAACTAGGTTTTAATCTCCCGAGGGCAGGACCGTGTACTCATTGCTGGCATTCAATTCACTGCTGCTGAGGGGCAGACAGATTCAAACCTGGGGCTCAGACCAAAGCCCAGGCTCTGTCTCTCCGCAGAAACAAAAGGCGGGGGCGGGGAGGGCTGGGGGGGCATGGATGACAGACTTCATTATTTCAGCCAGAATGGAACGGAGAGCTGTCATCCCTGCTACGTCTCTCCAGATTTCAGCTCAGCTGTCTTGTAGGTGAACCTTTTGGAAGTAGGGCTCAGTTGGTAGATTCTAAAGGGCTCACCTATTCTGGACCCTTATTAGGCTCATGAATTTTTGTAATTAATGCTTATTGCATCCTACATGAGCTTGGCCCCTTTGACGATCCATTCCTGGATCGTTCGTGCCTGAGGACCCAGTCCCCAAACCCATCCTTGTCCGTCCACTGTTGAAGCTTGCTCGGCCTTGGAGCACTGACCAAGGCGGCCACCTGGGGGCACTGTAGTTACACTAGTGTCCCCAGTAACAGTGGCCCCAGGACTGAGCTGTCAGCACCACAGCTGGGCCCTGTCCTCCCCGTTCCACAGACTGGAAACCATAAGTAGTAGAGCCGGGATTTTAAGCTCTCTGGCTACAGAGACAGCTGACTGCTCCGTCATCAGCTGAGACAGGAGCGGGCAGCTCCATGGTGTTCCAGGATGTAGTGCTATGGTTAGGTGTGGGCTCTGGAGTCAGAAGCCAGGTATGAATCCCAGAGCTGCAGCTCTCTATGACTTACGTGTTTGTGTCTCAGCTTCTGCACCTGTAAAACTGAGTTAATGGTGCCTAGTGCACAGGGCTGTTGTGTGCAGAGGGCACGGGAAGCACTCCTTAGCTGACTGCTGTTTTCCCTGCTCCTGTCTGCACTGGCATCCACTGACACTGCTGGGGTCCTGGTGGCCCTTGACCCTCCACACCTGTGTTATAAGGGTGAGGCCTGACATGGCCTTCTTCCTTCATAAATCTTACGTTTATAAGGCTCTGATAACACGAAGTGGAACGTGATTAGGCAGGGAGGTGGGAGCACACAGGTGATACAACCGTGGGGCTGTAGAGTTCTCATAGAGGTGCCAATGCAGAGGATGGGGTGCAGCTGTTACGAAAGGTAAATCTGGGGAGAGGCGACACAGGCACATTTTGGAGAAGTAAAAATTCACTAGGTGGACCCATGGTAGGGGTGGCTGGTGGAAGGAGAGGCTCTGGCAGCCCCACTGCCTTGCTGAAGTGAGGAGGGAGGAGAGAGCCAGGAGGGGAAGACAGACAGCGTGGAGGGTGGAGGGCAGGAATGGTGGAATAATGCCCAGCAGATCGTAGTCAGGCAGATTGGGAGGTGGCTGGTTTCAAACCAGCAGCGTGAGGTCTAAGATCTCATCTGAAGTTTTTCAGAATTTGGAACAGGTCTTTAACCAACATTTTAGAAGTTTTTTTGTTTTTTATTGTGAAACATTCATTCAAAAGTGTCTAAAACATATCTTTTCAGTTTAAAGGATAATAAACACCCTTGTATCCACCGCTCAGCTTAGGAAAGACAGCATTGGGGGCCCTCTGTGTGCCCTTCCACGAAAGCATCCCTCTTTCTCCCCCCGCAGAGGAAACTGCTACCCTGAAATAAGGGTTGATCATTCCTTTGCTTTTATAATTTTGTCACTCTATATTTTTCTTCCTTTTTAAAATATTTTTTTGCTTATCTTTGAACTTTGTATAAATGAAATCATTCAACTCGCTTTCTTTGACTTCATTTGCTCAACATTGTTCCTAAGACTTACCTGTATTGATACACATAGCTGTAGTTCTTCACTATTGTGCCAACAAAGGCAAATGGCTAAACAGAACTCCCCCGAGGTTGCTGGAACAGCATTCACCAGAGACGGGGGGCAGCCATACAGATGTGCAGGTCCCACACGGCGCATGCATCTTGGGCAGGGCGCTCTGGGGGACGATTCCCACCATCGGGCTGAGGTACTTTTGAGCGACCCAATTGGGAAGCACAGCTTCTCCTTTGTTGTCCTCCGGGGAAGGGAGACGGTAACAGTATGATGTAGCAGAACCTTGCTTCAGGCCCTAACCTGCCAGCTCCATGTTTTGTGGTGGGTGGGTGGGTGGGTGGCGGGGGGTTTGTAGCAGCTCTTTCCCTTGATGTGATCCTGGATCTAGGGTCCAAAGGATGCCGTTGCAGCTGTTTGATGTGGCTAGTGGGCAGCAGGACTCACCGCATTGCATTCATGGTTGGAGAAGCACCAGCCCCTCCTCTGACATAATTAAGGGGCTGGGGTCCAAGCTTTGTAATTGATCAGCGCCTTAGGCACTTGGCAGTGGCTGGATTCCATGGAGCCTTATTAAGAGGCCTCCTTTTCTGGGAGGCCAGCCTGCAAGGGATAAACTTGGACAGGTTAACCCTTCTCATTCACTGTAGAATCCCATTATAGGAATACCCCGCACTGCACTTATATGTCCTATTGTTGGTAATGGATATATGGGTTTCCAATTTTTTTGCGATTATAAACAGTGTTCCTGTGAACATTCTGGTACAAGGGTTTTTCCTAGGATATTAACCTAGGAGAGGATTTATTATATAGATCATATATTATAGGTAATGACAAACTTTTTTAAAATTTATTTTATTCAAGTATTGATTTACAATGTGTTAATTTCTGCTGTACAGCAAAGTAATTCAGTTATACATATATATTCTTTTTCATATTCTTTTCCATTATGGTTTATTATAGGATATTGAATGTAGTTCCTTGTGCTATACAGTAGGACCTTGTTGTTTATCCATCCTATATGTAATAGCTTGCATCTGCTAATCCCAAACTCCCAATCCATCCCTTCCCCACCCTCCCTCCCTCTTGGCAACCACAAGTCTGTTTTCTAATGACAAATTATTTTTCAACATGGTTGTACCAGTTTACACTCTGATTAGCAATGGATGAGTGTACCTGTCTCCATACCCTTGCCAACCCTTAATATTTTCTGATTTTTAAATTTTTGCTCATCTGGGGGGTATATTATAGTATCTTGAAGTTTATTTTCACATCCATGATTACTAATAAGGTTGAGCATCTTTTTATCCACTTACAGGCCATTTGAGTTTATCTTTTGCGAAAGCCCTGTTTGTGCCTTTGCCTATGTTCCTATTTGGGTTGTCTTTTTCCTTTTGATTTGCGGCAATTTTAAAATGCATATATATTTTGGATAGTAATCCCTTGTTGTGTTGCAACTATCTTCTCAGTTGGAGCCTTGTCTTTTCACTCTTTTTTATGGTGTCTTGTGATTTTGGGTTTGTGAAATGCTCATTTTATCTGTGACTTTGAGAATTCTTTGGGACTTTGGCTGAAATCATGTTTTTTTTTTCAGTCAAGGTTTGCATTTGCTTCTGCTTGAGCCCAGACTACTTTAATTCTCACCCTGGGATCACTTTAAATTAAATTCAGCCCTTGAGGTTTTCTCCAGACTGAACTTTCAAGAGTCCTCACCCCTGCCCTAGACTAAGAATCTGGACCAGAGAAGAGGGAATTGTACTCTTAATTCTCAGGGGAGATTTTTTTTTTCATCCATCCATCCAGCCAGCACCATAGTCAAGATAGGCAAGATCCCTTGCTGCCCGCTTCCGTGCAGTGATTTGTTTCTCCTTCCCTCTGGCCTGAAGATGAAGCCCCCTGAGTCCCAGCTTGGATAGAGGCCTGCACTAGGCTCCCATCTCTGGCAGCCTCTGGGCTGATCTGCAGTTCCCTGTGCTCATCAAAGCAGAATGTCAAGACCTCCAGGCTTCCGCAGAAATCCCAGAATAGAAGCTGGGCTCACTTCCAGAGTTTTTGTTTTTACTTTATTTTTGGCCTCTGTGCATGCCTTTTTTTTTTTTTTTTTTTTTAATATTAGCTCAGCAATGATTTAAACATGTTTTTAAAAACACACACACATAAATCTGGCATTTTAGTTGTTTGCTTCTGAAAGTTGACCTGGGTATCTGGTCTTCCTACTGCTGGAACAGAGTGGTACTTTTTCTTTTTTTAATTTATTTTATTTATATTTATTTTTGGCTGCGTTGGGTCTTCGTTGCTGCGCACAGGCTTTCTCTAGTTGCGGCGAGCGGGGGCTACCCTTCATTGTGGTGTGTGGGCTTCTCATTGTAGAGCACGGGCTCTAGGCACACGGGCTTCAGTAGTTGTGGCACGTGGGCTCAATAGTTGTGGCTCGCGGGCTCTAGAGCGCAGGCTCCGTAGTTGTGGCGCACGGGCTTAGTTGCTCCGCGGCATGTGGGATCTTCCCGGACCAGGGCTCGAACCCGGGTCCCCTGCACTGGCAGGTGGATTCTTAACCACTGCGCCACCAGGAAAGCCCCAGAGTGTCACTTTCATGTAAAACACCCTTACAGAAATGTCTGAGCATGGAGTCCCACTTTACAGAGTTGAATTTTGCTTAAGTTGAAGAAACAGGCTGTGAAGTATTCTCCTTTTTATTTAAGGCAAAGCGCCATGATCTCAGTGTAAAGATGAGGGAGCCAGGGGTAGATGGAGAGGGAGGGGATCCCCCTTGGGTATCACATAACTGCAACCATGGCCCCTGGCCCTCTCCCCAAAAGGCAGGAAGAGAGAAAACCTGACAGATGCCGAGCAGCTCTGCTTCCTGCCACAAGTCAGCAAAAGTGGTTTGTTAATCATCCCCATCAAGTCTGACTCAACTGTTCTCGAGGTTCAGGTGCCTTCTTATACCAGGACGTGGTTTCAGGTGAGGGAAGAAGTTTTAAATTGGGCAAATTTGGACTGGCTTTTGATATCCAGGAAAGTCAAAACTTAGATTGCTTCCCTCCAGGGTAAGTACAGGGGACTTAACGCTGCAAGGACCTTCATTGTTCACATACTTTGTACATTTGTTTCTGCAAACAGGACCCTTTGACATGGAAGTGTTGACAGAAATCTATGTACAATGGAAATAGTGTTTGCCGAAGTTACCTATCAAAATCATGAGCCTGTATACACGAGGAGAAACAGCAGGAGAAAAACACCTGCAGTGTCATAGGAGTATTACAAAAAGTTAATGGATACTTTTATGAGCGTATAGGGTAGGGAAGGTCTTTGCTGCATTTAAAGATAAAAATAGGACAGAAAAAATATTCATCGTTACGTAATCCTTTCAAACAGCAAGATGGAAAGACCCCATGAAGAAAAACCAATGGCTAACTCAGTGGGAAACTTGAAAGATGAGGACATC
The DNA here is from genome assembly GCF_949987535.1 of Balaenoptera acutorostrata. NCBI lineage: Eukaryota > Metazoa > Chordata > Mammalia > Artiodactyla > Balaenopteridae > Balaenoptera > Balaenoptera acutorostrata. Next base: position 10,784,102 of record NC_080072.1, read on the forward strand.
CACCCCTTGACTTGTGAAAGCTCTTTACAGACAAGGAAACAAACTCAGGAGAATAGATGAGAGACACGAAGAGGCGATTTATAAGATATAAGCGGCTATAAAGATGCTTGGCGTCTAATCAAAGAGGTCCATGTTAAATCAGCAATGCTGTTTACCTAATGATGCTCAGATAGGCAAAGCTGTAGAATGCTACTGATCTGTGGTGGCAAGAGTGTGGGGAACAGGCACCCATACGTTCCCAGAGCCCGACAGTCAAGAGGGGCGTAGCTTTCAACCCAGCAGTTCTAAGAGTTTCTTCTGAGAAAATGGTATACGAAGAATTACACGCTTACATAATTGTATTCAACACTTGTTATCCTTAACGATAGACTTGGTTTCCATCAAAAGAAGATCAGGAAGTTCCCTGGTGGTCTAGTGGTTAGGATTTGCTGCTTTCACTGCCATGGCCCAGGTTCAATGCCTGGCCAGGGAACTAAGATCCTGCAAGCTATGTGGCCTGGTCAAAATTTTTTTAAAAATTGTTTTTAATAAAAAAAATTGTTTTTAAAAAAGGAGATCAAATATATTGTTCAACCATGATACGAAGGAGAATGCAGCTGTTAAAAGTAATAGGTAGGGCTTCCCTGGTGGCGCAGTGGTTGAGAATCTGCCTGCTAATGCAGGGGACGCGGGTTCGAGCCCTGGTCTGGGAAGATCCCACATGCCGCGGAGCGGCTGGGCCCGTGAGCCACGGTTGCTGAGCCTGCGCGTCTGGAGCCTGTGCCCCGTGACGGGAGGGGCCGCGATGGAGAGAGGCCCGCGCACCGCGATGAAGAGCGGTCCCCGCACCGCGATGAAGAGCGGTCCCCGCACCGCGATGAAGAGTGGCCCCCGCTTGCCGCAACTGGAGAAAGCCCTCGCACGAACCGAGGACCCAACACAGCCAAAAATAAATAAATAAATAAAATAAATAAATAAGAAAATCCTTTAAAAAAAAAAAAAAAAAAAGTAATAGGTAATGACACAAGATGTCTACCTTTGCATGAAAAAAAAAGTTAAAGAGAAAAGTTGGTTACGTAATGTGATTCCAGTTGGCATCTATAGACTCATGCTTGGTTTAAACACAGCATCGATGCCATTCCCAGAACCACCCTTCCGTGCTGTTTAAACGCTCACAATGAGCTTGTGCAATGAAGGCAATGGTAAGAAGAGTTGGCCCTGGATGGAACTGGATCCCTGACCCCTCAGAGCCTGTCAGCCTGGCTCCTCCAAACAACATCCAAGCTGAGAATCCTCACTTATTTCATACTAACCCTGAAAAGTATATCCCATAGGCCCTGCACAAGCCAGGAGGTGGGACAGAACACGTCATCCCTAGTCACAGATGGGGAAATAGTCCCAGCTAAGGGGAGTTCCTTAACTAACTTCCATAGCAAGTGTCTGGATCTTCCTGCCTAAGTGCTCTATTCTGCTAGAAAAGCCTAAGGCAGCTGCTTCCCCTAACCCCTCCTCATCTTGAGCTATAAGCTTGTCCTCATATGGGGAAGAAAAAAAAAATTTAGGTAAGCATTAGTTTTGGGGCAGGAGGAGGAGAAATTCTGGTAGTTAATAGTACTCAGTAAATGTTGGCTGTTATGTACTATTCTAAGGATTCTTATCTATTAACTCATTTTATCCAACATCCCTATGGGGATAGGTATTATTCCCATTTTACAGATGAGGAAACCGAGGCGCAGAAGAGTTCAATAACTCAATATCACACAGCTAGTAAGAGGCAGAGCCAGGGTTATAACTCAAACAGCCTGGCTTATATTCAACCAGTATCCTGAAAACAGAAAAGATGGAGCTGGCCAGGGCTGGACAGTGCCTGCATGGTGTCAAGGCCACGGGCCTGACTCAAGCACTGTGGTTCCCTTTATGCCACTTCTCTAACTCACGCCCTACCAAAGGCCAGAGAGGTGTCTGAAACCAAGTTTGACTTCCCCACCAGATCCTCCAGCTGCCAGAGGCTGAACCCAACCCACTCCACCTAGGTTGGGTTACCTTTCCCACCCTAGAAGCTCTACATGGCAGCAAAGACCTTTCCAGACCGACAAGTCAGAGATGAAGGTCCATGTCATACACGAGCAGACGGTCAGCAGCACAGCCAGCACTGGTACTGACCTGTCTGGCAGCCGTGCCCACTGTGGCGTCAGGCAGCCTCAGGGCCAACAGGCTGCCATTCAGCCTGTGCCAACCATCCCTGTGTGGACCAGTCCCAGGGGCCAAGGGAGTGGGAAGGGGGGCTGGTGATGGGAGAAGTAGCCAGCATCCTCTATGGGAGGCTGGGAGGCTCAGAGGGGGACCGGGAGGAGCTTGTTCAAGTCAAGTTTAGTTCTTTTGGCCCCGGGAGCTCTGGATTCCCTCATCCATGATGGCAACCAAGTGGCATGCTTCGAGGGTGCCCACTCGGAGCTCCTGTGTCTGTGAGAAGGTGACAAGCCTTCACAGGCCATTAGCCCTGCCAGGTTCCCGATTCCCAGCTATTGCTGTGCTTTGACTCTGCCATGAGTTGACCTCCCCCTACCTTCTCTTGTCCTGCTTTCTCTGCCTGGAATGCCGCCTTTCCTTCCGGAGAAGCAAAGTCTCCTAAATTCAGTCCTGGGAGGCATTGGACTCTACCCAATAATAGAGGCCGCAATTCTGAAAGGACAGAGCTGACTCTGAGGCGCACGTGTCTGAGATGAGAATGATTCTGTCTAGTCATCACAAGTAGCTTTTCCACACCTGCTTTCACTAGGCTTGAAACAAGGGTCTATTCAGCCTGTTCACCTTCTGTTGCCTTCCAGGAGCTTCTGGGCTTGGCCTGGCTCAGGTCCACAAAGACGCCAACCCCTCAGACCAGGGCAACAGCCAACAGCAAAAGAATTACCCAGAGGAGAGGCCTTGGGCTGCAGTTCATGGTGGAGCCTGCCAGACAAAAGGGATCTGAAGGGTGGCAGGGCTGGGCAAGGGCCCCTCCAACTCTCTCCCTAAACCCCAGCCCTTGGTAATCACACTGGGCAGAGCTGAAGCTGCCCTTTTGCAGGTGAGGTGGACCGTGGCTAGCTTTGCTTAGTTCCCCAATGAATTCAGTCACACCATCTCCTGCCCTCACTATAGCCAAAGCTTCCCCATTTTGTCAGCACACCCTGGAGGGCCAAGGCCTGAGGGGCCTGCCCACAGCCTCATACCTGCAGGCCCCAGCGTAGACTCCCACCTGTAGGAATCCTCAAAGCCCAATGGCCCGGGAGAGCTTACCATGCTCTGGACCTGGCAATGTCATTGTGGTGACCTGAGGCTCATTGCCGTCCTGCTCCCCACGTGGCTCAGAAGCCAGGAACAGGCCTGCAGACATGAAAGAACAAAGAACCCCCCTATTTTGTCCCCCACCCTGGACTCACCTGCAGCCCCAGAGCTACACGTAGTCGAGTAAGTCTTCAGCCCTGAGGGGCAGCAGGCAGAGGTGCTGCAGAGGAAGTAAACCTGGTGGGATGAGAATAAGGTCAAGGCACGGGGCTGGCTTAGAGCCATGGGCAAGAAGCCCTGAGGCAGGGACATGGGGTCTGGGACCCAGCCCAGGCCCACACTGCTGCCGGCCAGGCAGGAGGGAAGAGATCTGGGCATGCTGACCAGCCCCAGTCCCACGAGGTACAGAGCCATAGGTGCTGCTTCCCAATTTGGAACCTGTGCCTCCCTCGTTCTGGATGGCTCACGTCTGCAGTAGTGGACCCTGCGGGAGGGAAGCGCTGTGCGGCGTAGAGCCCTGGCCCCGGCCTTCAGAGTTCCCCCGGGAGGGCCAACTTGCTCCCTTTGCCACCCGACAGATGCGGAGAGGGGATTCCGAGGACGTAGTGTTAACTGGGCAGCAGGAGAACAGATGTCTAGCGCCCTCTCTTCCTGGCCCTCAATGACCAATGACTGGGGGCAGGGTTGGGGGGGCGGGTTACCATGGCTTCCAAAAACACAAAGCCACGGGCAGCTCCCAAAACGTGTAGAAGCAGGGACTTCCCTGGTTGTCCAGTGGGTAAGACTCCACGCTCCCAGTGCAGGGGGCCCGGGTTTGATCCCTGGTCGGGGAACTAGATCCTGCATACATGCCGCAATGAAGATCCTGCGTGCCGCAACTAAGACCTGGCGCAGCCAAAATAAATTAATTAATTAATTAAAAAAAAAAAAAGGAGTAGAAGCAGGAGGAACTGACCTGAACCAGCAGCCAGCAGCGTAACCAACAGGTACCCCTTCATCCAGCAGGCGAGGGTCTCTTGGCTCAGGAAGAGGCACGCAGCTGAGCTGGTTATTCAGCTAGCCTCCCAGGTGCTAACCAGTGACATCTGTCTACATCTGATGGAATGCCATGCATCTATTTAAAATATATAGAGATCTGTCTATATTAAGGTGAAAGATTTATATTGTTCAGTAGAACGAAAGTTAAACAGTAGTATGTGGCTTATGGTGCCATTTATAGATTACGTAGAAAAACCTAAATATACACTAAATGTATCCATATTTACCTTCCGCAGAAGTTGAGTTATAAAAATTCAAAGCAGAGGGACTTCCCTGGTGGCGCAGTGGTTAAGAATCCGCCTGCCAGTGCAGGGGACATGGGTTCGAGCCCTGGTCCGGGAAGATCCCACATGCCGCAGAGCAACTAAGCCCATGCGCCACAACTACTGACCCTGCACTCTAGAGCCCGCGACCCACAAGTACTGAGCCTGCATGCCACAACTACTGAAGCCCACGTGCCTAGAGCCCGAGCTCCGCAACAAGAGAAGCCACCGCAGTGAGAAGCCCGCACGCAGCAACGAAGAGCCAACGCAGCCAAAAATAAACTAATTAATTAAAATAAAATTCAAAGCAGAATTATGCTAAACACATCATTTCTGGAGTCAGAAGTGAGGTCACTCTGGAACACCATGCCCGGCTCAGGTTAGGGTTGATTGCCTTCACGATCCGGCATTTTCCTTCCTCCTTCTGGAGTGGTTTGCAGGTCGGGGCTCACTGCCCTCCACAGCACTCAGGAAGACCAAGTCCCGTCTGGGGACCTTTGTCCTCATTAGCTCGCAGGGGGCTGGAGGGATTCGGTGACCAGCTTATCCCCGCTTAGCAGATGGGGAGCAGGCAGGAGGAAAACATGCTTCTGAGTGGTCCCCTGCGGGCCCTCCAGGAGCCAGTGTCCAGGAGGGCGAAGGTGGCAACGGTGAAGCACTGGTAGTGAGAGTGGAAGGGCAGAGCTACCCTCCCAAGGCCATCATTCAGGTCCTGAGCTGTCACCGAAAGGACACCTGGGGAGGAGAGAAGTCAAGGAGGGGGAGGGGAGGGGCAGCTCCAGCACCACCGCCACTCACCTGACTGGATGGGCCACTGAGGATACTGGAAGGGGTTGGCATTGGTGCAGCACCAGGACCAGAATGGGGTCTGTCCTCTGCAGGAGCCAGACCTCCATGGGGTCAGACTCTTGAAGCAGCCCCACAATGGAGTGGTCCCCCTCCCTGCGGTAGGAGCTGAAAGCCTTGTCTGCAGGGAGAGGGGCCCATGAACTTCAGTCGGCTGTATGTCTGGGAAGTGGGGGTGGGTAGAGAAAGCGCAGGGACACCGTACCCTTTTCCCTTGTCGATCTGCAGCTGGAGCCGCAGGGGCTGTACTGGGTCACAGTGGCTGGATGGGGGAGGAAAGAGGGACGCCTGGAGGGGCAGGAAGTCACTGGCGTTGAAGACACAGTGGATGTGAAGCCTGAAGTCCAAGTTGGAGAGGATGGAGGAGAGAAGACACAGAATCGGCGCATCCAGATTACTGTACTATGTGGATGGGACACAGGAGGCTTGGTCCAGCAGGGCGGATGGATGCCACCTGCAGTCCCCTGGGTGATGTGCATCGTTGGCCCATCCTCTGCCCACCACGTCTTGTCTTCTCGGGACAGTTCGAGCCTGCTGTGCCAGGCCATCTTCTAGGTGCCGAGGATGGAGCCCCCATGGGGCTGACAGATGCCCACCCTGTTCTGAAAGCTCTGTCATCTCACAGACCCGGGTTTGAATCTTATCAGCATTTACTGGCCGTTTAACCTAAGCCTCAATTTCTTCATTTGTACAATGGCGCTGACCCCCCTCCCTCCAAAGCCTGTGGTTAAGGATCAAGTGAGGTCACGAGATAGCGCCCTGGGGTCATCATTGTCCTCGCAGTTGTGGCTGATCTGCCACCGGGTCCAGTGTGCCTGGCTGGCCTGCGTGGCACTGCACGCACCTGGTGGGGGGAGGGGCAGGCCGGCACCCGGAGGTGTCCTGCAGGAGGAGCTGACCCACCGCACCCCGGCTCCTGAGCGCTCGACCTTTACTTCTCCTTGTGGCAGAGCCCTGGGTTCAGGCCTGGGCCGGTGCCCTTGGGGAGGACGTCCTACCAATGGAGACCAGGGCCTGGCATAAAGGAGGTGTCAGTACACACGAGTGATTCCACCCCGACCGGAAGGCCCTTCCTCTGCGGAGCCCTCCAGCTCATTCCTGATGGCCTACAGCTGTTTCCCCTTATGCTTCCCTTCTGTGATGAATTCTGGCTAGCTCCCATAGCTTTTAAATCCTGATGTCCAAAGCATGCCAGATTTGTCCCCCGGTGCCCCTGGGAATACATAGCATTTTAAAAGAAAAGACATTTGAACCCTGATGCCAGCAGCCTGCCCCAGCCCTCGTGGCAGGAAGGGTGGGGAAAAAAGACATCTGGAAACCCACTCAGTGCCAAGCACAGAATTCCTACACCCCGTGGTTACCATATTAGTTCAGGCTGAGGTTGGTGCCTGGCCCCTGGGGTTCAGAGACAGGTGTGACAAGCTCAGATGTCCTCAGGGGTTACCCCCTGGCATCCTGGGTTCCTGGCTTGTTTTGCCACCTGAGTCAGCAGGTGCCGGTGGCCCCTTTCAGTGAGGGGTTCTCCCTCCGCTCCTCCCCCACCCCACCCCGTACCCTCAGAGCTTCAGCCCCAGTTATCTTCTGCCTCATCTGCGGCTTTGTAACCTCTGAGATCAGGAGGTGGCAACGGCCAGGCACAGCCTTGGCTTCTTCCTGGGGCCTGGAAGGGGACTTTTCAGCTTCTTGATGCTTCGTTTCTCAGCTTAGTTCCTGGAGGGATAAAGGCGAGGGCTCTCGAGGACTCTGGCCCGCTCAGGCCCTGCTGTGACTTCTGCCTGCCAGGCGTGGGCAGGCCCGGGCTAATGCTCACATCAGCTCTGGTTGAGGGGCGCTGCCCCGGCCTGGGGGGCGGGTGGCGCTGGGAAGAGGTAAGTAGCTCATCCGAGGTCACACAGTGGGTGATAGCAGAGCTTGGACATGAACCCAGACGGCTCCAAAGCCTGTGCTAAGCTCACCTGTGCTCCCTTCACACCCAAGCCCGCGGCCCAGCCTGTGTGAGGAAGGTGCCGTCCCACGTGATGGAACCCTGTGGCCGCATCCAGATGCCGCTGTTGGTCACCAGCTGGTTGTGCTGGATGCGGTCCACCTGTAGGAAGAGACAGCTGGGGGAGGCCCTGCCAGGGGGTGGTCATGGGCACCAGGGTGGCCCCCACTCTTCCTGGACTGCGGTGTCACAGCAGGTGAGAGGGCCAGCCATGGAGACCACGGAGGATCCCGCCTCCTGGCTGGGGGGCAGCCGGGGGGCGGTGCGGGCCAGGTGGAGATTGATCAGTGTCCTGCACACCAAGGCCGTTTCCTGGGACACCACCAGGACGAAGTGACTGTTTCTGAAGCACTGGACAGTCGCTGGGACGAAGGCAGATCAAAGAGGAGTGTCAGGGCCTTGGGGTTCAGGGTCCATCATAGACACGGTGCGGGGAGGGCCTGGGCGACCGTCAGGATTTGAGGGCTGGCCTCGGAGGGGAGAGCTGGCTTCTCTCACTGCCCTTTCTTGCAGTGGTAACTCCAGCAAAGCCTTCTCAGACCAGACTTTCTCACGCAGGCAACAGACAGGTGAACTACACTCTAGAAGTAGGGTCACCATTTAATTTGTCATCCACGCTGGAATGTTCTAGATCTACGGGTAGGGGTACATGTAAAGATAGATTAACTGAGAGATATGGGAACATATGTATATGTATAACTGATTCACTTTGTTATAAAGCAGGAACTAACACACCATTGTAAAGCAATTATACTGCAATAAATATGTTAAAAAAAAAAAGATTAACTGTTATCAGGCTGGGGCAGGTGGTCACCACATCTAAAGATCTCTTCTGTGGTCCATTCTGGGGGCCAGGCTCTCCTAGGAACGGGGCGTGGAGCAGTTTCATCACTGGCGGGTGGGGTGGGGGAGGAAGCCCTCCTATTCCTTCAGCATTCAGGGGACCAGGGCCTTGCTCGGTTTGGAAAGTGGCACCTGTGTTGCCATAGTAACAGGGACCCTCTCTGGTGTTGTCATGACTGCAGCCCGCTGACGGGCTTCCTTTGAACTTCTTCTCACTCTGCGGGGGATGTGCCCGGAGGCCACCTGGCACTGTTCCTGAGTCAGAGGGTACCTAGGGCTGGGGACAAGAGTGGGGAGGACAGGGGAAGGAGCCAAGTGGGCTGCAGACCTCCAGGGAAATGGAGGGCAGTGGCCTCGCAGAGCCCAGCAAAGGGCTGTCAGGCCACCCGATCTTCAGGAAGGCTCCCGACAGCGTGTGCGCGCACGGAGGACTCCTCCGTACCTACGTAAGCTGGCTTCTCAGCTGCTCCCCACCGTGTTCCAAGGTGCCCCGCTGGGGTCGAGCTAGGGTGGGCTGGGTGGGTCCAGGGACAGTGAGGCAGGGGTTAAATGGGCTAAGCTGTCCTCTGGGGTAGGGCGGAGGGGATGCGGATGAGGGGCAGGAAGGGAGAATGTGGTTGGTGGTGCCAGGTGGGAGTCTGGAGTCCAGGTGTGATCAGGTTTGGGACAGATCAGAGTGACCATTGGGCAGCCCAGCTTCCACGAACACCCTCGGGTGGGAGCGCCCATCCTACAGGAGAGAGGGCGGCAGGGGAGCAGCCTCCAGGCAGAGGAGGGGTCAGTGCCCAGGACTTAGTCTTCCTCACCCACCAGCCCACTGAGTGGTCTTGGGTTCCGATGTGTCCCTGGTCCCTGAGGGGCCTCTCTAGCCTGACACTGTGTTAGGGCAAGCTGGTTCCCAGCCGTGGGGTCTCCCCCAGAGCAGTGAGACCCCTACCTTCTCCAGGGCATGGCAGTCTTTGTAATTGGCAGAAAAGACCGCGGGCCCCTGGGGCTTGGCTGTCACCCGCGATAGCAGATGGAGCAGCTGTTCATCTCAGATGGGTTCCCAAATTCATCTGCAGTGGGGGGAGGGGAGAGAGGGATGGAGGGAAGGAGTCACGGATGCTGAAGGGTGAAGCCAGAGGCCGTTGGACTCTGCTGAGAAGACTCCCGACTCACGAGAAGAAGTACCTCCTAGAGGTCTCCTGGGGGATTAAGGCCATTAATACCACCATGGCTGTTACCGATGACAAACAATGGGAACAATTAAATAACGTGGCCTCCTGGCTGGGATCCTAAAACAGAAAAAGACCTTAGGTAAAAGCTAAGGAAATGGACTTTAGTTATAACAATGTGTCAACATTGGTTCATTAATTGTAATAAATGTACCATCCTAATGTGAGATGCTAATTACAGGGGGAGCTGTGTGGGGTATATGGGAACTCTCTGTGCTATCTTCTCAGGTTTTCTGTAAATCTAGGACAGTTCTAAGAAATAAAGTCTATTAACAACAACAACAAGCCTGGTTCACAGACAAGGGCGCTTCCCACGCGGCCGGCAGGGTCCCAAGGCCTTGCTTGTATTAGCTCATTAGGGGCCATCCTCCGAGGGGGGGGGCTGTCCCCATCCTCATCTCCTGGAAGCCTGAGCGCAGGGTCTGGAGGAGCCCAGCTCAGCGCGTGTTAGTCCCCGTAGGTCATTATAATTCATAGCTGCAGGGAGAGCATGTGACTTGGTCGTTAAGAGTCTGGCTCCAGTCCAGCCCCCTGGTCACTTTCTGGCTGTGACAAGGGAAACGTCATTTTTCTGAGCTTCGGTTTCCCGTTTGTGGATTGGGGTTGATATCGCTTACCTCGCAGGGTGAGGGGAGACTGAAAGAGACGAATACTGGGGGTGATAAGTCATTTGTGATAATGACTGAACACTTGGTAGTGATCAACTTTTACTGCAATTAGCACTGAGATGGGGGAAGCTCCCTGGGTTAAGGGCCCCGGGAGCAGAGCAGGTGGAGGCAGTTTCTGGAGGGAAGGCTGCCTGAGCAGAGGCAGAGGCGCCAGTGGACACGGGGAGTGCCGTGGGGGGGGGGGGGTGGGTATTGTGCCAAAGCGGAGGGAATTTGGGGGTGGGGGAGGGCAGGGCATAGAGAGGTGGGGAAACATCGGACTTAAGCTGGGCTGGGAAGGGGAGGAGAGGTGGCTGGAGGGGGGCAGGGGCTGGTGAGGTGACTTCTTCCTGCGGGACGATGGGAGGTTTTCAACTTTTTATTTTGAAATACTTCCAGACTTACTGAAAAGAAGTTCCATGTATCCTTCACCCAGATTCCTCAAACGTTAACTTCTTTTTACATTTGTTTCAGTGCTCATCTTCTCTCTGATTGTATGTACACACACACGTGTGCGCATGCACACACACACACACACACAATTTCTTCCATATAGCATGAGAGAGCTGGTTGCAGACGTGACTGACTCTAGACACTGCTGTGTGTATTTCTTAAAAAACAAGCAACCACAGTCAAAAGATCAAAATCAGGAAATCAACATCGGTATGACCCAACTGTCTAATCTATGAACCTTATTCAATTCACCTATTGTCCTCATGCTTTTACAGCAAAGGAGAAAGTTTTTTTCCCAGACCAGGTCCAGTCCAAGGTCAGAATCATGTTCCTTGGGCCTCCTCCAATCTCGGACAGTCCCTCTGTCTGTGTCTTTCATAGCGTGAATATTTTTGAGGAGTACAGGCCAGTTATTTTGCAGCACGGCCCTCGTTTGGGTTTGTCTCGTGTTTCCCGCTGCTTAGACGCAGTTTATGCATTTTTGGTGGTGTGTGGGTTGCTAGGGCCACCATAACAAAATACCATAGACTTGGTGGCTGAAACAATAGAAGTGTATTTTCTCACAGCTCTGGAAGCTGGAAGTCCAAGATCACGATGTCAGGAAGCCTGGCTTCTTCTGAGGCTTCTCCCCTTGACTTGCAGGTGACTGCCTTCTTGCTAAGCCCTCACATGTGTGCATACACCCCTGGCGTCTCTTTATGGGTCCAAAATTCTTCTCCTTCTAAGGACACCAGTCTGATTGGATTAGGACCCACCCTAATAGCCCCATTTTAACTTCATCACTTCTTAAAGACCCCATCTCCAAATAGTCACATTCTGAGGTAGTGGGATTAGGGCTTCAATGTATGAATGGAGGCCCAGTTCAACCCATAACAGGCAGCAACACCCCAGAGGTGATGTTGTGTCCTTCTCATTGCATTCAAACCGGAGGCCCATCGGACTGGCTTGTCCTATTACTGCTGATAGATCTTTCATCACTGGGTGAGATGGGATTGGCCAGGTTTCTCCACTCTACAGCTAGCTACTGTGTTTCTCTTTGTAACTAGAAAGTATCTTATGGGGAGATATTTTGAGACTACTTAATTATCCCGCCTCTCAGCAAACATTCACCCACTGGTGTGCTGGTTCTCCAATCCATCATTCCTTCTGTCAATACATTGCTTTGCTTTCTATTGTAACAGAGAGCTTTCCCTGATGGGGGGTTTTAGGTGCCAGGGAGAGCACCAGACAGAGGAGTTGAGAGACCTGGCTTCTATCCTGCATTCACCTCTCAGGAGACAAGGGACCTTCCCTGTCTGTAAAATAGGCATGGAATTAGATAATATTCAGAGAGGTGTTTTCTAACGGATCACGGACCTTACTCGTGAGGAAGGCGTCTCTCCCAAGTCCCTGGAAAGGCAGAGAAAGAGCAGGGGAGCTTCCTCATGGCCAAGGGCAGAAGGATGCCTTTCAGAAAAGTGGTGCTGAGCTGTCCTGGAGAGAGAGAGCCCTGAGCCCTTGGTCATGACTCTACATTTCTGCAAAGACTCATGGGTACCAGAGCTCATCTGCCTGATGCTGGATCGCTTCAGCCTGCAGCGGCTTCAAGCAGGGTTTCAGCTCCCAGCCAGGGATTGAAGTCAGGTCACGGCAGTGAGAGCGCTGAGTCCTAGTCACTAGACCACAAGGGACAAGTGGCCAGTTACAAAGCCCTGGCCCATCAGCTGTGTAGAGACGAATTTCCATATAGAGATGGAAAGTAGTGAAACAAGTAAAGTGTTTATTAGGAGGAAAAGGGTTACGTGTGGATAGACACACGGGCGGGCTGAGAGAGAGAGAGAGAGTCATGCCCTTGTGATAGTTTGAATCACTTATATGGGGCATTCCTTCCCGGTTTCCTTTGGCCAATCATCTTGCTTTGCCTGGTTCTGAGGCCGTATTTGGTTTATCTCAGAGTCCTCCCGTGTGTGCACACGCATCTCTTAGCCAAGATGGATTCTAGCGAAGAGGGCTATGGGTAGGTTGACATCACTTACTATGAGATGATGCCCCCTCCCTTTTGACCTCTGAGGAGCCTTTCTGCACATGTATAGTTGGGAAGGACTCCTTGACTTCAAGAATGAGGAATATGTGGTCTTTTATCTCTTTTCTGGGCACGGCTCAGCTATTCTTTTGCTCCTCATCTTGGAGTATCTCTCCATAGGCGACAGACTCTGGCTGCTCAGCCTGGAGCCCATCTGTCTCCTGCCTCAAGCCTGAAGCTCCAATGCTCACCCACTAGAGACCTTGGGAAAGTCACCTACCGGCTTGGTGACTCCATTTCCTCATCTGTATAATGGGGCTAATAAGGGTACATAACTTGTAGGGTTGCTCTGAGGATTCAATAAATAACCCATGTAAAGCACTGAGAACAATCTGCATGTGGTAATCATTTGAACGTGATAGTGGTGAAAACCACCATTATTTTTTATGGTTGAGGAGAGAGGGTCAGATCAGGGTGACTTGGCTTGGAACCTTGGCTTCCCTCTTGGCCTCTTTCTGAACCTCAGTTTGTTTATCTCTTTCTCACCTTTCTAAACTTAGTCCTTTTTATTTTTGAAAATTTGACTTGAGTTTCTGAATATGTAAAGTGGGATTAAAAATAAGGTCAAGGGACTTCCCTTGTGGCGCAGTGGTTAAGACTCCACGCTCCCAATTCAGGGGGCCCAGGTTTGTTCCCTGGCCAGGGAAATAGATCCCACATGCATGCTGCAACTAAGAGTTTACATGCCACAACTAAGGAGCCTGCCTGCTGCAACTAAGACCTAGTGCAACGAAATAAATAAATAAATATTTAAAAAAAATAAGGTCGAAGTCACTGAGGTGCTGAGAATTCCGCGTTAGTTCTCCACCCCATCTGTTTTTTGTTTTTTGTTTCCTTTATTTTTGGTCTCACCACAAGGCAGTGGGACTTCCTTGACCAGGGATCACGGATCAAACCCGTGCCCCCTGTAGTAGAAGTGCGGAGTCTTAACCACTGGACCACCAGGGAAGTCCTCACCCCATCTCTTCTGCTAATAAAAGCCAAGGCTGGAGGGAGGGTGCCAGTGGAGGCAGGGGCCTTTCTAGGCTGGAAAGGCAAGCCTAAAGGGGACTGAGATACTGTGATTTATGATAAGAAATATGTATTTGGTCTTTGTCCCCATCCTGGCAGAGCTCCTAAACCCCCTTGGAATTTCCTGGGAGGGGAGCAAAACAAATGTGTCCTTTGTTATGTTGTTGAGGTTCCTTTAGGAAGGCACCTAGGGATGGGGGCTTGTTGCCAAGGGAACCAACCACATGGTTAGAGGGTTAGAACACATCCCCCCTTCCCCACCTCTTGGGAGGGAAGAGGGGCTGGAGATTGAGGTCAATCACCAACAGCAAATGATTCAATCAATCATGTCTATGTAGCGAAGCCGCCATAAAACCCTCAAAGGACAGGGTTCAGAGCTTCCACATTGGTGAACATGTGGAGATACGGGGAGAGTAGCACCCAGAGAGCACGGAGGCTCTGCGCCCCTCCCATACACCTTAGCCTGTGCATCTCTTCCATCTGGCTGTTCCTGAAAAACGTTTCTCTGAGATCTCTGAGCTGTTCTAACAAATTAATCAAACCCAAGGAGGGGGTCGTTGGAACCTCAGATTGATAGCCAGTTCAGATCAGAAGAAGAGGTGACACCTGGACTTGTGATTGGTGTCTGAGTAGGGGGAGGGGACAGTCTTATAGGACTGAGTCCTTAACCTGTGGGATCTGATGTTATATCTCCATGGAGATAGTGTCAGAATTGAATTGTAGGCCACCCAGCTGGTGTCATGGGGGAAAAAACCCACACAAAATCACGGGGACCAAAGCATGTACGGGAACCAGCAGGAAGCAGGTCACCTCACCCCAGGGGCTTGCAGACAGACCCAAGGGAAGCCCTAGCCATGGTCTCTGTGTCATAGGGAAGAACAAATCTGACTCCATATTGGATCTGTTTATTTTACTTTAACCTTTGTATTCTATTGCTTTTGCTACAAGTTAATCACTAAAGGGATGTTGCCTATGAGCTTAAATTATACATAATGGCCCATCTCTGGGAACCTTGCCTCCCAGGTAATGAGTGTTAAGCTAAAATCCCTTTGCTTAGCTCACAGGAAACATCCTGACCAAGCCCACATGTGAATGGCTGTAGGAAAGAAGAAATTAACACATCCCCTCCGGAGTCTGGCTGGAACCAGGAAGTGTTTGACTTCCCCCCCCCCACCCCCCCACACCGCCCCCCCTACCCCGCCCCAGCCTTTTAGTATAAAAGAAGCCTGAGTTCTAACTCAGACAAGATGATTCTTTGGGACACAAGTCCACCATCTTCTCGTTCTCCTGGCTTTCTGAATAAAGTCGCTAGGCCTTGCCCCAACAATTGGTCTCTCAGTTTACTGGCCTGTCCTGTGGCGAACAGTACGAACTTGGACTTGGTAACACCTGTGGATCCTGTCGGCTGCAGAGATGCTTCCCGAAGCTTGTGGAGCATGTTTAACAGCAGAAAGTCAGCCCTACTTATCCTGCAGGGCTGATGACAATGAACCTCAGAGAGTCCAGTCATCTGGGAAGCGCTGGGTTCTGGTGCTGGAGCACCTTCTTCTTCTTCTTCTTTTTTTCCTGGTTTATTTATTTATTTACTTATTTATTTATTTGTTTAGGCTGTACCACACGGCATGTGGGATCTTAGTTCCCTGACCAGGTATCAAACCCATGCCCCCTGCAGTGGAAGCAGGAAGTCCTAACCACTGGACCACCAGGGAAGTCCCTGGAGCACCTGCTTCTGAGTTCCAGCTCTTCTGCCCACTGGCTGAGTGGCCTTGGCTGGGCCACTCAACCTCTCTGTTTTCTTCTCCGGGAGTGAGTAGGATAACAGTCCCTACCTCAGGCTCAGAGGGTGCTCGTGAGAATTAAACTAGCTAATACACGTAAAGTGCTTAGCCTGGTGCCTGGCACATAGGAAGCACCCGGTAAGTGTAGCTGTTACTATTTGAAATAGGTTGAGTAGCAGCCCCTCAAAACATATGTCCATATCCTAACCCCCAGAAACTGTGAATGTAAAGCTTGTTTGGAAAAAGGGGCTTTGCAGATGTAATTGAGTTAAGGACCTCAAAATGAGATCATCCTGGATTATCTGGGTGCAGTATATATATATATATATATATATATATATATATATATATATATATATATATATATAATGCATATAAAAAATATATATTTTGGTGAGGATTAACTGGCATACATGTGGGTCTGAGAAAAGTTATTAGTTAATAATAACAGGAAGTTATTAGTCCCCAGGGTTGCACCCACCACAGGTGAAAACAGAGGCTGGGAGAATTGCATCAGGCCATGAGTAACAGTGGATCCAGACTGGTCACCATGAGGAACTGGGGGTTCTTTTCGGGCCTAATCTCCAATACTAGAGATTCATTCTGTGCAGCAAACATTCACTGAGAGCCCTCCCACATGTCAGGCCCTCTGCTTGGCTTTGGTGATGAGGAGATAAAATAGGAACTGTCTCTGTCCTCCAGTTGCTCGTGATGAGGGTGGGGAGCAGTTGTGTGAAAGTTACCATGGAGGGCAGAGGTGCAGTATATGACGTGAGGCAGGGATGTGGGAGGTAGGGTCTGAAAGGCTCAGCAAAGTCTTCCCAGAGGAGGTAACCTCTGATCAGGGTTTTGAAGGATGAATAGGAGCTCACAAAGAGGCCAAGGGAGGAGATGGTATTCTAGAGCAGGAAGCAAACAGCACAAGGGGACAGAAACAGTCTGGTATGTACAGGGTGTGGGGAGGCAGTGATAAATGCTGACTGATGATAGGATGTGATTAGGGAGAAGCAGAAATGAAGGTGGAGGCACAGGCAGGGCCAGATCACTGAGGGGCTTATGGGCCATGTGAGGCGCTAAGCCTCCACCTGTGGGTGATAGTGGCATTAGGGTGCTCCACCCGGGCCTCCCACAAAGTGTCATGTGGGGTCCTGCCCCTCTGCTGTGTGTGGCCAACTCCAGGGCCTCCCAAGTACGGGAGGCTGGAGGGTTCCAGGGCATGCCTCCCCTGCTTCCTGTTGTGCATCTCACTTCCTGTTTTACTGACTCTTTGAAGAGGCCAGAAAGGAACATGAAAACCTGCTTCCTAAGGCAGGGCCGGAGGGAGAAGGCCCTTCTGGGCTTGGCCCCATGGCTGGGGGGTAGTTGGCCCCTTCCCTTGACTGTTTGTTAAACACACTTGATGCCATGATCATCCTCTTGGGAGCCCAGAGACACTGATGATCACAGAAAGGGGTCTTGCCATAGAGAATGGACTTGAGGACACGGGGAGGGGGAGGGATATGCTGGGACGAAGTGAGAGAGTGGCATGGACATATATACACTACCAAATGTAAACTAGATAGCTAGTGGGAAGCAGCCGCATAGCACAGGGAGATCAGCTCATTGCTTTGTGACCACCTAGAGGGGTGGGGTAGGGAGGGTGGGAGGGAGACGCAAGAGGGAGGAGATATGGGGATATATGTATCACTTTGTTATAAAGCAGAAACTAACACACCACTGTAAAGCAATTCTACTCCAATAAAGATGTTAAAAAAAAAAAAAAAGGGGGTCTTGCAAGATGAATAGGGGAGGGGAAAAGGCATTCCAGGCAGCAGCAACAGCGAGTGCAAAGGCTTGGAGGTGAGCAGAGGGGGAGGGGGCAGGGACTGGTGGGCAGTGTGCTGGATCCCGAGAGGACCTGAAGGCTGCTTTGAGAGTCTGGACAGTTCCCACAGGCAGCAGAACCCCCGCAGAGCTCTGTGAGGCTCTGGTTCGTCTCCTCCAGGGCAGTACGTGTGGTTGACGTGGAGACAGACCTGACTTTGGCTCTTTCAGGCTCTGACATCAAGTTGCAAGCCATGGAGAAGGCTGTGCTTCAGGGACTATGGCCTGTGCTCTGGGGGTGGCTGCATCTTTCTCCAGGTCCTTGGGGGGGGGTCACTGGACCGCCCACCCTCCCTCCCTCCCAGTGCTGCCAGGACCCAGCTGCTGCTGCCTGCTCCGAGTGCACCAGACGCGAGGAACCCGAGTTCTCCATCCCAGCCAAACCAGCAGCATCAGCATGCTCTGGGGAACTTGATAGGAATGCAGATGCCCAGGCTGCACCCCCAGACCTGCTGGATCGCACGTACTAGGGGTGGGGGACCCAGCAGTCTGGACGTAACAAGCCCTCCAGTGGGTCCTGAGGCACATTCCAAGCGGGATTGGCTGGTCTATTGGCCAAGGCCCTGATCACGTCACCCTCCTCCGGGCTCTGAGTGCCACACGGGCCCGTCTGGCCGCCTGGGTGTCCTCCTGCCTACAGCACTGGCCTGACACTGCGGAGGCCTCCACAGGGTTCTCTGATTGCATCTTCTTTCTCCCGGAGGCGCCTGTCCTCTGCTTTCAGCCAGGGAGCCCCGGCTCAGAGCCCCCACGGCTCCCGAGACTTTCTCTCTCAAGTGTCTGGTGCGGAACCCCAGTGCTCGAGATTCCTGACATCCAGGGAAGAGGCACATCCTCCCCGTGCCCCCAGCCCCCCACCCCCTGCCCCAACTCAGCTCCTTCCCGCCCAGGCCACCTCCATGTGGAGCCTGAGGGACTTGTGTGGGAGGCAGGTTTACACCGTGGGAGTGCAGCCAAGGGCCCTACAGGAACAAACATCCCTGCCTCCTTGTTTAGAAAATGCCTTGGGGCGCTGCTCATCTGGAGTACTTCGTTTGTTTTAGTAACTTTTCATAAATTGTCCTCGGGGATGGTTGGGAGACAGTCACCACAGTGATTACAGGATTGGAAACGAGGGTTGGGGGACGGGGCAGAGGAGTGGGCGTTTCAGGTGAGCAGGGCCGCCGTCAGGGCTTGTGCAGAGTGTTCACTGCTCAAGGGTACCTGGTGGAGGGGGTGAGGGAGGGCTGAGAGCCAGGAGGAGGGCTGGGCCCCACCCCAAGCCTGAGGCCCTAGAGCTGAGGTAGGTTATAAGAGGAGAGGAGGGATTCTTTTTTTTTTTTCTGGCCACACCACATGGCATGCGGGATCTTAGTTCCCCGACCAGGGATCAAACCCATGCCCCCTGCATCGGGAACATGGAGCCTTAACCACTGGACTGCCAGGGAATTCCCAAGGCGGGGATTCTTTCTAAGCCCAAAGAGCAGTCTGGGCACCACTTTGGGGCAGGGACCGTGCAGAAGGAGCACCTTTAAAAAATTCATATTTTATTGCTGTGAAGTTACTTGCCCAAGATCACCTGCTACACTCCGCTGCCTGCATGGCCTTAGCGGATGTCTATGGCTCAGCAGGTTGGGTGTGGAGGGGGGTGGATGGGGATGAAGGTACTTTCCCACGAGTGGAATGGAAACACCCACCTAGGGAGGGCTGTAGGCACTTGTCTTTAGCAGACGGAGACCCTCTGTTACTAAGAGGAAAGGGGCATTACCCTAGAGCTAGTGATTTGTTTAATCAAGGCTCTTACTGACTCCATCTTGGATGACAGTGAGCAATAGTTTCTCCATCACATTCTTCACTCAGGATTGCAGTCTCTCAGCGAATTTATCCAGTGCCAGGCCCTGGATTAAGTCTGTACCAAAATGGAAGAGTTTTGTAGAGTCAATCCTATGGGGGTACCCTGGCCCTGATTTGGGGGTACTGAGTTCTTAACATGTTTTGAGTATTTCTTGGGTGCTGGGATGCTGAGGTTGGAGGAAAGGTCCCAGGAAGCTTGGTCAGCGAACAGGAGTGAAGACTTAGGGAACAGTTCAATGCAAATGTATACAGTTCAATCACCTCATCCATGGGCTCTGAGCCCAGCCCATTATTATTATTATTATTATTATTATTATTATTATTATTATTATTGGCTGCACCACATGGCTTGTGGGATTTTTAGTTCTCTGACCAGGGATCAAACCTGGGCGCTTGGCAGTGAGATCGTGGAGTTCTAACCACTGGACTGCCAGGGAATTCCCAGCCCGTTTAAAATAAAAGCTGCATTGCCTTTGCCCTGCAGCCTATACCCATTTTTCCCCAAGAGGGAAGAAACCTGATTTTTATGAGTACCTCCTGTGTGCTGGGTGCTTTGTGAATGAGGACACCTCACTCAGCCTGGGAAGTGACACTGCCGCTCTGGTCACAGATGGCCGAGTGGGGGCTGGCATGGGGAAGTGGCTTACCTCCCAGCTGGGCCTGCGGGCAGCATGGACAGCCAGGCCTGTGTTCTTACCGTGGCCCCGCCCTGCCTTCCTGGCCATAGAGCCCCTGGGGCCCCTCACAGACGGGCCCCCCATGCTGCCGGGCACATGGAAGGAGCCACACCGGTTTCTTTCCTGAGGGTGGTGGGGTCAGGGGAGGGCAGTCCAGGACAGTGGACAGACGGACAGGACGCCCTCCTCCTCACTTCTCCTACATACCTGTCGCTCTCAAAAGCACCCCCCATGCACACTCGGGCTCACACTTCCTTCTGGCTCACACCTATGTCCCCATGTGCACTTGTACTTGACCTTGGGCTTTTGCAAAATCTCCTTCGTAAAGGGAGATAGGATGAGCTGGGCTGCCGGCAGTTACGTCCAGTCCCCATCAATGGAGATGGATGTTACTTGAACACCAGTGTGACAACTCACTCTCTAGCTGTCCCCGCCTCCCCCCACCCCACCCCTAAATACACACACACACACACACACTCTGGGGCTGACATCTATTTCCTCCCTCAGCCTCCCTCCCCTGCCTCTGCCTGCCCGCTGCCTTGTGTCTAGCTGCCTCCAGAAGCTGACTGCCTCTGGGGCTGGAATCCTGTGCTCCCTCTGTGCCCAGGTAAGGAGACGGTGGCCCTGGGGCTGGGCAGCCTCAGTGCCCTCTCTGGACCCAGGAGAGAAGGTACAGTTTTATCAGGGGAGAGGGCTGTTACCAGCTAGGATGGCAGAGGGTTGGGTTTACCAAAGACTGGAGGAGACTTGCTGCTCCGAGGAGGAAAGGACTACATTTTCTTAGGGAATAACTAGATGCCAGGCACAGTGGTCAACCATTAAAGCTTCTCTTCCCAGACTCAGGAGCGATCTGGGTGGGAGGGTTACACGAGCAGTCTTAAGGTAACTGACCCAAGTGCACCCAGCCAGAAAGAGGAGCTGGGATTCAAAGCCAGGTCTCTAACACCAAAAGCTGGTGTTCTCTGCCCCCAGCCCTCTGTCAAAACAGGACCTTCGCTGCTGGGCTCCCTGAGAACCCTGGGAGGCTGGGGGGCAGACTCCTTCAGCCAGGAGGCCCATACTGGATCGGTCCCCAGGGTACAGCAGGATGTGCTGTCTGAGCGTCCCCATGGGACTTGGGGCTAAAGGGAATGTTTCAGCACAGAGAGGGGATGGCTCGTGTGTGTTTGCTGGGAGTGGAGTTCTCTCCCTTCCACTGCAGCTGAGGGACGCTGGGCAAGTTGCTGTGCTTCTCTGAACCTTTGTTTCCTCTTCTAAAAAATGCAGTCTCACAGGGTCATTGTGAATGTAATTGCTCTGCAGACTCTAGAGCTTGGGAAATGCGAGCATTTTCAGGGAGCACGGGGACAACAGCTCCCCTCCCCCCACCTGCGTGTCCCCAGCTCCAAGCGGCTCACCTGTCAAGGAAATTCTAGTTTGATATCCGGCACCCTCACCCTACGAAGGACCGTGGTCCCTGGAGAAGGGTGTGGATTTTCTCATCCTGGCCAGCAGTGCCTCCCGTGGAAAGACGAATACTGAAGAACACCTCCCCCTCCCTCCCCCACTTTCCTTCTCTTCTTTCTCCATCATCTCGTGCTTAGAGCAGAGGTAGAGGAAAGAGAACAGGCTGAGTGCTAAACTGTCGCTCCTCCACATGCCTGTGTTGTTCGGGAAGCTTTGGGTAAGTGATTTAAATACTTGAGTCTCAGTTTCCTCATCTGCAAAACGGGATGGAGAGAAGTACCAGCACTTTTCTTCTAGAGCTGTGAGCAAGAGAGTGAGTACCTATGTAAAGGATCTACCACAGTCCCTGGCATGTCATGGGGGGCCCAGGACAATCGGAGTTCCCAACCCCTGTTATCTGTCGGTCCCCACCTCCTGCAGGCAGCCTCCTACCCTGACCTCCTCTGCCCTCACTGATCTCCACTGGCTCCACATCAGATGGTCTCAGGTTCTTTTTTTTTTTTTTAATAAATTTATTTATTTATTTTGGGCTGCGTTGGGTCTTTGTTGCTGCACGCGGGCTTTCTCTAGTTGCGTAGAGCCGGGGCTACTCTTCGTTGTGGTACACGGAGTTCACATTGCGGTGGCTTCTCTTGTTGCAGAGCACGGGCGCCAGAGTGCAGGCTCAGTAGTTGTGGCGCACGGGTTTAGTTGCTCCGCGGCATGTGGGTTCTTCCCAGACCAGGGCTCGCACCTGTGTCCCCTGCATTGGCAGGCGGATTCTTAACCACTGGGCCACCAGGCAAGTTCCGGCCTCAGGTTCTTGATGAGGCTGTGGGTCTGCACATCTGGCCAGGGGCTGGCTTCTCCAGCACTTAGCTGAGTAGTTGCTCAATAAATAGCTGTTGAATGAGTATGAACAGGGCTGGGTTTCCTGGGGCTGGCAGAGCGCCTGGGGCTGCCCCTGAGCAGGGGAGAGGTCTTTTGGTCCTTCTGGGCCTCCAGAGCCCAAATCTGGTAGTTCCTTCTGCCCAGCTCTCTCCCTGCTCTTATCTTATTTCCTCTTAAACTACCAAACAAAGGAGGGGCTGGCTCCACTGTTTGCAGTCAACACACCCAACCAGCCACCACTGTGGGAGCGAAGGGCCACAGGACGATCTGCAGAGAGGCAAGGTCCGGGGGTGCCGTGGGTGGGTGCGTGGGTGGGTCATCCCTTGAATGCATGGACTCCGCCTTCCATTCCCATCCTCCAGCCCAGCTGAATCCTCCTGCCCTTCAGGGGGGCCTTGCTCACACCCCAGTGCTCTGGGGATTGGGAAAAGGAGTTCTTCATGGCCTGACCTTGGTTCCTATTTCTCCAAGTGATCTTAGGCCACCTGCTTAATGATAATCACAACGCCATTGATGCAGTGCTTACTGCAAGCTTACTCTTGCTTGAAATGCTTATATATATTATTAACTCATTTAATTCAACAACCAACAACCCTGTGACCTAGATCCTATTATGACTGCCATCCGTGTTACAGAGGAGCAAACAGGCTCAGAGAGGTTAAGTGTATTGCCCAAGGTTGCACAGTGAGCAGGTGGTGGGGCCGGGATGTTATCCCCCCACCTTACTGCCCTTGCTCAACTTCATTGATCCCCAGGGGCCTCACCTATAACTGTCATGGGTCAGAGTCCCATCTCCTGGCCAGGGTCGCCCGTTGCCTGGCACTGCCCACCACAGTGCCTCTTTCTCTCTGCCGCAGAGCCCACGATGTCGGCCAACGTCACGATGAAGCCCCTGTGTCCCCTCCTGGAGCAGATGAGCCGCCTCCAAAGCCACAGCAACTCCAGCATCCGCTACATTGACCACGCGTCAGTGCTGCTGCACGGGCTGGCCTCGCTGCTGGGCCTGGTGGAGAACGGACTGATCCTCTTTGTGGTGGGCTGCTGCATGCGCCAGACCGTGGTCACCACCTGGGTGCTGCACCTGGCACTGTCTGACCTGCTGGCCACCGCCTCCCTGCCTTTCTTCACCTACTTCCTGGCCGTGGGCCACTCCTGGGAGCTGGGCACCACCTTCTGCAAGCTGCACTCCTCCATCTTCTTCCTCAACATGTTCGCCAGCGGCTTCCTGCTCAGCGCCATCAGTCTGGACCGCTGCCTGCAGGTGCTGCGGCCTGTGTGGGCGCAGAATCACCGCACGGTGGCCGTGGCCCACAGGGTATGTCTGGCGCTCTGGGCCCTGGCCGTGCTCAACACCGTGCCCTACTTCATCTTCCGGGACACCATCCCGCGGGTGGACGGGCGCATCATGTGCTACTACAACGTGCTGCTCCTGAACCCCGGGCCCGACCGCGATGCCACGTGCAACTCGCGTCAGACGGCCCTGGCCGTCAGCAAGTTCCTGCTGGCCTTCGCGGTGCCGCTGGCCATCATCGCCTCGAGCCACGCGGCCGTGAGCGTGCATTTGCGCCACCGCGGCCGCCGGCGGCCCGGCCGCTTCGTGCGCCTGGTGGCAGCCGTGGTGGCAGCCTTCGCGCTCTGCTGGGGGCCCTACCACGTGTTCAGCGTGCTGGAGGCGCGGGCGCACGCGGACCCGGCGCTGCGGCCGCTCGTGTGGCGCGGGCTGCCGTTCGTCACCAGCCTGGCTTTCGTCAACAGCGTGGTCAACCCGCTGCTGTACGTGTTCACCTGCCCCGACGTGCTGCGCAAGCTGCGGCGCTCGCTGCGGAGCGTGCTGGAGAGCGTGCTGGTGGACGACAGCGAGCTGGGCGGCGGGGGCAGCAGCCGCCGCCGCCGCCGCACCTCCTCCACCTCGGCCTCCTCCTTCTCGCTGGGCGGCCGCCGCATGTCCCCGCTCGGGCCCGCAGGCCTGCTCGGCTGGCTGCGGGGTGGCCGCGCGGCGCCCCCGCAGAGGGACCGGGCCCGATCCCAGGACGAACGGGGCCCCCTGAACCGGGCTCTGCGCACCACCTCGGCGTAGCAGGCACGGGCCGGGGGATCGCCAGGCTCGGACCATTCTCCCCACGCCCCCGGGAGGCAAGGGCAGGGAGCGATCGCGCGCAGCAGCTTCCCCAGGGCCCGGACGTTTAGTCGGAGGCTAAGGAATCTGCATGTTAAAGCGCCCCACGTGACTCAGTGAATCCTTTTCAGAAACGAAGTGAGCTAAAGCCGTGCTTCCTCAGACTTTCTTATGCGGGAGTCACCCAGGGATCCTGTCTGCTTGAACGGGCCGCCGGGCGGGTGTGCTGACAATCTGCATTTCTAACAAGCCCCCAGGAGGCGATGGGACCACACTCGGAGTAATGCGAGGTTAAAACCCTAAGACATCTCAAACTAGGGTAGTGGACACCCCAAGGTACACAGGACGCATCTCCCTGGAGCTGTTTTTAGCAGATGATGGGTGGGGTGGATTTTTACATTAAACCAGTGATGTAGCTTTGGAGTAGAAAGCGAGAGAGGAAAAGTTCGGGAAGCACTGTTCCAGTCTAACCTTTTCGCTTTGGTCATTTAGTTGCGCTTTACTGAACTACACGCTTTATCCCACAATCTCGAGGGGCGGGTTCTATTAGCCCCACTTTTTACCATGTGCAAATTGAGGTGCAGGGAGGTTAGGTAACCTGCCCAAGGTGCAGGGACTGCATACCAACCATTAGGCATTACCTGTTCAATTACTATTTAGTATGTGAAAAGGCACCCCCCACATACCCAAGGTCCTTCAGATAGCAGCTGCATGGGAGCCCCCATCTCTACCTGTCCGACCCAGCATTGCCCAAAGTGGAAAAAGCAAGGGGTGCTATGGTCAAAAGTTTGGGAAACCTGGGCTAATCAAAGTGCAATGGACATCCTTATTGAAGGTCTTTAGTGTTTGAATGAGCCCCGCAACCTCCGTGACCACAGCCGGTGATATTTCCTAGCTCATCTGACACATGTGCCAGCCTACAGTTCCCTGGGACGCCCTCTGAGCAATGCTGGTAATCCCTAGATCTGTGCAGCACCCACCTCCCTCTCGACCGCACGGGGCTGCAGCTCTGACCCCCAATTTGTAGGTGTGAGGGGTAACTTACCATGGCATCTCCACTCTACCATGTCTGTTTAGCTCAGCATTCCAGGGCCTGGTGCAGAGTTGGTGCGGTACACGTTTGGTGGATGGAACGGCAGCGGAAGAGCCAGGGGAGAGACTCTCCTGGGATCTTGGTCCAGTGTTCCCTGTGCCACCACCTGCAGCTGGGCTCCCAGCGTTTACTCTCAGTGCCAGGCAGGGCCCGGCCCACAGCAAGCGCTTGGCAAACGGAGCAGTCGATAGACAGCTGGCTGAACGGACATCCCATCTCGACCTGGCCCGTGCTCCCTCCTACCTGCTCCCCTGCTTCACCGAGCACTTGGCGCCAACTGACACACAGTACATTTTACTTGTTTATTATGTTTTCTCCATCAGAATGAAAGATCCTTGAGGGCAGGGACTTTTGTCTGTATTCCCTGATACCTAGAATTGTGCCTGTACACAGCAGGCGTTCAATAAATATTTCTGCTGTAGACTGGATGGCATGAGTTAATCAGATCTCTGGGGCTTCTGCAGAGTCTGGTACAGGAAAGGGGGAGCTAGAGAGACCCTGCCCCCTGCAACCTCCCCATTTTAACCTTAAGTGTTGAAAAGTGGGGCGGAGCTGGATTCAGTCTGCTTGGTGACAGGGTCAGTGGGATGCAGAGGGACCCAAAGCAGCCTTTGGGGAGGTGTCGGGGGGGGGGGTGGATTCCTGACTTCCGGCCTCCTGGCCTGGGTTAGACCCAGGACTCTGAGACAGAACATACATATTTTGGGGACTCACCCGCCAGTCAGCAGCTCCCTGAGGAACCAGAAATTACTCTTCGTGGTTTGAAGGCACTCAGAGAGGACGGGGGAGGGGAGGGGGGGAGGGGAGAGCTGACCCTCCTCCCTCCTCCAGTCTCTGCCAGGTCCCAGGCTACCTCTGGGTCTCTGTGCCACAAAGACCTGCCTGTGAGCCCTCTGGGAGGCTCAGAGCCCCGTCTCGGGTGGAGCCACTGTTTTGGAGCCATGGGGTTGGAGTGCTGGGTCAGCAGAGGCGTGTGGCCAGTGGCCCGAGGGCTGCCGTGTGTGACACGGTGGTTGGCCACAGAAGGCCTCGGCCATCCTGAGCTCAGATCTTGGCTGCCGGCCGCTGTGGCGGCTGCTTCTGCAGCTGGGCCAGCGTGTCGCGCTTCTCAATGGAGCGCAGCTGCTGCTTCTTCGCCCGCTTGAGCTTGGTGGGGTTTCGGATCTGGGGGAGGTTGAAGGGAGGGCATTAGCATGGCTGGAGTCTCTGCCCTGCTCCCCAGGGAAAGGGAGGCCACCGCGGGGGCCTGGGACTGCGGCACGAGCGGGGGCCGTGAAGCAGGGGCGCCGGGGCGTCTGGAACACGACACTCAGCCTGGCCGTGTCCCGTCCCGCAAGCAGGGCAATGCTCACCACTTGCACGATCTCCGCCTTCCGCTCGTTCTCCAGGCGGCGTTTCAGGTTCTCGGCGCGGCGCTGCTTCTTCTCCTGGACACACAGGGGAAGGGCATTGGGTCTGGGAGCCAACCGAGGCGGCCCTGGTCTCCCAGGCAGTGAGAGGTGACAGAATTCCCAGGGAGGAGGGCAAAAGGCCCACTTATCCCGGCTCCGGGTCGTTCCTGGTGCTTGGGGGTGGAGAGCCAGCAAGGAACCATCCCTGTGCCCCTGGGACCAGCACCTACAGGCCCACTGTGGTGGGAAGTTCCTGGCTTCACCTGAGAAGGGGGGCGCCTGGTCAGGCGGCTGAGGACGGGGGCTTAGTCGACACTGGGGTTGGAGGGGGCGGGGCGGGGTAAGACACAGGTGGCGCCCCACCCGGAAACTCAGGCCCATGCAGACAGTGGTTCCCCTTACCACGCCCCTCATCAACTGCCCGGGGAGAAGGGGTGGCTGGCCCTTTCCCTCATTCCCGTCGTCTCAGAGTCCCCCCTCTCCCCCTGAAGCCCACGAGCCCCTAGAATGCAAGGGCTGGTCTCCTGAGGTTCACCCTGGCGCAGGGCTGGGAAGGGCCGAGGCTGCAGAGAAGAGGCTCCGGAGCCATCTGGTCCCGGTTTGAATCCCGACTCTGCTACTTCCTAAATGTGTGACCTTGGCCAAGTGGTTTAAGCTCTGTGCCTCAACCTCCCATCTTTAAAGTGAAGATGATTACCTAAGATTGTTTTGAAGACTAAATGAATGAACACACATACAGGGCTTGGAATAGCACTGGCCCACCGGGAACACTCAGAAGAGGAACATAGACAGAGTCTTCCTTGGGAACGACTACGCCAACTGCTGTCCCTGGTGGGGCAGGGCAGGGACGGTGGCCCCAAGGCTGTGTGTGGTCAGGGGCCTCCCTCGGCTTTGGCAACACAGGGTAGAAGGGGTGGCTTGGGCCCGCGGGGAGAAAGGAGAAGTGACACTTGAGCTCCCGCAGGCGCAGGGGAAGGTCTGGGCTGGGGGCTGGGCAGGGGCACCTCTAAAGGGGACGGTGACAAGAAGGTTCTCTCTTGCCCAAGAGGGAGCCAGGGCCACACAGGAAGCTAGATAAGGCCTCAGCACGAGGCGGCGGCCACACAGTCTGCAGGGCCTCGGCCATAGGCCAAGCTGGGGCAACTCAAAGCAGGGGACAGATGACCAAGTGGCTGACCCACCCCCTCCCTTCATGGCCAGGGAGGGACTGCAGGCTGGGGGCGAGGTGTCTGACTCCTCCGGTGGCCCGGGGACCACGAGGCGAGTGACGTCCCACTGAGCAGTCCGCTCCTGGTGGATCTACATCACCACCTCCCTGTCTGCCTGCTGGGGCTTCCTGGCGACTAGAGAGGTTGGGCGTGAACCTCTAACAGGGCACCCGTGGCCCTGGGATGAGCGTGAGGGAGAGCTGGACGGACGCGCAGGCCGCCCACTTCGCTGATGTGTTGCTGATGCCAGCAACACCCGGATGAGGCCTCCCATCTGTATGCCTTTCCCACCCTTCCCCGGGGCCCCCAGGCTGGAGAACGGCTCTTGACCGAGTCCCCCCCACCCCTGCCTGGCCGGCCCCTCACCTGCCGGCGCCGCTCCTTCTCCTCCTGCAGGTGCCGGGCAAAGTCCTTGGTCTGCTTTCTCTCCTGCCGGTCCTTCATCTTCTGCTGCCAGGATGTGCGCAGGGGCTTGTCCTGAACCATCTGGGAGAACCTGGATGGGGGAGACTGAGTGCTCTTGGGGTCCGCAGGATGCCCCGGTGCCCTCCCTCTGCGCCTTCTTCCCTACCTGCCTGCTTGCCCGGCAGTTGACCCTCCGGGTCTGTAGAAACATGGAGCAGGAAAGGGCCCTGATCACGCCCACTGCCATTTCTTAAGCCCTGGTTATGTGCCTGAGGTGGGAACTCCTGTTCCCTCCAGTTTATAGAGGAGCAAACAAAGACTCAGCGAAGTTAAGTAACGGCCCAAGGTCACCTTGCTCCTGAGCAGCAGTCTGTGACCAGAGCCCAGGCCACACGGCCTCCACCACCAAGCTCCGCTGCTGCGGCCGCGCGCAGAGGGCTGGGCGTGGACGCCTCTGGAGAGGGGGCCCATTTCATCTCAGAACAGTGCAAATGGTCACGGTCCCCTGCAGTGATTCAGAACCTCTCTCCCAGCAGGGGAAATGTGAAAATGGAGTGGGTGCTAGGGAACATCGGGGAAGTCTTGATTTCCTAAAGAGTGATGGTGACACGGTCACAGGAGAAGCGAGATTACCTCTGTAAGAACGCACACTGCCAGGATCTAGGGGTGGGATGAGAAATCTAGGACGTGCTGTAAAACATTCCGGGAAGATGGAAAAACGTCAAGGAGCAAGAGGAAACTAGACCAGGAAAATGCTGAGGGCTGCTGAGACTGGTGGTGAGGGCTTGGGGGTTCAGGCAGCCGTGCCGCCCCTTTTCTGTAAGCTTTCTCCTTGAACGATTTGAAGCCTGTTCAGGTGTCCCACGGGCCTTCTTTCCCCCTCAGCAGTTCCTCTCGTAGTGGCCTTTCCGCCTCCCTCAATAATTTCTTGACTTTCAAAAGAGCTCCTGTTTACCCACGTCCCCTCTATCATGCCCCAAGCGGTCACAGCAGTGGGCTGCAGTGGGCACCGGGCAGAGCCCATTCCCGTCCCTGGGGAAGGTCAATACGGCTCTTCCGGTTCATCTTGCCCCTTTCTTGCTCCACAGGAGTCTGCACATACAGCCTGGACCCTGACCCCAGGCCTGTCCGTCCTCAGTCTGGTTCTGCCTCCCCCCTCCCACCCCTCCTCCCCAGTTCTGCCTGCCTGACCCCAGCACACACCCCACTGTTCCTTCTCCCTCTCCCCTTACGTGGAGACAAGAACCGTGCCCATCACAAAGGGTGGTGGGAGGATTAATGGCTCACGGCCCGAGAAGCACTTAGCACAGTGCTCTGCATATAGTAGGTGCTCAGTGAATCCACCCTTCAGAGAAGGGAGACGGTGCACCCAGGGAGGACTGGGCAGAAGGTGGCATTAGGCCTGGGCAAGGGGGGTGGGGCGGGGTGGGTGGGTGGGTGTGTGCTTCCCAGCCTCGGCTCCCTCCCCCCGCATGCCCCCTTTTGCTGGGACACCTGTGCAGCAGGTGCTGCCCCCGCTGTCTCGGGCTCACTCACCAACTGCTGAAGCTGCTTCCTCAAAGGTCCCAAACATCCATTCAACAGCCCCTCTGGCCCTTATCCACAGGCCTGGCGCCGCTTCTGAAGGTGCTTTAATTCTACTGCAGCAGCTTCCTTACTGGTCTCCCTGGTCTCCCCTCTGCCCTCCTAACGGTCTGTTCTCCACAGGCCAGACCGGTCCTTGCAGAGGTCAGATCGTGTCACTCTTTTGCTCAACACCCCGCATGGCTCTCACGCTCACTCAGGTCCCTGCAAGCGCCCACGTGGGCCCACGTGACCTGGCCCCGTGACCACTCTGACCTCACTCACCTCCTACCGCTCCCCTTGTGCCCAGTGACGAGGCCTCTGGACTGTTTCTCAAACACAAGAGCACACACGTGCCTCTGGCCTTTCTGTTCCCCTTGCCTGGATACTCTTTCCCAATATGTTCATTCAGGCCTCTGCTCACATCCCTGTGGCAGTGAAGCTATCTCTAATCACTGTGACAACGCCCGGCACCTCTTGCTTTGTTATTTTCCTGTATTGCCCTAATTACTGATTTATGTATATATTACGTGTTGGTTACCCATTTCTCACAACTAGAATGTTTTGTTTATAGCCACGTTTACCCCCAGATCCTAGCTCAATGAAATATAAACTGGTTGAATGAATGAACTACCTTCTGTTCTCATTCATCTACTTGTTCGACTCAGTGCCTAACATGTGCTGGGCTCTGGGGAGGATCGAGCCTTTGTAGGTAAATCCTCACTCTCCTGGAGCCTCTGGTCTAGAGGGGAAGCTAGCAGCTGACAAGAATCACACACGTAAACAAGCATTTGTGCAAATGGGGGTGTCACAAAAGAGAGATACAAGGTACAATGACAACATATAGCTTGGGGACTTAACCCTGGTTGGGTTGGACAAAGAGGGCTTTTCCCAGGGGGTGATGTTTAAGGGGAGCCCTGGGAGATGAGCAGGGAATGGCCAGGGGAGGAGCCTTTCAACAGAAGGAACAGCATGTGCAAAGGCCCTGAGCTGGGAGGGAGCATCATCTACAGGGGGCACACAGCGGGGAGGTCAGTGTGGGAGACTCTTGGTGATGGCGGTGATGGCAGAGATGGCAGAGGAGAGGAAGAAGTCTGGAGCGCAGCTCCAAGCAAACAACAGGAAGCTGGGAAGCATTTCAGCTCGGGCACGAAGCTGGGACAAAACACCCTTTCTCTTGCTTCTCGGTGTCCTCTGCTGACCCTCTCTTCTGGCCTGTGTGGCGGAGCAGCCTCCTCACGCTCAGTGAGCTCCTCCCCCCCCCCCCCCCCACCTCCCGGGTACCAGGACTCCAGGCTCCCACACTCAACTTGCTCACCATCCTCTTCCCACTGGGACCAACCTCTTCATCTGGTCCCACATGGCCATCAGTGGCCCCACCATTCTCTGGGACCTGCTGGGACCGAGGTGGAGGGGCAGCGCCACCACCCACTTCTCCAAGTCCAACAGTCGCTCCATCTTCAAAGTCTCTGATTGGTGACTTGTAGGAAATCACTCCCTAAGTTTCAGTTTCTTCTCTGTTTGAGGGGGGAGGGGCTTGGGGGAGGGGAATAATGCCCACCGCCTTGGGGTTTAGGGGTTCAGCAAAATGACATCTGCAAAAAGCCTAGCACAAAGCTTGACACACAGTCATCCCTTAGTAAATGTCCGCTTCTCCCGTAAAATCACTGCCCTCCCCTATGGGCCCTCACAGCCACGAACTGCTGTCTGCCCAGTGGTTCCCAGTAGCTAAAACATGAACTGGACCCCACCTCTCCTTCCTGGCAGCCTAAACATTTCCTTCTTCACTTGCACCTCTTTGTTCCTTCACTCAACAAGCATTTAACTGAGCACTTACTGCCCGCAGCACAGAAAGACAAGACCTCATGCCTACCCTTTAGAAGGGATAGTTAGGGAGTTTGGGATGGACGTGTACACACTGCTCTATTTAGAACAGATAACCAACAAGGGCCTACTGTAGAGCACAGGGAACTCTGCTCAATAGTAT
Source organism: Balaenoptera acutorostrata (assembly GCF_949987535.1). NCBI lineage: Eukaryota > Metazoa > Chordata > Mammalia > Artiodactyla > Balaenopteridae > Balaenoptera > Balaenoptera acutorostrata. Next base: position 10,815,942 of record NC_080072.1, read on the forward strand.
GTAACAACCTAAATGGGAAAAGAATTTGAAAAAGAATAGATACATGTATATGTATAACAATCACTTTGCTGTACACCTGAAATTAACACAACAATGTTAATCAACCATGCTCCAATATAAAATAAAAGTTAAAAAAAAAAAAAAAGAAGGTTGCAATTCAGTGCAGGGCGGTTCTACAGAGCACAGGTAAAGGGCTTTCACGCAGACTTTGGAATCAGATCTGTGTTCAGGTCCTGCCTCTACCACACATTTAGCCTCCCTGAGTCTCAGCGTCCTCATATGTAGAATGAGGATAATCCTAATGCCTGCTGCTTCATAGAGCTCATGGGCAGCTTAAATGCCAAGAAGCATGCTGCTCCCTGTTTGACAGGCCCTTCCCCCGGCCAATCCATACGAGAGCACTTAGCAGCGTCCTATATACTCAGCGCTTGGTAGTGCCTTTTATCAAAAAGGCAAATAACTGTAACAGATAATGGTGGATGAAGACCTCACTGCTGGTTTACTTGCTTCTGCCCCCTTACTAGAGAGGGCAGAGACAAGGATAAATGCGTGTTGAATGAACACACAGATGAGGTGCTATCCAGGGGTCCTTTAAGGGCACCCCTCCCTGAGATTCCAGCGCATTTTACCACATTCTGGTTATAATTACCTCTCTGTGTGACTCCTCCAGTGATGTGAGATCTCTCACACCTACGGGCTATCTCCAGGCTGCACCCAGGCTCCAGCACCACACAGAACCCCATCCCTGCCCAGCTGGCCCCCACCTCACCTCTTCTTTGAGCGGTCCTTCCACACCCGCCCAGACTTGGGCTTCCCCTTCGGGATTTTAGGAACCTCCTCCTTCTTCGGTTTCTTGGACGCTGGGGCCTGGGCTGAAGAACCTTCTCGCTTCTTTGGCCCGAGGCCGTCTCTCTCCGGCTGCCCGGCCGGCGGGGGCTTGCTCGGCTCACGCTGATCCCGTGGGGAGCCGGGCGACTGGGGTGTCAGCTCCTGTAGTGGCTGAGAGGGCTCGGGACCCGGCGCTTGCTGACCGGGGGAAAGCTCTAGTGACCCTGGGCTCGGCTGCAACTGATGTCGGGGGGACCCCGCGGTCGGCTCCTCCTTACTCTTGGGCAACTCCGAATCCGCTTCTTCTCGGTCCTGGGAAAACTTTGGTGACTCCCCACTTGGCTTTGGCTGCCGTCGGAGGGATTCAGGACTCGATTCCGGCTGTCTTTGGGGCGACTCCAGGCCTGGGTCTCGCTGACGCTGGGGCGACCCTGGGTCCGGCTCTGGCTGCTTTCGGGGAGACCCCAAGCATGCCCCCTCCCGTAGACTGGGTGATCCCGGGCTTGTCTCCGGCTGATGTCTGGGAGACTCCAGGCCAGGTGGCCGCACACTCCGAGGAGACCCGGGCTCCCTCCTTTCTTCTGGGTTCGACTCGAACTCCACAAGGGCCCGTCTCGCCCGCAGAACGGAGATGGGGTTCTCGGGGGATTCAGGCTTTAGTCCTTCCAGCCGCCGGCTGCGCCTCAGCGGCGTATCCATGGTCCGGACAGAGTTTCTAAACGCGAGCCCACGTGCAGTCTCTGGGACTACCGGCGCCGTCCTATGACGTCATAACCCCGCCACGTCTGCGCCGGGCAGGAGAGGCTGTTGCCTCGGAGGCCATGTTGGTGATGGGCGAAGAGGCGCGGGGAGGAGTCCGGGGAGAGCGGGTCGTACTAGGCGCATGCGCAAAGCGCTTTGGGGCTTTTACCTGTGATTGAAGAATGAGTCCCAGCTTGAGATCCGTATTCACCTTCCCTGCGAGCCCAGCCTCCCGGGGGGAAAGAGAGTGTGCAGGCGGAAAAAGGTAGAAGGGGTCCCATTTTCGGGAGAGAAGAGGATTGGAAAAAGATCCAGGGAGCCTGTAGGCAAGGCTGGATGGAAACTTTGCTGCTAACTCACTTCTTTACCGCTAACTCAGCTTCAGCGCTGAGCACAGCCCCACCTGCTGAGTCACTGCCGACAGGACACTGGAGCAGGAGTGAGAGTATCAGAGTATCAGAGTATCAGATGGGCCCCAGGGTGTCTTGACTGACGATCAAGAGGAGGTGAGGAGGAGGAAAACCCAGGCAAGGTTCCTGGAGGATGGAAAAATGGATTGAGGATCCCTTAACACCTCTCACCCCTTGGCTGGTGCCACACAGCATCCAGAATGCACCCCGATGAGTTTAGCCTGTTGAAATCACCTCCCTAAGGGTAAGGCGATGGCACGGCTTCTTCACTATCCTTAGAGGTTGTCAGAATTAGTTGCACCCTTGTGCTGTAATCCTGTGTCAGTCCCTGCCTTCCTGGCCGCTCTCAGAGGCTCCATCTGCAGGCTCAGCGGCCTTGGGCCCCTTGCTCCTGGACCAAGGAAATCCTTGCAGTGAGGCTTTGTCTCAGTGCCCCAGCCCAGCAGTGCAGCTCCCCGCTGCAGAAGCAGCTCAGACCCCTCCTTGGCCAGCTCTTCCAACTCCCAATTCTCAGTTCCTTAAATCCCCTGCCCCAGCCTGGCCGCCTAAATGGCCCGCCACTCAGATCCACACCTGGCATGCATTACCAGGGCTGTGGAGGAGGCACGCCACCTCACTGTCCTGCCCTACCCTGGGTCCCCTCAGCTCTCCTGGCTTCCTGAGCACCCGTCCTCAGCTGGAGGGATCACTCTCGAATGCCAATTGGATCGTATCCTGGTTCCGCTTAAAATACTTCAGAGGGTGATCTCAGGTCCCTGCCAGGTGATGTAAGAGCAGGGGATGCTTTACAGACATCCTTCAGATCAGGTGAGGAGACCCCCTAGTCAGTGGAGGCATCAAGCGATCTCTGGCCCAGAACCATCCCTTCCACCCAGGCTCAGTCTGTCATTGTCATTATAAATGGTGTGCAGGGGCCCAGGGGACACTCCTGAATTTTTCAGAAAAGGTTGGTGTGACAGTTGCTATTGGAACTCTGTTCTCATATGCTCTTTGTCTTTCTACTGCAGGCATCCCAGCCTCCTGCCCTCGGGGGAAAGGATGCTGAGGGGGGTGGGTCTTCTATAGTCTCCCAGAGGCCCCAGCAGGATTGAGCCTCAGTTTCTACGAAGGCAACCTGGTCATTCATGCACCTTCTTTTGGCTTCTCCCCTGTTCCTGTCTCAGCTTCCCACTCCCTTATAGGTGCTTGCTGGGGTCATTTTCTTCCTTTCTTTCTTTCTTCCTTCCTTCCTTCCTTCCTTCCTTCCTTCCTTCCTTTCTTTCTTTCTTTTTTGGCGGCGCCGTGTGGCATGTGGGATCTTAGTTCCCCGACCAGGCAATGGAACCCGTGCCCCCTGCATGGGAGTGAGGAGTCTTAACCACTGGACCACCAGGGAAGTCCCCTTGCTGGGGTCATTTTCTGAATAGACTATTTGCATTTAAATCCTTGTCTCAGAGTCAGCTGTGGAGGAACCCAGCCAAAAACACTGGGACAAGCAATTATTGGACCAGGCATTCTTTCAAGTGCTCTATATGTACAAACCCATTTAATCCTCACAACCACCCTGTGAGGCAGGTGCTGTTGTTATTACTCCCATTTCACAGATAAAGAAAACTGAGGCACAGAGAGGATGGGACACTTGTAAAGGTCACACAGCAGAGAAATGGTGGAGGTGGGATCCACATGTGGGCTTCTGACTGCAGAGCCACAGCACTTAAGAGTAAATCTCCCTGTTATCCATGTAAGAAAACCAAGGCACAGAAAAGCTAAGCTGTTTGCCTAAAGTCACACAGCTCTACATCGATGAGCAAGGACTACATTTCCGGTGCTGACAAGCTTAGTTGCCTTGCACCTGTCCCTCCCGTGGGCCTCCCTCACCCGTTGCTCACACTGATCTTGGTCTGCGCACTGGGAGATGCTCGGTGCCAGGTCGCCTCAGGGGCCTGCCGAGGCTCTGTGTGCGCACGCGCGGGGCGGAGTATGCTGAATCAGCAATACCAGGCTTGTTTATGTAACCTGAGATCTGCTGACTGAAGGAAACTGCGTGCCCACAGATGACGGAAGATACAGATCAGGTGTTCTTCTTGGAGCCATTGAGCCTCCATCCAGCCACAGGTGCTGTGGTTGAGAGGGTTTGACCTATCAGGTTTGAGATGTCAGGAACCTGTATCCCTGTATCCTCTGCTCAGCACCAAGATCAGAGGTGGCTGGGGAATGGGTCCTGGCAGTCACCAGACGCACTCCTTGAGCACTTGCTTAGTGCCGGGCCTCCCCTGGGTGCTCATTAATCCCCTGGGACGTCGGTGCAGGAGGGTGATTGCAGCACGTGCTGGATGAGCGTTTGCTGTATAAGTGAACGGGCAGGGAGGAACATCCGCGGTTTACCAACAAGGAAATCCAAGGCTGGGACAGGCTGTGATCTGGCACAGGGTGACCCAAGGAGAGGGTGCAAGGTGCAAGGTCAGGGCTGGAACTCGGGGCTTCCTGACTCTAAACCCAAGCGCTCACTCTCACATGCGTTGTGCTCAGGAGTAGGAGACGGGGGCTGAGGATGTGTAAGGACTTCCTCGGTCTGGGAGGGTGGATCTGGCGACTGGGACATCGCTGAGTGTGGCTGGAGTGAGAGCAGGGCCCCGATGAGGCGGAGGCATCACTGGACTTGAGCTGCCCATGCCTGCCCTTCACTGGGTCACATGGGTCCAGGCTGCTCTCTGTTCCACTCAGGGTTCTCAAGTATTTGAAGACAGTTTTCCTGAAGCTTCCCCAGAATTGTCTTTTATCCTGGCTGAATATCTGCTCCTGCAGCTGTCTCTCCCACAGTGGTCAGTCTGTGGGGAAGACACTGGTTCTCTACAGCCTTCCAGACCGTGGTGTCCAGAGCTCCTGCAGGCACCCAGGGTTGATGGTCCCACAGAGAGCCGAGTGGATTTGTCACCTCCCTGCTCCGTGGTCCCTCTCAGTATGGCCAGGCACCCACCCTCTTTCTCAACAGTGAGCTGCCAATTGAAACACTGGTTCCAGCTGCCGATCCCAGGATCCTGGACGTGAGCTGTTGGCTTTTCTAGACAAGTGCGGGATGTGTCATTTGGCCATGCTACATTTTGCTTTGACCTCTCTGGAGACCCGGTTCTCCTCCTTCAATCTTTGCTGCCCTCTCCTCCTGTGGGCGTGTGAACAGCTGCTCTGGGCACCGTGAATCGGGCTTTCCTGAGAACCTGCAACAAGAGCGAGGTTATCATGTCTGTTCTTATCATGGGTTCTTATCTTGGAGGTTCATCTTTTCTGCGCATTCCCAGCAGCTGGCAAGGAGTTTCAGATCCTCAAGAGGAGGGGGCAGAGACCTCAGCAGAGGGGCCAGGGGGAAGGACGGGCAGGAGTGGCACCTGGGACCCCTGGGCGTTGCCAGGGTGCAGAGACGCTGACTTGACTGGGAAGGGACCCCTTTGCAAAGCTCTCGTGAACCCGCAAAGCTTATCTCCTGATCCCCTCACAGCATCTGCAGGTTTTGCTGAAACAGGAAGGGGTGGATGCGCTACTGCCGGTGCGACAAGACCTCTCTCTGCCCTCCCACGCCCCCGGGCCCTTGCCAGCTTCCACAGTCTGGTCTCCTGCCCTGGGCAGGCCAAGGAAGGGAGCGCAGGGGTGGGCTGGGGAATAAACACCTGTGCCAGGTGGGAGGAAGATACCCCAAGAAGGGGGGCATGGCAGCTCATGCCACCTCTCACCCTCACCCCAATGTGTCCAATAGCAATGCTTCTCAAACTTGGGTGGGCATCAGAATCACATAGAAGACATGTTAAAAGCCAGACTTCTGGACCCAAACTCCAGACATGATGATTCAGTAGGTCTGGGGTGGGCCTGGGGTTCTGCATTTCTACAAGCTCCCTGGTGATGCTGATGTTGGTACGTGGACCGCACTTAGGGGAGCTGCGTCCTGCTGGAGGGGGTGAGAGATTTCCTGTTTCACCTTCGTGGACGGGGCTGGGGCTGAGTTTCCCATCATCCTACCACCATTTACTCATTCACCAAATATTGATTGAAGATTTACTCTGAGAGGCACTAGGAGTACAGCAGGGGGCAGGGCAGTTGTGGTCCCTGCCTCGATGGCACTTACATTGTCTTGGGGCACTTGTGTTAAACACTTGAATCTCAGAACTACCCTTTGAAGAAAGCTGAGCAAGAATCATCATCCCTATTTCACAGGTGAGGAAATAGCATCGGAGAGAGGTTACGTGCCTTGCTGAAAGCCACATGAATGTTAAGTGGCAGGGCCTGAACTCAGGACTTCTCAACTCAAAATCTGGCCACCATCCCCTGGCTGTGATACATCTCAGTTTCATGGGGCTGGATTTCGATGGCAGAGATACAGACCCTGGACACGTGTCCGTGGGTGACAACTGGGGGCTTCATTCTTATGGATGGAAGGTGAGCTTGACAGATAGACAGACACGCCTCCCCACACGGCCCCACACACAGGACTCAGTTCCTGAGACCAGGATAACTGCAGAGTTTCACGGTGACTCACTTCGCCTCTTTCCTCGCTGTTCACTTACCCCTCTCCTCTCATTTCCTCTAACATCTGGTTCTTCTGCAGCTCTGGCCCCTCCTCGGTGCCATATCTGCTCCAGCGAGGGTGGTCTCCTCCATCCAATATGGCAGCCTCGTCTCCATGGCAACCCCTGGAGACCTTGCCTTGGTGACCAAGGCGCAAATTATGAGGCCCCTTTTCTGAAGCACAGACCAACTAGGCCCCTGATTTGAGGATGGGAATCTGCTGGCCCTTTGGCAGGGGAATCTCTGCTCTCTCTCCCCCTCTGCACACCCTAGCAGTGAACAAAAACCAGCCCTGTATCAGACTGAGCTGGTAAGTTGAGGTTTCCCCTTAGTCCGTAGTCTTGCTTCTCCGTTGCTCTCACACTGCGTCCAAAACCTCATGCTCCTGGAGCCCAGTGGATCAGCCAGGCTCATCCTTCTGGACCTCACACCCTAAGGCTTGCTCTACCGAAGGATCGTTACAGAAACGAACAGATCATTTCCCCCTAAAGACCCCTTCCTATGCTTACAGATTTAAAAGCATAGTGTTTATGGTAAATTTTAAGGACATAAAAATTATAGCAAATTTGATGAGAAGACATTTTATTGCTGTGGATTAGAAAAACACAAAAACATACCAATTCCACTGGCAGTTTAAATGATAGAGATTCTGTCCACAGTGGCTACCAAGCATGGAGGGCGTTTGCAGGTATTATCTCATTTAGTCTCAGGCAACCTTATGAGGAAATTAATCCTACTGCCCTGCTTTTTAGAGGTGAAGGAAAGTGTTCAGGGACGGGCAGTTGGAGACAAGCAGAGAGAGAATTCAAATCCACGACTCTGCCTCCAAAGCAGGTATACCTTCACCTATACCGCTCTGCCTCTGTGTTTTAGGCACTTGACCTAAATAAAAAAAGAAATCCTTTCTTTAGCCTAGGCCTAATTTTCGATTCTTTAAAAATAAGTCCCGAGGCAGAAATTTCATGTTGTTAAGAAATTGTATGCCTTCCACACAGAGCAGGGCTTATCAATCAAAGTTATTGATTATAACTTTGTGTATTTGGTTATTCTGCTGCTCTTTTATTTTCTCTTCAAAATAACATATTACAGAACACTCAGATATTATCACTCTCTGCTTGAGTTGTTTTAGTTCTCTGCCTGTGAGATGACTGTGGGTAGATGTAGATACCCCACATTTTTGTTCTTTGAAATCAGACACAGAAGGTGTAGGAGATTGCATTTTTAAAAGCTGGCTGTTGGGGGTTTCCCTGGTGGCGCAGTGGTTGAGAATCTGCCTGCCAATGCAGGGGACACGGGTTCGAGCCCTGGTCTGGGAGGATCCCACATGCCGTGGAGCAACTAAGCCCGTGCACCACAACTACTGAGCCCGCGCGCCTGGAGCCTGTGCTCCGCAACAAGAGAGGCCGTGATAGTGAGAGGCCCGCGCTCCGCGATGAAGAGTGGCCCTCGCTTGCCGCGACTAGAGAAAGCCCTCGCGTAGAAACGAAGACCCAACACAGCCAAAAATAAATAAATAAATAAATAAAATGAATTTAAATTAAAAAAAAAAAAAAAGCTGGCTGTGGGACTTCCCTGGTAGTCCAGCAGTTAAGACTCCGCTCTCCCAACGCAGGCGGCCTGGGTTTGATCCCTTGTCAGGGAACTAGATCCCACATGCCGCAACTAAAAGATTCTGCACGCCGCAACTAAAGATCCTGCACGTGGCAACAAAGATCCCTCGAGCCACAACTAAGACCCGGTGCAGCCAAATAAATAAATAAATATTGGCTGCAATGGTATCTCCCATCCATGTGTTCTTCTTCCAGTGTGACCTTGACACCATTTCCCTTGAGTAGTAGGACCTTTGTGATTGCCTTGGCCAAAAGAGTACGGCAGAACTGTTGCTCTGTGACTTCTTAGCCTAGATCATAAGAATGCCATGCGCTTCTGCCTGGCTATTATGGGGTGCTCGCTCTTGGAGCTCAATTGCCACGCAGTGAGGAAGCCCAAATCATCCCACGTGGAGAGACCACACGGAGAGTCCAGTGAAGGTGTTCCCGCTGACAGCCCAACTGATGTCGCAGCTGACAACCCACATTGTCTGACAGGCATGAGCACAGATACTTCCAGATGATTCTAGCTTCCACCTGTCAGGTCACTGCCAACTTTGAGTCTTCTTAGGAGAGGTCCCAGAAATCATGGAGCAGAGGCAACCTCTGTCCACTATGCCATGTCCAAGTTCTGGGCCACAGAATCTGTGAGCATAATGAAATGGTTGTTTTACACCACTAAGTTCTGGGGTGTTTCTTACACAGCAATAGTAACTGGAACCAGGAGATATTTTCTCATAATCAGGAGTCTATCTCAAGGGAGAAAATCTTGTGGCCTCTTTTGCACCTTCTCCTGGGGCAGGTGTGATTGGCAAGGACGACACCCAGTCGTAGCCCCATGACTTTATTAGAGGCAGATTGATGGCAGAAGCAGATTCCTTGTTCTTTAGTCTCAGTATGTTAATACATTTTACTTGTTTACTTGTCTATTGTTTATTTCCCACTGACTAGAATGTCAGTTCCCCATGGACAGGATTTTTTTTTTCTGTTTTGTATGTTACTACATTCTTAGAGCCCAGACTAGTACTTGGTACTTAGCAGTTGCTCAATAAGTAAGTTTTGAATGAGTGAGTGAATGCAGACGAAACATCAAGTGAGCACACTTTTTGATAATGATTTCTCAAGAGAATTTAGTTAACATTACCAGGTTCTAGTTATTATCATAATAGAAAATTATTTTTTGGATAATGGCAAGCTCACATTGTAGTGGGAATTTCTTGTGAATCATAGTAGAGAATAGAATAGAGAAGAGGCGAGAATAATAGGGAATAGTTAAAAGAGTTAGGAATTAATAATTCATAGCTAAGAGTCCCAAGCTCTTCTTGAAATAAAGGAAAAAAAGAATCAATTAAATGTGTGATGAGCAGTTGGGGGATTTCAGGTCTGTGCTAAGCAGTTTGTTCAAGGAATTTGTTCCTGGACACTCTCTAAAGTGGTTTAGGATCAATCATCAAAGAATCGATTCAGATGATCTTTGTTGCCTGGTGTGTGCTGAGTGTCAGGGGAACCACAAATAAGTGTGAGGTGGGGACGCTGTCCTCAAGTTATGCTGAGTCCAGCTGGAGAGGTAAGACTGAAGCCTGTGAGACCGCCAGCCCAGCAAGGCAAGCTAGCCCAGTGGTAAACCTGTAGGGTTTTACCTGCTGAGGCTTCTGAGGGTGAGGGAATGCCTAGGAGGACTTCCTGGAGGAGGCAGGTCCAGGGGGGATTGAGAGACTGGCCAGGTGGACAGCTTCCCCAGCTGACTCAGAGGAACACTGAAACTTCACAGGGGTTCATCAGAGATCTGCTTCCCGTTAACTTGGGTTTCTATCTGTAAATCCTTACATAGCTGGTAGAAAGGAAATTAGTGTCCCTTTTACCCTAATAGCCTTACGTAGATAATTAAGCAAGTACTTAAGTAGATAATACCCTTAAGTAGGAAGAAAAACCTCTCCCTAGCACCAGCCCACCTCCATAGGGTCTTTTTGTGATGCACCTTGCAAGATTCTGTGCCTACAGGCCTGTCCGGCCCTGAGACCAGCCAGCTGACAGCCCCTGGAGTGGACATTACCAGGCAGCTCAGATTTCGAAACCAAATAATGCACAGCAAAGGGCTGTTTACCAAGAACGTATCTGCAAGCCTTTAAAACGTCTCCTAAAACATTGTTTGGTTGCAAAAGAAAACTACAGAGAGGATAACAGCTACAGAACAGTAAACCATGAACATCTGGAAACACCTGGTCACTATATTTGGAAAAGGATTTGTTATGATCCCCCAGCAAGTCACCTCTGCAGTTTGTAACTGTGTGAGGAATACTCTCCAGTTTGAGCGGGGGAAGAATCAGAAGAAGAAAGACAGTTCCAAATAACTAGAGTTCTGTTTGGTGCATGTAGTACAACTCTATTCTGAACACAGAGAAAGAAGCGGTACGATTCTTACTAATGGAAAAATGATTTCTTCCCGTCCTCACTAAGTGAACATTAAACAAATACTGGAAGATTATTAATTCAAAGGGTGCCAAAATTTTAAACTACCCTGGGTGCCCAAGTGTTTCCGACCTTCCCTGCAAGCAGGATGACTTCTGCCAGACTGCATATTCTTGCTGGTGAGATAAGCCTAATAATACATGCAGAATAACTTTAGAACCTCCCGGAGGCCATGATTAGTGTCTGTGGTTGAGGTATTCACATCTGGAGGAGTGGGTGTCAGTGGAAGACCCCAGGAAGAAAGCAGCTTGGTGTCTCTGTCCTGTGACTTTTCTGGCTGCTCCCTCCTTCACCAATTCTATTCCATTCTGCAAATAAATATCTTTCTGGGAAAAACAATACTTACATCATAGGATTGAGTGGGACTGACCCCACGGGGCCCAGCAAGTTCAGCTCAAGGTCAGTGTTCGATGTCACACCACCACCTGGTGGCCTCTTGTCATGTCTCTGGATCTTTCTGTCTGCAGAGAGTGACTTTCCCAGGGTCTGCAGTGACCTGATAATTTATCATCCACAGGAGAGCTTCTGTCTAGCTGGGACACCAGGACACCTGGTGCAAACTAGATCGATGCCAAGAACATATGGTCACTCTATTTTGGTGCCTCCTGGATACTGGGTGTTATTCTGCAGTCTGCTGTCGTGTGACAGAGGTGGGTACCAGGAAGTGATGCTCTTCTGAATGTCTGTCAGTAGATTGGTGGTACTCTTTCTCCTCCAGGGTGAGACATCTGGCTCATGACATCTCACAGACAGTCTTAGATCCTCAGGAATCAGTGATACACTATTTACTAATGCGAGGTCTTGGGTTCTCCAGAAGCAGTTACTATTCTAAGGTAGCACTATACATATATTAACTCATATAGTCCTTATCACACACCCTATGAGGTGGGAACTATCATTATCCCATTTTCTAGATGAGGAAATGGAGGTCCAGAGAGGTTAAGTAATTTGCCCATAGTCACACAGCTAGAGGAGGAGAGAGCTGGAGTCAAACCCAGAAAGTTTGGTCCCTGGGTTTGTGCTCTGAGCCACCATGTTACATTATCTTCTGGGTCTCAGTTTCTTCATCTGCGCAGTTGATGTAATAATAAATGATCTTGTGGGGACATGGTAAGGATTCGAGATAATGTTCATACTGGGCCCTGCAGAGTGCCTGGCACACCAGAATGGTTTGGTAAATGGAGGTTATGATCATTGCCATCATCATCACGGAAACTGATGCGTGAGTGCCCTGGGCAGCCGTGTGCTCACACATATAAATCAGAAAGGAAACAGTCACCCAGGAGGAAAGCAAGGTTGGGGAAGGGCTCTGACAGTCTCGGGGGCAGCCAGGTGTGAATTCAAACCTCTGTGTTTTATTTACTAATTAGGAGTCCTCGGGCAAATCACTTAACCTTAGTTTCCAAAAGGGTAAAATGGGAAAAACAATATTTACATCCTAGGATTGCCATGAATGTTAAATGTGAAAATGTACTTAGCACCGTGCCAGGCACAGTAAAAGCTCAGGGAGGCGGAGCTGTTGTTATTATCCTTCTCAGGGAGACGATGCCTGGCTTTGCAGGAAAAGAAGTGCACCCTTACCCCAGGGGCCTGTTGGGCCTCAGAGGTGACATGAGGATGACCTCCTGAGGAACTGAGGCCCTGCCATCCCCCCTGCCCATCACCAAACCACTGCCTCCACCCTCTCCCCAAGTTTTCACCCTCCCACTCCACCTGACTCATGCTTTCCGGGGAGTTTCCTGCAGCAATCGCCAGGGGTTCAGATTTGTTCAGCGGGCTCTCAGGAGTTGGGATGGAATGGTTCAATTCCAGGGGGTGCTGTTTACATTATTTGTCTATGGGCATGATGGCATCTGGAGTTGTGCAGTGCACAACCCGTGCAGTCACACGTGGCAGCCCTGGTGGGATGGAGGGCTGCCACTGAGCGCTTCCTCTTGTGGATTTCATTCTGAGGGAGCAGGTGTAAAAAGATCCCAAGAGTGGTGGGAGAAAGTTCACTAGGAGGCTTGTATTCCAGGCCATTCTGGGAGTTGCAGGGAGGTTTGGTACCAATCCTCCATCAGCTGGTTTTCACAGATACAATGGTAGAGAGTTGTATCAAAAGATGTAATGTACATAAATCCCAGTCCTTAGAATCTAATAGACACTCAATTAATATTTGCTCATTGAAAGCAATGGCCTTCCAAGTTTTGTCTCTGGACCAGCAGCACCAGCGTCACCTGGGAACTTGTTAGAAATGTAAGTGATTGGTTCCCACCCCCGTCCTGCTAAATTAGACATTTTGGGAATGGGGCCCAACAACCTGTGTTTTAACAATCCCTCCAGGGTATTCTGAGGCACGTTCATGTTTGAAAACCACTGATTTAAAGAAATGTCTGTTTCTCCTCTCAGTTTATCACAGTGTTGGGCACGTAGGAGGTAGTCAATGGGTCGTTGGTGAACTAGTGAAGGGCTAGACGGATGCTCACTGAGTGTGTGGAGTGCACGATGTCTGCTCAGCTCGTCACACCTGGCACCAGTGTACATACCCGTCAAGGCATCCAGCCATCTACCAATAGCTAACATTCACATAGCTCCTTGTGGATTACAAACTAATTTTAGTTTATTTTGTTTATTTTCTCCCTCAGTTTATTCTTTCAATCATGGATGCATTCATTCTTTCAGCAGTTTTTACATAATCCTCTTGACAATCCTTCTCAAGCTGAGGGGCACAGAGAGGCTAAGGGGGTCACTCAAGGCCATGCAGCTTGCAAGTACCAGAGCTGGTATAGACCTGAGCGTTAGCATGGAGTCCATCGGTCTCAGCTCCGCATTACCTAGCTGTGTGATGGGGGCGGGGGAACGAGGGTAGTCACTTTACCTCTCCAAGCCTTAGCTCCTTCTCGTGTGAAATGTGGAAAAGATCAGCACCTATGTCGGCAACCTCTGTGTATTTCGAAGATGGACTGAAATACGTGTGTAGAGACCTGTGATGAGACTGGGCACACAGTCAGTGCTGGTGCACGGTGCCCCTGGCTTTATCAATGACATCATCAACATCCCTGAACCCATCAGAAGTTCCTGACATCAAACACACTCATTCACTCACACAGGTGTACTTTTCAGACACAAAACAGGAAAACTGAACAAACGTTGGGTCTGTTTTATTAAAGGATTTGGGGTATGAATATTTAAAACAAGCTAGCCTCCACCTCTTCTGCAGGGATAGGACTTCAGGGGGGCCTACAGCTTCCCTTCTGGGATCTGCTAAGTTGTAGGGGGGCCCTGTGTCCTGGAGGCTTCCCATGTCATCCTTGGATGTGCAAGGGCCTCCCAGTGGGTCTTCTCTAAGTGGCCAGGAGCCTGGCCTTTGGAATTAGGCAGACTGGGCTTAAAACCCAGGTCTGCTCTTTAATAGCTGTGTGTTCTTAGGAAAGTTACTTAACCTCTCTGATCCTCTGTGTCCTCAGTGAAATGGAGATAATAAAAGTGTCCAACATAGGGTTGTTGTGAGCATTAAATGATTTAATATATGTAAAGTGCTTAGCACAGTATCTAGAAGACAGTAAACAATAATAAATGGGAATAATAATATAACAATTAGTATTATGTATTCTAATATTAGATATAATAATTATTTATTACTATTATTATTTATTATTTTGCTTATTACTTCTCTTGTGGCCCCTTCCAGTTAATTCCTTATTGCAGCTGAGAAATCTTTCAAAAACACGGATCTGATCCTGTCCTCTCCCTGCTTCAAATCCTTCCATGGCTCCCTACTACCCCCAGGGTAAAGTCCAAACTCCTCAGTGGGGTGGGGCCTGGGATGATCTGGCCCCTGCTGACTGTTCCACCTCCGGCCCTAACACACTATCTTCTGATCTGACAACACCATCTTCTCCCTCCAGGCCTCAGTGCCCTATACTTGAAGCACCCCGTTTCCCTTTGCCTGGTTGCTTCTCTTCCTTCCCCAGATCCCAGCTTCAGTGCCACTTCCTCAGGAAGCCTCTGTGCTTCTGTTCCACTCCGGAACCTCCCAAGCACTGAGAGTGGCCAGGTTCCTAGTCACCCCCGCTTGATGGTGAGCTCTGTGGGGATGGAGACCACTCTCCTTGTCCCTCTCCTCCTCCCCAGCATGTGCACTGGGGTCTGGCACAGAGTGGGTGCTCGTACATTGTGTCCATTAGAATTGCTCCACAAGGATTCCTCCCAAGAAAATCTGTCAGAGAACACAGATTATACCTCCTGTGATTTCTACCAGCTTCTTCTGCAGAGAGTGGGGTATAGCACTGTGGGAGGATGGGTGCGTTGGCCTGGGGTAAGTGGCTGTTGTGATGGTTAATTTTGCGTGTCAACTTGCTGGACCACAGTGCCCAGAGGTTGGTCAAACGTTGTTCTGGTTGTTTTTTTGAAGGTGTTTTGGGGACAAGATTAACATTTAAACAGTGGACTTTGAGTAAAGCAGATTGCCCTCCATAATGTGGGTGGGCCTCATGCAATCAGATGAAGGCCTGAATAGAGCAAAGACTGACTTTCCCAGAGTAAGAAGGCAACCTGCCAGCCGACTGCTGTAGGACTGGAATTATGACTCTTCCCTGAGTCTCCAGTCAGCTGGCCAAACCCATCAGATTTTAGACTCCCCAAGCTTCCACACCACATGAACCAATTCCTTAAAATAAACTTGTCTCTCTATCTACACACACACACAGACACACACACACACACACACACACACATACACACACACACACACCACATTCTGTTGGGCCTGTTTCTCTGAAGAACCCTAATACAGATGGGGACAAGGAATAGACACAGACAGCCCCGGGGGGTGAGAACTGAGTGGATGAGTGGGGATTTTGGTGGCTGCAGCGAGTGTGAAAAACTGGGGAGAGGGGAAAATGTCCCCAGAAAAACTCTGGGATGCTTTCTGTATGGCAGGCTGGGGGGAATCCTGGGTCATATCCTTAAGAAAACCTGCAGTAAAGGCCTTCCCTGTTCCTCCGTGCTTCTTGAGCCAGACTTTTGGGGCCCTGGCACTCACTTGGGTTATGTTTGTTGAGTGAATAAATGAATGAATGAATGCACTGCCAGCGTTGGAAGGACCGTTTGAGGCCACCTAGCTCAGCCTCCTCACATTTCAGAGGAGACTCAGGCATGTCAGCCAAGAGGGAAATGTTCTTCCAAGAAAAATTCTAAAGTTTCCTTACCTGTGGGCACATGTATGCCTTCATGTGTTTCCAACAGCTTGACAGTTTAGCCTTTATTTTGCTTTAAAGTCTTCTCTCTGCGCTATAACCTTTAGGGTAGCTTGAAGCCTCTCCCCGAGCCCCCCAAACGTGGAAAATCAGTAAAGATGATGGAGATGAATCTCCTGAGGGAGGACTTCCTGCCACTCCTTCTCTACCCACCATCTGTTTACAACTCTTTCCTTCCTTGGGGGGAAAATGAAACAGTTTTATAAGTGTATTTACCTTCAGATTGCTTATGACCTACACACTTGTCTTCATTGGACGTTTTCTTTTCTTTTTTTAATTAATTAATTAATTTACTTATTATTTTTAGCTGTGTGGGGTCTTCGTTTGTATGTGAGGGCTTTCTCCAGTTGCGGCGAGTGGGGGCCACTCTTCATCGCGGTGCGTGGGCCTCTTCACTATCGCGGCCTCTCGTTGCCGAGCACAGGCTCCAGACGTGCAGGCTCAGTAGTTGTGGCTCATGGGCTTAGTTGCTCCGCGGCATGTGGGATCTTCCCAGACCAGGGCTCGAACCCGTGTCCCCCGCATTGGCAGGCAGACTCTCAACCACTGCGCCACCAGGGAAGCCCTCATTGGACGTTTTTCTGAGAGTTGCCTGGGTTCCTTGGGTGGGGATGGAATGGATCATAATTATCCCACTTGTGTTCATGAAAATGTTTTTATTTCATGGCTTTTTGCTTAGTAGCAGGGTCTTCAGGAACAAATTTGAGTCGTTAATTGAGGAATAGGTGGATACTCCTGCCCGCTTTTCTATCTACACATGTGGATGTGATATGCTCAGGGTCCCCAGACACGTACACACAGAAAAGATAATCACCTTTAGTCACTACATCCAGACAGATGTGACCCAAGCCAAAGGTCAATCTTTTTTTTTTAATTGTATAGCTACTTTATTTATTTATTTATTTATTTTTGGCTGTGTTGGGTCTTCGTTTCTGTACGAGGGCTTTCTCTAGTTGCGGCAAGTGGGGGCCACTCTTCATCGTGGTGCGCGGGCCTTTCACTATCGCGGCCCCTCCCGTTGCGGGGCACAGGCTCCAGACGCGCAGGCTCAGTAGTTGTGGCTCACGGGCCCAGCTGCTCCGTGGCATGTGGGATCTTCCCAGACCAGGGCTCGAACCCGTGTCCCCTGCATTAGCAGGCAGATTCTCAACCACTGCGCCACCAGGGAAGCCCAGGTCAATCTTTTATTGATAACAAAGCAGCAATGTTGGGGCATGTTTTCAAGACACCAAGTGCAGACCCCTCTCCCCATGTGTGTGTGTGTCAGGGGGCGGGGCAGTGATCTATGGAACTGGACGTGACGAAGGCAGGGCTGACCCTGCGGAGACAGGAGTGGGGGAGACAGCGGCAGAGCCTTGGAGAGGCCTGGTGTTGGAGAAGAGTCCTCGGAGGCCACGTTGAGCTCAGCTCCCAGGAACCGCAGGTGCTTTGGGCTCAGGCCGTGGCTGAGGGCTGCTGCACCTGCCGTGGTGGGCTTTCACAAGCTGGAAAGCCGGAGCCGTGGGCACATCTTGAGCTGGGTTCAGGTACTGGAGCTGGAGAGGAAGGAAGAGCCAGGCCACCTGCCTTCAGTTTGTCCAGGAGCCCATTCCATCCCACGGTCCCTTCAGAAATTCCTTCCTGTTTCCCTGGGACCCAGGCTCCCCCTCGGCAGACCAGGCAGTGGCGGCCAGAGCCCTCGCACTGCGTGCTTTGGGCTGACTCCTTCCCATAACAAGGGGATTCCCTGGGAGAATGTTGCCCAGGAATCATGCCCAGATTCTGGGCTGGCTGTGACCTCCGCCGGGTCACCTGGATTCTCTGAGCCTCCCTTTCCTCACCTGTGACGTGGAGGTCACAACACCTTCCCTGCCCACCCCACACCTATCATGAGGGTCCGGGGAATGAGCTGGTAGAGCCCTGGCCCTGATGATCTGTTGTAACCATCCTCTGCAGTAACACACAGAGCTGCAGGCTTCAGGCGGGACCCAGAGGTGTCCCCCTCCGCTCTGTTCCCTGTGGCATCTGCCGCCCCCGGCAGAGTATGGCCTCATCAGTTTTACATGGGTGATGAGCTTTAAGCTTTTGTCAACGTCTTCTTCCCCAGCCCCCTCCCCTGTTCTCACGGGGTCCTCAGAGCAGCAGCCCCCAGTGTAGATCCAGTGGGGCTCACCACGGCCACTGCACATGGGGTGCAGGAGGGCAGGCTTCTGTCCCCCACCCCACCGCTCCACTGTCCCTCCTCCCTTTGCCTACCCCATCTAGGACCTGGGGACAGAGTGAGGGTGTGCCTGTCCTGTCCCTCAGAGACCCTGCTGACCCACTCACCAGCCAGGTGTAGCAGAAGGTGGCCTGGAAGCCCATGAAGGTGCATGAGAAAGTGATGACCAGCTCCAGGATGGAGAAGACCATCAACAGCACCAAGAGACTCTTGCGAGGCACCTGGAAAGCCAGCGACAGGAAGCCCAGTCTGCCTCCCTGCTCAGCGTGGGAGGGGCCACCCCAGTCCTGGGAGCTGGTCAGCAGGTCCAACCAGGAAAGCATGCACCAAACACCACGTGCTGGGCTGACAACTGGTACCCGGATGGATAAAGGAAGAGAAGCTTTCAAGGAGGCGTGAGCCCTCTGTCATCCCCTGAGCACCTGCGACGGGCTCATTTAAATCCCAGTCACTTATTAGGCAGCTACCATTATGAGCCCCATTTCACAGAGGATGAAACTGAGTGTCAGAAAAATGAAGGTAGTCGTCCAAAGTCACAGAGCCGGTCAGTTAAAACTGGGATTCAGACACAGCCGTCTGATTCCAAATCCCATGTGATCAGCCCCTCAGCCAGCCTGAGTTCCCACAGCAATAAGTACAGAAAGATCGGGTAAGAAAATATACAGAAGAGTGTCTAGTGTATTCAGCAGTAGGTCGCGGTGATGTGCATGAGAGAGCTGAGCTGCGAGTTGGGGTGAGGAGGGAGAGACGGTAAGAGATTCCTGGCTGTGAAAGGGGAGAGAGAGGACCAGAGTCAGAGAGAGCTGCAGGCTGTCAGAACCTACGGAGCCAGAGGGGAAGGAGAAGGGAGGGATGGAGGAGAGAGACCGGGAGGGTGGAAGCACTGATGGGGCTCAGGGGACGCTAGGACGAGCAGCGTGTCCTCTACTGGTCAGGAGAGCACGGATGGGCTGTGTGACGATTCACACAGGGATGTTTGAGGTCATGGGCAGGAAGGCGAGTCCTGGGGCTGTCCAGGGACCCCAGGCTATGGAGGATGGTCTGGGATCTTAAGCAGTGAGGCTGCTGAGGGGTCAGGACAGGGCAGCCGTGGACGGTGTGTTTCCCCCTCCTGCACCTGCGTAGGGCGTTGGGCTGTCTCTGAAGATCAGGACGGTTCCCTTAGTTCTTCCCTAGGGCTAAGCAGACGGAACCCCTCCCCCCAGTGTTCTCCCTGCCCCCCATGCTTGCCACATCTGGGGGCCGTGGTAGTGACCCCATGATGTATTCGTGTGTCATCCCACAGATCTGATCTGGACCCCAGACAGGAGAAGACAGGCTTATGGTTACCTTCACCTTCAGAGTCGTCCCAGCTCGCGTTCCGCCCTCCTCTCCCGCCCGCACCGTAGGAGGCAATGACAGACAGACCTGGGGGCGAGTTCTGCCTGAAGGACTCTACAGGTACGTGACCTTGAGTAATTTACAAGGCAATTCAATCCTATTCCCCAGCTCCCGCTTTGGTAAATGGGGGTTAAGACGACTTTTCCGGGTTGTTTCCAGGATTAAATAGTACACAAAGGGGCAGGTGCTGATTCTCTGGCCCCTTTACCTTCTCCACATTTTGGGCTGCAGTCACTCACCTGGGCATACCTGCCACCGGCAGCCAGCTCCATTAGAAAGGTGCACATGCCGAGACCGGCACACAGCGAGCTGGCCAGGTTCAGCCCCATGCTGACCCTCATCTGCCAAGGAGACCAGAGTACCCGTCACTACTCAGCCAGCAGGGGAGGGTGCTGGCCTCACGTGCCAGGAGTCACAGGCTTCCTTCATGGGCTTTTGATCCGAGAAGAACCGCAGACCTGCTCTGGGGGACTAGGAACCAATGACTGGAGGTGAGAAAGACACCTCTGCTCCGACTGCTGCATCCCATGGGCCATGGACGCCAAGAGCTGCTGCCGCCGATGGAAGCCAAGTCAGCCTGAACAGCCAGACGACAGCTCTATGGCTGGGGGCATAGGCAGGACGCCTACGGCCGCTTCTTCCTTCTGTGCCCATGCAGACAACACTAATCAATCCTCACAGCCCACCAGAGTTGGCATCGATATAAAAGCTGTTTGCCATCTGTTGTGGGTTGAATTGTGTTTCCCCAAAAGATATGTTGAAGTCCTACCCCCGGTACCTGTGAATAGGATCCGTTTGGAAATAAGGTCTTTGCAGATGTAATTGGGTCTGAGGTCACAGTGGATTAGGGTGGGTCCTTAATCCAATAGGACTGGTGTCCTCATCAGAAAGGAAGAGACACGGGAGGAACGCCACGTGGCCAGAGACATAGAGGTGGAAGTGATGCGGTTACAAGCCAAGGAATGCTGAGGATGGCCGGCGACCTCCTGGAGTGCAGGAGAGGCAAGGAAGGATTCGCCCACAGAGCCTTCAGAGAGAGCATGATCCTGCCAGCACCTTGATTTGGGGCTTCTGGCCTCCAGAATTGCGAGACTATGAGCTTCTGTTGTTTTAAGCCCCCCAGCTTGTGCTAATGTGTTCCAGCAGCCCTTGGAAATGAATACACCATCCCAGTTCCCTGCATCCAAAATCATGACTCTGATTGATCTCCTCTGAAGCTACTTCTGATCCGATGCCCCCAGCAAGGTTAACCTTGTATGTGTCTGCATTTACCCTATCGCATTGGGGCAACTCGGTGGCCGTGGCGAGGTCTGGGCTGGACTGAAGGTGTGGAGGACTAGGAGGTTTCCCAACCCCCATGGGTGCAGGAGGCTCCCACGGGGGGCAGGGGGGAGGGTAGTCAGGAGCTCAGGCCCAGGTAGGCAGGTTTGAGGGCACAGGCCCTCCTCTCACTCTTCCCACCATCCTGCACAAAGACTCCCGCAAGGATCCACTTTCCTATGAGGTTTTCCAGGAGGCAGAGGCCATGGCTGAGAAACTCACCCCAGGAACTGTGCAGTTTGCTGCGGTCATCAGGGTGGCTTCTCCTGCAATGAAGAACTACAGAGAGAGGCAGGATTTACGGTCTGAGAGCCCAGGGGTGGCTCTGCCTCCCTTGTGCTGGAAAGTTTACCATCTGGAAGGACTGACCCCGAGGGTGGGCATCTATGGCTCATCACGACGTGGCCACGTAGCGGGGGGAAAGGGGCTTACGGCAACAGGGAAGGGCACGAGGCCTCCCACTGGGCTCTGCAGAGCTTGGTGGGCCAGAATTCTAGAAGGTGGGCCACAAAAGACTCCTAGGTACCTGGTCCTTCTCAAACTTCATGAGCATACACGGAGCCTGGGGTGCTTGTTAAGTGCCGATGGATTAGTGTGTCTGGGGTGGGGCTGAGATTCTGCATTTCTAACAAGCTCCCAGGTGATTCCCATGCAGCGGGTGCATGGCCATGCTTTGAGGAGTGAGGGACCAGTCTCTTAGTTTGAAGATGGAGAAACAAGGGAAACAACCTGCCCAAATCATGGGGCTGGTAGGTGATAGATTTGGGCGTAGAAATCAATTTTTTGACTCTAAGTCTTGGTGGGGTTTGTTTCACTGCAAGGGGTATATTTCTTGACTTGCATCTCTCCCTGCTAACACACCCTGACCTTTCTTCTTCCTTGGGCTAACCCTATTGGGACAGGGGCCCTTTTTCACCACGCCCCTCCGCTCCCACCCCACGTGCAAGGAGGCAGCTGCAGCCCCCAGCTGACCACCCAACAGCCCAGCTCCATCCCTTGGGTGAGCAAGGTGGAGAGGACTGAGCTCTTCCCCTGGAGCTCAGAATAGCTTCACCCCCACTGCACAGACGTTTCAAACTCTCCCCCGAGGACCCAGGAAGGGAGCAGGGTCCCCAGGCCCCTGTACACCTCCTCGGCTCCATGGGAAGCCTTCACCTGGCGTGGTCCTCAGGGTACTCATGAGCACTCTGCCGGCCAGTGGGTACCAGTAAGTGGTGGGAAATTCCACAAAGTTCGGGACAGCAGCCAGGAGAGCCCCACAGCTGACATGCAGCAAGCCAACAATCATCTGCAGGGCCTGTGGGGTGGGGATGAGGTGAATTAAAACCCCAGTGGTCCCGGGAGGGGCTCTGTCTCCCAGGGATTTAAATGGCTGAGCAGATCTTTGTCCAGACGTCCCTGCCAAAAGGGATCTTAGACAAGCTCCCCATCCACCTCCTCACTTGGCAGCGAAGGAAACAGAGGCCTGGGGAGAGTGAATGCCTGGCCAAGCTCACCCAGCCAACGAGGGGTAGACCCAGGCCACTGCAACCCCAGTGGGGCACCATGGGTTTGCAGAACCCCAGAAACCTTGGGTTAGGACCATCTTGGGCATCTGGCCTAGTCCTCCTTCATGAGATATTATTAATTAGTAATGCTGGTTACCCCCAAGGTGCCAGGCTCCAAGGGTGCTAAGCACCCCCTGAGCATTGAATCGTTTAGCTCAAAGTACCAGGAGGCAGGCACCCTCGTCACCGGATTCAGACGGGAAGTGAAGCTCAGCAACGTACATCACTTGCTGAAGGTTGCCAAGCTGGCACCTGGGCTTGTCTGTGCCCAAGCGCACGGCCCGCGTCCCCACTCTCCCTGTACCACATCCCCAAGCTTCCTGCTTGTTTCAACCTCTCCTTCCAGAACACCAGTTGGCTCAGCCTAGGCTGACTGCCCAGAGTTTGTGGTCATTCGTCCCCAGGTGGGACCAGTGTCCTCCTAGGCTTCTCTGACCCTGAAAGCAGCACTGTGACCTTGCCCTCAACATTCTGCGTCTCTGAGTGTCACCCAGGAGGAATAGTTTCTCCCACGCTCTCTCCGATCTTCCTTTCCTTTACAGCTCATTGGCCAAGTTAAGTGAGCCCCACTTCGGAAACCTGGGCTCAGAGGCCCCAGCTGGTGAGCAGAGGATCTGGGGTTACAGCGTCTGGCTCAGCTGCTGTGCTGACGTCAGCGCCCGACAGGCGTCCTCTGCCCACACTTGCTGATCTTACCACTGAGCAGGACCTTCCAGGCACGGTGGGGAGAGCCACGCACAGATGTGGGGCATCAGAAAAGGAAGGTTGAGGGGACCCAGAGGGAAGCTGGACCCTGACTCCAGAGGGGCCCCAGGAGGAGGTCACCCAGCTCACTCTGGGTTCAAGCAGGTGCTCTCCGGGACATGGTGGCTACCCGAGGCTTTTCCTGTTATTTTTCTGAACTGCAGGCCACGCGGGGAAAACCCCGCAGATCTGTCTTGCCTCCCTGTTGCTCTGACTTTGCCGCTGGAATATACCCTCGGCCCTGTAAATCCTGCTGGCCACGAGGCTGCTGGGATTGGTGGTGGCTGTTTCGTGTCTACCTTGGAAAGAGGAGGATCTGCGGGGACTGAGTGGTCCACTTACTCCCAAGGTGGCTGGATGTCTCCGGAAGAATAGCTCCTCCTTGCTGGGGTGGGCATTCTCCAGGGTCTCAGGCTGTGGGAAAGGCTCCTCTGGGCTCTGCCCGGGTGCCCTTGGGGTTTCGTGGGGAGGGACCACCAGTGACTGCTGTTCCTGGCTTGTCACCGCTGATGAGCTGACTTCTGAGGGCAGCCGGGCTGTGGGCTGGGCTGCCTCAAGCTTGCTGGAGGCACGTGGAGCCGGGCTCTCAGCTTTTGCTCTCTCAGACATCCTCTCGGTGGAACACCTGTGGCACACACATAGGATGAGGGCATACCCAGGATGAGGCGGGCATTCCCAGGCAGATCCCCACTTCCTGGGTCTCAGTTTCCTCATCCATTAGTAGGAGAGGTAGTTGGTAAAACATGGTTGTGTGTGTGTGTGTGTGTATGTGTGTGCGTAATTTCTAACAGTTAAAAGCAAAGGACAGGGTGTCCACAGAGAGCGATGCGTATGGATCTTAAACACAGGGCTGAGTGGGAAATAAAAGCAAGAAACAGAATGAGACGCCACAATGCCATTTATGTAAATTAAATACTTGCACATGAAACAATTCACAAAACCATACACACTAAGTCACGCTAAAGTCGCTGCCTGGGCCTGGGAGGATACGGGTGGGGATGCAGGTTAAAAGGAATCAATGGAACGGAAGCAGGGAAGGGGTTTGGACTGGGAGACTACTGCCCTAGGCTCATGCTTACCGACCCATGTTTATAACTTGATAAACCCCATCTCCATTTCACCCATGGGGAAACTGAGGACCAGAGAGGTTAAGTAACTTGCCTGGATCACATAGTTAATAAAGAGTGCAGCTGGGCCTTGAACCCAGGACCTCTGGTACAAACTTGGATTTTCCTACTTCGGGACACCTCTTCCAGTCTCTCCCCTTATCGTCCTGCTCTGTCAGGCCGCTTAGTAACGCCACCAACTCCACGGCTTACACCTGTCTGTATAGCTTGTTACCACTTACCTAGTGTCTTCAGGTATGTTCCTGCTTAATTACTAAACCTCCCTTGAGACGTGCAGGGCCAGGATCATCTCCTCCCAGTTTGCTCAGCTCAGACAGATGTCAATTGGTTGGTCTACATTTGAATCCACACCTTCTGACCCCCATACCCAGCGTTCAGTCCACTGCCTCATGCTGTCTTCCTAACCAAAAATGAGAGACATTTAAAAAACCCAGCAAGGGCTTCCCAGGTGGCGCAGTGGTTAAGAATCTGCCTGCCAAGGTAAGGGACACGGGTTCGTGCCCTGGTCCGGGAAGATCCCACATGAGGTGGAGCAACTAAGCCCGTGCGTCACAACTATTGCGCCTGCGCTCTAGAGCCCACGAGCCACAACTACTGAGCCTGCGTGCTGCAACTACTGAAGCCCACGCGCCTAGAGCCCGTGCTCCACAAGAGAAGCCACCGCAACGAGAAGCCCGTGCACCGCAACGAAGAGTAGCCCCCACTCGCCACAACTAGGGGAAGCCCGCGTGCAGCAACGTAGACCCAACACGGCCAAAAATAAATAAAATAAAGAAATAGAAAAAAAAATTTAAACAAACAAACAAAAAACCCAACAAAACCCCCAAACACCTCAAATTACAAGTGAACTCAGGAACAGAGAGCTGGGAGGCCCCTGGGGTCTGAGGTCTGGGGCTTTGAGCCTTCCCCTGACCATGGGCCCCCCACCCAGCAGCCTGGCTTCCTCCTCACCTCTCCTGACATCGCTCCTTCTCCACCCAGACCTGCAGCCTCTCACTGCCCCCAACGTGCCTGGCTCAGTCCCGCCGCCAAGCCTCGGCACCTACGGCCTCAACCCACGCCCTTGTCTCCTTTCCCCACCTGATGTTTCCCTGTCTTGCTTGATCATAAGAATCAGCTGGGTGCTTGCTAAAAATACAGACCCTTGAGCCTCACTTCTGGCCTTCTGAATCAGACCCTCCAGAGGAGGGGCCTGGGAATCTCGTCCTTGAAAGCACCCCCAGGTGATCCTTCTCATCAGGCCAGTTTGCAGAACACGGGCCCATCGCATCCTCTGGTCCTTCAGCCCCTGCTGCATTTGGTGATGCGTGTGAGGTCTCCTGGCTGTGAGCCTTCTGCGGCGCTGACGTCTCAGCTCTCGCATCTGAGCTAGTCAGTGGACCTTTCTGAGCCTCTGTTTTCTCATCTCAAAAATGGGGGTGAACTATCCATCCCAGGGGATCTTGCGGGAGTAAACGGGCTGCTACGTGCAGAGGGCCTGGCACAGTTCCTGGCATGGGGAGGGGGCTGCGTACAGGCTAGCATCTCCTTTCCTGCCAGATGCAAACCAGCAGCAGGAATCAGGGCCCTCCTGAGGCTGTACTCACCTCTTGGGTTCCTGTAGACCTGTCTCAAACGGCCTCTCTTCCCAGACACTCACCTGCCCTCTGCAGCAGTGGCTGCGTCCCCTATAAAAGCCTGTGTTTCCTTTTATAAATGGGTGTCTGCCAGTCGTTTGCCAGCCTCATGTCTGTCCAGGGCCATGCCTGCCCCTTGACAGGTGATGGTCAGGCTGGCATCTCAACTCTGCCAGCTGAAGGCATCAAGGGCCCCAGGTTCACTGTCTCCCCAAGCCCATTGCCAACACTACTCGAAGGTCATGTGTGCTTCACCTTATCTCCTTCTGATCTTTTTGGGAGGGATTATTTTCCTAGACTTTCCCCACCACCTCTGTGGGCCATGACAGTGGACACAGCAAGCATCAGGAAGAGTCGGCAGGTGGTGCTTTTGTGGTGATAGAGGCCAAGGGTTAGAGCTGGCTGACAAGACCGGAACATCTCACAAGTTCCACAGGAGTTGGTCCGAGGCAGTAGAAGGAGCACAGTTTGGAGAGGGAGGAGACCTGGCTTCTTTACTAAAGGTAGTGACTTGCTGTGTGACTTTGGCAAGACCCTTCCCCTCTTGGGCCTCAATTTCCTCATCTGTAAAATGGAGACATTGGACCAGCTCATGAGCCCCAAGGCTGCTTCCAATTCTAACATTTTTAGTCTCATGGTTGGGATCAAGTATACATTTCTACTATAATAGTTATTGACACTGAAAAAAAAATACCCATTGTCCAAGTATGTGTGACTTCCATGTCTGATATTTCTGAGGTCCTGCCTGGACTCTGCCAATATTTCCATGGAATCCAAGTGCCATAAACTGAGTTTTTTCCCCCCAAATTCATATGTTGAATCCTAACCCCCCGTATGATGGTATTAGGAGGTAGGACCTTTGGGAGTGCTTAGATCATGAAGGCTGAGCCCTCATGAATGGGGTAGTGTCCTTATGAAAGAGACCCCAGAGAGCTTCCTTGCTCCTTCTGCCACAGGAGGACACAGCGAGCAGTCATAGACCAGGAGGAGGGCTCTTATTAGACACTGAATTTGCCGGTGCCTTGATCTTGAACTTCCCAGCCTCCAGAACCCTGAGAAATAAATGTTTGTAGTTTAAGCCACTCAGTCTATGATATTTTTGTTATAGCAGCCTGATTTGACTAAGACACAAGTTTCCAGCAAGACTCAAGGTCTCACTCGAGTTAACCAGTGATTGTTCTGTGTACGAGCTACACTGGGATTCCAGTAAATATTGGAGATGTTTATGACCAGCAATTTCACCTTTCTGCTGCTCAGCTTTCTTATCTGTGTAAAGGGAGTGACATCTTCATGCCTGTCCCACTGCGGGTGCTGAGTCAATTCCTGCTGTCTACCCTCTGCCCATCCCAGTTAGGGAGAGGGGTCCAAGCCAAACCCCAGCCACATGGCTGTTCCTTCCTTCAGGGTCCTCCTCAGACACACACCAAGAGGAAGACAAAGTAAGGAAATGTCATGTTAATTCCAATAGATTTATCAAGTACCAGGGATAAAAGCTGGGAAAAACCCCAGTAGTCTTCCAGTATAGCAGAATTAACACATAAGTAACAGAAACTGACCAGATTCAGTTTAAAAAGGAAGAGATTGGCCAACCACAGACATCTTCTTTAAAAAGTGTTAGCCCCAAAAGGTGATTAATAAATGGGATGGAGCACCCAGGAGGGTCTCAGGGTGGGAGAAGACACCATGTGAGTGGATGTGTCCATTGTGGGGAAATGGACAAAGATGGAGTGTTTGGGGAACCCAAAGGGATGCTGACAAAGGTTCACAAAGAATAAGGAATTGTTGGGATTTCCTCCTGTGCCATCTTATGAAGAAACACAGAGTAACAAGCCTCAGTGTCTTGTTCCCAAGAGCTTGTTGGAAAAACAATAATAGGTCTGAAGTCCAAGTCCTGCCTCTGTCACTAGCATTCAGTGTGATGTTGGGCCAGTTACTCCCTTCCCAGGGTCTCAGTTTCCCCATCTGTGAGATAAGAGTGATGGGGTAGAATGATTGGTACTGTCAGGAGTTATGACTGTGATGCTGTGGCTATTCTGGTAATTAGAGTGAAGTTAGAGACGTACTCATTTTACACAGTTGAGACTGCTCTTCTTTTCTAATATAAACATCTAAGGCTATACATTTCCCTCTAAGTACTGCTTTATCTGCATCCCACAGATTTTGATATGCTGCACTGTCATTTTCATTCAGTCTATAAATTTTATATATGGGGAAATTGTAGGCAGAGAGGAGAAGACCCCTCACCCCTCAAAAAAAGGTCACACAGCAGATTAATAGCAGAGCAAAGACAACTCTGGCATTTTCCTTCTACCCTGGGGTTTTAAAAAAAGGAGTACTATGTTCTGGTGTGGTGCATCAAAAGTTCTGACAAACTTTCACTGGAATTTCATTTTAAAAACATAGATTGTCTGCGGAGCAACTGGGCCCGTGAGCCACAACTACTGAGCCTGCGCGTCTGGAGCCTGTGCCCCGCAGTGGGAGGGGCCGCAATAGTGAAAGGCCCGCGCACCGCGATGAAGAGCGGCCCCTGCACCGCGATGAAGAGTGGCCCCCACTTGCCGCAACTAGAGAAAGCCCTCACACGAAAACTAAGAGACCCAACACAGTCATAAATAAATAAATAAAATAAATAAAGTATTAAAAAAAAACATAGATTGTAACTATTTTTTTAAAAACTGTAATGCGATTAGTCACCCTCAAGGGTACATCATATCCCAGATTTTGACAGTTGGAATCCACTAATGTGTTTACTTGGGCTGCTAGTTCATCCCGCTTCTGTGCTGACTTTGACTTAAAATTTCTCATGCCCACTCCATTTCATTGAACAGCACCCCGAGATTGTCAGGCAAGCTGGTAAAAACCATTATCATTTGCAATTACTTGTCTATTTGCCTCACGCCTTTCTTGACACCATGCCATCAAATCAAATTCAGAAATAGTGTGGATACAGCTATTACACTCTTCGGTTTCAAATTTGGTGCTCGTTGAAATTGCCTCATTGCTTTCACTGACTTACTTTACAATAGATAAATGTACTTGTAAAAGACATTTACAGTAATAAAATACCACCTTTATCTGTCTTGTCCTTTATCTGTCTTACCTACAGAAGACTTTGCTTTTCAAAAGTTCTGCTGCTAAAACATTAGCAGCCTACTTTTTCCTGCCTCGCCAGGCGCTGGCATGGCCGCAGTGTTTTCATTCGCTGTGTACCCACAGATGTCTGTGGTGGCGTGTTTGCAACCTGAGGGCTGGTCCCAGTTCTTCCTTCTAGGCATCCTCTAATCCTCAGACTGGTTATTTCCCTCAGCCTCAGTTTCCTCTGCTGCATGAAAGCGAGGTAGACTAGCTGATGTCTGAAGTCCCTGCTAGTGCATACATTGAGATTCTTTGAGTTGGAGCTTGGGGATTATGGCAGGGGATGATGTTAGAGCTCTTCAGGCAGCTGAGGACAGGAGAGAACCAGGTGGAGCGGGAATGGGGAGGCTGGTCTTCATAGAGACAAAGGGAGGAAACTGCAGATAATTTGGGGCAGCCAGGGTACTGACATCCACGTGTGCCCCTCCAGGATCACCCTCCCACCCACCGTCTCATTCCTACTCTATGCCAGGATCCAGGTGGTTGATGACTGCCACAGGAGGCTCCCTGTTGGCCAGCTTCCTATTGGTTTCAGCCAATGAGAGATGCTGGAAGGAAATCTCGGGGGTGGGGGGATGCGGGTGGGGGTGGGGGTGGGGAGGAGGTTGAAGCTGGGGTATTTTTTCCCTCTCTCCCTCCCAGGTCACCAAGGATTGGCTGCATCCTCTCCCAAGGGCAACAGCTCCCTACCACTAATGGCCTGGGGGTATTGCACCATTCTTTGTCCCCTTTCCTAAACCTTGCCCTTGTCTTTGTAAATAGCCCTTTTATTAAACCCTCCTCCTCCCATTACCCACGTTGGGCGTGCCATCTGTTCCTGTTGGGACCCATTGATACAGGCTGTTCCAGGAGCCTTGCCTTCTGAATTTCCTCTCTTCCAGCCTCATTCATTGCTCTCCAAGACTTTTTTTTTTTTTTTACTGTTTTCCCTGGTCTCTTAATTTCTGTCAATTCTGTGCACATTTCTAAAGAGGCGAGCACCCCTCTGGCCCATGCTATAGTGGAAGTAGAGAAGAATAAAATTCTACTCCATGTCCAGTTTGAGTGGCTGGTGCACATTCTGATGGAGTCGTCCAGTGAGCAGAGAGGCCAGCAAGACCAGTGGAGTGTTCCAAAGGAACTAGTATCAAGGAAGGCCGGGGAAGAGAATTTCTAGGAGAGTTTAGACATCAATTTGCAAATTCAGTAATGCTGCCATCAATACTTTGCCACCCTCCAGGCCTTCTGATTTGTACCCAGACCAAGGCAGAGATTCGGTGAGAGCTGTGTCACCATTGCTGGTTGAACCCTGCTGTCCTTATTGTCTGTTGTATTATACAAACAGGTAATAAAATATGTCACCGTGCTGAAGGAGCATGTGGTCCCGTGGGGAAGGTGCACACAGATGAAAGGACAAGCATTTGTGGCCCTCAGAAGTACCTTCCTGGTTCACGGGGCTTGTCTGACCAGCAAGGTATTCGTTTCATTTTTTTGGAAATTGCATGACTTTACGAGGGGGATGCCCTCTCCAGTTTACAGCCATTCCTGTTGACTTATACTTCACTTTCTTCGCTCATTTATGCAGCTAACTTGGCCCCCAAAGGGCTCTGAGTTTGAGACCCTTAAAAATGAAAGGCACACCATGAGAGTCAGTGTGTGGTGGGGGAAGAGTGTGGGTATGGGGGCTCCACGGAGGAGTGTGAGAGGGTGGGCCGTGAGGCTGGGAGATTTCCAGACAGACAGGGGAGTGAAGACACAGGACACCGTGGGGGGATGCCAGGTGTTGGTGTGGCTGGAGCGAGGTAATTCTGGAAAGGAGGGGAGGAGGCTGGTGGGGTCCTCTAACGGCCCCAAAGACCACCCCTGAAGGGATGTGTGGGTAACAGACATGTTTCCCCAGGTTTTCCTCCTCACTCCTAGAAACCGACCCAGGAAACCAGCGGCGCCTCTGGGGCTGGCGGGCCTGCTCTCTGCAATCACAGGTGAGTGGGCCCCCCATGAGTGGGGCTGCCAGGGGCCCCTCTGCTCCCTTCTTCCTTCCTTCCCCCTTCTCAGAGCCCCCTAAGCCACGTTCTCCCAGACAAGAGGGAGGGTCCGGCCGCTGGGAACTCCTCCGGAGGAATCTCTTAGGGATTTGGGGTGGAAGCAAGAGCCTGGGACAGAAAGCGAGCGGAGGTGGCCACGTGGATGCGGCAGGGTCAGGCTTGACTGGCTGCGGGATGGCACAGCGAGGAGCCCGGGCTGAGGGTGGGGGTAGCCCCGCCCCGCCCCGCCCCGCCCACCTGACGGGGACCTGGCCCCGCCCCTTCCCCCCTCGCAGCCTCGCTTCTCTGTAGCGCTGGAATGACCGTGGTGCTAACCTCCGGCGCACGATGCGAGTTGTGTGCTCACTGCTCTCCCAGCACCCTTGCTGTTGGGGCTCTCCGAGCATCGCCCTGGAGGCCGGGAGCGGGTGCCAGGAAGTCTCCACGGCAAACCAAGAGGCAGAAAGGCAGAGCGATGCTTCTCGTGCTAGTTGGGAGGCAGAGTGACCTGCTGGAGAAATTAAACCGTGCCTTTTCTCCCTTATACTCCTGACGGCGGGCTCATCCCTTCTCCTTCCTGGAAAGGACAGAAAAATCTTCTGAGGTCTGTCTCAGGTCTGGGGTCTTTTCTTTCTTTCTTTTTTTTTTTAATTAATGAATTAATTAATTTATTTTTGGCTGTGTTAGGTCTTCGTTTCTGTGCGAGGGCTTTCTCTAGTTGCGGCAAGTGGGGGCCACTCTTCATCGCGGTGCGCGGGCCTCTCACTGTCGTGGCCTCTCTTGTTGCGGAGCACAGGCTCCAGACGCGCAGGCTCAGTAGTTGTGGCTCACGGGCCCAGTTGCTCCGCGGTATGTGGGATCTTCCCAGACCAGGGCTCGAACCCGTGTCCCCTGCATTAGCAGGCAGATTCTCAATGACTGTGCCACCAGGGAAGCCCCTGGGGTCTTTTCTGAGGCCTCCATGAGGAGAGAACAGGGGATGGTCATAGCATCTTTGAGTTTCAAGGACGGCCCTACGCGTGCTTCCCTTCGGATCTTTCGGGGAAGGTTTGGCCCATCCAAAAATTACAGTGGAGTCCTCTGAAGGGGGCTGAGGGAGGGGAGGAGAGAGGTGGGTGCTTGGCCAGGAAATGGGGTGTGGCCCTTCCTGGGGAGGTGGGAGGCCTGGAGACCAGGGAGGTGATAGGAGGGCTCAAAATTGGTGGCCACACTACTATGTATAAAATAGATAACTAATAAGGACCTACTGAATAGCACAGGGAACTCTACTCAGTACTCTGTAATGGCCTATATGGGAAAAGAATCTAAAAAAGAGTGGATATATGTATATATATAACCGATTCACTTTGCTGTATAGCAGAAACTAACACAACATTGTAAATCACTATACTCCAATAAAAATTAATTAAAAAGTTGGTGACCACACAGGTCCTCCAGCCTTCAGGGCAGTGGTGGGAGGGGCTCACGGGGCAAGCCCACCCCACACAGAGGGTACGAGGGCAGCTCTGGGGTCCACATCGTGCAGCCAAACGGGCAGCAGAGGCCTCCGTGGATGTGGTCCTGCCCCTGCCCCCCACTATTCCAAAGATGAAGCCCTGGAGTTTCTATATGACCCAGTGGTGCTCAACAGAGCCCCAACAATGACTGATCAAAACTATTGTCTACTACACATTGGCATTTTCCATTGGCACTTGCCATCTACCTCTACAAGGATTAAATCATGTGCTGCTGCAGCTGCTGACTTTCAACACCCCCTAAAAGGAGTTCAGGTGGAGAGCAGAAATGGGGCCCTCTGTGCTCTGGGAAACACGGGCAGAACAGATCTTCAGATAGTTAGATATTTTCAGAAGCCAATTTTATGAGGCCAATTCTTGTATCTCCTTGTATCTAGAAAAGCACTAAAATCCTTCATGGTGACGTCTGCTCCTCGTGACTAGCAGAAGCCTTCTGTAAAAAATATGTGCTTGGTTGCATGTATTCCCCCTTCACCGAAATCACATATATACTGAATTTCCCCCCTGCCTCTTTGGAGCAGTTTCTCAGAGCTACCTGGGATGCTCTCTCCCGGGCTGCAGTCCACATTTTACCCCCAAATAAAACTTAACTCGCAACTCTCACGTTGTGCACTTTTTTTAAGTCGACACTATCCCACCTTTCGGAGCCAGGTTTGACTCAGTTAGGAAAGGTAAAGACATAGAATGCTTGACTTGCCCACTATGCCCTTTAAATCCCACGGAAGCCTGTCCTGTGGGTCAGCCCGCGGGCTTGCACGTGAAACCACTTGCGGAGAAAGCGGGGTGCTGCTCCGAGTCGGTGCGTGTCGACAACACTGTGAATAAAAGGAAGTGATTCACCCGGTGCACCCAGGCTCTGCTCACAGCCACACATCTAGTCACCCACCTAGCACACACCCAGACTCTCGTACATATTTTGGGGCTTTAAAAAAAAATCCTCCTTATCTTGGAATGGTCTTCACCTCACAGCCTCTTTGGCTTCCCACGGGTCCACCCTCCTCCTCCGCGTGCTTAGCTCACCCCCGCTGTTGCTGTACTTTTCCTCAGCCCTCTTCACTCTGTCTCTCAATGCCCCGTGTCCTCTTTTTTTTTTTTTTTTTTTTAAATAGGTGGGTTTTTTTTAACACATCTTTTTAAAAATTAATTAATTAATTAATTTTTGGCTGTGTTGGGTCTTCGTTTCTGTGCGAGGGCTTTCTAGTTGCGGCAAGCGGGGGCCACTCTTCATCGCGGTGCACGGGCCTCTCACTATCGCGGCCTCTCTTGTTGCGGAGCACAGGCTCCAGACGTGCAGGCTCAGTAGTTGTGGCTCACGGGCCTAGTTGCTCCGTGGCATGTGGGATCTTCCCAGACCAGGGCTTGAACCCGTGTCCCCTGCATTGGCAGGCAGATTCTCAACCACTGCGCCACCAGGGAAGTGCCCCCCGTGTCCTCTTGCAGCCAAGCTGGCCCCTCACCCATTCAGTGGACTGGCCCCGGCTTTGCTGGTCAGTGAAGCCCCAGGGCAGAGAGGCCCTGAATGGTGTCTGAGGACCCTCACCCTCGTCAGGGCCACATGCAGCCCTGACCTAGCTCTGCCACTCACTAGCTGTGCCACCTTGGGCAAGTCACTTAACCTCTCTGAGGGAAAGAACTGCTGGCCAGAGCAGGGCAGAGGACTAACTATGTGTGGGGAGGGGTCTTTACCTGCCCTTTGGCAGGATTAAGCAGGCAGGATTAATCAGGCAGGAAACTCCCAATGACCTGAATCTTGGGTACCAGGCACACAGGTTTGCTGATGAGCCAGAGGAAAAATGCTGGCTCCCGTCCAGGTGGGAAGTTCTCTGGACTTCCCACACCATAGTCTCAGAGAGATCTTTCCAGAACACAAATCAATGGCTCCCTCTGGTCTTTGCTTACTATGGAAGCCCAGGCCTCATCCTAGCGCAGAGTTTCCCAGCCTTGGCAATATTGGCATTTGGGGCTGGATACTCCCGTCGTTGGAAGGGGAGGGGCTGTCCCGGGCATTGCAGGATGTTTAGCAGCACCCCTGACCTCTACCCACTGGATGCCAGTAGCACCCTCCCCCTATGCGATGACAACCAAAAATATCTCCAGACATTGCCAGTGAGAACCATTGCTCTCGACCAATTAAGTGACAGTCACTGGAGGCAGAGCCTGGGGGAATCTATAGATTTTAAAGGCTCCACAGGTGATTTGATCCAAGTCAGACCTCTGAGCTGCCCCTTCCCCAACCCTGGGTGTTGCCTTCCTGCCCGTCTCTGCCCCGAGCTTCAGGCCCATCCCACCAACCCAGAGCAGAGCCCTGACGTGACCTTTAACTGCTCAGGTTCAACTATTCACGCCCTGTCCCCTCACCCTCTACCCTGCTCCAGGGGTTGGGGGAGAGAAAAGTCAGGATCTAAATAGGTAGGGGACTCCTATCACCTTCTCCACAAGCCGATGCCCTGGAGTGAGCCCTGATGGGATGGAATGTGCTGCTCCCCAAGTTGGTCTGGTTTTGTATTACTGAACTTTGAGGACAAGTCCCTACATGACTTTGACCCTACATGACTGTCTTAGTCTGCTCAGGCTGCTATAACAGAATACCACAGACTGGGTGGCTTAAGTAGCAAACGTTTATTTCTCCCAACTCTGCAGACTGGAAATTCGAGATCAGGGTGCCGGCACGTCAGGTTCTGGTGAGGGCCCTCTTCCTGACCTGCGGCCGGCCACCTTCTCGTTGTGTCTTCACATGGTCCAGAGCAGAGAGAAAAGCAAGGTCTCTTCAGTCTCTTCTAAGGGCACTAATCCCATCATGAGGACTCCACCCTCATGACCTAATGACCCCCCAGAGGCCCCATCTCCAAACACCATCACATGTGGAATTAGGGTTTCAAATATGAATTTGAGTGGGGACACAAACATTCAGTCCAGAGCAATGGTTTTCATCTGACCCACTGACTTTTGATGCTAACCTCTTTGTAAAGGGTGCTTTCTGTATTTGGAGGCCAGAATTGCCTCTTGCTTCCCTCCCTCCCATGCCTTTGCCCATGCTGTTCCCTCTGCCAGGACACCATTCCTCCCTTTGAGGCTCAGCCAGGTCTCCAATCCTCCTGCAGCACAGCCCTGGCTGCCCTGTTCCATCTGTGTTCCCAAAACACCCTGCCCAGTGGGTCCTGTGGCTGTTTCTCACTCTCCAGAACCACTGAAGAAAGGCTTTTTCACCTCTGTTTCAAGGAGGTGAAGGGGCTGGACTTGGCTGTCAATCAAATGAAGGCTTGAATCCTGCTTCTGCCACCAAGGAGTTGCATTACACAACCTCTTTAGGCCGCAGTATCTTTACCTGTAAAATTGGGATAACCACAGACCTTTCCTCATAAGATCCTGGAGGACTAAGAGATGATGCTGACAAATTGCTCAGTCACCTCCTGACATAGCTAGACTAGGAAACAGAGGCAGCATTGCAGAGTGGTAACCAGTTCAGGCTCTGGCATCTGACTGAGTGTAATTCCTGGTTCTACTGCTTTCTTGCTGTGTGACTTCAGTAAATTACGTAACCTCTCTGTGCTTGAGTTTCCTCAACCATGAACTCATTTTTGTGAGGACTTCTTATAAAAGACCTAGAATGGTGGCTGGCACAGTGTAAAAACTCAATCAAGGTCAGCTACTGGAGCGGAATAAAATTCCTTAGCATGTGGATGTTTGCAGACAATCCCCCTCCACACCTGCTAAGGATAATTCTATAACTGCCAGTCCTATCTAACTCTCTTTCTGCAATTTCTTTGTGTCTGCGTGTCCGGGATAGTCCTTGAATGTATCAGTTTGGCTAGGCTACTGTCCCCAGTGGCTGTGAAGGTATTGATAGTTTGTAGGTGTGATTGAATCCATAGTCAGTTGACTGTTAGGTAAGGGAGATTTTCCTGGATAATCTGGTGGGTCTGATCCAATCAGTTGAAAGGTTTAAAGAATAGAGCTGAGGATTCCCTGATGAATAAAATCCCTCGTGGATGGCAGCTCCAGGCCATGCCCAGAAGATCCAGCAAGTCCTTCCTGACAGCCTGCCCAGCCCCACATCCACATAAGCCGATTCCCTGCAACAAACCTCAAAGTATATCTCCCACTGGTTCTGTTTCTCCCTCTGGGCAGGGACCTGGCACTTAGCAGGCAATTTGCTCCTGAATGAATGCAGGGTAGCAGGATGCTGGGAAAAAAGCGGGGAGGCAGGGAGCAAGTGATGGAGGCCGTCTGGGGTGGTGGGGAGGTGAGGGTGTGGGCTGAAGGCTAAGGCCTGGAAAGAGCTCAGTCTGCATGAAAGAAACAGCAGGGCCCGGCCAGCTCGGACCCTGTGCCTTGGCCTACCCTTCCCCTGGTCAGCGCTGGGCAGACATTTTTTATTTTTTGGCTGCGCTGGGTCTTCGTTGCTGCGTGCGGGCGTTCTCTACTTGCGGCGAGCGGGGGCTGCTCTTCGCTGTAGTGCGCCGGCTTCCCATTGCGGTGGCTTCTCTTGTTGCGGAGCACGGGCTGTAGGCGCACAGGCTTCAGTAGTTGTGGCACGCGGGCTCAGTAGTGGTGGCTCGTGGGCTCTAGAGCGCAGGCTCAGTAGTTGTGGCACACGGGCTTAGTTGCTCCACAGCATGTGGGATCTTCCTGGACCAGGGCTCAAACCCGTGTCCCCTGCATTGGCAGGCGGATTCTTAACCACTGTGCCACCAGGGAAGTCCCTGGACAACCTTCAGGCCTCCATTAAGACAACCTCCAGAGAAAAGCACAAACTCGCCCCCCTCCCCATCTCTACCCGCCCCGTATTCCACATCAGTTCCCCATTACATTCTTCTTAACCCCTCTCGGTTTCCTTTCCAGCAGTTATGTGTTTATTGGTGTGATTGTTTGATTACTGCCTGTCTCGCCCAGCAGAGTCTAACCCCAAAGAGGCTAGAGACCGTGTAGGGGTTTGCTGGTGGTGGTCCCCGCCTTGCCCCCAAGACGTAGCAGGTGCAATGCAGTCTTTACCTGTGGAAGGAGGGAATGAATGCGTGTGAGGCGGCCCTGCTCCATCACCTGTCTTGAGGACAGGGGTGCAGGGGGGAGTGTGAGGAAGGAGGAGGGGCGTGACTTTGCGTTTCCTCTTGATGTTTTCGGGTGGGGATGGGGTAAGCGTTTGCAGGATTATCCTATAGACTGGAGGAGACCATAGGTTTGGGGAAAACTTAGGGTGGGGGTTGCATGCAGATGCTCTCAGGCTCCCAGGGAAGGAGGTGGGCAAGGCTGGGGAGCGTGGCATGGTTAGCAGGGCTGGAATTGGCACCCAGCTCTCCAGACAGCCACACGGCCCATCACACCCTTTTCTTTCACCTTTTCAGCACGCCCTTCAAAGACCGTATTTGTCCCAAACATCTGCATGGCTTTTGGCTGTCTGTAATGCTTCCACAGAGCCCAGTGACTTTTACTTCACATTCTGTCCTAAAGCCAGCTGCAACCCACAGAAGCAGCAGATCAGAAGTGGAGAAAAGAGGCTACGGGCAAGCCAGTGATCGAAACCAGAGGTGAGAGCCAGAAGTGGCACCAAGGGAGGTGACAAAGCAGATAGGAGAATTCAAAGAACCTCCAACCCCAGGAATATTTGATGCAAGGACAAGTGATCCTAAGGGCATCACTGCACACAGGAGTTTTCTAAGACTGTGCAGAGGACTCTATCCCAGACAACCAAAAACCTGGGCTACCATTTGGGAAATGGCCCGCCTGGGAGGATAGGGCTCCCATGAGCCGCAAGGGCTGACTTTGCTTTGTAGGCCAGTGTCGTAGCTGCCCACACCTGCAAGTCTCATCTGACCAGCGAATGTGCAGCTCCCAGGGAGCAGGGGTCATGCTAGAGCTGTGTTAGGGTGCCATCAGGGGGCAGCACTTCAGTTTGAAGCCAGATTGTCCCTGTCTGAATCCCAGCTCTGCCATTTATAGCTGGGTGCCTCTGGGCAACTTGATTAACTTCTCGGAGCCTGCATGAAATGGGGATGGTAACAGAACCTACATCCCAGATTGATGTGAGGATTAAATGACATCAGCTTTGGCCCAGTAGGTAGCCCAGTAAAGATTCAAAGAGTGAGCTCTGCAAATCTCTGGGGGAAGAGAGTCCAGGCAGAGGAAGGGCAAGGGGATGGGTCAGAGGCAGGGGTATGCCCAGGGTGTCTGTGGAACCTCCAGGAAGCCAGGGTGGCTGGTACAGAGTGAGCAACAGGCAGAGAGAAGCAGGTGAGATCACGGAGGTGGGGAGGCAAGTTGCTTTTGGTTTATTTTTACCATGTTTACCTGATTTTTGTGGTTGGCTTCTTTTTATGGAAAGATACTGACTTCCTGTTTGTTGCTGATACAAAGTACCCCTCTAACGTAATCGTATTTGAGAAAAAAGTCAATTTAAGGAAACATAAAGGAAATATAGTACAGTCTGCAAATAAACAAAACTCATGAAGACTGTCCTCGGATGACTGAAATTCAGGAAATGAGGAAGGTGGGTCTCTCTCTCTCCCATATTCATTCAGCCCAAGTAGGTGTGGAATTCCGAGGCTGAAGCTTCACTGGCAACCTTGGATGTCACAGCTGGGATCCTGAACTTGACTCTGATGTCAGAGCTTTCCACCTGGATCACTTCATTTACTCTCCCCCTCGCTGTACAGATGGGGACACTGAGGCCTGCTGGGGCAGGCAGGGAGACACTCAGACGGTTTGGAGGGAAGAGCTGGTCAGAGTTTCTGCCTGACTCAACACCCCTGCTGCCCTCACCCCAAATCCAGGGATTCAGATGCACAAGTTCTCCCAGAGGCCTCTGGGTAGGTTGGGTCAAGGGAAGGTGGTGCCTTCCTGGGCTCTGAGGGAAATTCTCTGGCTCCGCTCACGGCCCCACATGGACAGGCCCCCTGTGTGCCCTACTGACTGGGGGAAGTGGACAGGGAGGGTGGAAGGGGTGCAGGGGGCTTCCGGCCCAGGGGTCTGCTCCCAGGGCTGGCTGGGTGGGAAGGCAGGATCCAGCTGTGCTCGGTCCAGCTGAGGTGTTATGGGGCCTGGGGGCCTGGAGATCCCTCCTGGGCCTGAGGGGCTGGGCTGGCCCCATGCCTTGGCCACCAGCACGGGGCAGACATTCCTAGCAATGGCACCATTTGCCCTTTTTTGGTAACCACCCCTCGGAATCAGTCCATATCTGCCAGGGAGAGAGGCCCACGGGGTGAATTCTGATGGCGCGGGGAGCCCCGGGCCTCTTCACCTCTGCTCTTGTTTGTTCTGCACGTTGCCTTGAGTCACATCCTCATAGGATGGTGGAGGCGTCATCGGCGGCCCCCTGAACTCCAATGGTGTGTCAGGAATAAAGGACAGGCCATCCTTCTGCAAAAGAGAAGCCACCATCCCTGCTGCTCATATATGTGGAGCGAGTGGCCATCGACAAAGCCCTTCCCGCTGGCTGACTTGTTGGAGTCTCAATTCCCCATGAAGGTGGAGAAACTGAGGCTTGGAGAGATGGAGGGACTTCCAGGAGGCTAGGGTATGACTCTCTCCCCATCTGTGATCCTGAGAAGGGAGAGACCAGGTTGGAGGCAGTGGACCTGGCCCTTGTTCCTGGCCGGCTACCTGTGTGCTGGTGACCCGGCGCACCACTCACCCTGTTGGCTTCCCCGGTGGGGCTGGGCCAGCTGATACGCCAAGGTCCCTCTGGGCTAGAATTCATTCTGGGGACGGGTCTAATGCTGCCTTTCCCTCGTCCCTGCTCGGTGACGGGGAGCTGCAGAGCCTGTGTCCGGCACTGGCTCCCAGATGCAGGGGGGCGCAGAGGCCCTGGGGACTTGGCCACTTACGGTCGTGTGGTTGTAGGGGAGTCACTTAACCCTTCCGAGCCCCAGGCTTCCTCTTAGAAATGGGGACGCAGAACCCGCCTCTGAGGGTGGCTGTGAGGTTCAAGGAGGTGTGGCCCCCAAAGACATCTGTGTCTTTCCCCCGAACCTGCGACCATGTTAGGTTACATGGCAAAGGGGAATGGAGGTTGCTCATCAGATTAAAGCTGAGATGGGGAGATCCTCTTGGATTCCCTGGGTGGGAACAATGGAACCCCAAGAGGCCTTAACGGAGTAGAATGGAGACAGAAGGGAGATATCGGAGGCTGCTGGGCTGCTGGTTTTGACAATGGAGGAAGGGCCACAGGCCAGGGAAAGTCTGCGCCCTCTAGAAGCTGGAAAAGGTGAGGAGACAGACTCTCTACCAGAGCTTCCAGAAGCGAAGGCAGCCCGGCCCACACAGCTTGATTTTAGCCCAGGGAGAACCACTGCAAACTGCTGACCTCAGAACTGTGAGATAATACAGCTGTGTCATTTTCCCCTGCCAAATTTGTGTTAATTTGTTACAGCAGTGATAGGAGACTGATACAGCCGCCTGCAGCATTCAGCACGGTGCTCTGCGCACGGCACATGCCAGGAAGTGGGAACAGTTATTGTTAATTCCTGCCACTAGGTGGCGGGGCCTCAGTCTCCCTGACCTTAAAAATGGGGTTGACCTCAGTGACTCAAGGCCCCTTCCAGCTCTCTGCCGTC
The DNA here is from genome assembly GCF_949987535.1 of Balaenoptera acutorostrata. Taxonomy (NCBI): domain Eukaryota; kingdom Metazoa; phylum Chordata; class Mammalia; order Artiodactyla; family Balaenopteridae; genus Balaenoptera; species Balaenoptera acutorostrata. The sequence continues at coordinate 10,856,887 of NC_080072.1, forward strand.
TTAAGAAGAAGACTTCCTGCCAGACAGCCAGGCAGGGACTAAGACAACTTATTTGTTTGGTGTTAAGTAAAACTCAAGTGCAAAGTCATATCGGCGTTATGTGAAAACTCAGTACATCAAGGACGCTAACATGAAAACAATTGAAGTGTTAAAGTTGCAGAATTATGGGGACTTTAGAACATTTTTTTTTTTTTACAGTGTTTGAAAGTTAAGATTATAGTATGAACTTTTTTCCTTTAAAGAAATGAGCCTAGGAAATAACTTCTGGGGTGGGGCAAGTGATCCTGAGGGCATCTATTCTTTTATTTCTAAATCTATCTGGCCTCAGCCTGCCATTCTGCCATCGTCATGAGCACACGAGGGCTTGGCTATGGGTGGGACGTGCCTTGGTCTGAGTCCTGGTTTTTCTCATGGCTGTTTGACCTTGGGAAGTGATGTGACCACTCTAAGCCTCGGTTTACTTATCTGTAGAATGGGGTGGGGTCAGTACCTACCTCAAAGGGTGGTTGAGAAGGTTCAGTTAAATAAGTCATGTTTCTCTAATGTGCTTAACAGAGAGGGTCCTTGGTACCCCCGAAGTGCTCAGTCCCTGTGATCCCCCCGCTGATTCCCACCACAGCCACAGCCCACAACATGTTGCAGCTCCTCCAGGCTTCCCTGGCCCGTCTCTGAGCCATTGCACCTGCTGTTCCTTCTGCTGTGGGTCCCTTCTCTCATCCTACCTGTGGGTCCGGATCCTGCCCATCTCCACGGATCTCCCCCATAAGATTTCCAGGGGCTTGAGAGCTGGGAGCACAGTGGCCTCTTGTCCTGAGCGCCCATGGTCTTTTCTCCTTGGTGGCCTCACATTTTTCATGTCGAATGGCATCCTCCCTGCTACCATGCATTGTCTCCCCTACTGCGCTGTGGGTTGCCTCTGTATGTGGTCCCACTTAGTAAGTGCTTGGCAACATCCCCTTTGCCTGCACCCTCTGTGGCTACACCCTCTGTGTTTCCCATCTTCTGAAGACCCTCACCTCTGCAGACAGGTGGGTATCCCTATAGGCCATGATGGCCATGAGCCCCGGCAGGAAGACCTCCAGGCAGGTGAGACAGAGCAGGGCCAACTCCAGCCTCTGGATGTGGACCTGGGAGGGAGACAGGGGAGGGAGAGGCAGGTAAGGCCTCGCTGGGTATCTGCACCCATCGCATGGGCACGGGCAGGGGTTAGACCCGCCAGCAAGGACAGTGGGGCTTCAGCTCCCAGGTGTGCCCCGGAGGCAGGGCGAGGTTCTATGGGGCTGCGATGGGGTCTGTCTCAGTCACTGCTCTATGCCCAGCGCCTGGCACCCACAGGTCCTCGGCGAGTAGTGCTTGAGGACTGGAGAATCTCGTGGGTCCCTGGTAGAATGGCAGGTGGTCTTAAGCATCATCTCCTCCAACCCCACTTAGATGGGGATACCTGTGCTCGGGGAGAGGGAGCGTCTCTTACAGGGGGGGAGGGGAAGTGCTGGGCTGAGGACCACCATGCAGCTGGGATGTCTCACAGGGCCATGAGCATTTGGTGGGGAAGTGTGTGCATGTGTGTGTCTGTGCACACGTGTCCGTGTGTGTGTGCCCACACCTGCATGTGCATGGTGGAGGGCAGCTATAAGGAACCGTGAACCACCATGGTCAGAACGCTTGGAACCTGACCCTGAGGCCCGCAGACACCCACACGGAATGGCTGGTCCACCTGCTTCAGGGGTGGCAGAGTCGCAAAAAGAGCCCTGGGCTTGGAGTCTAGACCCAGCTGAGTCCTCACTGCACCCCTGCCGTGCTGTGTGGCCTTGGTCCACTAGGTTAGCTTCTATGGACCTCAGTGTTCACTCCCCTAAAATGGGGGTAACAAAGTGAACTCGGCCAGCTCTGCAAGTCTTCTGTGAGGCTCACAGATAATGGGGTCACTGGGGCTACGATATTTAAAGAGCCTTGAACAGGGAATCAGCCATCCTAGACTGTGGTCCTGAATTTGCTGCCAACTTGCTACTTGACCTCCGACAGGCCCCTCCCCTTCTTTGGGCTCAGTTTCCCCATCTATTACAGTTGGACTCAGTGACTCGAGGTCCTGTCTGGCTTCCTGATGCTGACAAGTGAGAAGGCTATCATCCTCTCGGCACCACGCCTCTGGGTGGGGGGATGGGCTGGGAACTGATCCACCAAGGGCCCCGGCGCCTGTGCCGGGCTCCAGAAGAGGTTTTCTGAGAGCTGGAAACTTCCTCTGGGCCAAGCCCAAGGCAGTGCCTTCCTGGGAGTCAGAGGACCCCTGGGGCCCAGGCACTCACAGTGTCACTGGGGTACGGTTTCCAGATGGGGAAGTCAAATGGACTCTCCAGAAAGAGATCCTTGGCAATGACAAAGAGGCCAGCCAGCACACAGAAGAAGCTGATGGTGTTTGCTACCAGGCACACCTTGTATGAGCAAAAAAGAAAAGTAACAATCACTGTCTGAAGGTTATAGACGGGATCTAGGCCCTCCACCCAGGCCAACCAGTAGCTCACTCTTTGACCTCAGAAAAATGCTGCCTGTCCCTGGGCCTGAGGCTCTTCATGCAAACATGGCTTTCTGAGCTAGCTGACCACCGAGGAGGCCAGTGGTCCGGACCGGACCTCACTTTCTATGGGATGGGATCGGGAGAACCCAAGGGCCGCCTCTGGATCCATAAACTTTGTAACAAAGAAGGATGCTCCCACTGCCATCTCCCTCTCAAAGCTGCCCCCAAGCTTCCTGGCATCAGATATGCCAACTGATGAGGCACCCAAATGGCCCCCCACCCAGCTCCTTCCCCACCCACAGGAAAGGGTGGGACCAGCCCTGAGTGAAGACTCACTCACGTCTGCCTCCTTCCCCACCACCCATGGCCCCTGAAATGCCTCTGTTCATCATCATCTTGGGTTATTCACGCATTATTCCAGGAGCTCTTGCCAAGTGCAAACCCCTGTACCAGGGAAAGAGTATAGACATAAGGCACCTCCAACCCCTTACGCTAGAATGGATTTCTCTGCACTAAGAGGCTCCCTACGCTCAGGGGTAGGAAGTAGGGAGGCTTATGGTTTTGAAAGGGGCCCAGTCCAGGAAGAAGAGGCAGGTTTTTGTCAAGCACCTCCTGCCTCTGCTCTGGGTAAATGGCACAATACCCTCCTGATCTCTACACCCCCTGAGAGAGCAAGGGGCGGCCACAGCCCAGCCCAAGCTGCGGGGCAGGAATGTGGACCTGGGCTTGGGGGATGGAGGTGGGCTGAGGCCATGACACAGGATTGGTGGAATGGTCCTTCCATCTCCCATCCACCTCCATCCATCTGGGCTTGTGTGGGTGCCGACTCTGTGCCTCCCTGGGCCATCCTGGGGTAGAAAGATGCTCAGACATCTGCTGCCCAAGCTTAGTGCATGGGAGAGAGAGTCAGGAGCTGTGCGGACACAGAAGTCAGCCAAGGCAGTCAGGGAAGACTGCCTGGAGGAGGAGGCGTGTAAGCCAAGCCTTGAAGAATGATCAGGAGGAAGTCAAAGCCAGGAGAGAATGCACAGCGGGGAAAGGGCAAGGTGCTCGGACAGGAGCCAGCACAGTGCAAGCAAGGAACAGTTGTGTCTAGCTGGCACTTAGAGATGAGAAGTTGATGGACACGCAGCTGTGGCCGGCTTGCAGGCCTCATAGACTTGCTGACATGGGAGGAAAGCCCAGGGCACAGGGGAGCCGAGGGAGGTGGGGCTGGCAGAACAATCACCCGGGCTGCTGTGTGAACAGGCTGGGTGACGCCTCCAGGCATGCCAGGACGGTGGCCAGACCTGGGGTGGAGGAAGGGCAGCAGGTGGGGAGAAAGGTGGGGAGTAGGGGTGAGAGGGCAGACCTCCAGGATGGGGACTTTTCTGCTTGAACACTCTCTGCTCTCCGACTTACCAGATAATTTTTCTGAAACGTCTCCATTGCTATCGCCAAGATCCCTGAAATGAGGAACTGCGGGCCAGATTTGAAACAGTCATAAGAGAGAGGCTGGGGTGCCTTGAAACCCACAAATTCCCTTCCCGCTATTCTCTAAAAAAACCAGCCTCTGAGGGCTGGTGGGGTAGAGAGCATCGTTCCTCTGACAAAGGGGGCTCACGGCCCATCCCAGGCCCCTCTCCAGCCAGGCTGGTCTTCCCTGTGTGCACAGGTCACTCCTGGGCTTCAGCTGTGTCCTGCACTCAGAATGCCCTCCCGGCCCCCTCCCGCTTCCCCCGTTTACCAGCCCAAACCATCCCTCTGGTGTCAGCTGCACTATGCTCTCCACCCTGACCCTGGCTCCTTTCCTGGATCCTGCAGTTTGGAGGATATTAGCTCTTGGATATCGGCACCTGGAGGGTCTCTGGTGTTTTTCTGCAATTATTCTTTCATATGTGTGCTGAGGACCTACTATGTGCCGGTCACTGGGAGCACGGGGATGGGTAGGCACCCACGCGGAGATGGTGGTTCCCTACTGTGCACTGAAAGCTTGGGGTGGGGACCATGGGGACAGAGGACTGAAGTGGCAGCAGAGGGTCAGGATGCCTGTCTGAGAGGGCGCCGAGGACCTGGGACTTGGTGTGTAAGCGGGACTCCGCCGAGACTCGGGGTGGCGGAGGATGCCCTGGGGAGCCTCCAGGAAAGATGCGGCCACCGGTCTCGCTCTCATCTCCCACCCTGGCCAATGGCCTTGTGGGGACGGGAGTTGTGCCCTGCAGACCAACCCTGACAGAGACTTCAGGCACCAGGGATGTGTGGCTGGATCCAAAGGCACCTGAGGACGCCTGAGGAAGGTGTGGTTGCCCCAGCTCACGCTCACTCTCTGTGCTGGGTGCACTGGTCGATTAGGGGAGGGCGCTGAGAGCCCGGGGCTGCAGGCCTTCTGGGCTGCAGGCCTGCAGGGGCCCCTGGGAAGGAGCTGCTTCCCGTGTGACTGAGAGAGCAGAGACAGAGCTAGGAGGCTGGAGAAGGGGGCTGAGGCCGCTTCCCTCCTATTTGCTCACTCCGCCCCACCCTGCATCCAGTGCCGAATGCCGGGTCCCCCGGGGTCTGCCTGCTCCCCAGCCGGCCCACGTTTCGGCATCTACTCACAGAGGCAGCCCCCCAGAATGGATACCAAGACTTCAGCACCACCAGGTGAAGGCTCTGGACGACAGCAACAAGGTAACCCGCAATGAACAAGTACAGCAGCGCGATGACAACGTGGCAGGCCTGGGCAGGAGAGGGGCAGGGGGCAGAGAGCTGCCGTCAGGGGACGTGGCCCTAAAGGAGGTCGTCGGGGTCCTGGACCGGCTGGCTGAACGGAGACCACTCCCCACCTTCTAAGGGATCCTGGTGGGTCTGCAAGGAAGGACCACGTCTCGGAAGGCAGGTGGGAATCACGCACTTGTTCTACCACCTGTGGCCATGGCAGTGCCTCTGGGGGCTGGGGGATGGGGAAGAGAAGGGAAGGAGAGGAAATTTCTTCTGCTGAGGACTTCTTATGGGCCCCCACTGAGCTGGTGTCGGTGTAGGTGTAGACAGCCTCTCCCATCCCTCAAGGGCTTTTTAAATCTTAGGGTGAGTGTTAAGCAGGGAAGCTGGAGGCTTTCTCATCCCCCTCCGCCCTCAGGGCTCCCTGCACTGCCCCCTCATGTGCCCCCTCCACTTCCTTCCCCTCCCCCTCCCCCAGCGCCCTAGGAAATGGACACACACCCCCAGCTCCTTGAGAAGGCGGCTCCTCTTCCTGGGCTTCTCTTCTGGTGCCATTCTGGAGGCAGGAGGTCAAGCTGGGTCACCTTCTGGGGTAGATTTGGCGGGCCAGGCTGGGTTGGGCTGGAGGGCTGCTTGGGCGTGGATCCTCCAGCTCCGGCCCCGGGAGTAACTGTGGGTGTTCTGTTGGCTTCTGCCGCCGTGACTCCAGCCGAGGACCTTGGCTGGGGGCCAAAGGAAAAGGCTGGGACAGAACTGTCTCATTTCTCTGGCTTGTGCCTGGGTGAGACTCAGTGACTATCCTCGGGGCCAGGACCTTCCAGAACAGCGGCTGCCCTGTGCAGCAGCCCCTGAACTTGATTTGACCTGGAATGAGCTGAGTCTGGGGATGGCGAGAAACTGACTCACAGCCTCTGTCAGGGGCTTCAGGGATACAGCTCCTTCCGGGGCAGGAAAACGAGGACCAGACAAACTTTCCAACCATTGCAAGACAGACTGCACCCAAACTGGCCGACTGCAGTTTGGCGAGAGCCCAGGGGTGCAGGAAGCCGGGAAGGTGGTGGGAGCTTTGTAATCAGTCCCCATTCACTGGCCCAGGATGATCCAAAAGAAGGCAGGTGGGACTCAAATAACTGTCCTACCACCTAGGGCGATGGTGGTGGCTCTTGGGTTTAGGGCATTAAGGAAGAGAAGGGAAGGAAACTTCTGCTGAGGACTTACAAGGAGCCAGCACTGAACCAGGAAGCCAAAATTTAACAATGACAAAAAGTCAACATTTACAAGTGCTTTCTCTGTTCCAAGCACCGGGATGAGCATTTTACATGCATTATCTGATTGTATCCTCATCCCAGCCCTATGGGTTGTCCTTGCTCCCATTTTGCAGATGGGGCTCAGAGAGGTTAAGCCACTTGCCCAAGGTCACACAGCCAGTAAATGACTGGGCTGGGACTCAAAGTCCAGCAGACTGGCTCCAGAGCTTGTGGGCTTCATTCTTTTATGCACTTTTGCCTTAATGAATGAAAATGAATGTTCTGGATGTTTTAAAAGGCATGAGAAATGGGTTGGGGGAAAAGGTTGCAGGAGGCTGAAAGCTCCACTTGCTGAGGGACTGCGTGAAGTTGGCTGTGGGGATCATGGTAGGTGATGGTTCTCCACGGGGACAGGGCTAATGAGCAAATCCACATTTTGCAGTTTTTCTGCCATGGAGGTAGTGGTGGGGGGAGAGGAAAAGAGCCTTGAGAGGCTGGGGGGGACAAGTAGCCCGGGTGACTAAATCCCAGACAGCAAGTCCTTCATAGCCAAAGGGCTGGATGGGGCCCCAGGGTTGGTGAGCACCGGCTCTGTGTAGGCACTGTGTGGGGAGGCATTCTTGCAAGCTGACCTCCCTCAATCCCCAGGAAGTTGGTTCTATTCCATAGAAGATGAAACAGAGGCTCAGAGAGGTCAAGTGCCTTGGCCAAAGTCACACAGCAGAGAAGTCCCTGGGATTGGGACCGTGTGTGGTCCGACAACAGTGCTCTGTGCCCAGGCTGCTGGGACATGTGATCAGTATCTCCACTGGCCTGTAGTGACAACCCCTGATTTAGTGGGGACGGTTGAGGAGGCTGGGCCTCTCTCCTTCCTGGGCTCCAGAAGCAGAGCTCAGAGACACATGGCTGCATGACTCCCTTTTCTGGGACCTGGCCCAGCTCTGCGTGGGAATCCATCCCTGTCTCAATTCCCAGCTCTTCAGAGCCCCTCTGACACAGCGAGCTGGACTGAGGGATGCGGTTGGTGGCAAAGGCCAGTATCAATCAGCCACTGGCTGTAACCCGACTTCTCCCCTGCACCTGGACCTCAGTGCCACTGGGAAGCACAAAAGAATGAAGACCTCTTGGCAGAGCTGTCTTGGATGGAACAGGTTGCCCGGGGAGATAGTGAGTGTCCAGTCACTGGAAGCGTGCCTCTACTTGGCGCTCGCTTTCCAGAGTTGTGGTGCTGCGAGTGGGTCAAATAGTCAGTCAGGAGTTGGATTCAGGAAGCTGGAGTAACCTTTCTCAAAGTATGTTCCATGGAACACTGGTCCTGATAGATCAGTAGCAAAAGGGCTCCATGATCAAATAAGTTTGAGAAACCCTGGATATCTATTCTCTTTCCCCTCTTTAGCATATAAAAGGCTCTGAGAATTCTTGCAGTGGAACACTTTAGTATAATATTAAGGGCATTTCCCAAACTTAATTGGCCATGATAAATTAACTTTTTTTTCTCATAGTCCAGTGATTCTACACACATGGTAGTCGTGTGGGGAATACTTTTGGGCAAAGTGGCCTTAAACTTATAAACTTTAAATTCTGTTCTTTTTCTGGCCTTCTTTGCCCTCCTTTTGGTTTTCTCAGATGCATATCACGGCAGGGATTGGACTGTGGTCTCTAAGGTCACTTCCAACTCTCAATAATCCTCTCACAGGACAGAAGGAAATTTATACAGCGGGAGGGGAAGGCGGTGCAGAGGGCAGACTGAGATAACCAGAGGGGAAAGTCTCTTGTTTGTAAAGGTGAGATCCTGCTCTCCGAGAAGGGCGTGGACCCTGGGTCCTCAGGAAGCTATGCCCTGTTGTTCTGCCTGCTGCACCTCCAGAACCTGGCCCAGGGCTGATTGGGGCGGAGATGGCTGGGGAGGGGAGGGGGCAGGAGACGGCTGTGGGCCGTGGGAGGAACATCTTTAGGCTTAACCCCTCCCCAGTCCCCTCAGCCAGCTCAGGACCCACAGGCCCAGGCAGCCTGGCCCCCCAGGGAACCAGCCAGGAACGAGCCTTTGTTCCTTCAGCTCCTGGAGGGTGGGGCAGGCAGGGACAGAGGGGGCAGGACCCTCCAGCTCCGCTGCAGAGTGGACCAGATCCTGAGCACCCGACGTGAACAAGCCCGGGCCAGACCCTGGCTCTGCCCACCCCCCGAGCTTTGACCTTGGGCAGGTTGATTGCATCTCAACCCCTTAGCCTCCGCACCTGTCACATAAGGAGTGCTGGTGCCAATCCTGGGGGTGCGGGTGGGCCGGGGTTGTGGGGATTAAACAGGATAACATCTGTAACACGCGGGGCCTGGCATCTAGCAAACGTCCACTAAATGCTGGCCGGCATCACCTCCAGCCTGCCGCGTGCCTAGAATCCTGCCACCGGGCTCCACTTTGTCCTGTCTGGTTCTCTGATGAGACCTGATACATCCTGGTCTCATCATCGGGAGGGGTGATCCCGGGGTGGGGAGAGGGCATAAGAGCTCTGGGCTCCGGAAGAAGGTGGGGAGGGGTGTGGGAAGGGAAGGAGAGGACCATGGATATTGAACTAGTGGCCGGAGATTTATCTACGGAATCCTGAGCTCAACACCACAGGGGCCCAGGCAGCAGTGAGTAAGATCTGTCCATGGGAGTTTGTGGTCAAGCAGGCAGAGAAGACCTGTGACCCGAATGGGACTGTACTGTGGAGGCCTAGAGGACAGGGCGAGCTTCTGAGGATGTGTGTATGTGTGTGTGTCTGTGTGTGTGTGTGTGTCTGCGTGTGTGTGTATGCATGTCAAGCAGAGAAAAGCAGGGTTGAGAGGTATCGAGTCACACCATGTGACGGGGGGATGGGGGGAGCCAGGGGCCACCCATAGAGGATCAGGGTTCAGTGGATGCCAGTTAGAAATCGGCTGCAAATGTGCCAAAGCCAGCCTCCCCCCAAGGCATCAGAACAGGGTGCTGGTGCAGAGAGGTTCACCTGCCAGGAGCCAGGGGCCCTGCAGGAAATGAAGGCTTCTGCCCTGGGATGGAGTCAGGAGGCCCGGATTCTAGCGCTGGCCTTGAGTGGTCCTGGGCAAGTCCCTTCCCCTCTCTGGGGCTCTGTGTCCTCAACACTGTGTCTGTATGTGAGTTTCTGGGATTGAAATGGAAATGCCGAGGCCTCTCCCAGTATCAATGGTCAGTGAGTGGCAGCAGGATGGGGGTCTGGGTAGCAAATGCCTCCCTGGGGTAGATACTGTTGGTTCCCCCCAATTCCCAGATATTCTTTGCTGGGGGCAGGGGCACCCATTTCCAGCTGCCATAATTGTTGGCTGCTAGGGGCTCACAGCTGCTCCCTTTAAATTTAAGGTTTAAATGACACTTCCTCCCCCAACCTTGCAGCCAATGACTGGCTGGCATGGGGTAGAAAAGGCTGACCCCCTTGCCACATGGTGGGACCCAGTCTGTGCTTCTGAATCACCCGTCAGTGGGATCCGGCTGAAGCCAGCAGGCAGCTAGAACTACGTCTGTCCCTGGCTTGCTTCCTTTGCCCCTGTCCTGCTTCCCCTGCTCTTCCCCTGAGAGGGCTCCCTCATAAGTCAGTTGTCCAAAATCCTTGTCTCAGGCTCTGCTTCTAGATAACCTGACGGAAGACACTCCCTCCTTGTTTCTGCCATGGGGTCCACTCACCTGGCCCGGGACCTCCGCTCTGAGAGTCCAGCCGCCCTGTACCCTCCGGATCCGCTTCAGCCCCACAGAGGCAGCACCAGAAGATCAGAACATCTTTACAACATTAGACTTTGGATATGTTCCCTCCTGGCCGCACCTCCTGCTTCATGACCCAGCTGCATGTGAGCTGTCAGAGTCTCTCCCATCCCCCAGACCCAGGCAGGAGAGTCTCTCCTTAGAGTTGCAAATTTCCTTTGGAAAGTAAAATGTTGACAGTCGCTCAGGACAGATGGAGTGAACATGATTGTGATCTTCACAGAGTCAGAGGTTGAGCCTTTTAAAAGACTTTTTAATTCTGGAAAATTCCAATAATTCGCAAACGTAGAGAGAATGGCCCTGTCAACTGCCACGTACTGTTCCCCAGGGACAATCGTGTCCATCTTGTTTATCTCTTCCCACTCCTTCTCCTCATCAGTAAGCAAAGCTTGGACTTCCAAAAGTTTTATTTGTAAACATTTTAGTATTTATTTCTAAAAGATAAGGACCCTTTAAAAAAAAAGGTGACCACATGTCACAACTGAAAATGTAAAGCAGTGAAGACCTGCTGCTCCATGGGGCCTATTTCTGGGCGATGCAATAGCCCTGCGGCCACACCGAGCTCTGTGCCGGGGTTAGACGGCTCCCTTGTTGAGGAAAATTCAGCACTGGGAGTCAGGAAAACCTCTTCTTCTTCCAGTTTTTGCTACTTACTAGATATCAAATATCTTCTCAGTGTTCACATTTCTCTGATTGTCTCATCAGCGTCGTGTGACTTTTGATTTGCTTGACTCAGGATCCAGGCACGGCCCACAAGTTGCATTGGGCTGGGAGTGGGGACACATCTCACTTTGCCTGGCGACCTGTCCCCGGGCTGCTCCCAGCTTGGTGCCCGCGTTCTGGGAAGTGAGCAGACCCTCAGCCAGGCGGTTCTGGTGAAGGAGGTGTGAGTGGGCTTTGACCACCCTCAGCTCTCACCCTGGCCTCTTCCTTTTCCCTCTGGCTTCTCTCTCCGCGCTGTTATGCCGTTGGGGGCAGGAAAGTGATGCAGAGCCCCTTGGCCACCCTGGATAGTCACCCGTGCCCGCACTTGCTGACTTCAGAGCTGACTCTGGGCCTGGGCTGCCTGAGTAGAAACCTCAGTTCTACTCCTTCATAGCTGGGAGACCTAAGGTGACTTACTTGACCTCTCTGGGCCTCAGTTTTCCCCTCTGCGAGATGGGGGTAGTACTTCCTATGTAGTCGCTAGAGGGTTAAGTGAGTGAGAACGTGTGGGATGCTTAAAGCAGTGCCTGGCATGTATCAGGAGCCGTGGACAAGTATTAAAGTCACCACTCACGCTCAGGGGTCACTCAGGCTCCGTGTCACACACACATCCAGGTGGGAAGCAACCCTCCACATTCACTTACTTGCCACTCACCTTCCCTCAGGCCTCCCGTGTGGGGTGAGGCCAGGCAGTCATAGCTCTGGAAAAGGTCCGCTTCCCCTGATGGCCCCCCGCCCCCCCCGCAGTGTCCGGACACGCGCCCTGGGACCTCCTGCGGCGCAGGCCCCACCTGCCATTAGCTGCTTTGCACCCGCTCATTACCTGCCACCTTACTTCTGAAGTTTTTCCAGAACCTGTGGTTTTTCTCTGGGTTAGAGGCTTCTCCTTCACCACTTTTAGTTACGTACGACATACAACACACACACACGCACGCACGCACACGCAGACCACCCCATGCCCTTGTTCATTAACTGACCCACTCATTCATAAAACCCTCAATGAGCACTTACTACCAGCAAGGCACTGTGCCGTGTGCTGGGGGGCCAGGACCGAAGGAGACACTGCCCTGCCTTCGAGGAACAGGGAGACTCTGGCGGCAGAATAACGGCCCCCGGAGATGTCCATGTCGCAATCCCTGGCACCCATGACTATGTCACCTTACGCAGTAAAAGGACTTTGCAGTTGTGATTAAGTTAAGGGACTTGAGATGGAGAGATTATCCTGGCTTATCTGGCGGGTCCCATGTAATCACGAGGGCCCTTATAAGAGGGAGGCAGGAGGACCAGAGTCAGGAGAGAGATTGGCAGGTGCTATGCTGCTAGCTTTGAAGACGGAGGAGGGGGCAGAAGCCAAGGAATGCGGCAGCCCCTGGAAGCTAGAAAAGGTAAGGAAATGGATTCTGCCCCAGAGCCTCCCCCCAAAACTCAGAACTGCCAACACCTTCGTTTTCCGACTTCTGACCTCCAGAGCTGTAAGATAATAAACGTATTCCTTTTTTTTTTTTGGCCACACCACGTGGCTTGTGGGATCTTAGTTACCTGACCAGGGATTGAACTGGGGCCCTCAGCAGTAAAATTGTGGAGCCCTAACCACTGGATCACTAGGGAATTCCCTGAATGTATTGTTTTAAGCCACTGAGTCTGTAGTAATTGGTTACAGCAGTGATAGGAAACTGACAGAATGCAATGGCGAAGACGATCAGGGAGACAGGCGATAGTCCGGAGGGGAGGGGGTGGGACCCCAGATCTGCATGTGTGCTGAGAGCCCAGCAGAGGGCACCTCACCTGGAAGGGCCAGAGAAAGATGAGCCAGTAAGGCTTCCTGGAGGAAGTGGTGTCTACACCGAGGTCTGAAGGAGGGTTGGAAGCTAAGTGGGACAAATAGGAGTGGGGGGCAGGCAGGGAATAGCATTCCAGGCAGAGGGGGGTCTCACAGAGGTTCAGTGTGGCAGCCAAGTCAAGTGCAGGAGGAGCGGGGCAGAGCAGAGGCTGGAGAGGGGAGTGGGCTACATCTCCAGGGCTCTGTCAACTTTGCCAGAGCATCTGGACTTTAGCCTGAGGGCGGGGAGAGCTCCAAGTGACTTTAGGCAGAGCAATGACACTGTTGCTTTTGTACTTTAGAAAAATCTCTGTGGCTGTTATCTAGCCCAGACATGGGTTGGGCCAGCTTGGAGCTGGGGACAGAGGTTAGGGTTCAGGAGTCTGATGCCATGATGCAGGTGAAAGATGACGGTGGTCCACAAGTGCTGGGAAGGAGGATGGGGAGAGTGGACTAAGTCAAGAAAGCTAGAGCAAGGAGAGTCAGTGGGGGACGACTATACCTGGGGCTGAGGCAGAGGGAAAACCAAGAATGATGCTCAGATTCTGGCTTGGGTACCAGCCAAGTCTGTAGTGACATTGATTGACAAGTGGTATGGGTTTCATGTCAGCAGAACGTGAAAGCAGATGCTGAAGCTGGCTCAGAGAAAAGACGTGGGTGGAAGGCAGGGATTTGGGGATTGTCAGGATGGGGACAGACAGCTAACCTGAACTCCACGAGAGCAGAGAGATTTGGTTGACATCTGGCATCCTCAGAGCCTGGACACACAGTCGATAAACACCTGCTGAATAAACCATGAGATGAAACTAGAGCAGCAGATGAGATCACCCAGAGCAGAGTCCAGGGTAGGCAACACTTAAGAGATGAATGGAGTTATTATTATTAGACTAAGGATATTAAAAAGCCCATTGATTCTGGTGACAATGAGATCATGACAACAGCAGTTTCAGTGGTGTGAGTGGGAAGTGAGGAAGTAAGACTATTAAGGAGAGGAGAAAAGTAAACCCACAACCGAAGGGGTTTAGGGCATCAAGATAGGGCATTTTAAACTGGGAGAGAATTAAACACATTGTATTTTCACATTCACAAAATTTTAATGCGCAAAATGTAACTGTGGTGGACAGATTCTAATAAGCCCAAGAACTCTCCCCCCCACCCCCCCAGTGTGGGTGAGACTTGTGATGTGCTTCTAACCTATAGAAGCAAAGGTGATGAGACGTCACTTCTGTAACCACATTGCTACATGAACTCTCTCCCTGGCTGACTATAAAGACCATGGGCTGGGATCTGAGGGAAGCCTCTGGGGGCTTAGGGAAGCTGACCACCAACAGCCAGAAAGAAGCTGGGGCCCTCAGTCCCATGGCTGCAAGGAAATGAGTTCTGCCATCAACCTGCATGAGCTTGGAAAGTGGATTCTTCTCCCCAGTCTAGCCTCCAGATGAGAATGCAGCCCGGTTGCCTCCTTGATTGCAGCCTTGTGAGACCCTGAGTGGAGGACTAAGCTGTACCTGGGTCCTGACCACAGAAACTGTGAGACAGTAAATATGTGTGGCTTTGAGCAATTAAGTTTGTGGTAATTTGTTACATAGAAACAGTTAACTAACACAGTGGCTTTTTCTGCCTTTTTTTTCCTACTTTACAAAACTGAGGTAATTACATGAAGGCATAAATATGTACAGCCTGGTGAATTTTTACCTATATGTACACCCATGTGACCGTCACTCAGATCAAGACAGAGCATTTCCCATGCCCCAGAGGCTGCTCATAGCTCACTCGGTCAGGGCTGCTGCTCTCTAGGGCAAAACCACTGTGCTGACTTCTGTCTTTATGTTGCCTGTTCTTGAAATTTGTATCAATGGCGTAATACAGTATGTTCTTTCACTCAGAGATTTGTCTGCATGGTAGATGTATCAGTAGTTTGTTCTTTTTCGTTTATTCATTTTTTTTTGTAAATAGTATCTTGATTTTTTATTTTTAAAAATTTTTGGCTGTGTTGGGTCTTTGTTGCCGTGCGCGGGCTTTCTCTAGTTGCAGCGAGCGGGGGCTACTCTTCCTTGCAGTGCGTGGGCTTCTCATTGTGGTGGCTTCCCTTGTTGTGGAGCATGGGCTCTAGGCACACGGGCTTCAATAGTTGTGGCACACGGATATACCACAATTCACTTACCTGTTCTATTGTGGATGAACATTTGAGATGTTTCAAGTTTTTGCCTTTTATGAGTAAAGCTGTCATAACAAACTTGTGTACATGTCTTTGGTGGACATACTCACTTATTTCTGTTGGGTGTACATCCAGGTATAGCATTGTTGGGTTATACCGTATGCTTTAACACATCCTGTGAAACATTTTCTCCAAAGTGGTTATATCAAAATATACTCCCACCAGCAATGTATAAGATGAGCTCCCCAAATTCATCAACACTTGTATAGTCAGTCTTTCTAATTTTAGCCATTTTGGCATGTTGCGGTATCTCTTTGTGGTTTTAATTTGTATTTCTCCAATGACTAATGATGTTGAACACTCTTATTGGCCATTTTGAGATCTTTTTCTGTGGAGTGCCTGTGCAGTTTCTTTGCCCATTTTTAACTGAGTTGTCTTCCTTTTTCTTATTTATTTTTAGGAATTATTTATATATTTTGCATTTAAGTCCTCTGTCAGATATTATGTGTTTCAAAATCTTCTCCCGGTCTGTAGAGCATTTTCACACATGTTATTTTTTGATAAATAGAAGTACTTGATTTTAATAAACACTAATTTATAAATATTTTCTTTTCTGATTAGTGTTTTTTGTGTCCAGTTTGAGCAATCTTTGCTTATCCCAAAGTACTGAAGATATTTTCTTTCTTTTAAAGAAAAGAAGCTTTTTTGTAAGTTTTAAAACTTAGGTGTGTGACTTATCTTGAATTAATTTTTATGTATGGTATATAATGTGGGAATTGTGGTTCATTTTTTTCTCCTATAACTGAATCCAATTGCTCCAGCACAATTTATTGAAAAGAACATCTTTTGTACACTGAATTGCAGTGGAGCCTCTGTCAAAAGTCAAGTGAACTGTGAGGGTGTGTGTCTGGACTCTCTATTCCATTGATCTAATTATCTATGCACTAAAACTATGCTGTCTTGGTTATTATTGCATAGTAAGTTTTGAAATCTGGTAGTTTAAATCCTTGAACTTTGTTTTTCTTTAAGGTTTTCTTGGATATTTTAGATCCTTTGAGTTTCCATATGAATTTTAGAATTAGCTTGTCAATTTCCTCCCAAATAAACTGTTGGAATTTCAAATGGGAATGTAGTAAATATATAGATAAATTTTGGAGATAAATGACATTTTAACAAAATTTTGAGCTTTCCAATCTATGAACATAGTATAGCTCTTCATTTATTTAGATCATCATTAATGCCCCTTAGTAATATTTTGGAGTTTTCAGAATTCTTCTGCTTCTTTGGCAACTGCTTCTCTAGCTCCCATTTTCTCTCAGTGGCAGAAGACTTAACTTTGCCAATTAAGAGTAACTCAGTCACTTCCCGTGACTTCCAGTCCACAAGCATGATCTGTCCTGGCTGGTCTCTCCTGGCCACTGTCTCCACTCTTACTTACTGTAAAGCTTCAGTCTCATACAACCCACTTTGCACATCAGCCTCTGGTGCTTTCCCTGGGGGACACAGGAAGTTTTCTGATGCTTTTACTCATATCCACGTGGGTGTGTAGGGCTCCATGTCGTGTCACCCGGCACAGCCCTCGGTCATCTCAACTCCACATTCTGGCTCCATGCTGTCTGGACATGGGGCATCTCTAGGGGCCTTGCAGTCTCCTCAGTTTACAGTCTGGGATGTGAAGAAGCATCAGCTCTTTAATTCCTCCTAATGGATCTGCCGTTTTTGCTCCCATCTCTGAGGAACTTAGTCAACAGGGCACAGATGATGGTAATCCCAGCCTGAGGCTAAGCCTTCTCTTCCTCCTTTTTCTCCCTTCCTCCCTCCCCTTTCTAAACTTCTCCCCTCAGCTCAGAAATGTCTCTAATCTCCTCTATGTGTGGCAGTTAAACTGTTCTTAAACCCACAAACACATTTCCCCCAACTCTATACTGTGTGTTCTTAAACTCTCAGCTCTAGGTCCTCAAGTCCTGGCTCTTGATTTTGAAAGCCAAATTCTGTTGTGACGCCCACCCAACTCTGCACGAGCATGACCCCAGGAGGGAGTGCCTCCTTAAAGGGGGCTTTGCTTGCCCCACCCTTGTCCCAGCTCTGTGGCTCACTGGTACTTAGCCACCTAGCTGACTACCCTCCTTTGGGAAGACCTCATGGAAGGGGCAACATTAACATAGGGTTTTGAGGGAGAAGCAGGAGTTTGTTAGATGAAGAAGTAGGGTGCTGAGGAATACAGCCCTGTCCCAGTCTTCGGGCTGAAGAAATGGGGGAGAGAGGGGAATGGGTTGGTGGCAAGCACTTGGGTTTGGACTTTGGGGAGCCGTGTGGTAAGAGCATGAACTCTGACATCAGATGGAACTGAGTTCAAATCCCAGCATTGCGCCTTACTAGCTTGGTGGCCTTGGGCACATGATTTAATCTCTTCAAGCTTCCATGTCTTCAGTGGTAGAGTGGGGACATGAATGCCTGCTTAGTGGGGCTCAGGTGGGGACAGAACAAGGGTAAGGATCACACCACACAGAGCCCAGCGCCCAGAGATGCCCTTTTGCTGTGACAATGGGACAGTTACCCAGGTCCTCTGATAAGTATGAGATGACTCTTTATAGCCCCCAAGGTTAAAAAAATTGTCATTGCTATGAGACCAGATCAAATTTTAAGCACAGTTTATTTCCCTCTGTGGTATGGATGAGAGAAGCCACCTGCAAGGGCCTCTGAATACCAGGTGGAGGTGTCCCCTGGGCCCAGAGACCCAGCCCCACTCATGGTACCTTCAGAGGCAGCCTTCTCCTCAGGCTAGGGGGTGAGGGTGGGAGCACTGAGAGCCCCAGGGAGGTCCTGAGCCTCCCAGGGGTAGGGGCCACCACCGCTGTGCACCTGTAGATGCTGCCCAGGATGCCGTGCGCTGGACTCAGCCCTCCCCTGCAACCTCCGCAGCCCTGGGGGGTGGGCAGGCCTGAGTGAATAGGGCCTCCAAACGTTTCCCAGAGGCAGGGGAGCTGGAAGGGTCTTAAATGTCATCTGGTTCAACCTTTAGTTTCCAGGCAGGAAAACTGAGGCCCAAAGACGGAGCAGCAGATTACAAGGGACAGAGCCGGTCCTACGGCCCGGAGACCCGAAGCCAAGCCACTGCCAGCTGTGTGACCTCTGCAGCTGGACTCAGGACTCCTTACCGGAGGGTTCTGCGCTCTGAGCTTAACGACCGTCCCAAGGCCTGAGGGCCAGGGCGGCCCTTGAACCCGTCTCCCTGTGAGGCCAGGGTTTCCACGAACGAGGAGAGAGAAATTCAGAGCAGCACATGGGGGTGTTTCCTGATAGTGACGGCGCTCGGCAGGGCAGAAGGACACACACCCTTGACATCAGCTAGCTTTTTAAGGAAATAAACCACTGCGGGAAATGTGTGGGACAGACATCCTCAGGGTCTCCACTCGGTGCCACACCATGTGAGGATTGGGGCCGAGGGCCGCCCCAAGATTAACGAGGTGGGGGTGGGGAGAGGCCGGGCTCGGGATGGCGCGGGTGGGGGGGGGGGAAGGGGAGGGGAGGCGGGACTCCAACGCCCAGAGCGGCCATCTACTCGGACGACTCCTTGGGCATATATGCCACGTTATCATAGGCGGGGGGCGGAGAGGCTGCGGGGCTGGGGATATTGAAGTCTGTGCTGAAGGTATTTGGCAGGAAAATCACAGGCTGCAAAGAATAAGAAAACAAACCCAGGCAATCCTAGAGGCTCGGGCGCCTTCTTGGAGCTGTTGCAATAGTGCCCTCTTGTGGGTGTTCTGAGAACAGCACCCTAGTAGTGAATGCCGCAAGTCTGAATTGACCCCACTCGTAAGTTCACCTAATATTCCAAAAAATATTTACTGGGGCCAACTATGACCCGGGCGTTGGGGGTACAGCAGTGAACAAAACAGACATAAGTCTCATTTCTCTACGAACTACGATTCTGGTGTTCTTTGTCTCTGGCCAGCCCTGCACTGGTTCAAGGCCTGGATACCATAGCACCCGCCTTCTAGCGTCTTCCCTGCCTCCAGACCCGCCTCTCCGCCCCGCCACCCCCTGCATTGGACAAACCCTCTGGATTGATTTCCCTGAGCCCCGCTCTACTCCCCCTCCCCTTTGAGCTTACACTCCTCTGCTCAGACTTTCAACAGCCTCACGTCCCATTTTGCACAAGTCCACCTCCTAAGCGGCATCCCTGCGCTGTGGCCCGCATTTTCCCGCGGAGGAGGACTTTACTCCAACTGGTTCCCTTGCCACGAAGGCCCTCCTCCATCGCCTCTCTGTCTGCACTGTCCTCCAGTTTGGGGGAAACTAAGGTCAATTCCCACCCGAGTCATGCTGCCCTTTCTGATGTCCACGTCTCCCTCATGGCCCGTGAACTTCTGGAGGGTCCCACTCATCCTTGGACAACGCTCCCCCTCGTCCCCTGCGCCTGCCTTCCGAGGCTCTGCGTCCAGGCGCACAGGGCAACGGGTCCCTTGGTGCTGGCGCCTCCCTGTGGCCACGAGGAAAACAGTCCCACCTTCCCGCGGAAACTCCTTTGGGTCCCCGGATGTAGGAATGGCGAGCTCATTGCAGCGCAGTGGCCCCGGGTGGGGGTAGGCAGGGGTGAGGCACTCACCGCGTGGGCTTGGGCGCGGGCGGCTTGGCACCCGAAGTGGGTGGCAATGACCGCGATGAAAAACTCCAGGATGGTGAAGATGGTAAGCACGGCCAGGTAGCCCCTGCCCACGTCCTGGGGACCAAAAACCACCGTCAAGGCAAGCCGAGAATTCTAGAATAGAGGAGGAAAGGGAGCCCAGAGCGAGCTAGAATAAGGTGCCCAAGGTCACACAGCGAGCCGATGGCAGAGCTGGAGCCGGATCCAGTTGCCCTGCAGCCCGTCCCGTGCCCTCCCCTGCACTCTGGGCTGCTTCTCCGTTGTCCCCACGCCCATCCCTGGGGTAGGGTCTTGGGGTCCATATACTCATGGGGTCTCTTGGGATTGGCAGGCCCTGGCGAGGCCCAGGCCCCCAAGCCTCCTGGTGCTGCAAACTCTCTCCCCGCCCCCTCCTGGATGTGGCTGTATCCTTCTCCAAGTTTTCCCACTCCTTGGGGAGCGTCAGACAACACACCCAGTTAGTGACGCCAAAATCCATGAGCAGAATGGCCGTCCCGGCAAAGGCCGCCATGGCGCTGAGAATGTTGGTCCCCAGGCTGCTCCTCACCTGCAGAGGAAAGGAGCAGAGGCGAGAGGCAGGAGCAGGAGACGGGACGGGAGGCGACAGCTCTCCTCCCCGCCTCACCAGCCTCCCATACCAGGCCTCCCGCCGCCAAGGGGCAATGTCCTCACGCTCGTGCCCATGCCTGCGTTCTTGTTGACTTTCTTTCCTCCTATCCTTCCCTGGGACTTCAGGAGAAAAGGCCCTGCTGCCCCCTTCCCCACCCCCCCCCCCCACCCCTGCCCCTTACCTTCCATCGTCTTCTTGGAAGCTGCTGGCAAGGGGGCACGACCACCTCCCTGGGTGGGGTTTGCAGAAGCTCCTTACCCACCCAATACTGTGTCCCTCCGCCCCAGGCTGAGCACCCTGCAGGCGCAGGGGTCGGGGGAGACCCTCTGCTGTGGACGCTGAGGTTGGGAGAGGTGTTGGGGTCAGTTCCACGTGGTCCCAGGCAGGGGCCGGCACTGCAGACCCTGGCGGGGCACCAGGCAGGGGAGAGGCAGGTGCTGTGAGCCTGAGTTCGGTGGGCCAGGCCCTCACCGGGAGGCCTAGGGCTTCGGGGCAAGGGGATACCTGGGTGGTCCAGGCGACCACTCAGGGGTCACCCTCCCTATGTTGCCAGAACCCGATGCTCTTTTGACCCAGTAGCTGAAGACCTCTGGTTAAACAGCCCTGGCCTTAAAGCGGGGAACAATCATGGGTGGGCCGGGGACTGCTGGACCTGCTCAGGCTCAAAGACTCCGACTCCTTTTTGCGAGGCGGTCACTGAGACCAGAGCAGCCTCACAGGAAATCAATTAATTGATGAATTAATCCAGCAAACTTCTATTGAGCATCTGCTGCCAGCCAGGCACTGTCCAAGGTGCTGTGAGCACGTGGCAGAGTAAGTCAGCTCTCCCCCTGCCAGACTTTACAGCCTAGGGGGACATGGGTTTGATACCGAGGGTCCCCTGCGTCCAGTCCTGTCCTGTTATAATCCATTCTCCACCCAGCACCCAGCAGCTCTCAGGAGTGTACATAGGGCAACGATTCGTCTCCTTCAACCCTCAGTGGCCTCCCACTGCCCTTAAACTCCAGACTCCGCATCCATCTCTGAGTCACTTCCCTGCCTCTCCCTCTGAGCTCAGCCCCTCCTACTCTGCCCCTTGTTTGCTGTAATCCGGTGTCCTGGCCCCTTCTCCATCCTCTGATGCCCAGGCTCTTCCCCGTCTCATCTCCCAGCCTGGGATACTCTTCCCCAGGCTCTTCTATGGCTGCTGCCCTCTGAGCAATGAGCTCAGCGACACCTGCTCAGGGACTGCAGACCGTCCTAGCTGAGTGGAACCACTCACATTATCCGGGTGCTTTGTTCAGCACTTTTCACTCTCTGTAATGACCTTATTTGTTAGTCTGGTTTTTGGGTGTCTTACCAGACACCAGAATGTAAGCTCCACGAGGGCAGGGACTTGACTCTGGTGCGATGCTCGACACCCTCATGTCCAAAGCCTCCACTGACCCCCCACCCCCTCGCCGGTGCCCACAGAAGGCACGGAGCCGTCGGCGATGTGGACCCAGCACATCTCTCCATATAATTTCTTTCCACTTTTCTTCCCAGACCTTTGCCCTGATCAAATAGAACCACACATGGTTTCCATGGCAACCCTGCCCATGGCCTCTCTTTGCATCCTCATGCTTTTCCTTCATTATTTCTCAGTCCTACCTGCCCACCAAGGCCCAGCTTCAGGAGGGCTTTTTGCCTCTTCCCTTTCTCTGGATGACCATGAACACTTTGTCTGTGGACGCTCACTTTCTGCCCCGTAGTGCATTTTGAAAGTGCATCTTGGTTCCTCCTCTCCCGTAGGTAGAGCAGGGTCTGTGCCTGGCCGTCTGGGCGTTGTCCCGCGCCTGGCCCCCAGCAGGCCCCCAGGAAATGCTCACTGAAGGAGCCAGATGGGTGAGCGTCTTTGGAAGCAGAGCAGAGTGGAGCCTGGCAGTGGCCCCACCCTTGCCCCAGGTCCCCTGTTCAGACTTACCAGGCAGCTGGTGTGGTTCTTCTCGGCTGCCACTGAGAGGGACCCCGAGATGATGAACTGTGTGGGGAAGCGGGGACGCCGGTGAGGCTTTGGCCGGGACGCTGGGCAGGGCACACCATGCCTGGTGCTGTCGAGACCGTGGGTCTCAGGGAGAAGCCAGCAGCCTCCTGGCTTCCGCCTTCTCTGCCTCCTGGCCAGGCACTTGGAATCTCTCTGTGAGGGTGCCCCCTGGTTGCTAGGGGCCCCTGTCCAGGGAACTAGGGCCGTGGCTTGCAAGGTGAATGTTTTCATTGACATCGTATCATCAGAGCCTTGTAAGGAAGGCATTGTTCCTTTAAACATTCACTCGTCAAACATTTCCTGAGCGGCAAGGATGTGCCAAGATGGTAGCAGAGTTGAGTCAGTCAGACAAGATCGCTGCCCTCACGGGGCTTCTATTCTAACTGCGGGAGACGGACACTTAGCAAATAAACGATCAGGAAGTAGGGTGGTAGTGACAGGAGTTGTAAGGAATCACCGGGGGCTACTTGAGGTGGGGTGGTCAGGGAAGGCCTCTCTGAGCAGAGATGCAAATGAAAGGATACAGGGCTTGTGATGATTTGCGGTGGGTGGGGAGTGGGCGGGGCCGGCTTGGAGGCTGCCCTCCAAAGATGGCTCCCAGTGAACCCTGTGTCACGGTGCCCATGCCCTCGGCATTTGCCTCCAGCAATGACCCTGGACAGGTCCTACGACTGGCTTAGCTGAGAGATGCAGCGGACTGTTGCCGGGCCAGTTCTGGGCCTAAGGCTTAGAAGGCCCAGCAGCTTCCATGTGTGCACTCAGCTGCAGGCTGGGGAGACCACAGGGACGGATCACTCGGAGAGGCCAGCAGGAGGCTGGAGAAGGCTAGGGGGGGCCCTGGGATTACACGGAGGCAGAGAGGACCAGGAAGGGGCCACCACAGCTGTCCAGGTGGAGGTGGGGAGACGTGGACAGTATTAAGCTCTGCTTGGGAGGGCGAGCTGACAGGACCTGCTGGTGGAGTGGGTGTGGAATGGGAAAAGAGAAGGGTCTAGGGTGACTTGGGTTGTTTTAGCTCTGGCAACTGGATGGATGCTGCAGAATTAAGGCTTGGTAATTGGCTCCCACATGTGTTAGTGCTTGATTCCCTCTAACTATGGGGTAGGTGGGGCCAGAACTATGGACCCGATTTTTAGATGAGGAAGCTGAGGCTGAGATGGAGTGACTTGCCTAGGGAACTCCTGATAACACACGGTGGAGCTGGGATTGAGACCACTTGGCCTGGCCGCAAAATCTGTTCTCCCCCGGGGGCGCTGGGAGGCTCAGGTGCATACGGGGACCTTGTAATTGCTGAAGTGCTCTCTTCGTCTTGGGCATTATAACCGTGCCCTCCCCTGATTCTCCAGCAGGGGTGGGTGGCCAGGCTATTTGTCAGAGAGCTGGTCGGACTCCCAGGGAGCAGAGCTCGTGGTGGGCTGGGGCCCAGGAGAGGAGCTGATGGGTTTCTGCAGCCCAGGGTTTGGATTCGGGTTGAGACGTGTAACCATGGTAACAAGGTGGTTATTGCCCTTATCCCCTGCCCTCATCCCCTTCATCCCGTGCTTTTTGCGAGCCTGCTCTGTGCTAGGCTCTTTGCTGGGAACTTTTCATACACAGGAGTGGGGTCTGGGTCAGGGTATGATTAGGGTTTGCAGTTCGGAGTTAGAGTTAAGCTCAGGCCCCCACCTAGGGGCGGCTGTGTCTAGAAGGATGTGGTGGGGGGGTGGGGCGGGGGAAATGAGCCTGGGAACAGCTCCCTGGATGGCCCCGGCACTCACGCAGGCTCCTCCCCAGAAGGGGACGCCGCCTTCGATGAAGAGCATCCCCACGTGGCCGCGGCGGACCATGAGCAGCACGCTGCCGAAGCCCAGGTGGATGAGGCCGATGAGGATCTGGACCGTCTGCGGGGAGCGGGCGGTGGCTCAGCCAGGCGGGCGGGGCGGGCTCCACACCGCCCCCTGCCGGCCGCGGAGGAGAGCGTGGCAGGGCCCTGCGCTCTCGCAGCGAACCGTCGGCGACTGGGAAATAAACTCAAGATTCCGTTCTTTTATGGAGACGTCATTATAACAACCGTAAAAGACAGTTTTAAGAAGGAAAGCCAGCAGCCCACAGCCTTCGGGACCCACCCTTCTGTTACCATGTCTGCACGGGTTTGCTTTTGGCTCTGACCCACGGATCTCAAGCATCCTCTGCGTTGCTACCTGGTTTTCCTAACCCTGGTTTCCTGAGTAGCAGGTACAGCATTCCCTGTACTGAATGCCTCACCTTTTCCTTCCTCACCCCCATGCAGCCTGCACAAATATCTCCTTGGGCATCTTTCTCATCTGAGTGTCTGTTATTGATTCATCCCAGCCATGTGCTGGAGCTGCCTCCTACCAGCTGGAATCTGGACTTGGGTTTCACATTAATTAATTAATTAATTAATTAATTAATTAAAAGGGGGTGGTTTACCAGTGCCGCACTGATCCATTCTCAGAAGTGGGATGGTTTTCCCAAGGCTGGGAACATGTGGGCTTCTGGTACTTGCTGCCACATTTCTTTCCAAATGTTTTTGGTTAACAACTGAATTCTAGAACTGAGTGGAAAGGGACACTGGAGGCCCCTGATTTCAACCTCTTCCTAATCCAGGAGCCCTTTCCAGCTCCTGACTTCTAAACAGACGCCCTCAGTGACGAGGTGCTCACTACCTCTCAAACCACTGTGGTCCATTTATGGGCAGTTCAGACTGTGGAGTGGTATTCTGGGGGTCACATGGAATATTCTTCCTAACATGAAGGCCAAGAATTTGTATGTTTAAAGGCAGACCCCTTGAATCTTCTCTTTCTTTCTCTCCTCAGTTGCATGACCTCCATCTTTTCAGCTTCCTATGGGACATTATGTGCCAGCTGCCGGTGCTGCTTTCCTTCTCAGTGGGTCCTTCCCCTGCTACTGGACCACCACTGCTACTCCAATTACTCCTAAGACACCTGCTGCCACTTGCCAAATGCCTGTCTACACTAAGCAACGTGCTGGGTGTTTTACAGACATTATCTCATTTAACCCTAATATGATGAGGTAGATATCCTAAAATTATTATCCTAATTTTGGAGATGAGGAAACTGAGGTTCGGAGATGTTCAGTAACTTCTCCAAGGTCTCCCAGCGATGAAGTGGCAGGCCAGCTAACTCTAAAGCCAGTGTTCTGGGGCTTCCCTGGTGGTGCAGTGGTTAAGAACCTGCCTGCCAATGCGGGGGACACAGGTTTGAGCCCTGGTCCGGGAAGATCCCACATGCCATGGAGCAACTAAGCCCATGTGCCACAACTACTGAGCCTGCGCTCTAGAGCCTGCGAGCCACAACTACTGAGCCCACGTGCTGCAACTACTGAAGCCCGCATGGCCTAGAGACCATGCTCCACAACAAGAGAAGTCACCGCAATGAGAAGCCTGCACACCACAACGAAGAGTAGCCCCCACTCACCACAACTAGAGAAAGCCTGCGCGCAGCAACAAAGACCCAATGCAACCAAATATAACTAATAAATAAATAAATTAATTAAAAAAATAAAAATCTTAAATAAATAAATAAATAAAGCCAGTGTTCTCCCTGGGTGACACTCCCTAAGACCCATCTATAGTTTCTACTTTTTATGTTTTTCAGCAGTTTACATTTGTCTCACCGAAGTCCTTTGGAGGTCACTGTTTCCCAGAGTCTGCTCTGAGGTTTCAGGCCTCCAGCAATGGATACTCCATCTTTGTCCACTGCCCCTAGTCCCTTCCTGCACCAGTGGGCTTGCTGCAGCCTTAACTGTAGAATCCTAAATTCCAGCACGTTCAAGCCCGAGCTCCTGAGTGCTCAGAGCAGTGGGGTTGGAAGTAGAACTTTACAGTCAGGCCATCCTAGGGTACAGGATGCCACTTACCAGCTGTGTGGCCTTGGGCCAGTGACTTAGTGTTGACCAGCCTCAGCTCCCTAATCTGTCCAATGGGAACTATGATCCCTGTGTCACAAGTGGTGATGAGACTCTAAGGAGACAATGCGTGCAAATTCCTTGGTCAGTGCATGCATGCACCTCTCGTGGGCACTCGGTAAATGAGAGCTGTTTTCATTGTCCTCATCATCACCACCACCATCAACATCACCACCATCATCACACCACCACCATCATCATCACCACCATCATCATCACCACCATCATCACCACCATCACCATCATCGCCACCATCATCATCACCACCATCACCATCATCACCACCACCATCATCACCATCACCACCATCACCATCACCACCATCATCATCACCATCACCATCATCACCACCACCACCATCATCATCACCACCATCATCATCACCATCGTCATGATCACCACCATCATGATCACCACCATCATCACTACTTAAGCCATGTTCTCCTCTTCCATTGGACAAACTGAGGCCAAAGGACAAACTGAAGACACCCTATATGTATATATCGATGAATATGTCTGCCTGTCTATCTATCTATCTATTATCTATCTACTGTGTAATACTTGTTTCCCTCTGAGAGATCAATATCTCAAGGCTGTCTGAGATTGGAAAAGACCTTAGAGGCATCTTGGACTGTCAGCCCTGCAGGAGCCAGGAGCTGGCCCTGGTGACCACTTCAGCTTCCTCTCATCTCCCTTCTTCCTCTGCTCATTACATTCCAGCCATGTCCACTTTCTCTTTCGTCCTTGAACAAGCCACCTCTGGGCATTTGCACTTGCTCTTTCCTCTACCTGATGAGCCCATGTCCCCAGATCTCACTTGGCTGGCTTCAGCCCAACATCTAGATTTTTAGCTTCAGTGTCATCTCCCCAGAGAGACCTCTCTGTCTACCTTTGCTAGTGTTGCCCCTTCACGGTCATTTTCGACTCCATTGTCCTATTTGGAGTGATCTCAGTTATTTGTTCATTGGTTTACTCCCTGATGAGAAGGGTCCTTGTCCGCCTGGTGCATGGCTGCATCCTCAAGTCCTCACTGAGTATCTTTTGACTGCCTGCCCCCTCTCCAGGGTGCCTGGGTACTCCCTCCCTGCCGAGCACCTATGCTTTGGGTGGTCGGAGAGCGGTTCTTACCCCTAAAGCCTTGGGCTCTCCTGTCAGGAATGTCTCCACGGGCCGCGGGTCGGGCGGCTGGGTGGCCCGTGGCGTCTGCGCCCCCAGCGGTGGCTCCTCGAACTGCACGATCCCGGGAGGCTGGCACAGGGAGGTGGGCAGAATGGCTGGGGGCGGGCGGAGGCCGCTGGCGTTGCTGGGTGGGATGACGACAAACACCCCATTGCTGGTGGGAGCCGCGGACATCGTGCTCAGAGAGCCTGGGAGACAAAGGCTCTGGAGATAATAATGATAACAATGTTGGTTACACAGCTGCATAATCGATTTTCAGTTTATGAACAACCTGCCTACCTACCCCTGCTCACTGCAGCCCCCTGAGGATGGCACCAAAATCTCTGCTTAATGAGGAAGGGAAGCTTCACTCAGAGAAGTGAAGGGATGTCAGAGGTCAAGGTGAGGCAAGGCCAAGACTTGAATTCAGTCTTTCTGACCCTAGAAGCCACATTCTTCATCTCTGCTATTATTACATGGAAAGGACATTTAGCATGCATTTAAACTGCCTCCTTTCCCCAGAGAGGGCAAGTGACTTGCTCAAGAACACACAGCTAATGTGAGAGCTGAGCATCTCCTTACCCAGGACTAGAGCTCACCCACCATTTCCTGTCCCTCAGCCCAGAACTAATGAGCTTGTGTAAATAATCCCCCTGGAAGATTTCCTGCTGTGGGAGCCTTTCTCTCTGGCCACCCAAGCAATCGCCATTAATGTAGCCGAGCCACGCATGGATTATGGAAACTTTACTTGTGGCTGGTCTGAGCAAACACTTTGGGGAAAACCACCCAACTGTCAGGAGATGAGTTTGCTAGGAGACAGCAGAGGGATGAGTCTGCCAGATTATACAACGAAATGAAAAACAGGCATCCTTCTCATTGGCATTACTTGGTTCAGCACACGGCTCTGCAGATAGAAGCTGGGATTTGAATCCTGGCCCCTCTGCTTACCACGACATGTGGGGCAAGGTGGCCACCTACCCCTTCCTCAGTTTCCTTACCTGTAAAGTGGGGATAATTACACTGGGGGATAATCTCATACGGTTTGGTGTGAATTGAAATAACACACACAACCCTGAGAAAAGCCATCCTTTAGAGTGTGACCGTGACTAGAGGTCAGGCACAGATCCCATGCCCTCAAGGAGCCTCGCCTCTGGTGGGAGAAGCAAGAGAAGTTTGTAATTCAGTCCAACAGACGATGACTGAGCATTTACCGAGTACCAAGTTCATGCCGGGAGCAGGAAGATGAATTAACACGGGAAGTCCTGCCCTCAGACTCTCGCAGCATAGAGCAGGGCTGCTGCTAGGACAGAGGGGGCGGGTGGAGGTGGGAACTGATTCCACCTGATTGTGAGCCCAGCCGAGTCTTCAGGGAGGGCATGGACCTGAAACAGTGGTCCTCCGTTCTCACCTCCCCACCCCACGTTCCTTCCCTTTTCTCTTTCTCTTGTCTTCCATCTTTTTTCCTTCCCCATCCATTGGCCATTTCCCCCCTTGCCAGACGTATCCGGGAAGAGTAGACAGTTGCTGAGGATGTTGTGAAAGATTCCCTGGCCTGACAGTCCAAGCACATTGGATGAGAGTGAGACGCTGGGTGACGGAGGGTCTGGGGGACCCCTCGCCCGCCCCACGGGTCCTCCTTCTTGAGGTGTGAATAACGGACGTTTAAGTCCTCATCTCACTCTAAGGGAGGGAAGGCATGGATTATTAGTTGTGCTCAGACATGAGGAAATGGAGGTTCAGGGAGGGTGAGGGTGTCTCCCATGGTCACACAGCACCTCAGTATTGAAGAATTGGGATAGGTCCGGACTCCCGCCTCCTGGTAGAAGGAGTGCTGACTTGATGGGAGGCATCCACTCCTGGGTTCGAATCCTGCCCTTGTCAGAGTGAGGGGACCAAGCCTTGTACTCCATTCTTTGGAGTAATAGTTCTAAAATGCTCGGAATCCACAGATCAGTGAATTACCAACAAATGGGGCCTGAAAGAGTCTGCTAACCTTCCACTTCCTCACGTAAGTTCATTTAAAGAAATCCCCCACGTTCTCACCATCATCTGGAAAGGATATTTAGCACCAGAGAGGGAGGAAGGCCATAATTTTAGAATAAAAGGACAAAACCTTTAAGTGGGACAAATTTAACTTGGTGCTACTTTGCCTGTTGAGTTGTCATTTCACCAGGGACAAGTGAAAACTGTGCCCGGGACCCATGGCAATTTGGGACGTGTCTGTGAACACTCTCTGGGGTCCTGAGAACCAGCGCCACGGCTGGTCGCCTGAACCCTCCCTGGGCTCTCCGAGGGGGCCAGAGCGGCCTCAGCAGTGAGCACAAGTGTCATTAATGACACGTCTCCCAGGTGGGCGGTGAGAAACTCGCTAAAACTGAGACCTCACCACCTCCCCTTAGAAGAAGAGAAAACACTTACAAAAATAGGCTCTCAGCTGATGTTGCGGGTTAAGTGGCAATGAAAGTGTCACATAACTCCTGAAACTTGAAATCTTCTCTCTCTTCTCACCCCCCTGAAGCTGCCACCAGCACCTCTGCACCCTCAGGCCAGGGACCACCCTTCTGTCGCGTTCCAGAGGCCACTTGGCTATGCCCCCAGCTATGTGCCACCTAGAAAGAGACCCTTTCTTCCTTGCTAATGAATCAGCCAGCTCTCCCTAAACCCTGATGCATGTGTGCCAGGGACAGGCAGGTGCAATAGAGGGAAAGTCATGGTCCAGGACTCCAGGAGCTTACCAGGTACCCACCAGGGGAATGGCTGCCTGGGACAGAGACACAGAAACAACTAGACATCAGCAAGGCATGATATCAACGGCTTCATGAGCTGCGGCAGTGCTGGCCCCTCCTCTGCACAGCCTTCTGCACTTTGCAGAGTCCTCATCCATATGGGAACCATGGATCTTTACCACAGTCCCATGAGGCCAGTGTTATTCAGCCCATTTTGCAGACCACTAAACTGAGGATCAGAAATTACAGTGTGGTTGAGTGGCCCAGGCCATGGGCTTTGAAACTGGACATAATTGTCAGAGATGTTAAAATAAAAGTTTCAGCTGAGTCCAGGTACTGGAGCGAGCTGTGCCACAGACGAACCAGTAGGACTTGCCAAAAGCATGTGGCCGTGAACTTACTAGGTGACTTCGACACCTTCCCCCACACAGCTGAGAGTGCAGACTAAGCGGATTTTGACAAAGAATATTTAGAGTGACCTGAGTCTAAATTCAGGGGAGGGGGATGCCTCCCTGTTCACCTTGAGACAAGAGGGAGGGGCTGGCTTTAAGGACACTTGGAGAGATTAGTAAGCATGCCTGCATTTTGGACGGCCTGCCAGATTCCGAGTTGAGGGAGGAGTTGTTGGGGGGGGGGCGGTGCACAGACCCCATAAAACACCTCTGCAGAGAAATCGGCTCAAACACTGCCGGTCCCAGGGAGGCAGCTTGCAAGAGTAGCAAGCTGGTTTGCCTGTCCCCTTCGTCTCCTCCTTCCCTTCATCCGGCCCTGGAGAACCTGCAGTTAACCAGCGGGGGAGGAGGACGGAAAGCTTGTGGGAAGGCGAGGGGAGGCCCCCGTGCCACCACCCCCATCCCCCCCCCAAGTCCTCCTCTTTTTTTTTTTTTTGGCCACACTGCAGGCATGCGGGATCTTAGTTCCCCGACCAGGGACTGAACCCGTGGCCCCTGCAGTGGAAGCGCAGAGTCTTAACCACTGGACCGCCAGGGAAGTCTGAGTCCTCTTCTTACCTGCCGTTTGCTGGGCTGAGGACCCAGGTGCCCTAAATCACCTTGTGACCTAACAGGAGATTGGACCATCCAGTGACCAAATTGGGGCTGTTTGCCTCACCTGAGAGCAGCCAGAGACGTGCGGGGATGGCCCCAATCTCACCCTCACATAGTCACTGTGAGTTTGAAAAGAGATAGTGCCCGTCTCATGTTCAGTACAGTGCCTGGCATGCAGGGGCGTTCAATGCTTTTAGCTTCTATTGCTGGTAACATCCTTATGAAGTAGGTACCATTACCATTTTGCTGACAAAGAAACTGAGCTCAGAGACATTAGTGAGGTATATAGTCTCAGGCCACTGACTTATCCTTCGCGAGCCTTAGCTTCCCCATCTGTAAAATGGGTCCCTAAAATCCCTTCCAGCGCTTGAGCCTGGCTCCTATAGAACTTGGGGCGAGGCGAACTGTGGTATCTCTGGGAGCTTCTCTCCAGGACCCTCCTGGGCAGGCAGAGACACGGTGGCTCAGCACATTCCATCCGGGGGAGAGGGTTCATTACCTATGGTTTTGAGGATGAGCAAGTTGACCTGCCCAGGGTCACACGATCAGGGTAAGGGATGGAACTGGGATGCAAACCCAGGTCCTCTCACTCCACTCCCCGCTCTTTCCAAACTCCCTGTGGCCCTTCTGATCTGGAGGCCACACTGTCAGGACACAGAGGCTGCACCAGGTGGCCTTAGCGAGCCCTGGGATGCTGATTCCACTGGCCTCCCTTCCCTGAGCTGAGGTCTCTTGGTCCTGCACTGACTCATGGACCCACTGCCTTTGGCTGGGCCCATTCCTGCCACAGGCCGCCCCTCAGCTGCCTGGACCTGTGAGCATCTCTGGACATCAGCTTTATTCACGAGGTGCTGGACGCAGCTTTGTTCATTCACAGTTGGAGCAGCTGGGGGAGGTGTTACCAGCTGGAGGAGAGAGGCTCTCGGATGAAAGGCAAAGAGCACATCTGGGAGGGGGCAGCTTTGCTGAGTGGTTGAGATCTTAGGCCCCGGGGTTAGCCTGGGAAGAGCCCACCCTACCCTTCTGCCTGCTCAATCAGCTGCAGGACCTCGGGCAAGTTGCTTAAGCCCCCTGGGTCTCAGTTTCCCCATCTGTCAAGTGGGTGGCTGTGATGTGAGGTGCTCTAGGCTTCCAAGGATGCCCCACCTACTTTGCCCCCCATGCGTCCTGGTTCCACCGCTTTGTCAATGGGCAGGAATTTGCCCCTTCTATCTAAGTCTGACCCTGTGGCATTAGGCTGGCAGGAGGCTGTCTGGGCTCCTCCAATCCCAGTCCGTTCAGGACGGGTCAGACCTGCCCCAATGTCCTGGAAATGATGCCATAAGATGCACACCCATGTTGGAGGAGCACAGCCCTCCCCTGTGCCCACACCCACTGCCTGGCCCCTCTGCAGGATTCCACTCTCTCTACTGCCCGCCCCCTACTGAGGCCCTCGGCGGGGAACAGCCCCTTCCCCTCCCTGGGCCTCTGTTTCCTCATCCATAAAAGAGGGGTGAGAACATTTGCCCCAGAACCCCTTTCCCAGCTCAGAATCCCCGCCAAGTCCTTCTCTTTCCCTTGGAGAAGGGAAATGGCAGGGCACCTGTATCTGGGTTGGAATCACCTTTCTTCTACACCTGGGTGAGGGTGGGGGAGGGAGGAGGGAGGGGGAAGGTGACAGGAAGATTCCATTTCCCCGGGAGGATGGTTAGGGTCCCACGGTCTCTGGGGGATACCTGAGTCTTCTCAGTGACTGGCTTTGAGGAGGGAAGACAGATGCCCCTCGTTTACCCCCATCACCTGGCCATGGGGGCTGTGGGGACTGAGCTGGGGGTCCCCGTCAGAGGGAGGCCAGGAATTCAGAGGCCTGGGAGCCGTCCTGCCCCCTTAGTGCCAGGTGGGGTAAGCCCCCCAGGTCGCCGCCTTCTCTGCCCAGTGGTCTCTTCCTCTCTCCTTGCCTGGCGGCCGACATGCCCCTGCCCCGTGTCCCCTGTCACACCCCCGGGACTGGGTAGCGTGGGTGCCGCTCCTGGGAGGGCAGGGGGGACTCACCGGGCTGCCACCGCCGCTGCGCCCGCCGCCGCTCGTTCCCCGCTGCCTCTGCTCTCCCGCTGCCCCTCCTGAGTTCACACGTATTCCTGTGAAAGCCTTGCTATTCGTGCGGGGCTTGGAGATCCTCTGCCTGTGAGCTGCCACCTCCGGGAAGTTCTCAAGTCCCTCCCGGCTCTGAGGCGTCACCCATCCGGCCCGACCCACCGAGGGGGCCCAGGAAGCTGCTGCTGGGAGCACTGGTCTCCCGGGACCAGGGCCCGTGAGAGCATCAGCTCCTTCCCTCGATGTACAGAAGGGGAAACCGAGGCCCAGAGAAGCGAGTGGCCTACTGGGGCCCCACTGTGAGTGTCAGAGCTGGGAACGGAGTCCCCCCTGGGGTCCCCATCGGCCTCCACCCTCCTTCTGCTGAGGACGGGAAGCCCTGAGAGTCGCCTGGAGGCTGCCTGAATTTCTTCCACCTGAACTTGTCCAACATCGGATTAGAGGGGCCGGGGAGGCCATCCCCTGCTTCCCGGTGGCAGAGGGCAGAGCGTGTGATTTTAGGAGAGAGCGTGCGCAGGTGTGAGTGTGAGAGCGTGTGTGTGAGGGTGTGGACGTGGGTGTGAAGGTGTGTCAGTGAGGGAACATGTGTGTGAGTGTAGGTGAGCATGTGAAAGCATGTGTGTGTGTGTGTGTGTGCGTGTGAACGTGTGGGCATGCATGAGTGCAGGTGTGTGAGCATGTGTGCGTGTGTGACTGTGGTGTGTGTGTGTGTGTGGGTGTGAATGTGTGTGAGGGTATCTGAGTGTGGCAGCGTGTGTGTGTGTGAGTGTGTATGCCCACAGAGTGGTATTCAAGTGGGTGGGCACAGGGAATTTGTGCATCAGTTTCTGCATTCAGGTTCTCATCAAAATAGCCCCTGTGGCCTCTGGGCACAGTCAGGAGGATGGCGTGGAAATGGTCCAGAAGGGCATGGTTCAGGCCAGCTCTCAGCTCAACCAGGGATAGAACGGTCTGGCAGCGGATTGCAAAAATGGCCCTAGTTCTCTATCCCTCCGTGTATCCACCCCTCTTGCAGCTATAGCAGGAGTCTAGTTTCCCAGATCTTTGAATCTGGCTGTTTGGGGCTTTCCTTTGCCAGCAGTGTGCAGCAGAAGTGTCGGTGCCGGTTCTGACCTGAGGCCTCAGGAGGCCTCACCTGCTTCCGTTCTCTCTTGGAAACCGGCACCTGCCATGCAGCACGTCCGGGCCAGCCTGCTGGAGGATGAGACACACGGAGCAGAGTCAAGCCAGCCCAGGTGTGCCCGCTAATGCCCCAGAGGTGTGAGAGAGCACGGCCAAGGTCAGCAGGGCCACCTGGCTGACACTGAGCTGAACACAAACACGTGGGTGAGCCCAGATCAGATCAGGAGACCAGCCCAGCCAACCCATGGACTCGTGAGCAAAAGTAGATGCTTCTGGAGGAGTGCCACTGAAGGTCCATGGTCGGTAGTTACGTGGTCCTCCTGTGGTGATAGCTGAATGAAGCAATCCATTCCCCTATGGCGGCCTTTTCCTCTCTCACACCAGCAAGCCCATAGGCCAGGGACCAAAGAAGCTGTGCTGACCTTTGAAGAACCAGGAGCAGCAGGAAAAATGGAACCATCCAGACTCTAAGGCCATCACTAAGCCTCACCCACTCCTTTCCCACAGCTGGCGACCTGTCTCCCTTCATGATTCGGCTGCTGTGGGCAGCCGCCCTCTCTAGCTGAGCGATTCCTTGTTTTTCCTTTTGGGAATGCTTGTTTCTTTCCTGTCATTTACCATTTTCAGAATAATGGGAGTGCCCTAACAGCCTCCACAGTTAATCAAAGGTATTTTTTTAGTATCCCTGTGAGGGCTCATGTTTCAACCCGCCACAGGCATTATTGTCGTTATTTTTATGGCTATCGTTATTATTCTTGATGTTCAAATTGTTCCTTTTTAAGCCAGTGGGAGCCCTTTCAAATTGGCTCCTGTGTCCTTCTGATATGACCCCTGTGGTCACTGACAGTTTCTTTTCTCTGGTACAGGTTCCTAGACTTAGTCTGTTCTCCAAGGAACCTTGGCTCTTTTAGTAGGAAACGATGTTTAGAGACTATAATCTGGACATCAGAGGTGCTCATGGACCTGAGTTGTTATTGCTTCCTGTGGGTTTTTCAGTAGATAAAGAAATACTCTAACTCTAGAGTACTAGAAAAAACACATGAAAGAGAAAAATAAAACATGCTTTCATATTTCTAATTCAAAATGTGTTTAATATTAGAAGATAGTTTCCTTTTTAATATTTAAGTTTCCCCAGTTTTCAACCCCATTTTTTGGGCGTACGGCTCTATGCAATTTTATCCTATGTAGATTCTTGTCACCACCACCACAGTCAGGGTACAGAACTGTCCCATCACCACAGAGGAGCTCCCTCACATTTCCCCTTAATAGTCAGCACCCTCCCAACTCTAAACCCTGACGACCACTGATCTGTTCTCCATCTCTGTAATTTTGTCACCTCAAGAATGTCACGTAAATGGACTCATACAGCATGTAGCCCTTTGGGACCAGCTTTTTCACTCATAATAATGCCCTTGGGATCCAAGTTGTTGTGTGTATTGGTAGCTTGTTCCTCTTTACTGCTGAGAAGTATTCCATTACATGGACGTAGCACACTTTGTTTTCCCAGTATTCATCCAGTGAAGGACATTTGCCTCATTTCCAGTTTTTGGTTATTACAAATAAAGCTGCTATGAACATTTGTGTATAGGTTTTTGTGTGAAAATAAGCTTTACTTTCTCCAGGACAAATACCCAGGAGTGAGACTGCCGAGTCATATGGTGAGTATATACTTAACTTTATCATGATCTACCAAACTGTTTTTTAGACTGGCCATGCCATTCCCACCAGCAATGCATGAGACTTCCAGTTGCTCTGCCTCCTCGTCAGCACTTGGTATTATCAGTATTTTTTATTTTAGCCATTCTAATAGGTGTGCAGTGGTGTTTCATCACAGCTTAATGACTAATGATGTTGAACAACTTTTCACGTGCTTATTTGCAATCCTATCTCCTCTTTGTTAAAGTGTCTGTTCAAGTCTTTTGTCCATTTTGTAATTGGATGGTCTGTTTTCTTACTGTTGCGTTTAGGGAGTTCTTTATATTTTCTGGAAACACGTCCTATGTCAGACATATGATTTGAAATTGCACAGCATCAGGAGCTCTGGCTCTGGAGCCCAAGGCTTGCTTTGTACTTGGTTTCGATGATGTTGTCATGGTGGGACTCTGAGTAAGATATTCTCTGTGCCTCAGTTTCCTCATTTATAAGTTATGTTTTGGGGATTCAACAAGAAGACAGCTGTAAAGCGTTGCTGTACTGTAAGGTTCCTGGCTCGATGGTGAACTCCAAGAGGGCAGGGGCTGTGTTGGTTCCGTTCCATTTTGTCCCCTGGGCTGAGGCTGTGCTAGGCAACAGTGGCAACATGCACTGGTTATTGTAATGTTGAAATGTTTTCATTCTGATTGTCCTGAGCCCAGTGGGACCCCAGACCTATCTGTCCTGTGCTTAGATCTGTCACCTGGGCCCCCTCACCTCCTCATGATCCAGCAACTAAAGCCTCAGAACCTTGTGCCTCCAGAACCCTGCTCCAGCACTGGGGCCTTTGTCCATCCGGACTGCTTGGTGCTGTTGATGTATTGGTTGTTAAATACTTAGATTTTCACCCCTGGGTACACCCTGAGCATCTGGTACAGCACCCGGCACATAGCAGGTACTCGATGTGTATTTGTTACTTACATGAACGGACGGCAGCATCTATACGCTGCCCAGCACATGGACGTGTGTCCCTCCCCTCCTTCACTGTCCTGGCCATGCTCTGAATCAGAGTGGCAGACCAGGGACTGCTTGGGGTGCAGGTCTTGAGTAAAGATGACAAAGAAGGTAGGCAGCCTTGAGCCCAGCTCTTTGGATCCCAGCCTCCAGGTTTTCCTCCTGGTGGACTGAGAATAGATTTTCCCCCTTGGATTTCTCTCCTATACCCTCCCCGGCCCCAAGCATGGGCACTGCTCCCAGGCCAGCAGTGACTTGTATTTCCCTGCCTATGGGGTAGACATGGGAACTGGAGCTTTTAGAGAGAAAAGGAAGCACGATGAGCCAGTGTGGTGGATGGAGTGCTGGGGTGCAGGTCAGAGACTGGGAACCCTGTTTTGTGTCCACTGCTCTGTAACTATGGCTCAGAGAAAAGCTTTTCTCTCTGAGTCTCAGTTTCCTCCTCTGCAAAATGAGGATCATAGAACTTTGTAGATCTGTGGGGACTGAACGAAGCAAGGTACAAAAGACCACTGAACCCCGGCCCATGGCCAGGCCACTCGGCTATTGGGGAGGCATCTTTCCCATAGAGAGTCACATTGTAATGTTCAGGGATGATCAAAGATGGAATTGTAACTCACCATACAGGGGCTGGGGTCCTTGTCAGCCCACACTGAGAGGGATCCAGATACAATAAACTACAAAGACAGTTTGGTACTGGCACAAAAACAGAAACATAGATCAATGGAACAGGATAGAAAACCCAGAGATAAACCCATGTACATGTGGTCACCTTATCTTTGATAAAGGAGGCAAGCATATACAGTGGAGAAAAGACAGCCTCTTCAATAAGTGGTGCTGGGAAAACTGGACAGGTACATGTAAAAGTATGAAATTAGAACACGCCCTAACACCATACACAAAAATAAACTCAAAATGGATTAAAGACCTAAATGTAAGGCCAGACGCTATCAAACTCTTAGAGGAAAACATAGGCAGAACACTCTATGACATAACTCACAGCAAGATCCTTTTTGACCCAGCTCCTAGAGAAATGGAAATAAAAACACAAATAAACAAATGGGACCTAATGAAGCTTAAAAGCTTTTGCACAGCAAAGGAAACCATAAACAAGACCAAAAGACAACCCTCAGAATGGGAGAAAATATTTGCAAATGAAGCAACTGACAAAGGATTAATCTCCAAGATTTACAAGCAGCTCATGCAGCTCAATAACAAAAAAACGAACAACCCAATCCAAAAATGGGCAGAAGACCTAAATAGACATTTCTCCAAAGAAGATATACAGATTGCCAACAGACGCATGAAAGAATGCTCAACATCATTAATCATTAGAGAAATGCAAATCAAAACTACAATGAGGTATCATCTCACACCGGTCAGAATGGCCATCATCAAAAAATCTAGAAACAATAAATGCTGGAGAGGGTGTGGAGAAAAGGGAACCCTCTTGCACTGTTGGTGGGAATGTAAATTGATACAGCCACTATGGAGAACAGTATGGAGGTGCCTTAAAAAACTACAAATAGAACTACCATACGACCCAGCAATCCCACTACTGGGCATATACCCTGAGAAAACCATAATTCAAAAAGAGTCATGTACCAAAATGTTCATTGCAGCTCTATTTACAATAGCCAGGACATGGAAGCAACCTAAGTGTCCATCATCGGATGAATGGATAAAGAAGATGTGGCACATATATACAATGGAATATTACTCAGCCATAAAAGAAATGAAATGGAGGTATTTGTAGTGAGGTGGATGGAGTTAGAGTCTGTCATACAGAGTGAAGTAAGTCAGAAAGAGGAAACCAAATACAGTATGCTAACACATATATATGGAATCTAAGGGAAAAAAAAAAAGGTCATGAAGAACCTAGTGGCAAGACGGGAATAAAGACACAGACCTACTAGAGAATGGACTTGAGGATATGGGGAGGGGGAGGGGTAAGATGTGACAGCGTGAGAGAGTGGCATGGACATATATACACTACCAAATGTAAAATAGATAGCTAGTGGGAAGCAGCCACATAGCACAGGGAGATCAGCTCGGTGCTTTGTGACCACCTAGAGGGGTGGGATGGGGAGGGTGGGAGGGAGGGAGACACAAGAGGGAAGAGATATGGGAACATATGTATACGTATAACTGATTCACTTTGTTATAAAGCAGAAACTAACACACCATTGTAAAGCAATTATACTCCAATAAAGATGTTAAAAAAAAAAAAGAGACATGTACCCCAATGTTCATTGCAGCACTAGTTACAATAGCCAGGACATGGAAGCAACCTAAGTGTCCATTGACAGATGAATGGATAAAGAAGATGTGGCACATATATACAATGAAATATTACTCAGCCATAAAAAGAAACGAAATTGAGTTATTTGTAGTGAGATGGATGGACCTAGAGTCTGTCATACAGAGTGAAGTAAGTCAGAAAGAGAAAAACAAATACCGTATGCTAACACATATATATGGAATCTAAAAAAAGAAAAGAAATGGTTCTGATGAACCTAGGGTCTGGACAGGAGTAAAGACGCAGACGTTGAGAATGGACTTGAGGACATGGGGAGGGGGAAGGGTAAGCTGGGATGAAGTGAGAGAACAGCATTGACATATATACACTACCAAATATAAAATAGATAGCTATTTGGAAGCAGCTGCATAGCACAGGGAGATCAGCTTGGTGCTCTGTGACCACCTAGAGGGGTGGGATAGGGAGGGTGGGAAGGAGGTTCAAGAGGGAGGGGATATGTGGATATATGTATACATATAGCTGATTCAGTTTGTTATACAGCAGAAACTAACACAACATTGTAAAGCAGTTATACTCCAATAAAGATTAAAAAAAAAAAAGAAATGAAGGAGCAGAAATGTCAACTAATACTAGACATACAAAAATCATAAGAGAACACTATGAACAGTTATATGCCAACCCTTTGGACAACGCAGAAGAAATGGATAAATTTCTAGAAACATACCACCTTCCAAGACTGAATCAAGAAGCAACAGATAATTGGAACAGACTAATCACTAGTAGTGAAATTGAATTTGTAATAAAAACTAAACCTTTCAGCAAACAAAAGTACAGGACTGGACAGCTTCACAGGGGAATTCTACCATACATGTACAGAAGAGCTAATTCCTATCTTTCTTAAACTATTCCAAAAAATTTAAGAGGAGAGAACACTCCCAAATTTATTCTATGAGGCCACAATTACCCTGATACCAAAACCAGACAAAGACACTACAAAGAAAATCAGAGGCCAGTATCTTTGATGATTATAGATGCAAAAATCCTCAACAAAATACTAGCAAATTGAATACAACAATATTTAATAAGGATCATACACCATGATCAAATTGGAGTTATTCTAGGGACACAAGAATGGTTCAACATTAACAAGTAATCAGTGTGATACACCACATTAACAAAAGAAGGGGAAAAAAATCACATGATCTTCTCAATAGATGCAGAAAAAGCATTTGACAAAATTCAGCATCCATTCATGACAAAAACTCTCATTAAAGTGGGTATTGAAGGAACATATCTCAACATAATAAAGGCCACTTATGACAAACTCACAGCTAACAGACTCAATCCTGAAAAGTTGAAAGCCTTTCCTCTAAATTCATGAACAAGTCAAGGATGCCCATTCTCACCGGTTCTATTTAACATGGTATTGGAAGTCCTAGCCACAGCAGTCAGACCAGAAAAAGAAAGAAAAGGCATCCAAATTGGAGGGTAAGAAGTAAAACTGTCAGTATTTGCAGATGACGTGATATTATATATAGAAGCCCCTAAAGTCTCCACCCAAAAACTATTAGAACTGATAAATGAACTCAGCAAAGTTGCAGGATAGCAGATTAATTTACAAAAATCTGTTGCTTTTCTATACACTAATAATGAACTCTCAGGAAGAGAAAGTAAAAAACAATCTTATTTAAAACTGTATCAAAAAGAATAGAATAGCTAGGAATAAACTTAATCAAGCAGGTGAAAGACCTATACACTGAAAACTATAAAACACTGATGAAGGAAATTGAAGGTGATACAAAGAAATGGAAAGATATCCCATGCTTTTGGATTGGAAGAATTAATATTGTTAAAATGTCCATACTACCCAAAGCAATCTACAGATTTAATGCAATCCCTATCAAAGTACCCATGACATTTTTTTCCCACACAGAATCAGAGCAAATAATTCTAAAATTCATGTGGAACCACAAAAGATTCTGAATTATCATAGCAATCTTGAGAAAAAAGAACAAAGCTGGAGGTATCATGTTCCCAGACTTCAGACTATACTACAAAGCTACAGTAATCAAAACAGCATGGTACTGGCACAAAAACAGACACATAGATCAATGGAACAGAATAGAAAGCCCAGAAATAAACCAAGGCACCTACAGTCAATTAATCTTTGACAAAGGAGGCAAGAGTATATGATGGAGGAAAGATAGTCTCCTTAAGAAGTGGTACTGGGAAAACTGGACAACTACATGTAAAACAATGAGATTAGAACATTTCCTCACACCATATACAAAAGTAAACTCAAAATGGATTAAAGATCTAAATGTAAGACTGGAAACCATAAGACTCATAGAAGAGAACATAGGCAGAACACTCTGACATAAATTGTAGCAATATTATTTTGGATCTGACTCCTAAGGCAAAAGAAATAAAAGCAAAAATAAACAAATGGGACCCAATTAAACTTAAAAGCTTTTGAACAGCAAAGAGATCCATTAGCAAAATAAAGACAGCCTATAGAATCGGGGAAAATCTTTGCAAATGATATTCCTGACAAGGGGTTAATATCCAAAAATACAAAAATAGCTCATACAACTCAATATCAAAAAACCAAACAACCCAATCAAAAAAATGGGCAGAAGACCTGAATAGACATTTTTCCAAAGAAGACGTACAGATGGCTGAAAAGCACATGAAAAGATGTTCAACATCACTAATTATTAGAGAAGTGCATATCAAACCCATGATATATCACCTCATACCTGTCAGAATGACTATCATCAAAAAGCCTACAAATAACAAATGTTGGAGAGGATGTGGAGAAAAGGGAACCTTTGTTCCCTTGGGAATGTAAATTGGTTCAGACACTATGGAAAACAGTATGGAGATTCCTAAAATAACTAAAAATAGAACTACTACATGATCTAGCAATTCCCCTCCTGGGTACATAGCAAAGAAAACAAAAACATGAATGTGAAAAGACACATGTGCCCCAACATTCACAGCAGCACTATTTACAATACCCAAAATATAGAAGCAGCTCAAAGTGTCCATCAACAGACGAATGGATAAAGAAGATATATTTATACAATGGCATATTGCTCAATTGTAAAAAAGAATGAATTTCTGCCACTTGCAACAACATGAATGGACCTAGAGGGTAGTAAGTTTAGTGAAATAAGTCAGACAGAGACAGAGAAATGCCGTATATTATCACATATATGTAGAATCTAAAAAAGAATACAAATGAATATGCAAAACAGAAACAGACTTACTGATATAGAAAACAAACTAGTGGTTACCAAAAGGGAGAGGAAAGGTGGGATGGTCAAATTAGTGGTATGGGATTAAGAAATACAAACTACTATGTATAAAATAGATAAGCAACAAAGGTATATTGTGTAGCACAAAGAATTATAGCCATTATCTTGTAATAACTTTTAATGGAGTACAATCTATAAAAATAATGAATCACTATGCTGTACACCTGAAAGCAATATAATATTGTAAATCGACTATACCTCAATTTAAAAAAATAAATAAAGTGGGTATATAACATTATCCACCCAGATAGCGTTTTGTGTGTGTGTGTGTGTGTGTGTGTGTGTGTGTGTGTGTGAGATAACGTGAAAAAACTCTGAGTGAGGCATCTGGCACATAGAAACCATTCAATAAATCTTAACTTATTATTATGTTACTCACACATTTTTTTCTCCCACTGCTTCAATGTATCCATATACACGTTTTCTATCATATTTGACATATTAATTTGAAATGAATGAAATATCCTATTTAAATTTCCACACCTGATTTTCTGGTTTGTTTCATGCATTCCACATTATTTTAATTTTTTATGAAACATTATTTTAATGTTTTATGAAATTAGCAAAGAATTCTGTTGGAGTACATCCATTAAAAATATATTGTAAAATATTATAAAGCAATATTTTACATTTTAGTATTTTGGATAGATTTCTACTGTTTAAGATACAATGGTATCTCCTCCTCACTGATATTCTTGTTTTTGACAAATTAAATTTTTATTTTTGAAATTCCTTCAATTATTTTGACTCACCAATTTTGGGGAATGCTTCTTCTCTGTCTTTATTGCTAAAACTCTTGATATGACAAACTGAGGACAAAAACAGGCACACATAAGTATTTTTTCATGATCACCCAAAAGAGATTCTTCTCACAACTTCAATAACATTCTTTTTTTTGAAAAAATTAATAACAAGTTTAATGAAAGGTCTGTAAAATGTAACATGATATCAACTTCATTAATTGCTCAATTTAGAATCCATAACAACTTTATTACATTTGAAAATAATTTATAGGTTAGGTTTTTATTTTCACTTGATAAGACGCCCTTCTCTTCAAATACCAGCTGCAAGCTCAGGGAATTCCAGACCACCTATACTTCTGACCAACTGGGCTACAAATATCTAGGTTCCCACTATCCATCTCAGGTTTGATAATTTGCTAGAATGACTCATAGAATTCAGGAAAGTGGTATAGTTATGACTATAATTTTATCACAAAGGATACAAATCAGGACCAGCCAAATGAAGGGATGCATAGGGTGACCTCTGGGATCGTCCTACGCACAAAGCTCCTATGTCCTCAGTATGTGGCGCCCTCCTAGCACATCATTGTGTATCACCAACCAGGAAACTCACCTGTCCAGAGTTTCAATATGGGGTTTCATTACATATGCAAGGTTTGTCTTTCTGGCATGGCCAGTCCCCCAAAACTCAGGTATGCTCTGAGAGGCCCACCATGAATAAAAAAGACATTCTGATCACTTGGGGAATTCCAAGGATTTATAGGCTATCTCCAGAAACCAGGGAGCCAAATGCTAGCCAAATTCTTTATTATACATCAGAAAGCTACGGATGTCTTACTGAAATAAATTAGGGCTCTCTCCCTTGTGTCACAATTATTTTCTTAGGTTCCCCGAAGAGTAATCTAGCTTTTAACATTTTTTGAAGTTCTTTCCCTTGAGGAATTTGAACTAATTTCTTTTTCCTTTTCTGAAGCTCATCCAAAGAGTAATAGAAGTTTGAGAGGAATATGCATGAAATACCAAAATTTATATTGTAGTTCTATGATAGCCCCTGGAAAAATTACCTAGTAACAAATCCCAAGGTTTTCTTTTATAGAGATGGGGAGAGAACCATTTCTGGATTTATATTACACTTGTATTTAGGATGGAATAATGGGCTATTTTTAACATGATTTTGTGGCATGGAGGGTAAATAAAATTGTACTGGTTTCACTGAATAACTTCTTATTGAATCTACCAGCTTTATTACTAGAAAATACAGAGTTATAATTTAGTGAGTCCTTTGGATGAATGTTCAATATGTTACTGAAAACAATTTTATGAACAGAAAATAACATTTAAAAACATTTAATCCACAGTTTAATTTTTGAAAATTAAACACACAAGACACACATTGTCTTCCAGAACTAGCTTATCCTGAATATTTTATTATCTTCTGGC
Source organism: Balaenoptera acutorostrata (assembly GCF_949987535.1). Lineage (NCBI taxonomy): Eukaryota > Metazoa > Chordata > Mammalia > Artiodactyla > Balaenopteridae > Balaenoptera > Balaenoptera acutorostrata. The sequence goes on from NC_080072.1 coordinate 10,901,473, forward strand.
ATCTGTTGAGAAGACAGTTGTTTCTGGTGCATTAAGAGTTGATTTTTTTTTTTTTATGATACAGATGAACTTCTTTGCAAAGCAGAAATACAGACACAGACATCGAGGACAGACGTATGGATACCGGGGCGGTGGAAGGGAGGGGTGGGATGAATTGGGAGATTGGGATTGACATATATACACACTACTATGTATAAAATAGGTAACTAATGAGAACCTACTGTATAGCACAGGGAACTCTACTCAGTGCTCTGTGGTGACTTAAATGGCAAGGAAATCCAAAAAAGAGGGGATATATGTATATGTATAGTTGATTCACTTTGCTGTACAGCAGAAACTAGAACAACATTGTAAAGCAACTATACTCCAATAAAAATTAATTAAATAAAAACATATGGTTACCTTGAAAAAAAAATTGATTTTTTTTTCATTGGTATAAACTGCGTGTATGACATAAAAAAAAAAGACTGTCCACAGTCTGTAATGAGGGGAGCAGAGCGTGGTCCTTCCTCAGGTACATGGGGCCTCTACATATTAGAGTTTTCATGTCATATTAAAATATGAAGAATATAGAAAGGTATGATATGATAGAGGATACCTTAAGGGTGAATTTTAAGAGGTTTTTTGAAAAGGTCTCTCAGAGAAGGTGACATTTAAGCTGAGATCTGTATGATAAGCCTTAAGACTTGGGGGATGAGCCACCCTGGAAGAGGAAACTGCTACTGCAAAGGACCTGAGCCCGTGCACCTCCCTTGGGAAGCCTCCCTCATTCCCCCCAGTTGTTAGTGAGTAGCTGCTGCAAGTATTTCTGGTCCCATGTTTCCATGATAACTCTCAGAAACATTGAAAAAAGTTATACACAATTTTTTTGCCTCCTTATTTATACATACCCCCTTAGTTCAAAATGAAATGTGGATGACTTGCCTAAGTGCATACATTCGGTTTAAATATTAATGAACAGAAGTGGTTGATAGGTAAAGACACTAGGGATAGTAAGGGTAAATATAACCAGCTGAGGTCACTGTAATTTTAGTCCAGTGAAATTGTATTGTGGGTCTCTGAACAATCTCTGGGACTGAATAGAACTAATCTTCACTTTTGACTCTGAGGTTACTGGTGGCTTTCTTACTGTGTGGTAACATAATAATAATAAGGCACATAAATATAGGGAACCCATGTGTGGCTTACCGTGTTGGGTAACCAATGCTCTCAATCTCCTATTGTATTCCCACCATATCTTTGAGGCCAGACTTGATTAATTACTGTGACAGGATGAATACACATACTGCACTTGGCTCTGTCAGCTTCTGCCACATTATTTTTCTTCATTTGCAGGAAAACTCAACGAAAGAGTTGTCTAAACTTGCTCTGTCTTCCAATTCTTTCTTAAATTCACTCCAATTAGGTTTTCAGCTCTATCTTGACAATGAACCTCCTCTTGTCAAGATCACTAATGACCTCAGTGTTGCAAAACCCACTGGCAATTTTATGTCATCGAAGCTGACCTATCCGTAGTCTGAGAGTTGACTGCTCCCTCCTCCTTGAATCTGCTTTCTTCAGTTGGCTTCCAGGATAGCACACTCTCTTGTTTTTCTCCTCAATTTTCTTTGTTTGTCCCTCCTCTTCAACCTGAATTCCTAATGTTGGAGGTGGCCCAGAACTCAGGCCATGGTCCTCTTCTCCAGTCTATCTACTCAAGATGAAATCACTTCTTGATAATTTTGTCTTGTCTCACAGCATTAAATACCATCAACATGCCAATGACTCCACATTTACACTTTTTTCTCAAACTCCAGACTCATATATACAAGTAGGATACTTGATATCTATATATGATGTCTGAAAGAGATTTCAAAACCAAACGTGTTCCAAATTGAGCATCTGAAATTTCACTCCCTTCAAACTCATAGACTTAGCCATCTCAGTTGATGGAAAATCCATTCTTATTACTTGAACCTATATTTTGGGTCTCCTTTATTTCTTTTTTTCCTTCTCACATCCCATATCCAATCCATCAGGATATCTTTTGGGTTTTATTATAAAGATATATCCAGAATCAAGTACTTTTTGTTTTACTACCTCCCTGGTTTGAGCCACTGTCATCTCTCATCTCGATCACTGTAACCAGATTTTAAGAAGTCTCCTTGCTTTTACCTTTGCTCCTTGATGATCTTTCAGTGGTTCTTCAATACTTAAGTCAGATCACATGATTCCTCTATTCAACACCCTGCAAGGGCTCTCAGTGTTTTTCAGAGTAATGGTACATACAACGACTACAAATTCTTAGATTAACGTACCTCCTATCATATAGCTGACCTCTTTTCCTACCAGTCTTCTCTTAGCTCAATTTGCTGCATCCACACTGTCCTCTTTGTTCTTCAGTAAACACTCCAGGCCTGCTCCCTAGGTCCTGCTCTTCTTGCACACTCTCTTCCTCCAGATGTCCCTGTAGCTTATCACATCAACTCCTCCAAGTCTTTGCTCAAATGTCTCTTTTCAATGAAGCTTGAATATCCTATAAAAAGTTGCAACCTGTACTCACCTCATACCTCCTTACCCTCCTCTACATTTTATTTTTTTTTCCCTACAGTCCTTTTCATCTTTTAACATATTATCTTTTCCTAGAAGGTAAGTTTTACCAGGGTAGGGATCTGGGTGTGTTTTGTTCACTGCTATAACTGAAGCACTTAGAACAGAGCCTGGCCCACACTAGGTATTCAGTAAATATTTGCCAAGGGAATGAACTGGAAATATTTTTGTGAGAGAGGCAGATATTGTTGAGAAGTCTGGGGGAAAATGGAAGGAGAGGGAATATTTTACTGTGTGCTCTAAGACAACACAGATCTCTTAGTAATCCCTGTTGAATTCTTCCAAATTTCTCTTATGCCAATAGCACCCTGCTCGCTCTTCTTTGCTCTTTTGCTGAACTACTTTTAAAAGTCCCTTCTATTGCCTGAGCAGTTAAGCTCTGGCTGTTAGCTTGCCTATTTTATCTGTAAAAATGAGCCTTGTAGGTAAGCTGAGAAGTCACTAGCCATTTTGTACGTAACTAAAATGCCTTTTGGGAAACTTGCCATTCCTTGGCCCCAACATTCATGTAATTAAATAGAGTCTTTGTATGGAAGTATTTTATATATAAATGTATCATTTAAAAATAACTTCAATAGATACAAGAATGAACTGACAGCAGGGGTTGTATGTTTCCACAGGTGGTATCTCTAGCATATTGCCTGGCCACAGAAGCAGTCACTAAATATACTGAAGAAATGAATGAATGATCACCAGTGAGATAATTTACTTACAAACAAGAATGTCCAAAATGGGTATCCTGATAGCAAGGCTATAGGCTTATAGTTTATTGAAAGTGCTTCAAATTGTCTGATATATAAATGTAGCCAGATATGTCCCAGAGCACAGTGGATCATACTGATCATTACTTGGAGAGCCTGTAAGAAAAGAATATCACAATCAACTACCTAGACATAAAATTTAAAGAGAGTTACAAACTGGGTGATAGGAAGGGCTTGGGGGTGTTTATAGCTTCCATGTTTCTGAATCATAGGGGTCTCTGCTACTATTCTTATTCAGCCTTGGAAATTATCAAAAACTGGGGAGAAGCCAAGGTGATGGAGGAAGGTGGCAGCCATAAAAGCACTTGGAATCTCCACCTGTAGTTCATACAGGGATTAATCAGGAGGGTTTTTAGTGATTTGTAAAGGTGTCATTGCTTTCAGGTAAATGAAGGTATCTAGGGACTTGTTTATGGACCAGGTCAGAAGGACACAGACCTGGGATCCTGTAGCTCTGAGAGAAGAGTTGCAGTTTCTGTAGGCCCTTCTGCCTCTTCTTCTTCTTGTCTGTTTGGTCTTGTATATACTATCCTCAGTTCCAGTTCTTTTCTCTGATACATTTCTACCACCTCCATCCCCCTCAGCCAGTTAATGGGACAATGCTTTTCTTCTGGTAGCAATTTTGACATTCAGCACCATGAGGTGGGGGGACCTACTCACAACCAGACCTGCTGAATCCAGAGATTCTGGCCCCAATGATCTTAGGCACTTTCTCATATTACAGCCCTGGTTTTTGACCTGACTCAAGGCCCCAATAATTAGGGTGTATGATGAAGAAAGATACAGCATGATAGGTTTGGTTGGGACAAAGGAGTAGAAAGAATGGTCCCGAAATTCATCTTCCCCAAAATAAATATATAAGGAGTATGTCAAGAACACAAAGCTGTGAGATGGTCAATGTCCACAAAGCCCTGTGATCCAGATTATCTCTTGACTATACCCCTGACCTCATCATCTCCTTTAGTACCCACAGTCTCGGATTTACTTCAGACACTTTATAGACATACACATATAGATAGACAAAAGAAAATCAGAGAGGTATGATTGCTGGAATTCATTCCATCAGTTCTCTCCCACTGGGTAGTTAAGACAGAGGAGTCACTGTCTCCTTTTTAAAATATTTGGCACTTGCAATATCATGGTCATTTATCCACTCAAGTAGCACTTAGTCCTTACCCCCAACATTCTGGTTTCTTTTTTCAACACAAGGCAGCGTGATGACATACTTTTTTTTTTTTTTATAGATTTATTTATTTTATTTTATTTATTATTGGCTGTGTTGGGTCTTCGTTGCTGTGCACAGGCTTTCTCTAGTTGCGGCAAGCGGGGACTACTCTTCGTTGCGGTGCGCGGGCTTCTCATTGCGGTGGCTTCTCTTGTTGCAGAGCACGGGCTCTAGGCACGTGGGTTTCAGTGGTTGTGGCACGCGGGCTCAGTAGTTGTGGCTCACAGGTTCTAGAGCGCAGGCTCAGTAGTTGTGGTGCACAGGCTTAGCTGCTCTGCGGCATGTGGGATCTTCCCGGACCAGGGCTTGAACCCGTGTCCCCTGCATTGGCAGGCAGATTCTTAACCACTGCACCACCAGGGAAGCCCGGTGTGATGACATCTTATCCAAAATATAACAGAGGCATTAGAGAGAATGAATGAAATCTATTTCTAGAAGAAAATATTGGAAAAAAACCACATAATGATTTTCTCAGATAAGCCACTTAAAAGTCACTGAGAAATTTATTCTTGCTTTCTCTAATTTTTCACAATGAAATAATCCCCTGAAATAATAATTAAAAATCAACTTATTGATATGCTCTCTTGGACAAAGCTAAAAAGTTTTAATTGTCCTGTTAGATTTTATCCATCTTTCACCAACTTTGAAGACATTTAACGAGTCCTCAGGATTCTTAGATGCAGAAAACAGAATTTAATCTGGCTGGTTTAAGCAAGATAGGGTATTAGTGAGCTCACAGAATCATTGGGAAGGTCAAACTTGTAGAACAATGCCCAGAGTCAAAGCACCTATCTAGACTGAGGAGGAAAATATCCTTGTTACATCCCACTGCAGAACTCTGCTGCGGATGATCAAGTCTTCCTTGCCTCCCTGGGCCATCATCTGAGCAAGCACAATTGATGCTCAGTGTAGAGTGTCTTTTGTTTTTCTCTTCCAAATCAAATTCTAGTGCAAGAGTATGTGATTGGAAGAACCGAAATCAAATGCCTTCACTCTGACTACAGGGGAGGCTGCAGAATATAATTTTTTTGGATTCAACTTTTGGAAAGGTAGCTTTCACAACTTAGGAACCAATAAGAAAGAGAAGATGTTCAAAAGATGTGGCAGCCATGAATGATTGATCTCTATTATTTTACTTTTGTGGATACCTTTTGGGGTATGTGCTCCATTCACCTCAGTTTCATGCTTGGATATGTAGGAATCATTCCCTGATCATACCTAATTGGAAGGGAGGTGGGGAATCTGTCTCAAGTTGGACCCATCAGTGCCTCTTTCCCAGGGATTGTATACTTAGAACAAAGATAGTTTGTTCTAAATATACAATTTGGGCTTCCCTGGTGGCGCAGTGGTTAAGAATCCACCTGCCAATGCAGGGGACACGGGTTCAATCCCTGGTCCAGGAAGATCCCAGATGCCGTGGAGCAACTAAGCCCGTGTGCTGCAACTACTGAGCCTGCGCTCTAGAGCTCGCAAGCCACAACTACTGAGCCTGCGCACCACAATTACTGAAGCCCACGCGCCTAGAGCCCGTGCTGCGCAACAAGAGAAGCCACCGTAATGAGGAGTACGTGCACCGCAACAAAGAGTAGCCCCCAGTCGCCGCAACTAGAGAAAGCCTGCGTGCAGCAACGAAGACCCAACGCAGCCAAAAATAAATAAATAAATAAATAAATAAATATATATATACAATTTAATCTGGGATTGTCTCTTGATAAGAAAATATAAACTCTTGAAACAAAGAGCACTGAAATGTTTTACTATATGGGCTCAGAAGATATCCAGAAGAATCAGAGATGAGGAAAAGAGCAAGAGAACTGATGACTTTCAACTTCCTAATTCCAATCCTTTCCTGAAACTTGGATGCCTTCTTGCTCTTGGGTGCTAGTTGACACATACATATCCTTAAAATACATTTTCCTTTGTTTTGCTTAAGCTAACATGAGTTGTTTTCTGTCACTTGCAACCAAAGCATTTTTTATCCCTGCTTTGTCTTTCTTATAACTATTGTCCTATGACTTTGAGAATTCACTTTTTGATTCTTCAAAATCTGATGGATCTTCCTTCTTTCCCTGGTTTAGATTTCTTCCTCAACCTTTTGTCAATAGCCAACTCTGATGTCTAAGTTCTTGATTTCAAAATCTTCACTTACACTAATTTCTCTTCCATTTTTCACCAGGCATCAATTCTCAAGGATAAGTTACCACATGGATGTACCAAAGACACATGAAACAGAGAAAATGGAACATAATATTGTGGAATGAGTGATACAGATTTGAATTCAAATCTTGTTTATATCAAATACTAATTGACCTAAATTCAACTTAATATTTCAGAGAATTAGTTTTCTGATCCCAGAGTTGGTTTGAGAGGCAAATAATAGGAACTGGCACAGAGCTGAATGTCAAAATGAATTTATAGTTGAATATTCTTTCCTATTTCCCTTCAACCCTTCTCCAGTTACTTGATTATGAGAGTCCACTCACCTGTCACAGTTTTGGATGCTTCTTTGGGTCTCTATTCTGTATCTTGCTAGAAACAAGCTCATGGATTATTTCATGCAATTATTTTAAATTATTCCCTTGAGTTTAGTATAGTTCATCATGAATTTATTCCCAGGTTACCGCAGCAGCAATCCTAGTGTGCTCTCACATTAATCCAACTCACAAAAAGGTGTCTGTAGACTGTACATCAAATACCATAGTGGCTGCTTCCATGTTTATGACTCCATGAGGCTGGGAGACTGAGCTCCGCCTGCCTGCACCTGCCCTACAACTCCAGCAAGGTGCTTCTGCTGAGCCCTCATTGCAACTGCAGCAGCATCATGACCTCCAGTTGTCTAATGGTCAAAATTGGATATGCCTCCTAGTTATAACTTGCTAAAGAACAGAAAAATACATGACAATAACACAATGACCACAGTGGAGAGACCTAAAGCCTTAAATCCAGTCTCTATACTATGACCACAATGACATTTCTAAACTGGGGAGCAAATGCGGAAATCACTTGCTCAAAATCTTTCAATGGGTCCTTGTTGCCTGCAGGCCCCAGGGCATGCTCCTCTGTGTGGCTCAATAGAGTTGGGTATGATTTGACTTCCACTCTCTTCTCCCCCATAGCACCCCATCCATTCCTGACCACTGACATTTCCACTACCACGTGATATTATACTCACGTTTTTAAGCACCTTCTCATATACATCTTTGCTGCTGCAAAACCTCACACGGTGTCGCAGTGTCTGGCTCTAGCAACATATTTGTAAATTGTTGGAATCTGACAGTTGCTTGCTAAATCAATCTGACAAATAAAATAAAACTCTCTCTGTTAATCTGTTACTGCATTATGTATAAGTAAATAGATTTGTTTATACCAGTCATGTAACACATGTTTGGGAAGGTCAGCCTTATAGTGTAGGTTTTCTGGCATTTACTGAATTAATTTTGGACAGCCCTGGAGGTTACACAAATACAGTCATTCTCCAGAGCAAGTGAATCCAAGAAAAAAAGAACAAGCTTACTGTGACATACGGCATGTACTGAGAAGCCTTATATCAGGTATCTATATATGTTTATACGTATATATATATACACACACACACACATATATGTATATACATATATATGTAAATAAGGGCAGTTAGGAAAGTCCTTCCTGCAGAGGACATTTGATCAAAGAGAGGCCCAGAGAAGGTGAAGGAGGGAATCTTTCAGATACGTGGGAAGAGAAGATGGCAGCACAAGGATCGGCAGCAGGGCAGTATCTGAGGGTATTCAAAGAGGAGGGTAAGGCTGGAGCAGGGAGTGAGGAGAGGAAGCCAGATCATACAAGGCCTTGTTAGGACTTTGGCTTTACCTGTGAGCGAGATGAGATGCTATTGAAAGTTTTATGTTTAACATTTTATCATGGAAAATTTCACACATGCAGAAAAAAATGTGATGGATCCCATGAAGCCATTACTCAGCCTCAACAATCATACTTTGCAACCTTGTTTTATCAATTATCCCTCTCCTTATTCATTTTTTTCTGGACCAGGCAACATATCATTTCACCTTTAAATATTTTAGTATGTGTTCTGACACAAACTGTATGAGAAGAGTTTTTGTTTTTTTTAAACCATATCATTATTAAACCTAATAAAATTAACAATAGCTTCTTGATCTTATTTAATACTTAATCCACATTCAAATTTTCTGATTGTCTGAAAAACGTCTTTTTGTAGATGGTTTATTTGACTCATTTATTCAAACAAGGTCCACTTACTGCATTTGGTTGCTTTATGTCTTAAATCTATTTAAAACTTACAGTTTCCATCCTTTATAAAATGCCATAAACTTTCTGAGAAAACTAGGTAGATCATTTGTATCTTATAATTTCCCACATTCTGAATTTATCTAATTGCTTCTGTGTGGTGTCATTTAACTTGTTTCTCTACTCTCCTTATTTCCTGAAAACTAGTGGTGTTATATCTAGGCTTGATTAGGTTTAGGTTCAGATTTTCTGGCAAAATGCTTCATAACTGGAGCTGTCTACTTCTTTTGCATCACATTGGGAGGCACTTGATGACTGGTTGCCCTGTTTTAGTGACATTAAAATTGAACAGTGCACTTAGGTTTTGTCTTTATCCACTGTACATTTTCTCACAAACTTTTCTTCTACTGAATTTTAGAATCCATTGATGATCTTTACTTAGATCCACAACATTGAGGAATCCACAATCATGGTTTTCTTAATCCTATTATTTCTTCTTAATTTATTGTCTGTTATTCTTCTGAAAATAATAACTTCCCTTGAGGAATTATTTGATTTTCCAAAAATAGTTTGTATAAGAAAGGCAAAAGGCAATGGCATTCCACAGTGATATAGGAAGGGCGTCCAAAAATCTGCTCTTCCATAAAAGCAATGAAGACATTGGAAAAAATTGTCAGAACCAACTTTTTAGAATTCTGGAAATTAACCAAAGGCTTGCAATAATCTGAGAAGTGTTTATTCAAGAAAAATGGCTGACTTTTGGTAACAAGTTCTGTGGTGTTTTAATTTGCCCTATTTCCATCACCCTCCTTCCTGGTAGTCTTTAAAACCATACCTCAGAATAATGGTAGCTGTGAAAACCAGCAGTCTAGCAAGTCACTGGAGGGGGCAGAGTAGAATTAGAACTCCCCCCAAAGCCCTCCTCCTGAGAATTGTCACAATTTGACCAGTATGGCAGCTCCTTGGAAAAGCCCTAATCATAGGGATTACCTTTATGTGATCTGACTCAGAGCTCACTCAATGAGAAAGCCCCATTCCAGGGTATTTGTGGAATCCAGTAGGGGTCTTTTTAAGAATAGCAGCTGGCAGGTAACTGAAGAAACAATACCAGTAGCAATACCAACAAAAATGAGGCTGGACAAAGAACTTAAAGTGAAACTCTAAGGAATGATATGTCCATAAGGGCTCTATAAAGTTCTGACATGTTCCTTGAAATCAGTCGGCTTCACACATGTTCAGGGTTGTGCACGTGCCAAGGAAAGCCCTGAGAAGGCCTTAATTCCTGGCTGACCTTGAGGCTCTGTGGAAGCAAAGTGAAGGCCAAGGCAAAGTCTTAAACTCTCAAAACATTGAAGGAATGAACTGATACACCTATAGATCCCGTCAGCAAGAGGTGGGAAACTTGTAGGTTTCAGCCACTTAAGTACATCTCATTCCAGTCATTAGCTGACCACTAAGTTAATCAAGCAGAAGCTTCAGTGATGGCAAGCCACTAAACAAACAGCAATGACAAATACTTGAAATCTAGTAAAAATTCTCAGGATTTGATTTCCAAAGTTGCCTTATTATATTATTTAGAATGTTCAGTTTTCAACAAAATTTATGAGACATACAAAGAAACAGGAAAATATGGCCCATACATAGAAAAAAAAGGCATTAATAGAAAGTGTGCCTGAGGAAGCCCAGATGATAAACCTAATAAACAAAGACTTTAAATTAGCTATTATGAATATATTCAAAGAGTCAAAGAAAACTACATCTAAAGAATAAAAGGAAAAGTATGAGAACAATATCCATCAAGTAAAGAATGTCAATAAGGAGACTAAAATTATAAAAATAGAACCAAATAGAAACTCTGGAGTTGAAAAGTACAATAACTGCAATGAAAAATTCACTAGAGGGGCTCAATAGCAGATTTGAGCTGGTGGAAGAGGAACAAAAAGAATGAAGAAAAATGAACAGTCCCAGTGTTCTGTGGGATACCATCCAGAATACCAATACAGGCATAATGGGAAACTTAGAGGAGAAGAGAGAGAGAAAGGGGCATAAAGAACATTGGAAAAGATAATAGCCAAAAATTTCCCAATTTTGATGAAAAATATTAAGCCAAGAAGCTCAATAAATTCCAAGTAGAATAACTCAAGGGGATTCATATCTAAACACATCAGATTCAAAATATTGAAAGTCATCTACAAGAAAAGAATCTTGAAAGTAGCAAGAGATCCTCAATAAGATTAATAGCTGACCATGGAGGTCAGAAACCATGGAGGTCAGAAAATAATGGAATGATATCTTCAAAGTGCTGAAAGCAAAGGAATATAAAAATGAATTTTAGGGACTTCCCTGGTGGCACAGTGGTTAAGAATCCACCTGCCAATGCAGGGGACACAGGTTCGAGCCCTGGTCCGGGAAGATCCCACATGCCACAGAGCAACTAAGCCCGTGCACTGCAACTCCTGAGCCTGTACTCTAGAGCCCACAAGCCACAACTACTGAAGCCCGCTCTCCACAACTACTGAAGCCTGCGTGCCTAGAGCCCATGCTCCGCAACAAGAGAAGCCACCACAATGAGAAGCCCGCGCACCACAACGAAGAGTAGCCCCCGCTCGCCACAACTAGAGAAAGCCCGCGCACAGCAATGCAGCCAAAAATAAATAAATAAATAAATTTTAAAAAATGAATTTTATATTTGGCAAAAGTGAAAGTAACCTCTAGAAATGAGGGAGAAATTAGACATTCCCAGGCATATAAAAACCAAGAGAATTGGTTGCTAGCAGATCTGCCTTACAAGAAATACTAAAGATAGTACTTCAGGCTGAAAGGAAAAATACTAGACATGTAGTTAACTCCACCTGAGGAAATAAAAAGCATTTATAAATGTTACTACATAAATAAATATACAAGTCAGTATAGATACATTTTTGTTTATAACTTCTTCTCTTATCTGATTTTAAATATAATTGTATAAAGCAATAATTAAGAGGAGGGAGAATATTCCTAGAGTAATGAAAATAAAGACAAAAATAAACAGATGGGATGTAACCAAGCTTAAAAGCTTTTGCACAGCAAAGGAAACCATAAACAAAATGAAAAGACAACCCACAGAATGGGAGAAAATATTTGCAAATGAAGAAACCAACAAAGGATTAATCTCCAAAAGATACAAACAGCTTATTCAGCTCTACTGTATATCAAAACAAAACAAAACAAAAAAACCAACCCCCCCCCCAAAAACCAGACAACCCAATCAAAAAAATGGGCAGAAGATCTAAATAGGCATTTCTCCAAAGAAGACATACAGATGGCCAAAAAGCACATGAAAAGATGCTCAACATTGCTAATTATTAGAGAAATGCAAATCAAAACTACAATGAGGTATCACCTCACACCAGTCAGAATGGCCATCATCAAAAAGTCTACAAAAAATAAATGCTGGAGAGGGTGTGGAGAAAAGGGAGCCCTCCTACACTGTTGGTGGGAATGTAAATTGGTACAATCACTATGGAGAACAGAATGGAGGTTCCTTAAAAAAACTAAAAATAGAACTACCATATGATCCAGCAATCCCACTCCTGGGCATATATCTGGAGAAAACCATAATTCGAAAAGATACATGCACCCCAATGTCCACTGCAGCACTATTTTCAATAGCCAAGACATGGAAGCAACGTAAGTGTTCATTGACAGAGGAATGGATAAAGAAGATGTGGTATATATGTATACAGTGGAATATTACTCAGCCATAAAAAAGAATGAAATAATGCCATTTGCAGCAACATAGATGGACCTAGAGATGATCATACTAAGTGAAGTAAGTCAGACAGAGAAAGACAAATATCATATGATATCACTTATATGTGGAATCTTAAAAAAAATGATACAAATGAACTTGTTTACAAAACAGAAATAGACTCACAGACTTCGAAAACAAACTCATGGTTACCAAAGGGGAAACATGGTTGGGGGAGGGATAAATTATGAGTTTGGGATTAACATATATGCACTACTATATAAAAAATAAATAGTCAACAAGGACCTACTGTAAAGCACAGGGAACTCTATTCAACATTCTGTAATAACTTATATGGGAAAAGAATCTGAAAAAGAATGTATATATGTATATGCATAACTGGATCATTTTGCTGTACACCTGAAACTAACACAACATTGTAAATCAACTAAACTCCACTATAAAGTTAAAAAAATAAAAAAGGAGGGAGAATATCCCAACTAATTCTATTGATTTTTGACCAGGTTACTTAGGCAATTCAATGGGGGAAAGTACAGGGTTTTCAACAAATGGTGCTGGGGTAGCTGGATATTCACACGCAAAAGAACAAGTTTTGATCCCTACTTCACAACATATAAAAAGTTAACTTAATATTGGTCAAAGACCTAAATGGAAGAGTTAAAACTCCAAAATGCCTAGAAAAAAAATAGGTGTTATATTCATGACCTTGAATCGATCAACAGTTTATTAGATATGACACCAAACCAGAAGTGACAAAAGAAAAAATAGATAAATTGGACTTCATCAAAATTAAAAACTTTTGTGTAGCTAGGGACACCATTAGGAAAGTGAAAAGACCACCCACATAACAGAAGAAAATATTTGCAAATCATATATCTGATAAGGGACTTGTATTGCAAGTATGTAAAGAATTCTTAAATTGAACAACAACAACAACAAAAAAATCTAACTAAAAACTTGGCAAAGGTACATTAAAAGGTGCTCAACATCACTAATCATCAGGGAAATTCCTATCAAAACCATAATGAGATATCATCTCGCACCTGTTAAAATGGCTGTTATCAAAAAGACAAGAAATAACAACTGTTGGTGAGGATGTGGAGAAAAGAGAACACTTGTGCACTGTTGGTAGGAATGTTAAGTTGGTGCAGCCACTATGAAAAACAGTATGGAGGGTTCTTAAAAAACTAAAAATAGAGTTACCATATGATCCAGCAATTCCACTATATATCCAAAGAATATAAAATAATTATCTTGAAAAGATATGTGAACCCCCATGTTCACTGCAGCACTATTTACAATATAGCCAAGACATGGAAACAACCTAAATGTCCACTGACAGATGAATGGATAAAAAAATGTGAGATATATATATATATATACACACATACATACACACACACACAATGGAATATTATTCAGCCATAAAAAGAAGGAAATCCTGCCATTTGCAACAACATGGATGGACCTTGAGGGCATTATGCTAAGTGAAATAAGTCAGACAGAGAAAGACAAATACTGTATGATATCAGTTACACGTGGAATCTAAAAAACCCAAAAAACCTTATAGAAACACAGAATGGACTGGTGGTTGCCAGAGGTGGGGCGTTGGGGGTTGGGTGAAATGTGTGAAGGTGGTCAAAAGGTACAAACTTCTAATTATAAAACAAATAAGTCCTGGGGATGTAATGTACAGCATGGTAACTATAGTTAACAATACTGTATTGTATATTTGAAAGTTTCTAAAAGAGTACACGTTAAAAGTTCTCATCACAAGGGAAAAATTTGTAATTGTGTGTGTGGTGATGAATGTTAATTAAACTTATTGTGGTAATCATTTCACAATATATACATATATCAAATTATTATGTTGTATGCCTAAAACTAATACAATGTTATATTTCGATTATATCTCAATTAAAAAACATTGGCAAAGGATTTGAATCGACACTTCTTTAAAGAAGATATACAAATGGCCAATAAGCACATAAAAAGATGCTCAATTTCATTAGTCATTAGGTAAATGCAAATCAAAATGACATCGAGATACTACTTCACACCCACTAGGATGGGGTCAATTAAAAATCCAGATAATAGCAAGTGTTTGTGAGGATGTGGAGAAATTAGAGCCTATAAACTTTGCTGGTAGAAATGTACAACTGTGCGGCTCCTTTGGAAAACAGTTAGATGATTCTTTAAATTGTAAAACATAGAGTTCCCACATGACCCAGAAATTCCACTCCTAGATGTATACCCAAGAATCAAAAACATAAATCTACACACAAAAATTGTACACAAATGTTCATAGCAACGTTATACATAATAGTGAAAAAAAAAAAAAAAAGGAAACAACCCAAATGTCCACTAGCTGATGAGTGAATAAACAACATGCGGTACAGGGATACCTTGTTTGATTGCACTTTGCTTTATTGCACTTCACAGATACTGAATTTTTTACAAATTGAAGGTTTGTGGCAACCCTGTGTTGTCAGATGATGGTTAGCATAATAAATTAAGGTATGTACATTTTTTAGACATAATGCTATTGAACACAATAGATTACAGTATAGTGTAAACATAATTTTTATATGCACTGGGAAACAAAAAAAAACTTGTGTGACTTGCTTTATTGTGATATTTGCTTTATTGTGTTGGTCTGGAACCAAAACTGCAATATCTCTGAGGTATGCCTGTATATCCATAAAATGGATTATTATTTTCCAGAACAAATTCCTGATTTATGCTACAACATGGACAAGTCTTGAAAACATTATACCAAACTTTGCCAGTCACAAAAGACATTCATAAGAAATAGCCCAAACAGGCAAATCCGTAGAGACAGAAAGTAGATTAGTATTACCCTGGGGCTGAGGTGACTGGGTCAGGAATTAGAATGACTGTAATAGGTTTGGGGGCTAATGATAAAAATGGTACAAAATTATGAGGTGGTCGTGTTTACACAACTCTGTGAATATACTAAAAGCCCACTGAACTGTATACTCTACAATATGTGAATTGGATCTCAGTGAAACCTTTCTTAAAAAGCAGACTGCATGTTTGATTTCATCTCTTTAGTTATGAAGTTTTGGAAAAATGAGCACCCTCCAGAGTGGGTGGAGGGGGTGGGGAAGGAGTGGCCTTTAAAATTTTTATGTGTTTGATTTGCTGACCAGAGTGTGATCTATACATGCTGCTGTCTTCCTTTCCTTAGAATATAAGCGCCATGAGGGCAGGGTCTTGTCTCTTGTTTATATCTGTTTTCTCAGAAGCAAGAGTTATGCCTGGTGCATAGTCGGTAGTCAATAAATAGTTTTTGGTAAATGAATGAATGAATGAATGAAAAAGCCACCCTATAGTTTCTGATTACATGGAGCTAATTCTCTCAGGTATCTGAATTCTAATATCCTGCTCTGTGATCACAAACAACCATTCTCCAGTTGCCATATATTACGACTCTGTCTGTGTAGAGCTACTCTGTGTTAAACTAGACCAGGATGTGCAGCTGGGGCCTTGTGCAAGGGTGCATGTCAATGAAGGCAAAAATCGGGGCTGAAATCCTGTATGGGCTCCACTTGAAGACCTGACTCCCCTGGTGCTGACTTGATCAGCTAGAGAAAGAGGCCTCTAATTTTACTGTTCAGAGGGGGACCCATCTTCTATTTCAGCCTAGAGGGGTTGCCATTGAACAATCTGTCTCTCAGAAGGGGTGCTTTTTTCTAATTCCCACAAAGGTGTCTTATGTGTTGGTAGCCGTGTTTCAGATTATTGGCTCCCTGAACCCTACCTTTCTTTCAAAATTACTGGCCCTTTCCTGGCATCGTATCCTTCCTCATTCAGCCTGGATCCCAGAGATCCAACTCATTACCTTCGTATTAGAACCCACAAATGCAAATTTCCCACATTGTAATTCTACTCTCTTTACGTGGGATGTTGTAGGGAAACCCTCACAATCACATGGATAGGCAGCACAACAAATATAGGTTCTCAAATCTCACTGGCTTCATCTCATTGGCTTCTCTTCAATTTTTTGACTATAATTTGGTCATTTCTGTCTCTGATTTCTATAACTCTTAATCCAAACAACTACTTTACTAATTACCACCCCTCACTCTTAGATAACTGCCTAGCCACTTATTTCAAAGGAAGAACAAAGGCGCTCATGTTCTTCCCTCACATCTCCCTAACAATATACCTTCTCCACTACTGGCAAGCTCTGCAAATAGTGTTTAGTTAGAGCTAATCTGCTGAGAGGGCTTCACAGACAATGGGACTATTTATAACTTGTGCTAATTTTCCTTTTCACAATGAAATGATCTCCTTGAGTCAGCAGTTAGTATATCACCCTGTCAATATTAGATCTAAATCCCACTCCAGAAACAGGTACTCATTCTTAGAACTTCTCCTGTATGGAAGAATCCCTTAATTTAGGATGACCAGGTTTAACCTGAGATAAATTTATGCTCACCTCTCCACACAGAAAAAATAACATATTTATCAATTTAAATTTTTATCAATGGGGGGAAGAAAATACTGAGATGGACTTAATTAAAATGTTATTTTCCAACAAGCCTCTTGAACAAAATGAAGTTCTTCATTCACCACTAAACTTTCCTCCTTGACTGAGGTCATGATGGTTCTTTAATGTGTAGGTAAATGATCCCCTTCTGCCATGTGCCTGAGGTAAGTTAGGTGTTAGTAAACTGATAATATACTCTAAAATAAAGAACTACAGAAAATGGGGTAGAAATTTGGAAAGAATGCTAATAGGAATATTCTCAACACTGAGATTTTAAAAGAATACCATATGTTTTTTAGTTTCCTTCCTCTCTTCCTTCCCTTTGAAGCTCCCTCCCTTTCTTTCTTCCTTCCCTCCCTCCCTTTCTTCCTTCCTTCTTTTTTGTTTCTTTAGGTTGAAAGCCAAAAGCAATGCAATGTGGAGAGATAGATTCCAAAACACAGACTGATTATATATATATATATATATTTTTTTTTTTTTATTATAAATTTTTAAAATTTAAATTAAAAATTTTTTTCCATTCTTTTTCAAATTCTTTTCCCATTGAGGTTATTACAGAATATTGAGCAGAGTTCCCTGTGCTATACAGTAGGTTCCTGTTGGTAATCTATTTTAAATATAGCAGTGTCAGTCCCAAACTCCCAGTCTATCCCTCCCCACACTTCCCCCCGGTAACCATAAGTTCATCCTCTAAGTCTGTGAGTCCATTTCTGTTTTGTAGATAAGTTCATTTGCATAACTTTTTTTTTTAGATTCTGCATATAAGTGATATCATATGATATTTGTCTTTGTCTGACTTACTTCACTTAGTATGATAATCTCCAGGTCCATCCATGTTGCTGCAAATGGCAATATTTCATTCTTTTTTATGGCTGAGTAATATTCCATTGTGTATATGTACCACATCTTTTTATCCATTCCTCTGTTGATGGCCATTTAGGTTGCTTCCATGTCTTGGCTATTGTAAACAGTGCTGCAATAAATATTGGGGTGCATGTATACTTTCAAACCATGTTTTTCTGCAGATATATGCCCAGGAGTGGGATTGCTGGGTCATATGGTAGCTCTATTTTTAGTTTTCTAAGGAATCTCTGTACTGTTCTCCATAGTGGCTGTACCAGTTTATATTCCCACCAACAGTGTAGGTGGGTTCCCTTCTCTCCACACCCTCTCCAGTATTTATTATTTGTAGATTTTTTGATGGTGGCCATCCTGACTGGTGTGAGGTGATATCTCATTGTTGTTTTGATTTGCATTTCTCTAATAATCAGTGATTTTGAACATCTTTTTATGTACCTCTTGGCCATTGGGGTCTTCTTTGGAGAAATGTCTATTTAGGTCTTCTGCCCATTGTTTGATTGGGTTGTGTTTTTTTTTTTGATATTGAGCCGCATGAGCTGCTAGTGAATTTTGGAGACTAATCCTTTGTCGGGCGCATCATTTGGAAATATTAAGAACATATATTTTTCTACTCAAACTAAATTGCATTATTATTTAGTATAGTGTTGGGTATCTATCAGTTTAAATTCTATTTGAGTAGAAAACTGTACTTCCCATATGTTCATTTCATGTTTTTTTTCTTTTCACTGTATTCAGGGGAGAATTAAGAATTAGATGTGTGTGTGTGTTTGCGTGTGTTTTTGTTTGTTTACTCTCCTTTTGGCTAGAACCATGATTTCTTTTTTAAATTCTGAGTTTGAATATCTTAAGATGAAACTTTGGCTCCCCATTTTAATACTTGGCCACTACTTTCTAATCTCACACACTGGACCTTTTAACCTGGCCTTTTACCTGGGCCTCAATCTCCTCAGGCTGCTATTTCTGCCTTGACTTTTCCAACTCTAGTTCTATAGTTTCTCCATGGGCAACACCTTTTATATCTATAGCTTGGTCAACTACCTATATATTTACAACCATCCTAGTGCTGTATCTTCATCCTAGATCTCTCCGGCACTAGGCTCATATTTCCAACTTCTTACTAGAGGTTTTGACCCATATGATCACAAAGCACCTCAAATAAAATACATTTAAAACTGAACTCATTGTCTCACCCACAAAATCATTTCCTTGCTTCTTTTCCATTTAAGAGCACTGCCATCACCCAACTGCCCTGGCCAGGGAGCTGAGAAGAAGTCTCAAATGGAAAACATCTGACACTCTTTTCGATATGATCTAAATATACTTAAATTATTATTATTATTATCCTTTTCTCCATCTTCCACAATTAAAGTTTAGACAGGTAACACAGCATGAGAGTCTGATCATACAGCACAACATTTATTTCTGAAATAATTTAGTGCAATCTAATTCCTTGACTCCCATTTCCCACCAATCACCCCCACAGAGTCTGTGCTCCAGGCTCATCAATTTATTACCATTCCATAAATATGCTTTGTTTAGTTTACCATCTTAATCTGCAGATTGCCTTGCTTAAATAATCTCTATGTGGAATCAATCTGATAAAATTAATTAGATGTAGAGAGGGAATTATCAGAAAAATTTTTTCCCTTGGATTTTCCACTTTCTCTGGAAACTCAAAGGTTGCATCTCCATTTGTACTGCAAAAGGCATTTCCCTTTAAGCACAAGGGAGTTATGAGTTAGGTGTCATTCCAGAGAAATTAGGTTTCTGAAAGTCTGATATCTGGATCACCGATTGCCTTTCAGTAAATTTTCTGTAAATTTTTCCTTCCCATTGCTAGTTTTTGAGATCCCAACAAGGATGTCATTTGAGGAAGTTTTCCCATATTCTGGTATTCTATAATTTCTATCATCACACATTTCATACAGTGACACTTTTGCTTGGAAAAAATATTCAGTAGTGTTGGGTATAGCTTTTAGATGTGGAGATTTACCTGTATTAGTCCTACCACTTCATAGCTTAGACCTAAGGTTTCCTTGGGTTTCTTCCATTTCTTCACATTATTTGGGCATTTTGCTCTCATTCCCATTCTCCTATCAGAACAGTGGTTGACTTGATCTCAGTCATTTGTGCTTCAGTATTTAGTTAGCAATGCCTATTTCCTAACAGATGCTTGAAGTGGAGGAAAATATTAACTGGATATCAGTGTTTTCATCCAAGTGTACATGAAGTCCTAGAACCAGAAATACTTGAGAACAGGATTTGTCAGCATCTACTTTCCTCTTTTCTCTCAATTCTCCTTTTCCTTCTTCTGCTCCAAGACTCCCAGGTCCTAGCCACTCCATTCTTTCTTTCTTTTTCTTTTTTTTTTAAAAACTGTTCTTAAATTTATTTATTTATTTATTTATTTATTTATTTATTTATTTATTTTTGGCTGTGGTGGGTCTTCGTTTCTGTGCGAGGGCTTTCTTTGGTTGTGGTGAGCGGGGGCCACTCTTCATCGCGGTGCGTGGGCCTCTCACTGTTGCGGCCTCTCTTGTTGCGGAGAACAGGCTCCAGATGCGCAGGCTCAGTAGTTGTGGCTCACGGGCCCAGTTGCTCCGCGGCATGTGGGATCTTCCCAGACCAGGGCCCGATCCCGTGTCCCCTGCATTGGCAGGCAGATTCTCAACCACTGCGCCACCAGGGAAGCCCCATTCTTTCTTATTATTTCCTAAATCTCCCTGTTATATGATATATTGACAAATAGGTCTCTCCTTCATGTTAACTGTGTGCTCCTTCTGAGCTGTTCTTATGATTCCATTGATCCTTAAGCCTGGGCCTGTGGTGTGGGTACTGGGGAGGAAAGGGCAGATGTATCTTTCACCAAAGTTCTCTGATTCTGTGATGTTGAGGTCAATTGGAGATAAATTTGCCTTTAGATATGAAGTAGTAGGTGTGGAAGAAGTAGGAAAACAGCTTTATTGAAAAGTTTTATTATCTTTTCCAACTTCCCAGTTATTACTCCAAAATCTTGGTTTCTGAAAACAGTAGAGGCCCTGAAATTTAATATTTAACTTCTCTAAAATTTTGAGAATTAAAGTTACGAGACTTCAGCATTTCCATATCCCTATGCCTGGTAACAATCTTTACAAAGTTTTTGTTTCCAGGGGAATATATGTTGAATTAAACAGACCTGAGCCAGAAAATCATATATCTTCTATCTTATTCTCTTATGAGATGTGAATATAAAAATATCCTGTAATATAAAACACCTTTGTTAGGGAAAATTATTTACCTTCAATTGTATAGTAACCCATGTAGTACACAACAGTTAGGGCAGGGTGTTTTCAGTTACCTATAATTGCAGCTTAGAGATGACACCATTTACACTTAATTCTTATCAAAACCTTAGTTATTCAAACAGGATTCATAACAGAAGCCAATATCTTCTGATTCACCAAGGGAGAAATGAGATACTTACCACATCTTTATTATCTGCTATATTTTGCTTTGTATGACCAACTGACCACTGTACTTGTCACACACAACTCCAAGAGGGTGAATAGGAACAAATAGTCTGAAAGGATTTTACCGGCTCTCTGTTTTCAAAAAGAAAATGTACATTCCTTACAGATCCTTATATGTTAATACTTTAAAAATAATAAAAGTATAATACAATTGCAGGAAGATGAAAAAGAGAAGGGAAAAACTACTCATTATATCTCCCACCCTCAACAACTATGGTCATATATATATATTATATATATATATATGTGTGGTTCTCTATATATAATTACATATATATGGTTACATTTATATATTAATGATAACTGATAATTATTGAGGATGATTTTAAACTGATAAATTTCACCAACTGGATAATGAGAATCATTGTGTTTTCCTGTTTGTTATTGTGGATAATATGAGTACATTTTCACTGAGGTTAATGAACTTCTGAAGAAGATGGAATTGGGGCACTCTTGAGGTTCAGTGTTATAGAACTTATTTAATGGAGAGATGTTTAAAATTAGGACTGCTGTTAGAAAAGGGCCATAAGGAGGAATTCACAGTGAAAGAAGAGGAGGTTTGGGCTTGTGGCTTAGGCTCAACACAAGGGCTTATGTGTCATGGGGGTAGGTGGTTTCCTCCTAGGATTGTGCCTGTGACTCTAAGCCCCAATAGACCAATATCCTTGCAGGACAGGTGGGTTAGAAACAAGAATATAGAATCTGTAATTCTGAAAACCCAAACCTGAAGGACCCTTGTGACAAGGCCACCCTGGGCTATTGGGATCAGTTTTCAATACTGACACCATTTAATAGTAATTGAAGCCATGGCAGTGGAAATTACAGGCATGCTGGTGGACTGCTGAGATGCTCCAGGATTCTGTCAACTAGAGGTTTGGAGTCAGTATTGAACTTTAGGCTCCCAATGTTCTTGAATAACTTGAGAGGGTAAACAGGGATAGGACCTCAACAGGAAGATCTTAGATTTCTTGCTAATACGAACATTGGTGGTTCAAGAGATGACTTGGTAAAATGAAAGAGTTAAGATTATAATTGTACTCCAATCCAGTAAAATGAGACATTCCTGTTATGTAAAAATAATCTTATGCACTATCTAGAGGTTTATATTTATTTAAAATTTCACTTTAAGGTATCCTTCAGGGTATGTATTATAAAATATTAGCTTCCCATACAGCAATAAGATAGTTCTTTATGTGCCATTTAATTGATTTCTGTTAGGGCTCAATTTTATGCCGTGAAGTAATCTGGAGTTTAGACCGTCCTTGATTAGAAAAAATGTTCAGCTAGTGACTAGCCCTGTGGCTCTGAGCAAGTCGCTTCACATTTCTAAGGTTGTTTCTTAAACTGAATCAGAGACATAAATCATTCCCTGAGGAAGTTTGCAATCCCAATTACTGTAAAATCACTTTCACTATGTAGAAATAAGAAAAATTCAGCAAAAATGCAAGCTAACATGTGCTTTGGAACTAGCTAATTAACCAAGAGTTTGGGATGTTGAAGTAAGGAGAGCTTGTTGAATTAGGCTAGTAATTTAAAAAGAGGCAATATCCAACGGGCTCAATTCAGAAAAGTTGGTTTCTAGGCCTTGGTTAAAGGCCAAGCTATTCTGGCTTCTGTCAAGCCCTGGGCTGATGGGATACAGCAGAAGGACAGGAATCTATAGAGAAGGCTGGAACCTAGGGTTTCAATTCCCACACAACTTGCTTAGGATTGACTCCCATCTTCTTGCCCTCCCAGCTCCTCCTCCTCTGCACACCAACAAACCTATATAGATAAGTGCACATATGTTCACAGTCCCATACGCATAGAAACCTAGATATATACAGATAC
This sequence comes from Balaenoptera acutorostrata, assembly GCF_949987535.1. Taxonomy (NCBI): domain Eukaryota; kingdom Metazoa; phylum Chordata; class Mammalia; order Artiodactyla; family Balaenopteridae; genus Balaenoptera; species Balaenoptera acutorostrata. Next base: position 10,924,760 of record NC_080072.1, read on the forward strand.
TGAAACACAGACACGGACAGACTTAGACTCACACAGATCTGCTGACAGACAGACTGACAGACACAAAGCAGGCAACGCAAAAATGTCCACATAGTCATGTGCACACAGAACTGAGTACACCTGCATTCCACATTACTTGCATGTACAGAGTTCAGCTTTATTCTGTCTGTAGACTATAGCCCTGATATTGAACATAAATTCCTGGGTATTATAAGTACATAGGGTGTTATTTCCTTCATTGAAGATCAAATCTTGCTATAATAAACTTGATCTTCTAAGGCCTGGGAAAACTGGCCTCAGAGATGCAGGTACCTGGGAAGAACCAAGCTACCTATCATAAGAATATCTTGGTTACAAGGTGCGGCAGGAATTAAATATAATGCTAAGTCACTCAAAGTATATCTATTAATGTTTATAATACATTACATGTGGTTACTTGAGGTTTTGGGTGATCGTAGGTTTAGGAATACAGCCTGTAGTTTGAGCTGTGTATATAGTAGGTGTGTATGCCAAAGAGTAAACTAATGATGAAAGTCACCTCCACATCTTGCATAATACTTACTTTGATAAAGGATTTAAAATGTAATTCTAAATTTGTGATGAAATTTTCATAGCAACCTGGTACTTACCTGTGGCCAAATAGGTTTTGTAGTTAAACCAAATACTAAAAACTCAAGTAATATTAGAAGCAGACCAATCACTGAAGTGCAGACACTGAAGATGTTCAATACTATAGAACAGGTCACCTGGAATAGATAAAAAGAATCAACTGGTCATTGGAAGTTATCCATATGCATCACTGGCAAGTTTATTCAAGTAGATTTATATAAATTCTGATCTTTCCAGAATGGTAAGGTCATTAAAAGATTTTTCAGAATGCCAATTAAGACTGAACTTTTGATGTAGCATTTGTGTATTTATTCCTTCACTGACAAATGACTATTGAATGTCTGTTCTGTGGTATGCAAACTGTTCTCTGCGTGAGTAGATAAAGAGGTAGAAAAGATATGGTCTCTGTACTCAAGGAGCTTTGAGACTAATGAGGAAGACAAACAAGCATATGTTAAATGTGAATAGAATGTATAAAAAAAATAAGGTTAAATATATTGGCAAATCCAGAGTGCCACACAGGGTCAGATTTCCAGAGCATTAATATTCCAGAGTTTGCTATGGTTCATTTTAGAGAGCAGAAAGGGGAGTTGAGAGAATTTTGTTAGAGAGACAGGTGCTATCTAGATAGAGATTTAGGATTTTATCTTGAAAGATAGTGGGGAATTACACTGCTAGATGTGCCTACTTTGTTTTCAGGCCACACTTGTCAGACTATGTACTACAGACAATGCCTGTGTAAGATGTTGCTGCTTATTTACACTTTGTCCATATATGAGGTCAGAGGGGTAATAAGCCATATGATATTCTATTGGAGACATCCTTCTCTTATCCTTATTTCCTTGTTCTCATTTGCACCAGCAGAATTATTTCTATCTCACATGAATTAGATAATGAATATGATAACTTAAACTACTGGATTCTGAAACCTATTTCACTAGATAGAGCATATGTTTATCTAAATTGCTGTTCATTGTTATACAGTGATCTCAGTTTATTCTTTTGGAACAAATCTGCCTTAAAAAAAGACAATCACATCGAAATAAAATGTTCATTAATTCATTTTTATAACCTAAACATCCAAATTATTGTTTAGTAAATTGTAGCATATAAATATAATTCAATCTTTAGAATGATGTATTGATGAATTTTCAATCATATGAACAAATGATGATGCCACAATAATAAGTTTTTGTTTAGAAATTTTTGTTGAGGAAATGCATCTAGGCCACTAGAAGCAGGTGTCTTTGGTGCAGCATGTGGTTTCACTGGCAAAGGCTTGTCTGAATAAGACAAGCAGAGCACTTGTTTTGGTCCCTGGTCTAGGTTGGGGTGGTGTTGGGAATGCACTATAGGAAGAGAGTAAAGGTGTGGAGAAACTGGAACACTCACAGCCTGTGGGTGGGAATGTAATATGGTATAACTGCTTTGGAAAACAGTTTGGCAATTTCTTAAAAAGTTAAATATACATATACCATATGATTCCGGTGTTTACCCAAGAGAGGTGAAAGCATATGTCTATACAAAGACTTGTATGTGAATGTTCATAGTAGCTTTATTTGTATAAGCTCAAAACTGCAAATAGTGCAAATTCCATCAACAGGTGAATGGATAAACAAATTGTGGTATACCCATAGAATGGAATATGACTTAGAAATAAGCAGGAGTTAATTATTGGTATACATGGATGAATTTCAAAATAACCATGCAGAGTAAAAGGAGCCAGACAGGAAAGTATATACTGTATGGTTCCATTCATATAAAACTCTTGAAAATGTATGATTACATTTATGTAGAATTCTAGGAACTGCAGACTAATCTATAGTGACGAGAAACAGGTAAGTGGTTGCCTGGAGAGGAGGAAATGTGGGGAAGTGTGGGGAGGGGTTGGAAGGGGGGATTACAAAGGACAGAAGGAAACTTTTGGGGGTGAGGGCTATGCTCACTTGATTGTATTAATGATCTATCAAATTGTATACTTTAAATATGTGTAGTTTATTGTATATCAATTATACTGCAATAAGCATGTTAAGAAATAAAAAAGAAGAGCTTGAAGGGGCACTGTGTGAAAGACAGATAAAATATGGTGACAAAAAAGTGTGAGGCACAGGACCTGCTACTCCTTGGGACCCTGCCATCTACTACAAAGTTTTTTCATTTTAGTAATGTTTAAATGCAGAATGTATAAATAATATTTAAGAAACATTTTTATATTTTATTACACTACTAAAAATTATTAACTATTAATCTTTATTAAAAAGTTCTAGGCTTTTTTCTAAAACGACTAAAACATTTCAGATAAGGTTTTCCTAACTCTAGTCCAATTTCAGGTTTTGGCTATTATGAATAAAACTGCTATAAACATTTGTGTGCAAGTTTTTGTTTTTTGTTTTTGACGTGTTTTCATTATGCAGCAATTACCTAGGAACGGATTATTGGTTCTTATGGTAGGGTGTATATTTAAATTTACAAGGAACGGCTGCATATTTTTACAAGGTGACTGTGTAATATTATACTTCCAACCGTGATACAAACGGCATAGTTGCTCCACAAACTTGTTAACTTTTGGTGTGGACGGGCTTTTTCATTTTTGTCACTCTAGTGGGGGTGAAGGGTTATCTCCTGCAGCTTTAGTTTGTATTTCCTTTATTACCAATGATGTAGAGCAACCTTTCTTTTGTTTATTGATCATGCATAGATTTAGTGAAGAATCTGCTCAAACCTTTGCTCATTTTAATTGGGTTTTTTGTCCTCTTAATGCTGAACTATAGGGATTTCTTTTATATATTTTGGGTGCAAGTCCTTTGTTAGATACATGAGTTTCATATATTCTCTCCCAGTCTGTGGCTTGTCTTTTAATTTTCTTCATAATGTCATTTATAAATTTATTTATTTTTGGCTGCATTGGGTCTTTGTTGCTATGCATGGGCTTTCTCTAGTTGCAGCGAGCAGGGGCTACTCTTTGTTGCTACGCGTGGGCTTTCTCTAGTTGCAGCGAGCGGGGGCTACAACGCTACTGCGTTGTGGTGCACAGGCTTCTCATTGCGGTGGCCTCTCTTGTTGTGGAGCACAGGCTCTAGACATGTGGGCTTCAGTAGTATGGCACACGTGCTCAGTAGTTGTGGTGCACGGGCTTAGTTGCTACGTGGCATGTGGGATCTTCCCAGACCAGGGCTCGAACCCATGTCCCCTGCATTGGCAGGCGAATTCTTAACCACTGTGCCACCAGGGAAGCCCTACCATACTGTTTTGATGAATATTGCTTTGCAGTATAGTCTGGAGTCAGGGAACATAATACCTTCAGCTCCGTTTTTCTTTCTCAAGATTGCTTTGGCTATTTGGGGTCTTTTGTGTCTCCATACAAATTTTAAGATTTTTTGTTCTTGTTCATAGCATTTCCTTGTTACTTCTTTACTCTCTCTACTATCTGTAGTGATATTTCTTCTTTCATTCCGGATATAGGTTAGTTTGTGTTTTCTCTTATTGTTTTCTTGATCAGTCTTACCAGGGGTTTATCAATTTTATTAATATTTTCAAAGAACAAGTTTTCAACGTTGCTAGTTTTCCCTATTATCTATTTTACTGACATCTTCTCCTACCTTTATTATTTCTTACCTTCTATTTACTTTGTGTTAAATTAGCTCTTTCTTTTTTAGCTTTATAAGTTGGAAATTTAAACAACTGGACTTTAATTCATCTTTTCTAATATATATGTTTAAAGCTGTAAATTTCCCTCAAGCATTGCTTTATTTGTCTCAAAAGTATTAATCTGTAGTGTTATCAATCATTTCAAAATATTTTCTAATTTATCATGATTTCTTTTTATCCAGGGGTTGGTTATTTATTAAAAATCTTGTGTAAATTCCAAATATTTGGATAATTTCTTGGACATATTATAATTGATTTTTAATTTAATTCTATTTCCTTTTGTAAATCTATTCTGTAATATTTCAATCTTATGAAATTTACTGTTACTTTTTCTCTAGTTCAACATGTTGTATCTTGGTGAATATTCTATGTGTACTTTAAAAGAGTATGCTAATATGTATGAAATAGATAACTAATGAGAACCTGCTGTATAGCATGGGGAACTCTACTTAATGCTCTGTGGTGACCTAAATGGGAAGGAAATCCAAAAAAGAAGGGATATATGTATACATATAGCTGATTCACTTTGCTGTACAGCAGAAACTAACACAACATTGTAAACCAACTATACCCCAATTAAAAAAAAAAAAAGAGTATGTATTCTGCAGTAGTCTGTAGTCTTTGTGTGTAGTATTCTATAAAGATCAACTAGATCAAATGTTGTTTCAGTTTTTTACTCCTGCTTTTTGTTCACTTGTTCTATCAGTTACTTAGATGTCAAAATCTATTATGATTGTGGATTTTTCTATTTCTCCTTTTATTTCTTTGGTTTTTGCTTCATTTATCTTAAAGCTCTAATATTAGATACAATGTTTGTGGCATTTATGTATTCTTAATGAATTAACACTTTATTACATTGAAATGTATCTTTTTATTTCTAGTAATATGTCATATTTTGAAGTTTGTTGCTCTGATATGAATATAATCACACCAGTTCCCTATGCTTATGCATATACATCCTTTTCATGTATATATTTTGCTATTCTATTATTTACAATCTATATTTGCCTTTACATTGAAACTGAGCTTCTTAACGATAGCTCATAGTTGGGCATTACTTTATTATCCATTCTGAGAATACTGGACTTTTAATTGGAGTGTTTGTCTATTTACATGTGATATGATTATTCATATGTTTGGGTTGTCCCATTTTTTAAATTCTTTTGTTCTTCTCTGCTTTTTTCTGGGTTAATAAAATAGTTTTTAAACTTTTATTTCCTCTGTGAACTTTTAAAATGCTTAATTTTGCATTATTGTATATCTAGGGTCTACTATATGCATCCTTGATTTATCACATTCTACTCAGAATTAATATTGTACCACTTCATGGAAAATGTAACAAATCCTTGGGAATTCCAATTAGTATATTAATTTAAAATAATATTTTGGATTTGTGCTAACTTAATTTGTATAGTATATCAATCTTTGCTCCAATATACTTCTCTTCCTCCCTTTATTTTCTACCATTATTATTATACAAATTATATCTTTATACAGTATAAGCCTATCAATGCAGCTTATAATTATTGCTTTATTTGTTTTTTAAATCAATTAAAGAAGAAAAGAGTTATAAACAAAAATGCATTTATACTGTCTTTTTAAAATTGATGTATAGTTGAGCATTTATACTGTTTTTTATATTTACTTATGTATTTACCTTTATCATAACTCCTTTTTTTCTGCATGTAAATTCAAGAACTACCTAGGGTCTTTAAATTTCACTCTGAAGGACTCCTATATATATATATATATATATATATATATATATATATATATATATATAGTGGCTGAGGTATGCTACAGACAAATGCTCTAAGTTAAAAAAAAGTCTGGTATTGCTGTAATTTCTCCTTTATTTTTGAAGGACAGTTCGGCTGATAAAGATTTTTTGACATAGTTTTTCCAAAACATTGAAAATGTCATCCCACTACCTCAACCCTCTATGATTTCTAATGAGAAGTCAGCTATAATCTTATTGAGAATCTCTTGTATGTTATAAGTCATTTTTTCTTTTACTGCTTTCATGATTTTCTCTTTATTTTTGAATTTCATCAGTTCAATTATGATGAGTTGACACGTGGATCTTTTCAAGCTTATTCCACTTGGAGTTTATTGAGCACCTTTAACATTTAGATTATTATTTTTCATCAAGTTGGAACGTTTTCTGTCAGTATTTCTTCAAATATGTTTTCTGTCCCTTTTTCTTTCTCTTCTCTTTCAGGGATCTCTATTATATATGTACATTGGTATGCTTGATGGTGTCCTACAGTTTTCTGAGTCTGTGTTCATTTTTCTTCATTTTTTTATCTTTCCGCCTCTCCTATTATATAATCTGTACTGACTTATCTTCAAGTTTTCTGATTCTTTCTTCTGCCAGCTCTACTCTGTTCTTTATTTCCTCTAGTGAATTCTTCATTTATTTAGTGTTTGTCCTTTTTAACTCCAGAGTATCTATTTGGTTCTTTTTATTTATTTTTTTAACAATTTCTCTTTATTGGTATTATCTATTCAGAGAGACATCACTTTTATACTTTCTTTTAATTATTTAAACATTGCTTTCTTTAGTTCTTTGAACATATTTATAACAGATGATTTAATGTCATTGACTATTAAGTCCAAAATCTATGCCTCATTAGGGATATTGGCTGTTGGTTGCTTTTTTTCCTGCATATGTGAAATATGTTTCAGTGTCTTTGCATGTTTTCTATTTTTAAATGGACATTTAACATAATATATTGTAACAAATTTGGTATTAGATTCCCATAATATATTGTAACAAATTTGGTATTAGATTCCTCTGTTCCCTCCAGAATTCATTATTATTGCTATATTTTCAGTTGTTGTTTTCCTTGTTCTTGCTTATTTGTTTAGCGACTTTCCTAAATTTATTCTGTAAATATTTTATTCCTCTTTGTGGGGTCCCTGAATTCTCTATTTTTTAAAAAAGTTCTTTTAAAAAAAAATCCTTATATGTATATGTATGATTGATTCACTTTGTTGTATACCTGAAACTAACACAACACATTATAAATCAACTATACTCCAATAAAAATTTTTAAAAAAATCCTGGCTTCCTAGGGTTACCCCTGGGTCAGTATAATTTAGTGCCAGTTAGTAATCCTTTGCCAAGGGGAACTTGTGTGAGAATACACACCTTAAAACGTCAATCAGTTTACAAGACAGCCTTAGCTTCCACTCTTTGCTTGCCCAGGGTCTCATAGTCAGCCAGAGGTAGCTGAGTGGGTACTTCTACTTTCAGGTCTTTCCTGGACATGTGTACAGTCTTCCACATGTGTACAGTATTTTTGATCTCTAAGAATATGTTGAGGCTTCTTAATGCTCCCTGTGGTTTTCTAGTTATCCAGGATTTTCTTTTAAATTTCTGACCAGGCCTTGGTTCACCCCAACTGGAATCACAGCTTTATGCAGCTGCACTGTTGCCAGTACACTGATATTGTTTCAGAAATTCCCTTGTCATAGGGCTTTATTTGCACTGAGATAAGATCTGTACCTAAACAAATAGCCACAACACCCTGGGGATAGAGATTTTTCAGGTTGCTGCAAGTTAACAAAATACTGACTGTGCCCAGAGAATGATGATTTTAAGAGAACATCAAAGGATGTCAGTTCTCTCAGCTGGCTGCAAGACTAGGCTTTTCATGGCTACTGTGCCAATGAACTGGGGATTGAGAGGGAAATGGGAAGAGCTCCAGGTTAAAACATTGCAGATCTCTCTGTTTTTTGAGGTTCAATAGTGTCTCCTGGATAGACAATTTTCAGTTTTTACTGTGACTGTGGTTAATGTCCAGTGCTCTGAAACCATTAATTTTAGTTTTTTTGCTGGCATCTTCCTTGTTTTCGGGGAGGCTCATTTGAGGATGCCGTGGCTCTGGGTGGGGTGGGTGGGGAGGGTGGGAGCCCAAGCCATGGTCCAGACGGTGGGGGGTGGGAGGGGGTGGAAGAATGGAAGAATGACCTTATGGAGTTGCTTATGCTACCATCCCAGAATTCAATCTCCCAGCATTAATATTCATAGTTACTTTAATTTCTTATCTTTCCATTTCACTACCTGTCCACATAAAACTACAGGAAATCAACTCTTTAAAGGAAATCAACATAATCCAGACTCTACAATATCTTACACATATTGTCCATCATACAATAAAAAGTTCCTTGAAATGTGAAGAAGGAAGTAAAGAAGAGGTAATAACAGATGCTGGATCATTTCAAGAAATCCAAATTTAAGTGTCATAAGCAACATTTTAATTTGCATTAAGTGATTTATCATACAGAAATTTAACTCCATGATTAACTTCGTACATCCTGAATTATTTTTATGGCTAATTAAATATAACAAAGATTTCAGTAATTGGAGTGTATCCTTTTTCTTTTGACAAAAATTCAGTAGAAACTTAAATTTCTTATATCTTGAAAATTTGTCCTCCAAAAATTTGGATAGGTTTCTAGTGACTCAGAGACAATGCTGCTTCTTTATGGACTCCCCTTTTGGCAAACAAAACTTATCTCTAGAGTTGCTACAAACATTCTGACTTACCAAGGACCTTGAACGCCTCTTCTCTAACAACACTGTAAAGACGCCTGAGAGAACAAACTGGAAACAAAAATCACATTTATTAATACCCAGTCATTATTTCTACATATAATAAAGAGTAAGAGAATTCTGAAATGCTGTAACATGAAGAATATCATCTTAATTCTTCAGTGGGTCCACTGAGAAAATCATGGGCTCCTTGAGGTGAATTTATGGGGCAAATTAATGTCAAATTTTACTTAGTTTTTGTCAATCATAATTTATTGAGCCCATAAGGTGAACTGAAAGAAAATGTATCTAGTTGATGAATTTACTACTAGACAGTGTTATATCTTAGTGATATCATATGCAAGTACTTTAATATAATGTTAAAAATATTTTATTAATAGAAAACACCCCATTCAGAAAATACTTAAGTTTCATTTTATATATTTAAATGTATGAATCACATAATGTCTTCAATGAGTAGCTTGTTCTGAGACATTCCATCACTTCCTAAAACTTGTTAGAAAGATGGCAGTTATGGTGTATCAGAAATTTATTTTTTTCATTGGTGCAGCTTTTATGCATGCATGGAAACTTCCTACAGCAGTAAAAAAATTAACTATTCAGTTAGTAGTAGAGGAAAGGAATATTCTTTCCCCAGAAAAATGGGGCCACTAACATGTCAATACTAAATAGCATTTTGGGGTCAGAAGGTTCTGAACTTGAATTCTTTGCACTTTGCTTTCTATGTGACTCAAGAGAAATTACTTAACCTATCATTAAGTTTTTCTGTTTTTCATTGGTAAACTGGGAATAATATTTTCTAACTTGTGTTGTTGTAATATATAGTTACATATGAAGTAATTTGCTGAATTATTTGTAATCAACTTGTTCCTACGGTTTTCACCTATGACTCAAAACCACATTTTCCAGAATTAATTCCTTTTATGGTTTTTGGTTACAGTAGTCTAAGAGAAAATCTCAAGCAATATTTGGAAGGGAGAAGGGAAGCAGAAACTATTATTACTTTTAGGAGGTCATAGTGATCAGACATGGCAAATGTGGCCTCTTTTTGTCTCCCTCTTTTCTGTTATATTTTCATTTTATCTTCCAGAGACAGCAGTTTCCAGACTGATTCATGACCTTCCCTTTGCAATCCCACTCTGGTGGCCCAGAACCCAGGTCTTCTGAGATTTAATTACAACCTCAACTTGTCCACTCATGCTGGTGCCTTAGGCAGGAGCAGTTAGTGATCCTTTTTATGATCCTCTAAGTTTTCTTTCCACATTTTCTCGTCTGCAGGAGCGCCCACATTTCCTCTCTTTCCAGGGAGAGGAAATACAAGCACTTACAGAGGAGAAATCTTTACTTGTTTACGTAATAGAACAAAGACCAGTGTGCCTGGAACATAAAGAGGATCATCACCCCTATAAGACTGCTCTAGGATCAATTGTTATCCTTTAGAAGAGTATGCTGTTTACTGTCTTCCTAACACTTACATTTAGAGATTTTAAAATACTTGCTTGCTTGTTAACTCTTTGTCTCCTCAACTAAGAGAGTGAGGTCTATGAAAGTAGAGGCACTTTTTAACTTAAACTTAGTGTGTATCTTGTTCATTGTTTTATTCAAGTCCCTAGAGCAGTTCTTACAAACAGTGCTGCCCAATATATTTCTTTGCTGAATGAATGAAAATATAATTTAAACAACGTAATTCATTTTAGAAATGAAGTCAAACAAATGTGTGAAAAGCATTTTCAATAGATTCCATGTGTTCTGATTTTCTTCTTCAGAGTTCATCTTCAACCAGTTCTCAGATGGTACAGACCATAAAAAATAGCATCCCATGAAATACCAATCAAGACCCCTTCAGTTTTTTTTTTCACATCTTTATTGGAGTATAATTGCTTTACATTAGTTAGTTTCTGCTGTATAACAAAGTGAATCAGCTATACGTATACATATATCCCCATATCCCTTCCCTCTTGCGTCTCCCTCCCTCCCACCCTCCCTATCCCACCCCTCTAGGTGGTCACAAAGCACCGAGCTGATCTCCCTGTGCTATGTGGCTGCCTCCCACTAGCTATCTAGTTTACATTTGGTAGTGTATGTATGTCATTGCCACTCTCTTGGTGTGTGTGTGTAAATTACAAACTGATTCTAAAATTTATACGGTAAAGTGATGCAAGGATAGCCAAGATAATCTTGAAGAAGAACAAGATGGTAGGATGAACTATATTGATATTAAAACTTATTTAAAGACACAGTAGTTAAGACATTGTAATACCAGCACAATTATAGAAAAATTGGTTCAGAAGTGGATTCAACTCTATGTGGACACTTGATTTATAGAAGCAAAAGAATTTTCTTTCCAATAAATGACACTTTTGAAAATTCATATTGTAAAAACATAAAATTTGATCCTTAATGTATATCACAAACAAAAATAAATTCCAGGTACATTGGAAATCCAAATGCAAAAGGTAAAACAATTTAGATTCTAGTATATAATATAAAAATAACTTCCTGATCTTAGAGCAGAAAAAGATTTATTGAATTGGATATAAAAAGTACTACCCATAGAGGGAAAATTACTACAGTGGGTGACACTGAAATTAAGAAATTATTAAATCAAAAGACATCCTTAAGCCACAGAGTAGAAATGATGTTTAGAACACATATACTGACAAAGGGCTTGTATCCAGAATATATAAAGAATTATATAGCAAATCAGTACAAAACAGAGAGAAAACCCAATTAAAAAATGTGAAGAAACTTGTAGAGGCACTTAAAAAAAGAGGAAGTCAAAATAGCCAATAAACAAAAAGGTTGTCTACCTCATTAGCATCAAGGCAATGCAAACTAAAACTACAAATTTAAAAGCACTAACCAGAATGGCTAAAATTAAGAAAACTGATAATACAAAGTACTGCTGAAGATAGGGAACGACAGTAATTCTCACTGCCTGCTAATGAAGGTGTAAATTGGTAAAACCACTTGGGAAAAGTTTAGCATTATATACTAAAGTTGAGTAGGTGCATAACCTAAGACCTCGCAATTCCATTTTTGTATATATACCTAAAAGCTGTACCTGCATAGGTGCAACTAAAGGCATGTACAAGAAAGTCACTAATAGCCCAAACTGGAAGTACTGTAATACTCCAAACTGGAAGCGACCTAAATGTCCATTCATTAGATTAAATAAGTAAGCTACAGTAGATGAATACAATGGAATATTAATCAGTAATAATAATGAATGAACTACAGCTATATCAATAACAAGGACGGATCTCACAATCATAAGTTGAGCAAAGAAGCCTGATACAAAATTATACATACTGTCTGATTCTACTTATATAAAGTTTAAAAACACATAAGAGTAATCTATGATATTAGAAATCAGGTTAATGGTTAGGATAGGAGGGAGAGGTTATTGATTGGAAGGGATATGAGAGGGACTTCTGAGGTGCTGGAATTTTTTTTTTCTGACCTGGGTGTTGTTACACTGATATATTCACTTTGTGATAATTAAGATGTACAATTGTGATTTTGGAATTTTGTGAATGTATGTTTTATTTAAACATTTAAAAAAATAAAAAGCAGGATAACAATAGCACTTAACTCACAAAAATTCTCTCCAATAGCCTTAGATAATTCAGAGAATTATTATAGAAGCTAATGTACCAAATTCAACTCACTGTCAGCAATTTTCTTCTGGAATTGTCTTATGTTGAGTGGCAAAACTTAGATTTAGTTCTCATTAAAATTTTGATTCAATGTTTTAATAACCCCATGCAAGTGTTAGCAAGTACAATGTCTTCCTACTCATGTTAGAAATAGGTACACAAATAATGCTGGCAACATTATATAAAAGCCAGAACTGGGCTTCCCTGGTGGCGCAGTGGTTGAGAATCCGCCTGCCAATGCAGGGGACACGGGTTCGAGCCCTGGTCTGGGAGGATCCCACATGCCACGGAGCAACTAGGCCCGTGAGCCACAATTACTGAGCCTGCGCATCTGGAGCCTGTGCTCCGCAACAAAAGAGGCCACGATAGTGAGAGGCCCGCGCACCGCGATGAAGAGTGGCCCCCGCTTGCCACAACTAGAGAAAGCCCTCGCACAGAAACGAAGACCCAACACAGCCATAAATAAATAAATAAATAAATAAATAAATAAATATTAAAAAAAAAAAAAAAAAGCCAGAACTACCATTCCTATGAAGAGTTCGTAAAAATAATTAAAAATAAAGAAGGTATTTTGAAGGGATGAGAAATGAACTCATACCAATTAAATATTCTTTTTTTCTTTTTTTTTCAATTAAATAGTCTTGATTGAGAATAACATCTGTATTATTCCCTCAACCAGAAATACCTACAAAGTTCCTTTCTCCCCTCTCTCCTACAATCTGTCTGGCATTTAATAGACTCAAAATATTTTCTTTTGAAGAATAAAAAATTTCTCCTAGTCTGAAGTATAACTTTGGTGAGATTAGGTAACATATTGTTAATTTTTCTTTTGGTAAATAAATATTTCTTGAATAAAACTAAAATATATATTAACAGAGGAAATAGTAGTCTCAGAAAAAGTGTGAGTTAAACAAACAAAAAACTCCAATTAATTTTAAATACTACTTTCAGATGATAAAAATGAATACATGTGACAATTTAACATAATTCACATAATTTACATACATAAATAACATAATTTATAAGATGTAAATTATATAATTTACATAATAGCAACATAGTTTTTAACCAGAATATTACTTGAGATATTAATACAATTGACTTATCTGTTCTTCACTTAGAACCTATATATTTGGCACTTCTAAACTGAATTAAGGCCCTCATTTTTCTTGTCTGAACTGTGGTGGCCTTTTCTCAAATCTAATCTCTTACTATTCAGAGAAAGATGATATTAAAACAATTTAACCATGGCACTGTCCTCAGTCAGAACACTCTTGTTCAGGGCTATCCAATATAAATATAATGCAAGGAATATATGTAATTTTAAGTTTTCCAGTACCACATTAAGAAAATTAATAAGAAATATGTAAAATTAATTTTAATAATATATTTTATATAACCTTACATATCTGAAATACTATCATTTTAACATAGAATCAATATAAAATTATGATATAGTTTACATTCTTTTTGTCCATACTAAGTTTCTTTGAAATCTGGTATGTATTTTATATTCACAGCACTTCTCAGTGCTGTATTTTGAAGGCTTGGTAGACTCATGTAACTACTACTGGCTACTGTACTGGACAGTGCACCTCTAGTCCTTCGTCATATTCTCTTCACTATCTTTACTCTTGTCCTTGGTGATCTCATTCAGTCTCATGGCTTTCAAATATCTACCTGCCAGTAACTCCCAAACTTATATCTTAAGCCTAGCTCTCTCTTCTAAGCTCTAGGTTGTATATCCAAAAGGCTACTTGGTACCTCCAGTTGAGCATTAAATATCTCAAACTCATCATGTTCAAAATAAACTCAGTTTTATCTTCTCTGAAAATCAGCTCTACCTACAGGTTTCCTTATATTGGTTGATGACAGAGAAGTCATTCCTTCTATTAGCTTAAACCAAAACCCTGGAATTATTCTTAATTTCTCTCTTTCTCTTTCCACACCCAGTCCATCAGGATATGCAATTAACTCTACCTCAACATATGTCTAAAATCATGTTACTTTTCATCACCTTCACTACTACCAACATTGATTGAGATTTACCAGGATTTCTTTATACCTTTCTAAAAGGTCTCTTTGGCCCCCTTCATTATCTTTCCAACACAGCAGCCAAAGTGATCTTTTTAAAACATAAGCCAGATTATTTAATTAAGTTCATGAAACACTATAATAACTCTAATTTCGTTTATAATAAAAGCCAAAATCCTTACAATGGCTTGTAAAGTCCTATGTTATCTGTCCCCATTATTTTTCTGACCTCTTTTTTTTTGCCACTCTTTCTCTTTCTCACGCTGCTTCAGCAATACTGGCCATACTTTTTGAGTAACAATGCAGGCACACCAGACTTCGAAGATTTTGTTCTGGATGCTTCCTGTCCCAGAATGTTCTCTCTCCACATGCGGCCCAAACTCTCATTTTTTCAAGTCTTTGCTCAAGTGTACCATGGTAGTTTGAATTATTGGTCACAGGTCTTTACTTCCAGATAATAGCATTATACTTCCATACTCTTGCCATGGTCTCATGGTGGTTGGACTATGCTTCTCTTCCCCTCAACTAAAGACTGCCATTTTATTTGCTTTGGCTGGGATGTTAGTAGACATAAGCCAAGCAAAGGCTTGAAATGTTCTTGTGTCATCAGTCTTGCCCTCTTGTGTTCCTGCCTTTCATTGTGAGAAAAATATGCTTTCAGTAGCCACTAGTCTAAGGAGGATAAGATACATATGGAACAGATCTGTACCTGACCTGTAGCTTGAAGCCAAGTCTGGCTACTCCCAGTCTAGATCAGCTGAATCTCTGCCAACTTACAGATGCGTGAGCAAGAAGTATTATAAATATTAGTAGCTGTATGCCACTAGGTTTTGTGGTGGTTTGTTATAAAATAATAGGTTATCAGTAGTAATTTTTTCAATGAGGCCTACCTAAACCATTCAATTTAAAATGATAACCCATATCCCTTTGCTACTTTCCCAGAAATTCCATTCCGTCTCACCCTACCCAACTTTTTCTTTCTTTGTTTTTGTTTTTGTTTTTTTACTTCTATAGTTCCATCATCTTCTAACATACTACCCCTTGCTAGAAAAAAGCTCCATAAGGGCTGGGATCTTTGCTTTGTTTACTGATATATTTCATATACCTAGAACAGGCACCTGACACACAGTGGGTACTCAGTAAGTATTGGTTGAATGACCAAATTTCAAATGTATTATTATTATTATTAAGAGCTTCACTCAGCGTTTTGTGGGGACAATGGTGTATCACTCACCATACATCAGACATAATAAAATTTACTTTAGAAATTTCTATTCAATTCTACCAAATGTTTCTTGGACCAATAGTACAAAAAGATTTCATTTTTATTTCCCTGCACAAGTTCTATATATCCCACTATTTCCATGGCAATTATGTTCTCTCATCTTGCTTTCCCCACTGGAAAAATAAATGCCCTATGGTAGTGGAACAGTCACTACCATTTTCTGTTTTCCCAAAATGCCCCTTGCTCATCTTACCTCTATTCTCCATATCTAAGAGCATGTAAAAAGTGGATCTTTAACAAAATAGACTCTTATTATAGAATAATATTACTGGTAAGAATCTTTTTTCCATATTGATATAAGCCTATCAACTAGATATAAGAATGAGTTTCTTGAAAACAAGTATTGTGCATTTTTAGTGTTCTACCTCTGGTATGCTACGGGGCTCAGAAACAGCCATTAAATGTAACGAATAAATTAATGAATAAAAATCAAGGAGTCCGCATGGCGCAAGTAAGAAGCCCGCATGCCACAACTAAGAGTCCACATGCTGCAACTAAGAGTCCTTATGCCACAACTAAGACCCAGTGCAGCCAAAACAAACAAATGAACAAATATTTTTTAAAAAAATCAAGGAGTAGATT
The DNA here is from genome assembly GCF_949987535.1 of Balaenoptera acutorostrata. Lineage (NCBI taxonomy): Eukaryota > Metazoa > Chordata > Mammalia > Artiodactyla > Balaenopteridae > Balaenoptera > Balaenoptera acutorostrata. The sequence continues at coordinate 10,941,138 of NC_080072.1, forward strand.
ATTTACTCACAAACGAAGAAGCCCAAAATGGGTATCCTGATAGTACTGCAACAGGAATATATGATTTTCCAAATGCTGTAACCTGTGTGGTTAACAAATATATCCAGAGCAGTCCCAGGGAATGAAGAAATAGACCATTCATTATTTGCAAGGCCTGAGAGAAAAGAACACCATTCATTACTTACTATTCCAGTCCAACCTCTGAAAGGAACACACATCAAGAAAAAGCCAAGGTGGAGAGGGGAAGTTACAACCTAACAGAATTTTAGGATTTTCAACATTTAACTCAGATGAGGAGGCTTTGTTATTACTGCAGAGCAGTTTGTGGTTACAATGACTATTTACATGTCCAATAAAATTGTACTAAGAGCCTGTTTATCTACTTGGTTCAAGAGGTCATATGGCATGAGCCTTGGAGACCTGAAAGAATTGATCTCCCTCAATACTCTATGTGGTCAACAATCCTTACCTGCAGATACAGCTCTTATGTTTATTTATAGACTACTAGACTTGGTATTTCTTTTTTTTTTTTTTTTTTTTTAAAGAAATTCACGTTATTTATTTATTTATTTATTTATTTATGACTGTGTTGAGTCTTCGTTTCTGTGCGAGGGCTTTCTCTAGTTGCGGCAAGTGGGGACCACTCTTCATCGCGGTGCGCGGGCCTCTCACCATCGCGGCCTCTCTTGTTGCGGAGCACAGGCTCCAGACGCGCAGGCTCAGTAATTGTGGCTCACGGGCTTAGTTGCTCCGTGGCATGTGGGATCTTCCCAGACCAGGGCTCGAACCCGTGTCCCCTGCATTGGCAGGCAGATTCTCAACCACTGCGCCACCAGGGAAGCCCCTAGACTTGGTATTTCTGACCTTACTTGTCTTTCTCTCATTGTCCCAAAACTGGGATTTGGACTTTGATTCCTTCTGTTCTGCCCACCCCCATGCCCACTTGTAACTGTGGTTTATATCAGAGTCCTGGGCTCTGTATAAATAAGACCTAAAGAAAGATAGTGAAGCCTTGTGTTACCTGGTTTTCTATAGGTCTTCCAAGGGACCATTACCCGGTGTGGGGATTGTGGATAATTTCTGCCCACTGAAGTCAGGCCAACTATGATATTTCTAAGCCAATGGAGAAGGATAATTCTAAGCTTGCTATGTATAGCTCCCTAACATCTCTCTGTAGGGTCTTTCAGTTGGTTTTCAGACAGATGTTTCTCAGGTGCCCCTCCTTCTGCCGCAGCTGAATAAGCCATCCCTCCCAGCTCCTGTTCATTCCCCAAACATAGGAGTTAAGCTTGAAAAAAACTGAAGGAGTTATACTGGAGTTCAGAACCTAGAATCTCTTGCCTTACTGCAACTCATATTTCCAGGATGCCTAAGGACACTGACATCCTTTTTCTCACAGATCGTCTATTCTGTTCTGGTATGTGATTATGAGGAGAGCCAAGAAGTGGCTAGTTGGTGGGATACTTCCCTCACTTGGAGAGTACTCTGACCGCTAGGCAACACAAAACTGTGCATTTAGTGGCACTTCTGGCAGGCCGTGGCAGGAGGAGGTGGCAAGGGGACATTGGAGTAGATAGGACTTTTCACACTACTGCAGTGGTGTAGAGTTTAAGCTCCTTGCTGGACTTGGAATACACTGACGTTTTCTAAAGTCTGAGTTTAGAAGATTGCAGGATTTTAAAAAACTTTTATTTTTAAATAATGATAGATTTACAGGAGTTTGCAAAAATAGTACAGAGAGGTCCTGCATATCCTGAACCTGGATTCTCCCAATGGTTATATCTAATGTAACTGTAGTATGGTATCAGAATGAGGAAATAAAGCTTGGTATGATATGTGCTTATAGTTATGTGCCATTTGGTCACATGTGTATTTCTGTGTACCCACCACTGTAATCAAGATACAGAACTTTTTAATCACTACAAAGATATCCTTCATCCTACACCTCTATAGTCACTCTCCCTCCAATTTCCTTAATCACTGGAAGTGACTAATATGTTTTTCATCTCTACACTTTTGTCATTATGAGAATGTTATGTTGAATGTTGAATAATTCAGTATGTAACTTTTGAGATTGACTTTTTTTCATTCAGCTCAATGCCCTTGAGATCCATCCAAGTTGTTGTGTGTCTCTGTGTACTTTCTTTTCATTTCTGAGTAGTATTCCACGGAATGGATGGTGACAGTTTGTTTAATTATTCACTTATTGAGGGACATTTTGATAATTTCCAGATTTGGGTCTATTACAAATAAAGCTATTGTCTTCTTCTTTTGTATTGTCTTTGGTTTTGGCATCAGAGTAATACTGGCCTATTCAAATAACTTGAGAAATGTTCCCTCCCCTTTTATTTTCTGAAAGAGATTATGAAGAACTGGTGTTAAGTATTCTTAAAATATTTGGTAGAATTCTTTAGTGAAATCATTCAGGGCTGGAGATTTCCTTTTTAGGAGTTTTAAAATTACAAATTTAGGGCTTCCCTGGTGGCGCAGTGGTTGGGAGTCTGCCTGCCAATGCAGGGGACACGGGTTCGAGCCCTGGTCTGAGAGGATCCCACATGCCGCGGAGCAACTGGGCCCGTGAGCCACAATTACTGAGCCTGCGCGTCTAGAGGCTGTGCTCCGCGACAGGAGAGGCTGCGATGGTGGGAGGCCCGCGCACCGCGATGAAGATGGCCCCCGCTTGCCACAATTAGGGAGAGCCCTCACACAGAAACGAAGACCCAACACAGCCATAAATAAATAAATAAATAAATTTTAAAAAAATTACAAATTTAAGAGCATGGGAAATCTTTCCATTACTTTGTATCATTTTCAGTTTCCTTCATCAATGTTTTATAGTTTTCAGAGTATAGGTCTTTCACTTCCTTGGTTAATTTTAGTCCTAGATATTATATTCTTTTTGATGTAATTTTAAATGGAGTTGTTTTTTTCTTTCTTTTTTTGATAGTTCATTATTAGTGTACAGAAAAGAAAAGATTTCTGTATGTTAATCTCGTATCCTGCAACTTTGCTGAACCCATTTAGTAGTTTCAATAGTTTTGGGGTGGAGATTTAGGGTTTTCTATATATAGCATCATGTCATCTGCAAATAGTGGCAGTCTTATTTCTTCCCTTCCAGTTTGGGTGCCTTTTCTTTCTTTTTCTTGTCTGACTGCTGTGGCTAGGACTTCCAATACCATGTTAAATAGAAGTGGTAAAAGTGGGCATCCTTGTCTTTTCCTGATTTTAGAGGAGAAGCTTTTAGCTTTTCACCATTGAGTATGATGTTAGCTGTGGGTTTGTCATAAATGGCCTTTATTATGTTCACTTATGTTCTCTTTATACCCATTTTTTTTTATTAATTAATTTATTTTTGGCTGTGTTGGGTCTTCATTTCTGTGCGAGGGCTTTCTCTAGTTGTGGCAAGCAGGGGCCACTCTTCATCACGGTGCGCGGGCCTCTCACTATCGCGGCCTCTCTTGTTGCGGAGCACAGGCTCCAGACACGCAGGCTCAGTAGTTGTGGCTCACGGGCCCAGTTGCTCCACGGCATGTGGGATCTTCCCAGACCTGGGCTCGAACCCGTGTCCCCTGCATTGGCAGGCAGATTCTCAACCACTGCGCCACCAGGGAAGCCCTTTATACCCATTTTGATGAAAGTTTTTTTATCATGAATGGATGTTGAATGTTGTCAAATGATTTTTCTGTGTATATTGAGACAATCATGTGATTTTTTATCCTTCTTTAAAATGTGGTGAATCACATTGATTGACTGGTGGATATTAAACCATCCTTGCATCCCTGGAATACATCCCACTTGATCGTGGTGTGTGATCCTCCCACAACTGTGCTCTCTCCTTGGCAGCAGCAGCCTTTGCCCTAGTGGGGAGCAGTGCAAGAGGAGCCAGAGTGGGGCACTTGGCTCATATTAGAGCATATACTGAGGCAGTCTGTATACTGGGAAACCAGTCAGAGTTCCAGGCAGCTTCAATCTGCTTCCTCTGCCTTTTTTCATGAGTAAGCAAGTGTGTGCACACCCTTCATGAGCAGAGTATAGATTTCTTAGCACTCCACTGTCAGTCTGGAGCTGGTTTTCAAATCTGCTAAGGGGACTTGTCCTCCTAGTGTTGGACTCCAGGTTTTGGGGTACACAATACATGTTTTGAACTGCTCATTCCCCAGAGAGGATCTCTGAGCTTGTGTGATCCCCTTCCTCTCTGTGTCAACATCCTAGGGGCATGGATCCTGACCTGACTGCTTCTCTTACCTTCTTACCCTACTTTGTGTGGTTCTTTCTTATAGCTTTGGCTGTATAAGAGCCTTTCTGCCAGTCTTCATTTTGTTTTCAATGATAATTACTCCACATGCAGATGTATTTTTGATGTGGTTTTGGGGGGACAAGAGTTCTATGTACTTCTACTCTGCCATCTTGATCTCCTCTCACATTGTGTAATTTTTTTTTTTGAATTTTTGAATTCTATTTTTTTTATTTTTTATACAGCAGGTTCTTATTAGTTATCCATTTTATACATATTAGTATATATATGTCAATCACATTGTGTAATTTTTATTGTTACACTTCAAGTTTACTGATTCTTTCCTCTGCTTGTCCATATTCTTGTTGAACTCATCCAGTGAATTTTTTCCAGTTATTGTATTTTTCAGTTATAAAATTTCCATTTGGCTTTCTCTACCTCTTCCATTTCTTTTCTTAGACTTTCTGTTTTTAAACTTGTTTTAAGCATGTTCATAATTGCTTGTTGTAACATTTTTCCAACAGCTACTTAAAAATTCTTGTCAGATAATTCTAACATCTGTGTAATCCTGGCGTTGGCATCTATTCACTGTCTTTTCTCATGCAAGTTGAGATTTTCCTGGTTCTTTTTTGGATGAGTGATTTCTAATTGTATCCCAGACATTTTGTGTACTGTGTTATGAAACTCAAGATACTACTTAAGGTCAGCAGGATGGCAGATTAGGAAGTTCTAGGCTCTTGATTCCCCATGAAAATATCAAGTAAAAAACAACAGGCTGACTAAAATAGCTTTCTGAGAGTTCAACACTTTTTCATGATAAGAACACACAACAAATAGAATAGAAAAAAGTTACCTCAACATAATAAAGACTGTGTATGAAAGGCCTATAACTAATTTCACACTCAATGGTGAAAGACTGAAAACTTTTCTTTTAAGACAAGGAACAAGACAAGGATGCCCACTTTTGCTATTTCTATTCAACATAGTACTGGAAGATCTAGCCAGAGCAATTCAGCAAGAAAAAGAAATAAAAGGCACCTGAATTGGAAAGAAGCCAAATGATCTCTGTTTGCAGTTATGATTGTGTATGTAGAAAAACCTAAAGATACCACAAAAAATGTTAGAACTTACAAATGAATTCAGCAAGGTTGCAGGATACAAAGTCAACATATAAATATCATCAGTTGTGTTTCTGTGCACTAGTAATTACCAATCAGAAAAATAAATTAATAAAGCATTTCCATTTACAATAGCATCAAAAAAAATAAAATACTTGGGAATAAATTTAACCAAGGAAGTGAAAGACTTGTACACTGAAAACTACAAAACAGTGCTGAAAAAAAATTAAAGAAGATACTAATAAATGGAAAAATAGCCCATGTTCATAAATTGGAAGACTTAACACTGTTAAGATGTCAGTACTACCCAAAGTGATCTACAAAGTCAATGCAGCACTTATCAAAATCTCAAAAAATTTTTTTCAGAAACAGTAAAATAAATCCTAAAATTCATGTGAAATCTCAAGTGACTCTGAATCATCAAAACAATCTTGAAAAAGAACAGAGTTGGCAGTCTCACACTTCCTGATTTCAAAACTTACCTCAAAGGTATAAAATCAAAACATTGTTAACATTAAAAAGATAATAAAGGAATACTATGAACAACTTTACGCCCACAAATTTGATAACTCATATTGAATAGACCACCTCCTTGAAAGACACAATTTGATAAACTCACACAGGAAGAAACAGAAAATATGAAAAGGTAATGTCTATAAAAGAATTTTAATCAGTAATTAATAACCTTCCAAAACAGAAAGCACCAGGCCCAAATGGGTTCACTGGTGAATTCTAGCAAACATTTAAGGAAGAAATTATACCAACTGTCTGTTATCTTTTTCAGAGGAAAGAAGCAGAGGGAATAGTTCCTAACTCATTCTACGAGACCAGCATTACCCTAATACCAAAGCCAGAGAAAGATATTACAAGAAAAGTATGCACCAAGATCTCCCATGAACACAGATGCAAAAATTCTCAACAAAATATTATAAAATTGAATAAAAAATGTGTAAAAAGAATTATACACCACAACCAGGTAGACCTGGTTTTATCCCAGGTATGGAAGGCTGGTTCAATATTCTAAAATCATTCAATGAGATTCATCACATAAATAGGCTAAAAAAGAAAAATCACATGATCATATAAATAGATGCAGAAAAGGAATTTGAAAAAATCCAATTACCATTCATGATAAAAACTCTCAGTAAACTAGGAATAGAGGGGAACTTCCTCAACTTGATAAAGAATACCTACCAAAAAAACCACAGCTAATATCATACTTAATTGTGAGAAACTCAAAGCTTTCCCACTGAAATCAGGTAAAAGGCAAGGATGTCCCTTCTCACCACTTCATTACAATATCATACTGGAAGTTTTACCTAATGCAATAAGACAAGAGAATCCAGAAGAATTGACAGAAAAACTACGGACACTAATAAGTGATTATAGCAAGATTGCAGGATACAAGGTTAAAAGAAAAAGACAATTTCTTTCCACTGGCACTGAACAAGTGGAATTTGAAATTAAAAACACAATATAACTTACATTAGCACTCAAACAAATGTAATACTTAGGTATAAATCTAACAAAATATGAACAAGATCTATATGAGGAAAACTATGGAACTCTGACAAATGAAAGCAAATGAGAACTAAATAAACTGAGAGATATTCTATGTTCATGGGTAGGAAGATTCAATATTGTCAAGATGTCAGTTCTTCACAACTTGATCTATAGATTCAAGGCAATTCCGATAAAAATCCCAGCAAGTTATTTTGTGGATATCAACAAACCGATTCTAAAGTTTATATGGAGAGGCTAATAACCCAGAATCCCTAACACAATATTGAAGGAGTAGAATATTCAGAGGACTGGCAGTACTTGACTTTAAGACTTAGTATAAAACTATAGTAATAAAGACAGTGTGGTTTTGGCAAAAGCATAGAAAATAAATCAATGGAACAGAATAGAGAACCCAGAAATAAACCCACACAAATATAGTCAACAGATCTTTCACAAAGGAGCAAAGACAACTCAATAGAGCAAAGTTAGTCTTTTCAGCAAATGGTGCTGGAACAACTGGACATGCACTGCAAAAAAATTAATCTAGTCACAGAATTTACACCCTTCATAAAAATTAACTCAAAATGGATCACAGACCTACATGTAAAACATCAAATTATAAAACTCCTAGAAGATAACACAGGCAAAAACCTAGATGAATTAGGTATGCTGATGACTTTTTAGATACAACACCAAAGGTATGACACATGAAAGAAATAACTGATAAGTGGCACTTCATTAAAAGTTAAAACTTCTGCTCTGTAAAAGACAATGTCAAGAGGATGAAGAGACAAGCCACAGACTAGGAGTAAACACTTGCAAAAGACACATCTGATAAAGGACTGTTATCCAAAATATACAAAGAATTCTTAAAACTCAACAGTAAGAAAATAAACAACCCAATTAAAAAATAAGCAGAAGATCTGAAGAGACATCTCATCAAAGAAGATAAACAGATGGTCAATAAGCATATGAAAAGATGTTCCACATTATATGTCTTAAGGAAACAAAAATTAACACAACAGTGAGATACAACTACACACCTATTAGAATGGCCAAAATCCAGAACATTGACAATACCAAATGCTGATGAGGATGTGGAGCAACAGGAACTCCCATTCGTTGCTGGAGGGAATGCAGAATGGTATAGGCACTTTGGAAGACAGTTTGGTGGTTTCTTATAAAACTAAACACACTCTTACCATATGATCTAGCAATTGCATTCTTTGGTATCTACCCAAATGAGTTGAAAACTTATGTCCACACAAAAACACAGATGTTTTTAGCAGCTTTATTCATAACTGCCCAAACTTGGAAGCAACCAAGATGTCCTTCAGTAGGTGAATGGATAAATAAACTGAGGTACATCCAGACAATGGAATATTATTTAGCACTAAATAGAAATGAACTATCAGGGCATGAAAACATGGAGGAAACTTAAATGTATATTACTAAGTGAAAGAAGCCAGTGTGAAAAATCTACATACTGTTTGATTACAAGTATATGACATTCTAGAAATGGCAAAATTACAGAGACGATAAAAATTTCAGTGATTGACAGGGGTTGGGTGGTGGTGGTGGTGGTGGAGGATGACTAGGTGATGCTCAGAGGACTTTTAGGAGAGTGAAAAGTACCATGTGTGATATCATATAGATGGATACATGTCCTCATACATTTGTCAAAACCTACAGAATGTACAACACCAAGAGTAAATCGCAATATAAACTATGGACTTTGGGTGATTATAATGTGCCAATGTAAGGTTCATCAATCATAAAAAATATACCACCCTGGTGAGGGATGTTGATAATGAGGAAGGCTATTCATTTTGGGGGCAGGGTGTGTATGGGAAGTATCTGTACCTTTCCTTCAACTTTGCTGTGCATCTAAACCTACTTTTAAAAAATTAAAGTTTTAATTAAAAAAAACCAAACAGAATGAAACAAACAAAAAACCCAATGTGGTACTGATATAAAGATGATCATATATACCAATGGAATAGAATGAGACATCAGAGATAAACCCTCACATATATGGCTAAATGGTTTTCGTCAAGGGTGACAAGACCGTTCAATGGGGAATAACAATCGTTTCAAGAAATAATGCTGGGAAAACTGAGTATCCACATACAAAACAATGAAGTTAGACCTTTACCTTACATCATATGCTTAAATTAACTCAAAATGGATCTAAGACCTAAATGTAGGACCTAATACTATCAAACTCTGTAGTGTAAATGCCTGACATTAAGCTTTTTGATTATAATATAAATGTTTGACATTAAGCTTTTGATTGCTCAGGTATCCATTTCAAAGACATCCCTCTCAAATAAACATATTGCAACTGTATTGACATAGCATCTAACAAAACAACCAGATTAGGAACCAGGCCACCTCCACCTATGAAATTCTCCTTTTAGAAAGCCTTGGGTAACCTAGAAAACTGACTGCATGAGAGACACATCTTCTCCCTTCTCATGCCCTAATTCCTGCTGTTATGCTTTAAATTCACCAATAGTAGTGAACTCATGAAACACTAGACATTCTACCCTAGGGCTCTAATGAGGCAGAGCCCCAGGTCCATGCTCCCTCCCTCTGTCTCCACCCACAACTTCACTGTGTGGCTCCAAGGCTTGCTCTGTATCCTCCAGGACCTGTGAGTAATAAATCTTGTTCTTAAAAGTTCCCTGATGGTTTCTTGCTGAAGTGTGCCCTGTGATCATAAGAACCGCAAGGGGTGGTCCAGCTACAACATGGGGCCCAGTGGGGATGGGGTGGGGAATGTCTGTGGGGCTCACTATGAGTAAATCTGGGCCCAGACATTGTCTCAGATATTCCCAGCTAAGAATATAACTATCAATAGGCTGGGACAACACAACATTCTTAGTAGAAGATATAGGAGAAAAGTTTCATGCTACTAGATTTGGCAATGACTTTTTTGCATATGAGATTAAACGCACAGGCAACAAAAGGAAAAACAATAAATTGAACTACATCAAAATTTAAAACTTCTGTGCATCAAAGGACATAGAGTAAAAGGCAACCCACAGAACTGTATAAAAATTTTCAAGTCATATATCTGATAAGGAGTAAATATCCGGAAAACATAAAGAACTCCTAGCATTCAACGACAACAAAAACATACAACCCAATTAAGAAATGGGCAAAGGACTTGACATTTGTCTAATGAAGATATACGAATGGCCAATAAGTACATGAAGTGATGCTCAATATAACTAATCATTAGGGAAATGTTTATCAAAACCACAATGAGATATTACTTTACACTTATTAGGATGACTACCATCAAAAAAGCAGAATACAACAAGTGTTAGAGAAGACATGAAGAAATTGGACCATTCATGCACTGTTGGTGGGATTGTAAAATGGTACTGCTGCTATGGAAACAGTTTGGCAGTTTCTCAAAGGTTAAACATAGAACTACCAATTGACCAAGCAATTCCATTCCTAGGTATATGTATAAAAGAATTGAAAGCGGGGACTTGAAGAGATCTTTGTATACCTATGTCCATAGCAGCATTATCTGCAATAGCCAAATGTGGAAGCAACCCAAGTGTCCACTGACGGATGAATGGATAAATAAAATGTGGTTATATACACAATGGTGTATTTTTCAACCTTGAAAAGGAAGGACATTCTGACATATATTACAACATGGTTGAACCTTGAAGACATTATGTTCCCTGAGCTAATCACAAAAGGGCAAGTGTTGCACGATTCCACTTATCTAGGCACTACAGTAGTCAAATTTATAGAGACAGAGAGAATGGTGGTTGCTAGGGGCTGCGGGGACGGGGGAATGGGGGAGTTATTGCTTAATAGGTATAGAGTTTTAGCTTGTAAGATGAAAAGAATTCTGTGGATGGATGGTGGTGATGATAGCACAACAATGTGGATGTACTTAATGCCCCTGAACTGTACACTTAAAAATCGTTTTTGATGGTAAATGTTATGTTATGTGTATTTTAGTACAATTAAAAATATGTATTACTTAAATCTTCTTTTTCAGCAAATCTTCTCTGATACTCTGCTGCCAAGGGCACGGGGGCAGCCTTGATACTACTGGGTGGGGTAGATTCCCCACTCAGCCTCCATTGACACTGGTGGGTGGGGGAGGAAGAGGGGCACCTTACTTAGGGTTCACCACTAGGTGACACCCTCATGGCTCTGTGGGATAGGATCACCACATTACTGCTCCCCCATGTAGCCTATACTGACACTGGGGAGGCTGGGGAAGGGTGCTCATTTCTGCTGAGAGATGATGAAAGTCTCAGCCTCCCACCTAGCTGTCTCTGGCACCACCCTGGGGAAGGGGAGGGCTGTCTTGTTTATAGCCAGGTAATGGTGGAAGTCTAGGTTCCTACATGGCCTTTGTCTATGGAGGTGGGGGCCATAGTTTTTCCTGTGGTGTTTGGGTAGAGTAGGTCAGTTACTGTCTGAAAGTCTTCCTCGATCTATGGCTGAGAAAATAGGGTTTTCTTGGTTTTGTTTTTATTTTTTTTTGTCTGTGCTTAATAGTATTTTTGGGTTATAGGCTTCCTAAGCACCCAGTTCAGGATATTTGAAGAAAAACAAACAAATAAACAAACAAACAAAAAAACCTCAGGAAACTCAGCACCAGGTCCTTCTTTGGATTCCAAGGTCCCTAGCTCTTCTGCCTCCTCTGTACCTTTCAGTCTCCTTATATTTATCCAAAGTTTTAGCTGTAATTAGTGGTAGGAATAGGGAGAAATGTGTCTACCTTATCTTGTCCAAAATTGCAAAGTAGAATGTTTTCTTGACTGAAATGAGACCTAAACCCTCGGATAATGGTCGATATCATTAGAAGGACAGTAATGTGGCCAGTAACAGACATATTCTCAGAAACACTTTATTCCTTCTCAATACCCAGATCAGATTAGTGGAGAAGCAGGTTAGGAATCCAGGTCTTTAACACCATAAAATTGGGAATGAGGAGAGGAAACTTTGGGTTCACTGCTTGCTTTATATAAGGCTCTTAGTACAATTCTTGTAGAGGATCAGGTAGATCTTAAATAAGGGAAGGCAATAATAGACTTGAGATGTTGGGAATATTCCTGGACCAAGCTTTAATCCTGTTGGTTTAATTCCTAATCTGGCTCCATCATCCAACAATATGAGTGGCTAATGCAAAAGGATATAACCTGCTAGATTTCATGGGAGTTGATTGGGAAAACAGTGCCATGTCTGGGGAATGATGTCCAGAACATAGTGCCATTATGATGATTGTCCACAAAGCTCTATGGTCTGCAGCTTCTCCTGAATATAGTTCCCACAATCTGACCACCTCATTTGGGACCATGTCATCATCAGCTCAGCTTAAAATAATTTATAGATGCCAAAAAGGGATGTTATACCCATTTCCAGACTCAATATATTTGCTGGGAGTATTACTAGGTTGTAGTGGTTTTGGGGTATTTAAATGTAGCTGATAGATTCATAATTTTTGCTTTATTTAACTTTAGCCTGACATATAGTTGATACTTTCAGGCAGCATGTAGAGAATGCAGATATTATTATATAACCATTTCAGGACACTTTAATTACCTCTCTTTAATTTGGGGAGGTCATACTAGAGGTGGTTAAAGTCTTCTCCTTTTTATATTTAGAAATTGCAACACTGTAGTCATTTATTCACTCAAGTAGCCTTTAGTTCTTACCCCCAACATTCTTGTTTCCTCTCTTATCCACACACGATTTCGTGGCATTTTTCACTAAGATACAATAGAGAAATGAAAAGATAAATGTTTCTTTTCTATAGGAAAATATGGAAACAAATAAATATTATGTTCTTGGGTAAGGTACTTAAAATGGAGGGAAATCTAATCCTAGAGCTGCTAATTTTTCATGGCTTCATATTCCCCTGAGAGATGTTTTTCATCAAACCATCAATATTACTATCTTGAAAAATCCAATAACTAGTTCTCAAGTAGTTTTGTTCATGTGACAACCTTAAATTGGACTGCAGTAAATAGTATATGGTGGCTGCTCGCATCCATCAGTCCCTCTAGAAATCACCCATATTCAGAAAACTTCGACTTTTTCTTGCTATGGTTTATTCTCTTACTCCATATTGTTTTCTTCCAACTAAAGTCCGGTGCAGGTACACCTGACTGACAGAACACGTATGTCTACATCAGCTGCACAGGAGGCTAAAAAGTAAAGTGCTATATATTCTACTTTGTAAAGGTGGGCTTCACAAGTTGGGGACCCTATGAAAATGTAGGAGAGGTATTCAACAGATAAGACAATTAAAACTCACAGATAGCTATCATTAAAGCTGTGGATAACCTTTGGGATTTCTGTATAACTCATTTCAGTTATCCTTAGACTCCATATTTAATATCCATGAGAATTTTTCCTTAGTCCTAGCTAGCTGGGTCAAAGGTGAACATCTGACTCAAAGTGGGATCATAATATACTCTTTCCCAGGTTGTTTAGGCTGATTTCTTGATGGAAAGATGTAAAACCTTGGGAGCAGTGGTGTTGCCATGCTCTACCCTAATGGACAGAGTTGTAGAGAAAGTGAGTTTGGAGAGTGAGAAAAATAGAGAGGACACCCAGAGAAAAGAAGAGATGAGAAGTAGAAGAACTTGCTGAGTTTCTGATGGCTTTCAATTTTCTAGTTCCAATTTCTTTTGGAAACCTGGCTAACTTCTTGCCCTTACATTATATAATCATATCTGTTCACGTATTATAACAAATATACCTTCATTTTGCTAAAACTAGTAAGAGATAGCTTCTGTTTCTTGCAACCAAAATGTCTTTTTAAAAAATTCGCTTTGTCTTCTAACTTTTCTCACATGGCAGTCTACTCTCACAATCTACTCTCCTGAATCTCCAATGTCTGGCTCTTTTTATTTTTTCCCAACCTCTTCTTTATAGCCATATCTGAAATTTAAGACTTTGTCTTTAAATTCTTCACTAATAAACTTTTCCTTCCATTTACTGGAACTCTTAAGGTTTGAGTTCTCTAAGCAGGCCTGTCGATGCTTGAAACTGAGAAGAGGTAGAAAGGTATAGTGGAAAGAGTCAAATTTGAGTTCAAATCTTGTCCTTACCCATATCACTTATTCTTTCAAAGGGTGTTTCCTCAGCGGCCAAAAACCCCTGTAGGATTGTGTTGGGGAGCAAATAAGAGAAACTGGTGCAAAACTGAAACTCAAGAAGAACTTGCGTTGGGAATGCCTGCCTTCAGGGCGGTCTACACCGACCACGGATCCCTGCATTCACTTCATCACAGGACTAGCTAGAGGGGCGAGATCTCGCAGGTGATGCCCTCAGTTCCGGACTTTTCGGCTCCGAAAGTCCTGGCGGCAGCACTTGCCGAGTGGGTCCTGCTTCCTCGGTTGTGACCCTCATCGCCCCTCGCGCGGTTCCAACGCCGCAGTAGTGACCCAGAGCTCGGCTCCCGGGCGCGGCTGCGCGAGGAGCCCCGCGGGGACACCTGCGCGGTGGGGGCCTTGGAGCTCTGATGGATCTGCAGGCTCCCAGGACACGGATAGGTAATGAGATGTTGGGGGAGGGAGTTAACATAGACCAAACCCTTTGCTGCCTGTATTAGCGTCACACTCTGCGTCTGTTAGCATCACAATCTGGGCCATGCCTGATTTCCCTAGCTGCCTCTGCAGGGACACCTCCATCAAACACACGCCCTCCTCCCCACTTTTCTGCTAGGTTTGTATCAGCAACAGTCTTTCTACCTTTAATCTTCACAAGGTGTAGAGGGAAGAGTACTGCTCAGCAAACCTGGGCTCTAGTCCTTAACTCTCCTTTTTATTAGGTGCATAAGTGCTTGGGCAAAATATTTATCTTTCCTGTTCCTTAGGTTGTTTTTCCGTACAATGAGATAATATATTTTCTGTGTATCTCCCATGTTCACACTAAGTTACTCTGAGAACTGAAATCGGGTTATACAAGTTTAAAATATGCTGTAATCAGGTCCCAACAACGAATATATTAGAATCCTAACTTGAGAGCCATGTCCATGATTCCATGATGCCGGGTACCATGGAGAACTTTTTTTCTTTTTTTAAAAACAACTCAATAGTCTGTAAAGGCACTGTGTCTGTGTCTGACACATAGTAGAAATGAATAAATGAACAAAATGTTTTCTATTCAAACTCCCTCGTTTATACTGAGTCCCAGCTTAAGAGTATAAATGATTTGCTTTGATGGCTAACTAAAGACAACATTATGGTAAGGGAATGTAATTAGCAGTTGTTGAGGCTTTAGGTGCTTGGTCTTTTACATATTGTATAATTTATTGAACAAATTATCTGTTAAGCATCAGTATGTGTCAGGTACTGGTCTACATATTGGGGATAAAAGCAGTGAAGAAAAAATATATATTTCTGCACCTCACGGAGCTTACCTCGTGGGAAGGTTCAGGGTGAAGGGAAGTGATGAGTGTTAGTGTCAGGAGGTCAGGGAGATGAACAGGATCCAGCGTAGGAGGTAAAGAGTGGCCAGAAAGGTACCTGAAGAGCCCTGGAATCTAAGAAAATTATGCTAAAATTATGCTAAAAGCCTCCTGGATGGTCAGTTAAGATGAGGACTGAGCATTGCTCATTAGATTTTGCAATATGGAGGTCACTGCCGTCATTGAGAAGAATAGTTTTAGGGGCAAGGTAGAGGCCAAACCCTAACGTGGAATGGATTCAAGAGAGAATGAGAGGAGATAATTTGGGAATAGTCAATATGGAAAGTTTTTTTTTGAGTTTTGTTTTTAAGGAAAGGAAAGAAATGGAGTCATAGGTAGAGGGGGAAGTAGTCAAGAGGTTTTTGTTTTGTTTTAAACAGGAGAAATAATAACATGCTTTATATACTTGTGGGAGTGATCCAGAAGAGAGGGAAAAACTGAAGTCATCAACTGAAGTGAGGATGCACTGGGAAGTTTTTTGACTGTGTCCCCTGGAGTTTGCCTTTTATTGGGCACAGTCACCTTTACATCTTTAACCTCTTCACAAGAAACGTTCTGTACCTCCTTGGCCTGAAAAACCTTGCTTTGTTTTGAGGGCAATACTTTTCTAAGCACTTGCTCACTCTCTGGAACCAAGAGTCCTCGGGTAGGGTGAATGATGAATACATTTTCTGTGAATTCTGCTGAAACTTCAAGACCCATACTGCCCAAACCAGCAGCCACTAGCCACATGTGGCAGTTAAGCCTTTGAAATGTAGTTCGTCTGAACTGACATGTATTTTAAGTGTAAAATGGTGTGCATTTAAGTGTAAAATGCACACCAAATTTTCAAGACTTGATATGATGAAAAGAATGTAAAATATCTAAATATTTTTGAAATATTTGTTTAAGGAAATATATTATTAAAATTAATTTCACCTGTTTGTTTACTTTCTTAGTGTGGCTACTAGAAAATTTTAAATTACACACATAGCTCATATTATATTTCTATTGGATAGAGCTTTTCTAGATCTTTTCACTCTCCTATAAACCTCTTCCCTCTTTCAGCTCATTTTCTTGATGTCTTTTCTCTACATTTACATAAAATCTTAACAACAGGGCCAAAAAGGCACTATGTGAGCTGGTTCTGCCTATCTTTCCAGCTTCATCCTTAATCACATTCCTTTTTAATCAATGAGTTCTAGACACACCATCCTCTCAAACCAGCCAATCCTTTTCCCTTCTCAGGATTTTGTTCTATTTCCTCTGCTTGGAGCACTTGTCTTCTGACTTGGAAAATGGCTTGAAAAATCACCTTCTTAGAAAAGCATTTATTTCCTATCTAAAATAGTGCCAACTATCTAACCCACCTCTCTTCCCATCATCCTGTTCATTTCCTAAAATGCATTTTCTAATGCCACACTTCCAAAATTCTCTTGCTAACTCATTAAAAAACAAACAAACGTATGTATCATTTATCTTCTCCTTCAGCTCCATTAGAGTAGGGGTCTTGTCTGTCTTTGTTTACACCCAGGGTCTAAAACAAGGGTGGATGCCTAAACAGATGCTAAATGAGCACAAGCAATAAAGATTGATTATATATATGATAACATAGGAATATTTAATTTTTTAGTCAAATTTAGTACATATGTGGTTGGGTAGTATTAGAATCTATGTTTAAGTGCTACTGTAAATTATAGAAATTAAAAATAAATGATTAAAGCTAATTTAAGTAATTATGGTTAAAACAATTGCTTTTTCACCATGTCTGTCTTTTCCTTTAGTTTCCAACATATGACTCTCTCCTAGTTCTCTGTGTACTCCTTGTGGACTCCTTTCCATGGCCTTATATTTTGGTCTTAAATGATATTCTTCCCTAGGGTCCCTTCTATTTTCCCTCTTGTAAGAAATCACAATTAGAAAGACCCTTGGGGGGCTTCCCTGGTGGCGCAGTGGTTGAGAATCTGCCTGCTAATGCAGGGGACACGGGTTCGAGCCCTGGTCTGGGAAGATCCCACATGCCACGGAGCAGCTGGGCCCGTGAGCCACAATTGCTGAGCCTGCGCGTCTGGAGCCTGTGCCCCGCGACGGGAGGGGCCGCGATAGAGAAAGGCCCGCGCACCGCGATGAAGAGCGGTCCCCGCACCGCGATGAAGAGTGGCCCCCGCTTGCCGCAACTGGAGAAAGCCCTCGCACGAACCGAAGACCCAACACAGCCAAAAATAAATAAATAAATAAATAAATAAATAAGAAAATCCTTAAAAAAAAAAAAAAGAAAGACCCTTGGACTAAACAATTTAGTTTACAAACTTTAAGAGGTTTTGTTATTTGACTAATATTGTGATTTGGTTTTTTTTAACTCTGATTTTAAGGCCATTAGATGGGGCCTGGGTTCTCTAAGACACCATCTGGCCATTACTTTGTAACATTTTACACCTGGTTTCTTGTGGACATTTGATTGCTGGATCTGAGCTTTCTTGACTGGAAATGCCATTTGTATATATGGAGTGCACTACCTTCAAAGCTGAATTACCATGTTATAATTCTCTACTAAATTCCTAGTCTCATATTTCCAACTTCCTAATAAATGTTTCTACATAGATTGTCCAAAAGCACCTCAGATAAAGAACAATCCAATCTAAATTCATCATTTGCCTATAAAGCTTTTCTTTTCCCTCTATTCCAGCTAACCCCCAAACCGCAGCACTGGTGTCACTTGCAAATATAACCGATCTCCAAATCCTTTTGATTTTATCTTTCACAGACATTTCAAACTTTTCCTCCTTGTCTTCAACTCCCACTATTCTAGTTGTAATATGCATCATCTCTCCTCTAGAAAATTGCAGTTATTGTCTAACCTAGAGAACCCGTTTTTAGAATAACAGCCACCTCAGATCCTCCACATTCTAACTACAAGGAACTAACCAAAAGTCTGATGGTGCTACTTACTGTGTTTCCACAGTAGTGCACCACGGACAGGCTGAAATTCCAGTGCCTTAGCGTGTCATTCAAATTATATCATATTCTCCCCTTGTCTACTGTGTAGCCTCGCTTCCCAACTTCTCTGCAATAGACACCATGGTTCATCTTCATCAAACTACTTGCCGTCCTACAAATACACCATGCTTTCTTCCTTTGGTCAGAGCAGGTCAAGTTGCCATTGCAATGTGAAGTCATTTTGCCTACATCTCTATTTTTGAATGAATCTGATTGTCTGGTAAGTAGGGAGATACCATTATCAGACATTAGAACTTCTGTGTGTGTGTGTATGTGTGTGTGTGTGTGTGTGTGTGTGTGTGTGTAGCATTAATCTATTTTCCCTTTTCATTCAATTTCAGAGGCTGGCTCTTAATTTTTAATGGCTGGAAACATTTTGTTTTCTTAAAATGTGTGGGTTTAATGTCAGTTCAGATAGTTTGAGTTCTTGAAAACCTGGTTGATTAATAAAACTGAGGCATTATTATCAAATTTTCTCTATGTTTTTCTCTCCCCTTATTGGTTTCTTCCATAGAATTGTCTCTTTGGGAAGTTTTTTCATATTCCAGTTACTATAATCTTTATTGATGAATATCTATGCTGACACATTTGTTATGAGTAAAACTGAAAAGTCTTAGGCCTAATTTGGTAAATGAGTGTGATTTCCTATTTTTTCAGCCTAAAACTCATACCTGAAAGTCCCTTGTAGTTTTATTTCTTCACATAATTTGAACTCTTTGTTTTTATATCCTGTCTATCAATGATTTGTGCTTTAATATGAATGAATTTCAGAGTTGGAACTGCTATTAGTCTATTCACATGAGAACCTAGGATTAGAAAAAAAGGATTATCTGGGCACCTCTGCTTTAACTCAGACATATATGCAATACCTAAAAATAGGCCCTATTATCATCTGGTTCCTAATCCCCTCCTGCCTCCCAAAGTCCCAACCCTTGGCACTTCCTTCAGCTCCAATGCTCCCAGGTGCCAGAATCTGTTCTCATAATACCTGACCCCCATACTCTTTTGGAGAAAAGGTATGCTCTCTCTACTGGACACTAGTATTGCTTTTCGATTGTTCCTTAAGTGTGGGCCTGTGACATGAGTTTTAAAACAGTTGGCATGGAAATGGAAGATAAGGATGTACCTTTGACAAGAGTTCTCTGCATCAGTGATGGATGAAGCAAGCTGAAGATAAATTTTGTCTTCCAGATTGGGAATGGTAAATGTAGTAAGGGTAGAACTATATATATAACTTTACTGAATAACTGTACCAAATTTTCTTGGGATGTTTCAACTCTCTAGCTCTAAAACATCTGATTTTTGAAGATATTAGAATATACTGCCTTTTTGTACACATGAAATTGTAAAATACAGAGACCACAGATTTCAATGTACCTTTAATCTTGTGCCTAATGATGATTTGCCAAGTGTCCTTAGTCCCAGGAGAATATATGTTGAATAAGACACATCTGAGACAGAAAAGTCATATCTACCTGTCTCTACTGTCTTAGGAGGGTGGAGATATAGAAAACAAACTTCTAATTTCTTTACAGTTTTGTATAGGAGGGTTTTTTCTCCTTATACTCAATAATAAGCCAAACAAGCAAACAAACAAACAAAACTATGCACATTTACCCCAGCATTTTTCAACTTCCCAGGGAAATTCTTTGTGCTTATCCTTTAACTTTTAGTTATATGTGCTTTTACACTCTTTGTCTTTTAATCTAAGTTCTGACTTATTTAAGTGATCTTCAATCCTTACTATATATTTGACTTTCCTAGCAGGATTTTCCCTTTCCTATAAATTCTTCTTTTCCATTTAGAGAAGACCATTTAACATTTATTTTAGGGTAGGTTAAATATTGATGAATTCTTTTAGTTTTTCTTGTCTGGGAAGTTCTTTATCTCTCCTTCTCTTTTAAATGATAATCGTGCTGGGTAGTGTATCCTAGCTTGCAGGTTTTTCCCTTTCAGCACTTTGAATATATTATGCCACTGCTTTCTAGCCTGCAGAGTTTCTGTAGAGAAATCAGCTGATAGCCTTAAGGGGGTACCTTTGTATATGACTTGGTTTTTCTCTTGCTGCCTTTATAGTTGTCTCTTTAACTTTTGCCATTTTAATTATAATGTGTCTAGGCATGGGGTTGTTTGGGTTCGTCTTGTTTGGGACTCTCTGTGCTTTCTGTACCCGGATATCTGTTTCTTTCTTTAGGTTTGGGAAGTTTTCAGCCATAATTTCTTCAAACACAATTTTAATTCCCTTCTCTCTCTCTTCTCCTTTTGGAACCCTGATAATGCAAATGTTGGCACATTTTATACTATCCCATAAATCTCGTATGTTGCTTTTTTTTTTTTTTTCATTCTTCTTTCAATTTGCTGTTCTGATTGGGTGATTTCCATTATTCTATCTTCCAGATCACTATGTGTTCTTTTCTGTCACTTAGTCTGCTATTCATTTCTTCTAGCGTGCTTTTAAATTTTCAGCTACTGACTTATTTATTTTTGATTGGGTCTTCTTTATATTTTATTGATCCTTGTTAGAAGGTTTAGTGTTTGGAGCACTTCTTTTTCCTAGTTAACATTTGTATTACCAATGTTTTGAATTATTTATCTGGTAAATTATATATGTTTCATTATTTTTTCAGGGGGTTTTCTCTTGCTTTTTGAATTGAGAGTAGTTCCTCTGCCTTTTAATTTATTTAACTTCCTCTTCCTCTATGAATTTAATTGAAACAGTTACCTATTGTGGTCTTGAAATGATGTTCTTATGTGGGAGTGTTCCTATGCAGACTGCTTGTGCCCAGTGGTTTTGGTGGGAGGGCTGGATTTGATGTGGGTGCTAGTCACGTCTTTCCTCAGGGTGTGCTGGAAGCTATAACTTGGTAGGGGGTGGGGTTAGAGGTGGAGGGGCTCTAGCCAGCACTGGATGTGAGGTGGAACTTCTTCTCTGCTCAGTGGCCGTCACCACCTTGTCAGGGGCAGGGTCCGACACCAAGTTGCTGGAGCAGAAGCCCTGGGTTGGACTTGGGTTGTCTCTGTTCACTTTAAGTGTGTGTTTTTCCATCTCTCCTCACCAGGACCTTTGCCCCAAAGGAGGGGAGTGCTGAAGCAAGTGGGGCCTGTGCACATACAGAGGTTCAGTGCACTGCCTGTGTAGGCATCTGTGGGTCCACTCAGATGCAGCCCATGGTTGAGTCTTTTTCCTGTCTGTGGCCACCCCAGATCCAAAGGTGCACTGTGGCTTGGTCTGAGTTAGGCTGGAGTGTTTGCTCAGCTTGGGCTGGGGCGCACTGGCTTGGGGCATGTGGTGAGGGGGTTTGCGCAAAACCAAGCAACCGCTAGAGCTGAACTCTGCCTGCCTTGCCTTGGGGGCGAGACCCACCTCTCACAGCTGACCACTGTCCCCAGCCTTTACCACTCTTACCCTGTTGTGGCACTGTTCTGTAGGAAAGATGGGGCCTGTGTAGTTTCTTGGCATGGATGGAGTGGGGTGAACTGTTGCCAAGTGGCTGCTATCAGAAATCTGGGCTGCTGCTTGAGTAAGTACCAACTGTGGCTGCCACAGCCCTATCCAGGCTCCATCCCGGGACCAGGTCACCTCTGTGTCCTAAAGTCGAGTCTTTTCCCTGGTACTGGCTGCCCCAGATCCAGTGTTGTGCTGTGGTGTGCAGTGAGCAGGACCAGAGCATTCACTTGGCTTGGACTGCAGCACTCAATGAGGTGGTCTTGGGAAATCTGGCTTCTCCTAGGGCAGACCCCTCTCTGCCCTGCCTCAGGGGCAAGGCAGTGCACTCATGCCCCTTGTTAGCAGAGTCCAGGCTTCTCCAGCCTTTCTCTCTGTCCCAGCTGTCCTCTAATCAGCCAAGCGGGCTTGGCTTCTCCGTGTAAGACTGCAAGAGTGGGATACCCAGTCTGTGGCTTAACCTGCTTACTCCCAGGGCAGGTGTCTGCCATGTATTCTCCCTTTTCCTCTGAGTCCCTCCCAGGGGCACAAGTCCCAACCCAATCACTTTTCTTCCCCTTCTACCTGGTTACATGTGTAACTTTCTTACAGCCTTGGTTGTACAAGAGTCCTTCTGCCAGTTTCCAGTTAGTTTTCAGTGAGAATTGCTCTGCATGTATATGTATTTTTGATGTGTTTTTTTGGGGGAGGTGAGCTCCACGTCCTCTTACTCCACCATCTAGATCTCCCCTCAATACCATATTGTTTTGATGACTATGGCTTTGTAATGTAATTTAAAACCGGGATGTGTGATACCTCCAGCTTTGCTCTTTTTCAAGACTGCTTTGGCTATTTGGGGTGTTCTGTGGTTTTATACAAATTTTAGGATAGTTTTTTCTATTTCTCAGAAAAATGCCATTGGAATTTTGATAGATTGCATTGAACCTATATATCATATTGGGTAATCTGGATATTTTAATACTATTAATTCTTCTCATTGAGAACTTGGGGTATCTTTTCAATTATTTGTGTCTTCTTTTCTTTCTTTCATCAATGTTCTAAAGTTTTCAGTCTACAGATCTTTCACCACCTTTGTTAAATTTATTCCTAAATATTTTACTGTTTTTGACACTATTGTAAATGGGATTCTTTTATTTCTCTTTCAGTTAGCTCACTGTTAATGCATAGATGCAGTGATATTTGTATGTTGATTTAGTATCCTGCAACTTTACTGAATTACTTTATTAGTTCTAACAGTTTTTGTGGAATCTTTAGGGTTTTCTATATATTATGTCATACACAAACACAGATAATTTTACTTCTTTTCTGATTTGGATGCTTTTAATTTCTTTTTCTTGCCTAATTGTTCAGGCAAGGACTATCAGTATTATGTTGACTGGAAATGGCAAGAGTGAGCATCCTTGTCTTGTTCCTGATTTTAGAGGGAATGTTATCAGCTTTTCAATCTTGAGTATGATGTTAAGTGTGGGTTTGTCATATATGGCCTTTATTACGTTGAAGTAAATTCCATTCCTATGCTTTTGAGTTTTTATCACAAAAGAATGTTAAATTTTGTCAAATGCTTTTTCTGCATCCATTGAAATATGATTTTTATCCTTCATTATGTTAATGTGGTGTATCACATTTATTTGTGTATGTTGAACCACCCTTACACCCCAGAGAAAATCTCACTTGATAATGTTGTGTGATCCTTTTAATATACTGTTGAATTCAGTTTGCTAATATCTTGTTGAGGATTTTTGCACCTACTTTAAATCAGGGATATTGGCTGGTAATTTATTTTCTTGTAGTGTACTAGTCTGGCTTCAGTATCAGGACAATGCTGGCCTTGTAGAATGAGTTTGGAAATGTTTCTTCCTTTTCAATTTTTGGGAAGAGTTTGAGAAGGATTGATATTCTTTAAATGTTGGGTAGGATTCACCAATGAAGCCATCTAGTCCTGAGATTTTGTTGGGAGATTTTTGATTACTGATTCAACATCCTTGCCTGTTATTGGTCTGCTCATATTTTCTATCACTTCACGATTCAGTCTTAGTAAGTTGTAGGTTTCTGAGAATTGATCCATTTCTTCTAAGTTATCTAATTTGTTGGCATGTAATTGTTCACAGTATTCTCTTATGATCTTTCATATTTGTTTGGTATTAGTTGTAATGTCTCCTCTTTTATAATTTTATTAATTTGAGTCAACTATTTTTTTTCTTAGTCTAGCTAAATGTTTGTCAATTTTATCTTTCCAAAAATCCAACTCTTAATTTTGTTCATCTTTTGTATTGTCTTTCCAGTCTCTATTTCATTTATTTCTGCTCTAAGCTTTATTATATTCTTCTTTTTACTAACTTTGGGTTTAGTCTGTTGTAAGATTACAACAATTTGTAATCTTACAAGTTGTAAGATTAGATTGTTTACCTGAGATCTTTGTTTCTTAATGTAGGCATTCATTCTTATAAAATTCCCTCTTAGAACTGCTTTCACTGCATTCATTTTGATATGTTGTATTTACATTTCCATTTGTCTTAAAATATTTTTTGATTTCCCTTTTGATATCTTCTTTGACACTTTGGTTGTTCAGAAGCATTTTATTTTTCACATTTGTGTAAAGTTTCCAGCTTTCCTCATGTTATTTATTTGTAGTTTCATACCATTGTGATTGCAAAAGATATTGGGTATGGTTTCAGTCTTCTTAAGTTTGTGAAGACTAGTTTTGTGACCTAATATATGATCTATCCTGGAAAATGTTCTATGTGCCCTTGAGATGAATGTGCATTCTGCTGCTGTTGGATATAACCTTCTGTATATATGTTAGGCTGAGTTGTTCTAAAGTATAGTTCAAGTCCATTATTTCCTTATTGACTTTTCATCTGGATAATCTATCCATTATTGCTATTAATTTCATTGCTGTCTATTTTTGCCTTAAGATCTGTTAATAATGTTTAACGTATTTAGGAGCTTCAAGGTCACATTTCAAAGGAGCATGCATATGGGGATGTGAAGAATCTGTGATCATTTGTACCATTTGTGATAAATGTACCATTTATCAATTCTCTGTACCCTCTTGTTTCTTTTGGCCTATATGCAAGCTTAAGTTTCCCCTAACCTTCTTGTCTCTACTTTTTCATATCCTGTTAAATCTTTTTAAGTTCCTGCAATTTGACCCAAGATATAAGTTCTGAGACTTTATTTGCCATTTCCATTACTGACTTATTTGACTAACTTGAATCCCTACCTTTGAACTCCATTCTCCTTTGGCTTTCATGATACTGTAATTCCCTAATTTTCTTTTCTTCCCCCATGACCACTTCCCAGATTCTGTTGCATCTTCTTTCTTGTCATGATCTTAAAATTAGTTCTTTTCAGAGTTCTTCCCTCAGTACTCTTAACTATTCACTCAATACTGTCATCCTGGTTGGTTTCATCCATTCTCATATTTTAAAAAATAATTGGGCTGAATTAAATATACCAGAGGCTATACATATCAAGCATACAGTTAGATGAATTAAGCAAAGTGAAAATCCATGTAACCCACACCCAGTTTAAGAAAGAAAACATTACTATCTCTTGAGAAGCCCCTCTCCAGCCCAGTGATATCACAACCCATATGTTTTCAGTTTGTAACTTTAAATTTGTAATAATTATAGATTCACAAAGCTTACATAGTACAGAGGCCCCATGTAGTCTTTACCTAGCATCCCCAATGGTTACATCTTATGTAGTTACAGTACAATATTCAAACTAGGTATTTCATATTGGTACTATGTGTGTGTATTGTTCTACGCCATTTCATCATGTATGTACAGATTTCCTCTGCCATCTGAAAGCAGAGTGTTCCTATGAAACCTTCTGTAAGCTGAAATGGTGTAAAGTGAAGAAGTAATTACCTTAGCATACATCTTACTATCAGATGCACAAAATAAATCAAGATAAAGCGCAGATGCTCAGAGACACAGTTCAAAGCTATGGTGGCTTGATGCTGAGATGCTGAGTGTAGTTCCTGGGGAAGGAGCTTGGCAGGGCCACTCTTGCTGCTTGGAGTGTTTTCTGCCTCTCTAAGGGCTTACTGCAAAATAAACACTGGGTGCTATTTTTGCTTTTTTTTTCTCATAAAAGTGAAAACCCTCTTCAGATTTCTTTCACTTAGTGAAAACAGGTACTAATGTAGGTCTTTTGTAAAAGTGAACTAATGTAAAGTGAATTTTTTTTAAAGTGGGGGCTACCTGTAGATTCATGTAACCTCTGATGCAATCAAGATACAGAACTATTCCACTACCACAAAGATGTCCCTCATGCTACTCCTTTGTATTCACACCCACCCCTACCATCCTTAAGCCCTGGCAATCAGTAATCTGTTTTCCATGTCTCCATGTTTTTCATTCGAGAATATTTATACAGTTGACCCTTGAACAACATGGGCGATTGGTTTCAGGACCCACCAGGGACACCAAAATCCATGGATGCTCAAGTCCCACAGTCAAATCTCTGTATCCGAGGCTCTGTGTTCATGAATTCAACCAACCACAGATCATGTAGTACTGTAGTGTTTATTGAATAAAATCTTTGTATAAGTGGACACATGCAGTTCAAACCTGTGTTGTTCAAGGGTCAACAGTGTAAGTGGAATTATACAGTATGTGACCTTTTTGAGATTGGCTTTCACTCAGAATAATGTTCTTGAGGTCCATTCAAGTTATTATATTTGTTAATGATATTTTGTTAAGAATTTTTTGGCATTCTTATTCATGAGGGATATGGTCTGTAGTTTTCTTTGTACTGCTTTTTTTATTGTTTTGCCATCAGGATGATGGGAAGTGTTTTTGCCTCTCCTATTTTCAGGAAGAGATTATGTAGAATTGGCATTAATTTTTCTTAAAATATTCCATAGAAACCACATAGGCTTGGAACATTTTTTGAAGGCAGTTTTAAATTATAAATTAGATTTGAAAAATAGTTATAGGAATATTCAAATGATCTACTTCATTTTAGTGAGTTGTGGTAGCTTGCACTTTTCAAGGAATTGGTCCATTTCAAGTAAGTTGTCAAATTTATGCATATAGAGTCGTTTGTAGTGTTCCCTTACCATCCTTTTGATGTCTGCAACCTCTATAGTGATATCTCGTTTCATACCTTATGTTAGTAATGTGTTTCTTCTCTTTGTGAGTCTTCCTAAAGTTTTGTCAATTTCATCAATCTTTTCAAGAATCCGTTTCTTTTGGGGGGGTGTTTTTTTTTCATTTTTCTGAATTCCTTTTATTTTTTTGCTTCCTTCTGCTTGCTTTGGGTTCATTTTACTTTTTTGTTTGTTTCTTGAGCTCAGAGGTTAGATTGATTTAAGACATTTCCTATTTTATAATGTAAATATTAAATGCTATAAATTTCGCTGTTCTAGCTGTATTACAATAAATTTGGTACGTTGCATTTGCATTATCATGTAGTTCAAAATATTTTTAAAAATTCCCCTTGAGATGTCCTCTTTAACCTAGGGATTATTTAGAATTATGTTGTTTAATTTCCATCTTTTCTTCTGAAAAGTCACCACAATCTTAACTTCCAATAGGTATTTTGTTGGTTTTGATCTTTAAACAGATTGAATCCTAAAGTATGTAATACTTTGTGCTTGATGTTTTTGCTCAACATTAAATTTATTTAATGAAATTATTCTACCATTGATGAGCATTGGGATTTGGAATTTTAGATTTTTTTTTTCCAGCTGGGGTTTGGAGTACTGATTCTGTGACTATTCTATGAATATTCTTGTCTTTTGTTGAACATATGTACTAATATATACTAATTTTTACACTTCAAACCTAGGAATGAGGTTTCCATATTGGATATTCTCAAACTGGTATCCAAAGTGGTTTAAGCAATTTATATATTTCTACCAGCAAGGGGTATGTAAGTTACAGGTTCTCCACATGATTCCAAAGAGTTGGTATTATCACTGTGGAATTTTTTTGCCATTCAGGTGGGTGAGTAGTGTTATGTTTTACTCATATCTTCTATACTCTTACTGATTTTTGTCTGCTTGTTCCATCAATTATTGAGAAAAGTTGCTAAAAATTTTCTGGTATAATCATGGATGATCTATTACTTATTTTAGTTCTTTCAACTTTTGATTTATGGATTTTAATATTATTCACATACACATACAGAATAATATAGAATTATATCTTCTTAACAGATTGACACTTCTGATGAAATTTCCTTTTCATCTCCAGAATTTTTCTTGCTTTAATATTTTCTCTAATACTACTTTGTTTACCTCTGTTCTGTTTCTTTTCTTGCCTTTCTTGACTTCTTCTGGATTTCTCACGTATTTTTATTTCATTTGAATGGACTATTAGGTTGTTATACAGTCTTTTATTATTCTTTCAGTGTTTACCTTAGAGGTTACAATGTGCAACCTCAATTTATTAAGGGCTGTTGTAAATTAGTTCTTTACTGCTTTATAGACAAGGCAAAGACCCTAGAACACTCTTAACTACATTTATCACCTGTCTTGTGCTATTTTCAGTCTTTAAAAAATATATTTTAGTATGCCAGGAAATGATTATGTTGTCACTATATTTACTCAGACATTTATCCTTTAAAAATTTTATTTTTCCTTCCTTTGCTGCTTCTTCAAGTTCTCATCTGAGATGATTTCTATTTTGTCTGAAGAACACTTACTAAAAATTTAATTCAATGCTGAAGACTTTTGTCTTTTATTGGTTTTGGTTAACAAGTCAGCCACCATTCTTCTTATCGTTGTTCTTTGAAGGTAAAATGTCTTTTTTCCTTGTCTACTTTTAAGACTTTTCTCTTTGTGGTTAGTTTTATGCAGTTTTACTATTATGTACTTAGATGTGGGTTCCTTTATATTTACCTAGCTTAGGATTGTAACCGTTCTTGAATCTATAATTTGTCATTTTAAAAAATAAACTTGGGAAAATTCCAAGATATAATCTCTTTAAACATCACTTATTTTCTCTTATCTCTACTCTCCTTCTGAACTTCCAAATACATGGTATTGGAACTTTTCACCAGTATCATGTCTCTTACCCTGTCCACTCCCCACATTGCATTTTCCAACATTTTATAAATGCTTCAGTCTGATTTTTCCTTTTGCTCTTTCTTCCAGATTACCAATCTTTTGTCAGTTATGTCTAATTGCTGTTACATTCATACATTTAGACATTAATTTCAGTTATTGTGCTATTTCTCATTTCCATTTGATTCATTTTTAGAATTTTCATTTCTCTGCTGAAATCTTGTCATTTAAAATTTTATAATTCTGTTATTGGATCTATTTTGGGCCTGTATTCTTTTCTTGGATTTCAGTTAATTCTTGTTTTACTTTGATTGGATTCCAGACATTGTGTATGAAAAAACTGTGTATAACTTGATGCTCTGGATAATGCTATCTTCCTCTTGAAATGATTTGTATTTGCTTTGGTAGAATGTTAAATCTGGGGAAGCTCACTTTAATACAATCTGTAACTGAGCTGAGCATCAGTCTATGAGAGGGATGGCTCATTTTTGCTCATCTTTACTGTTAGGATACAGCTCTAATAAGGATTGTAACAGGAAGTCCTGGGTGTCTATGAGCTTCTTGTCCTCTGGTGGGCACGAGCTCCAATGACTGTCTTCACAATTCTTTAAGAATACTGGAAGCTCTTACCCTCTTAACGTCTCATCTGCTGTTTGTGATTCAGAAAATGCATCTGGGGGAAAAGCTATGCTAAAAGTCTGGATCATCTCTTGGTTTCAACTCTGGAATCTTGGTTCCTTAAATCCCAGCTCCCTTAAATCCTAGATTTCCAATACCTTCAAACAGCTGATGTTTTAAAATTTTGGCTTGCTTCTGTTGTGTTCTTTGTAGGAGGCTTGGGCTGCAAGAACTTAGTTTTTAACTGCTGGAAATGGAAACCCTATTTCCATATTTTTAAATAACCATCAAAATCAATCTCTTTCTATTTAGCTAACCTTTCTCCAACCTCCAATTATGTATTTTCAACTGCCTAACAGACATCTCTACTTTAATATCTCATAGTTATCTCAAACTCAACTTATTCTGAATGGAATTTATCACTTTATTCAATCCTGTTGTGTCTTCTACATTTTGTATCACTGCACGTGTCACCCAATCGAGAAATGGGGGGGGGTTATTTTAGATTCTTTTTTTTTCCCTTCATACCTTATGTTTAATCAGTCAACAAAACTAAAGCTTACCCTTTTTCCACTGCTTGTCTGAGTCACTGCAGTAGTTATCCATTACTCTCACACACACTCTAGTTGTTCTTATCAATTTCATCCTTTCTAATGCATTTCCCTCTATTTAATACTTTTTCGAGCATAAATCCAAGCTTATCATTTCCCTCCTTAAAAGCTCTTCAGGGGAGGACTTCCCTGGTGGTGCTGTGGTTAAGAGTTTGCCTGCCAGTGCAGGGGACACGGGTTCTAGCCGTGGTCTGGGAAGATCCCACATGCCACGGAGCAACTAAGCCCGTGTGCCACAACTACTGAGCCTGCGCTCTAGAGCCCACGAGCCACAACTACTGAAGCCCACGTGCCTAGAGCCTGTGCTCACAACAAGAGAAGCCACTGCAATGAGAAGCCTATGCACCACAATGAAGAGTAGCCCCTGCTCACTGCAACTAGAGAAAGCCTGCGCACAGCAACGAAGACCCAACACAGCCAAAAATTAATTAATTAATTAAATAATTTTAAAAAAAAAAGCTCTTCAGTGGTTTCCCCGTCTGCGAGGTATAGGTCAACACTTTAGTCATCGTCTTTGATGATTTGACTCTATCATCTGGTCTCTTCCTACTTCTCCAACTTTCACTCTTAACCTATTCCTCCCTGTTATTATGTTTTAATGATATATATTTATTTTAACTACTGGAATATACTATGATCTTTTTCACATTTCTGTTTTTGCATGAGCTAATCTTTCTATTTCAAATATCCGCCCACCTTGCAATCTGCTTGGTAAACTATGATTAATCCCCTGCTCAGAGGCCACATTCTTCATAAAACTTTATTCCTTCTTATTTCCCAATAGAAGGCTCATTATCTTTTCTGCGCTACTTTCATACTTCTGTTAATACATGTATCACACTGCAGTACTGATTTGTTACCTGTTTGTTTCCTCCCTTAAAATAAAAACTCTTTGTGATGAAGCACCTTATTACTTTTTGATACGCCAAAGTTTAATATATTCATTGGCACACTGTAGACAATTAATGTATGTTAGCTAAGCTTAACATTCTTAGAACCACAATAACTTAATTTGTATTATTAGATAACAATTGATGAAACCTCTTGAGAGACAAGGCAGAAAACGAACAAATAAAAAACAGCAGCACATTTAAAAGAGAGCTACACATATTCACTGGCATGATTCATATTGCTGAGCAAGGCTTTCTGAAGTGCTCTTCCATATACGAAGAAAGGATGAATCTGAATTCACAACAGATCCTTGGGAAATTTTCCTTAGTATGGAAAAGCAGCCTGTTTGCTTTGAAAAGCAACTGAACAGGTGATCCAAGCAATGAGAAGAAATAAGAAGGAGGAATGAAAGGGAAGAAAGAACAGCAGAGACTTTCAGGGCAGAAAGGAACTTTAATGAGGAAAGGAGCAGTCAATGAAGGGACTGAATTGGATGACTTCTAATTCATACTTTGCTCAGGTAGCTAGCTAGCTCAGGTAGAAGAACTCAGACTGAAATGTACTCTTTACTTGTAGAGGCATAAATTATTTAAAATTCTCCTGAGAATTATACAATATCATGCTCTAAGTCTGTGTACTCTAGAGACAGTCGCAAATCTTTATGGTCTCTTACAAAAGCTCCATTAGGAAGAGTTGACAGCTATTCAGAGTACCGGGAAAATAAATTCTTCCTTGTAATAATATCATATTTAATTAGGGAAAAGCTTTCCAATTGGAGCCTACAAAAATATGTGTGAAGAATTTTCTGAAATACTGAAAAGAAAAATTCAACTTGTTTTGTATGTTCTTTTGCACAAAATCTGTGGACTTTGTAGCAGCTTTGTTACACAGATATATCATCAGGCCCACAT
The DNA here is from genome assembly GCF_949987535.1 of Balaenoptera acutorostrata. Classification (NCBI taxonomy): domain Eukaryota; kingdom Metazoa; phylum Chordata; class Mammalia; order Artiodactyla; family Balaenopteridae; genus Balaenoptera; species Balaenoptera acutorostrata. Next base: position 10,972,927 of record NC_080072.1, read on the forward strand.
CAGGTAACAGCACCAGGAAAATTCTCACATTTCTAAGGTTTTTAAAAAGCACTCTCAGCTTCCTCTGTAACAGTTGTATGATCATCTTCATTTTTGCAACACTGAAAAAAAAATTAACTTCTTATAAATCACATTATGATTCCTAAAATCATACATGTAGTACTTAGTTTTTTAAAAATATAAGCAATACTGATGTTTATAGAATAAAATGTTAAAGTGCCATTTGTCCTCTTTCTGTTCCATCTCTACCTCAACCCACTCTTTTACCTGCTATTGAACCACTTGTAACTTTTGGTATACTCCCAGACTTTTAAAATAAAATATTTATGGTCTTCTGTAACATGAACAGATGCCGGCACCCCAAAAGTCACCTTGTCATGACATTCCCAATTATTACCCATTCCTTCCCTTGAAAGTAATGCCGTTTTGACTTTTAGGTAATCAATCCTGTCTTTCCTTTCTAATTTTACCAACAGCTTCCATCCCTCCCTAAACATTATAGTTTAGCTTTAGTTTTGCCTGATTTCAAACTTCCTATGAATGGAATAAAAAAGTATGCATTCTTTTGAATTTGCCTTTCAATATTCAACATTATACATATGAGACTGACCTGTGCTGTTAAGTGTAGTTATTGCTCATTTTAATTTCTATGTAGAATTTTATTCTCAATATATTCACCTCTCACTGAATGCATTTCCACTTTGGGACCATTATGAATAATACTGATATATATGTTTATTTTTTTCCCTGGAAGTATATCTTGCTACATGTGTACACACATTTCTGTTGGGTATATAATAAGGACTGAAATTACTGATAGGGTATGCACATCTTAACCTTCAGTAAATAATGCCCCAAAGATTTTCAAAGTTATTGCAGTAATTTATATGCCAATTAGGAGTGTGAGAAATTTCTTTTATCCATAGTCATTACCATCACTTAGAACTGAACTTTGAAATTTAGTCATTGTTAGGTACTTAACATCTTATTGTAGTTTTATTTTAATGTTATTTTTGAAATGGCTGGATTTATGTCTGATATTTTGCTATTTTCTGTATGTCTCATGTCTTTTATGTTCCTCCTTGTTTTTTTAAAAATTAAATACTTTCTGTGTATTATCTTTGTTAATTTTATTTTACTATAATTTTGGGAATTTTCTTAGTCATTGGTCAGGGATTACAATATGCATTTAAACTTATCACAATCTGCTTCAGATGAATGCTAATTTAATTCCAGTAAAATATAGAAACTTTGTTCACATGTAGCTGTATTCCTTCCCCTTCCTTTGTGCCTTTGTAATCTTTGTGTATGTCTTTATTTCACCTTCATTTTTGAAGGATAGTTTTAAAGGATATAGAATTCATGCTTGACTGTTTTTTTCCTCCAGCACTTTAACATGCCATCCTACTACCTTTAGGCCTCCATTGTTTCTGATGAGTCAGCTATTATTGTGGTGACACTGCACACGAAGTCATTTTTCTCCTGCCGCTTTCAAGATTTTCTTTTATCCGTTTGGCTCTGAGGCATCTAGGAGTGAGTCTTTTTGTGTTTATTCTAACTGGAGCTCACTGAGCTTCTTAGATGGATAGAATACAATTTTTCTTCAAATTTGGGAAATTTTTGCCCATTATTTCTTCAAGTTTTTTTCTTGTCCCCCCATCTTCTGGTATTCTCATTATGCATATGTTGGTGCACTAGATGGTGTCCCCCAAATCTCAGAGGCTCTGCTCATTTTTGTTTTCTGTTCTTCAGACTGGATGATCTATATTGGTCTATCCTGTTTGCTGATTTTGCCTTCTGTCAGCTCAGATTTGCTCTTGAGGTCCTCTAGTGGGTTTTTCATTTCAGTAACTGTATTTTTAAATTCCAGAATTTCCATTTGGTGTTCTTAAATAATTTTGCTCTCTTTTATTGATATTCTTATTTATTAAAAGATTAACAGCTTCACTGAGGCATAATTGATATACAAAGAACTGCATATATTTCATGTGCACTATTTGATATATACAAACACAGTGATACCATTGCCACAATCAAGGTAGTAGACATTGATACTCTTATTTGATGAGTCATTGCATCATCCATTAATTCTTTAAACATGTTTTCCTTTAATTCTTTGAAGTCTTTCTTTGTGAAGTCCAACATTTGTTCTCCCGTCCCCTCAAAAAAACTGTATCTATTGATGACTTTTTTTTTCAAGTGTATGGGACACTGCTGCCTGTTCTTCACATGTCAAATGTTGTTGTTGTTGTTGTTGAAAAATTAATATTTTAGATAACATATTTTAGTGACTTTGGATTCTGATTGCCTCAGCTTCCCTCTGGAGTGGTTGTTATTGCTTTCCTTTGTGACTTGCCTGTACTAATTCTAGTGGAGTCTGTGTCCCTTGCAGTATGTGGCCTCTGATATATCTGTTTACTTTTTTCTAGTTTTTAATTATTGTTTTTATTTTTAACCCTGGTCTCCTAGGGTTCTCCCCTGGGTCAGAATAAGTGGTCAGCCAATGACTGCTTAGAGCTCATGCTTAAACACCTTGTTATGGGCTGAACTGTGTTCCCCTCAAGTTCATGTTAAAGTCCTAACCCCCAGTGCCTCAGAATGTGACTATATTTGGAGATAGGGTCTTTAAAGCAGTAATGAAGTCATAATGAAGTCACCAGGGTGGGCCACAATCCAATATGATTGATGTCCTTATAAGAAGAGGGGATTAGGACACAGACACATACAGAGGGAAGACCATGTGATGACACAGAGAGAAGAAAGTCATCCAAGAGCCAAGGAAAGAGGCCTCTGAAGAAACCAACACTTGCCAACACCTTGATCTTAGAATTATTCCAGCTTCCAGAATTGTGAGAAAATAAGTTTCTGTTGTTTAAACCATCCAGTCTGTGGTAGTTTGTTATGGCAGCCCCAGCAAAGTAATATACACCTTAAGCTAGTAAGACTACCACACTTTGTCAATGAATCAGTATAGCTTAAGGAAGGTATTCAAAGTTTAGGCCATTTGTAAATCTGTCACAGCTTTTACTTTGTGTTTCCAAGGCCTCTTATTCAGCCAGGAGTGAGAGCTTACTAGGGCCCTCTCCAGCCTCCTTAGTGCATGCATAGTCTCACCCAAATTTGTAATATTCCAAGCCACAAGGGATAAATAGGATACTATCAAGGCCCACTTTGGCTATATTTTTCTCAGAATCTCCCTGCTAAGTTTCTGGCTGGTTGCCAATTTCTTGCCTCAACAAGTATTGTAATCTTAGTTAGGCTAGGTGTTATATTGGCTTTTCCAGATTGTTTGCAATGGAGATCACTATTGTTTTAATACCCCTGGTCATAAAACTTTCTTTGCTCTGCTCCAAATAAAATAAGCCCTCTCCAGCAGTGAGGCTGCTGGTCCCCACAGTCTGACTCACCCAGGTAAACCTCTGCAAAAAGGAACCTGGGGCTGAGGGGGCAAGTTGGAAGGAATTAGAGCCGCTCCAAGCTAAAATGTCACAGACATCCACTGTTCTTACCCAAGGTTCAGTAACTTTTCTTAAACAAACACTTTTCAATTTGTTATATGCTTTGGTAAATTTCCAGAATCTTTAAAAGGTCGTTTATTGACAATTTTGTCCAGTTTTATAATTTCTTTTTAGGGAAATCTGCCATATCCTCACCCAACAATTCTGGAAGCCCCACCATTCCCTTTTCTTAGAAAATGCTTTTTCATGTAGTCTCATAGTTACTTATGCACTTCAGTTAGTCTCTGATCAGAGGGTCTTCCCTTACCATCCTTTGTAAAATAATCTTTGCCTTACCTCCTTACTGTGTTTTGTTTTACTCTATAACACTTTTCCACTTCCTGAAATAATCATATATTTGTTTGTTTATTGTCTTTCTCTCCCATTGGAGTGCAGGCTCCTTGATGGTTGGGATGTTGTTTTGTTAATCGTTGCAACCTGAGTGCCTATTACACTACCTAGTAAATAATAGGCCCTCCATAAGTATTTGTGAAAGAATGAATGAGTGTTAGATATCTAGTTTTTTTTAAGGTTGAGAGGAAAGGTCTCATCAACTTTTGTGGGATTGTGAATTAATACAGCATTTTGGGATGTTATTAAACTTGCAATTACACTTCTAGGAAGCAACCACCTACAGAAATACTAGTCTTGTATGCAAAGATATATGTAGTGGGATGTTCACTGCATCATTGTTTATAACTTAAACTGGAAAAAAGTTAAATATGCAGCAGCAATAAAGGAATGTTAAAATAAATACTAAGGAAAACTATGATGCTATTAAAAGGCATTGTTTACATATGCTTACAATGGAAAGATGTTTATGATAGCTGAGAATAAAAGCATGTAACAAAATAAGATGATCACACAATTAGTAAGAAAGAAAAGTGTGTGTATGTGTGTGCATGCCTTTTTGTATAGATTTTGGTATGTGAGCATGATGGGGACTATATTTAGAGAATAACATTTTACTCTACAATTTTTTTACATTTTAATATTCAGTTTCACATATTACTTTTGTAATTTTATAAACAAAAAAGAAAAAATTAAAAAAGTGAATATTATCACATATTCTATTAGTTCCAAACATATTGTATCAGAACACTTCATCTCCTCCTAGAGTGTGCTTACTAGAAATCTACATCTCTAGATTTGCCAGAGGGTTACATCAAAACTTACCAAACCAACATAGCCGAAGATTGTGTATGTGAAAGCAATACACAATTCCAAGGGGTAGAAGCCCAGTAAAACACGTGAAATTTCTCTCCCAAATTTCTGAAACCAGAAAATAGGGAGACATCTTGCATCATCTTTTGTAAAAATTAGAACAATTTTTTTATTGAAGTATAGTTAATTTACAATGTTGTGTTAGTTTCAGGTATACAGCACAGTGCTTCAGTTATATATGCATATATGTGTATATATGTATATGTGTATGTATATATATATATATATATATTCTTTTTCAGATTCTTTTCCCTTATAGGTTATTACAGAACATTGAGTACAGTTACCCATGCTACACAGTAGGTCCTTGTTGGTTATCTATTTTATATTTAGTAGTGTGTATACATCAATCCCAAACTCCTAATTTATCCTTCACCCCCTCCCTTTCCCCTTTGGTACCATAAGTTTGTTTTCTATGTCTGTGAGTCTATTTCTGTTTTGTAAATAAGTTCATTTGCATCTATTGAGATGATCGTACAGTTTTTACTCTTTAATTTGTTAATGTATCACACTGATTGATTTGTGGATATTGAAAAATCCTTGTATCCTTGGGATAAATCCCACTTGATCATGGTGTATGATCCTTTTAATGTATTGTTGGATTCAGTTTGCTAGTATTTTGTTCAGGATTTTTGCGTCTATGTTCATCAGTAATATTGGCCTGTAATTTTTTTTGGGTGGTATCTTTGTCTGGTTTTGGTATCAGGGTGATCATGGCCTCAAAGAGTGAGTTTGGAAGTGTTCCTTCCTCTGCAATTTTTTGGAATAGTTCCAGAGAATTAGGTGTTAACTTTTCTCCAAATGTTTCATAGAATTCACGTGTGAAGCTATATGGTCTTGGACTTTTTGTTTATCAGAAGCTTTAAAATCACAAATTAATTTCAGTACTTGTAATTGGTCTCTTCATATTTTCTATGTCTTCTTGGTTCAGTCTTGGGAGATTGTACCTTTCTAAGAATTTGCCCATTTCTTCTTGGTTGTCCATTTTATTGGCATATAGTTGCCTGTAGTAGTCTCTTATGGGCCTTTGTATGTCTGTGGTGTCAGTTGTAACTTCTCCAATTTTCTTTTTAATTTTATTGATTTGGGCCCTCTCTTTTTTCTTGTGTCTGGCTAAAGGTTTATTAATTTTGTTTACCTTTTCAAAGAACCAGCTTTTCATTTCATTGATCTTTTCTATTGTTTTCTTAGTCTCTATTTCATTTATTTCTGCTCTAATGTTTATGATTTCTTTCCTTCTACTAACTTCGGGTTTTGTTTGTTCTTCTTTCTCTAGTTGCTTTAGGCATAAGGTTAGTTGTTTGAGATTCTTCTTGTTTCCTGAGGTAAGCTTGTATCACTATAAACTTTCCTCTTAGAACTGCTTTTGCTGCGTCCTATAGGTTTTTTGGATCGTCATGTTTTTGTTTTCATTTGTCTCTAAGATTTTTTTTTGATTTCCTCTCATTTCTTCAGTGATCTGTTGGTTTAGTAGCATATTGTTTAGCCTCCACATTTGTGTTTTTTTGCAGTTTTTTTCTTGTAGTTTATTTCTAAACTCATAGCCTTGTGGTTAGAGAAGATGGTTGATATGATTTCAATTTTCTTAAGTTTACCGAGGCTTGCTTTGTGGCCCAGCATGTGATCTCTCCTGGAGAATGTTCCATGTGCACTTGAAAATAATGTGTATTCTCCTGCTTTTGGATGGAATGCTCTATAAATATCAGTTAAGTCTGTCTGGACTAATGTGTCATTTAATGTTAATGTGTCTGGCCTGTTTCCTTATTGGTTTTCTGTCTGGATGATCTGTCCATTGATGTAAGTGGGGTGTTAAAGTCCCCCACTATTATTGTGCTACTGTCAATTTTTCCTTTTATGTCTGTTAACATTTGCCTTATATATACTGAGGTGCTCCTATGTTGGGTGCATGTATATTTACAATTGTTGTATCTTCTTCTTGGATTGATCCCTGGATCATTATGTAGTGTCCTTCTTTGTTCCTTGTAACTATCTTTATTATAAGTCTATTTTGTCTGATATAAGTATTGCTACTCCAGCTTTCTTTTGATTTCCATTTGCATAGAATCCCTTTTTCCATACCCTCACTTTCAGTCTGTATGTGTCTCTAGATCTGAAGTGGGTCTCTTGTAGACAACATATATACAGGTCTTGTTTTTGTATCCATTCAGCCAGTCTATGTCTTTTGGTTGGACCATTTAATCTGCTTATATTTAAGGTAATTATTGATATGTTTGTTCTTATTGCCATTTTGTTAATTGCTTTGGATTTGTTTTTGTAGGTCTTTTTTTGTTTTGTTTCCTCTTTTGTTCTCTTCTTTAGCATTATGTTTGGATTCCTTTTTCTTTTTTGTGTGTATATGTATTACACATTTTTGGTATAGCAGTCTATGTATATATCCACATGGTTGTTTTAAATTGCTCACCTCTTAATTTCCAGTGCATTTAAAATATCCTCTATTTGTACTTTCCTTCTCTCACAATTACTAGTTTTGATATCATATTTGTGTGTGGATGATTTCCTACCTTTACTGTATGTTTGCCTTTACCAGTGAGCTTTCCCATTTTGTAATTTTCTTGTTTCTAGTTGTGGCCTTTTCTTTTCTGCCTAGACAAATTCCTTTAGCATTTGTTGTAAAACATGTTTGGTGGTGCTGAATTCTTTTAGCTTCTGCTTGTCTGTAAAGCTTTTGATTTATCCATCAAATCTGAACAAGAGCCTTGCTGGGTAGGGTATTCCTGGTTGTAGGTTTTTCCCTTTCATCACTTTAAATATATCATACCACTCCCTTCTGTCCTGCTGAGTTTCTGCTGAAAAATCAGCTGATAGCTTTATGGGGATTCCCTTGTATGTTATTTGTTGCTTTTCCCCTGTTGCTTTTAACATTTTCTCTTATCTTTACTTTTTGTCAGTTCGATTACTATGTGTCTTGGCATGTTCCTCCTTGGGACTCTCTGTGCCTCCTGGACGTGGGTGACTGTTTCCCTTCCCATTTTAGGGAAGTTTTCAGCTATTATCTCTTCAAATATTTTCTCAGGCCCTTTCTCTTTCTCTTTTCCTTCTGGGACCCCTATAATGCAAATGTTGGTGCATTTGATGTTGTCCCAGAGGTCTCTTAAACTGTCATTTCTTTTCATTCTTTTTTTCTTTATTCTTTTCTATGGCAGTGATTTCCACCAACCACTCTGTCTTCCAGCTCGCTGAACCATTCTTTTGCCTCATTTATTCTGCTTTTGATTCCTTCTAATATGTTTTTCATTTCAGTTATTATATTCTTCAACTGTTTCATTGTTCTTTATATTTTCTCTTTGTTAAAAACTTCTTGTAACTTTTCCCTCTGTACATCCATTCTTTTCCTGAGTTCTTGGATCATATTTACAATCATTATTCTGAACTACTTCTGGTGTAGATTGCTTATCTCCACTTCACTTAGTCGTTCTGGGGTTTTATCTTGTTTCATCCTCTGGAACACACTCCTTTGCCGTCTCATTTTGTTTAAATTTCTATTTGTATTTTTATGTACATGGTAGGTTAGTTACATTTATCGACCTTGGAGAAGTGGCCCTCTGTAGGGGATGCCCTATGTATCCCAGCAGTACACACCCCTCTCGTCATCCAAGGGCCAGGGACCAGCTGGTCCCAGCGTAGTTTCTGTGTTTGTGGAATCATTTCTGCAGGCTGCAGAATCATAGTTTTCTTGCTTCTGGTGTCTGCCACCTAGTGGGTTAAGCTGGTTTAGAGGCTTGTAGAGGCTTCCTGGCAGGAGGGGCCAGCGCCTGCCCACTAGTGGTGGAGCTGGGTCTTGGCCCTCTGGTGGGCAGTACTGTGTCAAGGGGCATGTCTAGAAGTGGCTGTAGGCTCAGGATGTCTTTAGGCAGCCTGCCTGCAGATGGCTGGGGCTGTGTCCCCCGCCTAGTTACTTGTTTGGCCTGAGGCATGCCTGCACTGGAGCCTACAGGCTGTTCAGTGGGGCCAGGCCTTGGTGCTAATGACCAAAGCAATATGTTGCCTTGAGGAGCGTTCATGCAGATGAATACTCCCTGATATGTCTGCCACCCACTTTTATGACCCCAGAGTGAGCCACAGACACTCCCTGCTTACCCAGGAGACCCTCTAAGACCAGCAGGGAAGTCTGGCCCAGGCTCCTATGAAGTCACTGCTTTTGCCCTGGGTCCTGGTGTGTGCGAGGCCTTGTGTGTGCCCTCCAAGAGTGGAGTCTCTGTTTTCCTTAGTCCTGTGGAGCTCCTGCAATCAAGCCCCACTGGCCTTGAAAGCCACATGCTCTGGGGGCTCCTCCTCCTGATGCCAGACCCCGAGGCTGGGGAGCCTGATGTGGGGCTTAGAGCTCTCACTGCTGTGGGAGAACTTCTGTGATATACTTTTTTTCCAGTTTGTGGGCCACCCGCCTGGGAGGTATGGGATTTGACTATATCACGAGTGCGCCCCTCCTGCTGTCTCATTGTGGTTTCTTCTTTATGTCTTTTGATGTAGAATATCTTTTTTGGTAGGTTCCAGTCTTTTTTATCGACGGGTGTTCAGCAGTTAGTTGTGGTTCTGGTGTGCTTATGAGAGGAGGTGAGCTCAAGTTTTCTATTCTGCCATCTTGTCTCCTCCAAGTTTAAGATTTTAAGATACCTAAAAGATCTTGGAAACTGTCTTTAAGATGTGTAGGGATGGTAGAGGTCTGTAGTGAGGTCCAGTCTTGAGGCAAGTCACAGCACCAAGAAAAGTGCCCAGTCCTTATGCGGTTCTCTCAGCTAAGAACCCAGGAAAACCTGAAGAAGCAGAGAGGAAGCACATGGAGACTGGCCCTCTGCCCAGATTGTGGAAAAGCCCAGAGGGCACACTGACCTCACTTGCATTATTATCTTTAGTAAGTGCAGATATGGTCATGGAAGGAGCTCCTAATATGAGAGTCAAGGAAAAGAAGGGAATCAGAAGAATAAATAAGCCTCTTTCATCATTTGATTTCCCTAGGCATTCCTATGCCTGTGCTTTCTGCTTCACTTTCCTAGCTTTCATTCCCCCAATTCATTATCTACAGCTGTAATTCTTGATCTTCATCACTCAGCAGTCTTGTCTCAATTCTTGCAACTCTTCATTCTCATTCTCTTCACTAGAGTCTCTGGCACAGCTCACTATCCAAACTCTTCAGTCAACAAGATTTGGCTATTCTGTCTCCAATGATAAGAGGGCCACCAAGAGATTTTATCAAGCAGTTCTCATCATTAAAACAGCTATTATTAATTACAAACTTACTTAAATTTACATGTGTAAAAATCTCACACAGAAATTGCTATAGTATCAGATGGAAGAATGAATAAATTCAAAAAGAGAAACATTTCACTTGGAAGTATAAGGTGATTGTGATTTCTGGGATAAATAAAGCAGATCCCTTTTGTTGCTATTGGAAAGGTATTCTCAACTGCATATGAGGATGATGGTTTGGTACTAAGCCTGAAAATAAATGTAGTTTCTGTGATGGCTGTGTTAAGACAAGAATGATATTCTGACCCAGAAAGAATAACATCATAATTCTCTCTCCTTCAATTCCTTTATCTTCCCCCCTTTTTCTGTTGGGTTTATTTAATACCTTTGATATGCAAGAAATTATTAGGTGGTAGAGATTAGATGGTAAGAATGAAATGACAAAAAATTCCTGATTTCTCAGTTTATATTCAAGTAGAAAATATAGAAAGATAATATAAGGTAACATATGATAAGGTTAAAGATGTCAAAATGGATAAGAACTTGATCAACAATTATACAGGACAGGAGACTCACCTTAAGCCATTCATATCTAGGAAGACTTTGTAAAGAGGTAGGATCTTTGAAATAAAGACTAAGAAAAATGAAGGAGGAAAGCAATATTCTAGGCAGCTTTAGTTTACTTGTTTCTTTGTAACCTATTTTGTTTCAGAAAGAATTTAATAACATAAATTAAGAGTGTGACAATATAATTAAGAAATGGAGACATTAAAAAACCAATAATAAAGCTAAATTATATATCACATGACCTACAGTTTGGTAATGTGAGCAAAAAACTGAATGCAAGAATGAACATAACATTTTTTGAGAAAATGATAAAGCAAGTTTAATTCAGGTAAAGTGTTCATTCATGATGATATTAACAGGAAGATAAAGAAAAGACTGTAGGGGGTTTGAAATGGCAAAGTAAAGAATTCTCATTTAATTTTATTGACAGAAACATAATCATAGCATTTTAGCTGGGAAGTACTTGTGACCTCTTAGTTGGCAAGACTGTAAAAAGTAATTTTGCCCACACTCCATAATTTATGTGTGTTAGTGTTATTCTCAAACTCTTCCCCTGAAAGTGGCAAGTTATGTGCCAGAGAAGTTCAAATAGGAAAAGAACAGAAAAAGTGACTGAGTTCTCAACACATAACTTAAGCCTCTGAATCCAGCTTAAGTCAGTTAAGTGTCCTTTTCTGGGAAGTCAATTTGGGCTGTATTTCTTGTCACAACCAAAAGATCCCTGATTAATAAAAATTTAAGTAAATGATAAACAGTACTTGGTAATTGGGAAGACAGTGAAAAGATAAGGGTTTGAGGATTACATCAAGGTTTTGAGCCTAGGACACTGAAATAAGGGAGTCTTGCAGTACAGTACTTTTGAGGAGGTAAACATTTTCCATTGTATATACTTTGAGTTTGAGATGATGACGATAGAAGCATATCCAAGTAGAAAAGTCATTAGAACATTAGAACAACATGCTTGGAGTTTGGGAGAGACAGAGCAGTTAACTAATAGATATGTGATAGCATCTTCTCCGTTTACACATAAAGAAACTAAAGAACGGGGAAGTTAAGAATCTTGTCCAAGGGGTCACACAGTTAGTGAATATGAAAGGTAGTATCTGAATAAAGGCAGTCTAGCTCTGGATTTATTGTATAAGAAGTATTTTTCAGAGGCATGAACTTTTGGAGATAGCTGAACCTACCTGAGAACACTGATAACTTGATGAGTTTGTGGATTTAGCCAAGCTACTTGTTTATGTTAGAAAGCTGGCATATGAAAAATCTTGTAAAATATTGGTTGCCTTAGAAAATGTAGGTATATAATTCTATAAGGCCTCTAGGAAAAGACAGTATATAAATTCATTTTGTGTAACTAATTACAGCAAACGAAGCTGAAACTTGTGTTTGGGAGATTGTGAAATTGATCATTAGTACTAAGTTCATGTCAGACAAATACAATGTACAATGGTTTGTAATACTGTTTGCAAAGGTTAAGTCTTGGCAATTATGCCATATTATCTTAAACTAAGATTATAAGCTTATGAGTAAGAGTGGTAAGCTAAAATAACTTGAAACAATTCTATACTTACTAATTCCACCCCTCCCTATCTCTGCCCCTGAAATAAGAATTGAAGATACCTAGATTGGATTTCCAGGGCAAATGAAAAATTTTCTTACAATTTACAGAGAAAATCTGATGCATGCTTATTTAAATCAATACATCATTCATGACAGACAATCTATTTGGAGGTATTACTGCATCTTCTCTCATCATCTTATTGTCTCCTAGGCTTTTGTTCTCCATGTTTGGATTCCTTCATCTGATGGTCCCCTTTATAATATACTGCAGGTATAGAGAGAGGGTATATAGCGGAGGAGAAAGAAGTTTATCCCTCATCTAGAATGAGACTTCTACTCAGAATTATTTTGAATTAAAATTTCCAAATTGTTATTTGTTTTGTTCTGTTGTTCAGTAACAAAGAGGAGCTCCACTCCAATCCGTTCTCATTTTAAATGGAAGATTTTTATAATTATTGCTAAAGTCTTTTGCAGCATTAATATTCTGTTATTCGGAATTTAAATTCAACACAACTGAAATAAATCTACTGTAATATCAGTAAAGATATTCACATTTACTGGAGAACGTTACTATCTTAAAAAGAGATATAGTTATTTTTCTGGTACAAAGTATGCGATTGGATGTTTAATTAAATGGAAGCAAGGCAGATTCATGCATATTTGGCATTTGAGGACTTAAAGCAAAATTCATGTGAGACACAAAAATAGGCTATATATGAAAATATCTATGTTAAAGCAGAAATGAGTAGCTGTATACAATTCCAACTACTATATGCATCAATAGCAGAATTCTTTTGTTGATTTTGGGGAATGGTTTTAACGTCTAGGATTATACTTTTCTTTCATTAAGAGAATCATCCTAATGTGTGTATATATATATATGTATACATACACATGTATGTATATATATATCTTACTATATATATAACTTATCACTGAAGTCTTCAAATTTTCTACTTTATTTTAATTGGGTATGTCAAGATTTCAAACATCCTATTAATACTTACAAAAAAAATGTTAGAGTTATTTTTGAATTAAAACTTTCAATCAAGAGCTTACTACGAAATCAAAGAATTTCATGGGGGCCAATAAAAGCCTTATTTTACCTCCTCAGGCTTCAAAATCTCTGAAAAGAATAATTTTGAAATTAAGATGTTCCTATAGAATTGGTCACTTACCGCTTGTCCATAACTCCTATATGACACAGACTCAAAAGAAGACAACTCCATTACCGTTAGAACCACTGCAATAACTGCAACAATTATGCATAAGATGTTCATGATCATAGTATATGTAAGCTGAAAAGAAGATATAGGATTATTATACTCAGAATAAACAATTTGGTTAAACAGTTTGTATTGCTGAAAAAAAAATCTAGTTAAAACTTTGATCTAGTTTCTGAAGCTTTAGAAGGGTTGCTATATTTGCCATTAGAGTAAAACCTTTTCCTGTTTTATAAGAAACCCAGTTAATTTGGAGGAAACACTGAAATATCATCACACCAATAAGCATCAATCTTCCATTTGGGCTCAAAAATATTATATTTTACAATCTTCTGAGTCAGTTGGAAGAAAGGCTTATAATATATGATTTGAACAAAAGGAGTTCCACTGTAAAAAGAAAAAAGAAAAAAAAAGATGAAAAATGACTGTAGAAACAGGCCAAATAGGATTCAATGAATTTTAACCCTGGGTTTTCATTCTCTAGGGAAATCCTTCAATATCTTTGGATATTAGTTTTTTATCTGTACAACTATGAGAGCAGACTAATTAGTTTCTAAGGTATCTTTTAGCTCTAAGATTCTAAGATTTTTTTCCTTCCCAATATCTTTCCACCTGTACTATATATGGATCTTTATTCTGAACAGATTTTCTATTTTGTTGCAAGGTACAACTGTTTTCCCAAATTGGAGTTAGGAAAATGAAGCTTTACGGCAGAATTATGTCTATATATAAAGGCATTAGGTCCTATTAAATTTTTTTCTAACGGTAAAATTCACACAATGTTAAAAGAAAGTAGAACACCAAACCAAAGAAAACTCCACACTTAAACTTAGAAACCTTTATATAATATGATTGTAGGACTTCCCTGGTGGCACAGTGGTTAGGAATCCGCCTGCCAATGCAGGGGACACGGGTTCGAGCCTTGGTCCGGGAAGATCCCACATGCCATGGAGCAACTAAGCCCGTGCGCCACAACTACTGAAGCCCGCGTGCCTAGAGCCCATGCTCCGCAACAAGAGAAGCCACCACCATGAGAAGCATGCGCACCGTAATGAAGAGTAGCCCCCGCTCGCCGCAACTAGAGAAAGCCCGCATGCAGCAACGAAGACCCAATGCAGCCAAAAATAAATACATAAATTAAAAAAAAAATGATTGTAACTAATATAGCATGTTTATCTACATTAAATTATATGCTCCTAGATTTTCAATTAATTCCTTCATTTATTTTACAGGTAGGGTAGATTCCTTCATTGTTTAATGCCCACTGTCTTTTCACTAAAACCTACTTAGCTTTGTGACAAGCGATTTCTAGGGTACCATAAACATTTTAACTTACCAGGCGTGGAGATGGATGCCTTGCTACTCGTATTATGGAGACTCCTGAAATGATAAACTGGATATAAAAACATATATTTATAAATGCTCATTGATAATGCTCATCAACTTAAAAAATATTTTTAACAACTTGTTCTTCTAAGTCAATTATTTTTAGAATATTAAGAGTAAAAAAATATAAAGAAGTTTCAGTGGAAGAGGTGAGGACAAGTTTATTATCATATAGTAATGAAGATAACAGTATGGTCACTAATAACAGAAACATATAGGGGACAGTGGGCATAATTCAGACAGAGCGTTGTGGAATATGCCAAAGATGACTTAAGCAGTCCTGAATCAGGGACCAAGTTTGCTTAAATCTGCGCATGCTTTCTGAACTCATTCGATTCTTACTTCTAATGCTATACTTCCTATTGAGATGCTGTCACTGATTATAATTACTGTGTATGAATCCAGATGTAAAAAAGTAGTCCATGAATCTATTCCAGACTGTGTTTGTACAAAATACATCTCTTAACTGAGACTGTAGCCATTATTAGCGTAACAGCTGCTATTCATGTTTTTGCGTTTGTTTTGTTAAAAAGAGGTTCCATTATTTCATACCAGGCTACTTTGTCTATCTCCCAGAAGTGTAAAGCTATGCCATATTGTTTGAATGTGGGCTGCACAATCCCTGTGAAATATTCCTTTTGTCTTATCTGTTTTAGTGGTTTTGACAAAGATCTAAGTCAAAGGCTAATTTGTGGAAAAATTGCATTCATACTATACACCATATACAGGAAGGCCAAACTTGAAGCTTACTAATTACTCAAGGATAACTTAAGTCTACACACTCAGCACTTCATTCTGTAGCAAAATTGAGATTTCTAAGAAGGTACACAGTGAAGGTAAGAACTAGTTCAGAATACAAAGTGAAAATACCTTGTGAATTTTAAACTAGTGCTAACTAGATTACCAAACCACGTGCTTTACAAAATGCCTTTCAAAGTTTATGAACTAAATGAGAAATTTTGCACTGGATTATATTTAATTGAAATTTTAGACAATTTAATCTAGAAGCTAACCATGATATTTTTGTAACATGAATGATTGAAAACATTGAAGGACAGGAATCATTTATCTGGATTTTATCTGCAAATTTACTATTTTTCTCCTATTATTTTCCAAGGCAATGCTTTGACACCTATAAGCCAATGTACAAAGGCAGTGGCTCTCCTAGAGGCCACTGCTTCCTTTATAGCCCACTCAAATGGTGGCCATCTTATCTCCTACTGCCCTTATATCACCGGTTCTAAGCATGGGTAAGTGGTCTCCTTGCTCCTTGTTGTTACTTCCAACCATTCTTTCTCTTCCAGCTTTGAATCAGATGTCATCGGATTCTATCACCCACTACCCCTTCTGGTTGAAGTCATCTACTGGCTCCTTGGTCACTCTTCTATTTCTAGGTGATTTTAATTCTTTTCTAACCTTTTCTCTCACACCTCTTAATCCTTGGTAATTTCAGAGTATACTTATATGATCTTTCTTATAACCTGGGCTTGTAGTTCTTTGAATTTCTCTCCTCTAATCTTTTGACTCTAACTTATCTCAGTCACTCACTCCCATGTTCATTCTCTTGTACTTATTTCTGTCAATAGGTGCAACACCTTCCGAATCTCAATTTTAATTATCTCACTCTGTCCACCATCTCCCATCTTTCTAGCTCATAACCTGCAGTACTGCAACTCTAACAATCCTTTGACCCCATCTGGAGCTATAATCTGAGCCCCTTACTTCTCTGTTATATTCTTTCCTTCACCAGCTTCAATCCCCTGGTCAGCTATTAAAAACGTTCATTTTTATCTCAAGCTCCCAACACCCGACTACCTACCTATAAAATTTGTCCTTTCTCTCTGGTCCTCTACCTTCCCTCCTGTTACCTGCCTGGACACTATTTACATTAAAGGTGGATAATTTTTTGTTGGGGGCTGTCCTGTGCATTAGAGGATGTTTAGCTGCATCCTTGGCCTCTGCTTACTGGATGTACACCCACAGCTGTGAAAACCAAAAATGTCATCACCAAATGTCCTCTGAGGGGAAAAATCAACTCTAGTTGAGAACCACTGCTAGAGATGAACTGTCCATACTCCTAGCTATTTGTGTATTAAAATGCTTCATTTCTTGCCTACCCAAGTCCATGATTCTAATAATCCCTCCCTCCCCTCATTTATCTCATATATCATCAATTTTCTCTCTTCTGGTTCAGTCCCTTCAGCAAAAGACATGAAACAACCTACTGAAACAAATAAGCAAATCCCGCCCTGACCCAAGCTTCCCTCAGCTACTACCTCATGCCTCTATACCACATTACACCAAAGCCCTTAAAGGAGTTGTCTGTATTTGCTGTCTCTAATTCCTCTCCTCTCATTATTTTTTATTTTTTAATTTTATTTCATTTTTTAAGTTTTTGGCCTCCCCCACAGCATGTGGGATCTTAGCTCCCCAAACAGGGATCGAACCCACGCCTCCTGCATTGGAAGGCAGAGTCTTAACCACTGGACCGCTGGGTCTCTCTCATTATTTTTTAAACCAATTCCAATCAGGCTTTTGCCCCACCTTCTGATGAAACTATTTGTCATGCTTACTATTGGCCTCCATATTGCTAAATCCAATGGTCGATTCTCAGCCCTTGTCTTATTTGACAACATAACACAATTTAATATACTTGATCTTTCCCTATTTCTTTGTTCACTTGGCTTTCAGGATGTCACACTCCCCAGACTTTCCTACTACCTTATGGCTGTAAGAAACCACAGAAGAGTGCAGGTGATGACAAATTTAGAAAATTTGTGAGTATAGACTCATTGTGTGAGGAACCTAAGGTAAAGACCCTAAATATGAAAATTAACCATGCTAATGGAGATTATGCTTAAGATTCTGTCTTTCACATATCTAAGGACAATCCAACCTATGGTTGTCATTGTGTATTCACTCCTATATCTACATCTCTTGTAATAGTACTGGTAAATTAAAGGTGCTTAAAAAATACTTGTTGAAAAAAGAAATCTGATTTTGAATAAATTACCAACATGGGATTTAGTTACTTAGCTCTCCTGAAAATTTTGTTTAGAAACTGTTCCCTATGTTGCACTAGTGGCATGAATATTATTTACTGAATGATTAAATCATATAAATGTATTTTACTTACAATAATTCCCCATAAAGAACATCCTGTTTTGTAAGTTATAGGTTCGTATGTCCCAAAGACTCCTTTAATTTGTCCTATATACAAAATCAATAGGAGATACCACATGAAAACACTAAAGATGCCAATCATAATCTGGATAGCCTATGAGAAGAGAATGCTATTAGTATCAAAACCATGTAATTTATAACATAATTCCAAAAAGTGCTGACTATGAGAAACATTCAACATTTTTACAAAAGATGAAAGTAAAATAGAAATGCACTTAACCATGAAATTTCTGGATTGGTTAGTCCAAAAAGAGGGCCCTTACCAGGAAGTACTGAGGTTTACCAAATAGGAATGAGTCATACCTGGAGCATCAGACTGTTCAATAGTAATTCTGGTGAATTCTCCCATAGAAAAGTTGACAATCTGACTCTACTACTGGCTGTCCTCCCTACCTAACAAGTAATGACATGACAGGAGAATACTGAGGTTACTTCTTTTCCTTCAAGGCACATTTGGTATGGATCCTTTTTCACAAGCATGCTGAGGTGGGGTAGAGTCAACACAGAGATACAAAGAATACCTAAAGTAGACTTACTTGCACAAGGTCTTCCTATTGGTAGGGGAGAATTATTACTCAACTTTAATTTGTAAAAAGACAATTATAATCCCAGTAAATATGTACCAGTAAATTTCTGAATTTATATGTAAACTGGTATTTCAACTATGAATCACATTTTTAATTACTCTTTAAAAATTTCAGAGGATACATTATCTTCACTTTCATAAACTTTAACAGGAAGCTATTTAATGTTTTAACTTTAATGGTTCCAGTTCTTTGTAAAGCAAGTAATCTATGAAACACATAAATGCAATTGGCTCATATTAAAGATATGTTTTAGAGAAATTTTTTTTCATAGAAAACCCACTTTTTTGGGGTAACAAACTTACGCATTTAGATTCAGATTTTAAGGTTCCCTCTGAATCAAATTTGGAAGAATGAAATTATTTTCAAAGGTTCTTTGGATCTGACTGGGAGAAAATCCTTTACTAGATCTCAAAATCCTTGACAGCCTGGACTTTAGTTGTCCCACTGTTGTCACCAGCCTCAAACATGGCGCCCAGCATACAGCAGACACCCAGTAAATACCTCTTGAACAAGCACATCAGTATCAAGAACATTAATTCCACATGACTTTCTGTTAACTATAAAAGGAGTGAGTGGGCTTGAGAAATAGTGCCTACTTTTATATGGATTGCAGCTTTTCTATATGAAACTATGAAATACCTAAGAAGCCAAATCTTGTAAAGGGCTCTTACAAGAAAGCAAGGCTGCTAGTATCTGGAGAAGGACAAAATGACTTTTCTCATTTAAAAAGTATTCCTAACCTAGAGCCAATGAATGGGTTCTAGGAGGTCATATGCTTCCCTTTCCACACACATAACTGAGTGCAAAGGATTATGATATGTATATGAGTCTGGGGAAAAGATTCAGAGGTTTCTTCCTATGCCCAAAGAAGTCTGTGACTTGAAAGAGGTTAAGAATCTCTGCTGAACAAGTCAGGTAGGAGACTTAGACAACTGGTCTACACAGTAGCCAAATTCAAAGGAGACGTTCACATCCAGTGGGAAAAATTTTTTTCCCCTTCAGAAGTGATCTTTGAAATTCCTTGGTGTTTATTAAGAGAGCTAGATAAACTCTGTTTATTCTTTAATAGAAAAGACAAATTAATAATAGTCCTACTGCATAGATACCAATATAGTAATTAAAAAGATCAGCAATACATCTCTCTCACAGTCAAAAAAATCTTTTTTTCTTTTATTACTTTTTTGATTTATCCATTACTCTGTGTGTATTGATTTAGTCAGTACACATATCTAAGCACATATCTGTTTATAAAGGGCAATGAGATCAAATTTGTAGAAGGCTATCAATATTTTTTAAAAAACCCAAAAACTTTTACCCTTTTAACTTAACCAAATCTGCCGCCCTCCAGATCCAAGAATATTCCTTATTAAATGTTCTTACATGCAGGAATATATTGAAGTCTTACTTACCCCTAAAACAAGAGAATCTGCTGTAGAGACTTTTGAACAACACGCACATAGAGCCATACTACCAGCATTGCCTCTAGATGATTATGTCTCTAATCTTTGGCGATATCTTTATTAGCAAACGTCTACAAAACAGTACAAAACATATATACACACTTTGCTCAAAAGAAAGTACTTAAGTTCATTTCTTTTCTTATGGTTTTGCAACCACCTCCCCAAACTCTGAAGCAATCGCTTTTCCACGGCTTAATTGTTAGAGGCAATTTGTATCCACCTGTTCTGAATAACAGTCTCCATAACGGAAAAGCCTCCCTCTATGACTAAAAAATATCGGTACATTACAGATATTTTCTCTGAGTAGTGAACAGTGTCTCTGGATGATAAAGTATAAAGAACACCTAAGGAATAGTGTTAGAGGATTTTCAGTAAAGCTGTTCACAGTTCATTTGCAGTTCACAATCAATTCAGTGTAACTCATAATGCCATGTTTGCATTTTTAAAACCAAATTCTTGGACTTAAACTCATCATGGGCTTGTGATTTTTTTCTGACACATACTTGCTACCTAGTTCGTCTTTCTATAAGATGAACTTTTTCCTCCATGAGACAGCTTATCAAAGTTGCTTCCACAATCCTAAAGGCTCTTCCTGTTTTTTTTTTTTCCCCTGTTATTCCTGCATTTTCCCCTGATGTTTAAATCACCTTCTTACTTACGTGAACATTAAAAACTTGGCTAATAATTGTATCCCCTTCTGGGATTTTATCCACTTGTGGATCTGAAATTACATTGTTTAGCATCTTCTAACATGGCATACTTAGGTCAATAACATGAGTTACACCATTTAGCCATCCAGGTGATCATCTAACGGATGATCTCAAAACTTGAGCCTTGGACCTTCCAGAAACTAAAGAGGAGTTTGACTAAATGATCTGTCATTCGCTGCACACTTAAAATCTCATGATTTGATTATTTTAATGAGTCTTTGGTTTCTAAAATTGATTTCCTGAATGTCTCTTAATTCTACAAATTATAGAAACAGAAAAAGCTAGGTAAGAATACAAGAGCTGGTGAAAGCAAATAGAGAACACAATATGTTAATAACTGAATTATAACTAGTAAGCTTTATATATTCAAACATCACCTTTGAGAAATACCAAAGAAAGGCAACCAGGATTAATAGGCAACCAAGATTAACCACTCTGTCAGGTTTAAAAGACATAGAATTACAGAATTCATATATAGAGTAATGAAGAAAATTCATACCTAGATTGCTATTATTTGTCACTTTTCAGATAAGAGGAAAATAATAAAAATAGTAAGCCCTTTTGTGTATATAGAAAAAGTTTTTCACATTCATAGTTTATGGTGGAAGCACCATGAGTGCTTGGGAAGTAGAACATTTAGCATCACTATACTCTCCATCAGGCTCCCACCAAAACTATCTCAAATGAAGTATTCATTAAAATACTAAGAAAAAAAGTGTGTGTGTGTGTGTTTAAAATCGTCAATTTAATTGACAGTAGGAAGAAACTAATAAATGCTACAATATATTCCTGCAATAAATGATGGTTAGAAGTTAAAAAAAAATTCTGCATTGGGTTACTCTACAACCCAGTTAAAAACCAAAAGTAGAGTATAAAAATAAAATTAATCATTTATTTGTTTTTATTTTCTGGTGATCCCATCACTAAACCAAAAACCAGGTGCAGGAAAGCCCCTAGCCCTTATTCTCAACCCTATCCTCACTCCCCTAAACTTGCGTTACATAGAAATTCTGGAACAATCACAGAGAGCTCATGTCTAGAAACCACTTCTCCATCTTTAGCATCTTCAGCAGGGGTGCAACTCACTGTCTTCAGAATAAAGTGCAAATTCTTCGGCAGGGCCCATAAAGACCTTCATGAACTGCTCCCTGCCCACCTTATCGGCCTCATCCTGGCCACTCCCTCGGTTTCAGCCCTAACAGGGCCACAGCAACCTTCTTTGGGAAGCCTCCTCTGCCTCGTAGGTCTGTTAGATACTCCTCTCATTGACCCAACATTCTGTGCATACTTCCTATCAGGGTGTAGTCTTAACTTTTGATTTTCAGGACTGGCTTCCAAGTCAGTGTGAGCCCCCAGAAGTCTAGGAATTCATTTCTGTGTGTCCAGAGCCAGTCCTGCATTGCAACCAAGAGACTCAGACTTTATGAAATAAGCTACAATGAGATATTACCTCATACCAGTCAGAATGGCCATCATCAAAAGATCTACAAATAATAAATGCTGGAGAGGGTGTGGAGAAAAGGGAACCCTCCTGCACTGTGGGTGGGAATGTAAATTGGTGCAGCCACTATGGAGAACAGTCTGGAGGTTCCTTCAAAAACTAAAAATAGAATTACCATATGATCCAGCAATCCCATTCCTGGGCATATATCTGGGGAAAACTCTAATTCATAAAGATGCATGCAGCCCATGTTCATAGCAGCACTATTTACAATAGCCAAGACATGGAAGCAACCTAAGTGTACATCAACAGAGGAATGGATAAAGATGTGGTGTGTGTACACACACACACACACACACACATATATATGCACTATGGAATATTACTCAGCCATAAAAAAGAATGAAATAATGCATTTGCAGCAACATGGATGGACCTAGAGATTATCATACTAAATGAAGTAAGTCAGACAAAGACAAATATTATATGATGTCACTTCTAAGGGGAATCTAAAAAAATAATACAAATCAACTTATTTACAAGACAGAAACAGACTCACAGACATATGAAACAAACTCTTGGTTACCAAAGGGGAAAGGAGACAGGGAGGGATAAATTAAGAGTATGGGATTAACAGATACACACCACTATACATAAAATAGATAAACAACAAGGATTTACTTTATAGCACATGGAACTAAATTTAATATCTTATAATAACCTATGATGGAAAACAATAAGACTCTGTACACCTGAAACTCAACACAGTATTGTAAATCAACTACAGTAAAATTAAATCAAACAAACAAAACAAAAAGACTGGTCGGGCAGGTGGGTGGGTGAGTCCAGACCCTGCAAAGGGAGGGAAGGAAGAGACAAGAAAAGGCGGGTGAGGGTGGGGAGGCATTGAATTTGGTCTCCATGCCTCGCTGGAGCTTTTAACACTTAACAAACCCCGAAAGCAAAGCGACATCATTACCCCTCATTTTACTTGTTCAAGGTCCTTTCGCCCTCCGAGGTCCAGGTCCTGGCTGAGGTGGGGGTCCTTGCGGCGACCGAAAGCGATAGCGCTGCCCCTGAGCGTTCGTCCAGCCTGGGTCCTCCCACCAGTGCCCAGGCCCGGCTGAGGACGCGGATCTCTGCTGGTGGCGCCCTCAGGCCCAGGTCCCGAGACCCTGCCCAGCCGTCATCAGGGAGAGCGCAAGGCACCCAGGACCCAGCCGGCCCTGAGGCTCCTCGGGTGGCGCACGCCTCCAACGGCACAGCCGCCGCGCGATCCTTGCGCGCCTGCGAGGTAGCCGGGTGTGGGGGGAGGGGAGTGTGCGTGCGCAGACTCACTAGCGTCTGGCGGGCCATGTGATCAGAGCCGGGTCGACTAGCGCTGGGTGTCCCTAGAAATGGCTGCTACAAACCAGCGTTTCTCGTATTTGCCTTTCTGGTGCGTTTCTTATATATACATCCGCTGCAGCGCGACCAGGATCTCTGATGAAAAGTCAGTCCTTCACCGTTCTCAGGAAAAATTTTGGCCACAAATGCACTTTAGAAGGTTTACATATTGAAAACGGCAAGTAGCTGAGTCATTGACTCGTTTTTTTTTTAATTTAAATTTTTTTTTAAATTTTTATTTATTTATTTATGGCTATGTTGGATCTTCGTTTCTTTGAGAGGGCTTTCTCTAGTTGCGGAAAGTGGGGGCCACTCTTCATCGCAGTGCGTGGGCCTCTCACTATCGCGGCCTCTCTTGTTGCGGAGCACAGGCTCCAGACGCACAGGCTCAGTAGTTGTGGCTAACGGGCCTAGTTGCTCCGCGGCATGGGGGATCCTCCCAGACCACGGCTCGAACACGTGTCCCCTGCATTGGCAGGCAGACTCCCAACCACTGCGCCACCAGGGAAGCCCCACTGACTCTTTTTAAACGTTAAGTAGTCAAAGAAGGAAATCAATGAAGAGACTGTTTAGCAAGACACCGGAATGACTTTTTGATCTACCTGCTGAGGTGAGTTTAGCTTTCAGGTTATACCTGGCATCAGCTTTCTATTGGATGTGGACAGTAGTTAAAACAGTGTTTATGAAGAGATGTGTAAAGAAGTAGGGGTAGCAGCAGCTAGAAGACAGAGACGAGGAAGATCTGGGAAGGTGGGAAAACAGCGAACTCAAGCCAACGATGTAATCTTGAATTAGCTGACAAGTAGAGATAACCCTGTTATGCAACCATTATGACTTAGGCATTAAAGTACCTGGAGAGCACATGTTCCTGCAGCTCCTGAACGTTGTGAACTGTAATTTATTCCAGGAAAATTTATCTTGGCATTTTGGAAGTTAAAAGTCAGGTTTGGGATGTAAATATTTAATGAAAGATAGCCAGTGATCAAAACATTCAGAAAGAGAAACTGACTTTTCTTTTATAAAGAGATTGCCTAAGTGCCGCTAATACCCTTTGCCAAAGCACAATTACAGGTATGTCTTAAAGCTGCCAAGATCTTTTATGATTATTTTATAGTCTGAAAATCAGTTATAAACTCAATAACTTTATCTTTAGCCCCACGGCTAGCTTCCTTGCCTTGTGACTCTAAAGCCTCCTCAATTACAAGAAAAAAATATGCCAGGGTCTCCTAAAACCTTTACATTTTGTATTGGTTGGTATATCACTGAGGGTTACCTGTCTATGAGCAGAGAGCGTTCTGACAATATTAAGCATTCTGTGTGCTAAAGAAAGAAGAACTCCCTTGACTGTGTCTTCAACCTCAGGACTATGGATTTAGTAGAAATGAGAGTCAGTTCTGATGAGATGGTGCCCTATTGTAACTTGCTACCATGATTGATTGATTGATTGTGAGACAAGTGAAGTATCTTTTCCTTTTATTTAAGGTTTAGCCAACAGTCTCTGGAAATTATCTTGGATTTGATGATTTTCTTGGATGGGGGTTCAAATATATATTAATATTTATTTACCGGCTATGAATACATATTCATTCACATGTATTCAGGATGAACATAGGTGAGAATAGATGAGCGAGTCAAACTGCGAGACGGGCAAAGTTCCCTGGTACTTCTTAATTCCTCTGATAATATCACACATCGGTAGGCCAACCTTACTTTTTTTTTTTTAATTTAGTGCTATTTTTTAAAATTAATTAATTAATTAATTAATTTATGGTGTGTTGGGTCTTCGTTTCTGTGCGAGGGCTTTCTCTAGTTGCGGCAAGTGGGGGCCACTCCTCATCGCGGTGCGCGGGCCTCTCACCATCGCGGCCTCTCTTGTTGCGGAGCACAGGCTCCAGACGCGCAGGCTCAGTAATTGTGGCTCACGGGCCTAGTTGCTCCACGGCATGTGGGATCTTCCCAGACCAGGGCTCGAACCCTTGTCCCCTGCACTGGCAGGCAGAGTCTCAACCACTGCGCCACCAGGGAAGCCCCAACCTTACTTTTCTCTGTCCCTATAACCTGGATTTAGAAATTCAGAATTCATTTATTTTTAATTTTTATCCTTTGGTCCTCAATAATTTTGCGTCCTTCAACAATGAAGAGATAGTCATGGTGTCACATCCCATTTGGCTTTTAATCTTTGTTGTCTTAAATTTTTCTCCATGCAGATTATGTTGTTAA
Source organism: Balaenoptera acutorostrata (assembly GCF_949987535.1). Classification (NCBI taxonomy): domain Eukaryota; kingdom Metazoa; phylum Chordata; class Mammalia; order Artiodactyla; family Balaenopteridae; genus Balaenoptera; species Balaenoptera acutorostrata. Next base: position 10,998,579 of record NC_080072.1, read on the forward strand.
TTTCCCTTGAATTGGTTCTCAGGATACAAAAGGCATTATGTGGAAGTGTGGTGAGACCACCATGCCTGATATAATGCTGTTAAAACCATTGTTGGGGATCATTCCAAGGACTCTGTAAGCCCTGATAAAATATCTTGTCCAAATTGCTACAAGGAATTTCATTTTACTTATACTCAGGAGAAAACAGATGCTTCCTCTCTGCAAAATCAGACTGTTCTAGTAAGAAAAATGGAAATAAATCTCTGTAACGCTGGGGCATTGAAGCAATTGAGTTTACTGTAGAAGTGCAATATGTATAAATATTTATATAAATTAAATATATATGTATGTATACACATACACGCACATATATACCTACGTAGTAGATTTAAGTTTTTATATAGTTCACCCTTGAACAAGGTGGGGGACCGCCACACAGTCAAAAATCCACCTATAACGTTGTAGTCAGCCCCCCATTTCCATGGTTTGGCATCCATGGATTCAACCAACCACAGATTGTGTAGTGCTGGATTGTGCATTTATGTATTGGAAAAAAAATCTGTGTATGAATGGACCCATGCAATTCAGACCGTGTTGTTCAGGGGTCAACTGTAGTTTAAAAATTAGTTTTCTTTTTTTCCCCCACATTTACTATGTCCAGGCAATGTTATATGGCTAGCAGGTGTTTAAAGATAAGCTAAAATACATTAAAATTTTGGGAGAGTTTGTTTGAGCAAACATTTATTCGAAGCTGACAGCACCAAACCAAAAGTGGCTAGAAGCACACTGCCGACAGAAACTAGGGGAAAGGTTTTTATAGAGGAGACACAGAAGCAAAGCAAGGAAATTATTTGATTGGCTATAGTTTAAATGGTTGCCTTATTTGGGAAAGTCTAGTTGGATGTTTATGATTAGCTGTTCTTAAGTTTCGTTTTCGAGCATGTTTACTCTGGTCTAGGTTTCGGTTTGCTGATGTAGGCTGCCAAGGCATCAAAGCCACCCCAGTCTAATGGGCTCCTTGTTTAATTACTTTAACACATTGGCTTATCTTTCTTAAACTTTCCAATATGCCTATGATGTACATACCATTGTTAGTCATTATTATTATTTTATTTACTTATTTATTTATTTATGTATATTTTGGCTGCACCGTGCAGCCTGTGGGATCTCCATTCCCCCACCAGGGGTTGAACCTGGGCCACAGCAGTGAAAGCCCTGAATCCTAACCACCAGGCCACCAGAGAACTCCCTGTTAGTCATTGTTTTAACAGCTGAGAATACTGAGACTTGGGGAGGTTAAGGGTCTTGTTCATGTTCACAGCTTATAAATTGGAGAGTTGTGATTCTAACTCCAGCAGTCTAGCTCCAGAATCTGCACCTCACTTGCTTTCTCCAGGCCTCCTTCAGGAAGGGCTCTGTCCAGGACTGTCATGAGAATGCATGAAGAATTCTGTTGGCAAAATCACAAGGTCTAGGGATGGTTCTCAGCTCTAGTCTGCATGTACTGCACTGCGCATACTGCACTTTTATGGTTCCATATAAAATTTAGGATTATTTGTTCTAGTTCTGTGAAAAATGTCATGGGTATTTTGATAGGGATTGCATTAAGTCTGTAGATTGCTGTGGGTAGTATGCATATCTTAACAATATTAATTCTTCCAAACCAGGAACACGGCGGGATATCTTTTCATGTCTTTGTTTCAATTTCCTTCATCAGTGTTTCACAGTTTTCAAAATATAGGTCTTTTACCTCCTTGGTTAAGTTTATTTCTAGGTATTTTATTCTTTTTGATGTGATTTTGAACGAGATTTTTTTTTTTTTTAACTTTCTCTTTTGGATAGTTAATTGTTAGTGTAAAGAAATGCAACAGATTTCTGTATATTAATCTTGTGTCCTGAAACTTTGCTGAATTCATTTATTTGTTCTAATAGTTTTTGGGTGGAGACTTTAGGGTTTTCTATATATAGTATCATGTCATCTGCAAATAGTGCCAGTTTTACCTCTTCCCTTCTAATCTGGATGCCTTTTATTCCATTTTCTTGTCTGATTGCTGTGGGTGGCTAGGACTTCAGATACTATGTTGAATAAAGTGGCGAGGGTGGGCATCTTTGTCTTGTTCCTGAATTTAGAGGGAAGGCTTTCAGCTTTTCACTGTTGAGTATGATGTTAGCTGTGGGTTTGTCATAAACGGCCTTTATTATGTTGAGATATGTTCCCTCAATATCCACTTTGATGAGAGTTGTTAGCATGACTGGGTGTTGAATTTTGTCAAATGCTTTTTTCTGCATCTATTGAGATGATCATGTGTTTTTTCTTCTTTTTTTGATCATGTGATTTTAATCCTTCCTTTTGTCAATGTGGTGTATCACATTGGTTGATGTGCGAATATCGAACCATCATCCTTGCATCCCTGGAATACATCCCACTTGAACATGGTGTATGATCCTTTTTTATGTATTGTTGGAGTCAGTTTGCTAATATTTTGTTGAGCATTTTCGAATCTATATTCATCAAAGCTATTGATCTGTAATTTTTTTTTTTATAGTGTCTGTTTTTGGTATCAGGGTAATGGTGGCCTTGTAAAATGAATTTGGGAGTGTTGTATCCTCTTCAGTTTTTTGGAACAGTTCAAGAAGGATAGTTATTATCACTTTTTTATATGTTTGGTAGAATTCTCCTTTGTAGCCATCTGGCTCTAGACTTTTGTTTGCTGGGAGTTTTTTAAATTACAGATACAATTTCATTCCTAGTGATTGGCCTGTTCAGATTGTCTGTTTCTTCCTGATTTAGCCTTGGCACGCTGGAGATGGAGGGGCTAGAGCCATTGCCGTGTGTGAGGTGGGGTTCCCCTCTACTCAGTGGCTGACGATGCCCTGTGAGGGGGTCAGATCCCAAGTCGCTGGGGCAGAAGCTCTGAGCCCAGGGTCGGCTCTGTTCTCTTTAGGTGTGTGCTTTCTCTCTCCCAGCACTGGGACCCTTGCCCCACGGTGGAGCAGTGCTGAAGCAAGAGGGGGGCACGCAGGCTCTCTGCTCGTGACAGGGTATGGGCTGTGGAGGGTCGGCCACAGACAGAGGTCTCAGCTGCCTCCAATGTGCCACCTCTGCGGGTGCCAGCAGTTGTTGCCCTCACCCTGCTCAGGCGCAGCCCCGGGTCCGAGTCCCTGACCAAGCTCTCTCCTTGGTTGTGGCCGCCCTAGGTCCAGTGCAGAGCTGTGATGTGGAGTAAGAGGGGCTGGAGCGTTCACTCGGCTCATGCTGGGGTGCTTGAGGGGGGCACTTGCGGGACACTGGACGTGCACTAGAGCAGTCCTCGGGGGCAAGCCAGTGCTCTGGTGCTCCTCACAAACAGAGTCCAGGCTTCCCACAGCCTTCCTGTTAGTCCCGGAAGCTCTCCAGCCAGCCAAGGGGGCTCATCTTCCCCATGTCAGACCTCTGGGCTGTGGTGCCCAGTAAGTGGCTCGCACCCTCACTCCCCAGGGTGGGTGTCCACCCATGTAATCTCCCTTTTCCTCTGAGTTGCCTCCTGGGGTCACAGATCCTGACCTGATCACTTCTCTTCCTTTACCTGATTACATATGTATCTGTCTTACAGCCTTGGTTGTACAGGGGTCTTTCTGCCAGTTTCCAGTTAGTTTTCAGTGAGGATTGTTCCACATGGAGATTTTCAAAACAATTTTTTTTTAAATTTTTATACAATTTTTAAAGGTTACTTTCCATTTGCAGTTATTACAAAGTATTGGCTGTATTCCCCGTGTTGTGCACTACATCCTTGAGCCTGTCTTACACCCAGTAGTTTGTACCTCCCATTCCTCTACCTCTATATAACCCCTCCTCCCCACCCTACTGGTAACCACTAGTTTATTCTCTATATCTGAGAGTCTGCTTCTTTTTTGTTATATTCACTAGTTTGTTGTATTTTTTAGATTCCACATATAAGTGATATCATACAGTATTTATCTTTGTCTGACATTTCACGTAACATAATGCCCTCCAAGTCTATCCATGTTGCTGCAAATTGCAAAATTTCAGTCTTTTTTATGGCTGAGCAGTATTGCATTGTATGTATATATACAACATTTTCTTTATCCATCCATTTGTTGATGGACACTTCGGTTGTTTCCGTTATCTTGGCAATAGTAAATAATGTTGCTGTGAACATTGGGGTGCATATATCTTTTCAAATTAGTGTTTTTGTTTTTTTCTAGATATATACCCAGGAGTGGAATTGCTGGATCATATGGTAGTTCTATTTTTAGTTTTTTGAGAAACCTCCATACTGTTTTCCACAGCGGCTGCACCAATTTACATTCCCATCAACAGTGCACAAGGGTTCCCTTTTCTTCACATCCTCAGCCACATTTGTTATTTGTAGACTTTTTGATCATAGCCATTCTGACAGGTCAAAAAGATCTCGTTGGGGTTTGATTTGTATATCCCTGATGATTAGTGATGTTGAGCATCTTTTTACGTGTAGATGTATTTTTTTTTAAATCAATTAATTAATTAATTAATTTATTTATTTTTGGCTGTGTTGGGTCTTCATTTCTGTGCGAGGGCTTTCTGTAGTTGCGGCAAGCGGGGGCCACTCTTCATCACGGTGCGCGGGCCTCTCACTGTTGCGGCCTCTCTTGTTGCGGAGCACAGGCTCCAGACGCGCAGGCTCAGTAGTTGTGGCTCACGGGCCCAGCTGCTCCGCGGCATGTGGGATCTTCCCAGACCAGGGCTCAAACCCGTGTCCCCTGCATTGACAGGCAGACTCCCAACCACTGCGCCACCAGGGAAGCCCAGATGTATTTTTTTTAAATAAATTTATTTATTTATTTATTTTTGGCTGTGTTGGGTCTTCGTTGCTGTGCGAGGGCTTTCTTTAGTTGCAACGAGCGGGGGCTACTCTTCGTTGCGGTGTGTGGGCTTCCCATTGTCGTGGCTTCTCTTGTTGCGGAGCACAGGCTCTAGGCAGGCTTCAGTAGTTGTGGCACATGGGCTCAGTAGTTGTGTCTTGCAGGCTGTAGAGCTCAGGCTCAGTAGTTGTGGCTCACGGGCTTAGTTGCTCTGCGGCGTGTGGGATCTTCCCAGGCCAGGGCTCGAACCCGTGTCCCCTGCATTGGCAGGCAGATTCTTAACCACTGCACCACCAGGGAAGCCCGTGTAGATGTATTTTTGATGTGTTTATGGTGGGAGGCGACCTCCATGTCCTCCTACTCCACCATCTTGAGCGATCCCTGTACCATATTTTAAAGTGTTGCTAAATATTTGGGGGAGTGAGAGGAGTTGTGAAAAATAAAGTAAAATTGTGAGTGAGGCTTAAACTGGGTGGAGACCACATGTGGAGAGAGAGATTGAGTGAAGCTGGCTGAGTACTGCTGAGTTGGTAGAACTGAGTAAACAGCTACCCATTTTTAGAGTGAAGTCAGGGTACTGAGGCGTGGAGAAGAGGTGGGCTTGAGGAGAGGAACAACATTTCTACATGGTAAATTGTAGAGAATAGTTTGGAGAGAGAAAGGCTTTGTTTGTTTTCATTACGAAATGAAGGGAGAAAGGCAGTAACAGCCAGTTTTAGGGAAATGCTGCTGTCTGAGACCTCTTCAGCCTGTGGGAATGAGGAGTCACTGGCGATATGGCCACGCGTGCCTGGCTTGCACCCCTACCTGCCCAGGCACACCTCAGCTCTCTGCCCATCCCCACTTCCGAAGTATTTCTGGCAGTCCCCAGAATTTTCACATTGTTCTCTAGCACAGCAGGCCTCTGCTGAGCCTCTAACGCGTGTGTGGGGCACCCAGTTTCCTTTTACATCTTAGCCTTCTTGGGCTTTGCAGCTGCTTCTCTGGGAGAAGGCCGCATGACCCCAGGTGCTATCTCCCAGCTCTCCTCAAGCTCCGAGCCCTGGGGGTGTTCAGACAGCCTTGCATTTTCTTCGGTCCTCCTTACAGAGCAGGAACCTCGTTATAGTCCAGGCACAAATGCAGAGAATACGCCTTTCTCCCAGGGGATCCAACCCATCACAGAGGCCAGGCTGGGAACTGGACCTCACTTCCTGGTCTTTCAGCTCAGGCTTCACGTACCTGAACTCACAGCTTCCTCCAGATCTTTCCCCTGATTCAAATCACTCCTGCACATAGATGCCTAGGGACTCCCTGCACGCCCCCTTCCAATCACCCAAATTCAGGATAGGTTTGGCCAGCTCCATGGGAGAAGGGGACAATTGTGACTGATTGATTTTTAGTGGGATGTGACAAACGCAAAACACGCTCTGGGAAAAAGAGCTTCCTGAAATGTTGTGTGGGCCTGGTGTGAATCAATGATATGTATGTATCTAAGATACATTTATGGATTTTGGAAAGGTAATTCTTTTCTTTTTTTTTTTTTTTTTTGGTTTCTGGCTTAAGTATTATTTTTTTAAAGTTTTAATTTTTATACAATTTTTAAAGGTCATTTTCCATTTACAGTTATTACAAAATTGTTGGCTATATTCTTCATGTTGCACAGTACATCCTTGATCCTATCTTACACCCAGTAGTTTGTACCTCTCACTCCCTCACCCCTATATTGCACACCCCCCTCCCCCCACTGGCAGCCACTAGTTCTCTATACCTGTGTTTGCTTTTTTTGGTTATATTTACTAGTTTTGTTATATTTTTTAGATTCCACATATAAGTGATATCATACAGTATTTATCTTTCACTGACTTATTTCACTTAGCATAATACCCTCCAAGTCCAACCATGTTGCTGCAAATGGCAAAATATTGTTCTTTTTTATGGCTGAATAGTATTCCACTGTATATACATCTATATATCACATCTTCTTTATCCATTCATCTGTTGATGGACACTTAGGTTGTTTCCATGTCTTGGCAATTGCAAATAATGCTGCTGTGAACATTGGGGTGCATGTATCTTTTTGATTTAGTGTTTTGGGGGGTTTTTTTGGATATATACCCAGGAGTGGAATTGCTGGGTCATATGGTAGTTCTATTTTTAGTTTTTTGAGAAACCTCTATACTGTTTTCCACAGTGGCTACACCAATTTACATTCCTACCAACAATGTACAAGGGTGGAAAAATAATTCTTGAACCCATGTATTTCATGATGAATTATTAACCTTAGAGTTTAGAATTGGAAGATACCCTAGAGGTCTAATAATAACCTGTATTCTTCTGAGGAAGGAAGAGACTAAATATAGCATGCACTTTGGTTTTTCTCATACAGTTTAAGTTATGTTTTTGGGGTGAAGTCTTTGTACTTAAACCCAGCATTTGTTACTTGTACCTGAAAAAAAAACATGTACACTGGCATTTCAATAAAGCCCACTTTATCCCGTTTTATATTACCCCAAATAAAAAATATATAAAATCTTAATTTTTATGTAATTGAATAGCACAGTGTTTGGTCACAAAGTAGTAGTGTAATACCTTTTTTGAGCAAATGAATGAATTAATGAATACGTTTTTAGATATTCCAGAATGAAACTACCGTAAGGGCTTTAAATAGGATCATATTAATAATAGGCATATGACTTCTGTGGTAGGCTATAACATTTCTACTTGGACACCCTGTAAATCACCATCAAAGAAATTTTATCAGTCTGCTTTGCAGTATTTTGTCAGATCTCCTACTTAACAACCAATAACAAACCAAGTGAATAAAAAAATACCAAAAAAGGCTTATGTTCCTAGTAACATTTTATTGAGGAAAGGGTAACATTAACAGGAAATTTTCTAACTTTAAGTGAGTTGCAGTCATTTCCAGTCCTCTGGCCCTTCACCTTTGCCAGTGAGTGGTAGCGGCATGTAGGAAGAAACAGTGGCAGGGAGATCCATGCAGTTATTGTTCGTGATAAGCTAAGAACAAATCTGAAACACAGTCTTTAAAGATCAGCAATCATCATGGAGAGTAGAGGCCAGCTTCCTAAGAAGTTTCTGCAGGTAGTTTTACCCCATGAGATTGCATGATCCTCCTTTTTCTTTTAATACCTAGTGGTATTAGGTGGTATGAGCTTGGTGGCCATCATTTCTGGGAGGTACTGAGGACCACCCTGTGGTCAAGGGACTATTTGCATACACAGTTGGAATAGCCAGGACAGACTGGAAAGAATGAATAAAGCAAACAATATTGTTACTCTAATCCTGTTCAGTAACCCCTCTGGTCCCATCGGAGAAGAGGACAAATAGCACGCTGGTAAGCCCACAGTGGGACTTAGCTGACACTGAAGTCTGTATTTCTTCAGCACATACTCAGATTATCTTCCAGGGAAGAGGCCCAACTCACCCCATTGGTGTTGGTGATTGCTTGGCTGGCAAAATGGGCTGTGACACAAGTTATGCAAAACTCCTAAAGAGAGAAGATGATCAGCATGGCTGAAATTCCTTTCCCAGCAAGCTGAAATCAGGAATAAACACACTGGAATGTTGACTAAATCAGGAGGGCTTCACCCAGGCTTCAAAGAGTTCTGATTCATCAAATGTACTATTGCTTGTACTCACCTAGCTCTGGGACCATTTCTCTGTCATCACGTGCTTATTTCAGGGGAATGTAAATTAACTTTGGAATTTCTTTAAAATGCCAGAAGACTTCCCTTTTTGCCACTAGACTGTGTTATTTAGAAACATTAGAAAGGAAGTAGAGTTTTTTTCTTTGCAGTGGCTTTCTTTTTTTTTTCTAATAAAAATTTACTTGCTCATTAAAATAAAAAAGTAAATCAAGCAACATAGAACACAGCCAATCATCCCAAATGCCACTGCCCAGAAATGAGCTAAATTAACATCTGAGACCTGTTATTCTAGAACTCTATGTATGGGCAAAAGGCAAATAGAAAAGTGGGTGCAGGGACTTCCCTGGCGGTCCAGTGGTTGGGACTCTGCGCTTCCACTGCAGGGGACGCAGGTTCGATTCCTGGCCGGGGAATTAAGATCTGGCATGCTGTGTAGGGCAGACAAAAAAATAGAAAAAAAGAGAAAAAAAGAAAAGTGGATGCATGGAGAGACAGCAAGAGAGAGAAAAAAAGAGAGCAAGCAAGGGAGGGAATGAGAGAGCAATAGAGGGAAACACCATTTTTTAATAATGGAATCATTGTTACTTCCTATTTTGAAATAAAAGTCTTACCTGATTTTAAAAGAACAAAAAGAAGTCAAGTTTACGAAATCCATGAAGAAGTTGACATCATTTTAAACCTACAAGTTTCAGTTTGAGGCAGTATTAGATGATTGTTTATTATGAAAAATGAGAGATTAGCATACTTGTTTTACCTCTCATCTTCTCTCTTCAACTTCCAGTTTTTGTGCTTTTCACGAATCTCCTTACACAGCTTCTCCTTGCGTTTCTACATTCTTGATTTAATCTACCTCGTGTATGGTTGAATATTACTATTCTTTTTTTTTTTTTAGCAGCAGTGCCCATGTGTGTTATTGTTGTTTTACTGAGAGTATCTTCTTGTTGCTTTTATACTTTCACAAGGATTTTATTGGACTTGTTATTCTTTTTTTAATTTTTTAAAATTAAAAAAAAATTTATTTATTTATTTTTGGCTGCGTTGGGTCTTTGTTGCTGCGTGCGGTCTTTCTCTAGTTGTGGTGAGTGGGGGGCTACTCTTTGTTGCGGTGCACGGGCTTCTCATTGCGGTGGCTTCTCTTGTTGTGGAGCATGGACTCTAGGCATGCAGGCTTCAGTAGTTGTGGCTCGTGGGCTCAGTAGTTGTGGATAGCAGGCTCTAGAGCGCAGGCTCAGTAGTTGTGGCGCACGGGGCTTAGTTGCTCCGTGGCTTGTGGGATCTTCCCGGACCAGGTCTCGAACCCGTGTCCCCTGCATTGGCAGGCGGATTCTTAACCACTGCGCCACCAGGGAAGTCCCTGGACTTGTTATTCTTGAGTCACATTTTCTTTTCATCAAAACTCTGTAGATATTGCTCCATGATTTTCCCTCACTGAATGTTTTTGTAGTAGAGACTGAGTCAAGCTGATTTTTTTTCCTGCTTGTAAGTAATTTGATTTTTCTTCCTAAAACCTCAAAGAATCCTTTTCTATATCTTATGCCTTAACAAGGATACATGTATTTCAATATGTATCAATATCAATACTTATATCTATGTATCTATATCTGTATCTCACTTATTTTGCATCTCTTTCTCCTAGTATAGGTTATTCTCATTCAGTGTGCAAGTTGTTACTCTTTTATTTCCGGGAGCTTTTTTTCCCAGTATTTCTGTATACCCTTTAGGAGTCTTCCCTATGTGACTACCCGTGAGATGGACCACTAAGGGGTGCCCTTTCTGCCGTAGTCCATCTACAGAGGTGACTCTCCCACTTTATTCTCTAGTCCTAGAGATCACATGACCAGGAGTAGGGCTGGAATAGAAAAAAGGGATTTACTACTAGAGCTGCTGTACAGTAATAAGAAATAAAAAATAGATCCACTCTAAGTGAGTGGAAAGAGAGGAGGCACATGGTAGGTGATGGGATACTTACCACTGCCCAATAGTCTTGATTAGGCAGCCCATTAATGCTCACATCCACCAGCAACAGAATCACCCCAATGAAGGCAAAGACAGAATTAACAATGTTCATTCCTAGGCTGCCTTTTATCTGATGGAGATGGCAGGAAAAATAAATCGTATGTAAGATGAGTGAAATTAAATGAAATAAGAAGCAATTAAATCTAATGGTTCTTAATCTTTGAAATCTTGAAAAAAATTTTGAAGTTGAAATGATTTTTTTCCTCTGCCCTTCTGGATAGTTACCATGAAAACTATTCTATATGCCTCCTAAATGTAGGGTATTTCTAAAATCTGTAGAAAAATGTAAATAATACAATGCAGAAGCTCATTATTATATTTGTCTAAGCCTCATGCACAATAACAATTATATTCCCTTTTTAAAGCAATAAAATGACAAACTTATAATGAGCATTTTTTCTGTGACAGTCACTGTATTAAATCATGTAAATGCGTTATTTCGTAGAACTCTTACAACCACTATATGAGGTAGTACTATATAGCATCCAATTTTATAGATGGAAAAGTATATACACAAAAAAATCTGTGCTGATAAATTTAGGAATTAATGAAACCCTTGTCTTTCTAAGGACTAGATAGATTTAGAATGAGGAACTTGGTCGGCTTTTGAGGGTAGGGGTAAATGGGCAGAGTATAAAATGTTCCCCAGTTTCTACAAGAAGACTTTGAAATTCAGCAGAATAATTGTGAAACCAAGTCCTCAGCTGACTTGTTAGGAGTTCTTTGGAATGTGCTACTGCTTCAGCATGCCTTAGATAGTCTTCTGAAGGCCTCTAAAGGGCTCCTAGAAAAATCGATTTAGGTATAATTTTAGCTCTCTTCTCCAAATGGACAGATTCTATGCTTGGACAAGCATAGTTAGAGGGAAGGATCTCTAAATCATGCAGTGAAAGGTTGTTTTATTTTGTTTTTGTATTACAAGAGTCGTTAGTCAAGATTAGACTGATTTATTTTATTTTATTTTTAGTCTAGTGTAGTCTAGTCTGGGAAAGTATGAGCCACATGACTCTGTGTTCCTATTTTCCCGTTCTTCCCTCTTGTGCTGGATTAAATGTAATCTTGAAACCACTTCTGTTCTAGTTGTCTCTAGTTCTTGGCAAACCATTTTCTTTCTCCTGTTTCAAAAGTGGACCAGGAGATTGCAAAAGGTGGAGTGCTGTGACAGAGAGAATTGAAAGGCCTGTCTCGGTGATTTATGGACTCTTCTTAGGTACTGAGCTAGGTGTTTTTCATGATGATCTAAAGAACTATAAAACAAAAGTCAAATCTGAATAAGACTAAGAGATATGCACAAAGAAAAAATAACAATACAAGGCAAGGCAGAACTGAGAAATAGCAAATGCAGAGTAGAGTGTTTGATACTGAAGTGGCAAGAGGGTGTTCCCTGGCTTCTTTGTTTCTGCTTGGAGTTTACCCGGTGCAGTGTGACCCCACTGAACCAGGGAGCCTTGGAAGTAAACAACCCCATCTTTACCAGTTTCCACTCTTGTGAATTAAAGAGTCGGGATGTTGAGCTCTGCCATTTCTGAGTGGCAAATTGTGTAGACCATGTGAGGGCATACATATCACGGAGGCAACCCACAGATACTTTTGGGAAAAAAATGCTCCCCTTCTCATTTTCTGAATCTGCCTTCTCAATTTTCATACCCAAATAAATTAATCTTTAAAGGGGTTTAAAAAGTAGAAACATTGTAACTTACCAGACAAGGGGAAAACTGCTTGGATGCCGAAATAGACAGTGCTCCAGTAATAGTGAACTGTAGAAATAAACAAATTTATTTGTGAAATGATGGGTCCTTTGATTGTTCCTGGGAAATACTTCTCTTTATATGATGAAAGGTTGACCTATTTATATTTCCCTCTCAAAAATTCCTCTCGTACTTCTCAATTTTTTGGAGTAACTCTCGAAGTTACTATGTCATTTTGACATCCTTTTCTTTTTTCTCCTTAGTTTCTCGCATAAAAAGACCTCATTCCCTTGTAAGTTTTCCTTGTTCTGATGACTTCTGACCTCACTGCTCAGTCTCTTATCATGATCAACTGCATATTTTTAATCATGTTCCCGATCACCTCTTTTTGCCACTGTCCACCCAGCACATGCATTTCCATCTAAAATGTAATAGGGAAATAAAACTTTGGTTTGCTGGTTACTTGATCAGTGTAAACTTTAGGGTGTGAGTTTAGGCTGCAAGTTAAAATGGAGAACAAAAGCTCTTCTTTATTTAATTCTCTATCTAATTAATATCTAATATTAATATCTAGTATCTAAATTCTCCAGCTGATCAGATGAAGGGCTTATTAAAAGATGAGTTGTACATAGACTGGGGACAGCTATACTTGATAAACTGCGAAGGACAGCTGTTGCAGCAGGCTACTCACAGAGAGGTCGCCCCAGAATGGATATCCGCCAGTAAAAGACAAGGAAGCAAAACCCAAAACTTGGTTATAAATGGAGGCCATTAAACCCAAAATAATTTCGAAGTCAGTGTGCATCAATCCAATCATGATCTGGATTGCCTGAAAAAAGGAAACAGACATTTAAAAATTGCTTCTTCATCTTCAGGCACCACTGAAACATCACTATCATTGCTGCTGCTCCTTATTTATCATCAACTCTGTCAAGATCCATGGGTGTCATTTAGCTATACCTCTACAGGAGGTGGGCCATTAAGATTTTGACATATGCTAGGACCAGGGCCTCAGCATAAAGCCTTGTTTTTTTTCCTTTTTTTTCTTCCCATCTTTATTGGAGTATAATTGCTTTACAGTGGTGTGTTAGTTTCTGCTTTATAACAAAGTGAATCAGCTATACATATACATATATCCCCATATCGCCTCCCTCTTGCATCTCCCTCCCAACCTCCCTATCCCACCCCTCTATGTGGTCACAAAGCACTGGGCTGATCTCCCTGTGCTATGCGGCTGCTTCCCACTAGCTATCTATTTTGCATTTGGTAGTGTATATATGTCCATGCCACTCTCTCACTTCATCCCAGCTTACCCTTCCCCCTCCCCGTGTCCTCAAGTCCATTCTCTACGTGTGTGTCTTTATTCCTGTCCTGCCCCTTGGTTCTTCAAAACCATTTTTTTTTTTAGATTCCATATATATGTGTTAGCATACGGTATTTGTTTTTCTCTTTCTGACTAATTTCCCTCTGTATGACAGACTCTAGGTCCATCCACCTCACTACAAATAACTCAATTTCGTTTCTTTTTATGGCTGGTTAATATTCCATTGTATATATGTGCCACATATCTTTATCCATACATCTGTCGATGGACATTTAGGTTGCTTCCATCTCCAGGCTATTGTAAATAGAACTGCAACGAACGTTGTGGTACATGACTCTTCTTGAATTATGGTTTTCTCAGGGTATATGCCCAGTAGTGGGATTGCTGGGTCGTATGGTAGTTCTATTTTTAGTTTTTTAAGGAACCTCCATAGTGTTCTCCATAGTCGCTGTATCAATTTACATTCCCACCTCTCCAGCGTTTATTGTTTGTAGATTTTTTGATGATGGCCATTCTGACAAGTGTGAGGTGATACCTCATTGTAGTTTTGATTTGCATTTCTCTAATGATTAGTGATGTTGAGCATCCTTTCATGTGTTTGTTGGCCACTGTATGTCTTCTTTGGAGAAATGTGTATTTAGGTCATTTTTGGATTGGGTTGTTCGTTTTTTTGATATTGAGCTGCATGAGCTGCTTGTAAATTTTGGAGATTAATCCTTTGTCAGTTGCTTCATTTGCAAAATATTTTCTCCCATTCTGAGGGTTGTCTTTTCAACTTGTTTATGTTTTCCTTTGCTGTGCAAAAGCTTTTAAGTTTCATTAGGTCTCATTTGTTTATTTTTGTTTTTATTTCCATTACTCTAGGAGGTGGGTCAAAAAGATCTTGCTGTGATTTATGTCAAAGAGTGTTCTGCCTATGTTTTCCTCTAAGAGTTTTATAGTATCTGGCTTTACATTTAGGTCTTTAATCCATTTTGAGTTTATTTTTGTGTATGGTGTTAGGGAGTGTTCTAATTTCATTCTTTTACATGAAGCTGTCCAGTTTTCCCAGCACCACTTATTGAAGAGGCTGTCTTTTCTCTATTGTATATTCTTGCCTCCTTTATCAAAAATAAGGTGACCATATGTGTGTGGGTTTATCTCTGGGCTTTCTATCCTGTTCCATTGATCTATATTTCTGTTTTTGTGCCAGTACCAAATTGTCTTGATTACTGTAGCTTTGTAGTATAGTCTGAAGTCAGGGAGTCTGATTCCTCCAGCTCTGTTTTTTTCCCTCAAAACTGCTTTGGCTATTCGGGGTCTTTTGTGTCTCCATACAAATTTTAAGATTTTTTGTCCTAGTTCTGTAAAAAATGCCATTGGTAATTTGATAGGGATTGCATTGAATCTGTAGATTGCTTTGGATAGTATAGTCATTTTCACAATATTGATTCTTCCAATCCAAGAACATGGTATATCTCTCCATCTGTTGGCATCATCTTTAATTTCTTTCATCAGTGTCTTATAATTTTCTGCATACAGGTCTTTTGTCTCCCTAGGTAGGTTTTTTTCTAGGTATTTTATTCTTTTTGTTGCAGTGGTAAATGGGAGTGTTTCCTTAATTTCTCTTTCAGATTCTTCATCATTAGTGTATAGGAATGCAAGAGACTTCTGTGCATTAATTTTGTAACCTGCTACTTTACGAAATTCATTGATTAGCTCTAGTAGTTTTCTGGTAGCATCTTTAGGATTCTCTATGTATAGTATCATGTCATCTGCAGACAGTGACAGCTTTACTTCTTCTTTTCTGATTTGGATTCCTTTTATTTCTTTTTCTTCTCTGATTGCTGTGGCAAAACTATGTTGAATAATAGTGGTGAGAGTGGACAACCTTGTCTTGTTCCTGATCTTAGAGGAAATGCTTTCAGTGTTTCACCGTTGAGAACAATGTTGGCTGTGGGTTTGTCATATATGGCCTTTATTATGTTGAGCTAAGTTCCCTCTATGCCTTCTTTCTGGAGGGTTTTTATCATAAATGGGTGCTGAATTTTGTCGCAAGCTTTTTCTGCATCTATTGAGATGATCATATGGTTTTTCTCCTTCAATTTGTTAATATGGTTTATCACATTGATTGATTTGCGTATACTGAAGAATCCTTGCATTCCTGGGATAAACCCCACTTGATCATGGTGTATGATCCTTTTGATGTGCTGTTGGATTCTGTTTGCTAGTATTTTGTTGGGGATTTTTGCATCTATGTTATTCAGTGATATTGGCCTGTAGTTTTCTTTCTTTGTGACATCTTTTTCTGGTTTTGGTATCAGGGTGATGGTGGCTTCGTAGAATGAGTTTGGGAGTGTTCCTTCCTCTGCTATATTTTGGAAGAGTTTGAGAAAGACAGGTGTTAGCTTTTCTCTAAATGTTTGATAGAATTCGCCTGTAAAGCCATCTGGTCCTGGGCTTTTGTTTGTTAGAAGATTTTTAATCACAGTCTCAATTTCAGTGCTTGTGATTGGTCTGTTTATATTTTCTATTTCTTCCTGGTTCAGTCTTGGGAGGTTGTGCTTTTCTAAGAATTTGTCCATTTTTTCCAGGTTGTCCATTTTATTGGCATAGACTCGCTTGTAGTAATCTCTCATGATCCTTTGTGTTTCTGTAGTGTCAGTTGTTACTTCTCCTTTTTCATTTCTAATTCTATTGATTTGAGTGTTCTCCCTTTTTTCTTGATGAGTCTGGCTAATGGTTTATCAATTTTGTTTATCTTCTCAAAGAGCCAGCTTTTAGTTTTATTGATCTTTGCTATTGTTTCCTTCATTTCTTTTTCATTTACTTCTGATCTGATATTTATGATGTCTTTCCTTCTGCTAATTTTGGCTTTTTTTTGTTCTTCTTTCTCTATCGCTTTAGGTATAAGGTTAGGTTGTTTATTTGAGATGTTTGTTGTTTCTTGAGGTAGGATTATATTGCTATAAACTTCCCACTTAGAACTGCTTTTGCTGCATCCATAGGTTTTGGGTTGTCGTGTTTTCTTTGTCATTTGTTTCTGGGTATGTTTTTATTTCCTCTTTGATTTCTTCAGTGATCTCTTGGTTACTTAGTAGTGTATTGTTTAGCCTCCATGTGTTTGTATTTTTTATAGATTTTTTCCTGTAATTGATATCTAGTCTCATAGCGTGGTGATCGGAAAGATACTTGATACGATTTCAATTTTTAAAAATTTACCAAGGCTTGATTTGTGACCCAAGATATGATCTATCCTGGAGAATGTTCCATGAGCACTTGAGAAGAAAGTGTATTCTGTTGTTTTTGGATGGAATGTCCTATAAATGTCAATTAAGTCCATCTTTTTTAATGTATCATTTAAAGCTTTTGTTTTCTTATTTATTTTCATTTTGGATGATCTGTCCATTGGTGAAAGTGGGGTATTAAAGTCCCCTACTATGATTGTGTTACTGTCTATTTCTCCTTATATGGCTGTTAGCATTCGCCTTATGTATTGAGGTGCTTCTATGTTGGGTGCATAAATATTTACAATTGTTACATCTTTTTCTTGGATTAATCTCTTGATCATTATGTAGTGTCCTTCTTTGTTTCTTGTAATAGTCTTTATTTTAAAGTCTACTTTGTCTGTTATGAGTATTGCTAACTCCAGCTTTCTTTTGATTTCCATTTGCATGGAATATCTTTTTCCATCCCCTCACTTTCAGTCTGTATGTGTCCCTAGGTCCGAAGTGGGTCTCTTGTAGACAACATATATACGGGTCTTGTTTTTGTATCCATTCAGCCAGTCTATGTCTTTTGGTTGGAGCATTTAGTGCATTTACATTTAAGGCAATTATCGATATGTATGTTCCTATGACCATTTTCTTAATTGTTTTGGGTTTGTTATTGTAGGTCTTTTACTTCTGTTGTGTTTCCTGCATAGAGAAGTTCCTTTAGCATTTGTTGTAACGCTGGTTTGGTGGTGCTGAATTCTCTTAATTTTTGCTTGTCTGTAAAGGTTTTAATTTCTCCGTTGAATCTGAATGAGATCCTTGCTGGGTAATCTTGGTTGTAGTTTTTTCCCTTTCATCACTTTAAATATGTCCTGCCACACCCTTCTGGCTTGCAGAATTTCTGCTGAAAGATCAGCTGTTAACCTTATGGGGAATCCCTTGTATGTTATTTGTTGTTTTTCCCTTTCTGCTTTTAATATTTTTTCTTTGTATTTAATTTTTGATACTTTGATTAGTATGTGTCTTGCTTGGTATGTTTCTCCTTAGATTTATCCTGTCTGGGACTGTCTGCGCTTCCTGGACTTGATTGACTCTTTCCCTCCCATATTAGGGAAGTTTTCAGTAAAGCCTTGTTTGAGGTATTTGGGGAGACTTGTTCAGGTGTCCCAAGGATTCTTCAAAAAGTACTACTGCATAGGCTTGCATGAGCATCCCCTGAGAGCCTCCAAGACTCTTAGAGAAAAATGCTGTAACTGGGACTTCAATGACTGTGTTTTGCAAATGGACCAGTTCTCTGCTTGGGTAATCCAAGTTCTGGGGAAAGTATCAATGAAGAAAAAACAATTTATTAGGCATTAACAATATGCTTGATAATTTCTAAGCACTTTACACTTATTGTACATGTAATCCTCCTAAACAATGGGATGGAGACACAGAGACCTAAAGAAATTAGGTATCTGTCTTAGTCTGTTCAGGCTGCTGTAACAAAATACCACAGACTGAGTGGTTTATAAACAACAGAATTTTATTGTGCACAGTTCTGGAGGCTGGGAAGTCCAAGTTCAAGATTCCAGCACAGTCACCTTGTGGTGAGGGCCCTCTTCCTGTTCATAGCCCGTGCCTCTGTGTCCTCACATGGTGCAAAGGGCGAGGGATCTCTCAGGAGTCTCTTTTATGAGGCAGTAATCTCATTCACGAGCACTCCACTCTCATGACCTAATAAGCACCTCCCAAAGGCCTACCTCCTAATATTGTCATCTTTGAGAATTAGGATTTCAACATATGAATTTTGGAGGGGGACAGAAACATTCAGACCATAGCAGTGCCCAAGGTCACACAGTTACTAAGGGGCAGACCTGGGAATTTAATGCAGCAAATTGACTCCAGAGCCCATGTCTTAACTATCCCGTCAGGCTCAGCTTCACTTCTTCCATGAACTCTTCTTGATTATACCAGTGAATTTAAGCTATCTTGTTTTTCTTTTTTAAATTCGGTTGTATCTTATGATATAAATGACACACCTTATTTCTTAGTTTTGTACTTATTTATATTGTTGTTTTTCAAATTGCAGGTATGCAAACATTTCCTTATTGGCCCATCATGTATTCTCAGACAGTGGATACATCTTAGTACCTCTTAGTATACCTTCCTTCATCCTTGATAAACAGATTTGTGAGAGATAACTGTTGCTAGATTGGACCGGAAGTTAATTGTTTCTTCCAAAGTTTACATCTTATCTGTCCAGGAATACTGCAAATACAGTGATTGCTGTGTTTATTTCTTCAACACGTAGCTACCGAATACAATTAAATTGAAACAGGATTAGAAGAAAACCCCACAGCTTCCTAAACAATGCTAAGAGATTAATATTTTTTGAATAATGAAGTTGAGATTCTGATAAAAGCTGTGAGTCTTCTCCCCTAAAAAACTGTTCTTCCATATCCATCCATACACACACCACACATTTGCATACAACTTCAGAGGTGTCATGGGCTTCTTTTAGCCAGTTGTGGGTCTCAGTTGAAGAACTCCTGCATTAGACATTATTATTTGATTTTTAACTACCTCTTCTCCAGAGCAGCAATTCAAGCATCTGGCTATAAGCTTCCCACCCTCATCCTTGCCATTATTTTGATGAGGAGCAGTTAGATCTGGGTTAATACCGGCCTTCCTTTCTCCTGGTAGAACCCTGGATGTACCATTTACTGATCACAATTGCATATTGGCCAGACTTAGTAATTTGGTCATTTAGTTCATTCTGGATTTTTGGCCGCAGAACTATTTTAAGCTCTGAGTCAGTTGGAACAGGTGGTCCACTCACATCCTACGCCCCTGCCCCCACCGCCCCCGAGGCCCCTGCACCGTTGTGGTGACTGGAGGCTACTAACAGCACAGAAGGTCAGTCTTCAGGGAGAGGAAGTAGCTTCTGCCAACTGGAGCTTTTAAAAAACCCAAGAGTACTTTAAAGCATTTCTCTTGAGCACATCTTTGGTACCGGTCAGACGGCTCCAGTGGCCGCCCACTCCACTCAGACTAAAAGCCAGAGTTTCCAGTCCTCCCAGCCTCACAGGATCTGGCTCTACCGCCCCTTTGCCCTTTTTCCCACTACTCCCTCCGTCTGCCATTCTATTCTACTTTATTTGCCTCCTCCCTGTTCTTCAAACATGCCACATTTTCCTCTAAAGACCTTCTGACTTTACCGGGAACCTCTTGCCTGACATCCACAAGACTCACTCCTCACTTCATGTCTTTGCTCAAATGTCGTCTTCTAAGGAAAGCCTGCTCTGACCAGCTTGAAACTGCTACCCCCTCACTGCCTGGAACTGCTTATCCCTTTCACACTTCTTTATTCTTTCCATATCTTTTATCAACTTCCAACACACTGTGTACCTTAATTCTTTATTATGTGTGTAGTCTGATTCTGCCACTAGGTTCTGAGCTCCATGAGGGCAGAGATTATGCCTGGTTTGTTCTCTGCCGTATTCCCAGCACCTGTATGGGGCCAGCTGTGTGGTGTGCTAGTTTGTGCCAGTGGCCCAATGGGAGCAGGGAACTTCCTCTGTCTGGCAGGAGGAAGATCTGAGAGGCCACCTCCCAGCTTACATCTGCCTGCTGCAGGGGGACCAATGCTCAGTTTTACTTTCCTGTGATGGCTAGAAGAGTTCTGGCATATAATGGGCACTCAATATAATTTATGGAAGCCTCCAGCAGAGAAGTTAGAGCTGCACACAGGGAGGGACAGTACCATTTGGAGGAGCTGTGTTAGTGGCGTGAAAGAGGTTCTTCAAAAGCACAGCAAAGGAACTAATAATGCCACCTATGCCAGTGGAGTCTTCATGTACATGTAGGGCATATTTTATTTACAATGCCTCCATAAACTAGATTAGGAATGGTCAAAGTGCCCCTTATGGAATTGACAGGCAGTTAAGTCATAACATCTCCATGGGCACTGGGTGAGGGGACAGCAGATGGAATGGCCCCTAGTTCTTTCACACCCAGTTTCCCCAGACAGCCCATTTGCAGTTCCTTCTGTTTTTAAGGCAGCCCTCAATATGAGTTTGCCTCTATACAAATACCAGGCTTGAAACTAATCCAGAGACAGGATTGAGGGTACCCAAAATATCCTTTGCAAAAGTGAGATCAAGCTAGAAGTGGTGGCATTTCCAGAATGTCAGTGTTACTGAATCATCCTGCTACGAAGAATCCTTTGTCACCCATTAGATTTTTGCTTGAATCCAAAGTAAAATGAATTTGGGGGTAAAATCTATATGCAGACTAATTATTTCTACCTACAAGGGATACCGTTTCCAGGGTAGCATTCCAACTTTTCTAATGATTGGGCGTATGTCATGAGATCATAAACTTCTCTCCACCTATAGCTTATAAGCACAATAAAACCTTACAAATGCAAAATAAAAATTTTAGTAGTAAGTAGACTTACCATTAGTGTCTTTGCTTCTCTTTAAAGTTGGTAGCTGCTTCTCCTCTAGCTGAATTTACCATTTGTATGTTTCCTGGACCCTGCCGACTGTTGGTGAAGGTTCCTGGAGAAGTGATGAAGGCAGGCTGACCACTCTGCGCTTGGGTTCCTAGGCTGCTGAAACTCAGAGGTTGTTGAGACCCAGGAGCCATAGAGTAGCTTGGTGGGTAAGGATTAGGTTTGGTTTCACATATTCTGAGGTAGGCTGTTGGCTTGGATGACATCATTATGTCCTAAGTATTACAAAACATAGCAAAATGATAAATTTACCCAGAAAGGAAACTAAAGAAAATCTTGTCAAATGTCCATTATCTATGCAAATGAAGGAAAGCAAGTGAGCAGTTAATGGGCAATGACAACCAATATGAATGATACTTATTTGACTTTGGAATCCTATACATCCTACAGTTTGAAAGAAGAGAAGGAGGGGAAGATGAGGATACATTTACTTTCCAATTCCCATTTGATTTTGTAAAGTGTTTATATATATTGATCTTCTGTGAGTTCATTGCATCTGAAGGACAACAGAAAGAGGGAAGAGATGGTGGTAGGCAGAATAATGCACCCTTCTCCTTTCCCCAAAGATGTCCACGTTCTAATCTAGGAAATTGTGAATATGTTAGGTTACGTGGCAGAGGTATTTAAGGTTGCAGATGGCATTGAGATTGATAATCAGCTGACTTTAAAACAGGGAGATTTTCCTGGATTATTTGGGTGGGCCCAGTGCCATCACAAGGGTCCTTAAAAATGGAAGAGGGAGGTAGAAGAGAGTCAGAGAAAGAGATGTGATGATGGAGGTAGAGTTAGAGAGATGCTGTGCTGCTGGCTTTAAAGAGGAGGAAGTGAGCCATGAGCCAAGGGATATGGTGGCCTCTAGAAGCTAGAGAAAACAAGGAAAGCAGGTTCTTTCCTAGAGATTTCAGAAAGGAATGCAGCTCTGCTGACACCTTGATCTTAGCTCAATGAAACTGGTGTTGGATTTGTGACCTACAGAACTGTCAGATGATGAAGTTGTGTTGTTTTAAGCCACTAAGTTTCTGATAATTTGTTATATCAATAAATAGAAAATGAATATAGGGGTCAAGAATATGATTGGATGGTAAGAAAGGCAGTCCAAGATTTAAAATTATTTGTTAATACTTTTCCAGTAGATAATTCACATATGACCAATTAAGTTGATTTTCTCATTCATTAAGAAAAGTACCCTTGAGATTCCCTATTCATTTTTGTCCTTCTGGAAGCATAGAGTATCTTAAGTCCTTGGTGGGAATTCTGTTGGAAATAAATCAGCACAATTAGATATGGACAGCCATCATTATTAATCCTTGAAAAAAAAATCATGACACACAAAAAAATTGTCTTCTTTGTCCTTAGATTCCTTTTTTGAGACCTCCTCCCCAAACCATTTTCTTGTACATCATGAATCTCAAGAAGGTTGGTGTTCTGGATGCCCTCATCCCTGGTATGAAGTGTGATTAGCCTACTGGAGCTTTGCACCACTGGTGTTTTAACAGGAACACTTATTCAGACCTTGTCCTCACAGAATCCTGAAATTTCAGGGTAGGAAAGAGCCTTTCCAATTACCCTGTCCCATTCCCCTTGGTTTACAGAGGAGACATTGAAGCCACGACAGGTGAAATGCATGGGTCAGGGTTACACAGGACATGTGTGGCAGAGTCAGGACTATAATATGGGCTCTTGAGCGCTGGTGGGGAGCCCCCTCCAGCCACTCTGCTCACCCAGGAGGCTTACAGAGCTTGTCTTCCAAGCCACCTAGTGACAGGGGATTGATGCTGCACCTGTAACTACCCAGCAAACAAAACTACTGGTTTCTGCTGCTGTGGAGAGGACTTTATAAACCAGACTGACTTCTCAGTGATTCAGTAATTAAGTTAGCAAGGCCTCTGCCCAGCGAGCCTCAGGTGAGCTGTCCAGAGAGCTAGCATTTCATTAAGCACTTACTGTAGGTACAGTGGGGGCTGTCTAGTGTCACGGTTATGAGCATGAACTTGGGGTTAGCGTTCTGGCTCCAACACCAGCTCTGTCTTTGGCAGGTTTGTTAACCACTCTCTGCCTTAGTTTCTTGTCTGTACAATGAGGGTAATAAGAATATACTCCTTATAGGGTCACTTTGAGTATTAAAGAGTTATTCCATGTAAAGTTTTTAGAATTGGACCTGTTACAACTGCGCGGGTTGGCTATATTATTATTGCTGTGTTAAATAGGTGAGATATATTATCTCTCTAAGTTTTTACAAACACCCATGAGGTAGGTACTAACATCATCCCCATTTACAGTGAGATAATTAAATCCAGAATCTATACTCATAACCCTTACCCTAAGCTGCTCAGATGCTGGATACAATTGAAAAAGGCTGAACACTCACTATAAAGGCAGAAAACACATTTTGGAAACATCTGATGCCAAAGGGACTACTTTTTCAAAGTGGAAACATTTTAATCTGCAGATGGTTATTTAAACATGGAAAAATAATCAGTTCCACAGCTGTGATTCTTGGAGTGACTCACTGTAGCTCTCAAGTGACATTTGAGAATATGAAGTTTTTATATCCCATGGATCTGGTTCCTGTGGCCAGTTAGTGTTCAAACTCTCCTAATCTGCTACTTCCCTAACTCTGGGAACTTAACTTTTTAACTAGATCCCTGTTAGTCCCTGTGACGCAACTGTAAAGTGAGGTTAATGATGCCGTTCAAAGGGGCTGGTGGGAAAATCAGATAATCCTAATTCCTGTGAAGCTGTTGGAACAGTGCCCAGCACTGTTGGCAAGAGCTTGAGAAAAGGTAACTGTCATTCTATTATTAGAGCCAAAAGTCTTCGATCCCTGTTTAAACAATGGATGGGCCATATGGAAAGTTTATCATAGAAGTTGAACTTCAAAAGGTCAATGCCAAGATCAAGGAGATAGGAGGTGGGGACTCACAGTACAATAATTAACCAGAAGAAGAATTTTCTTGAGTTTTTTTAAAAAGTATTAAAACAAACTGTTTCAGGAATTCCCTGGCGATCTAGTGGTTATGACTCCACGCTTCCTCTGCAGGGGGCACAGGTTCCATCCCTCGTCGGGGAACTAAGATCCCACAAGCCACATGGTGTGGCCAAAAATAAAAGAAACTAACTATTTCTACATGTATGTGATCTCATTACCTCCTTTTTTGGTGATTGATCACTGTAATTTTTTTGTCTCATTGAGTAATTTGATAAGAAAACTCTAGACTTGTCATCTATTTATCAGCATTTTTAAACTTCATATCTGCTGTTTAGTTCCTAGACCAAGGCCTATGAGTTCCATATAGAACCCAAATTATTAATAGTTTTATAAAGATTACACTGGTCTCAGATGCATTTTTTTCCTGGGTCAAGTTCTGGTTTTATAAAAAGGATTAAGGAGCTGAGCCAATCTCAATTCTTTTAGTTTATGCCAAAGTGACTTAAGGTGTAAACAGCCTTAATGGCTATATAGTTTGGTACAAAGGGAGGGAAAAATGCTTGGGGGAATAACTAAGCAATTATTCAGTTGAAATGAGGATAATCCTGTAAATGATAGAAGAGAAGGGAAACCATTGAATAAGCTCTTTTCTTAGATTCCACCTACTGGTTTAGTACAATTTTTCTCTTAAACTTTGGTAAAATATTTACTGTTGGTTGCCTTTTTTTCCACCTAAAAATTAGAGCAAATATATTTATTTTTAAGCACAAGGAACACAGCAAAAAACAGAAGGTCCAATGGTATAAAAAGGCAGGACTGTTAGCAATAAGACAAAAGCTCAGCAAGTTGCTCTGATTAGATAATTTCAAATAAAAATTGGAAAAATTTACTTTTTTCTAGTTTCTTTCTACCTCCCTTCCACACTAATACCACTTTTAACATTACAGGGTGAAGATGACTACTATCTGTGAGAAGACATTGTAGCATATAGTGAAACATAATACCAAATCATTTCCACAGTATCACCCAGTATATCTGCAAATAACAATACTGACCTAGTCAAAATGAGTGATTTTCCCCACCTGTTTTTGTTTTGCCATTAAAAAAAAGCACCTTAATTAAAATGTATTGTGTATTGTAAAAACGAAGTGCTGCAGTTTTTCTGCTGGTGCTGTGTCGTTGGGTGATCTGCACAACATCGTCACTTGCTCCCAGCAGGACGTTGCTCCCTCCTTGATTAATCTTCATGGAATGGCATACATTTGAACCTCCTGTCACCTTTTTTTTTTTTTTTTTTTTTAAATATTTTTTATTTATTTATTTATTTATCCATTTACTTATGGCTGTGTTGGGTCTTCGTCTCTGTGCGAGGGCTTCCTCCCGTTGCGGCAAGCGGGGGCCACTCCTCATCGCGGTGCGCGGGCCTCTCACCATCGCGGCCTCCCTTGTTGCGGAGCACAGGCTCCAGACGCGCAGGCTCAGTAATTGTGGCCCACGGGCCCAGTTGCTCTGCGGCATGTGGGATCTTCCCGGACCAGGGCTCGAACCCGTGTCCCCCGCACCGGCAGGCAGACTCTCAACCGCTGCGCCACCAGGGAAGCCCTCCTGTCACCTTTTTTAGCATTAACTTTTGATTGTTTTTTCTTGAAGTATCTCTTACCTGTTTTATAGTAACTGCCATTCTCTTTCATTCCTCTCCTGGTTTTCTTTCCTCCCTTGTTTCATTTCTTTCCTGCTTCATCCCTCTTACGGTTTCTTATCTACTCTCCCAACAGAGAGTCAAGAGTTGGCACCATTTCTCCAGCCTGGAAAATGGAACGCTGCAGAGAACCCACACAGGTAAACCAGCCCCACCGTCGATGCCCATTGATTTGAGTGAAGAAATAGGTAAAGCTGTGTCAGTGGACTCACTCCGTTCCTTTGGCACCTCTCTGCTTTCTGTCTTTCTGTTCTCCAAGCTCTGAGGTGATCTGAGATACTCACTTGGATATTATTAGTACTTTTTAACTTCCTTGTTTCAAACCAACCTGTCTCCCTATCTTTATTTAATTCCAGAGTCCTTTTACCATTGACTCTTCTACCCTAAGTGGATACATAGGCCCATTTGTAAATTTTGGAACATGCTGTGCTTTCACACTTTCCTCTCCTTTGTACTGGGAAGCCTTTTCTGAAACCCCCAAACCCTTAAGTGTTCATTTTCTCCAACCTCTTTGCACTTTTTGATATTCATTAGTGCAGCATCATATTGCCTTTTAATGCCCTATATGTTAACTAAACAAAATTGGAAAATATAGATAATAAAAAAACACGAGAAAGAAAAAAAAGCATCCATAGTGCCACAACTCAATGGTAATATTTTTATTTAGATTTTTTTAAAAAAATTAATTAATTAATTAATTAATTTATGGCTGTGTTGGGTCTTCGTTTCTGTGCGAGGGCTTTCTCTAGTTGCGGCGAGTGGGGGCCACTCTTCATCGCGGTGCGCGGGCCTCTCACTATCGCGGCCTCTCTTGTTGCGGAGCACAGGCTCCAGACGCGCAGGCTCAGTAGTTGTGGCTCATGGGCCTAGTTGCTCCGCGGCATGTGGGATCTTCCCAGACCAGGGCTCGAACCCGTGTCCCCTGCATTGGCAGGCAGATTCTCAACCACTGCGCCACCAGGGAAGCCCTTTTATTTAGATTTTTAAACGTTTGTATGTCAATATGTATTTCACATAGAGACATATGATTTTGAAAATCACCAAATTAGGATCATGTTGTTTAGCTTAATGTCTTTTAAACACCTTTTTCATGTCAATAAATATTTATTATAATTCTTTTTTTAATTGAAGAATAGTTGACTTACAATAGTATATTGGGTTCAGGTGTACAACATAGTAATTTGACATTTGTATAGATTTCACTCCATACAAAGTTATTATAAAATATTGACTGGGTTCCCTGTGCTGTACATTACATTTTTAACAGTGGCATGCTATTCCATTTTTTGGAAGTGTCCTGTTACATTCCCATTGTTTATTTTCAGTCCTGTCTCACAGATACAAATAAATGTCTTGTGGGCAGAGATCCTTGAGGCAGGGCCGATGTCTGTCCCCACCCCCACCCTGTGTTCTGTAGTGTCTCAGACGTCGTAGACTCATTAAATGTATGTTGAACAAGTTATGGTGAATACAGATTCCTCTTCCATGTTTTTTTTCCCTTATGTAAAATGGACAAAAAAGATACTGAAGATTTATTAATGCTTTGAGCTTTAGAAAGTGACAATTTCAGGCAATAATACTGCTCAAAGGCTGAAGGTAATTTAGAAAACACGAACTCAGCTTTGTTTTAGAAAGACCACAGAATCATGGTGACTCATGATTGATATGATTCATGTTATCCAGGCAGCAGAAAGAGAATGGTAAAATGAATGGTGGTTTTTTTTTGCATTTAATTAAATTAATTAATTTATTTAACATCTTTATTGGGTATAATTACTTTACATCGTTGTGTTAGTTTTTGTTGTATAACAAAGTGAATCAGCTATACAAATACATATATCCCCATATCCCCTCCCTCTTGCGTCTCCCTCCCACCCTCCCTATCCCACCCCTCTAGGTGGTCACAAAGCACAGAGCTGATCTCCCTGGGCTATGCAGCTGCTTCCCACTAGCTATCTATTTTACATTTGGTAGTGTATATATGTCCATGCCACTCTCTCACTTCGTCCCAGCTTACCCTTCCCCCTCCCCGTGTCCTCAGGTCCATTCTCTATGTCTGCGTATTTATTCCTGTCCTGCCCCTAGGTTCTTCAGAACCATTTTTTTTTTTTAGACTCCATGTATATGTGTTAGCCTACGGTATTTGTTTTTCTCTTTCTGACTAACTTCCCTTTGTATGGCAGACTCTAGGTCCATCCACCTCACTACAAATAACTCAATTTTGTTTCTTTTTATGGCTGAGTAATATTCCATTGTATATATGTGCCACATTTCCTTTTTCCATTCATCTGTCAATGGACACTTAGGTTGCTTCCGTGTCCAGGCTACTGTAAATAGAACTGCAGTGAACATTGTGGTACATGACTCTTTTTGAATTATGGTTTTCTCAGGGTATATGCCCAGTAGTGGGCTTGCTGGGTCATATGGTAGTTCTATTTTTAGTTTTTTAAGGAACCTCCATACTGTTCTCCACAGTGGCTGTATCAATTTACATTCCCACCAACAGTGCAAGAGGGTTCCCTTTTCTCCACACCCTCTCCAGTATTTATTGTTTGCAGACTTTTTTGATGATGGCCATTTTGATTGGTGTGAGGTGATACCTCATTGTAGTTTTGATTTGCATTTCTCTAATGATTAATGATGTTGAGCGTCCTTTCATGTGTTTGTTGGCAATCTATATATCTTCTTTGGAGAAATGTTTATTTAGGTCTTCTGCCCATTTTTGGATTGGGTTGTTTGTTTTTTTGCTATTGAGCTGGATGAGCTGCTTGTAAATTTTGGAGATTAATCCTTTGTCAGTTGCTTCATTTGCAAATATTTTCTCCCATTCTGAGGGTTGTCTTTTTGTCTTGTTTATGGTTTCCTTTGCTGTGCAAAAGCTTGTAAGTTTCATTAGGTCCCATTTGTTTATGTTTCCATTTCTCTAGGAGGTGGGTCAAAAAGGATCTTGCTGTGATGGCACAAAAACAGAAATATAGATCAATGGAACAGGGTAGAAAGCCCAGAGATAAAACCCACACACCTATGGTCACCTTGTCTTTGATAAAGGAGGCAAGAGTATACAATGGAGAAAAGACAGCCTCTTCAATAAGTGGTGCTGGGAAAACTAGACAACTACATGTAAAAGAATGAAATTAGAACACTGCCTAACACCATACACAAAAATAAACTCAAAATGGATTAAAGACCTAAATGTAAGGCCAGACACGATAAAACTCTTAGAGGAAAACATAGGCAGAACACTCTATGAATGGTGTTTTTTTAAACCCAGAATGATCTCTCTTCTGGTGACCTTCCAGACCCAGCTCCATGCAGTGAATCTTGCTAATAAGACCTCTGCATTGTTCTCTCTCCTTCCTGGTCTTATAACTGTGTGGTTGGCGCCAATAGTGATGTGATTGTACCATGTATTATTTTGATTCTTATTTTTTCAGCCACCCTATAGCTTGTAAGAAGGCAGGAGCTGGAGTATCATTTTATAATCTCTTTTGCATCATTAGTTTAGGAGCATGTTCGTAAAACTGAGCTTTACAGAAAAGTGACTAATGTTACTAATTAAACATTAATTTTTGAAATATAATGATTCATTTTTATAACGGAAGAGAGCTTCTTTCTTAAGCCACTATGGAGCTCATTATTCAGAGTTTAGAGTTTGGAAATAAGGGCTACCAGTAACTGTAAGTGTTCTAGAAAATTATGTTCCCCACCTTTTGTGATCCTCACAACTAGCTGAGAGAAAGTTATACCCATGGTGGTAACCTGCGGGTTTGGGATTGCAATTATATGACCTGTGACTGGAAGGATCTGCAGAGAAAGTATGGATGTTTTATCAGTAGATAATGAACTTCCAATTAAACAAGGGGTATTTAATAGTAGTGACTATTATTATTATGATAATGTAGATAACAATTATTAAAAACTAGGAGATTGGTTCAAGGTGGTGGAGTAGAAGGACATGTGCTCACTCCCTCTTGTGAGAGCACCGGAATCACAACTAACTGCTGAACAATCGTCTACAGAAAGACACTGGAACTCACCAAAAAAGATACCCCACATCCAAAGACAAAGGAGAAGCTGCAATGAGATGGTAGGAGGGGCGCAATCACAATAAAATCAAATCCCATAACTGCTGGGTGGCTGATGCACAAACTGGAGAACAGTTATACCATAGAAGTCCACCCACTGGAGTGAAGGTTCTGAGCTCCACATCAGGTTTCCCAACCTGGAGGTCCAGCAATGGGAGGGGCAGTTCCCAGAGAATCAGACTTTGAAGGCTAGCGGGATTTGATTGCAGGACTTTGACAGGACTGGGGGAAACAGAGACTCCACTCTTGGAGGGCACACACAAAGTAGTGTTCACATCAGGACCCAGGGGGAAGGAGCAGTGACCCCATAGGAGACTGAACAAGACCTATTTGCTAGTGTTGGAGGGTCTCCTGCAGAGGCAGGGGGTGGCTGTGGCTCACCGTGGGGACAAGGACGCTGGCAGCAGAAGTTCTGGGAAGTACTCCTTGGTGTGAGCCCTCCCGGAGTCTGCCATTAGCTCCACCAAGGAGCCTGTGGGTTCCAGTGCTGGGTCGCCTCAGGCCAAACAACCAACAGGGAGGGAATTCAGCCCCACCCATCAGCAGACAAGCAGATTAAAGTTTTACTGAGCTCTGCCCACCAGAACAACAGCCAGCTCTGCCCACCACCCGTCCCTCACATCAGAAAGCTTGCACAAGCCTCTTAGGTAGCCTCATCCACCAGAGGGCAGACAGCAGAAGCAAGAGGAGCTACAGTCCTGCAGCCTGTGAAATGAAAACCACATTCACAGAGAGACAGACAAAATGAAAAGGCAGAGGGCTATGTACCAGATTAAGGAACAAGATAAAACCTCAGAAAAACAACAAAATGAAGTGGAGATAGGCAACCTTCCAAAAAAAGAATTCAGAATAATGATAGTGAAGATGATCCAGGACCTCAGAAAAAGAATGGAGGCAAAGATTGAGAAGATGCAAGCAATGTTTAACAAAGACCTAGAAGAATTAAAGAACAAACACTTAGAAGAATTAAAGAACAAACAAACAGAGATGAACAATAAAATAACTGAAATGAAAAATACACTAGAAGGAATCAATAGCAGAATAACTGAAGCAGAAGAATGGATAAGTGACCTGGAAGACAGAATGGTACAATTCACTGCCACAGAACAGAATAAAGAAAAAACAATGAAAAGAAATGAATACTGCCTAAGAGACCTCTGGGACAACATTAAATGCACCAACATTCACATTATTGGGGTCCCCGAAGGAGAAGGGAGAGAGGAAGGACCCGAGAAAATATTTGAAGAGATTATAGTCAAAAACTTCCCTAACATGGGAAAGGAAATAGCCACCCAAGTTCAGGAAGCGCAGAGAGTCCCAGGCAGGATAAACCCAAGTAGAAACACACTGAGACACATAGTAATCAAATTGACAAAAATTAAAGACAAAGAAAAATTATTAAAAGCAACAAGGGAAAAAACGAAAAATAACATACAAGGGAACTCCCATAAGGTTAACAGCTGATTTCTCAGCAGAAACTCTACAAGCCAGAAGGGAGTGTCACAATATATTTAAAGTGATGAAAGGGAAGAACCTACAATCAAGATTACTCTACCCAGCAAGGATTTCTTTCAGATTTGACAGAGAAATCAAAAGCTTTACAGAAAAGCTAAAGCTAAGAGAATTCAGCAGCACCAAACCAGCTCTACAGCAGATGCTAAACGAACTTCTCTAAGTGGGAAAAACAAGAGAAGAAAAGGACCTACAAAAACTAACTCAAAACAATTAAGAAACTGATAATAGGAACATACATATTGATAATTATCTTAAATGTGAATGGATTAAATGCTCCAAGCAAAAGACGCAGGTTTGCTCAATGGATACAAAAACAAGACCCGTCTATATGCTGTCTACAAGAGACCCACTTCAGACCTAGGGACACATACAGACTGAAAGTGAGCGGATGGAAAAAGATATTCCATGCAAATAGAAATCAAAAGAAAGCTGGAGTAGGAATACTCATATCAGATAAAATAGACTTAAAATAATGTTACAAGCGACAAGAAGGACACTGTATAATGATCATGAGATCAACCCAAGAAGAAGATATAACAATTATATATGCACCCAACATAGGAACACCTCAATACATAAGGCAAATGCTAACACCTATAAAAGAGGAACTCGACAGTAACACAATAATAGTGGGGGACTTTAGCACCTCACTGACACCAATGGAGAGATCATCCAGACAGAAAATTAATAAGGAAACACAATAGATCAGATGGATTTAATTGACATTTATAGGACATTCCATCAGAAAACAGCAAATTACATTTTCTTCTCAAGTGCACAAGGAACAGTCTCCAGAGTATATCACATCTTGGGTCACAAATCAAGCCTTGGTAAATTTAAGAAAATTGAAATCATATCAAGCAGCTTTTCTGACACAATGCTATGAGATAAATTACAAATAAACTACAGGGAAAACAACGTAAAAAACAGAAACACATGGAGGGTACACAATATGTTACTAAAGTACCAAGAGATCACTGAAGAAGTCAAAGAGGAAGACAAAAAAACTTAGAGACAAATGACAACGAAAACACGATGATCCAAAATCTATGGGATGCAGCAAAAGCAGTTCTAAGAGGGAAGTTTACAGCAATACAATCCTACCTCAAGAAACAAGAAAAATCTCAAATAAAAATCTAACCTTACACCTAAAGGAACTAGAGAAAGAAGAACAAACAAAATCCAAAGTTAGCAGAAGAAAAGAAATCATAAAGATCAGAGCAGAAATAAATGAAATAGAAACAAAGAAAACAGTAGCAAAGATCAGTAAAACTAAAAGCTGATTCTTTGAGAATATAAACAACATTGATAAACCTTTAGCTAGACTCATCAAGAAAAAGAGGAAGAGGACTCAAACCAATAAAATTCGAAACAAAGGAGAGGTTACAATGGACACCGCAGTGATACAAAGCATCCTAAGAGACTACTACAAGCAACTCTATGCTAATAAAATGGGCAACCTGGAAGAAATGGACAAATTCTTAGAAAGATGTAACCTTCCAAGACTGAACCAAGAAGAAATAGAAAATATGAACAGACCAATCACAAGTAATAACATTGAAACTGTGATTAAACATGTTCCAACAAACAAAAGTCCAGGATCAGATGGCTTCACAGGTGAATTCTATCAAACATTTAGAGAAAAGATAACACCATCCTTCTCAAACTCTTCCAAAAAATTACAGAGGAAAGAATACTCCCAAACTCATTCTACGAGGCCACCATCACCCTGATACCAAAACCAGACAACGATACTACCAACAAAAAATTATAGACCAGTATCACTGATGAATATAGATGCAAAAATCCTCAACAAAATACTAGCAAACACAATCCAACAACACATTAAAAGGATCATACACCATAATCAAGTGGGATTTTTCCCAGGGATGCGAGGATTCTTCAATACATGCAAATCAATCAATGTGATACACCATATTAACAAATTAAAGAAGAAAAACCATATGATCATCTCAATAGATGCAGAAAAAGCTTTTGACAAGATTCAACACCCATTTATGGTAAAAACTCTCCAGAAAGTGGGCATAGACGGAAACTGCCTCAACATAATAAAGGCCATATATGATAAACCCACAGCAAACATCATTCTCAATGGTGAAAAACTGAAAGCATTAACTCTAAGATCAGGAACAAGACAAGGATGTCCACTCTCACCACTATTATTCAACATAGTTTTGGAAGTCCTAGCCATGGCAATCAGAGAAGAAAAAGAAATAAAAGGAATACAAATTGGAAAAGAAGAAGTAAAACTGTCACTGTTTGCAGATGACATGATACTATAAATAGAGAATCCTAAAAGTGCCACCAGAAAACTAGTAGAGTTAATCAATGAATTTGGTAAAGTTGCAGGATACAAAATTAATGCACAGAAATCTCTTGCACTCCTATACACTAATGATGAAAAATCTGAAAGAGAAATTAAGGAAACACTCCCATTTACCATTGCAACAAAAAGAATAAAATACCTAGGAATAAACCTACCTAGGGAGACAAAAGACCTGTATGCAGAAAATTATAAGACACTGATGAAAGAAATTAAAGATTATATAAATAGATGGAGAGATATACCATGTTCTTGAATTGGAAGAATCAACATTGTGAAAATGACTCTACTACTCAAAGCAATCTACAAATTCAGTGCAATCCCTATCAAAGTAACACTGGCATTTTTCACAGAACTAGAACAAAAATTTCACAATTTGTATGGAAACACAAAAGACCCTGAATAGCCAGAGCAATCTTGAGAAAGAAAAACGGAGCTGGAGAAACGAGGCTCCCAGACTTCAGACTATACTACAAAGCTACAGTAATCAAG
The DNA here is from genome assembly GCF_949987535.1 of Balaenoptera acutorostrata. Classification (NCBI taxonomy): domain Eukaryota; kingdom Metazoa; phylum Chordata; class Mammalia; order Artiodactyla; family Balaenopteridae; genus Balaenoptera; species Balaenoptera acutorostrata. The sequence goes on from NC_080072.1 coordinate 11,032,834, forward strand.
ACAGTATGGTACTGGCACAGAAACAGAAATATAGATCAATGGAACAGGATAGAAAGCCCAGAGATAAACCCACGCACATATGGTCAGCTTATCTTTGATAAAGGAGGCAAGAATATACAGTGGAGAAAAGACAGCCTCTTCAATAAGTGGTGCTGGGAAAACTGGACAGCTACATGTAAAAGAATGAAATTAGAACACTCCCTAACACCATACACAAAAATAAACTCAAAATGGATTAAAGACCTAAATGTAAGGTCAGACAGTATAAAACTCTTAGAGGAAAACATAGGCAGAACACTCTATGACATAAATCACTGCAAGGTCCTTTTTGACCCACCTCCTAGAGAAATGGAAATAAAAACAAAAATGAACAAATGGGACCTAATGAAACTTCAAAGCTTTTCACAGCAAAGGAAACCATAAACAGGACGAAAAGACAACCCTCAGAATGGGAGAAAATATTTGCAAATGAAGCAACTGACAAAGGATTAATCTCCAAAATTTAAAAGCAGCTCATGCAGCTCAATATTAAAAAAACAAACAACCCAATCCAAAAATGGGCAGAAGACCTAAACAGACATTTCTCCAAAGAAGATATACAGATTGCCAACAGCCGCATGAAAGAATGCTCGACATCATTAATCATTAGAGAAACGCAAATCAAAACTACAATGAAATATCATCTCACACCGGTCAGAATGGCCATCATCAAGAAATCTACAAACAATAATTGCTGGAGAGGGTGTGGAGAAAAGGGAACCCTCTTGCACTGTTGGTGGGAATGTAAACTGAGACAGCCACTATGGAGAATAGTGTGGAGGTTCCTTAAAAAACTAAAAATAGAACTACCATACGATCCAGCAATCCCACTACCGGGCATATACCCTGAGAAAACCATAATTCAAAAAGACACATGCGCCCCAATGTTCATTGCAGCACTATTTACAATAGCCAGGTCATGGAAGCAACCTAAATGCCCATGGACAGACAAATGGATAAAGAAGTTGTGGTACATATATACAATGGACTATTACTAAGCCATAAAAAGGAATGAAATTGAGTCATTTGTTGAGACGTGGATGGATCTAGAGACTGTCATACAGAGTGAAGTAAGTCAGAAAGAGAAAAACAAATATCGTATTTTAATGCATGTATGTGGATCCCAGAAAAATGGTACAGATGAACTGGTTTGCAGGGCAGAAGTTGAGATACAGATGTAGAGAACAAACGTATGGACACCAAGGGGGTAAAGCAGTAGGGGGTGGGGCTGGTGGTGTGATGAATTGGGAGATTGGGATTGACATGTATACACTGATGTGTATAAAATTGATGACTAATAAGAACCTGCTGTATAAAAAAATAAATAAAATAAAATTCAAAAACAAAACAAAACAAAATACTGTGTACTCATTCAATGGGATACTACACAACAATAAAAAGTAACAAACTGTTGATACATACGACACTGATGGATTGCAAGGGTATTATGTTGAGTGAAAAAAGCCAATCTCAGAAGGCTACACACTGTATAATTTCATCTATTAACTATTCTTAAAATGACAAAATATATAATGGTTATTGCCAGAGGTCAGATATGGGGGTGCAACTATGAAGGGATAATACAAGGGAGTTTCTTTGTGGTTATGGAAGCGTTCTGTATTCTCAAGGGAGTATTTTTTGGGATAGTAGAATTGTTCTGAGTTCTGATTGTGGTGGTCATTACATGAATCTATACATGTGATAAATATGCACACACTCAAGTGTATGTACTGTAAAAGCAGATAAAATCCAAATAAGTTCTAAGGTTTAGTTAATTGTACAATACTATACAAATGTCAATTTCCTGGTTTTGGTAATTGTATTATGATTATGTAAGATATGAACATCAGGGAAGCTGGGAGAAGGGTACCCAGGAGCTTCTGTACTATTTTAGCAACTTCTGTGTGAATCTAAATTCATTTCAAAATAAAAAGTAAAAATAACAACAAAACAAACCTAGGTGGATGTGAGGTTGTAAATGTAAGGATTAAAGATGGTGTTTGAAAAAGAGAAAGGGAAGTTAGAGCCTGTAGAGGTTAACAACATGATGGAATATAATGCAGACATGCTGGTTCAGATTCCTACTCTGCCTCTTGCTACACATGACCCAGGGCAGATTAGTTAACTTCTCCGTGCTTTAGTCAACTTGTGTTTGAAATGAGGAAATAGCAGTATCTATGCCAAAGAAAGGGTTATTGTGAAGGGGACATGCAAATATGTATGTAAAAAAGTATAGTGTTTGACACATGGGAAAGACTCAAAAAACTTTCCTTAGTTGCTTAGACGTGGGGAAAGTATCGTCAAGGCTCAGGTTAAGTGGCCGTGGGAAAAAGGGCAAGTGCAGGATCCCAGAGCAGTGGCAGAATCGTCATGGAGAGACTGGGTCAGGATTACTGTTCATTGGAGGAGGATGCTTGACATATAGAAGACACAAATGGGACTCACCAGCTGGTGTGGGGGACAGGACATTAGAAGATACAGAGAAGAGGATTCCCTACAAATGGGGATTTGAACTACCTCTCCCCTCTCAGAAAGTTTGAGCCAAAAGAATAAAAGCTGAAGTGCTGGGTACTGATCTCTGGAATATTTGGAGGAAAGTAAAGTTGTGTAGAAGATAAAGACATGTTTACTTTTGTTCTAATCCGAGTACCTTGCGAAGTCAGTGTTGCTGATGGAAATTGTGTCAGAGACAATTTCAAGAAGTTCTTAAAGAATAAAGTCTAACATAATTACTTAAAAAGCATATTTTTATTTTAAAATTTTTATTGGAGTATAGTTGATTTACAATGTTGCATTAGTTTCAGCTATACAGCAAAGTGAATCAGTTACACATATATATATATCCACTCTTTTTTAAATTCTTTTACCATATAGGTCATTACAGAGTATTGAGTAGAGTTCCCTGTGCCATACAGTAAGTCCTTATTAGTTATCTATTTTATATATAGTAGTGTATATCTGTCAATCCCAATCTCCCAATTTATCTCCCTCCCTTCCCCCACGGTAAACATAAGTTGGTTTTTTTGCATCTGTGACTACTGTTTTTTAAATAAGTTCATTTGTATCATTTTTTTAGATTCCACATATAAGTGATATCATACGATATTTGTCTTTCTCTGTCTGACTTACTTCACACACTATGACAATCTCTAGGTCCATCCACATTGCTGCAAATGGCATTATTTCGTTCTTTTTTATGGTGAGTAATACTCCACTGTGTATATGTACCACATCTTCTTTATCCATTCCTCTGTCATTGGACATTTAAGTTGCTTCCATGTCCTGGCTATTGTAAATAGCGCTGCTATGAACATTGGGGAACATGTATCTTTATGAATTATAGTTTTGTCCAGATATATGCCCAGGAGTGGGATTGCTGGATCATATGGTGGCTCTATTTTTAGTTTTTTAAGGAACCTCCATACTGTTCTCCTTAATGGTTGTTCCTATTAAAAAAATATATTAATTGAGCAGGAAACTGGGGATGTTGAGGTGAGTAAAAAATGTTTTTTACCTTCTAAAACCTCATATCCTGATGAAAGAATCAGTGAATGAAAGTCAAAGAAATACAAGTTATTACAATATTTAATCCATGAGATAAGAATTTAAAGTGCTTGATGGGGAAAGGCTTCATAGAAGATGCCATCCTTGAACCTGCCTTTGAGCAGGACTTCCTCTGAGATGAGAGGGTCTGTGGGGTCTCTGGGGCTAAGAAACAACCTTCAGTTTAAAAGTAGCACCCTGCTGCACGAGGAGAGGAGATTCAGAGCACCGCCTAAACAAGCTCCAGAGACAGGCATGAGCTGTGGCTATCAGTGCGGACACCAGAGACCAGAGTGAAACGCTAAGGCTGCTACTGCAGCCACCAAGAAGCCTGTGTGCAAGCACAGGTCACTATCCAAACCTCCCCTCCCGGGAGCCTGTGCAGCCCACCACTGCCAGGGTCCTGTGATCCAGGGACAACTTCCCCAGGAGAACACACGGCGCACCTCAGGCTGTTGCAACGTCATGCCGGCCTCTGCCGCCGGAGGCTCACCCCTCATTCCATACCCGGCCCTCCCCCCAGCCTGAGTGAGTGAGAGCCCCTAATTAGCTGCTACTTTAACCCTGTCCTGTCTGAGCAAAGAACAGATGCCCTCAGGTGACCTACACACAGAGGCGGGGCCAAATCCAAAGCTGAACCCCAAGAGCTGTGCGAACAAAGAAAAGAAAGGGAAATTTCTCCCAGCAGCCTCAGGAGCAGGGGATTAAATCCCCACAGTCAACTTGATGTACCTGGCACCTGTGGAATACCTGAGTAAAATCATCCCAAAATTGAGGCAGTGGACTTCGGGAGCAACTGTGGACTTGGAGTTTGCTTTCTGCATCTAATTTGTTTCTGGTTTTATGTTTATCTTAGTTTAGTATTTAGAGCTTATTATCATTGGTAGACTTGTTTATTGATTTCGTTGCTATCTTCCTTTATATATATATATATATATATATATATATATATATATATATATATATTTCCCCTTTCTCTTTTTCTGAGTGTGTATGTGTATGCTTCTTTGTGTGATTTTCTCTATATAGCTTTGCTTTTACCATTTGTCCTAGGGTGCTGTCTGTCCGTTTTTGTTTTTGTTTTTAGTATAGTTTTTAGCACATGATATCATTGATGAATTGGTTTATTGGTTTGGTTGCTCTCTTCTTTCTTTCTTTTAATTATTACTTTTTATTTTTTTAATAATTTTTTTTATTTTAATAACTTTATTTTATTTATTTATTTATTTTTCTTTCTTTTCCTTTTTCCCTTTTCTTCCGAGCCATGTGGCTGACAGGGTCTTGGTGCTCCGGCCAGGTGTCAGGCCTGAGCCTCAGGTGGGAGAGCCAAGTTCAGGACACTGGTCCACCAGAGACTTCCCGGTACCACATAATATCAAACGGAGAAAGCTCTCCCAGAGATCTCCATCTCAACGCTAAGACCCAGCTCCACTCCACGACCAGCAAACTACAGTGCTGGACACCCCATGCCAAACAACTAGCAAGACGGGAACACAACCCACCCATTAGCAGAGAGACTGCCTAAAATCAAAATAAGTTCACAGACACTCCAAAACACACCACCGGATGCAGTCCTGCCCACCAGAAAGACAAGATACAGCCTCATCCACCAGAACACAGGCAGCAGTCCCTTCCACCAGGAAACCTACACAACCCACTGAACCAACCTTACGCACTGGGGGCAGACACCAAAAACAACGGGAACTACGAACCTGCAGCCTGTGAAAAGGAGACCCCAAACACAGTAAGTTAAACAAAACGAGAAGACAGATAAATATGCAGCAGATGAAGGAGCAAGGTAAAAACCCACCAGACCAAACAAATGAAGAGGAAACAGGCATTCTACCTGAAAAAGAATTCAGAGTAATGATAGTAAACCTGATCCAAAATCTTGGAAATAGAATGGAGAAAATACAAGAAACGTTTAACAAGGACCTAGAAGAAGTAAAGAGCAAACAAACAATGATGAACAACACAATAAATGAAATTAAACATTCTCCAGAAGAAATCAATAGCAGAATAACTGAGGCCAAAGAACAGATAAGTGACCTGGAAGATAAAATAGTGGAAATAACTACCATAGAGCAGAATAAAGAAAAAAGAATGAAAAGAATTGAGGACAGTCTCAGAGACCTCTGGCACAACATTAAATAACCAACGTTTGAATTATAGGGGTCCCAGAAGAAGAAGAGAAAAAGAAAAGGACTGAGAAAATATTCGAAGAGATTATAGTTGAAAACTTCCCTAATATGGGAAAGGAAAGAGTCGATCAAGTCCAGGAAGCACAGAGAGTCCCATACAGGATAAATCCAAGGAGAAACATACCAAGACCCATATTAATCAAACTATCAAAAATTAAATACAAAGAAAAAATATTAAAAGCAGAAAGGGAAAAGCAACAAATAACACACAAGGGAATTCCCATAAGGTTAACAGCTGATCTTTCAGCAGAAACTCTGCAAGCCAGAATGGTGTGGCAGGACATATATAAAGTGATGAAAGGGAGAAAACCTACAACCAAGATTACTCTAACCCAGCAAGGATCTCATTCAGATTCGATGGAGAAATTAAAACCTTTACAGACAAGCAAAAGCTAAAATTCAGCACCACCAAACCAGCTTTACAACAAATGCTAAAGGAACTTCTCTAGGGGAAACACAAGAGAAGGAAAAGACCTACAATAACCCAAAACAATTTAAAAAATGGTAATAGAACATACATATCGATAATTACCTTAAATGTAAATGGATTAAATGCTACAACCAAAAGACATACACTGGCGGAATGGATACAAAAACAAGACCCATATATATGCTGTTTACAGGAGACCCACTTCAGACCTAGGGACACATACAGACTGAAAGTGAGGGGATGGAAAAAGATAGTCCATGCAAATGGAAATCAAAAGAAAGCTGGAGTAGCAATTCTCATATCAGACAAAATGCACTTTAAAACAAAGACTATTACAAGAGACAAAGAAGGACACTATATAATGATCAAAGGATCAATCCAAGAAGAAGATATAACAATTGTAAATATTTATGCACCTAACATAGGAGCACCTCAATACATAAGGCAAATGCAACAGCCATAAAAGGGGAAATCGACAGTAACAAAATCATAGTGGGGACTTTAACACCACACTTTCACCAATGGACAGATCATCCAAAATGAAAATAAATAAGGAAACACAAGCTTTAAATGACACATTAAACAAGATGGACTTAATTGATATTTATAGGACATTCCATCCAAAAACAACAGAATACACTTTCTTCTCAGGTGCCCATGGAACATTCTCCAGGATAGATTATATCTTGGGTCACAAATCAAGCCTTGGTAAATTTAAGAAAATTGAAATCATATCAAGTATCTTTTCCGACAACAGCCCTATGAGACTAGATATCAATTACAGGAAAAAAATCTAAAAAATACAAACACATGGAGGCTAAACAATACACTACGAAATGACCAAGAGATCACTGAAGAAATCAAAGAGGAAATAAAAAAAATACCTAGAAATAAATGACAAAGAAAACACGACGACCCAAAACCTATGGGATGCAGCAAAAGCAGTTCTAAGAGGGAAATTTATAGTAATACAATCCTACCTCAAGAAACAAGAAACATCTCAAATAAACAACCTAACCTTACACCTAAAGCAATTAGAGAAAGAAGAACAAGAAAACCCCACAGTTAGCAAAGGAAAGAAATCATAAAGGTCAGATCCGAAATAAATGAAAAAGAAATGAAGGAAACAATAGCAAAGATCAATAAAACTAAAAGCTGGTTCTTTGGGAAGATAAAATTGATAAACCATTAGCCAGACTCATCAAAAAAAAAAGGGAGAAGACTCAAATCAACAGAATTAGAAATGAAAAAGAAGTAACCACTGACACTGCATAAATACAAAGGATCATGAGAGATTACTACAACCAACTTTATGCCAATAAAGTGGACAACCTAGAAGAAATGGTCAAATTCTTAGAAATGCACAACCTCCTGAGACTGAATCAGGAAGAAATAGGAAATATAAACAGACCAATCACAAGCACTGAAATTGAAGCTATGATTAACAATCTTGCAACAAACAAAAGCCCCGGACCACATGGCTACAGGCGAATTCTATCAAATATTTAGAGAAGAGCTAACACCTATCCTTCTCAAACTCTTCCAAAATATAGCAGAGGGAGGAACACTCCCGAAGTCATTCTATGAGGCCACCATCACCCTGATACCAAAACCAGAAAAAGATGGCACAAAAAAGGAAAACTACAGGACAATATCACTGATGAACATAGATGCAAAAGTCCTCAACAAAATACTAGCAAACAGAATCCAGCAGCACATTGAAAGGATCATACACCATAATCAAGTGGGGTTTATCCAAGGAATGCAAGCATTCTTCAGTATACAGAAATCAATCAATGTGATAAACCATATTATCAAATTGAAGGAGAAAAAACATGATCATCTCAATAGATGCAGAAAAAGCTTTTGACAGAATTCAACACCAATTTATGATAAAAACCCTCCAGAAAGTAGGCATAGAGGAAACTTACCTCAACATAATAAAGGCCATGTATGAAAAACCCACAGCCAACATCGTTCTCAATGGTGAAAAACTGAAACCATTTCCACTAAGATCAGGAACAAGACAAGGTTGCCACTCTCACCACTGTTATTCAACACAGTTTTGTAAGTTTTAGCCACAGCAGTCAGAGACGAGAAAGAAATAAAAGGAATCCAAATTGGAAAAGAAGAAGTAAAACTGTCACTGTTTGCAGATGACATGATACTATACATTGAGAATCCTAAAGATGCTACCAGAAAACTACTAGAGCTAATCAATGGATTTGGTAAAGTAGCAGGTTACAAAATTAATGCACAGAAATCTCTTGCATTCCTATACACTAATGATGAAAAATCTGAAGGAGAAATTAAAGAAACACTCCCATTTACCATTGCAACAAAAAGAATAAAATACCTAGGAATAAACCTACCTAAGGAGGTAAAAGACCTATTCTCAGAAAACTATAAGACACTGATGAAATAAATTAAAGATGATACAAACAGATGGAGAGATATACCATGGTCTTGGATTGGAGGAATCAACATTGTGAAAATAGCTATATGACCCAAAGCACTCTGAAGACTCAATGCAATCCCTATCAAACTACCACTGGCATTTTTCACAGAACTAGAACAAAAAATTTCACAATTTGTATGGAAACACAAAAGACCCCAAATAGCCAAAGCAATCTTGAGAAAGAAAAATTGAGCTAGAGGAATCAGGCTCCCTGACTTCAGACTATACTACAAAGCTACAGTAATCAAGACAGTATGGTACTGGCACAAAAACAGAAATATAGATCAATGGAACAGGGTAGAAAGCCCAGAGATAAACCCACGCACATATGGTCACCTTGTCTTTGATAAAGGAGACGAGTATACAATGGAGAAAAGACAGCCTCTTTAATAAGTGGTGCTGGGAAAACTGGACAGCTACATGTAAAAGAATGAAATTAGAACACTCCCTAACCTCATACACAAAAATAAACTCAAAATGGATTAAAAACCTAAGTATAAGGCCAGACACTATAAAACTCTTAGAGGAAAACATCGGAAGAACACTCCATGACATAAATCACAGTAAGATCATTTTTGACCCACCTCCTAGAGTAAGGGAAATAAAAACAAAAATAAACAAATGGGACCCAATGAAACTTAAAAGCTTTTGCACAGCAAAGGAAACCATAAAGAAGATGAAAAGACAACCCTTAGAGTGGGAGAAAATATTTGCAAGCGAAGAAAAGACAAAGGATTAATCTCCAAAATATACAAGCAGCTCATGCAGCTCAATATCAATAAAACAAACAACCCAATCCAAAAACGGGCAGAAGACCTAAATAGACATTTCTGCACACATATACAGTTTGCCAACAAACACATGAAAGGATGCTCAACATCCCTAATCATTAGAGAAATGCAAATCAAAACTACAATGAGGTATCACCTTACACCAGTCAAAATGGCCATCATCAAAAAATCTACAAACAATAATTGCTGGAGAGGGTGTGGAGAAAAGGGAACCCTCTTGCACTGTTAGTGGGAATGTAAATTGATATAACCACTATGGAGAACTGTATGGAGGTTCCTTAAAAAACTAAAAGTAGAACTACCATACGATCCAACAATCCCACTACCGGGCATGTGCCCTGAGAAAACCATAATTCAAGAAGAGTCATGTACCACAGTGTTCACTGCAGCTTTATTTACAATAGCCAGGACATGGAAGCAACCTCAATGTCCATCGACAGATTAGTAGGTAAAGAAGATGTGGTACATATATACAATGGAATGTTGCTCAGCCATAAAAAGACATGAAACTGAGTTATTTGTAGTGAGGTGGCTGGACCTAGAGACTGTCATACAGAGTGAAGTAAGTCAGAGAGAGAAAAACAAATACCGTATGCTAATACATATATATGGAATCTAAAATAAAAGTTCTGAAGAACCTAGGGGCAGGACAGGAATAAAGGCGCAGACATAGAGAATGCACTTGAGGACACGGGGAGGGGGAAGCGTAAGCTAGGACAACGTGAGAGTGGCATGGACATATATACACTACCTAGTGCAAAACAGATAGCTAGTGGGAAGCAGCCTCATCCACAGGGCGATCAACTCGGTGCTTTGTGTCCAGCTAGAGGGGTGGGATAGGGAGGGTGTGACGGAGACACAAGAGGGAGGAGACATGGGGATATATGTATACCTATAGCTGATTCACTTTGTTATACAGCAGAAACTAATACGCCATTGTAGAGCAATTATACTCCAATAAAGATGTTAAAAAAAAGTAAAAAAAATAAAAGTAGCACCCTGAATCCCTATCAAAATACCAATGGCATTTTTCACAGAGCTAGAACAAATAATTCTAAAATTTGTATGGATACACAAAATACCCTGAATAGCCAAAACAATCTTGAGAAAGAACAAAGCAGGATGTATCATGCTCCCTGACTTCAACCTATACCTCAAAGCTACAGTAATCCAAGCAGTATGGTACTGGCACAAAGCCAGACACATAGATCAGTGGAGCAGAATAGAGAGCTCAGAAATAAACCCACACATTTATGGTCAATTAATCTACAACAAGGGAGGCAAGAATAAATAATACAGTGGGGAAAAGACCGCCCCTTCAGTAAATGGTGTTGGGAAGCTGTACAGCTACATGCAAAAGAATCAAATTACCTTTTCACACCATATTCAAAAATAAACTCAAAATGGATTAGACTTAAATGTAAGATCTGAAACCATAAAACTCCTAGAAGAAAATAGGCAGTATATTTTTTGACATGGTCTTAGCAATATTTTTTTGAGTATGTCTCCTCAGGCAAGAAAGATAAAAGCAAAAATAAACAAATGGTACTACATCAGACTAAAAAGCTTTTGCACAGTGAAGGAAACTATCAACAAAATACAAAGGCAGCCTACGAAATGGGAGAACAGATTTGCAAACAATGTATCTGATAAGGGGTTAATACCCCAAATATACAAAAACTCTTACAACTCAACATCAGAAAACAAACAACCCGATTAAAAAATGAGCCGAGGACCTAAAGAGACATTTTCCCAAAGAAGACATACAGAATGCCAACAGACACAGGAAAAGATGCTTAATGTCACTAATCATCAAGGAAATACAAGTAAAAACTACAATGAGATATCTCAGACCTCTGAGAATGGCTCTTCTCAAAACTACAAGTTATGAGTGTTAGTGAGGATGTGGAGAAAAGGGAATCTTCATGCTTTGTTGATGGGGATGTAAATTGGTACAGCCAGTATGGAAAACAGTATGTAGATTCCTCAAAAAATTAAAAGTAGAACTACCATATGATCCAGCAACTCCACCTCTGGATATTTTCCCAAAGAAAACAAAAACACTAATTTGAAAAGATATGTGCACCCTATGTTCATTGCAGCATTAGCTACAATAGCCAAGAGATGGAAGGAACCTAAGTGTTGACTGATGGATGAATGGATAAAGAAGATGTGGCATGTATACACAATGGAATATTAACCATAAAACAGAATGAAATCTTGCCATTTGAGACAACATGGATGGACCTAAAGGGTATTATTCCAAGTGAAATAAGTCAAGCAGAGAAAGACAAATACCATATGATTTTGCTTATATGTGGAATCTAAGAAACAAAACAAATGAACAAACATAACAAAACAGAAATTGAATCATAGATATAGAGAACAAACAGGTGGTTGCCAGAGGGGAGTTGGGTGGGGGGATGAGTAAAATAGGTGAGAGAGATTAAGAGTTACAAACTTTTAGTTACAAAATAAATGAGTCATGGGGATGAAATGTACAGCCTGGAGAATATAGTCAATAATACTGTAATAACCTTGTAAAGTGACAGATGGTAACTAGACTTATTGTGTGATCATTCTGTAATGTATAAAAATATTGAATTATTATGTTGTACACCTGGAACTAATATAGTGTTGTAGGTCAGTTATACTTAAATTTTTCAAAAAAAGTAGCAGCATGAGAATTTAATTTTGGCCAATACTGTGGGCCACTAAAACATGGGCCATTCATTAATGGTGTCTTCGTGGTCACTCATTGACTCTTCCCCAGATCTGGGTCCCACATATTAGAAAGGATGAGCACCCTGGTCATGTTTGGTGGTTACCTTTTATATGCACACTGGGGGTTGTGCGTGGGAAAACTGGAGCCTGATCCCATCCCGACATTAGCAAGCAGAGGTGGGGGAGTGGGGAACATAGGACTGGCCTGCCCCAGTCTCCATCACCAGATGGACATCCTGTTCTCTTCCTCTTCTCCTCCAAAGTTATTGCTTTCTGGAGTAAGAGGTGAAGGAGGTGCATTATGGGCCTAATCTCTCGGAGTCCCTGAGTTTTTTTTCTCCATGATCCTTCTCTAATTTTACAAGACATCCCCAAACACACCTTAGCTTTTGCGTTATTAATAGGAAATTCTTTTTGTGGGTACAGTATGTCATATCATGTTCATATTTTTCAGACAAGCAAAGCAAAAGTGCTTCCTTAGAAAATGATTTTTGTCGTGTTGGAAGGTAGAATATTTCTGAGACGCAGCCATCATTTATTTAAGCTAAACAAAGAAGCCACCTCTTGGAAATTTTATATTCCAGATGCCTGCTGTCCGTCCAAGAGTGAATATTCAAATCTAAAAACTTTATTATTTTAAAAAATATCTCTGCCAGAACTTCCATCAAGAACCAGTCATATGTCTAAGTGTTTCACTGAATCTGTCACATCTTTGTTGGTAGGATGCACCACTATTTTATATAACACTAAGGAAGAAGAACGCTGCCACTTAACCTATGATACCATGAGATTTCAGAGATGTTATAATGTGAAAAAAATGAATTATAGAATTGATATAAAATGGTGTATCTTTAGATGGAAGGCAGAGATTTTCCTTTTTAGTCTTAAAAGATTCAATAGGAGAAAGGATGAGGAATTCAGGGTTAGGCTGAAGTTTGATCCCACCCTGCTCTTACTAGCCATGTGACTCTGGGAAGTGATGTTTCTTTAAACTCCGTTTTCTTTTCATCTGTAAAATGGAATCACACCCACCTCAACTAGGTTGAGGTGAAGAATAAACAATTTACTGAGTATAATGCTTCTACCCTAATGCCTGTCAGATGGTGTATATTTAACAAAAATTAGTTTCTCTTCCCCTTATTTAAACCAATCTGTTTTTAGTATTAATATCGATCAGTTTCCTCTTGTTTCAGTCCTCTGACATGTAGGCATGGTTCCACATGGAGATGCCTTATACTGAGGAGTTTTGGTTAGAGCAGAGCATTGCTCTTTCTTACCGTTGCTGTCTCCTTGTTCTTTGTCCTCGTTTCCACCCTGCTGGTGGAAATGTAGACTTCAGTGATTCATTACTCGGACTGCTTTGCACCAAGACCTATGCAGGGTGGGTCATTTGCCTCTGGATATCTCATCTAGTCTTTGATTTTACCTCCTTTTGACCAGGGATCAAACCCGTGTCCCCTGCAGTGGAAGCATGGAGTCTTAACCACTGAACCACCAGGGAAGTCCCCCTTTTGCTTCCATCTTAACCTCGGATTGCCTGTAAATCTCTTATGGGCCCCTAATTTTATGCTTGGTTGAATATCCACATATGATCACAAAAAGAGCACCTCTCATTTCTCCTGTTATGGAAAGTAGCTTGGCTCAACAAGGTTATTCCCCATATTCGGTGTCTTCCTCTTACATAATGCTGTAGACTGTTGTTGAATATTGCCTGTTCATCTTCTTGTTTTCCTCCAATAATATTATAATCATATTCTCTTTAACTCATTGTATCTTCTCTGACTTCATCTAACTTCATTGTGTCTTCACCAACTCTACTGTCTTTATGAAATTACCTCTTCAAAGGGATTCACTTTATTTCATTGCTTCAGAAATTACAGCATCCACCTTCTCTAAAGGTGCCCCCTCCAAAAAATAAAACCAAAGAAAAGCAAAGAAAGAAAGAAATGAAGGAAGGAAGGAAGGGAGGAAGGAAGGAAGAAAGGAAAGCAACTTTTTTCCACTCTGTCTGGGTTTTGTGGTTTGGTATGTCTTGCATTTCTACTGTGTTTTGAATATTTGATATTATTAATTTAGTAAAAGCATAAACAAAGGTAAATCATATTTTAGAGGGCAGCAAATATAAACAGAAAATAAAAAGAAATTCATTTATTGTATGAGAATGCTATTCTATTCACTATCAATAAGAACTTATCAAGAGGACACAATTTTGTGTTTAATGAATTGAGGAGGGTGTGAAAGAGAGAGTGGTAATTTATTAAAATTATTCGAAATTTAGTGAACAGGGCACACCTGTCTTTTTAGGGGGACTGTATATCTTAACTAAAAACTATATAGAAAAAATTGTCACACATGAAAATAAATTATTGGAATCCCTTTGATTCAGTATATTTCACTGACTTCTAATGTAAACTTTAATAAAGGGATAGAAAGAATAAAACTGAATGTTCATATTTTAATTGATAAATGAAAAGACAGACAGATATGTAGATAGGTAGGTAGGTATATACAGTCAGAATCAAATAGGTAGAGATAGTTCACCAACAGGGTAAATGGGTAATTTTGGTATTTCTCATGATGGACTATTATGCAATCATGAAAATGAGAATATGGAAAGCTAAAAATACATACACAAAACCCATTATAAATGTTATGTAGAGAAAAGAATATGTCTGTTGATTAGTATGAATGTAAGTAACCATAAACAGAACTGATTTTTAACCATCATCATTTAATAAGTGTTGTTTGAGGACCTACTATGTGTCATAGTCTTTTAGGTGCTGCAGTCTTAGTGGTAAGCACAATAGACAAGTACCAGCTCTCAGGAACTTGTATTCTAAGCAGGAGAAGCAAACAATCAAATAAATGATAGAAACATCAGATTGTGATAAGTGAGTGCCAGGCAGAGAATTAAGATGAAGTGGGAGGGAGTGTCCAGAGAACAAGGTGAAGTTGGGCAGTCAGAAAAGGCCATTTGAAGGAGTTTTTTGTTGTTTTTTTTCTCTGTCATGTCTTCAAAATTCTTCAGTGTTTTTACAATTCAAAAGTATATTTCAGAAGGTATTTATTTTTTATTTTTTTTTGAATTTTATTTTATTTATTTTTTATACAGCAGGTTCTTATTAGTTATCCATTTTATACATATTAATGTATATATGTCAATCCCAATTCCTAATTTATCATACCATCATCCCCCCACCACTTTCCCCCCTTGGTGTCCATACGTTTGTTCTCTACATCTGTGTCTCAATTTCTGCCCTGCAAACTGGTTCATCTGTACCATTTTTCTAGGTTCTACATATATGCGTTAATATATGATATTTGTTTTTCTCTTTCTGACTTATGTCACTCTGTATGACACTCTCTAGATTAAGAAAATTTCTCCATTTCTTCCAGGTTGTCCATTTTATTGGCATAGAGTTGCTTGTAGTAGTCTCTTAGGATACTTTGTATTTCTGCGGTGTCTGTTGTAACTTCTCCTTTTTCGTTTCTAATTTTATTGATTTGAGTCCTCTCCCTCTTTTGCTTGATGAGTCTGGCTGATGGTTTATCAATTTTGTTTATCTTCTCAAAGAACCAGCTTTTAGTTTTATTGATCTTTGCTATTGTTTTCTTTGTTTCTATTTCATTTATTTCTTCTCTGATCTTTATGATTCCTTTCCTTCTACTAACTTTGGGTTTTGTTTGTTCTTCTTTCTCTAGTTCTTTTAGGTGTAAGGTTAGATTGTTTTTTTGAGATGTTTGTTGTTTCTTGAGGTAGGATTGTATTGCTATAAACTTCCCTCTTAGAACTGCTTTTGCTGCATCCCATAGGTTTTGGGTCGTCGTGTTTTCATTGTCATTTGTTTCTAGGTATTTTTTGATTTCCTCTTTGATTTCTTCAGTGATCTCTTGGTTATTTAGTAACGTATTGTTTAGCCTCCATGTGTTTGTGTTTTTTACGGTTTTTTCCCTGTAATTGATTTCTAATCTCATAGCGTTGTGGTCAGAAAAGATGCTTGATATGATTTCAGTTTTCCTAAATTTACTGAGGCTTGATTTGTGACCCAAGATGTGATCTAGCCTGGAGAATGTTCCATGCGCACTTGAGAAGAAAGTGTAATCTGCTGTTTTTGGATGGAATGTCCTATAAATATCAATTAAATCTATCTGGTCTATTGTGTCATTTAAAGCTTGTGTTTCCTTATTTTCATTTTGGATGATCTGTCCATTGGTGTAAGTGAGGTGTTAAAGTCCCCCACTATTATTGTGTTACTGTCGATTTCCTCTTTTATAGCTGTTAGCAGTCGCCTTATGTATTGAGGTGCTCCTCTGTTGGGTGCATATATATTTATAATTGTTATATCTTCTTCTTGGATTGATCCCTTGATCATTATGTAGTGTCCTTCCTTGTCTCATGTAACATTCTTTATTTTAAAGTCTATTTTATCTGATACGAGTATTGCTACTCCAGCTTTTGATTTCCATTTGCATGGAATATCTTTTTCCATCCCCTCACTTTCAGTCTGTGTCCCTAGGTCTGAAGTGGGTCTCTTGTGGACAGCATATACATGGGTCTTGTTTTTGTATCCATTCAGCGAGCCTGTGTCTTTTGGTTGGAGCATTTAATCCATTCACGTTTAAGGTAATTATTGATATGTATGTTCCTATGACCATTTTCTTAATTGTTTTGGGTTTGTTTTTGTAGGTCCTTTTCTTCTCTTGTGTTTCCCACTTAGAGAAGTTCCTTTAGCATTTGTTGTAGAGCTGGTTTGGTGGTGCTGAATTCTCTCAGCTTTTGCTTGTCTGTAAAGCTTTTGATTTCTCCATCAAATCTGAATGAGATCCTTGCCGGGCAGAGTAATCTTGGTTGTAGGTTCTTCCCTTTCATCACTTGAAATATGTCGTGCCACTCCCTTCTGGCTTGTAGAGTTTCTGCTGAGACATCAGCTGTTAACCTTATGGGAGTTCTCTTGTATGTTATTTGTCGTTTTTCCCTTGCTGCTTTCAATAATTTTTCTTTGTCTTTAATTTTTGCTAGTTTGATTACTATGTGTCTCGGCATGTTTGTCCTTGGGTTTATCCTGCCTGGGACTCTCTGCGCTTCCTGGACTTGGGTGGCTATTTCCTTTCCCATGTTAGGGAAGTTTTCAACTATAATCTCTTCAAATATTTCCTCTGGTCCTTTCTCTCTCTCTTCTCCTTCTGGGACCCCTATAATGCAAATGTTGTTGTGTTTAATGTTGTCCCAGAGGTCTCTTAGGCTGTCTTCATTTCTTTTCATTCTTTTTTCTTTATTCTGTTCCACAGCAGTGAATTCCACCATTCTGTCTTCCAGGTCACCCGTTCTTCTGCCTCAGTTATTCTGCTATTGATTCCTTCTAGTGTAGTTTTCATTTCGGTTATTGTATTGTTCATCTCTGTTTGTTCTTTAATTCTTCTAGGTCTTTGTTAGACATTTCTTGCATCTTCTCGATCTTTGCCTCCATTCTTTTTCCGAGATCCTGGATCATCTTCACTATCAGTATTCTGAATTCTTTTTCTGGAGTGTTGCCTATCTCCACTTCATTTAGTTGTTTTCCTGGGGTTTTATCTTGTTACTTCATGTGGTACATAGCCCTCTGCCTTTTCATCTTGTCTATCTTTCTGTGAATGTGATTTTTGTTCCACAGGCTGCAAGATTGTAGTTCTTGCTTCTGCTCTCTGCCCTCTAGTGGATGACGCTATCTAAGAGGCTTGTGCAAGCTTCCTGATGGGAGGGATTGGTGGTGGGTAGAGCTGGCTGTTGCTGTGGTGCGCAGAGCTCAGTAAATCTTTAATCTGCTTGTCTGCTGATGGGTGGGGCTGAGTTCCCTCCCTTTTGGTTGTTTGACCTGAGGTGACCCAACACTGGAGCCTACCTGGGCTCTTTGGTGGGGCTAATGGTGGACTCTGGGAGGGCTCACGCCAAGGCGTACTTCCCAGAACTTCTGCTGCCAGTGTCCTTGTCCTCACGGTGAGCCACAGCCACCCCCTGCCTCTGCAGGAGACCCTCCAACACTAACAGGTAGGTCTGGTTCAGTCTCCCCTGGGGTCACTGCTCCTTCCCCTTGGTCCTGATGTGCACACTACTTTGTGTGTGCCTTCCAAGAGTGGAGTCTCTGTTTCCCCCAGTCTTGTCGACGTCCTGCAATCAAATCCCAGTAGCCTTCAAAGTCTGATTCTCTAGGAATTGCTCCTCCTGTTGCCGGACCCCCAGGTTGGGAAGCCTGACGTGGGGCTCAGAACCGTCACTCCAGTGGGTGGACTTCTGTGGTATAAGTGTTCTCCAGTTTGTGAGTCACCCACCCAGCAGTTTTGGGGTTTGATTTTATTGTTATTGCGCCCCTCCTACCGTCTCATTGTGGCTTCTCCTTTGTCTTTGGATGTGGGGTATTTTTTTTGGTGAGTTCCAGTGTCTTCCTGTCAATGATTGTTCAGCAGTTAGTTGTGATTCCGGCACTCCCGCAAGAGGGAGTGAGAGCATGTCCTTCTACTCCGCCATCTTGAACCAATCTCTCAGAAGTTATTTAAAGTGATAACTAGTTACCTATTTTCTTAAAATCTTATTTGGATTCCATAGAAGGAATTTAGAATAGTGGGCCTCAAACTGCTTCACATTCGAATCACATGAGAGTTTTTAAAAATGCATGTTTTCTTAAAAGAAAGAAAAATTATGTGTCTGCTTCATTGAATAAGTTTTAATGACGTTTTTTACCATCTTATGACTTGGATTGTTCCTGTCATAAACGTAGATTCACTCCAGCTGTTTCCTGAAAAATGCAAAAGTGTAACTTTAAGTTTCATTTCCTGCACAGATAAAAGCACAGAGAGTTGTTGATAGATCCCTGGGCAGCCCTTTCCCTGCAGAAGCTGATGAAAAATGGTGCCCCATAGTTATGCTATGAGTGCTTTTTGACATTTTAGGGGGCCAGTTACTTCTCCCTTCCTTGATCTCACCTGGTTCCTGGAGTAATACTACTCCTGTCTGATGCTGCAGCCCACAAATTTGTTTCTACCGTATTGGCTGTTCTGGTTGTTCCTATCAAAGCTGAGGAAATATTGTTTTGAAGATCAAAAACACTGTAAAAGCCACACACAGTTGTCAGTAAGTTGTTAGAATGTCAATAAGTTGGCAGTGAAACACCTGAACCCTAGCTCTTCAGTGAAAAGAAGTGTCCAAACTTTCCAATATCCTCTTGACTGCTCACCAGTGACAGCAGATTAATGCATTAATGAAATTTAATGATGTAAATTTGATAAAGGCAGGAATTTTTGTCTGTGTTGTTCACTGCTTATATCCTCATCACTTAGAACCAGTTCCAAGTGCAATAAATATTTGAATTTGTTAAATGAAAGTACCCTGTGCCTATCTGTGCCTGCAGGTTTTAGACCACCCACTGTTCTAGGTTATTTCTTGCCCTGTTTCTCAAACCATTGGTCATCTCTCTACCATCTTTTACAACCAAACATTCCCAAAGCAGAATCTTCTCTCACAGCTTAAATGTTTTCATGTCACATTCAATTTTCAGTGAATTGCAGTCTTTCTTCTCGTCTTAATACCTTTCTAAAATTGTTTCCCCTAATACCTCTAGTGACAACCTGATAGCTGTATCCGGTGAGCTCTATTCAATCCCTGTTCTTTAGGATTTCTCAACAACACTGCTCTGCTTCCTCCTGGCCCTTTGAGATGCTTGTCCTTCCTTAGCTTCCAAAACAGGACGTTCTCTTAAATCCCTTTCCTACTTTCTTTGACATCCTCAATTTCATCTTCATTAATTTCACTTTCTCAGACAGCCAGATGTGAGCATTCCTTACAAGGTGTCACTCTCCCCTGGGAACTCTCATTCATTCCCATAACTTAACCAATTTTAGGTGAATTCCTCATGCAGTGCCATGTTCTTTCAATCCTGTTCTCTCATCTGATTTTCAAGCTTGCATTTCCAACGATTTGCAATGCATATCATAATGAATCTTCAATCTATGATGTGAAATCATAGAACTGCTCCCTTCTGAGCTCATGATCCAATTCCCATGCTTCTCCTTTCTCAGCTTCCTATCTCTCTCTTTTAGCATCGTCACCATCTAATGCCCTTCCTACTTCCCATCATCCAAACCCAAAGCTGAGAGATGTTTTGATTTCTTCCTCTTTTTCACTCCTTATATCTAATAAATTCCTTCACATTTATTAAGTCCTTTCTACCCCCAAATGTCTAAATTATAGCCCCCCACCTTTATTTCTAGTCTTTAATTCAGGTCTAGTTCCTTGTTTACTCCTACTATCTCACTTGTTTTCTAAACTATTAATTGTAATTTCTTTCTTCCCTACTCAGTTCACCTCCAATGATTCTCTAATGCTTATGGATTAAAGTCCAGATGCCATGGGCATTTAAGACCCTGCATAGAGTGGTTCCAGCCTTTGTCTGTTGCCTTAAGTTAATTACACCCTGATTTAACCATGATCCATCTAGGCTATTCTGATTGGCTGTGAACACAACTAGAATGTTTCTGTTTCATCCTGTATAGGTATTGTTCCTCCTACCTGGAATGTTCTTTTTCTCTTATTATATAATTTCTACTTATTCTCTAAGATTCAACTCAAATCCCTTCTATTCCATGAGATTTCCTTATAATATCCTAGCCTTCATTGAGCTCGTTCCTATAATACTATGGAGCAATTATTTTGTGCTAGGCATTAGAGCCTTTTACTGATATTTAGTCCTTCCTGGCTATCTTATGTCACTTATCATCTCTTTTTAAATTATTTTTATTGGAATATAATTCACACATCTTTTAAAGTTTTTTTTTTAAAGACACCAATTGTACTTGAACATTTGTTACTTTTTTTTTAAATTAATTAATTAATTTATTTATTTTTGGCTGTGTTGGGTCTTCGTTTCTGTGCATGGGCTTTCTCTCGTTGTGACAAGTGGGGGCCACTCTTCATCGTGGTGCGCGGGCCTCTCACTATCACGGCCTCTCTTGTTGCGGAGCACAGGCTCCAGACGCGCAGGCTCAGTAGTTGTGGCTTATGGGCCTAGTTGCTCCGCGGCATGTGGGATCTTCCCAGACCAGGGCTCGAACCCGTGTCCCCTGCATTGGCAGGCAGATTCTCAAACACTGTGCCACCAGGGAATCCCTTAAAGTTTTTTTTAATATATTCACAAAATTATGCAACCATCATTGCACCATTATATAATTACAGAATATTTTCATCATGCCAAAGGAAACCTAATTAACAGTCACTTTCTGTTTCTCCTGCCCCCCCTGTCTCCTGCCTGTATCTATTTTTTGTTTTTATGGATTTACCTATTATGGGCATTTCATATAGATGGAATCATATAATAAACAGTTTCTTATATCTGACTTCTTGTACTTAAAATATTTTTAAGGCTCATGTATGTTATGACATGTACCGGTACATCATTCCTTTCATGGCTGAAGAATGTTTCATTATATAGATATACCACATTTTCTTTATCTATTCATCAGTTGATAGACTTCTGGATTGTTTCCACTTTTTGCCTATTATGAATAACGCTCCTATGAACATTTGTATAAAAGTTTATGTGTGATCCTGTGTTTTCACTTTTCATAGGTATATACCTAGTAGTGGACTACTGAGCCTTACCTTTTTTTTGTTTGTTTGTTTATAGCAGCTTTATTCATAATTGGTAAAACTTGGTTACAACCAAGATGGCCTTCAGTAGGTGAATGGATACATAAACAGTGGTACATCCAGACAGTGGAATACTATTCAGCACTGAAAAGAAATCCTGTATGATTTCAATTATATGACAGTTCTGGAAAAGACAAAACTATGGGGACAGGAAAAAGATCAGTGGTGGCCAGGGGTTGAGGGAAGGAAGGATGAGTAGGCAGAACATAGAGGATTTTTAGTGCGGTGAACTATTTATTCTGTGTGATATTATAATTGGTGGGTGCGTGTCATTATGCATTTATACATTTGTCAAAACCCAAAGAATGTACAACACCAAGAGTAAACGCTAATGTAATCTATGGACTTTGGGTGATTATGATGTGTCAGTTTAGGTTCATCAATTGTAACAAATGTTCCACTCTGGCAGGGGATGTTGATAATGGTGTGTGTGTGGGCACAGGGGGTTAATGGAAAATCTGTGTACCTTCTGTTCGATTTTGCTATGAAACTAAAACTGCTCTGAAAAATAAAGCCCACTGAAAAATAAATAAATAAAAGAGAAAATAGAGATGGGTACAACCCCTGCCCTAATGAAGTATAGTTGCTAGCATGTATTACATTTGAAGAGAAGAAAAAAAAATCATAAGTACTTTTAAGACATTTTTTAAAAAGTCGATTCTAGAATGAGCCTTACCTTATAGTAACTCTATGTTTAGCTTTTTGAGGAACTGCCAAACAGTTTTTCAAAGCAGCTACACCATTTTACATTACCACTAGCAATGTATGAGGGTTCTAATTTTTCCAAATCCTCACCAAGCTTGTTACTTTCGTTTTGATTATAAGCATCCCCATGGGTGTGAAGTCATATCTCATTGTGGTTTTGATTTGCATTTCCCTAGTGACTAGTGATGAGCGTCTTTTCATATGCTTATTGACCATTTGTATATTTTCTTTGGACAAATATATATTCAAATCCTTTGCCCAAGTTTAAATGTGTTATTTGTCTTTTTATTGCTGAGCTGTAAGCTTTCTTTATACGTTCTGGATACTAGACCCTTATCAGATATATAATTTGCAGATATTTTCTCCCCTTTTGTAGGTTGTTTTCACTTTCTTTACAGTGCCCTTTGAAGCACAAAAGTTTTTAATTTTGATGATGTTCACTTTTTAATTTGTTTATGCTATTGTTGAAACCATTGTCTAACCCAAGGTTATGAAGTTTATACCTATGTTTTCTTCTAAGAGTTTTGTAGTTTTAGCTCTTATATTTAGGCCTCTGATCCATTTTGAGTTAACTTTTGTATGTGATATGAGGTAAGTGTCCAATTTCATTCTTTTTTGCATGTGGCTACCCAGTTTTCCCACCACAGTTTTTTGAAAGATTATTCTTTTCCCATTGAATTTTCTTGGATCCCTACTGCTTATCTTTTAACACATATGGTTTTTATCACCTCTAGTTAGGCAGTAAGATTTTTGAGGGCAGGGGTGTTTTCTCATATTTAGGTATACCCTCTGTACTTAACAGGATGCCATACCCATAGTAGGTGCCTGATGGATATATTACTAATGTCTGTCTTTCCAACCAGATAGTAAGCTCTAAAATGAGAGGACTTTGCTTATTTTTGCTTACCGGTAGGCTGGGATCAGTAAGTACTTTTGGATGATTGAATTAATGATTTCCCAATGATGAGTTTGTGTCTTACTTTAGGATTTTTGTTCTCCCTTGCAGCAGGATGCATACTAGGTAAGAGTAATTTTCTTACAGTAAGTCACCAAGGGAAGAGGTGAGCAAGGGGCAAACATGACTCCATGGGAAAATCCTAGCTTAGCTTTGATTTTGCCACCATATGATTCTTCCATATTCATTTTATATTGCTTGGTCCTCTTTAGCTCAGAACATATAACCAGGTTTTGAATGAAAGGAAACCCCTTTAAGGTTTACAGACTTAGGAAAATTTCCGATTTGTGTTTTAGGTTATGTACCAAGAATTTAAAACAAATCAAATCCAAGCTACCATTTCTGTGTATTGGATTTTGCTCTTCTCAAAGTGTAATAAAAATGAATTCCCTGGTTTTTAACAAGTGCCAGTACTTCCTATTGGTGGACTTCGACAAGGCCTAATGTGTGAAACCACATTTTGAATAATGAGAACAGGAAATATGTTTCTTTCTTGCTCATGGTTTCTGCAGCTATATAAGTGATTTGCAAAAAAAAAAAAAAGATAAAAAGGAAATACGCTAAGTATCCAATTATAGAGGAAGGGTGAATTATTCTATATTGATTCAGTAAAGTGCTAAGTTGCAACTAAAAATAATACTTAAGAAAATTATATACCAGTAAAGAAACATATTTATGATATAAATTTAAGTATAAAAAGATTACATTGTGCAGTGATTGCAACTGGATAAAATTATATACTGTTGTGAACTAAGGTGATCAACCATCCTGGTTTGCCTCGGACTATCTGGTTTTTAGCACTAAAAGTTCTGTATCCCAGGAAATCTCTCAGTCCTGAGCAGAGTGGGGTGGTCTGTCACCCTACTATGAACAAATTGCCAAAGAGATAATTGGGAAGAAGGTCATAGCAAGGATTTTCATTCTTTTTCAACAGTAGACATCAGTGGTGTCTCGTTATAAGGAGTTAATGTGAGGTCAGAAAAAACTAATTATTTGAGATCATAAAAATGAATAAAATAAACTAAAATTCTTAAGGAAACCATGGGTTTGGAGAAGGATCCTCATATATATTTCAGAAGTGGAGAAAATGAGATAGAAATAAGATCGTCTCTTCTGAAGGTTTTTCTCAACTGAATTTTGCCTTGAGTCTGCCATTGCCACAACCTCTTCCCTTTCCCCTAGTCCAAGGCAGGCACTGGTCCTATTCTACCACCATATTTTCCAGTAACATTCTGGACCGCAGACAGCAAGGAGTGTGTTATTAATGACCTGTTCCAGGAAAATTTTCCACGGGAATATGCGTGTGTGTTAGAATATATTGACGTGAATAGTCGATGTCTTGACATCTTACAGTTCAAACCCAGATTGGGATTATGTGAATATGAGTTTAAGGCTGCTGGAGCCTCCCATGGTCAAAATGATACAAGAGTAAAGAAGATTAGGGAAACACCATGTTGGAATCATCTGCTGCAGACGAGAACACACATATAGTTTTATTCATTTAAAGCCATTTTCGAGGACATAAACAGAAATGTCCCACCTCCTTTATTTTTTTTCCTAATCACAGGAAATACCTTCCATTGGTGGTCAAAGTGGAAATAGCACTGAGAGTGGAAATTACATTGTCTATGTACCTGCCAGAGTCTGGCAGCACTCAGCATGTAGCAAATGCTCAAATGTAGTTGATAGATTATAGTGACGTCTTCCTAGTTTAACATTCTTTCTATGTAGGGTAGTAACGTCTCTGAATATGAAAAAGAATCGAGAAATAGGGTAAATATTCCCCGAGGTTTGGCATCGTAAGTAATTATGTTATTTTCAAGCATGATCTTCTTTCTCAGAATGTCTATAGCACTTAGTGTCTGCATTCTATAATCTGACAGCTAATTGTATATTAATGATTTTTCAAAGGTTGTGAATGTCTAAGTCTTTTTGTTCCCAAGGGGTAAAATCTGATTTCTGACTCTTTTGTGTCTTTCTCAACTCCTGTTTCATGCTGATCGGAGAGCAGGTGCTGATAAAACCTGTTGACTTGGCTCTAGTAGTTTATGCAGACATTGGATAGGCAATTTGGTTATTTCAAGCATTATAGCATTTGAATAAGAAGATCTAGGTATGAAACAGGCTCTCAAAATTACTTGCTGTGACCATTGACAAATTACCTTTACTTATTTATTTGCTTATTTTCTCTTTGAACATTTGTAAAATAGGGATAGGGATTTTTTTTCCCTTGATCATGGAAGCTCAATTGCAATTATTTGATCAAATACTTTGTGAACTGGAAAATATTCTACAAATACAAGTATTGATTATCCTTTGTAATTTGGGTACTCCTCGTGGCACTTTTTCTTTCATTCTTTCTTGCTTTGCCTAAAGGCTAAAAGTAGGTAGACAGTGCAACCAAGAGCCTAGAAGAGGAGTTAGGGGAAGTTAAGACAGACGGAGATGTGTAAGCGGTGCTGTTTGTACAAAGACAGGGCTGAGAACTGGCCACTTAGAGCTGCCCCAGTGGGGTGTGGAGGCCACAGTGTCAGCCTCATAGAAAGATAGATGGAATGGGTTCTTTATTGTACCTCATTATTATTTTTTGCTTTCCTGAAAACAGTGGTGCAAAAGAGACTCCACGAAAACTGTAGATGTGGAAGAAATTAAAGATAGCTTAGGGACGGCATGGAACAGTCACTTACATTTTTCATCTGGTGCGGATTCTCCCTATTGCAGAGGGAAAAAATGAAAAAACAAACGAACTACTACTGCTGTGACTACTACTACACCTTATCCAAGGAACAGGCCAGTGAGAAACCGCATTCTGCAGCCCTTATTCAGCCTATTTTTTTAACGTAAGAAAGCTGTCCTAAACAAGAAACATGATGATACAGTCTACTACAATGGCCTATGTTCATCCTCTGAATGAGGACGGGGCGAAGGGAGCTATGGTCACTCCATGCAAAGACCAGAGAGACATGGAGGCTGCATGCAGAGTGCCTTCAGAAATGGGGGTAAATAAGTCTCTTGGAAGCTGTGAACGTTAATGTCTAAAAAAAAAGAAAACAGAAAACAGAAAAAAAATAGTTTAAGGGACACTATCATTTTCTATTGGTGAGGCTTCCTGATCTTGGGGAGGTTCTGGAAAGTTTATTTCTGTTTCTTCTTCTTCTTCTTCTTCTTCTTGGACTGGAATAATTTCAATGTCCTCTTCGTTCTTTGGTTGGGAAGATATTTCAATCTGCTCAACCACTTCTTCTTTTATTTCAATTGCCTGTTCCTTTTTTTCTTCTGCTGACAGGAGAACTACATTCTGGAATACAAAATTGAACCAACTTTTCTTGACCTTTATCACTGGCACATTTCTCAACAATCTGTATGAATATCAAATGCCTCCTGGTTTTTAGTCTATTTATGTTATTTTCTATATGCTTCCCAATACCAGGATTGATTTCCCAGGTGCTCAAATCCTTATCAAATCACTTATCAAGGCTTGTCCTCAAGGCCAGCAGATACTTGCCACTTTGCCTGGAATGATCACACAGTGTTTGGGAGATAACACTGCAATAATAGGGGAATTTAGATTTTAGTTTTGATTGGCCTTTACTGGAGATAACCTTGGGAAAGTTAACTTTCTCTCTCCAATCCTGTCTTCCTCATCTGCAAAATGAAGGAATTGATGATGATTTCTAAATTCTATTCCAAAGCTAACATCCTATGGTTCTGAAGCAGTTGATAATAGATCTGTCACTGGGATATTCATATCTCCCAATTGTGGAGCCTCTTTGAACCTATTGTTTTGGAAGAGGGATTAGAAGGAAAGAGGGGAGGAGAAGGGAATACTGAGAAATGAGGTGGAAGAAATAGTGGCTTTAATCAGCCTTCAGCCATCCTGTTTTTATGCATTAAGTATGGAATTCTGAAGTCAAGAGGGATGACTTGAAGTCCAGCAAGGTTAGTAAGAGGATGCACACAGCATAGGACTGTACCCTCTGTCTAACCTTTAAACTTATTTCAGATTTCAAGACATTTTTCTCCATTACTGGTATTTTCTGCTTTCCAGAAATATGCTAGGATAACTTTTCATGATGTTCCCAGGCTCATCAGATTACACTCTCCATAAATGACTCTTTGTAGATGTGATTTTCCTACAGGGAGTTTGTGAACAGCATGGCTTCTACTTACAGCTTTGGGTCTGGAGCATATTTTTTTCCATTCATTCTCAACAGTGCCAGCTGTCACAAGTTTTTGGAGGAAGGCAAAGAGGAGCATCACTGCAAAATTGCCCTGAAGAACAGAAAAATGAGGGTGAAAATGTAATAATGAAAATATAAGAATATGGTTGGTGCTCAGTAAATGACTGTTGACTAAAAGTAAATGATTAAAAGATCAATTCTTTAGGGAAATAATGACTGACTGTGAGAACTGCTAGTATCTGCATAACCCTAACCCTTAGCACAACTCCTGGCACATAACAGATAGTGCATGTTGCTGACAGAAAGTAAAACAGTAGGGCTTCCCTGGTGGCGCAGTGGTTGAGAATCTGCCTGCCAATGCAGGGGACACGGGTTCGAGCCCTGGTCTGGGAAGATCCCACATGCCGCGTGAGCCACAACTACTGAGCCTGTGCGTCTGGAGCTTGTGGTCCACAACAAGAGAGGCCGTGATAGCGAGAGGCCCGCGCACCGCGATGAAGAGTGGCCCCCGCTTGCCGCAACTGGAGAAAGCTCTTGCACAGAAACGAAGACCCAACACAGCCAAAAATAAATAAATAAATAAAAATAAAGGAATTCCTTTAAAAAAAAAAAGAAAGTAAAGCAGTAATGATTAGGTGAAGAATCAATTCTGTGTAGGCAAGAACAATTATTGAGTCCCCAATTGAACTGTATCCAGCTTTAGGTGGTATGGTATTGCACTAAGGAAATCTCTCCACATTTGGGAGATGCATGTTTTTCCCCTTCAAACTCTACACTAAAAACTCCTTGAGGCAAATGATGTTTATTACAACTTAGGTTCTTCAATGTTCATCTTAATAATAATAATAATAATAAATATTCTGTTAATAATATAATAATAATAAATGTTAAAGCAAACACTTAAATAGCACTTTCTATGTACCAGACACTGTTCTAAGTGCTTTCCATGTATTAACTCATCCCTCAAAACAGCCCTATAAATACTGTAAACAGTAAATACTATTACCTTCCCCATTTTACAGTTGAAAAAAATGAGACAGTGTGATCAGAATTCTTTCTCAACGCCATATAGGCACTAAGTAGCAGACACAGACAGTCTGGATCTAGAGTTGATGGTCATAAGAAAAATGCCATACTTCCTCCCTGAAAATACATCCAGTTTCACACTTACCAAGAACAAAAACCGTATGCTGTCACAATATTGCATAGATAGAGAGTTTTTCTCAGTGGGGTTAGCTGGTTCACAGTTGTATATGTTAATATGTGGTGTGGGAGCCTTAGTAAGGTTCAGACTCTCCATTTTAAAAAAATGGGAAATTGTCAGATTAAATATGTCCATGATCAAAAAAATTATTCCAGAAATAGCAGCAAAGAGGCTCAATGAGTTCATTATTATTCTCCCTCTGACCTGAAATAGAGACATAAAGATTTATTAATTGAGTTTAATTACCAATTGAAGAATATAAGCTAGGAAGGAATTCCAGATTCCATTCCCCTGACTCAGAAACGTACTACACCTAAATCATACTAAGCTCTATTTCTCTCAGTTGTTTTTAGTCTCTTTGTCACTATAAAATGAAAACCTTCATGTCTGAACCTTGTCCCTTTCTCAGATTTCCCCTTCTCATTTATGCCACCACCATCCAATCAGTTCATCAAGAAAACATCCTAGGAGTGATCCTTGTACTTCCTTTCACTGCCACTGCCACCAGAACACTAGTAGGCATTCAATACACAATTGTTGAGTAAATGAAATGAATAGTATTCAGATTATATCACAGTGAAGCAGGATGGTATTGTGGGTATAGGTAGGGAAAGAGCAGCTAGACCCCTCTAGGTCTGTACCATCAAGTGGAAACAAGCAAATAGTAACACCTATTCCCTCCCTGTTGACACAGGTTGCGGTCAGCCCCAGGCAATCATCTTTCAAAATACAATTAAGGCTGATGTCTCCGGGTAACACAGGTAAGAGGATGTCAGTGTGAATGTGCTACCTTGCCGGGATGATAAAAGTTCGAAACAGGAAGATATGTGCAAAAAGTACCATAATGGTGTGGGGTTATTGATGATTATCTTAAGACACACATATTTCATCCCTGGTTGTATGACCTACAGATGGCAAGTCAGTAGGACTGACTGTATTTGGAGAATAAATACAACTTGATCTTCATAAACAGTTTTTCTTTTCCCCCAAACTGAGTTTGTCAGACCACCTCTAAAGAGGAGCCATCTCAATCTCCTCAATCTCCCATTGACTTCGGAAGTGACTCAAATTAGTAATAGCTTAGTAAGTGGAGAAAAGTTGAAGAAGGAAGCTTGCTGGTAAGCTCTTGACCTGTACAGAATCAGGGGTTCTTCCTGGGTGTAAATGTGTCCTGAGGGGTTATATGAACAGGACCACTCTAGCTCTTTATAGCCTCTGAAGCACCCTCATATATATTACTCCATTTTATCCTCAGGAGAGTTTCATACGGTAGCAAGGACTATTATCTCCATTTTATAGGTTAAAATTCAGAAGTACATAGGGGTAAACTGACTTGCTCAGGGTTATAGCTGAAGGTTAACTAGGACTTGAGTCAGTCATAGCATTGATTAGACAGTGTTCTTAAGTGCTGGTCTGAGAGAAATGACAAGATTTTCAAAGAGATCTCAGTCTCACACAGCATCTCACATTCCTAAGACCATAAGCATGCTCTTCAACGATCTGCCTTTAATTCTGTTTCCATGAATATCTCATTTCCATGTTTTTTATGAATAAAATCACAACAGCATCATAGAGGATCTTTTGCTTTTTAGGATTGAGCGATAACTCAGTGCTACTGTAACTCCAAAGGTCTTCAAGGGTCCTTGTTTTCAACTGAGAAAATAGCTACTTCTCTGATGTGTGGGAAAGAAGGACATACGATTACTTGCCAAACTCTTCATGGAGTTGTTCTCTACTGCTGCCAGGAGTGATCCAGAAATGATATACTGTAAAAAGAGAGGTGGTGGGTGGGGAAAGGCGGGGGCGAGATGGGAGAAGCAGCAGAGAGAGAGAGAGGGGCAGAGAAGGAGATCACTTTTTAACATTGAGAACTGGTTGTAAAAAAGCTATCCACACTTGCCACCACTTTCACTAAACTATTCAGTCCTTTTTAATGGACTTATTCATTTTTCAGCATATTTCTCCTTTATTCAGGCTCAATCACATTCAGTCCGTGCCTTTTATTCAATCAAATGGGGAGCTGTGACTAGGAATATAGTAAGACCAGAGGCAGAATTCACATTTCCATGTCAATTAGTACTCACACTGTGAATTTAAAAGTTTTATTTTCAGTTTTCCTTTTTTTAATTTGGGGAATTGCTCTTTGGAGTTCACAGTGTTTTAAATGGCGTTGCTGGCAATGATGAGTGAATTGATGTAGAAGAAGTACTTGGCCTGAATGTCGTAGGCACTTCATTAAAACGTGGGCTGCTACAGGAAGTGGTCATTCTTTCTCATCTTCCTTTTCTACTATTCAAGCTGTAAGATGGAGGAAACTCTTGCACTAATCCATCTCTCCTTGTTCTGAAAATTTCAATCCTGGACCTGTCTTCATAGTCGCATCTATGAAGGTGTAATGGTGGTGAAAACATCTCTGTCCCATACCACATCCAGACAGGGTTACAAGCTTGGAAAAACATGCACATGAAATAGCCATAAGGAGTACTGCTCTGCTGACAAGTGAGAGGAGATTTGTTTGGGATGGGACTAATTTCATCACGTGAGATAGTAACTAAAGAGAATTGTAGGGCAGAAGGACCAGGTGGGAGGAAGTGGGATGCTCCTGCACCCTCTTGCTTTCTGAAACACCATGCTCTGCAGTCTTAATGTCTAGTACCCAGCCCACCTCGTGCCGGACATTGACTTTGGAGAGGTCCTGCTTTGAGAATCTTTCCTCCCTGTGTAGATCCATGTCGGGCAGCTTTCTCTGAATTCCCATGAAGCATGACCACTGACTCTCAACCATGGGATTCATGCTCGGTGTAGTCAACCTCTCTTTCCACTAAATCACATCAACCAGATAACCTATTCCCTACTCCTATGCCTTCCTCAACACAGAAATAATCTGGTATATTCCTGTGGAGCTTTTTAACCTTTTTGTCTGTATCACTCCCCAAATGGTTGTTAATTTTTACTCACCATAATGCCTCCCCATAGAGGGTACCACAAAGTTACACAGATGGGTGCATAGACCTCCGCGTGGATCAACAGGAGGCCGCCCAGGGCAATGTGGAAGAGCCCATTCATAATCTGGACAGCCTGAGGAGAGAACAGGGGCACTGATGGATGAACTGAAGTCATCGTCAAGTCAGAAAGTGAAGGTGAGGCCGGAAGCCCTGGTTCCTGACCTGGATGGGGCTGTGTAAGATGTCCAAAGCAAGCGGTGAAGGTGCCAAGACCTTTGTCTCGTTCCGATTCATTTTCCCCACCACCTGGGGCATTTCCAAGGCAGGTATATGTGGTGTGCTGGTGATGAACTGGGATGGGAGACCCCTAACTATGCAAGCCTCAAGATCAAGTGGGGGCATAAGATCACCATGACAATCTCTCTGTACGTCCCTGATTTGGCCCACTGTGCCAGACATAAAGATCACCTCAGGTGGGATCAAATACCTTCCAGTCGGATTGAATTTTGTACCTGGCCTACAGCATCTGCTTCTGTAGGCCAGAGAGTCCCTAGGATGTGGAATGGAAGGCAACTGACTTACCCCCAAAGCCTTAGATTCCCTCATGAAGAAGCTCTGTGTGGCGCCCACCACTGAAGGCACCCTCCTGGGAATTAGTTTCTGAACAGGCTGCGTGGCAGTAGGGCCTGCTGGGAAAGCCCCACTCATGGAATTCCTGGGCGTCGTCATTTCACCCTCAAAGGTCCTAAAAATAAAACAAATAATAAAATGAGGAGAGAGAGAACAGGATTCTTGGCGGTCTTTTATCTCGTGTTGTGCACCTGAATACTTTCCTCTGTATTCTCTCTGTGGGTGTCACTGATGGCAGGCACGGCCTCTTCCTAGTGACTTTGGATCTACAGCAAGGCCTCCTGCCATGTTCTAAGACAGGATCCGGAGGGGGCATCTCATGCAAGGGTTTATGGGCCCGGGGACTCCCTGCCAGTATTCTTGACAGCCACATTGGGGACATGTTTTCTCTTTGTAGAGAACATCATACTCATATTCTGTATGTTCTGTGTGTCTGTCATTTCTGGATGCTTTTCTTGTGCTTCAATATTGGAAAATGTGTTTTGTGTGGGCTCGTCCTTGTCCCTTCGCTTACCTGCTTTTGTCGATTGGGATGGGCCAGAGTCACCATGATGGAGGATGGTGAAGACTGTTGGAGTCGAGAGGGGCCGACTCAGTCTCCCCCCTCCCACTAACTCTGCCACCTTGAGTAAATCACTTCAAGGAGGCTCTTGAAGGTTCTGTGGAAGACTGTGGCCTCTGAATCAGACTGCCTACGTTTAGATCATGATTCTTCTATTTGCTGTGAAACTCTGGGTAAGTTCTTTAAACTCTCTGGGCCTCAACTTCTTCAACTGTAAAATGGGGATAGTAATCATTCTTATCTCATAGGGTTGCTGTGAGACTTAAATGGGCTGATGGTGTGTGCATGGCTGGTTTCTTTCCGTTCAGGGATAGCTCAAATGTCAGCCTCTCAAAGAAGCCTTTCCTGAACCCTCAGTCCACAATGTGTCTCTCTCACAACATCCCATTTTATTTATTTGGTAGCACTTATCACTGTGAGGAATTACTGTATTTGCTTGCTTGTTTACTGTCAGTCTCTCCCCACTAGAATAGAAATTCCTTGTGTTCTCTCTTGTTGAGTATTTAAAATTATGCCTGGATTTAGTAGTTTCTTCATGAATATTATTGAAGAAGTAAATGTATGCAAAGCACCCATGTCTGAATCATTATTAGCTGCTTTTGTTCTTGTTCTTGTTCTTAATATTTTTACCTTTAGGAGCAGTAGTTTCTATTTTTCCCATCTGAAAAATGAGAACAATACCCCTTTCAGAGACATGTTGTGAGAAATAAATAAGTTAACATAAGTGAAAGTGCCTAGTACACAGGCAGGAAGTAGTAAATGCTATTTGTCCTTCGAATTCATGATCAATTTCTGAATAGAAATGTCCCTTTCCAGCTCTAACATTTTAAGACTGTTCTACCTTCTTCATCATGTGATTCCCTTCAGTATTCATTTCTTTATGTCAGTTACTTACATGAATTCTGTTGGGTCTTTCCTGGGCCCTGGAAATCTCTCTTTAGGGACACAGTTTTGGTCTTGTCTTTACTGACTGTAAGTCATGTAAGGGGCCTTGGAGGCCAAGGCTGTCTGTCCAGCTTGCTTATCTCCCTGAAGTCACGCAGGGCTGGGCACCTGCAGGTATGCTGGAAGACAGGGGCGCGGGAGTCTCCCAGGCCTCACATCTGTACCCACTTCCTAGTAACAGAGACGTTTCACATCTGGCATCTCACCTGAGCCTCACAGGGTAGACAAGGGATGAATCGTTGCATCTGTTTTGTAGAAAGGGTAACAAGGGCACCGAGAAGTTAGGTAACTTGTTCAAAGTTACACAGCCATCAGAGATTTAAAATGAGGGCTTGGACCTAGCCAACAAGGTATCTGTGGTACCAGGCTGCTTTGTCCCCCGTGGGGAATAGGAATTCAGCCTTTCACTTACGAATCTCTTCCTTTTCCTTCAAATAGATGTGCGATTTGGGTGACTATAAATCAGTTGAAAACAGAGTATCTGTCTGGGCCATGGCTGAAGGGGCAGAGGGGAGGCTGTGGGTGCTTCACACTTGATTTTGCCCCAGCCCTGGATTACCAGATGTCATGTGGTCTTAGGGATCTGCTTTGCACCACAAACCACCCCACGAGACCACCAGCAAGAGGGAATATTTTAATATAGACCACTAAGGTGTTTACAGACGGATTCAGGCAGAGTTTTTAGGGCCAGTCAGAACCTCAGAAACCATTCCGTTCATTTGATAAATGAGGAAACTGTGGCCCAAGGATGAGACATGCCTTGTTAAAGACCTTGCGCTTAGTGATGGAGCCAAACCGGAAAGGCAGCCCCTAGGGCTCGGAGGCTCGTGCTTTTTCTGCTGCACCTCGGGCTGGACCACATAGTCAGAATTGTTCACTGAGCACCCACTCTGTGCTACTTAGTTCCCACTCTCCCACACCTTCCCTACGAAGTGGGCATTTTTTTTTTCTGCAGGTGTGGAAATGGGGGTTCTGAGAGGTTAATTAATTTTCCCACAGTAAGTATGGAATGAGCTGAGGTTACCACACTTCTCTCCAGAGGGCTCATTTTAATGAGGACAACTTAAAAAGCAAAGGTCACCAATTATCTGGACAGAAGGAGATGATTGGACTCCCATTGTTTTAATTTCTCCTCACTTTTCATCTGCCAAGGCTGTGTCTGTATTATTAGTGAGATAAACCTTTTATGTAAACAAGTCCTACTTGGGCTTTGTCTGCCATGACTAATGGCAGTAATGACCATTGGAGGGGAATATTTTATTTCTCTTAAAATGATGTCTCACTATGGCAGCTATATTTCTACAAAGCCTTCAACACATACTACTGTAAAATAGTTTATAAACACAAACATACTTGTTTCTCTATGCTACTTCATTTTTTATGGCATATGTGTGTGTGTGTGTGTATATATATATATGCATGCCAGGTCATTGTAGACTGACTGGGTAATGAAAGATTTTATTCATTTTATTCTATGGGAATATATGAAACTAGACCACACACTCATCAGGTTATTGTAGATTCCTGTAGCCTTACCCTATATGTATATATTTTTTAATTGTTCACCATGACTGTTTGTCCCAACTCAAAGACTCAATGCTCAAAGACTAATTGGTACACTAGTAGTGGTTACTGATCACATTGGTCAAAATGTGGTCATAAGATTTTATTATCACTGAACTATACTAAAATCAGGACTCAGTTTATCAGACACTGCCCTGTTTTATTACAGCAATTTCTGCAAATCTTCTTGGGTTTGTAAAAGGCACCACTATTTCCGTGTCCTTCTACTGAAGAAGATCTCACAGCGTTTATGGGCTTTGGTTTGAATAATGACTTTTAGGGTCTAATAATTCCATCATTTACTCAGAAGTTCAAAGCTGCCCAGCTTTTGTTACCTCCACTTCCTCCTTTGCCGCTCAAATAGTTTTGCATTTTTATCCCTTGTGGCCTCCTGTGCGCTTGTCTCTGAGGAATAATGTTCTTAATACTTCCTTTTCCTCTGCCTTTGCTCTATAGCCCGTCTCCTTCTACCGTGACGTTAGTCCTTCAAAGAGATTGGTTGCATCTTCAACCTCTTGCTATATTTGGGGAGTATGGAGCAGAAAGAGCTAGTCCTAGCTCTGTTGCTTGCTACCTTTGTGATCTGATCTCTCTATTCAAAGTTTTGTTTTGAGAACATGCGATAATTTGCAATTTATAAACTACTAAAGGCTCAAAGAATAATTATCATCACTGGAACCTTTGTTATGATTAAAATGTGCTGCGGTGTCTCCCCAGTCCCCAAACCCCTTCCTTTAATCCAGGACTGTCCCAGCCACTGCCCAGTCTCCCCAGTCCTATACTCCCAGCTTCTTAAAAGCTTACTCTCTGCTTCCACTTCCTCACTACCCACTCACTCCTCGACACTCGGCGGCTGCTTCCTGCCAGAGCCACTCAGGTGAAACTGCCTTCTTCAAAGACTGTGTTGCAGGGACTTCCCTGGCAGTCCATTGGTTAAGACTCTGTGCTTCTACTGCAGGGGGCACAGGTCTGATCCCTGGTTGGGGAACTAAGATCCTGCAGGCCACCAAGATCCTGCATGCCACTACGACCCCGCATGCTGCGAGGTGGGGGCATAAAAGCTCCACGAGAGAAAGAACGTGCTGTGAAGCCAGGCATCATCCCTCGGATGGCTTCACATCTGTATCCCTGTCTCCCAGGCTTAAAAAGTTGGAGCCGTATTCCTCTCCAGCTCCTTCATCTCCCACATGGAACCGATGGCTAAGTCAGGCAGTTTCTACCTCTGTAAAGTATCTTATTTTGCAGGTGCCAGTGTCACCTCATGAGTTTAACTCTCATTTCCTCTCCTCTCATTTCCTCTGCTGGTTTAGCACAGAAATCTTGCTTTTCTACCTTCCGTCTCTCTCTTTTCTAACCCATCCTCCACAAGGCAGCTAGATCAGACTCCCTTAAATCCCTGCTGAAGTTACGCTCTTCCTGAACTTGAACTCATCTCCGATCTGTCATTGCCTGCCGGGGACACCCTTTACCTGGTCGCTCACAGCCTCTACGTAATTTCTTAAGCTCACATCCCACTACTCCCCGCGGAGCCACTGGTCTGGATGCAGCTCCCTCTTTCGTCCTTGAACCCTCTCAACTCTGAAATGCTTCTCCTCCCACCCCTTTCACTTTCAGTGCCACTGCCCATCAGACATTCACATCACCCGAGGCTCTTTCTGGCCAGGAATTCTCCTTCAAAGCCCACAGCTGTTTGCATTCCTTACTTGTCACCAAGGGTTTTCTTTCTCACGTCATATTGTTAGTCCCTCTAAAGGAGTGTAAATTCCTTTTGGGAACGCATTACTAGGATTACACAGGGATCCTGTTTCCTACACACTATGAGCTCAAGAAATGGTAAACTGAACATTAAACTGAACTACTTCCTCAGGACAGGTTTACGGACACTCCGGATGTCGGACCAAAAGGTGATTAATTTCATCTCACCGGTCAATCAGTGCGATCAAGCCATGTTACGGGAAACAGGGGAAGGGAATGTTATAAACTGGTTTCAGGAGACAATGATGGCAGGGTTAGAGGTCGTCTTTGTAAGCTTTCAAAAGATCTTCCTCTAGTCTCCAGTGCCCACTCTCTCGGTTTCTGTGATGGATTTGAGGCAGGGTTTTGTGCTCGATTTGGTGTCCACCAGTCCCCTCCAGAAAATGTTCTCCTGAGAGGCTTAACAACGTCTAGGGGTGTTCACATTTAGTGGGATAGCTTTGGAGACAAAAGCATTTAAAGTGAGAGGCGTGGAGTTATTTTCATTACAGCCGTGACTGTTTATTTTCTTATTTGGTTCGAGGCTGTTCTAAGAGCGTCAGGATTTTAGCTCATTTATTCTTCATAACGCAGTGGGTACTACTATTGCCCCCACTTTATAGGTGAGGAAACCGAGGAACATAGAGGTTTAGTAACTTGCCTGAGGTTATATGGCTTGTTGATGGTAGAGCTCAGGTTTGAGCCCAGCAGGTAGTAACCATGCTTTAATCTACATATGGCAATTTACTACTTTTGTAGATTGGCCAGGGTCATTCTAGAGAGAGAGAGAGAGAGAGAGTGAGTGGTTCAGGTAGTAGGTGGACAGCAGGCCTTGGTATCACCCTTCCTCAAATGATGACACTATCAGAAGACCTGACCAGGGAAGCCCTAGAATTAAAGCCAAGAATCTCCAGTCTCCCAAACCATCCTATGCCTTATCTGTCACTCCCTTTTAGTCACTTAAACAAAGCAAATGGATTCCTTACCTGAGTCTCCAAGGTCTTAAGGCTCAAGGGCTGACGTGGATGCTTGCTGCTGAGTTCACTTAGACAGCTAGATTCTCAAGTACACAGCGGGCGAGTGAGATGGGCCAGGCCTAGGATCACTGATAGATACCAGGTGACAGGAAATTAGTGGCTTCTGCTACCTTGGGTTTCGCCCCAATAACTTTAGTTTAATACACACTTATCAGAGCCGGAGAGGATATACAAAAAAGTTTCTGCCTTACCAGGAGGTTTCACTTCTTGAAAAAGATCCCAGGGGACTGCCGGGCGTACTTTACACTGCCTGAATTAGAAGAACTGTGTAGGCCCCCACCCTGTATGCAGGTGTGGATGGGGGGGTCCCCAAGGGCACGAAGGGCTCTAGAAATTCTGCAAAGATGGGCTGTTAGGACTTTTACCTTTTTCTGTTACTTGTTTAGGAGTGGGTAGGTGGGAAGGAGGCATCCATGCAGAGAGATTCAAGAATTATTAAGCCCGTACCCTTGGAAGTGTTGTGTGTATCCTCTTCAAATGTCATCCTCATTTGCCCACACTTACGGTTCGAGTGGGACCGTGTATGTCTCGTGTTGAATTTAGTAGAAATGGCCTAAAAATATATTTTGGTGCTGTGGAACATGTCCCCAGAAGCTTGAGGCAAGAGTTCCATATTTTGGGATGTACACTGAAATAGTACTTTTACCTACAAACCCACCTTTTCCCTCCATCTGTCTAGTACCCTTGTGTCCCCTGTCTTTTCAGTCGGGGCCAGAGCTGTGTGGCCATCAAGCCCAGCACTAGATCAGGTGAGGAAATGGAGGAAGCTGGTGGCCAGGAGAGTAAACATTTGGGAGGCGAATCAAAGAAAGTTTTGCCCAAAGGTACTGTATCCGCTGCCCTACCATATACAACCTTTATGTTCATATTTTGGATTTTTCTTACTTTGTAATTTTCTTATCCATTGATGTATTTCATTAGCGACCTAGGGCTGTAGTTAGGTAATCGTTTGCCTAGTCTAAAGGGCTGAAACATGGCAGCTCTGTTGCTGAATCTGAGGTTAATTCATATCTTCTCTCTCCTCTCTTCTCTATTTCTCCCTCTGCCTCTCTTTTCTTTAAGATGGTTTGGAATCAGAGGGTCGGAACCAATGGGTAAAAGTCGTTCTGGAGAGGCTGATTTGGGGGCAACATAGAAAAAAACGCCATCTCCCCACCCACCATTGGAGCAGTTTGTTAGTGGGACAGGCTAACGTTTGAATAGAGAACTTGCTGTCATCAAGTGTACACAGGTAGGAGCCAGGCGGTCACCTCTCATTAATGCTATAGAGAGAAGAGAAATGGAAACATAAGATCCGCCACCCATTTAAGGTTCCGGTTGTGGGTCTATGAATACCTGCTGAAGTGCTTGTGAATGGTTGGTGGTGTAGGGATGCTAATGACACAGGGTCTGAGTTGTGGATGATTGTGAGGCCGGAGGTTTGAGTCCTGGATGACGGGTGGCTGGAGGAGTGTGCCTTCATTTTAGTGGCTGTGGGAGCAGGTCAGAACTTGGCAAACGCATGGTGTTAATGAGGGTTGAATTGGGGTTTCACAACCGGATTTTTCACATCCTTATCTCTGTGTAGGCCCTGTGTTTTTCCCCAAGCCTGTCTTGGGGTGTTTGCTACTCTGGTTTGCTACAGTGAGATCACGTAGGTGGCTTTATGTGTGATTCTTCCTGTAATAAGCTTGAATTTGAATTTATATGAACGTTCACCTTGTTGCCAATTTGGATTAATTGACCTTTCAGGGTTTGTGTTGAAATCCTCCTATGATCTGGATTTGGATTCAGTAGGACTTTCTTTATTCCATCTTTTTTTCCCCTCTGTAATGTTTGAGCATATTTTATTAGGTCTATTACACATTTAATATTTCTCTCTCTCGGTTAAACCTCTTGTGATTGTCTAGTGGCTTTCCTGCTTCCAAAGGATGATTGCTTCCTTAAAGTCTACATCGAAGTTTATTAACTAACCTTTTATTAAGTTAATATTTGCCTCATAGGCATTGGTCTTTCTTTTATTCCCGCTGCCTCCTAACACTCCCATCTTTTTTATCCTTGAGACATTTTGCCACTCTTATTATGAGAACTACATTCTACATCATAATTGTTTGTGTCCTTGCCTTACTCAGCCATTGTCCTGTGCATCTCTGGAAAGCAGGGCTGGTTTTTCTGACTGCCATGTTGTCTGTGGTGCTGTGAGAGCCGGTGGTCCTGATGTGGTTTTTTTCTCCCATCCAGATGACTATCACAATGCTACCCAGTATCAGAAAGTAATATTATGGTGTGTTCCCAACTGTTCAACAAGGCATTGGCGCGCAGAATCATTTGGTGTTAGAGGGTTTTGGTTTCAGAGAATTGGTAAAGGAGACGCAGGGTCCCTCAGAGGTGAAACTATAAAGATCTTTTTGCAAATAGAACTTGGTTGTAAGTTGGAAAGTCCCAATGTTGTATTTATAAAAAATAATTACTACTAAGGAAAATATAATTTCGAGTACTTAAGAGCTTTGTAGTTTATGAGGCCTTCCTTCTGTTTTGAGGGACTACTTTACATTAAAAAAATAACATTAATTGAATATCTGCTTATATGCCAGGCACTGTCCGTGTAACACCTACAGTGTTGTAATTGTGGAAACCAAAGTTCAGTGGGAACTTAGGGGGAAACTGGCTCAAAGTCACATAGTAAGTGATAGTTATGTTTGGGAAGCAAGAAAACTTCAGTTATAAATTTAAAAGAAAACCTACCATTTTCTGAGTGGTTTTTTAAGTTCCAAACATTCACAGAATCAGTTCACGTGTTTCATTTAAGGCTCACAGAAAATGCATCAGGTAAGTGTTATTATTACATTTTAGTGTAGGAATATAAGGCTCACAAAGGATAAATAATTTGTTCAAGTCACTTTACTTTAAATGGCAAAACCAACATTTAAACCCAGGCCTGACTTAAAAACCCTTATTTACCATTAGGTGACCAGGCCTCTCACCCTTAAATATATCTCAAACCCAACCCGTCAGAACCTAACCGAGCTGCCAAATATTTTTCATAGGAACCCCACTGCCCCCCATCCCCTGCCTTCACTGATGCAACTGTAGGCCTTTATCCTCCCAGTTTGTAGCAGAAATGAAAGCCTGCTAGTTTATTCTTTGAGTGTGCTGAGTTTTTTCTATGCCAAAAGAGGCAGAGGATAATAGGATTTGGAGTTAGGGATCTTGAATCACATCCTTGCTCTAAATCATACTCGCTTTTGTGGTCTCAGAAAAGTTAACCACTTTGAGCTTCAGTTTCATGTCTGTGACATGGGCTAGTTATACCTCTCTAGGAGGGCGGTCATGACAAGTAACGGAGATGATGATAGAGGTAAGATCCTTAACACTTCTCAGGTATTCTGTCAGTGGAAGGCAGTATAACATCAGGCAGCTGTTCTTAAAGGGTGGTCTGGGAATCTCTGGGAGTTCTTGAGACCCTTGTAGGGGGTCTGTGACCTCAGAACAATTTTCATCATAATGCTAAGACCTTATTTCCCCTTTGCACGGGCTTACAGCAGTGTTCTCCACGGGCTACAGAACACGAGACACTAGGAGAGATTGAATGCAAAAGCAGCCAAGAGAATCAGCTGTCTTCTGTTAAGCCAGAGTGAAGCAGTGGTTTCTAAGCTTGGCTCTGCATTGGAATCACCTGGGAACCTTCAAAAATTATCGATGTCCGGCTCTCACCACATTCTGATTTAATTGGTATGTGGTGGTGTGCGGTGCACTGGGCCTTCTAAAAGTTCCCCTTGAATGTGCAGTCAAATTAAATGTGGATTTGTTTTTCAGTGGGTGTAAAGTTACACAAGATGAGTCAATTCTAGAGATCTGCTGTACAGCAGAGTATTTATAGTTAATAATACGTATTGTGCACTTGAAAATAGGTTAAGAGGCTAGATCTCATGTTAAGTGTTTTCTACCAAAAACCTAAACCAAGACCAAAGCCCCACAAAAGAACACAAGGAACATTTTGGAGGTGATGGATATGCTTAGTACCGTGGTGATGGTGATGGTACCGGGGCATATGCACACATTAAATGTGTGCAGTTTTTTTGGTGAATAAACTACAACTTAATAAAGCTAAAAAATAAAAATAAAAGAGTGTCAAGTAACCTAAAAAAAAGAGAGATTTGCAAAACTATATATCAGTGCCACTCTCCACACTAAATTTTTTTATTTTGGAAAATAAAGTTATTTTAGTAAAAATGTTACTTGTATTAATGTGTGTCGAATAATTTTTCAGAGTGTCAGGGGGTTCTGAGACCAAAAGTTTAAGAGACATTGGTATGTTGGTATAGAGAGTAAGACCTTGGGATCTGGAGCCAGACCACCTGTTGATACCATGACTTTGCCATTGCACACTTTGTGACCTTGGGTACATGACTTACCCTCTCTGTGCTTCAGCTTCATTGTCTGTAAAATGAGTATAATAATAAAATTTGCCCCTTAGATTTTTGTGAGATTAAATGAGCAATATGCCTAAAATACTTAGCATGGCACCTGGAACATCGTAGTGGCTTCCACCAATATTTGCCCTCATTATTGTTAACTATTCTAGTTGTTATAAGTGGCTAACATTGATCAATGTAAAACCTGTGGGCCAAGCCATTCTTCCAGCCAACTCATCTTTCCGCACAGCAGTGGAGCAGGAACCCCCAGGTAGAGTCTCTTGGAGAAAGCAGCAGGAGACATCTTGGACCTGGTCTCGCCACACCCTGGGTTCTGGTTCATTTCTCTGTTTGAACAGTGACAACCAACCCTACATTGCTGTCCTTTTGTTCAGTGAATGCATGACTAACAAAGGAGGTGACACCAAGGCAACCATGTGATTTGGGGAGAGGAGGAGATGGCCTTACAAAGAGGCAGGATGTGTTTTATCAGCCAAACTGTCCCCAGACCCCACTCCCTTAAGTCACTCCCCTTTGCTTCAAGGAGTTGCCAGCCTTAAGATTCTATGTTCCTCCTGGCTTTTCCTCACAAGCATAATCCATCTCTCAATAATATTGTATCACGTCTTTATTCTCACAGTGCTAGTCAACAGCATTCCTCACAATCACCACAGTCAGCGGGTCCCCTCAAAACTGAGAAAGACAGGGAAATGAATAATTCAAGAATGCTGAAGGCCATCAACATAATCAAAATTCCCTGTAACAGAAGAAGAAGAAAAAAGAGTCATGGTATTAGTACAGTAATACTAATATAATAGTAATTTCTGATGATGATGAGGTAGCAATCAGTGCCCAGGTAAGAAAAGCTCTTCCACGTGTCTCAAGTGTATCTGATGCTTAGGAATCAAATTACTGGAGGGTCATGAGAGCATGCAGCTGTTTCCGCACAGTATGGTACAGCATGGCATAGCAGAGCACAGTATAGAACAGCATGTTATTTTCTAGAGAAAGTTACACAAAATC
Source organism: Balaenoptera acutorostrata (assembly GCF_949987535.1). Taxonomy (NCBI): domain Eukaryota; kingdom Metazoa; phylum Chordata; class Mammalia; order Artiodactyla; family Balaenopteridae; genus Balaenoptera; species Balaenoptera acutorostrata. The sequence continues at coordinate 11,076,574 of NC_080072.1, forward strand.
ATCTACTTTCTAAATTACATGTAGGAAATACTCCATTTCACAAATACATGCAATACAAAGAAATAATATTAAAAAAGTGGTCTGTTGAAGGAGAAAGAAAGAAGATTAAGAAACACGAAAAAGGAGCAAAAATAGAAAAGGAAAGAAAAAGGGGAGAAAAGAAAATTACAGGCTTGGAAAAAGAGGAAAATACAGAAGAAGACACATCAAAAGACGCTAATAGTAACTTCTTGTGTTCTTTTTGTTACCACTAAAGACCTTTAAAATATTTTATATTTTGATAACTAAGAGTGCCTACAGGGACACACACCTCGTTAGTAGCCCAGAGGCTGGACACACTTGTATTTCGCTGGCAAAGGTTTGTAAAGGTGAATATGGTTAACATTCTGTTCTGCAGTCATATTTGCATGTTTTGACTGTAGGTTGAAGAATTGTTTATTTTAGAGTCACATAGTATCTCTTGGTGTAGTTACCATAATTCATTTATTCTTTAGTGACAGGAAATAATTTATTTCCTCTTTCTCCTCTTCTTTTCTTTTCTGCTTTTTTTTGTTTGGGTGTTTTTGCCTTTTTTTGTTTTTACCACTCTGAACAATGCTGCAATAAGCATGCTTGCACCATATCCTTATATATAGGTGATGTAATTGCTGTGGGGATGGCTCCCTGGGTTAAAGTTGTGTGTCTCTTTCATATAAGTGAATGTCTCCTTGCTTTCCAAAAAGGTAGTAACAGTTCTCATTTCTACCACTGATATACAATACAGGAGTATCCTTTTCACCATTTCGCTGCCAGTGGTAATTTTTTATATCTCTTTAATTTTTGCCAATCGAGTGTATGTAAATCCTAGTCCATTGTTAATTTACTTGTCACTTCCCTACTATTGAATTTGAGCATCACTCTGAGTGTCTTTGGCTGCTACATTTGCATTTTTGTTCCTTCCTCATAATCTTTGCCTATTTTTTTCTTTGTGTTCTTGACTTTTTGTCACTTCTGTTTTCTCTTTGTATATAAAAACATTAAAACTTTGCTGTTATCTGCTTTAAAAATAGTTTACCAATTCTTTTACCATGCCAGAGTTTTAATGTAAATATATATATTTTTTACCCTTTTTTGCTTTCTAGATCAGATATATCATACATTTCCATCACCTCAGTAAGTTCTCTAGCGTAAGTTCTCCTTCCTAGTCAATCTCCCTACCCCCTCTAGAGGGAACCACTATTCTGATTTCAAACACCATTTGTTAAATTTGCCTGTTAATTTTTGTATCTGAATTTGCTTGTTCAGTATAATGGATTGAATTTCATCCGTGTTGCTGCATGCATCAGTATCCTATTGTTTGAAAAGTCACAGTTTGTTCAGCCACTGTGTTGCTGATAGACATTTGAATTGTTTCAAGTTTTTAATTGCTATGAATAGATTTCCCAAGAACATTCTTGTATGTATTTCTGAGACATAAAATAGGTCTATGCTTAATTTTGTTAAAAGCTACCAAATAATTTTCCAAGGTGGTTGAACCATTTTACACTCCCACCAAAAATGGATAAGAATTTCATTTGCTTCACATTCCTGCCAGCACTTGGTTTTGCCAGTTCTTTTAATTAAAGTCATTCTGGTGTGTGTGCAGTGGTATCTTAATTGTGATTTTAATTTGCATTTCTTTGGTAATTAATAATGTTGAGCACATAATTGCATGCTCACTAGCTATTGGTATGTCTTTCTTTGTGAACTGCTTCTTCAGGTCTTACTCATTTATTTTTTGGTCTTTTATTATTTATTTTCTGGAGTGCTTAATATATTCTGGATATGGGTCCTCTGTCAGATATGTGTATTGAGGAGATTATCTCCCATTCTGTGCCTTGCATTTTCACTTACTTTTTTTAAAAAATTGAGATATAATTGACATATAACATTGTGTAAGTTGAAGGTGTACATGTTGATTTGATACATTTATATAATACACCTTAGTGTTCGTTAGCCACCACTTGTCATATCACATAATTATCATTTCTTTTTTGTGATGAGAACATTTACAATCTAATCTCTTAACAACATTGAAGTATGTAATACAGTAGTGTTAACAGTAATCACTATGCTGTGCATTAGATCTCCAGAACTTATTCATCTTGTAAATGGAAGTTTATACCCTTTGACCGATGTCTCCCCAAATCCCCCACCCACCAGCCCATGGTAAATACCATTCTACTCTGTTTCTATAAATTTGACTTCTTTGGATTCCATGTATAAGTGATATCATACAGTATTTGTCTTTCAATATCTGACATATCTTACTCAGCATAATGTTCTCAAGGTCCATCCGTGTTGTTGCAAATGGTAGAATTTCTTTATTTTTCGTGGCTGAATAATATTCCTCTGTGTGTGTGTGTGTGTGTGTGTGTGTGTGTGTATCATATTTTCTTTATCCATTCATCCATCAGTGGACAGTTAGGTTGTTTCTATGTCTTGGCTATTGTAAATAATGCTGCAGTGAACATGGGGGTACACTTTTTGAGTTACTGTTTAAGTTTACTTTGGATAAATACCAGAGTGGAATTGCTAGATCATATGGTAGTTCTATTTTTAATTTTTTTTTAGCAACCTCCATACTGTTTTCTATAGTGTTGGCACTAATTTACTTTCCTACTAACAGTGCACAGGGGTTCCCTTCTCTTCACATTCTGGCTAACACTTGTTATTTCTTGTCTTTTTGATAAATAGCCATTCTGCCAGGTGTGAGATGATATCTCATTGTGGTTTTGATTTGCATTTTCCTGATTATTCATGATGCTGAGCATCTTTTCATGTACCTATTGGCCTTTTGTATGTCCTCTGGAAAAAAAAATCTATTCAGACCCTCTGCCCATTTTTTAATTGGATTTATTTTTTGCTATTGAGTTTATTGGCTTTTCAAATATATTTTCTATATTAGACCTGTGTCAGATATATTATTTGCAAATATTTTCTCCTATTCCATAGGTTGACTTTTTATCTTGTTGATGGTTTCCTTTTCTGTGCAGAAGCTTTTTAGTTTGATTTAGTTCCACTTGTTTATTTTTGCTTTTGTTGCCTTTGCTTTTGGTGTCAAATCCAAAAAATCATTACCAAGACCAATGTCAAGGAGATTACCACCTATGTTTTCCTCTAGGAGTTTTATGGTTTTAGGTCTTTCATTCAAGTCTTTAATCCATTTTGAGTTTATTTTTGTGTATGGTGTAAGATAGTGGTCCAGTTTTATTCTTTTGCATGTGACTGTCTGGTTTTTCCCAACACCATTTATTGGAGAGATTGTCCTTTCCTCATTGTATATTCTTGGCTCCTTTGTCATAAATTAATTGACCATATACGTATGGGTTTATTTCTGGGTTCTCTATTCTGTTCCACCGATCCACCTCTCTGTTTTTATGCCAATACTGTACTGTTTTGATGACTATAGCTTTGTAATATGGTTTGAAATCAGGAAGTGTAATGCCTTCAGCTTTCTCTTTCTCAAGATTGCTTTGGCTATTTGTGGTCTTTTGTCCTTCCATACAAATTTCAGGATTTTTTTCCTATATTTGTGAAAAATGCCATTGGAATTTTGGTAGGGATTGCATTGACTCTGTTGATTCCTTTGGGTAGTATGGACATTTTAATTATATTATTTCTTCTAATCCATGAGCAGGGGCTATCTTTCCATTTCTTCGTGTCTTCTTCAGTTTCTTTAATCAGTGTCATAGTTTTCAGTGTGCCAATCTTTCACCTCCTTGGTTAAATTTATTTCTGTACATTTTATCTTTTTTTGATGCAATTTTAAACGGGATTGTTTCCTTAATTTTTCTCTCTGATAGTTTGTTATTAGTGTATAGAAATGCAACTGACTTTTGTTTATTGATTCTATATCCTACAACTTTACTGAATTTGTTTATTAGTTTTAACAATTTTTTTTTTGTGGAGTATTCAGTGTTTTCTATATATAATATCATGTCATCTACAAACATGTAGTTTTATTTCTTCCTTTCTGATTTGCATGCCTCTCTCCTCCCCTCCCCTCCTCTCCTCTCCCCCCTCCCCTCCCTCCTCTCCCCTCCCCTTCCCTCCCCTCTCCTCTCCTCTCTTTTCCTTCTTTACTTCTAATTGCTCTGTTGGGTTTTTTTTGCATAAAAAACATACACTGTATGACTTCAACCTTCAGTATTAATCTGTAGTTGTTTTATTTACCAATATATAGTCATTTTTATTGGTATGTGCTATAAAATGTGTATTCTGTCATTGTTGGGTAAATATATCTATTAGCTTTAGTTTCTTACTTTTGATGATATCTTAAGCATTAAAGCATACCAAAGTCTAAAGTTCCTCAAACCTTTACCCTCTTCTCAGGTAAAACTAAAGCCCTTAGCAAACACAAATAGCAAAAACATCATTTGCTCCCATTTCTGGTTGTATGTTAATGTTGCCTGGTATTTTAAATACTTTATTTTTAACCCTAGTGTATATTATTATTACTGCATTACACAAGCAGTATTCATTTGTGAGTGTCCACATATTTATCCCATCCTTTGTTCTTTATTTCTTGTTGCATCTCATTGTGCTATCATTTTCCTTCTATTTGGAGTTCATTCTTTATTATTCCTTTAATGTGGGTCTGCAGGAGGCAAACTCAATTTTTGTATCTCTGAAAATTCTTCATACCACCTTCATTCTTGTAAGATATTTTAATGGGTAACAGTAGATTACTGGTTGGCAGTTATTTTATTCAGCATATTGAAGGTATTGTTCTGCTGTCTTCTGGCTTTTATTGATGCTTTTGGGAAGTTAGCTGTCCATCCAGTTGCTTCAACTTTCTCCTTTTTGTAATTTTCATATTCTTTGAATTTTTTATAGTTTTAGTTATGATTACTGAGAATTGAGAAATGAAAAGAAACCATGATTTGAAAAATAACTCAGCAAATTGATAAAGTGCACCAAAGCATGGTGTGCAAGACTATTATCTAAGTTCAAAGTTTTAACATAAGGTTTTTCAGAGCCTTACTATTATTCAAGATAAGACCACAGAGAACTATTTTAATGGCAATTTAATGTTAATTCATGTTTTCCAAAAATAAGACCATTGACTGTCCCTGCAACTCTTCTAGTTTGCAAATCTAGCCAGTTCCTTCCTAGACTACTGTTACTGTCCCCTAAAACCACCTTATGACTAACTCCAGCTGATGAAACCCTATTAATACCCTTCCCTACTTTCCCCTGTTGAGTCTGAGAATCTGTACTCTCCTCTGCTCAGCAAATTTAATAAATTAAGCTTTTAATTGTCATAGATTTTCCTAGTGGTCTTTGAAGGTGCCAGACAGTCATGGAGGCCCCAGAGAGGTCTAGCCAGACCCCTCACCATTATGGTCTTGGTCCTTTGACTCATCTAGTGCCTACTTCACTGGATCCCAGTGAGCCTCCCTGTCTGGGGTTTGCACATCCATGCTGGTGAGGTGAGTGTAGCACTTGTCGCTGATCAGGGTTTATTTGTCCTAGGACTCTGGTCTTCCAGGACTTTTTCATTATCTCTTCAGATTTGTTCTTGTTTTCTTTTACGTCTAGTGAAGTTCTGCCAAAACTTTGCCACTAGCCATCCTGTCCACCCATCTGCCTTTTATCTCTATTTTTGTACATCTATAAGAATAAGTCATAGGGCAGGAGTCATGATAGATTTTATAATTCTGTCTTCTTAGGCAGCTACAGGGACTAATGAGTGAAAGGTCTCTTTGACCAATATCTGTTCTAGCACCAACTATCTTTAATTACTCATTAAAATCTTAGAAGACTTTTTTTAGTCTTGTCTATGTATGAGAAATTGGCTGTCAGAGAGATTCTTTTTCACAAATTCCACCTGTCAGAGCCAGCTGATTCCTTATGTCAGCAGGCAGGGGTGGATTTCCAAGGCTCTCACTATTCCTAATATCTTCTTACTTCCTGGTTAATCATTGACTGATTCCTTAGAAATTAATTCTGTGTTATGTTTCAATGCATGATTTGACTCCCATTCTGAGAATATGGATTATGTAATAAATTTGTCAGTTTTTTCCACTAACAGATATGGACTATTTTCCCTTGACAGCTATTTATCATTCTTTGTCACCTGAGGCAGGAGATTGGCTATTTTGGATACTTCATCACAGAAAGAGTACACTTGAGCCTTGTTAGATAAGATCTTACTAACACCACCACCATCACTACCACCACATACCTTTACTGACCTAAAGCTGTAGTCCTCTAGAATTTCTCTGGAAGTAAATGGTCCAAAAGATAGGACAGCTAAAAGACAGGTGGCCCAAGCACCTCAGAATTACCAAGTAAATTGCTTTCACTCAAGACTATTGGAACAAAACCCCCCCCCCCGACCCCAACAAACGACAGATGCCATTGATGGTGATGTGCTTACCCTCTTGGCTATTTTCTCCTCTCTGTGTTAGTTCAAGGTTCTAGAATATTGATAAACAACCCTACAAACATGGTACTACCAAGATGATCTTCTTTGAAAATTAGTATTGGCATATTTCTTCATTCACGCATGCTGACAATAAGGGACAAACTCTTAGAAAGACACAAACCACTGAAACTAACTCAAGAAGAAATAGAAAATGTGAATATACCTATAACAAGTAATTTTATAACTTCCCACAAAGACAAGCCCAAGCCCAGATGACTTCACTGGTGAATTCTTCCAAACCTTTATAGAAAATTTAATACCATTACTTCACAAAATCTCCCAAAAAGTTTAAGAAGGAAAGAATATTTCCCAGCTTATTCTGTAAGGTCAGTTTTAACCAGACACAAAAATCAAAGACATCACAAAAAAGGACAACTATAGACCAATATCCCTTATAAATATAGAGGCAAAAGTCTTTAACAAAATACTAGAAAACTGAATCCAACAACATTTAAAAAGGGTCATGCACCATGATCAAGTGGGATTTATCCCAGGAATGTAAGGTCTATTTAAGATTAAAAAAAATAAATCAATGCAATACACCATATCAGTAGAATAAAGGACAGAAACCACAAGATCATCTCAATAGGCAGAGAAAAGCATTTAACTGAATTCAACACTCATTATAAAAATGTGCAATACACTAGAAAGAGAGGAGAATGTCCTCAACCTGATAAAGTCCATCTGAAAAAAGTCCTCAGCCAACATCCATCATACTTAATGGTGAAAGACTAGATGCTTTCTCCCTAACTACAGGAAAAAGATAAGGATGTCTGCTCTTGCAACTTCAATTCAACATTGTGCTGGATGTTCTAGCCAGGGCAATAAAGCAGAAAAAGAAATAAAAGCATCCAGAGAGACCTTCAAGATGGCAGAGGAGTAAGACGTGGAGATCACCTTCCTCCCCACAAATACATCAGAAATACATCTGCATGTGGAACAACTACAGAACACATACTGAACGCTGGCAGAAGACCTTAGACTTCCCAAAAGGCAAGAAACCCCCCACGTACCTGGGTAGGGCAAAGGAAAAACAAAAAAAAAAAACAGAGACAAAAGAATAGGAATGTGACCTGCACCTCTGGGAGGGAGCTGTGAAGGAGGAAAAGTTTCCACACACTAGGAAGCCCCTTCACTGGCGGAGACGGGGGATGGGCAGGGGGGAAGCTTCGGAGCTATGGAGGAGAGCTCAGCGACAGGGGTGCAGAGGGCAAAACGGAGAGATTACTGCACAGCGGATCGGTGCCAACCAGCACTCACCAGCCTCAGAGGCTTGTCTGCTCACCTGCTGGGGTGGGTGGGGGCTGGGAGCTGAGGCTCAGGCTTCAGAGGTCAGATCCCAGGGAGAGGACTGGGGTTGGCTGTGTGAACACAGCCTGAAGGAGGCTAGTGCAACACAGCTAGCCGAGAGGGAGTCCGGGAAAAAGTGTGGACCTGCCTAAGAGGCAAGAGACCATTGTTTCAGGGTGCACGAGGAGAGGGGATTCAGAGCACCGCCTAAACAAGCTCCAGAGATGGGCACGAGCCGTGGCTATCAGCGTGGACACCAGAGACGGGCATGAAACGCTAAGACTGCTGCTGCAGCCAACAAGAAGCCTGTGTGCAAGCACAGGTCACTATCCACACCTCCCCTCCCGGGAGCCTGTGCAGCGCGCCACTTCCAGGGTCCCGTGATCAGGGACACCTTCCCCAGGAGAACACATGGCGTGCCTCAGGCTGTTGAAATGTCACGCCAGCTTCTGCCGCTGCAGGCTTGCCCCACATTCCATACCCCTCCCTCCCCCGAGCCTGAGTGAGCCAGAGCCCCCTAATCAGCTGCTGCTTTACCCCATCCTGTCTTGTGTGTGGGGGGGAACAGATGCCCTCAGGCAACCTACACGCAGAGGCAGGGCCAAATCCAAAGCTGAAGCCCAGGAGCTGTGCGGACAAAGAAGACAAAGGGAAATTTCTCCCAGCAGCCTCAGGAGCAGCGGATTAAATCTCCACAATCAACCTGATGTACCCTGCATCTCTGGAATACCTGAATAGACAATGAATCATCCCAAAATTGAGGCGGTGGACTTCGGGTGCAACTGTGGACTGTGGTGGACTTGGGGTTTGCTTTCTGCATCTAATTGGTTTCTGGTTTTATGTTTATCTTACTTTAGTATTTAGAGTTTATTATCATTGGTAGATTTCTTTATGGATTTGGTTGCTCTCTTCCTTTTTTTATATATACATAGATTTTCTTTTTTCGTTTTTCTCTTTTTGTGAATGTGTATGTGTATGCTTCATTGTGATTTTGTCTGTATAGCTTTGCTTTTACCATTTGTCCTAGGGTTCTGTCTGTCTTTTTTTTTTTTAGTATACTTTTTAGCACTTGTTATCATTGGTGGATTTATTTTTTGGTTTGGTTGCTCTCTTTCTTTTTTTTTTATGACTTATTATTTTTTTATTTTTAATAATTTAAAAAAATTTTTATTTTAATAACTTTATTTTCTTTCTTTCTTTCTTTCTTTCTTTCTTTCTTTCTTTCTTTCTTTCTCTCTTTCTTTTTCTCCCTTTTCTTCTGAGCTGTGTGGCTGACAGGGTCTTGGTGTTCTGGCCGGGTGTCAGGCCTGTGCCTCTAAGGTGGGAGAGCCGAGTTCAGGATATTGGTCCACCAGAGACCTCCCAGGTCCATGTAATATCAAAGGGTGAACGGTCTCTCAGAGATATCCATCTCAACACTAAGACCCAACTCCACTCAATGACCAGCAGGCTACAGTGCTGGACACCCTATGCCAAACAACTAGCAAGACAGGAACACAACCCCACCCATTAGCAGAGAGGCTGTCTAAAATCATAATAAAGTCACAGACACCCGAAAAAACACCACCGGATGTGGTCCTGCCCACCAGAAAGACAAGATCCAGCCTCATCCACCAGAACACAGGCACTAGTCCCCTCCACCAGGAAGCGTACACAACCCACTGAACCAACCTTAGCCACTGGGGGCAGACACCAAAAGAACAGGAACTACAAACATGCAGCCTGCAAAAAGGAGACCCCAAACACAGTAAGTTAAGCAAAATGAGAAGACAGAGAAACACACAGCAGATGAAGGAGCAAGGTAAAACCCAACCAGACAACACAAATGAAGAGGAGATAGGCAGTCTACCTGAAAAAGAATTCAGAGTAATGATAGTAAACATGATCCAAAACCTTGGAAATAGAATGGAGAAAATACAAGAAACGTTTAACAAGGACCTAGAAAAACTAAAGGGAAAAGAAACAATGATGAACAACACAATAAATGCAATTAAAAATTCTCCAGAAGGAATCACTAGCAGAATAACTGAAGCAGAAGAACAGATAAGTACCCTGGAAGATAAAATAGTGGAAATAACTACCACAGAGCAGAATAAAGAAAACAGAATGAAAAGAATTGAGGACAGTCTTAGACACCTCTGAGACATTAAATGCACCAACATTCGAATTATAGGGGTCCCAGAAAAAGAAGAGTAAAAGGGACTGAGAAAATATTTGAAGAGATTATAGTTGAAAACTTCCCTAATATGGGAAAGGAAATAGTTAATCAAGTCCAGGAAGCACAGAGAGTCCCATACAGGATAAATCCAAGGAGAAACACGCTTAGACACATATTAATCAAACTATCAAAAATTAAATCAAAGAAAAAATATTAAAAGCTGCAAGAGAAAAACAACAAATAACATACAAGGGAATCCACATAAGGTTAACAGCTGATCTTTCAACAGAAACTCTGCAAGCCAGAAAGGAGTGGCAGGACATATTGAAACTGATGAAAGGGAAAACGCTCCAACCCAGATTACTCTACCCAGCAAGGATCTCATTTGGATTTGACGGAGAAATTAAAACCTTTACAGACAAGCAAAAGCTAAGAGAATTCAGCACCACCAAACCAGCTTTACAACAAATGCTAAAGGAACTTCTCTAGGCAGGAAACACAAGGAAACAGAAAGACCTACAATAACAAACCCAAAACAATTAAGAAAATGGTAATAGGAACATACATATCGATAATTACCTTAAATGTAAATGCATTAAATGCTCCAACCAAAAGACATAGACTGGCTGAATGGATACAAAAACAAGACCCATATATATGCTGTCTACAAGAGGCCCACTTCAGACCTAGGGACACATTCAGACTGAAAGTGAGGGGATAGAAAAAGATATTCCATACAAATGGAAATCAAAAGAAGGCTGGAGTAGCAATTCTCATATCAGAAAAAATAGACTTTAAAACAAAGACTATTACAAGAGACAAAGAAGGACACTACATAATGATCAAGAGATCAATCCAAGAAGAACATGTAACAATTGTAAATATTTATGCACCCAACATAGGAGCACCTCAATACATAAGGCAAATGATAACAGCCATAAAAGGGGAAATTGACAGTAACACAATCATAGTAGGGGACTTTAACACCCCACTTTCACCAATGGACAGATCATCCAAAATGAAAATAAATAAGGAAACAGAAGCTTTAAATGACACAATAGACCAGATAGATTTAATTGATATTTATAGGACATTCCATCCAAAAACAGCAGATTACACGTTCTTCTCAAGTGCGCACGGAACATTCTCCAGGATAGATCACAATTTGGGTCACAAATCAAGCCTCAGTAAATTTAAAAAAATTGAAATCATATCAAGCATCTTTTCTGACCACAACGCTATGAGATTAGAAATGAATTACAGGGAAAAAAACGTAAAAAAGACAAACACATGGAGGCTAAACAATACGTTACTAAATAACCAAGAGATCACTGAAGAAATCAAAGAGGAAATAAAAAAATACCTAGAGACAAATGACAATAAAAACACGACGACCCAAAGCCTATGGGATGCAGCGAAAGCAGTTCTAAGAGGGAAGTTTATAGCTATACAAGCCTACCTAAAGAAACAAGAAAAATCTCAAGTAAACAATCTAACCTTACACCTAAAGAAACTAGAGAAAGAAGAACAAACAAAACCCAAAGTTAGCAGAAGGAAAGAAATCATAAACATCAGGGCAGAAATAAATGAAATAGAAACAAAGAAAACAATAGCAAAGATCAATAAAACTAAAAGCTGGTTCTTTGAGAAGATAAACAAAATTGATAAGCCATTAGCCAGACTCATCAAGAAAAATAGGGAGAGGACTCAAATCAATAAAATCAGGGCTTCCCTGGTGGCGCAGTGGTTGAGAATCTGCCTGCCAATGCAGGGGACACGGGTTCGAGCCCTGGTCTGGGAAGATCCCACATGCCGCGGAGCAACTACGCCCGTGAGCCACAATTGCTGAGCCTGCGCGTCTGGAGCCTGTGCTCCACAACGGGAGAGGCCACGATGGTGAGAGGCCCGCGCACCGCGATGAAGAGTGGTCCCCACTTGCCACGGCTGGAGAAAGCCCTCGCACAGTAACGAAGACCCAACACAGCCATAAATAAAATAAATAAATAAATAAATATTAAATAAAATCAGAAATGAAAAAGGAGAAGTTACAACAGACACCACAGAAATACAAAGCATCCTAACAGACTACTACAAGCAACTTTATGCCAATAAAATGGACAACTTGGAAGAAATGGACAAATTTTTAGAAAGGTATAACCTTCCAAGACTGAACCAGGAAGAAACAGAAAATATGAACAGACCAATCACAAGTAATAACATTGAAACTGTGATTAAACATGTTCCAACAAACAAAAGTCCAGGATCAGATGGCTTCACAGGTGAATTCTATCAAACATTTAGAGAAGAGCTAACACCTATCCTTCTCAAACTCTTCCAAAAAATTGCAGAGGAAGGAACACTCCCAAACTCGTTCTATGAGGCCACCATCACCCTGATACCAAAACCAGACAAAGACACTACAAAAAAAGAAAATTACAGACCAATATCACTGATGAATATAGATGCAAAAATCCTCAACAAAATACTAGCAAACAGAATCCAACAACACATTAAAAGGATCATACACCACGATCAAGTGGGATTTATCCCAAGGATGCAAGGATTCTTCAATATACGCAAATCAATCAATGTGATACACCATATTAACAAATTGAAGAATAAAAACCATATGATCATCTCAATAGATGCAGAAAAAGCTTTTGACAAAATTCAACACCCATTTATGATAAAAACTCTCCAGAAAGTGGGCATAGAGGGAACCTACCTCAACATAATAAAGGCCATATATGACAAACCCACAGCAAACATCATTCTCAATGGTGAAAAACTGAAAGCATTTCCTCTAAGATCAGGAATGAGACAAGGATGTCCACTCTCACCACTATTATTCAACATAGTTCTGGAAGTCCTAGCCACGGCAATCAGAGAAGAAAAAGAAATAAAAGGAATCCAAATTGGAAAAGAAGAAGTAAAACTGTCACTGTTTGCGGAAGACATGATGCTATACATAGAGAATCCTAAAACTGCCACCAGAAAACTGCTAGAGCTAATTAATGAATATGGTAACGTTGCAGGATACAAAATGAATGCACAGAAATCTCTTGCATTCCTATACACTAATGATGAAAAATCTGAAAGAGAAATTATGGAAACACTCCCATTTACCATTGCAACAAAAAGAATAAAATACCTAGGAATAAACCAAAAAAAAAAAAACTGGTAAATGAAAACAACATTTAAAATTGTGTTGTCATTAGAGTATACACAAAGTAATTGAAGCTGTAGGTATAGAAGTGGTTGCCTTGAGAAGACATGTATAATAAGGAAAGGAAGAAAGGAAGGAAGGAAAGAAGGAAGGAAGGAGAGGAAGAAGGAAAGCAAGAAGGAAGGAAGAGAAGGAAGGGAAGGAAAGAAGAGGTCTTCAAAAATAGGGAGATTTAAGTGGCATTTAAGTAAACCTGCCAAAGGGAGCAGTGGCAATCAAGGGACCTGAGTATTAATTAGGAATGACTGATCACGTGAGTCCCATGAGGGTAGGGATCACATCTGCTTCTCATTTCTGGAGCAGAGCACCTAGCACAGTACCTGGCCAGTAGATGCTCCATTCGCAATTGTCCAGTGTTGTCCATGGGGCAGGAAAGCTACAAATACCATTGGCTGCGGCAACTGGGTGACTGGGGATGTGTGCAAGCTGGATGGCAGGCAGTGAGTAAAGAAATGAATAGGGAACAGAAGTGCCCTTGACCGGTGGGGAGGGTCGCGCTGTGCACCCCTCTGCTCTCGCTGCAGGGAGATGGCTTGGCGACTTCTCCTGGGGAGGTTCCTGGCCTCCATAATCTGCAGGAAGCCCTCTCAGAGTCAGTGGGCGCCCCTTGCCTCCAGGGCCCTGCAGACCCCACAGCGCAGTCCTAATAACCTGACAGTAACACCCAGCCAAGCCCAGTCAATATACACCACCAGAGTCTGTACAATGACCTTTAACATCCAGGATGGACCAGACTTTCAAGACTGAGTTGTCAGCAGTGAGACACCAGTGGTTGTGGATTTCCATGCACAGTGATGTGGTCGCTGCAAGATCCTGGGGCCAAGGTCAGAGAAGGTGGTGGCCAAGCAGCACGGAAAGGTGGTGACGGCCAAGGCGGGTATTGATGACCACACAGACCTCGCCATAGAGTATGAGGTATCAGCTGTGCCCACCGTGCTGGCCATCAAGAATGGGGATGTGGTGGACAAGTTTGTGGGCATCAAGGATGAGGACCAGCTGGAGGCCTTCCTGAAGAAGCTGATTGTCTGACAGGCAGGGAAGCGTCCTGACTGCCCCTGCCCACCTGGGCCCCGTGGTCCCGGGGGACCCAGATAGAACTCACAGCCCTTCTGTGCCGGCCCTTCCTACCTCCTCCCTCTGCCTGGCCCCTGTGGGTCCGTGCTTTGGAGACCAGGCCTCCAAACACAGGAGCCTCAAGTGCTCCCAACCTGGCTGACCGCCAGGGTGACCGCCCAAGGAGCGGTGCCGCCACCGAGCTGGGACAGCCGTCTCCTCACCCACTCTCTGCTCCTTCTAGGGCTTGTTGCCGTGCTCCCAGGATGCTGGGACAGAGTCCCGGGGCCAGCCTGCAGTAACAGCTTGGTCTCCCTGCTCCCTTCTGATCTGAACCCCGGTGCCTGGCTCATCTGCCTCCTGCATTTTTCTTTCCTGCTGCTGTTTTGTAAAAAAACAAACAAACAAACAAAAAACAGAAGAAGCAAAAAAGAAACCCAGGGCTTCCCTGGTGGCGCAGTGGTTGAGAATCTGCCTGCTAATGCAGGGGACACGGGTTTGAGCCCTGGTCTGGGAAGATCCCACATGCCGCGGAGCAACTGGGCCCGTGAGCCACAATTACTGAGCCTGCGCGTCTGGAGCCTGTGCTCCGCAACAAGAGAGGCAGCGATAGTGAGAGGCCCGCGCACCGCGATGAAGAGTGGCTCCCGCTTGCCACAACTAGAGAAAGCCCTCGCACAGAAACGAAGACCCAACACAGCCATAAATTAATTAATTAATTAATTACAAAAAAAAACAACCCATAGAATACAGTACCAACAGCGGACCCTAATACAATCCACGGTCGTTGGTGATAACGATGTGTCAATGTAGGTCCATTTATTGTAACAAATGTACCACTCTGGTGTGGGATGTTGATGATGGGGAAGGCTGTGCATGTGTGAGGGCAGGGGGAGTATATGAGAAGTCGCTGTACTTTCTACTCATTTTGCTAATGTTTTGTTATTTGTAATTTCTTCTAAAAAAAAAGAGGATATTAAAAAAAAAAAAGAAATGAGTTATCAAGCCATGAAAAGACACGAAGGAACCTTAAGTGCATATTGCTAAATAAAAGAAGCCAATCTGAAAAGGCTGCATACTGAATGACTCCAACTATATGACATTCTGGGAAAGAAAGTAAAAAGATGTGATAGTCAGGGGTCAAGGGTCAAGGCGGGGTGAGGAAGTGATGATTAGGTGAAACACAGGAGATATTTAAGGCAGTGAAACTATTCTGTAGGATACCGTATTGATGGATACATGACATTATTTGTCAAAACCTACGGAACTGTATAACACAAAGAGCGAATCCTAATGCAAACTATGGACTTTAGTTAGTAATGCTATGTGAATATTGGTTCATCAATTGTAATAAATTGTAACTGCACTAAGGCAAGAGAACTAAGAGAGAACTAAGAACCGCACTAAGGAGAAACTGTGAGTGGGAAAAGGAGAGGATATATGGATACTCTCTGTACTATCTGCTCAATTTTCTTTTTTTAAATTTTATTTTACTTTATTTCTTTATTTCTTTATTTTTGGCTGTGTTGGGTCTTCGTTGCTGCACGCGGGCTTTCTCTAGTTGTGGTGAGCGGGGCCACTCTTTGTTATGGTGCACAGGCTTCTCATTGTGGTGGCTTCTCTTGTTGTGGCTCACAGGCTCGAGGCGCACAGGCTTCAGTAGTTGTGGCATGCGGGCTCAGTAGTTGTGGCTCACGGGCTCTAGAGCGCAAGCTCAGTAGTTGTGGCACATGGGCTTAGTTGCTCTGTGGCATGTGGGATCTTCCCAGACCAGGGATCAAACCCGTGTCCCCTGCATTGGCAGGAGGATTGTTAACCACTGCACCACCAGGGAAGCCCTATCTGCTCAATTTTCTGTAAACCTAAAACTGCTTTAAAAAATTGTTTATTAATTTTGTAAAAAGTGCAACCCATGGCTTGACCAGTTCTGTATATACCACTTTCTTAGGCAGTAAATTATCTTTGCAGAGCGCCTTTGGGCAACAAGCAATGATGCAGCATAGCCCACATAGACAGAAGGGTTTTGAAGACAACAAGCCTTCAAACTCATCCCCCCACTAGAGTGTGAGCAGGAATGACAGAAGGGGGAACAGAATGTGGTGTGTGGAACCCTGGGTCCCCCTTTTAGCTACAATCAAGGAGTCACTGAGCACATGAAGGCAGCCTCGCAGGGGTAGCACCGCTCTAAGAAACAAGCGACACTTCTGACTTGTTTTACCCAAATAACTTAAACAAGCAGATAATAACCAAGTGATTCATCCTACATGATCTTCAGTTTTCCCATTGATACAACTGACAGTATTATGCATTATAGATGCTGCTGTGTTGTTTTCAAGCCTTCCTTGAAAGCCTTAACAAAAACGTCAAAACATCCTCGCATATGATACTGATGATAAGGAAGTGGATATGTGTGATCACATATGAGATATCTTATTAAGGAAAGTGTGGGAGGGTTCTTCTTTAGAATATTTTCAAAAAGCTCTTCTAAACACTAGATATATTTTTTATTACTTTTACTGCTGTTATTCTCCTACTTGTTACCTGAAGTTTTGTCTAAGGACCGCAGGGGTTTTCTTAACCTTACAAGTAAGTTTCTGTTGAGTAGAACCTCGTCATGCTACTTGTTGCTATTGATAGAGTTTGTTAAGCCAACAGTGAAAGCAATCTGTCCTCTCAATGCATGGTAGCACTTCAATACTGGAGATTCTGTAATGAATTTTAAAATCAGAGATGAGAAGCATTTCCCCCACCCACCTGGGATTGGAAAGAGAAAATTCAGTAAGACAAAACAGGATGCAGAGCTTAAGAAGTGGGTTAGAGCCCACGAAGTTCTAAGAATCACAACTGTTGAAGAAATATTAAGCAGACCAGAAAATTAGTGAAATGAGTCCAGGTTGAGTGAGACTGAATGCTTTCCCCAAGTCCCACATGGTAACTGCCTTTTTTCTTCTGTAGGGAGAGAAAGAATTGGGAAGAGATTACAGATTTCTAGAGATTCACTTGAATAGTTCCTACTGCACTGCTCACTGGGACAATATTCTTTTTCCTCCCCAAAGTGGCCATATGCAGCAGCAGTTCACCCCATCCATTCACTCTCATCACTTAGAATGGAGTTGTCCCCATGCAAACATCGAGCAATGGCACCGTGAGAATTGAGAGGCTCATGAAAGCAAGGCTGATGGGAGCCCTGGGGTGCACCCCCAAACTAAAAGGACTCAGGTTGCAAGACCTGTCACTTAACAGTCACAGCAGGATATATTTTTGGTAATTGAAGCCTAATTTGGATTGTGTTTTTGGAAAATGATAACATTAGTTTTCTAAAAACTAGAAAATTTTTTAGGGGGGAGTGGTGGTTCTCTCCAACTCCACTTTGAAGCTAAAATGGCAAACTGTTTAGAATACAAACTTTTTCTTCCCGTGGATTTATGTAGTAGATGTTTCAAAATGACTGGCAAATACATAGAATTCATACAAAGTTAGAGGCAAAAGGGTGCTCCAGAACCCTCTGGTTGAATCTCTTCACTCTATAGTTGAGGAGAATGAGGTCCAGAGAGGCTAAGTGTTATGCCCAAGGGCACACAGCTGGCTCACAAGATGAGACTTGAATCCGGATTGCCTATGTACTGGCCAATGCTCTTCCCTCTCTACTGTGCTCTACTTCCCAGCACCACAAGAGGACACCTACTGTGTCTTGCAGAATCTAGACTATTTTTTGAAAGCTTGGAACTAAACTTGTGACTAATTAGAATACAGTGTTCCACCACCTTTAAGTCACCAGCTAAAATCCACTGCTCCCCGTCGCAGCACGCCCGAGGCCTTCTGGGTAACCAAAGAAAGATTATTGTCTCAACTCAGTTCTCTGTGTCTAGGTACCCACAAAATGGAAATCACTTTACTTGGGGAAGAGCAAGAGGACAAGATGAGATGAAAAGGAAGCATGTTTAAAATGGATAAAAGGAGGCACTTTTTCCCCACTACACACAATTGAACTGGGGAACTCACTGCAGCAGGATATTAAGATCAATGGTGAAGATTTGTGTTTTAAAAGATTAGACATTTCACATGCATATCATCAACAGCGACACTCAATGGGATGAAAGTAAGATGGATGAAAGTTCTCAAGCTTCAGTGCATAAGTTGATCACCAACTGGGTCAGGTGAAAAGAAAAAAAGTTGTCTACTGGATTAAAATTTCACAGAAAGGCAGATCTGGGGGGTTCCAGTCATTGCTGCTGTGTAACAAACCACTCCAAAGTAGTGGTGTGAACCAACAGGCATTTTATTATGCACATGGATACGGTGGATCAGGAATTTGGAGAGGGCACAGCAGGGATGGCTTGTCTCTGATTCATGACATCTGGGGCCTCAGTTGGGAAGACTTGAACAACTAGGAATGACTTGAGGTTGGGGGCTGGAATCATCTGGAAGCTTCTTCACCTAACCTGGGATGACTTGAAGGCTCACTCAGCTGGGACTGTCAAGTGGAGCATCTATATGTAGGTGTCAAGAGGGAGTGTCCCAAGAGAAAGCACTTCCAAAAAACAAGTGTCCCAAGAGACCCAGGTAGAAACTACACGGCCTTTTATGACCGATCCATGGAAGTTTTAGAGCATCACTTCCAACACAGTCCATGGGTCAAAACCGTCACAAGCCCACTGAGATTCAAGAGGAGGAGACTTAGGACCTCCTACATCCCTCCCCTATGGGGAATGGCAAGGTCACATTGCAGAAAAACCTGTGGGATGGGAGAGGTTTTCGCAGCCATCTTTGGAAAATGCAATCCCCCAGGGAAGTGGTGGGTGATGTGAGGTTACAAGAACACACAATCTAGTGGAAAAAACTGACATATGAACAGAGAATCACAGTACAATAAAATAAATTTCAAGGTAGTTATTTCCCCCTCTTTTACAAGAATTCTTTTTTTTCCCTTTGATAAGAGTCATCACATTAAAATTTTTTCATTCATTGTCTGTCTTCTACTAGATTGGAATCTCCATGCATTTAGTTTCCTACTGTAACCCCTGTGCCTAAAACACTACCAAGCCCAAAATAGGCACTCAATAAATATTTGCTGAAAGAGTATATGAGTAAAGTGCTGTAATAGAGAAGTAGTGGGAGGGCTGTGGGAGTACAGGCAATAACAAAGCACTCAGCTTGACAGAAATGACATTTGAGTGGGTCTTGAATGCTCTTGAAGGATAAACAACAATTTTTCTGGTGGAAAAAAAAGGGAATAAATTTTTCTCCTTAAATCTCCTCCAGAGATTTCATTAGCCAAGTTTAAGTGGGCAGATCTCATCCTAAGTGTACAGACTGCATGTAGTAGTTACAAGGTTCTTGGTTGCAAGTGAAAGAAAACAGGGACTCAAATGTATTAAAAAATAAGCAGCGTATCGTATCACATAACAACAAGTCTGGAGGCCAACAGTTCAGGCAGCCTCAATGCCATCCTTCTTCACTGGGTCAACTTAGCTCCTTTGTGGTTGCAAGATGGTGCCCACAGTGGTAGGCATCACAGGCAGACAAAACAATACCCAGCAGGGGAGAGGACTACTTCTCCTTTGGAGTAAGATCTTTCCCGTAAGCCCCTGACAGACTTACCTCACACTGGACCCCACACCACGCCTTATTGGCTAGAACTGTGTCCCATGCATGTATGTAACCTAAACGCTGATAAGAAGAAGGGGAGAAACACGAGCAGTTAGACTAATCACGTGTTACTCCTTGGGGCTTGACCTGAAGCTCCTGCCTCTCCTGAAGCACAGGGCTATGCAGAAAAGGGTGGATTCCCCAACAAAACAGAACAAAACAAATAACGGGGGTTTTGTTAGGAAGGAAAAAGGGGAGATGACTCCTCAGCACATAATCAACAGTGTTTGCAACATTAGGCTTGGGGAAGGTTAATGTTCTGTTTTCTTTGTGGATGACTATTACCTAACAATTTTATTTATTCTTTTTCATGCTTTTTGCTCCTTTCCTTTCTCCTCTGCACTAGTAGTCAGTTGAATAAATCAAGCGCTGTATCAATAGGAAAGAGTGTCATGTATACAGTGTACATACGAATCTAATTAATCAAAAATATGTTGATTAGACGTGAGTGCACTTTCAGGTAAAAACCTTGATTCAGATGCTTCTGATAGCATAGCCATGCCCAGCTGTTCACCACTTGAATCGTGCTCTTTCATGGCCTTGTGCCCATTACTTGTGCTGATTCCTCTGTCTAGGAAGTCCTTCTCAGCTTCCTTACCTATAGTGGATACTAGTGATTGCCTCTCCAGCGTCCATTCTATCCTTCTAGTAATTTGCTTGAAGAGATGGCGAACTGCCAAACTACTTTTTTCAGACTCCCTTGCAGCTAGGGTCTTGATCTGAAATAAGTTCAGTCAATCAGGTGCACTTGTGTAAGATTTGGAGGCAGATGCAAGGAGAAGGCATCATTCTGTTGCTGTTGCTGTTGGCCAGCAAGGTTTGAGCAATAATGTTAAGAGGCATTTAATGCTGTTGGACTCAATGTCCTGTTTCAGTGTCTAGTCACCAGTTTCATGGGTGTGAAGAGCCCTTGCTGCAGCACCATCCCAACTTCTGGAACATAGCTACTGTGGTAGGCCCATGAACTCAATAGCCCAGGGGTACCCCCCTGACTTCTGCCCCTCCAGCTCATCAATTTTGTAAGCCTCTGTTTGATTCTCAGTATTAAATATTTCTCTGTTTGAAACACCTAGAGTGGTTTCTTCCTGTACTAAACCCTGACTCATAGATCACCTAGTTCATATTCAGCCTTCCAGGCACAGCCTGGGTCTTCCCTGAGCCACCAGGTTGGGCCAGGCGCTTCCTCTGTGCTCCCACCACGTCCTGCCTGGTAAGCCCATGCCTCTTCATCTTTGCACCCCTGGCACCAGTGTTTGGCTCACAGCATGTGCAGCATCAATATTTACCGAACTGAAGCTCCCTCTGCCAAGATACCAGACAGGTCCTGAAATCTAGTCTAAAGGGTGCCCCACCTCATGCCTGGTCTGCAAAGCCCAAAGAACAAGTGGCTCTAGACTTATACTGGATTCTAGATGAATCCAGAGCCCTCAGCTTTTCCGTACTTTAGTCCCCCACACAAGAGGCCACACCAGAATTGAAAATTTGACCTGGTCCCCAGGAAAAGGATGATAAGGAACAAGGGGAGTTGCTTATCTCAAGAGTTACCATCTGGTGGTTTTCAGGACCCTCTACTGCTGGGCCTACAACGAGGCCTGCAATCAATGGCAGCATAGTCTTTGGAGCGAGGAAAACCCAAGTTGGAAGGTGTGTGCCGTTGTGTAGCAAGTTACTTTCTGAACCTCAGATTCTTAATCTATAAAATGGGGTTGATAATATCAACCTCACAGGATTCTTGGGGGTAAAAGAGATTATATATGTAAAATGCTTAGCACAGTGCATGCACATTGGAAATGCCCAATACCCATCAGTTACTGTTGCGGCCACCATTGTTGTTGACTGTGCCAGCCCTGTACCACAATTCTGTTACATATTTTTTACTTCATATACATACACTTTCCTTCAGCCCAGACTCACATGCAGTTAGACTAGAACGTACTTCTCTATACTTTCTCCCGAGGTGTTCCATTTTACATCATGATGTGATTAACCCTTTTCTGCAGAAGATCCAGCTAGGCCCAAGTTTGGGGCTGTGCTGAGGAAATAACAAAACCATCTATGTCAGTGGCTCTCGATCCTAGCTGAAAATCAGGATCACCTGGAGAGCTAAAAACAAAACGGCAACAAAAATAAACAAATAAAACGAAACCAAGAAACAGTGTCTGGGTCCGTCAACCAGAGATTCTGATTCAGTAGGGCCCAAGCATCAGTATATCTTAAGGCTCCCCAGGTGATTGTAATGTGCAGCTGAGAGCCATTGCTGAGAGTGGGAAAGATTAGCGCTTCCATCGCCTCTGGGAAAGAAGAAAGAAGCTCTTACTTTTCTATAATCGCCACCACAGTGGAGGAGGGGAGAGGACTAAAGATTACAGTTGAATGATTCCACTTATAATGTGAACAAGGCATTCTTATTATGAACCTGGATAAATGACTCATCATGTTAATCCTCTGATTAGTGTCTGGGTTTCTCCTCTAGAGGTGTCTGATCTGATGAGAAGAGGAGTTATCAGAAATGCTCTAGGACATGGAAAAAGCTAGTCTGGAAATACCTGTGAGGGATTTCAAGTTGGCTTGTGGGTGTCTGTCCTGTGCCAGCCCTGTGCACACTCGCACACTTGTGGGCTGGTTGCTGATGTCAGGTGTACGCACTTTGATCCAGGGCAAGTGAAATGATCCCTGCTTTGGCATAAAATCTAGCTAATATCTAAATGCTAGAGATAGCTGGTGACAGCTGGGAGTGCGCTCAGACATAAAGTACAGGCATACCTCATTTGATTGCGCTTTGCAGACTTTGCTTTTTCACAAATTGAAGGTTTGTGACAACCCTGAGTTGTCAGATGATGGTTAGCATTTTTCAGAAATAAAGTATTTTTAAATTAAAATATGTACTTTTTTTTAAAGACAGAATGCTCTTGCACACTTAATAGACTGAAGAATAGTGTAAACATAAGTTTTATAGACATTACTGGAAAACCAAAAAATCCATGTGACTCACTTTATTGTGATATTTCCTTTATTGCAGTGGTCTGGAAGCAAACCCACAATATCTCTGAGGTATGCCTGTACATCTAAAAAATGTAACTTTTTTCCCATTATTAAAGTGATACACAAAAGAAAATAGAGTGAGAAAACAGAAAAATAGCATGAACCCAGTAGAAACTAATAACAGACTTACATAGAGTTACGAGGTGCTAGACATGGTTTTAAGCTCTTCACCATATAAATTCATTTACCCCTCACTACAACTCTATGAGGGGTAACTCCACTTTACAGATGAGGAAAGAGGACCTGGAGCTGTTGTGTGACTTGTCCAAAGTGGCAGCTAGTAAAGGAAGAGCCAAGGTTTGGACTCATGCTGCATTTAACAGGGTAGGGTCAACCTCAGAGATATATATAGCTCATAAGGTAAGCTTTATCCAAGGATTCAGTGCCACTTGCTAAAGTTTAAAAAGTTAATCTCAGTTGCCATTTATTCATCCATTTATTTCACAAATATTTACCAAAGGCATCTATGGGCAGCACACTGTTCCAGGCTTGATTATCAAGATACTGAAGAGTATACAGAGGCTACCTGTCCAGTCATTCCTATAGCATTGAACTCTCAAGTGTCTCAATATGTATAATCAATACAAGTATAGTAAGATTAGAAATGCAATAACTATTCTCTGATTACAAAATCCAAAACCAATACTTCAAAACTTTCAAAATGTCACAGTCTTACTAGATGGAATGTTTGGCATGATCCTCCGTATTTTCATCAATTAATAAGTACACCTTGGACAATAATTTAAGTTGAACCTCATGAATTCCACTTTGTAGCAACACGTTTAATATAACAGTAGTGTCTTCAAGTCAGAAATTTGGTGTTTTTGGATGGATGGATGGATGGATGGATGGCTAGATGGAAGGATAGATGAGTGAATTAATAGCTAAGAATGCCTGGCAATGTTCTAGTTGCTTAAAAATTGCATCTTTAAAAATAATTCAGTGTTTTCCAGTTTGTTAAACAATAACTATGACTCAGAAGAAAATTGTGATTTCTGTCCTTTCCATGGACTAAATATGTAACTTCAAGGAAGCCATTATGATGCCAGTTCCATCTGATTGTTGTGAGGATCAAATGCGCTAACTGAAATGAATTATGTAGCACCCTGCCTAATACATGTTAAACAGCATATTTTAAACTGCCTTTAAAGTGAAATACTATATGCAGAAAAGCAAAAATTCAAATGATACAAAAAGCTATACAATGCAAAATACGTTTCTTTTGGCCAAGTTTTCCCGCTATTATTACTACTATTATTAGAGATCTCCAAGCAAAAATAACATCTCCCTGTTGATTAAGAAGGGAGAGGTTTACAGACTAGGAGATAACATCCTTTGAGTCAGAACCAAGTGAAATAACACATGTATTCTGGTTAAATTCCAGCATGAGTGATTAACATTCTCCAACTTCAAATAATTTTTATTATTAGCCAACACTTGTCCATCCCCAATAATACACATGTTGCATACAGGCCACAGAATGAGGCAGCCTCTCTTGGCATGTTCACAATCTGTGCATACTTTCCACTGAGGGTTTCCCTTTCTTTTTGATTGCTATTCCATAGCTTTTCAACTCCCACTACTTTCAACCCTGGGATGTTTGCCGACACTGAGTGCCAAGTAGTTCCAAAAAAACCAAAAAAAATAAGCACCTGTAGAATCCCAGGGAATGAAAGAGGTAAAGTACATTTTAAACATATTTATTAACGGTTTTAATGTTTGTGAAGAGATTTATATTTATTTCTTTTAACTTTGAGGCTGGGATTAATACACGTATTCCTCATTATTTCTCACAAAGTCTTGTTGATAAGCAGGAGGAAGAGGGCTATTCTGCAATTTTGTCTCCCAGTCTGTGTAAGTGGGATCCAGGACACAAGAACGACTCAGCCCTAAAGTGCAGTCCTGAGTCCCTCAAGAACTCAGGCCCTCCTGCCTTTTTCCCGCCTTCTTCCAGTAGAAGGAAGGGGTGGGGGGAGCGGGAAACAATTCAAACCCTCTTTGTAAGCGTGTGAATGAATTTCAAGAATGTTAAACACCTCAGTCTTCCAACCTAATTAGAACATGTAGAAAAGAGGCATTTTTAGGACATTTAAAACTTGCAGCATAATAACCCATCTGGAGAGCGCCACAGTGCGTCCCAGTGGTCGAGGCGCCCAGCAGGTCTTCGCGCGGGCTCCCGCAGCTCCGTGCGCCCCGGATCCCCGGCGGCGCGCGGGTGCGCAGCTAAGCAGCGGGTAGCCCCCGGCGGGGTGGGGGGGGGGCGGCCCCTGCCCATCACAGAGCCCGGAGCCAGTGTTGCTTTTCTCTGCGGGCGACTTCGAACTGCCTGGATTTTTAACCCGATAAACTGATAAAGGACTAACATGTCTGGAGTCTTCCAAAGACAGAAAGAAAATCACTTTCTTGTCGCAACAGTAAGATTTTGTTACGAAATGCAAAAGTAAAGGTTAAAGCCTGGGAGATAACCGGTCGCATATGGGGGGAGGGGGGAGGAGGTGGTAAAAACTGTGGCTGTCGCGTCCCAACTATCTCGGTTCGAATCCCGGGTTTGCCATTTGAGAGCCTACTCTGTGCTAGGCGGTCGGAATACCGCGCTGAACAAGATTATCTAGGTTGTGGCTTTCTTGGGGGAACTATCATTAGCTCGGTTCCCTTGGTATGCTTCTAAACTCTGTTTCTTCACCTATAAGAATTGTTGTAAGGATCTGAGACATCCTGTATTAAGATGAGAACGATTAACGCGCCGTCTGACACACAGTAGGGGCTCAGTAAGCATTTGTACTTCTCTCAATTTGAGCTCACCTGGTGAGGGCAGCGCAGAGAGGAGACAGGTGCCACGGTTAAGAATGATTCTTTGAGCAGTTCTTTTAAACAAGCGCTGGACTCTAAGGATGCTGCAGATAGGAGACCTGGTAGGTGCCCTGGAAGCTAGGGTTCATAAGCTAGAACATTACGGGAAAGTGAGCCCCGCACCAGTGGACGCCAGCAGAGAACTCAGGAGGGACTTCTAGCTAGGGTTTCCCGCTCCGGGTCTCAAGAAGGCGTGATTAGCATTCGCCCCGCCCCCCATAGCTTCCCGGCCGGCGATTGGCCCACGCTCCTCGGCTGCCAGCTCCAGGCGGGGCCGGAGGGCGCCTGGGGAGAGGCTGAGCCCGCGGGGCAGTGGGCGGGAACGCGCGGAGAGCGTGGCGGGGCGGCCCACCAACCGAGCCCCAGCGCGAAGGGGCGGGGCCGGGGCGGAGCCTCCCGGCGGGCATTAGAAGCAGGTGACCCAGGCTGGGTGGGAGAGGCCAGTCAGTCCGAGGTCGTGACTCCACTGCGGCCAGCGCCGCCGCCGCCGCCGCGCGCAGTTCAATACCCGCCGGAGGTGGGCCAAAGGGTGCTAGAGCGCGGGGGAGGAGCGGAGCCCGGCGCGTCCCGGGAGAACCGCCACCGCCCCCAGGAGTCCGCTGGAGCGCGGATCCCCCTGCAGGGGAGGAGAAGAGCGGCGGGCGGGAAGCGGCGGCGGGCGCGCACCATGCAGTCCTGTGAACAAACACTGGCAGCGATGGGGGAAAATAAGTGTCCCTGGACTTTGGACTAGATTACAGCCAGATATTCCAAAAGCATCGAGACACTGCTCTCTGCGGCCTCTGAAAACAAATGAGACCCATTAACACCCTTGCATAAGCTTTTAAAACATGGATCAGTGTAGCAAAAGGAAAGCTGTTCCCCCCCACCCCTCACCTCAATATATTTTTCTCTTCCTCCTCTTCTGAGAAAGCCTATATAGTGATGAGCACACACTTTACTGTTAGAGAATTCTGTTTGCTTTTCTAATCTGTTGAACCATTCCCTCATTTATATATGAAAGCCTATGTATTGATGAATACACACGTACACACACCACGCATACATACTTTACTGTTAAAAATTCTGTTTGCTTTCCTAATCTATTTAACCATTCATTCAAGAAGAGTGTGAGGCCATTACTGGGGAAGGGGGTGACAGTGCATTGGCCAGCAGAATACCAGTGACCAGGACTGAGTGGGGACTAAATTTAAGAAGCTAAAATGGCAAAAACAATTAAAATTTGAGGATGTCTCCCTAGAAAAACAGCAAGTGTAGGGATTTGCGCTTCATTTATACCAAAGTTGGAAAAGTCAGATTTAAGCCCAGGTCAGTTTTTACATTATGGATATTAAGTAAACAAGTGTATAGTTTCCATAGTGTATTTAAGCACTTTGCTGGTGGAAAGAAGCCTGGTGTTATAGTTTTCATGGACTTTCAGAAGCTATTCACGTTTATAAAAATGCACTGCTCTTACACACTCATCCTCTGAATCAAAATTTCAGTATATTCGACAAAACCTTGTACACAGAGCTACAGAACTTTTTGCACATCTAATTCCTCTACTTGTTCAGAAGCTTCTTAGAACCTTGAAATAGATCCCCTGCCTGAGGGCCAGTTCCTCTCTTGTTTTTCAAATGAGGAACTTTTCTGATCACCTTGACCTCTTCCCTCAGTTAACATGTCTTCCCAGAAAGTACATAGATTTTTCTGCTGCCTTAGGTCATTGTGCCTAATTTGGGTTTTTCCTCTTCCTTTTTTTTTTTTTTGTGGAGGAGTGTAAAGATGATGCAGAATGTATCTAAAAGTTGTGGGATGATGTGGTTGAAGTGATTTAATTCTTCCTGTTAAAACAACTATTTTTCATTTTGGCAACATACCAAACCTAAAAAGAACAACCAATTTACTTTAAAAAAAAAAAAAAAAGACAGTTAAGACAAAGGATACTAAGCCAAGGAGAGGCAATACAGGTAATGCATTTGGAGGTCTAGGTCCAGGCCAACTCTCAGAGCTGCCTCTGTTTTCAGCCTCTGTTCTCACCGCTGCTCTCCCCCTCCCTTCCCTCAAAGATGAAGCCCACCTGCTTCCCTCAAGTCTTACCTCAGCCACCCCTCCCGCTACCCAGGGCAGAGAAGCCCATCTATTTATGGTCGCCCCCTATTTCCATCTCATATGCTGTTTTCTTCTGATTTTTATTTTTATTAGGCAAACAATCCACACTCATGAAAACAATTATAAAATGGAAGGTTGTGGGGTGGTTTAGCAGCTTCTTCACAGCCAGCTCTGTGATTTTAGTGAGGATTTAAGGCCCAGTTTAGTTTCACATGTACAGCTTTTGGGCTGTCCCTTTCATGGTTCAATTGTAAGCAACGTCTCCCATCACAGATTAGGGGGTAAAGATTTAGAAGGAACTAATATGTGACCTCTCAGTAAATCAGTTGATAAGACTTAGGAAGTCATTTTAATTTCTATTATTAACCTCACACTTTGAAGTTGTCTAAATTGGCTGAAAATAAGTATTCTTGGTGCCTTATTGGTTTATCCTTGCAAACCTTTGTCTTGTTTTCTCGTAGTCGTTTCCAGTGATAAGCCTGTGTGTGTGTTGTGTGTAATTGTGAGCAATGTACAAGCTTAAATAACGTGCTGACACCACTGTTTCCAAGTTGGTATTCATTAGGCCGTTTCCTCCTGGGCTAGGGCTGCACTAGTCCTGACACCGGCTGCCAGGAGAAAACCTCATGGATCCCACACCGCACCTTAATAACAGCATCCGTGACCTGCAGTCTCAAGTACAGAATGGGAACCCCAGAGCTAGGAAATGTAGTTGTATATTTTAACGAACTGCTACCCCTGCTAAAGAGGCTTCTTTCACTTTTGTGCTCTACAGAAAGACCAAGGGGGGTAGGAGGGACAAAGCTTTGAATAACTGCTTTCTAACACCGAATGTGGCCAACAGGACAGAGAACATCACAAATCTAGGCAGGTGTGAGGTACAGTGGCTGAGGATTTCCTGCTCCCCCTGCATGCCCTTTCTTGCCTCCAAAGTCCGATCAAGTGATCCTGGGAAAGAAATACGCCTGGGTTGAGGAGGGTGGTTTTGAAAGAAAAAGCTACCAAGACATTAAAGCAGGGTGAATGAAGGGTAGGCAGGATGAAAGTAACTAAGTAACCTGGCTCAGAACTCTCAAAAGCTTCTAGCAGCTTGATGACAATTACAGGATTTATTTCAGTCTGTGGTACATCATTTGAAGACAATATTACTTCATGTTGTTACAAACTGTATGTATAGTGTGTATGTGTTGTGGGTGTGTATATAAATAATATATATTATATATATGAGAGATTTAGTGACTTTTGATACGGGTTTGGTGCAGGTGAATTTATTACTGAGCCAAGTGAGGCACATACTGAGTCAGTAGTTCGAGTCCAGGGCATTCAGTACTTTTTCTGATTTCCATGTGTGTATAGTGCCTGTCCCATGCGGTATTGTCAGTGTCATGTCAAATCCAGAACTCACAAAGCAGAGCCAGCGATATTTTCTTTGTAGACAATCAACTAGAATCTATAAAATTATTACTGGCAGATGATTATAATTCCAGATCCCTAACACTAGCAAAAGGAAACCCAGAGCATCTTGATAAGAAGTTTTCTGTTTTTGTTTTGTTCCTGGAAGTCAGTAGAACAGCAGTTATATGTGGTTATATTAGTGTCAAGATACTTAATTTGCTGACCTTATTATTTCAGAAAAAAAAAATTGTATGTATTATATTTGTGGGAAGTTAAAATAATGCTTTGAGATTTTTATCAAATATGGAGTGTAGTTATTTATGAAAAACAAAGAAATGTCTATTTTTGTTTCTTTGTTCCCAATTACTGTAGATAAATTTTAAAGTGCATTAAAGCAATGGTAAAGCAAATAAGATGCTGTACAAGTATTTTTCTCATGCTTTCATGGAGAGACACTGTTTTCTAAGAGTATCTGAAGGAGGTATGTGCATTCTAACTTCATGATCAGATTTCTCGGATGTACTTTGAATATAAGTGGCAACGTTTTTATTGATAATAAAATCAAAGAAATTCCAATCACCAGAAGGAGAACTAATGAAAACATGTTTTACCTGAATATACTTCATAGGTTTCTCCTGCTGATCCTGTGATTGTTTCATGATTCACTTGAAGAAATGAAGGAAAATACACATAAGAACAGAGACATTACCTGAGATTGTGTTCTATTTTATCAACCCTCCATCTATACTCTGTACTGAAGCAATTTGGATAGAAGTGCTGCTGTTGTTGTGTGTGTCTGGTTTGCAGTCAGAAACTCCCAAAACTTCATCATTCAGCAGTTAGATCCACAACTTTGTATTAAGGTCTAAATACAAGTCAGGGAACCCAGATAAGATAAGAGGATATATGGTTCTCCCTCTGTATTTGTGGATAATTGGTTCCAGTCGTCTCCCTCCCCCCCCCCCCCACCGTGCCACCCCATACCAAAATCCATGGATGCTCAAGTCCCTTATATAAAACGGTGCAGTATTTACATATAACCTACGCACAATCCTCCCATCTTCCCCTGCACCCTCCTTTATACTTTAAGTCATGTCTAGATTACTTATAACACCAAGTACAAATCCTAAGTAAGTAGTTGTAAATATAATGCAAATGGTTGGTGGTGTGCAGCAAATTCAAGTTTTGCTTTCTGTAACTTTCTGAAATTTTTTTCCCTAAATATTTTCAGTCCACGGTTGGTTGAATCCACTGATGCAGAACCTGTGGATACGGAGGGCCAACTGTAAATTGATTTAGAGTTGGCACTTCCCTGACAATCTGGACCGATGCTTAGTAAACCTGAGATAGTTAAGTTAGCATCAAAGTGAGTACTATGAGCATTATTAGATTGGTACATGTTAGGGCATTTGGGAGAACAGAAAATACAGCGGTTGAGCTGGATCCTGGTGCAAGAGCCGCTGTGCCTGACCCGGACAGGTCTCTAGTGGGCACGTCTTCCCAATGCTTTCTCATTGTTCATTCCCCCCAGTGGAAAAGGGGGGCACTGTTGGACTTAGGAAGTTGGAGAAATAGGTAATAATGCTTCTTTTAGTGATTTAGTTACAGAGCTCTTACGTGCAACAGAATGAGAGGAAGTAGAATGGTTCTGTGCATAGATTTGGGAGCTAGACTGATTAGGGATTCAACTCCCAGCTCCATCATTCATGGGCTGTTGATCCTGAACAAATTACTTAAGCTCTTAGTACTTCATTTGTGTACTGCATCTTAGTACTTTCTCATCTGTGAAAGGGGGATAATGATAGTACTTATATTTTAGGGTTGAGAGGATCTAAAAGATTCAATCAGGTTAAGGTAAGTAAAACAAGGAGGAAGCAGCCATTCAGGCATGGAATGGAAAGGGAATTGAAAGACTAGTTTTCAAATTTGTGTCTGCATAAGAATCATTTGGGGTTCCTATTAGAAATGTAGATTCCCAGGCTTCAGCTCCAGGAATTGAGATTAATTTGGGATCCAAGAATTAGGTCTTTTTGTTCTGTTTTAGTAAACTTTTAGAATTATTTTAGGTTTACAGAAAAGTTGCAAAGATATATCCATTTTGCCCTAATATTAACATATTATCATAGCACATTTGTTAAACTAAGAAGTCAACATTAACGCACTACTGTTAACTCCAGACTTCATTTGGATTTCACCAGATTTTCCACTGGTGTTCTTTATCTGTTCTAGGATTCCACATTGCATTTAGAGAAGCTTCATTTCTTACAGGGACTTTCAGCCCATGAGAGGCAGGTGGTCTGGAGACCACATCTTGAGAAACACTAGGACATGTCAAGGGCTGAGGAAAGTCAAATTGCCCCATCCTCACCACCATCCTGGTGGTGGGGGTGTTGGATATAGAAATTTGATTTGAAGAGTTGGGATGGAATCCTCTCCCTTAGATGAGAGGGGTTACCTTAAGAAGTGAGGCATCTATTCCTAATGCCAGATGAAATGAGTTTTGGAGTTTGGAAGGTGGGGTTGCTGCCTAGCCTGAGCAGATGATACATCTAGGGTTGTGGGCAGATCAGGGGAGTGAGTGCAGCAAATTGGGAACAACTACTTTGTGGGAACACAGGAGGGCTCAAGTAGTTGATTAAAGGGGATTACAAGGGGCCAGTTAGCCCGTGAGCCATATAAATCCTGTATTTCCTGGAACCTGGTGATAGTGTTTTAGAAATGGGTCACAGTAGTAACCAACATCAAGCACTGCCACCTTGGACACGAGCAGAGAGTCAAAGGGTGAAGCTGAGATGACCTTGCTGAGAGAGGGCAGTGGGAGGTGGACAGAACACTGATGCGCTGCGTTTGGAAGAGTCGGTTCCCACAGTGAGGAGATCAAGGGCCACCATCTGGGGAGCTAGAAGTAAAGGTCAGTAGAATTGAGAACGGTAAGATGAAGGAATAGATGTTGTAAGAAAAAGCTAGCAGAGTAATTTGAGGTCTTGAAGTAGAGATCGACATATTCTTGAGGACCTTAGGTCCTGAGGCTGTCACTGACTTTCTCTAATCACATTCAAATTATTTAGCTGCCCTCACAGCAGTTAAGTAATCACCTAACCTGTTCCTTTTTTTTTTTTTTTTTTTTTAAAGAACATTAACCTCTTCATTTGACTCTGGATTTCTCTTAATTTCTATACTACTTCACTTTCCTGGTTCTTTCTGCATGTTAGAGATCCTAAACCGTAAACTGGTATTCATAACATTTCTTTCACATGAAGTACATGTTATCTCATCTGCCAAACCCATTTAAAATGGACTAGTGGAAATTGCCTCAGAAGCCAAACAGATTGCACCTGTGTACAAGGGACCAGGTGTCTCTGAAGGGCTCCTAGATCTTTTGTATTCTTGCTGGCACGGTGTCAGGCTGGCCAGGCTGGTGAGTGGCTAACAGTTAAGATTTTAGGTGATCTAATCCTTAACTTGATAGATGCTGGGTGTAATCTACAGATTCTGCATAGAAATTAGCACTTACCCCTGGGAGAGCCCCTACCAGCTGTCAAGTGCTTTACCAAATAGCTCTATACTCAAGAATGCGGCTTCTGGGTGAGGGAACAGTCGTAGTCATTTTACATGTGGTTAGAGAGAAGTCTTGGGTGATGAAAGATTTTAGCTAACCTACACGCTATAGGTAAACATTTCCAAAAACATTGCATAACCTGAATACAGAGTGAATTGTTTTCCAGTAAATACTGGCTTCAGCATTTTTCAAAAATCAAGGAATGGTATATTTTATAGAATGGGAAAACTAAGAAATGAAATTTGACCTGTTGTAAAACTAGGATTTAGTGCTGTTGAATTTCAATAATGGGCATACAGGGTACAGTAGGAGTAAATGTGAAAGAATAGGGTCATGATGGAATCTGATACAGGGTGGAAAAAATTTCTCTTAACCAGAAACACTGGGCCCTAAGAAGTTGTCTTAGGGTCAACCACATGAATTTAACATACAAAAATGGCAATTTAATTTGGTTCAAACATACATTTCAAACTTTTGTCTTTTCCTTGTAAAGAATAAAGTTCAGTTCACGGTATACCAGAGTTAAAATTGCACAGATGTCAGTATTCCAATAGAGAAAAATAATTTTTTTTTAAAAGCGAAAAAGTAAAATTTGAGTTCAGGTAGTCAGATATTCTTTTATAGTCTTACTACTTTAGGGAACAAACCCTTCCTCGGTATAAAAATCTGGAAAAAAATGCCATAGTTGCCACCCTCTTAATAACTAGTTTCCATGCCCCATATTTGTTGGAGAACCTACTTTGTGATGTTTAAATTTTTACCTTAAGTTGCCTCAATTTCCCATTTATTAAAATGGCTGTATTGCCTCTAGAATTAAAGCTGAAGGGGAAAAGCAATTTTTAGCGATTCCCCTTATTCTACCAACTTGTTCTTGAAGCTACAGTCATGCCCAATGTTCCTACCCCCAATTTTTTTTTTTTTTAAACCTTCGACCACTCGAGATATGTCAGCATTTCTGCTTAGTAACTGGCATATTACTACGCGGTGCAAACTATTGATATAAACAGTGACTTGTGATAGATTTTTTTTCCCTTCTGTACTAAATCAGATCATTTCTCCTCATCAGCAACTTAACAAGAACAAAGTTAAAGATGTGACCTCAGGAAGGGAACTAAGGTGGATGAAATACGACGGCAATACTATCAGGACTGATGGAATATTGCTCAAGTGCAGTGGCTAGGGTCTAAAAGAAACTTCAGCGATCTGGTGTATTTCCACCTGAATGTTAAGTGAAGTAGCAGGTTAACGTCAAATTCCGGGGCTTGTGTAAAAGTCACCCTCCTAACAGCAACCACAATGCTACTGCTTCCTGTTCTTCCATTTTCTTCCCTGTTCAATTGCTTGAAACCCTCAAACAACAAGTTCTGATTCTACAGTATTCCTGTAATTCCTTTCTCTGTGTATTTACCTACTTTTATCTTTCAATGTGCATTTCCATCTTGGCACCATAACAAACAATTCAAAAATGCCATCTAATGCATTATGCCACTGAGCACTGTAGCCAGTGATTTTAAGTGTACTAGATTATCTTCAGGTTGAAAAGAGCGTAAGCTGAAGAAATAAATGTCTACATCTTAACTAAAGGCAGGGGTCAAAACAACTTATGAATGGTTAGTTTGAAAATGCTTTAAGGCCCGACTATCAGAGCTGACTGAAAACATTTGAGTTAGGCAGAGTTGTAATGTTATGTGAATAGTGAGAAGTGTTACAAACACAGTAGCCATATATTTTAATTAATAGAGTTTATTAGCTTTTCTTTTAATATAAACATGAGGAAGAAAAACCACATAAGTTGTAGCATTCTTTTCAAAATAAAACTGCAATCAGTACTTGAATTTCCAAGCTCCAAACTCCATAAACAATATTTTTTGAGGTGGTAGATTGTAGTATTTTATATACCATTATTTATCATTTATGTCTCTGTCCCTTAAAAATGATGGAACCTGCAGCACTCAGTATAATGTGAAGCCTTGCTATAAAGAGAGAAAGTACTTCTGGCCCAGAAATGCTTTGTTTACAGGCAAAATTCCTAGGATTACATTTGAGAAGGTAGGAGGAGAAAGATTTCACATAGTTGAGAACACTTTTTTTTTTTAATATTTCAAGTTTAGGTGACATCGTTACCAATCTCCAAAAAGACTGATTACTGGACCTCCCTGCCTTTTAAAGCCTGAGGTAAGGGTTCCTAAGGTTTATATGTTTCCTCTTAAATAGAACTTGAAGTGAGACACCTACAGCCAGGTTAACACACAGGATAGAAAAGCTGTTTCGTATCACTTACTCTCCTGTCCCTACTATTAGGGTCCAGTTCCTTTCAATTTATTACATGTGAATTAACACTGTTGTTCATAATTCCTTTACCAAATCTAGAAAAAAGAAACTTAGGTGATCAAGCAGGTAAGCAGCCCAGCCTTGCAAAGGACTATTTTAAAAAGAGGAGGGGAGGTATCCCCTCAAGTCTTAGTGCAATTTTAAGCTTTGATACTTGTAGAAGTATAAATGCCACAAACTTACAAAACATCATTTGAAAGTTTAATCGAATTTCTTCTAAACTCATTTAGTTTTGTAAATTTTAAACGTTAAGCGTTTATTGTTTTATTTTTTATTTTTTAAAATTTATGTATTTATTTATTTATGGCTGTGTTGGGTCTTCGTTTCTGTGCGAGGGCTTTCTCTAGTTGTGGCAAGTGGGGGCCACTCTTCATCGCGGTGCGCGGGCCTCTCATTATCGCGGCCTCTCTTGTTGCAGAGCACAGGCTCCAGACGCGCAGGCTCAGTAATTGTGGCTCACGGGCCTTCCCAAGCCAGGGCTCGAATCTGTGTCCCCAACAAGAGAGCCTGCGACAGTGAGAGGCCCGCGCACCGCAATGAAGAGTGGCCCCCGCTTGCCACAACTAGAGAAAGCCCTCACACAGAAACGACCGAACACGCCATTAAATAAATTAATTAAAAAAAATAAAAAATAAAAAAATAAAAGCTTAATGTTTAAAATGTACAAAAGTAAATGAGTTTAGAAGAAATTCGATTAAAGTTTCAAGTGATGTTTTGCCAGTCTAGCATTTATACTTCTGCGACAGTGTTCTGGAGTATCCAAGCACACTATATTAAAGCTTAAAATTGTTGTAAGACTTTTGGGACACCTTCTATTTCATCACCGGCTTGTTAATTACTGGACCACCATGTTGGCTGGAATTATGAAAATATCCTTTAATACAAGTATAGAACAAAGAGGAAAATCATCACAAAATCAGAAGCACCATTATAGTTAACAAGAAATGCAGCACGGACCCAATAGAAGGAAATAATCTACTTTCTCTGTTTATGATCGCAAACATGCTAATATGCTAATAAGTACTGCCTGCAAAGAATTTGGATGACATGTGTTATTCAGCAGCTTTTTGGTTTAAATTGATTGCCAATAATGACTAGCAGCTTCAATGATATAGTAGGGAGGAAGAACCCTGCAAAACCTAACGATGCTACAACAGTCTGTTCCGAAGTTTGGCTTTATGAGTTGTTAGGAGTCCCATGTTTTTTGTGTGTGTGTTTTTTTTGTTTTTTTGTTTGTTTGTTTGTTTGTTTTTGTTTGTTTTTTTCTTTTTTTGTTTCTTTTGTTTTTTTCTTTTTTTTGTTTTTTTCTTTTTTTTGTTTTTTTTTTGTTTTTTCTTTTGTTTTTTTTGTTTTTTTCTTTTTTTTGTTTTTTCTTTTTTTTGTTTTTTTTTGTTTTTTTTGTTTGTTTGTTTTCGTTTTTCTTTGTTTTTTTCTTTTGTTCGTTTTTTTTGTTTTTTTCTTTTTGTTTTTTTTTGTTTTTTCTTTTTTTTGTTTTTTCTTTTTTTTGTTTTTTGTTTTGGTTTTTTTTTGTTTGTTTGTTTTCGTTTTTCTTTGTTTTTTTCTTTTGTTCGTTTTTTTTGTTTTTTTCTTTTGTTCGTTTTTTTTGTTTTTTTCTTTTTGTTTTTTTTTGTTTTTTTCTTTTTTTTCTTTTTGTTTTTTTTTGTTTTTTTTGTTTGTTTTCGTTTTTCTTTGTTTTTTTCTTTTGTTCGTTTTTTTGTTTTTTTCTTTTGTTCGTTTTTTTGTTTTTTTCTTTTTGTTTTTTTCTTTTTTTGCTTTTTTGTTTTTTCTTTTTTTGTTTTTTTTGTTTTTTTTCTTTTTTTTGTTTTTTTTCTTTTTTTGTTTTTTTTTGTTTTTTTCTTTTTTTGTTTTTTTTTGTTTTTTTCTTTTTTTTGTTTTTTTTTGTTTTTTTCTTTTTTTGTTTTTTTGTTTTTTCTTTTTTTTGTTTTTTGTTTTTTTTTGTTTTTTTTCTTTTTTTGTTTTTTTTGTTTTTTCTTTTTTTTGTTTTTTTTTGTTTTTTTGTTTTTTTTGTTTTTTTTGTTTTTTTTTGTTTTTTGTTTTGTTTTTTTTGTTTTTTTCTTTTTTTTGTTTTTTTTTGTTTTTTTCTTTTTTTGTTTTTTTTTGTTTTTTTCTTTTTTTGTTTTTTTTTTGTTTTTTTTTGGAGTCCCATTTTTTGATGGTAATACTGCACTGATTCTAAAGGAATATGCAGCAGTATGGGACAGTGAGGCAAGAAAAACATAGAAGTTATATAGTTAAAGTCTAAAGTCTTTAAATAGTTAAAAGTCTTTATATAGTTAAAGTCTAAAGTCTTTAAATAGTTAAAAGTCTTTATATAGTTAAAGTCTAAAGTCTTTAAATAGTTAAAAGTCTTTATATAGTTAAAGTCTAAAGTCTTTAAAGTCTAAAAATTTAAGCTATTAATTAAAAAACCTCACATAGTTCTCAGCTATCAGATATCTGTGTGTCGATTGGGAGCAGATATCTGTGCATGGATTGGGAGCTTTTAGCTTTGGAGTGGTTTTTGTAACTCTGTTTACAATAAAAAGGACAGAAGAGCGTGTTACATTGACGAGGTCCCGTTCTTTCCTATGAGCATAATCTTCGCTTGTCCATGAGTCTCTTGAATTCAATGTCTTTCTTTAAGGTGAAAATACTAACTTTGCTGGTTTCTGAGCAGGAGAGGTGCTATTTCTCCAGTCCTTGTTTCGAGGGGTTTATGATGTTACAACCCCTCACTTCTCCCTTAAGAGAGGATGGCATTGGAGCGCCGAATACCAATGAAATTATCAGCGCTGAAAGACCTTCTCATAGCAGCTCTACACACGTCTTTGTATTCGTCGTCACACAATCTGGAAATGGCCTAGGAAAGTCAATCAGGTAGAACATAGGTATAATTAGGGGGAAAAAAAAATGTTCGGACCTTAAAAAAACAAAAAAAGCATCATTGATAAGCCACACATCTACATTCGTTTAGATAGTTCATAGTTACTGCTACTTTGGATAGCTGATATCTACACTAACTGACAATTCCCTAAGGTAATAACCTTTAAGGGCTATGATTAGATTGCTGGGGCAAGGGGTAACTTGCCCTAATAACTTAGAGTTACTTAAAAATTGGGTTCCTAATGATAGGCTCCTAATAGCAATATCATCTGTTACCTACACACGTGATCCTTAAACGTAATGGACATACACTTGGGCAAAATCAGTGTTTACTCAGCTATTCAACTTCTATTCAGTTTTCATTAGTTATTACATACTCTAAGAAAATTTTAATCAGGTAGGTATGTGCTGAAGGTAGGAGAGGTCTAATGACAAGCGCTGAAAGGTGCTATTTCACTTGCACATAAATTATGGTAGAAAAACATCTTATTCTAAAGTACCACCAAGGTACCACAGAAAGTATCCATTTTAAATGTGTTCATTTCAGTTGTGAATTTTGCTGTATACCCACCAAAAATCATAAGCCATAAGTATTACTTTGTTCCATGTACGTTACCATTTATATTAAAAACTCATGTACTTTCTACAGCCAGTATCTGAATCCACATTATACCTTCCAAGTATAGGTCTCTCAGGTTAGCCACGGATGCTTTGTCTAATAAACTCATGGGACTGAACTGTGATACACATACACACACACACACACACACACACACACACACACACACGAACTGCAAGCTGAGTAAAAAACAGTTAAGAGGGAATTCCCTGGTGGCGCAGTGGTTAAGAATCCGCCTGCCAATGCAGGGGACACGGGTTTGAGCCCTGGTCCGGGAAGATCCCACATGCCGAGGAGCAACTAAGCCTGTGCGCCACAACTACTGACCCTGCGCTCTAGAGCCCGTGCTCTGCAACAAGGGCAGCCACTGCAATGAGAAGCCTGCGCACCGCAATGAAGAGCAGCCCCCGCCCGCCGCAGCTAGAGAAAGCTCGCGTGCAGCAGCGAAGACCCAATGCAGCCATAAATAAATAAATACATTTATTTATTTATTCAAAATATCAAGACAGTAGAAATAGTCCAAAACATCAATTATTAAAAAAAAAAAAGACAGTTAAGAGTGGTAAGTAGATTATGTAGGTACATATGATTAGGGATACAATTTTAAGAAATTATTCATGTATGGTTATATGTAAGTGTAGAGGTTCAAATGGAAAACCATTAAGAACAGATTAAATATGATTTAAAGTATTCTGAATTATGGTTACAGAAGAGACAATTTTTTTTTTTATAATGTGGGATCCCTGTATAAACCACAAAAGACACAGGAAATATGATGCCAACGGGTCAATAAGCTCTTCAAACTGTTAACAGCTTTCCATTTTCCTAATCACTGCTTAATATAATTTAGCTACAGATGTGGCTTCAGTGGCTGACAGAAAACCCCAGTTAGTGACTTCACAGCCTTACCTTTAAGTTCTGTGCTCTTTCTTTGCTAAGAGGAGTGAATAGAACATTCAGGTTGTTGTCATCTGCTAAGGAGCGAAGGTCAAAGTAGTATTTGGCATACACACTGAAAGGAACATTAATATTAAAATGAAGTAGCTCCAGGCAGTGCCTTTCCATCTCATTCCTGGGGGAGGAGGAGAAGACAAAACCAACACAGGACAATTTCAGTCAAATGGGCTATCTTCAAAAATACCATTCTGAGCTACTAGGATGGCTCTAAATACTGTTCTGAAACAAATAATGGCTACCCAGCTGGATTAATACCCTAATGTTCAAACAAGGTACAGCTATTTGTGGTCCTTTCTGCGTCCCAGCACTTTGAGTCTGGGACAAGGGGGAAGAGGTTATGGCCCTCTTATGCACTCATGCTGCTGACTCAGGGGCTCATTCTTCAGAGTTCCATTAGTGCAGCTGTACGAGTCATGCTCCACACTCACTCACAAGGCCCCGCTATAGTGATCAGATGAAAGGAATGATGGATGCTGTTTATTAGCTCTGAAGAGCTTGCAGACATTTGCACCGGGCTGAGGACAGGAAGGGGCTCACTGAGGTGGAGACGAGCCAACACAAGGAGTGGGCACATCACCACGGCAACCAAGGGATCCATCGAGAGCCACTGCTATTATCTCTGAGGGGGGAAAACTCTTGAGGCAACAAGGATTCATCTCAAGTAAATAAATAAATAAGCTACATTCGATGGGAAAGGGAATCCCCCCACCCCCACCCCGTGCATGGGGCTGTGTCAAAGGGCATAATGCAAGTTTCTGTTCACCTTAAAACCTTACTAGGGTGAGTTGTCGTCACCATGACAGGACAGGATGCACTTTTTAAGCTTAGGAAGGCAGTAAGATTATGTCTCAGCTAGACTAAACCCACTTTACGATACGACCTCTGATAGAGCAGTTGTTTCCCCCGGTGTTAGGAGAGCAGCCCAGAATGTTCAGACCTACCGCCCCTTGCCAGGACAGACTGCACACGCCCACAGAGGACGAATTCAATGAAGTGGGAAAGTAGAGTGCTGGGAGCAGGCTTCTGCTATATGACCATATCCAGCCATTTGCTTGCCAAATGTTTAAGTAAATAAATATAAAATTAGAGTAAATCTTACCACTTTCCACAGCAATCACTTTAGAGAGTTGATTATATAAAAATGATAAATACCCAAACAAACATGCAAGTGGCTTATTTTACAATACATTTGGTTTCTTGGTTTTAAAGTGTTAATATTTTATCCATTGGATAAATCAACAAATGCTCCATGTTCTCCTGTATGGAGAGCAGAGTATGAGCAGAAATGAGGTTTCTCATTTGTTGAACTTTAAACCTAACTGAACCTACTTCCAAAATTAATTTCCTGTTCATACGGCCAGAAGTCGATAGCAATGTAAATCAGATAATGTTTTGATAATCAGCTAATCAGGACTTAATTTACTACAGGAATAAATGCACTTCACTATCCCTTTTATATTTTCTCCACTAATACATTTTAATTGTGTGGAAATACAGTACTTCATAGGATTAACATGTCTATTAATAGAGCTTTAATCACTGAAGAAAAGCATTATGCCTACAGAATATGCATCTTCTGTGTTTTCTGCTGTTCTTAAATGGCTAGGTGGCTGAAGAGCCTACCACTTACAGGCGCAGCAAACTGTCTGAACAGCAGCTGCTCAGTTTAACTTACTCTTTTGAAGGGAAATATATATTTAACAAGACACAGAGATGTTAGAAAGTTTTAAGGAAAAGCTGATAGACAGCAATTTTTCAATTCAGACTCAAAATGAGACCATTACAAATAGTAGTCAACAGCAGAGGGATGAAACAAATGTGTATTAAACACTTTGTTGTAATGCTTTCCAACTTCCAAAGATCATAAACAAAAGCAGCCTATTATAAACATAACTCCTGGTGATTCTCCGTTCTACACAGAAAAGCGTTGTTTAGAATTAGTTTCTTCATAGCTGGACAGTGCCGCCAATGCTCCTGGGCTCAATGTCTGTGAACACCCACACGTTTCCCTGCATGTTCTCGGATGTTGTACCTGGAACCAGAGCCCCAGTCAGCTCAGTTGCAGATTCTGGGAAAATTTCAGCTGCCATGATGGCAGGGATGGTGTTCACGATTACAAATTTTCCTTCCTTCAAGGGACCAGTTTAAAGACTGATGATAGTGTTGGTCAACGTCACTTTAGTTTCTGCAACTTCCAAAAGTACTTCTATTCATTTCAAATTCATTATCTGCTGTTACACTGTTCGCTAAGATCGCTACCAGCAATATCACCATGACCACCTGGTTTACATGATCACCAAAGTGGGCATTTTCACCAAAAGCCACTTTGACAGCTACTGACAGTCACTGGTCCCTTCTCTTAGTCACAACTTTCCTCGCTTCAGCTGTAAATATGCACTTTGGTAATTGTGAATTATCTAGAGTAAGGGGCAAAGGTAACAAAAACAAACTCTTGCCCCTGCCTGCCATCTTGATCGGCCTCTGCTGTCCAATATAATCAAGAGGTGTCCTTTCCCATTTTCCTGAA
Organism: Balaenoptera acutorostrata; assembly: GCF_949987535.1. NCBI lineage: Eukaryota > Metazoa > Chordata > Mammalia > Artiodactyla > Balaenopteridae > Balaenoptera > Balaenoptera acutorostrata. Next base: position 11,118,655 of record NC_080072.1, read on the forward strand.
TGCCACCCACAAAGACAGGTTCACTGTCAAGCGGGCACTTCGAGAGTCTGCTGGAATTACCTCTCTGGCTCATCCTGCTTCCCACCCTTGGGGCCCTTCACCAGAGCCAGATTGGAAGCCTGGCGTTTCATGCCCATGTGAGCGTGCCATCCGTGAGGAGAACCTGCCTAGTTAACTCAAGGCCCCACAAAGTGCCGCTGTGTTTGCTGAGTGCCCTGGGTGAGGCCCCAGGGATGCTTCCCGGACTACCTGAGAGGTAGGTGTTTCCTAACTCAGCAGACTTTAGGGGAGGAGACAGGAACACAGGGATCTGAAACCTTTATATGTGGCTACCTGTACATCCTAGTTTCTGTAACAACAGAACCTCAGATCAAAAGGAGAAAAAGACCAGCAAAAGCAAATACACAATGGGTGACTCAGGTTGAAATTAGAACCTGTCAGTAGTCTAGAGGCCCTAAGACCTTAACAGTGGCCACTTGCTTCAAAGACCAGGCATGTGCCCCTTAAAAATGGACTGGACCTGGTAGACAGCTTTAAGAAAGCTGTCAAGTTACTGACTGTACCATGTTGTTCTGGTAGTGAGCTTGTAAAATGTTTGGCAAAAACCACCAGAAAAATAATTTCAATTTATCAAGCAGAATATTACAACAATAACACATCAAGACCTACCAATTAATGAGGGGAAATACAAATTGTTATACTACAGCTAGATAGAAAGAAGTCTGTAATTTTATGTCTATTTCAGCTCTCTGCACAAGGTAACCTTTCTTAAAATGTAACATTTCTTAAAAATGTCAACTTTATGAGAGCAAATGAGGTATTGGAAAATGGTTAGAAAGTTCACGGTAACCTTACAAACTCACATGTCCTCAACTGTAATGTCCTTGAGGATCTGGCAGTCGTCCACATTCCATACAGCCTGATCGTCCCAAAACTTGGAGGCAAGAAGAATGGCTCCCAAAACAATTCTTTTCCAGTTAGTGGGGCAAATGTCGATCTCAGCATAAGTTAAAAGCCTTTCTAAGTAAACCTGCAAAAGTAGAGCACTGATCTTTGATTTTAGTTCAGTTTAAGTGCTGTGATAAGAATTGTTAGGAATGAGAGATTTCATCTCTTTTTGACAACCCTTTTAGTCCTAGGTTCTACAAAGACTTTGCTCAGCCAAGCCAAGGCCAGAGGCCAGGTCACAGTTGTAAGTCAGATATTTCTGTTAGTCTGATATTTCTACTCTGCCCGTGTGAATTTCCAACCCAATTTTGGTCACAGGAATGAAAGGACATCTCAGCAAAGGGCATTCTAAAGACACGCATTGTGTTATTACCTTCCCACTTGTCAAGGGCAGCACATACAGCCCAGTGTCGACTTCAACTGGTCAGTAAACGCTTGAGTGCCTATCACGTGCAATGTTAACTACAAGACTGGTGGTGGTTGCATGGCGGTTTTACATAACGCTTGAGTGTGTAAAATTCTGGTAAGCCTGAGCACATCTTTACCTTCTCTTCAGAGTCACCAGTCCTTCTGTGGCATGAACTTGAAGATAAAAACGGGTGGTCAAGAGAGCCTCCCAGTGGCTGCTGCGTGGCACAGCAGGACAGGCAGTCCAAAGGGGCTTGACAGCTGGCAAGTATTCCCATATTTTAGTGCCTTTTTAAGGAACACACGTGCATACAAAGGGTAGTCCTTTTCATATCCCCCATTTTTCACATCTCCATTATCATTTCATTATTCATTTCTGTCTTACAGAATCTGCAGCTTAGTCAATTCTTTTGGTTTTAAGGTGGGAAGACCTGCCTGTGTCTGTATCCCTGGGGCTCCTCTAAACCTGCCGGTTTGTGAGATGATTTCATGGTTTCTTTTACATGTATCAAATGTCTACCCTACAAAGAACCGGGTGGAGTTAACAGCTGAGCAAAGATTAGAGAGGGAAGCTGTGATTTGTTGTTACCTCTGTAGAAGAGTGTACATGCCATTTGACAAAAAGAAAAATGTCCAGTTTTAAAGAGTCTGTTTACTCTCTGAAGGGTTATCAGATTGACAGCTCAGATTCGCCCATGCCCTCCAAACTCTACTGTGTTTTCAAACACGGGTATTGAGATTATATGTTCTTAGTGAAATTCGGCTCCCATTCCCCAAAGAACTCAGCACTCTCTAGTACCCTAAGAACGACTCTCCCCGCAAGGTTCAACTCTCTACTTTATGGGACTAATCAGAGGCACTGAAACGACACTGGCAATCTCTCAACTTCCTCTCACCTTTGTACTGGCAAACTTGGTACACGTGCCGATATTCATTTATCCCACTTGCCCTCCTGTCTCGGAGGAAGCGAGATTTCTTTCTTTTCACTGAAGCTAACTCTCCTATGAATGAAGTTGATCCCACCTCACTTCTGCAGAGCACTGTGCCCACAGTTAGTCTCTTTTTGAACAACTTCTCCCTCTCTGTCAGAGGCTTCCTCCAGTGTGAATGCTTCCATGTCCCCAGCCTGTCCCCCACTGCCCCTCGACGGCGTCCTCAGGGCTGAGGCCAGCTCCTCATCTCCCATCCTCTCCTTAACCCACTTCAGTCAGCCTCCTGCTGCTACCACTCTACAGAGACTACTCTTGCCGTGGTCACCGGTGCCTTCACACAAACCACCCAGAGCTCTTCGTCCCAGAGCTCCACTCCCCAGGCCTTCCCCTCATAAATGAAAGAGCACTGCCACACGCCCAGTCGCTGAGACCAAACACCTGCACTTGAGTGTATCCTGCTCCAATCTGTTAGAACTTCTTGTTATCTCTACCTTCACTGGGACCCTGACCGCTTTTCTGTCTGTCACTTCTGACTTGTATCACTGCCACTGCCTAACTTCTCTGCCTCCCAACAGACTACAGTCTGTTCTCCCCAAAGCAGCCAGGAGAGCCTCTTAAATTAAGAGTACTTTATGCGCCTGCTCCAGATCTGCCAGAGGTTTCCCATCAAACAAATACCTTCTTCCCGTGGCCTGCAAGTTACGAGGCCCTGTGCGGTACGGCCTTGTCCTTCCGTGACCTCATCACCTATGCTCTTTCCCTCATTCCCCGCTCGGATCACAATGGCCACCTTGCTTTTCCTTGAACACACAGAACAAGTTCCTGTCTCAGAGCCTTGCACTTGTCCCCTCTGCCCGTAATGCCAGCGTACCTGATCTTCCTCAGTTCAGCCACGTCCTGGGTTCAAACATTACCTCTTTAAAGAGGCTCTTCCTGAGCTTTCTAGTAAGCCCCTCTAATCACTTTATCCCTTTACCTTGCTTTCTCTTCATGGTTTTTACCACTACTTGAAATAGTCATCTTTTAAAAAACACTCATTAAAAAAAACACTTATACTTTGCTATACACCTGAAACTAGCACAACACTGTAAATCAACTGTACTCCGATTAAAAAAAAAAAAAAAAAAATTTACGTCTTCCACACTTGCTCCATAAAGGCAAGAACTTTATTTATCCAACTTGTTCTCTCCTCCACCCCCCACATGTAGAAAAGTGACACAGAGTAGGTATTCAGTGACATGGTATTTATGACATGAGCAACTTCTTGGTAGCATTTAGCGTTTGGACCATACTCTCCTTCTTGAACCTCTCCTGGTGTCTCTTAGGGTTCTCTGCTGGGTTTCCTACCACTGTAGCCACTCCTCTGGGGATCTGTCCCTTAAGTGCTGACAGTCCCTACAGATCTATCTTCTACCCACTTTTTATTTTACATACTTTCTCTGCATTTGAACAGCTACACTTAATGCCCTCCCTCTAGCTCAGATTCATGCTCCAATCCCATATATTCAAATGATTACTAGACACTGCCATTCTGCTGTCTCACAGGTACATCAAGCTTAACTTGTCTACAAAGAAATGCCTCTCTTCCAACCCAAACACTCTCTTTCCTGCATTTCCTAGCTCTCCATATGCAAGCACCATTCCTGCCTCTCTCAAGCATGTGCTAAGCACTCCAAGTGGCCTGTAGCTCCAAGAAAAGGCCTGTGTCTGATCCAGTACCCACTGAGGGGTCTCTTTTCAAAAGGACAAGCCTCCTGTCCTAAATTCTGCCTTGATAGGAGCAGGCAGTGAGTGGCCTAAGTATTCCTTCCCTGCAGACCACGCAGCTGACTTTCCCCCCTACAGGTCTGCTATAGGGAGAAGTAAAACAATCCCAACTGCCTCTCACTTGAATATGATTTATTATTCAAATGATAAAATCTTACCATAGGAATTAGGAATGGATGACAAAAAGGTCCTTACACAGCTGTAGCTTAGCAGGCTAACTAGAGTAAAGCCTTCTGAAGTCCTACTGGCACCCTAGTCCTGGGCAACTTCACATGCAGGCAATAAGAGGACAGCAGGGATGGTTAACACCATTATCCATTATCCACGGAACAGAGAACTGAGGGCAGTAGTTCTCAGTCAGGACACACATCAGAACTGCCTAGGCAGTACAGTCTGGGACTCAGCTTCAAACTACCCGGAACCTGTTTCTGCCTGTGGACCAGAGCGTTCAGTTATTGCCCCGCCCTACCACCACAACATGCGTCGTCTGTGTGTGCGTGTGTGCACTGTGCGTGCATGTGTCCCCTCAGGCGTGGAAGGAGAAACCAGAAATCTCTCCTGCTGCCTTTAATAGCAATTGTTTTGTGATGAGAAAAGCAATGGCAACATTTTAAATCATAATGATTATTAAAGCTCAAATGTGTATACTTTACTTTCTTTTGATAGGTTTCTCTTAATAAAGTGCTAATGATCATTTCAGGAACCTACTTTCATTTGGGAAAAACAGGACCATACCATGTGTACAAGACAGAAATTTCTACAGATGCTTTATGAAAGAAAAAATATCTTACCAAAGTTACTACTGCACTTTCAGCAGTTAGCTGTGCGGCACTACAAAGAGTATGAACAAATCTGTAAATGAATTTGTGTTCAGGATCATGCTCGAAGTATTCCTCTGGCATCTTTTCTCGCTGAAAGGAGAAAAAATGCAATTTATGTATCCATGGAAGAAAAATACTTAAAAGTACCCTTAAGATAGCAGTCTTCACACTTGGGCCCACGTGCCCCTTAAAATAATTTTGGTTGGGTGACATGTCTTGTAGTCTTTTAAATATAAACAATGGGATCCTAAAATACCACAGTGATCCAGTACTCACCACCATTCATTAAAGAAAAATACAGGCACAACCGCAGAAAATTTATGTATTTCCACGTTCCTCCCCACAGAATTCTAACCAAATGTAAACTATTGGGTTGGCCAAAAAGTTCATTTGGTTTTAAGTAAAAATAAAAGACACAGTTTTCATTTTCACCAAGCATTTTATTGAACAATATATTCACTAACCAAACAAACTTTTTGGCCAACCCAATATTTTTAGGCTCAGAAGTCTTGCTGATCACCATATGTCATACTTTTCTGTCATCAACTTTGAAAACACATTCCCAGTGTCCTGTAACCATAAGGCTCGAAGAATGCGCTGTCCTGTACAGCAGTCGCCAGCCACGTGTGGCTACAGAGCACCCGAAGAAGTGAATTTTAAAACTTTGTCATTTTAATTCGTTTAAAATTTAAACAGTTTTCTAATTTTCTTCTTACAGGCCTTATCATATTAGGTTTATTTACAAATATTTATATTGTTTGATGCTAGGGAAAATCATCCTTTAAAAAGATACATTTTCTGTTACTTGGGTATGTTTACTTACCTGCTCACTATTCATACAAAGTGCAACTCGGTTCATATCCATCAACCCCTTATCCAACACGCCTTCGGGAAAATGACTAGACACAACATGGCGTGGGGAAGAAGACTTAAAGGAAGATGAATTTGACTTCGAGCTGGAGGAAGTAATTTTCTTCTAGTACTTAATTTCAAAGCAAATCAGCATGAAATAAACACAACTGTATAAGAGAAAAATACCACTTCAATAAAACTGACACTTACTGTGAGTGGATGTAATCTCTCATCAAAAATATCCAAGGATCTATCTGCATCTCTATAAAATAAGAATGGGCATTTAAAAAATTAATTCAGGAGTTACTATCTTAGTAAAATATCTGCTAGGAGTAGAGAGAGGGGTAGAGGAAGCTTAACCTTCAACAAAGCAAACAGTTTTAGAAATTCTTCTCCTGGATTCCACCCTTAGAAAGGTTTCCTGACCTATTTTTACTCAGCACATCAAGTTCCGTGAAATCTTTTCTACAACAACCAGCCAGAGTTGCCTCTATAAGCACTGACCCTCCCTAACAGGCAATGCTAGTAAACCAATATATTTTCACTCCTCTAACCTCACACTGGAATATGCAAGAACATTTTATAAAGCAGTGGTGGTGGGCAATAAATTCTTCTAACTTCAATCAATGTCAATATGAGATTCATGGTTTTTTCCCGTTTTTTTCTCTTTAGTTCTTTATATTCTTATTGTATATTTCTTCTTGTCTCTTTTAAATAGTTTGACTTAAAAATGTAATTGTCTTTTTATTTTAAAAGAAACCAGGCTTTTTAATTTAAAATTTCACCACACTAATACACTGCGCTCATTTGAACAGCGGTTCTCTAAATGTGGTCTGCAGGCCTCTGGGATTCTCCCCTATCCCCTCCTTCAGGAGGCCCAAGAGGTCAAAACTGCTTTTATAAGAATACTAAGACACTACCTGCCCTTCACATTGTGTGACATTTGCTATGGATGTATAAAAGCAAAAGTGGGTAAAACTGCTGGTTTCTGAGCATGAATCAAGGCAGTGGTACCAAACTGAATTAGAAGTCATTCAATTATTCACTGCCACTTGCAGTTAAAAATCTGCTTTAAGAACATCCTTGATAAAATAGAGTAAAAATTAATAGTGTTCTTAAACCTTGGTCCTTCTTTTTAATATTCTGAATAAGTGGAAAGTATGCATTAAGCACTTTTACATACTGAAATATGGCTGTGTTAAGGAAAAGCACTTGTGACTTGGCGGTAAGTCATTTTTTTCATAGAACACCATCTTGATTTGAAACACTGTTTTCATCGAACACCATCGTTATTTGAATGTACAATTGACACAGTCATTCTTTCAAAAATGAACAAAGTGAGCCTGTCACTTCAAGGAAAATAACTCTAAAGTTATTTGTTGCCAATGATAAAATTCAAGCCATCAAGCTAAAAATATCAGGATTTTTGGAAAACTTCTACCTTCTATTGTGAACTTGACAACTTCTCAACACTTAAAAGACTTTTCTGGTAAGACTGGTGGTGATACTAACAAAAGTGAGTTTTTGACACTGTCCAAAGAAATGTGAACCAATACTTTCCAAATGACCAATGTATAATATTATAAAGTCAGGTACAGGTAAAAAGATCTACTCAGTATGCATGACAGATCAATGGGTATTAATTTAACATAGTATTTATTACAAGTTCATTGATATGATTTAGAATTCCATTTTAACTAATTTAAGAAACTAGCACATGCAGACTTTTGGTACAGTATCAAAGAATATACCAAATTATCTGAAGGCTTTAAAAATACATCTTTTTCCAACTATATATCTGCAAGCGGCTGGATCTTCTTCATATTGTTTCTTCAAAACAAATGACTGAAGACAGAATAGATATGAGAATCAGCTGTCTTCTATTAAGGAGATACTTTTCTCTCTATTTTTTGTTGTGGAAAATAGTTATTTTTCATTAAAAAAAAATGACTTATGTTAAACACTGGGGTTCCCAATCAGGGGTGATTTCGTCCCCCAGGGGACTTCTGGCCATGGCTGGAGACAGTTTTGGTTGTCGTAATGTGGAGGGAAGAAGGTGCTACTGGCATCTAGTGAGTAGAGGCCAAGGGTGCTGCTATATATCCTATAACACACAGGACGACACCCCACAACAAAGCATTATCTAGCTCAAAATTTCAATAGTGCTAAGGCAAACCCTGTTTTAACATACAATGGATTTAATTTTTTAAATTCTCAATTTCAATTTCTAATACAGTAAATTATCACTATAACCCATATAAACAAATACTCTTTGGGATGCTCAGTAACCTAAGAATTAAGGGTCCTAAGATAAAAATAAATGATTCACTTCTATATTGTAATAAAAGCACTCGAATAATAAAAGCTATGCCAGTAACATCTATAGTTATTACCTAACACTAAACTTGATACCTTGTAAATTAATTAGCTGGAATAACAAGATAGGTTTTAAAAGAGCTCACCTGTTCTTTATGTGGTAATATATTGCTAAGGTCATACTGTGGAGGAAAAAAAATACATTGTAATAACTGATTTTTATCATATCAGGCCTGAAGACAGTTTTAAAAAGGGGTTAGCAAGGAGGGAAGACCTTCCAGAGGCCCAGTGGCCCCGAAATCCTCGAATTCAGAACAGTACCACATGGGTGCTTTCCCCCTTGTTTTAGGTTCTTCAGCTTTTAGCAAAATTAGGAGACCCAAAATGCTAGATATGCTGTTAGAAGGCATGTTTTGGTTGATTATTATAATATATAAATTATTACATATTTCCCCTGTCATTTGTCCTTCTACCCACAAAACCTTCTGTCCTGTACAAGTTATATCTATCTATACACATGCTTAAATTTAAGCCATATAGTAGTTTGTGGGGGGGGGGGGGGGGGCGTGTGTGTGTGTGTGGTTTTTTTGTTAGCCCCTGCATTTCAGTTGATTTAGTTCGCTATCCACCTACCCATCCGTTTTCCATTATTTCCCTAAAAGTAAATAATAAAAGTGCTCTATACCAAAATGATTTAAAATCACTTTTACATAATTATTAGAAAATTTAATAGCAAAATTTTATAGCCACAAAACTGATGCTAGGTCTAGCTATCCTGAAATAAGCAGTGCTAATAATACAGCATAATACTACACAGTATACTATTAATGACAGGTATTTCCAAATTATTTTAAATAAAGTATTAACGAACAGATAGATACAAGTCCTTAGGTAGTCTTTTTTAAGTTACTATAGTCCTAAGTTATTCACAGCTGTTGTATATTAGGCAACAAAGGGGTTCTCTGGTTAAGTTATATGCTCCCCTTTGTTCTCAGTGTCTAAAATGAAACTCAAAATAATTGAGGGAAGGCAAATCTGAATTTTATAATAGGTCTATAGAATCTTAGCACTTGTATAAAGGCCTGTAACACCGTTAGCATCAAAGATGGATACTTCTATAGTGCTTCAAAGTTTCATCTTCAAATTGATTTTAAAATCACAGCATTAGAAGTTTTATGATGGAAAGGACCACTGAACCGTAGATGACATTTAATTAAACAACCCATTTTACAGATAAGGGAACCAAGGTTTAAAACTGACTTACCTAAGGTCCCACTAATTATCAGAAGCAGTTCTCTTTCTCCTGCCCTCTAACCAAATAGTGGCTCCCAAGCTCAGCTGCACACTGGGATCATCTGAGAAGCTTTAAAAACTGCCTGGCTTCTGCTTCAAGATGTTCTGATTTAACCAGCACTGGGTATGACTTGGGCATCAGGACTGTTTTTAAAGATCCCCAGATGACTGCAGCGTGCAGCAAAGTTTAGGGATGAATGAGTTAGGGTTAAGATCGGAGAATCACTCGGGATGCTTTTGTCCATATAATCATGCTTCACATCATTCCCCATCTTGTCAAAAGGTGTGTGCGTGGGTGAGAGAGAGACAGACACACAGACACACAGACACTGTGTCTTGGAGGCGGGGGCAGGCGGGTGGACTTTGTGCATCCAGAAACATATATCTTGAAACGTTGCATACGTGATTCTAATAAGGCTCACCTACCCCACTGAGAACAACTACCCCACTGAAAACTAACCCCATGATAAACATTTTCAAAATCATTCCTAAAAGCCAATTGGCCCTATTAATTTTCTCAGTAAACCTTTATTTCACCAATAATGAATGTGATGAATGATCATTTTTAAAACTTCATGAGAGCAAATTAAAATTTACTGTACTTCCAAAAATTAGACTAGGTCGGGAAAAAAAAGGATGAAACCTACTTGTCTGAGCAAGGTTAATCTTTTTTTTTTTTTTTTAATTTTATTTAATTTTACTTATTTTTGGCTGCATGGGGTCTTTGTTACTGCGTGCGGGCTTTCTCTAGTTGCCAAGAGCGGGGGCTGCTCTTTGTCGTGGTGCGCGGCCTTCTCACTGTGGTGGCTTCTCTTGTTGCACAGCACGGGCTCTAGGTGCGTGGGCTTCAGTAGTTGTGGCACACGGGCTCAGCAGCTGTGGCTCGCGGGCTCTACGGCACAGGCTCAGTAGTTGTGGCGCACGGGTTTAATTGCTCTGCGGCATGTGGGATCTTCCCAGACCAGGGCTCGAACCTGTGTCCCCTGCGTTGGCAGGCAGATTCTTAACCACTACACCACCAGGGAAGTCCCTGAGCAAGGTTAACCTTCAAAGTACTTTTGAATTATATACTGGACATCAGACTCTTTTGAATTCAAAAGAAGCTGCGACTCTAGCCAAAGTAGAGTGGTTTTTGTACCCACAGATTCAGTGTCTTGGCTGAATAAAAACATTCAGTGATGATGTGATAAGTGCCCAAACTCAGGACTTTAGAGATGGGGCTCAGTTTTTGCTGAAACATGATTTGACTGCAACTATTATTGTAAGCAAGAGAGGAAAGTTACATTATTATGACTGTGAACTTGCTGTCTTTAATTAAAGTAGAAGTTACTGATAATTTAAATAGCTAAAAAAAAAGTTGGCACATTAAAAACCAATTAAAAATATAATTAGCTTATAAAATTAAGACAACAAATAAAATTAAGGATAGGGACATTCATATTTTCAAATAGCATTTCCCAAACTGTGTTCTGGAAAATCAACATTCATATCCTAAGGAGATGTTAATGTTTCGTGGACAACCGCGAGGGAGGAGGCAAGAAGCTCTGCATCCCGTTTGGTTTCTTTCTCTTAAATAAGCTTGAAAGGTTCATCATTAGGGTGTTTTGAAAGTGCATCTCCAATTGTGGACTATGAGGTGCTCCCAGAAATTAAAGAATAGTTTCCATCATCATGACACTGTTCGTGTCTCCTTAAGTATAAGCCTGACCACAGCCATGTTTCCGAAACCTCACCTCTTTTCTTGTTCTCTGCTGTGATTGATACAGTGTGTTGGAGATATATTTATATATATAAACAAAAATTAAATGTGTCTATTAAGTTAAAACCTCAGTTGAACAAATTTCATCTACAAAGAAATTAAGCTTGAGTGTGTATTAAGACTGGTTTGATATATTCTCCCCCTCTTTGGGGGACAGGAAGGAGAAGGAAAATTTCATACAGAAATAGTGCAGGAAAAAAAAAAAAAGCACAGTGGGATAAATCTGACAAAATCCAATTAAATTTAAATGCAGATTCGCTTTGGTGCCAGTAGGGGACAAGCTGTTCCTTCTTCTAAGAGTAGCTTCCAAAGTAGTATACATTGTTTGAGGACTACAACTCCTAAAGAAATAATTTTTTCTAGAAATAGCCAATAAAAAGTACCTCTCTTTCTCATTATGTTCAACAATGGCTTAACAACAGAAATGCGTCAAATAAAGATTTATACTTTTTCTGCGATTTCTTATTTGCTAACTGGCTTTCCCTTCTAGCATGCGCTCTAAGATTAAAATGGAAACTGAAAATTCATATTTAGGTCCTTGAAATCAATCTATAGTTGACACCAGTTTTTTAACCTGATCACTGAAAAGGACAATTCAAATGAATGAAATTATGTATGGCTAGGATGCTTTTAGCGATAAGGGGGTCTGTCACTCAGCCCTTGGCAACCTACTTGTACTCACCATTTTACTGTGGTTCTAAGATTAGGCTGGCTGACTGTGCTGTCATCTAGAAATATTGTTGAGCATGAGCTATACTTTTTAGTAAGCTGCCCTGGAGATACCTGAAGGGGAAGGGAAATAGAAGAAAACGTCACAGTAAGTTAAACCTATAAAGTGTGTTTTTTTCCTTGGTTAAAATGTCAAACGATAAAGCATTAAGATTTTTCTTACACTCCATGAACTGCCTGAGTGTGATGTCATGTGCAGCTCTATGGGAAACCTCTATACTCTGACTTCCACAGACGAGCTTTGAGAAATGGGTTATAAAATGCTGCCTTGATATAGTACCTATAATCAAACCTGGCAAGCGCCTATTATAAATTACCTTTATAATAATGTAAAAAGTTTAGAATAAGATTTCAGGGTTTTTTCCTTAAGCAATGAAATGCAGCTGAGATTTCCTATTTCTATTCATTTACTACAATAAAACGTAATGCTTTATGGAATACCGATGTAGGAGCATTTCACTGCAGTAAATGAACACCAATAATAAATGTATTAGTTCAGGAGACAGTGTGACGAAACAAACGTTTTCGAATCAGAGGCTGGGCATGCCAGGGCTGCTCTATCACTAAAAAGCTGGGGGCCATAAGTCTCTCTGGGCCTCAACTTCCTTATCTGGAGGACAAAAAGGTACTGCTTAAAGATTCTCTCGCATCCAAAAAAAAACGGATAAAACAACTCTGAGAATTTAACTTCTCACTTCATGTTTAAGTAAGACTGCCATGACATTACTCAAGTGAGAACCTCAGAGAATACTTGCCATTCATTTCAAAATTGTACTAATTCGGTTCTACGTGTTATTTGACACTCCTGCCTCACCCATGCTGCTCTCTGCCTGCAGTGCCTTTTTCTTCCTCCTGTCCCAGCAAGCTTGACCCCATCTTCCTCTAGGATCCCTCTGCCAGCAGGCACACCACAACACTTCTCACTTTCTGCACACTCACACGTCTAATTTACCAACTGTTCCATGGTCTCAGCTGCTTGCATAGTACCACCCTCTTAAGTAAACAAGCTTCTCCAGGTTAGAAAGAGTCTTCTCCTACCTCCAGCTACTGAGCACAGAATCTGGGACAAATTAGGATTCAACAAGTGTTTGAGAAATTATTTAAGATCAGTTACAACTGGAGGTAAATCTTACTAAAGATACAAATTCGTGAGAATTTATCTACAGTGGTGTTGGATAGGTGACAAAGAACTTTTTGAGACCCTCTAGAGAATGAACTATCTTTAAAACACTTTAGAAGTATCCATTTATTTGTGAAGAGCCCATGAACACGGCAATAGTCAAATACTAACATGGCCTAAACTATGTTAGGACAACTCTCTTCCTTAAAGTAAGGCCAATAACCAAATCCCAATCACTGAAAGCCACTGGAAGGAAGAGTAGCATTCTTTAATACCACAGAATACAAACAATTTTAAAGCTGGGTTTTGTTTTTGGTTTTTGTTTGTTTACTAATTCAGATGAGCCTTCCTTCCTCCCATTAATATAAAATAGTTTTCACCATGCTGTCACACTCTCCCATCAATGTCCTCCACAAATACATGAAAGGTGAGGCAGGGAGAAAATCTAGTTGATGCTTTTTAAAATACAGAGCATTTAAATAAAAATTGCCAGTATCCAATCATCAGAAATATCCAAAGGGCATATATAAAACACCATTTTGCTTGTTTCAGATGCTTTATGCAAAGCCACTTATTCCTTATTAACAAAAAGTTCTAGATGTAACATATTTGAAAAGTATCACTATTTGGAAGACTAAGTTCTCCTTCAAGCTAGAAATGTTTTAAACTAAAACTCTGATATGGTCCTTAAGCTATTTGGTTAATGTGTAATTTTAGAATCTCAAAAAACAGATACAGCATGAAAAATGAAAATTCACTCATTCAAATACTTTGATTCTAAACGAAGCAGGTTATCTTTTAAGGTCACTACTATTAGGGTATAATATGACATACACTACACGTAATAAAAGTCAATTCTGACCAAAAATCTATATATATGAGGGGAATAAAAATAGTAAGGAAATGTACCAAAATATAGACTAGTTGGTAGAGCTTTGGGTGCTATTTATCCTGTTTTCCTCTATTAAAAACTTTTTTTTCTATTATGAATGTATATTGATTTGTCTTTGGAAATATTACTGCTAAAACATTTAAAATTTTTAATTAGATGTGGTCTATAGTCCTATGGGGGCTCATTTAATGTATCAGCAACTTACAGTCTACTGGCTCGATCCTACAAGAGAAACACTTCCACAGGCCTACTCCTGAAACTATTCAAACTTTCCAGCATCTAGTGTTCACTAAAGGATGGCAGAATTGAAGCCTCTGAGCAAAGCCTAGCTATGTTAGCTGCCAGCAGATTACTTTCCTCTCATCTTGCTTGAAAATTTAAGATAACTGTCCTTTATGATTAAAGCCTTACCATTGCTGGCTCACAACCTCAATAAACTGCACTGACACACATAAGGGTATAAAATGCAAATACAAAAAAAAAAAAGTAGCAAAAAACACTACTGACAGTTTAATGTTCATAGGTATTATTTCAATTGGTCACTGAAGAAGAGTATTTATCTTCATTCAGCACTAAGGACAAAATACATGGACTTTTACAATCTTTATAAGGGGAAAGGTTGCTTAGTAGACTTCAGGTTTAATGGTGAAGACTAGAAAATAATCATACCTAGGAGGCTAGTAAGTAACAACCCTCAAAGCTTATCATTAAAGGTCAAGTACCTGTTGAAATCCTGCCCCCACCCAATGACTCTTCCCACTGTGCCTACTGCCTCTGATTTTAACCCATTAAAAGAATAAAGCTGGAGAGAGCGAGAGTACGAAGCGCGGCAACCCGAGTCATGGCAGGACAGGCATTTAGAAAGTTTCTTCCCCTCTTTGACCGAGTATTAGTTGAAAGAAGTGCACCCGAAGTTGTAACCAAAGGAGGCATTATGCTTCCAGAAAAATCGCAAGGAAAAGTATTGCAAGCAATGGTAGTAGCTGTTGGATCAGGCTCTAAAGGAAAGGCTGGAGAGATTCAACCAGTTAGTGTGAAAGTTGGAGATAAAGTTCTTCTCCCAGAATACGGAGGCACCAAAGTAGTTCTAGATGACAAGGATTATTTCCTATTTAGAGATGGTGACATTCTTGGAAAATATGTCGACTAAAATAAGTCACTATTGAAATGGCATCACGTGAAGCTGCCCGTTCCCCCAATGGCATCACGTGAAGCTGCCACTGAAGTTCTGAAATCTTTCATCCTGTAAATAATTTCCGTGTTTCTTTTATAATAAAGTAATGATATCCAAACTAATGATATTCAGTGTCTCTGAAATTTAGTTTTCTCTGTATTGATTTAAACATTCCCAAATAAAAGTATATAAATGAAAAAAAAAAAAAAAAAGAGAATAAAGCTGAAGTTCACTTTTTTCTTCCCCCTTTTCACAAGTTTTGGATACGTTTATTAAGAATCAATGACTTTAACTGAAGTCTGTAATACTCCATCTATGTTGCACATTAATGGACAATATGGTAGGGTGAGTGGTTTGAATAGAATTCATACTCCAGGCCTTAGTAGAAAAGTATAATATTCTAATTATAGGTATAATCAAAAATATTGTCTGAATTAATATCGTTAATTATATTGAATTAAACCTCAAACTCAGAACCTATATTCAAAGAATAAATCTAAGTTTGAGTAGACTGACCACAAATCTATTTCCTCTTCCCCTTCTTTCAGATATCATCTCAGTAGAATTAAAGGCATTTTTTAAAAAAGCTATACATAAGACAGGATAAACAGCAGATGATTTTTAATGTTTGAAAGGTGAAAAGACTAGATAAAGGAGTGGTAACTGACATGGCAGAAAGGAGGAAGCACAACCTTGGTACCTACGGAGAGTGACTAGGACAGGAACAAGAAAACCAGTTCGTCTTACAGAACCCAAGGCAGGCTCAGGGTTCAGAGGCGTGGTCCCCAAATCCTTGCAGTGAGGCCCATCAGTTAACGAGTTGTCCAAGTGATGCTTCCAATTAGATCTTAACAGACAGCCAAGGACCATCACACGTTTGAGGGAAGCCCCCAACAAGTAAGAGATCAAAACAGGAAGAAGGAATGGGACTTCCCTGGTGGCGCAGTGGTTAAGAATCCGCCTGCCAATGCAGGGGACACGGGTTCGAGCCCTGGCCCAGAAAGATCCCACATACCACAGAGCAACTGAGCCCATGCGCCACAACTACTGAGCCTGCGCTCTAGAGCCCATGAGCCACAACTACTGAAGCCCACACGCCCTAGAGCCTGTGCTCCGCAACAAGAGAAGCCACTGCAATGAGAAGCCCACGCACCCAACAAAGAGTAGGCCCAGCTCACCGCAACCAGAGAAAGCCCACGTGCAGAAACCAAGACCCAATGCAGCCAAAAAATAAATAAATAAAATAAAATATAAGGATGCTTTAAAAAAACACAAAACAAAACAGGAAGAAGGAATTGATGGGAGTGATAAAAACTCAGGAGCAAATGAAAACTTGAAATTGCACCAGTGAAAAAAAGAATGACAGGATATAAGAGAACTCTATAAATTGAAAATAAGGTAGACAAAACAATATATTCAATAGAAGGATTAGAGCACAGTCAAGGAAATCTCCAGGAAGCAGGACAAAAAGACAAAATGCAAAGCAGGAGGGGAAAAAAGTTAGCGATCTGGTAAGTCTAAGACTTCCAACATCCGAATAATAGGAACCTGGAAGAAAAAAACAGAATGTCAAAGAAACACACAAAAAAGGTCTATACCAAACCAAATTATGAAATTTCAAAATCCCAGGGAGAGGGAAGGTACTAAAAGGTTCCCGAGAAGGAAGGGATGGGGGGAAATGACTACAATCGGTAATGTACAATGTACCATACAATGTCAACAGGTTTAAGAGCAACAGTGTAAATGAGAAGATGAGAGGGAAGTGTCTTTAGAACTGCAAAAATTAGTTTCAACTGAGAATTCTATACTTTATCAAATAGAAGGAGTTTCAGAGAGGCTAGATCTCTATAAACTTTCTGCCCATGTGCCCTTTTCCCACGAAAATGTGCTCCAGTAAAACAAGGAAGTATAACAAGACAAGAGGGAAACAGAATCTAGGACATAGGGGATCCAACATAAGAGAGCAGAGTTATGTGAGATCCCAGATGACTTCACACAGATATCCCAGGAAAAGAGGCATAGAGCAGGCCTAGGGGAACACCAGTCTATATGGGAGTAGGAAGACAAAAGATTGGGGAAAAGTGTCTCCAAGAAAAAAAATGGAACAGATGTGGCTTAGTAGACGGAAAATATTTTTGATAGGCATGTGACAAATGTTAAAACATTTGGGGAAAAAAATAGCTGTTAGAAAACAGGCAAGTGAATATAGTCAGGAAATTAATTCCACAGAAAAAATGAAGAATGTGAAAGCAGGGAGACCGGGCAGGGAGCTACTTACTGCATGTGGCTGTGTGAGATCACGTTGGCTAGGAAAAGGGGGGTTGGGTTATCCTAGAGAAGTGCAGAAGGGCTCCAATTTCATTAATATTGAAGAAGAAGAATGAAGGGCGTACAAGGAGGAGGCACAGTCAGAGAACTATATGGCTCAGCAGTGCACAATATTTGCAGAGTCGTAGTAATGTAAACATTGATTCTGATTTCATAAAAACTGATACACGTTGAGGGAACACAGGGAGGGAAATAACGTCACGGTGGACCGAAGAAGCTAAGCTTTCACCTGCTATGACAAGAAGTCAATGGACAGTGCTAAAAATTAACTTACCTGTTATACTTTTATTCCTTTGGTTAAAAAATAAGATCAAAAAAATAAGGCAAAAGAATTTAAGGCAGATCTTTATACTACAACCATATTAGTGAAATTTAACTTAAATGTCAGAACCCTTAAAAAATGGGCACTACTAAGTCAAAGACTTTCCTGAATACATTTGATAATTAGGAAAAGAGAGATTTAGAAAATCTACCAAAAAGAGGTCCATGCTAACAGTATTGGATCCATCATATTTTTAGGAATCATGGCAGACATATTTTTAATTCAAACTATTAATTTCTTAACTTTTCAACTGTTTACTTACATGGTTTAAAGGGCTGCTCGTCCTCTTTTCCCGCACTAAGAATAAAAAAAATTAACTGATGAATTCTGATACAAATGCCATAGAAAAATAAAAGTAGTCACTAATTATTTGATGGATTACCAATAACACGAGATAAAATTCCATTCTATTTTTTAAAATAATTTCCAACAAAATATATAATTTAAATCACCCAGCAAGATGAGTCCTATAAATAAAATCTAAAAACTTAGTTTCACTTTTTTGACCTAATAGATATTCTGTATTAGGTACAAATGAAAGACTCCCCATTTACAAAAGAAAAGGACAAAGCAAATTAGGCCAGGTGAGAAACTTAGCTAATAAAAAAATTTACCTGCTGCATAGCTGAACTACTAGCCAGGAGTATTTTCTAATTCTTCATTTACACACAGCTTACTTTAATTACCACAACCTACAGATGACAACTCTAAGAACCAGTTTCTGGCCAGGCACTCATCTCCGAACGCACCAGTAGCTCTGGAAGCATCCTGAACCACTTAATGGTAACCTACTCAAATACCTTACTGAAAAAATACACAACTGGAAAGTAACCTATGTTAAACGTAAATTTTAAAATGAGTGTGCTGACCTAAATGAACATATCTACAGCACACAAAACTGTTTTGCTCCAACAAAGGCCAGAAGAATAAAAGCCTGAAGAGGGTCTTAGGCCACACTCTTGCTCACATTGCCTCCTTTAACTCCAGACAGGCATCACAGGCACGGATTCCTTAAGGCTGAAGAGAGAGACAGGCATGGGACAGCTTTTCTTTTACTGTCTCCAGAGCCCCTCTACGTGTGAGCAGCTCATGGCTCTGGAAGAAACTGAGAAATAGAGCAATCCTAACCAGAAATGAGTGGCTCAAGTACACACACTAGAAAAATGCAAGTTAGAAACCCCAGGAGCTTCCAGGTTGGTGAACACGTAGTACCCTTGCAGAGGGCATCAAAGCTCTGTGCCCTGTCCCCATGCCTGGCCCTATGCATCTCTTCCATCTGGCTGTTCCTGAGTTATATCCTTTTATAAAAACCAGTGATCTAACGGAAAAAAACAAAAAGCAAAACAACAACAACAAAAAACCAAACCTCCGTTTTTTATTGTGCTGCTTCACTTTAAATATGATGGAATGTTCACTTCTTGTATTCCTGCTCTCGTAATCAACTGAAAAACTTGGTCACGTATGGCTTTTTAGCAAATAAACTAGGATTTAACATAACATTAAGGAAGACAAGCAGGCAAGCAGGAGTGCAAAAAATTCTACGGTTCTGATTCTCATCTTAAAACAAGGAGGACACAGGAAATTTATATGAGTTTCACATGCTGAGGATAATCTTCTGGAAAACCCCATATGGCATGTTGCTCTTATTACCCTGGCACAGCACTACATTAGGATGAGAACGTTTTGAATAGCTTAAAAGTTCTGAGTAGCATAAATCTGGATGTGAGATAGGCTCGTCTGGTTGAACACTGTGTAAAACAGGGCCAAAATCACAAGGCTCAATTCCCATATATAACAACTGATTTTTCTGATTTGATCAAATGAAAACCTAACTGTGACCTAAACCCTATCATTTGTCTTTAACATATGTGCTCTTCGGAGCAAGGGGAAAAGGACAAAGTAGCATGGAGAAATAGACCACATCTAAATCATGTGGCCAGTTGACTATGTTGATAAAGAGGTGGCAAAATGTATAAACAGGTAGTCTAAGTGTTCTCCTCCCTAAAACACTGACAACTAAAGGAAACTGTATCATCAACATATTAAAATAAGACAAGTGAATACATAAAAAAAGTGAAACATTTAAACCACTGTAAGAGTTTTTCTAAATACCTCCTATAATACACAAAACAAAAACAGTTTTCACTCTTTTTCTCAGGGAAAAAAAAGCATTGCCTTACCCTCTGTTTGAGATTTGCTCCGAAAAACTGTGCTTGGCCTTGGGTGGTCAGAAGGGTTTGGTTCCAAAGCTAAGTCTGTATAGGAAGAAGAGAAAAAGGTGTGGTGATTTAGTTGAGTAGAAAAATACATGATTTTAAAGATAGCTACACATTGATTGAAACCACTTTTAATAGTCTTGAGAAGAGCTTTTAGTAATGACAAAAAGGCAATTTTAGTAAAGGCACAATATAAAAATCCTATTGGGAAACAGCAAAATTGTAGAATCTCTCCATACATGTGGAATAAAACCATGGCTATGTCTTAGACTTCTTTAACTTGCACCTAAATAATCTATGCCATTTTTAGATGAATCATATATGTGACTCCCCTCCTATTTATCAATTAAAAATTCAGTCACCCTCTTTTAAAGCTGATATTACTAGCACATTCCAGGAACAGTCTCAAGAAGCAAGTTATGCTGTGGCCAACTACTGTCAGATACCAGCTCAATATATCAAATATGCCAAAACGAAGTGAGTTGCTTTTGGCAAATGTTCTTCAGACAATCAAATGGCTAATTCTAACTCCATTCAACAAATGAACTCATCTAATTGGCTGTGGTTTATCTGGGGGCTATTCATCATGGCAGATTTAAGAGGACTACATAAAAGTTCAATGTTCTAATCTATAGGAACACTTCCATGATAGTGATTTTTAACTTTGCCCTCTATTTCCAAAGCTAAACTCACTTCTTCATTCCACGCTGCGTGATTAATTTGGGGCTTCAATAAGAGTACTTTCTGGAGCAGATCATAGGGCTACTAGAAAAAAATTTTGGCCATACCTACACGAAAAGGTGGGTCTGCCTGTAGCCCACCTTGCACCAAGGTGGGATAGCGTCTTCTATTTAGGCAGAAATACAAAACAAGCACAAGCTACCACACAGGATAGTAAGGTTGTTGTTTAAAACAAACAAACAAACATAAAAGCCCTATGACACGTCCTCAGCAAAGTCCATCTCAAACCATTTAACCAATCTTTTAAGAAACTGGACCAAGATTCAGATAAAGAGTAATGGTTAAGGCAATTATTTCCCAAACCACATAATAACTGATCTGTTTTTGAAAGATAGCTTTGATGGTCAAAGTGAAATACAAATATATCCCTGCCTCTTAGAGAATCCAAAGAATACACACATTGATATATTAAAAACTAATTAGTCTAGTAGTGAATTCTGTCTAACCCAGCATTCCACAAATGTATCTACCTAGAATCCCCTTCTCCCACCCAGAAAGAATTTTGCACGAACAGTAATTTTGGACTTCCCGTTTTAACAGGAATCTGAGCCATCCATTTTAATGTCATTGCCAGCACTAGTAATTTACAGAGCTAAACCAACTGCTTTGTTCTTCATGAAAATTCCTTCACTGAATTTGAAGTTTATCAAGCTGCTTTTGGAGAAAATATTCTATTCAACATTTTTATGTAAAAGACCCATAGAATTATTTTAAAGTTTTTTTCTCCTACATATTTGAAAAACTAAGACAATGGGAAAATAAATTATTTCAGCTGTACACAAAATGGCAGGCAGAGACTTTCACAGCTGCCTCTAACCTATAGCTTCCGAAAGAATTCATGACTACTTACCTATACCAAAAAGAAAGTAAATAGACTACATTTGAATCTAAAAAATAAGCAGAAATGTTTGCAAAGTAGCTGTATTATTTATCAGTGTCTATGGCATGGTAAAACTTAACAATTTTCAATGGAAGTCCAGGAAAATTAAGTGCCAGAATCAAAGAGAAGCAAGCTTTAACACACACACACACACACACACACACACACACACACACACACACACACCGCCAAACCAAGATGTGCTACTACAGATCTAAATACAAAAATCAAGAAGGCTGGGATAAAAGAAATGACAACATGCAAAAAAAAAAAAGTAAACTTAGACCAAGTGACCAGAAAAAAGCTGGCACTCTCCCTACTCTATCCTAGGGGGTTCAAAGGTAGGCACAGGACCCAGGACCGGCCAATCAATCACAGCTGTCCTGGGACTTCCCAAGAAAAGAGAAAGGCAGAACTGTACTCTAGGATCCTTAGCTAGTCTTGAGCTGCTGGACACTCCCCTTGCTATCATGAGGGGAAAGGCTTTTCAGGAGACATCAACAGAGGAGAGCAGAACTGAGGAGATCATTTAACTCCTGGGTCAAGTAGTGCTTAACTCTGTGATGTTCTTTTAACTTGCAACTGAAGGAGACCTGGTTAATCAGCAGTACTGATGATCACACTAAAGGTGGGGAAAGGTAAAAGTCACTTGCTCATTCCTTTAACAAATATCATGAGCAAAAATCTGCATGAGACAAAACGATGCTCTGTTTAAAAATTACACACAACCATTCACAATCATTAACACACAATGATTCACAACCGTTACTTTTAGTTGCTTTTCTTATACGTTAAAAAAAGCTCTAATTAGTGTACAATTTATGTCTTCTTGTTACTAACAAGCGCTCTCCACCCCACTGTTGCATATTTATTGTCTAATGAATACACACTGGCCCATCAAGTGTTATTCCTATACTGGACTTAGCCAATCCCCTATTGCTGGGGATTGGTGCTTACAAAGTTCTATTCTTAAAATATTATGAGGAAAATCTTCATGTACATAGTTTTTTAAAATAATGGTTTTATCTCCTTAGCAAAGATCTTCGGAAGTGGAATGACTAAGCCAAAAGGTTAGATCACTTTCACGGCTCCATGTACAATGCTAAATTGCTTCCTAAAGAAGGTGGGGGGCACATTAGGGTATAATGCTACCAATCATGACATTTTGAGTTCCTACCCTTGCTTTGGATACTTGAAAAAAAAAAAAAAATTCCTACTGATATGAATGAGGACCCTCACTGTAGATCTAATTTGTATTTCTTTTGATTACACAGTTTGACCATTTTCCCACAGTTATCAGTGTCATTTCCACTTTGGTGAGTTGGCCTATCATTTGAATGTACTGTAAACACCAGGGCCCTACTGCTGTCAGTTTGCATGAGGTTTTCAGAAAATATTAATCTTTTGTTTATAGCCTATATAACTAACAATTTTCTATATAACTTGCACTTTTTGCTAATGAAAAATACCACATCACTATCTTATAGAATGGACATGTGAGCCATTAGACAGTAAACTCATACATACACACAATATTTCTGCACTTCCCATTAACTATCTTCCCAAGAGCCTAAGGAGACTATGATAAAACCTACCACACTCTTCACTATCACAAAGGTAAGACTGCCGACTATTAAGCAAAGCTTTACCACCCACCATCCCTCTCATCCCTCTCCCCACCACATGCACACACAGTAATTTAGAGACTTCAGGAAATTACTGTGCATTCAGGAAATTACATGGATTCTTCCGAAAGTTATTTCTTTAGAAACCTCTAAGAATGTTTTACCCAGGAGAAATATTCTTGAGCTCATGATTAGGGGTTATGATTAAAACTGTATTTTAAGACCCATCATTTTTGTATTATCAATTTAAATTGCAACTTATTTGACAGCATGATAGGTCGATGTAGAAAAAGTATGATTAAAAAAAAATTAAACTCGGTCTTAATGTAAACATTCCTCAGAGGAAACCTGTAAAACACCACCGACACTGAATACTGTTTTTCCTCCAACCTAAGATTCTACCAGTTCTTAAGATCCATCTCAATTGCAGTTGTTAAAAGTGTGAAAACATAGGCAACTTAGAACAAATGAAATGCGTTACTGAAGGCTAAAAGTGTTAAAAACTATGCTATCGAACTGTCGATAAATGATTTTTCCTTGTTAAAATATTAGAGGGAGAGGGAAGTGACCAAGAAAGCATCTGACAGAAGCAGCATATTTCAGAAAGCGATTAATATCAACATATTGATTTCAATATCTTCCAAAGAAACAGGAGATGTCAGCAGTTTCTGGGCCAACTGCTGAGCACCAGTTTACTTAACGGTAAGCACTGCATTTACTGAACTGCCCTAGCACCCCTATACTGTACAGTGTATTAGTTTTATGGCTCATAATACAAACATTACAATCTTTACAATTACCATGTAAACTGATGATTTCATCTCTTGGAGTCCACACTTGCCACCGCAGTCAGGGAGTTCCTGCCAGCCAGCCCTGAGCTGGGCTGCCTCACCAGCGGGTACACAGCAGGCTCCTGCACCTGCCAGGCTACTGCTCACCCAAGCCTTGATCCTGCTTTCCTAGCTTCTGACAATCCTGGCTTCCCAACTTCCCAGCTCTGGTTTCCAACTGCTTCTGTACCTGCCTCTACCCTGGTTCTCAGTTTTGCCTTATTTTAATCCTCAATCAGTGTTACAGTGATCATGACTGAGAGGTGACACATAGGTAAGTACACCTGGCTTTATATATTTCTAAAGAGTACTTTACTCAGTTTCTTGGACTTTTAAGAACCTTTCTGGGTTGCAAGTTACCTTCATTTCATTTCACATTACGCAGTGTTACTGTTTTAACTCTTAAGTTTTATTACTTTCATACACTAAACCAACAACAACAAAAAAGGGTGAGAAAAAAGGTAGTATTCCAAAGAAGCTCACATAATGTCAACAATAAATTCTGTTCCTATATGCCATGCATTTGGAATTTACAGTCCTACTCTCTATCAATACTCATTTTTAAAACCTTGGACAACTCAATTTATACCTAAGAGAAGAATTCCTACACTACCTAACTCAGAACATGGTGAGAATCAAATGAAATGCAAGAGCAATCTATATACTACAGCCTATTTTAGACCCTTATTAATATCGCTTTTTTGTTCAAGCCACTGCTGGCTCTCACCTGAGCTACCGCACCAGCCTCCTAACTGGTCTCCCTCTCTGCTTCCTTCCACCCTTACAGTCTATTCTCACACAGTAGCTGGTCTGATCTCCCTCCACCCTCTCTACCCCCCTTCCCTTTTTCTAAGAATTAACATCATTCCCCTGCATATAATCCTTCAATGGTTTCCCATGACAATTAGACTAAAATTCATATTTTTTTGTCAAGGCCCACTAGGCATACAAGGTCTTAATCCCCCATATTCCTCCTGGCATTCATTCACTCAGCTGCAGCCACCCATCTTTCTGTCCTTGGCACGCATCAAGCATATTCCCTTCTTAGGAACTGCGCAGAAGCCTCTTCTCCCACAGCCTCACATGGCTCTCTTAGGACTGCTCATGGGTTGCTTAAGGAGAGAAGCTGTCTTTAACCACCCCTTGTAAAACTGTCCTCCTCCCCAGCCCATTACCTTCATTTTCTTTCTTAGTGTTCTCACTACCTGATGTTATTCTTGTGTCGTCAGCCCCCAGGCACCTCTAGAAAGTAAGGACCTGAGTTAGGATACGGGTTTTGTCTTGTCTAACCACTGTTTGTCCTGCCTCTGGAATGGTGCCTAATAATCATGTTTCAGTGTACCCAAAACCAGTTAAGTTTCTCCCAATTTTCCCACATCATCTAAGATTTCTTCTAATGCTGTCTTTTGATGTGTCTGTCACCTAAGACCAGAGTTAATTTCAGATCTCTTAGAGTAGTAGTTTAGTTACTCAGAATCAAAGACACAAGACAGGTTACCAAGAACCACGAAAACCTAAAAGAGGAAATCTAATGTTCAGTGAAAAATCAATGGTAACTTTAATTTGGGAAAAGAACATCTAATGTTAAAATACCTTTACTACAAAATGACTCACCCTATGAATTTAATGAAGTCGTAAGACAAAGTGTACAATCAGAATGCTATAGGGAAGTATCAATACAATGCATCCGTTTTTATCTGTGTCCCCTGAATAAAGCATTATAATGGGATTATAAAAGATGCTCAACCATAAAGGCTGGGTAAATGAATTATGCTCCAACCATTCGATGGCACAGTAAACAGTTGGTAAAAGGCAGGCTGTAGAGCTATGCGCAGTGGCATGGAAATACATCACCCTGGAGCACTCTCTAGGTGTCAGCACAGTTCCAGGAGCTTCATGTCCTTACTTTTCTTTATAACAAAAAGTTACAAAGTGGCACATAAAGAACAATCCCATCTTTGTAAAATAAACACCATGTTATGTTTATATGCATACAAAAGGTTCAGGAAGAATCAACACCAAAATATTAATAAAAATTCTGGATGTTCTGAGTGTGAGTGAAGGACTTTTCTGTGTTTTCTAAATCTTTTACATCAAATGTTTATTAATACTGTCACCAAAAAAAGGAAAGATCTGTTGCTCAGAGGTTTTTCCACATCATATTGCCAATTCCTTCCCTACCCACTCTTCAGGGGGATGGGAGGTAGGGGTCACTTGAGAGAGCACCTTTCACCAGAAAATTAGCAAAGCTCCTAAGGTCAGAACATAAAGGCTGTATGAAAAGTTGATGAATAAAAATAAAATCAGATAATAGGACTGTAGCATCTTATTTTCTATTATGACACTACCATCAGTTATATTAGATATACTGTTAAAGACAAAGTAGTAAAAAATTCTTTTGAGTCTATCTGAAATCTATACTACGTTCTTAGGAGTTACTTTTTTGAGATGGCTTGAAGACATCATGTTCTTCTCCAATGTTTCTGAAGAACAAGACAGAGCATCATTTATGTACGATTTTCTCTAGGTAACCAAATAATTCTTCACTGTAGAAAAGCCAAAATGTTTTATATCTGAGTAGGTATTTCTCAGTTTCCAGGGAAACTGATACAAAATTGTCTGAAATAAAGACATTAAGAGCAAACTTCCAATGTGCCTGTGCTTTATATTTGGTGTTCTGACCTTGTTTCTATGGAAACTTAATTAATAGGCAAATGCTGAAATTGAGGTTTCTCTTATCACTTTATTGAATGCCCCCCCAAAAAGACAAATTGAAATGAAATTTTCACAATCATGTTAAACATAAAAAGGTAAATTCTGTACTCATGAACTCTATTTTTCCAGTTCCTGATTTAGCACTCCTTCCTTATCATACGTAGTCGTATGCTAAATGCTTAGTACCTTACCTGCCCGCTTACCAGCTTCCCCTAATGTCCCTCTGTCCAGGGCATTCTCGGCTTCAATTGGATTTCACCAGAACAAACTCTTTAAATTATATCCACGTGTTTACCTGACTGATAAATTTAGGCTATTTCATGACTTCTACTTTTATTCATATCCAGTGCAATATATGTACAGACAGAGAATGGAGAGGTAAATGTTGCTTCTGAGTTGTGTACAATCAACTGGAATGGCAATCATCAAAACTGGAGTATGCTGAGATAGGCCTAACTTATGGATAAATTATAAAATATAAGGTGCACTCTAAACAGTTTCTTAAGCATCCCAAGAACTGAATTTGGCATATCTACCACCTCCCAAGTCTGTCTCTTTTGTTCAGTAGCTGTGTTACACAGTCATTTCAGATCTCTTCTCTAAGTCTTGGCTTCTTCATCGGCAACAGAGGGAGAATATATACGGGCCTTATTTGTAGATGGAAGGGCCAAGTGAAATACACAAGAAAATGCATTGTAAATCTTAAAAGAATTCTATAAAGGTCCAATTTTCGTCTCTCATCCTACATTAGCCAACTACTAACTGGTTTTAAAAATCATTTAGAGGTTTACCTTATAGCAACAAGCAGAGCAGTTTTCACAAGTACTTACATGCTTTGTGTTTAAAGCTACAATTAATTCACATAATTTGTTCATTCTTTCACAATATCTAACTATTCTGAAAAGGGAGTACTCTCCACTTACAAAGCCACGTCCGTCATAAGGGTGAATCCACAGGCTTAATTATTCTAACTTTTAAAGAAATTAAATAAACCCAACTAAAATTTAAATAGAAGAGCTGTAAGACATTTCGTCTATGAAATAATGAAATAATCTCTGGCATTTCAATGAAACAAATGGGCCAGTGGGGCTTTAACATCTTTATGATACAATGTTTTATACTTCAAAGAACAGTCTTTATTAAAGTGCCACTATGCTACCCAGAAATTTTTTTTTTTAACCTAGAGCCATCCCTTTCCAAAATTCTAGAGGCAAAAATCAAACATTTCCTCTCTTCTCTCTCTCCTCTCCTCCCCGACAACACCCACCCCCAGCCACTTAGCCTTCAGAACTTTTACCTGAACATTCTTAAAGTTAAATAGTATTCTACTGGGGGGGGGGGGGCGGAGGAGGGAGCCATGGAGACATTTTTCTGCAGGATGGATGTGGTATGTGAACTCCCAAACCTTTATATCACAAATGACAATCCGAATTTGTTTTTTCTCCTTTGAAACTTCTGTCCAGCAGTCTCAGGACTCCCTTACAACAGGCAACGTGCAAAAGAAGTCGGTTAAGGCTGTGCAGCTGAAGACATACTTGGGTCAAAGTGGGAATTTAAAAGTAATCAGAACTCCATGGGGTCTCCTTTGGTAAAGAAAAAAAACCCAACAACTATTCTCTGCAGCCGTGGCAGTAACGTTTCACACCGTTCACAGTTATTTTAAGCCCCTCTCCCACCATTTTCTTTCCTATCGTGTTCAAATTATAGTTAGAAGGGATAAAGTAGCTTCTATCAGGGTGACTGAAAACATTAAAATCCAAAGAATTTTAGTTAAGAACACCACACTGACTCTGTCCATCTCTATTTTGAATTTAAATGACAAATCCTCTAATGTTTGTCTTAATTGTCTCGAGTATCAACTACCTTAACGAAAAGAAGTCTATCATCAGGCCCTTACCTAGTTCCTTCGCTTAGGTACCATCTGGATAGGGAGACGGGATGGATACGCCAAAGTTAGAGTATTTAAGTTTTCATTAAGAAAAGAGAGAATACACCAGAAAGTCTCTGCTAAGTCCCACGAGATGTTAAATAGAACCATGAACAGGAAGGGCCGCGGATTGGAGGGTCTCAGGCTGGGCTGGGAAATGGGAACGGGGGAAAGAATTGGGCATTCGGGTAGGGAAGAGGGAAGGAGACTGGGCCGGACGCGACTGGGAAAGAATAAGGGGTGGGGACGCCAAGCAGAGCCAGCCTTCGTCCCCGGTGCCCAGCCCTGGGAGAGCCAACTCTGGGCAAGAAGGAGCCCTAGGCGGCGTCTCCCTCCCGGGGGACCCTGGGGGCGGCGGAGGCCAGAGGTAAGCCCGAGAGCAGATGGCGCCTACCCCGCGAGGGGCGAGGCGCGCCAGCCGCTTCTTACCTTCGGGCATCTCCCGGTCGCTGATGTGCTGCAGGTGGTGGCCTTCACCACCTGCGAAATCCAACTCGGCGGGTTCCACGGTAGCCGCCGCCGGAGCTACTGCCACCGCGTTCCCAGCCGCCGCCTTGTAGACCTCAGCCTCACAGTCCGGCTCCGCTGACCCCCTGCGCCGGCCCACCTTGGGGCTGGCATTGGGGCACAGGCAACAAGACAGCGAGTTCCCCATGGGGCGCCTTCACTCCTCGCCGCCGCCGCCTCCGCTCGTCCCCCGACTCCGCCGAGCTCAGAAGCCGCCTCCTCCCCCAACAATGGCGCGGCGGGCACTGGCAGCCCCGGGCTATGCCGGGGCTGTGCCGCACATGCAGACGCGACTTCGCCCGCCGCTCTCCTGTCCGCCCAGCCGCCGGGCCCCGGGAAGGGGCCCGGCGCCGGCCGCACCCCCGCCGCCGCCGCCGCCGACTCCCCGGAACCAACTAGTCTGTGAGGGCGGGGACCAGACCGGCTTATTTAAAAGGGGTGGGAACCAGACAAGCGCTGAGACGCGCAGACACTGCAGGGAGAGAGCACAGCCGGAGCTCCTCCTCCTCCTTCCGCCGCCGCCTCCCGACTGAAAGTAGCTAGCCCGGCCGGCCCTTGCCTACCGGAATGTGTCCTTCGGTCACCTGGTTACGACGGACCAATCACGACCAGAGTTCCCTCAGAGCGCAGGCATGTGACTCACAATGCCCCGCCCCCGCCCGCGGCTGCCCCGCCCCCCGAGCGGCGCGCCCCGCCCCGGACTCTGGTTTCCATTCATCTCTCGCGCTCCGAGCTTCCCGGTCCTGTGGGAAGCGCCGCGTTTGTTAATCCAAGCCGTCCTGAGTCAGTGGGCTCTGTAGAAAGCCCCTGTTCGTAAAATGCCAGTTCAGTTAGCAACTCGGTTTCACCGGGTCGACAGTTGACTCATTTGATGTATTGCTCAACGAACTTAGTTTCACCCCAATTTTTGACCGTGTTTTATAACTGAATGCTCCTCCTGTCTTGCCTTCCAAAGAGTGTTAGTTTCCGCCTACAGTTTAACCATAGCAACCCCCGGGGCCCTGGTCCTACTCTCAATAAAGAGCTGTGGCTGTGTCTTGAATGAGACTCGAGGACACATCACCCCTCCACTTCCTCATCAGTAAATTAGGTACCGAACTCCTCCCTCCCACCTCTGAGGCGCTGGGATTCAGCAACTCGCTTTTCTCGCCTGTTTCTCTCTTCCACGGCAGGAGTTTCCAGGTTTCCCTACTTTAGCCAACAACAACGCATAAAGCACGATTTTCTCATACAAACTTGAGAGTCACAAAGTGAAGTACCACGGTCTTGATTTGATGAAGATGATAACGATAGTTAACATTTGGCAAACACTATGCGCCCGCCCCCGTTCCAAGTGAGGTACTCATTTAACCCTCGGGAACAAAATCCTCAGAAACCTTCATTTTACAGATTTTACAGAAGCTAAGTAACGTTCCCAAGGTCACATGATTGCTCAGGGGTGTGGCCAGGATTTGATCCCTGATTGTGTGGATCCCCAAAGGCACCTTATTGTGATCATCAGAAAATAAAGGTAGAGGTCAAATTTGGTTGGAAGTGGCATAGTGTATCAGGATTTTCTTTTTTTAAGGAGGAACAATTTTTTGATGTGGATTTTAAAATACTTTCCCTTCATTCAACATTGATTAGTCCCTCCTACATGCCAGGCACCCGTGTGTGAAAAATAGTCCTGCCCTCAGTGACCTCAGGCACGGTGAGAAAACAAAGGCTTAGAAAGCCCAATAGTCTGAGGTCACACTGCTGCAAAGTACTTAAACCTGAAATTCAAACCTAGATCTATTAACCCCAAGTAGATGCTGGGGTAAAGAGCTTGGTTTTCTTCCCAGAAACATGAGAGCCATTGAATGTTGTGAAGTTAAGGAGTCACTATCAGGTGGTTTGTAGTGAGGTCACGCTTGAGAATAAGTAGGACTGATGGAAGCAACAAAACCCATTAAGAGACTTTATATTCATCTAAGAGAGGAGTGAGGGTTCAAACTAAAGGCAGTGGCAGAGATTGGAGTGGAGGGAAAGGATCTGAGGTCATTTGGGAGGTAGAATAGAAGTGCTCAGTGACTAGATATGGAGCGGGAAGGGGAAAAGAGAAGCAAAAATGGCTGCTAGGGTTCTGGCTTAGGGAACTATGTAGAGTGTGGTTACTTTTTCTTAGATAGTGCAGGAAAAGGAAGAGGTTTGGGAAGGAAGATCATTTTGGGTTCTGTTAAGCGGAACATGGAAATGGAGCTCTCTGGTTGAAAGTAAGCCTCTGCAGGCTAAGTCCATTTTGTGATATCCCAACTTATGTTTTCAAAAATAACACATTAAATCAATTTTAAAATGTGATTGGGGAAATTCCCTAATGTTGACAGCTAAGAATATCACATTTTTCATGGAGCAACTTGGAATCTATGGTTTTAGTAAATGAGGCATCCTATGTAAAATAAAACTGGTAAATGAGAGCTCTACCCACCACCAGAGCCTCTTAGATAGCCTCAACCACCAGAGGGCAGACAGCAGAAGCAAGAAAAACTACAATCCTGCAGCCTGTGGACCAAGAAACACAGTTAGAGAAAGATCGACAAGATGAAAAGGCAGAGGGCTATGTATCAGATGAAGGAACAAGAAAAAAACCCAGAAAAACAACTAAATGAAATGGAGATAGGCAACTGCCGCAGACCGGCTGCAGAAAGCTAGAAGTTCCTGGCAGTGAGGGGTAAGGAACTGAAAAGCACCAGTATGGTGTCAGAAGGGCCAAGACAACTGATGGTTGCAAGGCAAGTTTATTCAAAGAGCATGAATGTATATATAGGTTTAGTACGGAACGAATATCAGACAATAAATCAGTAAACCTTGTATTTCCACATAATTCTGTCGCCACTATCTATGCACCATTATCTATGCACCACTATCTATGCACCACTATCTATGCGTCAGCATGCCTTATGGGCCATTCTTTGGAGATACAGACTTCCCCCTCAGGGCAGCACGTCCTTCTTCTGGGGAACAACCAGGGGCTCTTAGATGCAGAGCAGGCACCTGGAACGAAACTGGCCGCAAGCCATTTTCCTTTTTTACGTTCAATACCGCAGCGTCAGGAGTGCATACCAAGAGAGAGACAAGCAGTTCTCCAGAAAGCAGAAAGCTGAATAAGCTTACAGCTTGGGGGCCACCGCAGATGAGCACCAAAATAAGTTTGCTGGGTGAAAGCAGCCAAATAAAAAAGTACATAATTATTATAAGAGACTGCATATCTTACTACATTATGACTGGAAAAGGAAGAAAGGCAAGAAAGATAAGGTTGTTTTGCAGAGAAGTTCTCCTTTCTGCAATAATCTATGAAGTCACCTTCTCCTACACTGGAAATGGAATCATCTTCAACACCATCACTGGTAACATACAGAACCAATATTTAACAATAACCAAGAATAAAAATTTGATATTTAGTGACTGGTCTCTGAGATGTAAAAGTTGGGCCAGACATTAGGTAGAGCCCTATAGATCCACAAATATAGTTGAACACTTTCACAAAGACATGGAAGAAAGACAATATTGAACCTATAGCTTGTAGTTGTACTTCCACACATACTGAACCCCTCAATTTTAGTTTTGGAGAGTCATCTCTGGTGACAGACATCTGCTTCCACCCTAGCACCCTAAGGGAACATAAATTAATCAGTAGAAAGAAAAGATGAAGGTAGTCAAAAGGTACAAACTTCCAGTTGTAAGATAAATAAATACCAGGGATGTAATGCACAACATGATAAATACAATGAACACTGCTGAATGTTACATACGAAAGTTACTACCAGAGCAAAAGAGTTCTCATCACAAGGAAAAGTTTTTTTTATTTCTTTAATTTTATATCTATACGAGATGATGGATGCTCACTAAACTTATTATGGTACTCATCTCATGATGTATGTAAGTTTAACCATTACTGTATCTTGTACACTTTAAACTTATACAGGGATGTATGTCAATTATATCTTAATAAAACTGCAAGAAAAAGAAATCTTCAACTCCAGAGTTTCTGTTAGGATCTTTTTTTATGATTTCTATCTCTTTGTTCAATAACTCTTTTTGTTCATGAATTGTTTCGCTGATTTCATTAAATTATTTTTCTGTTTTCTTGTACCTCCTTGAATTTCCTCAAAACAGCTATTTGGAATTCTTTATCAGCTAAATCACAAACTTTCATGCCTTTGAATTCAGCTGTTAGAGGATTATTGTTGTCTTCTGGTGGTAGCATATTTCCTTGGTTCTTCATGTACCTTGGAGTTTGTGTTGCTGTTTTCTCATTTGTATTAGCAGACACCTCCTCAAATCTCCACTTGTCTTCTAGAGAGAGATACTGTTTTCTCGGTTCTGCTTATAGCTGGTATTTCCTCCAACCTTGTATGGATACCTGCTCCACACTTCTTACTCTTAATTCCTGGCAAAATTCTGAAACTTGCTTGGCTTCCCTGGTTGTTACAACTCACCGAACTGGCTACTGGAAACCTCCCTTGTGTTTTTTCAGATGGTGGTGCTGCAGCTCAAGTTTCAGGGTCTCCCTTGTCCACAGACCCTGACCTGTTTGAGAAGGCTGTTTACTGGGGCTCTCGTGCTGCTGCACACGGTGTTGGGGAGGGTGGATTTAGCACTTGGGGCACTGGGGTTACCCACGGGCCAGGTGGGGAACCTCAGATGAGGTTCTCCCAGCAGTGTGAGCGGGCTTCCTGCTGAGTCTAAGAGGCAATCAGCAGGAACCATGTTCCTTTAATGCCCTTTGATATTCTTATCTATCTCTTTTCAGATCTCTTCTTTCTCCCAGCTATGGAGGTCCTGCCTTCATACTCAGGGTGCTGCAGGAGGGAAACAGGTTTCTCCAGCAGCATCCCACATAGCTGTGGTAGCTGGGAACTCACTCACTGCTCTCTCTTTTTCCTGAGGGGAGAAGTCATCACTGACTACTTCATCCCCATGCTCTGCCACCTCCAGGAAGGGGCACCACTAGCAAAGTTTCTCTTGCCCTCTTCAATGTGTCCAGTTCTTTTTTTTTTTTTTTTTTCTCTAATGGAAAGCTGGACTCTCTCCTTGGGAAGGCTGGACTTCTACAAAGTCTCTCTCATCTATGGCTGTCTTCCCAAGTCAGCCCTCTTTTGCTTTTCCCCTGCTGGGACTGAGAGGGGCTGTGGCCAGTTAGCAAGCTCCTGCTGGTTCCACAGCCCCTACCAAGCTCAGTCTGCCTAACATCTGATGCATGGGTGGGTGGGTGAGACTCCGCCTGGGTCTCTTGGTGTATGGTGCTGAATCCCGTAACTCCCACAGAGGTACTTTTGTTCATGGATGGATTCAGAATTCACTGTTTAAAAGCGGGGACCAAAGGAGGGCTGTCTTATGCTGCCATGATGCTGATGTCACTCCAACACTCATGTTTTCTATAGCAGGAATGAATGACCAATTCCTTGGAAGATAAGACTCATTTATTACACACCTCCCATAACTAAACGAGGTAGTAGAGCCAAGTGGAAGTAACATGGATACGAAAGACAAACTGGCCTGGATCTATACCCCAGTTCTGTGATCTACTGACTAAACAACCATGGGCAACTTGTTTTTATCCTTGTTGTGTAGAGAAGCTTACAGCTTTAAAAAAAGAGATATTTGCTTACCTCAAAAGTTTGTTTTATAGATTAAGATGAAGTAACACCAGTTAGGCTTCCAGCAGAAGTCAAGACATAACAGAAGTTCAATTAAATCTTCGCTTTATTCTCTTTCTTACTCTCTCATAGGATTTAGAATTCCAGTTCAACTTTTTTATTTAATTGTTAATTTCCCATGGTGACTTCCCATCCTAGAGGTATTCTTCCTCTATCTTCTAATAGAATCTTCTATTTGCCAAGTGCAACTTTCTCTATATATATTTGAATATGAACTCCTAAAAGGCAGGATTCACAGCATATTCATAGCTTCCTTCCATAGACCTCCTTCCCTGGTCTCTTCCATGGTCCCATAACCACTTCCTCCAACCAGGAATAACAAGGTATTGGTACATCTTGTCAAGGGCTCCTGAGGAGCTGGGACAGGCTCAGGATTAGGCATCAATATTTATGCATGCAAAAATATGTCCCATACACCAGTCTAGGCACTGGCTACATGATCTATGAGCATGCATAATACATTTGAAGTAATTATAGTTAATATAACCATTTAAGAGATAAGAAAAATAAACTAAGATAAAATTTAAAGGGTTATCCAAGATCATAGAGCTAGTATCTAATGTAGCTTCTACAATTTGCTTCTGGGTATATTACGTTCCACGTTCACATTCTAAACAATCCCTGCTCCTCAGTGTTGTACAACACAACCCTATGCAGGGGGTCCCAGATGAAAGTTGTTTGGGAGACGTAAGTTGAGCCCACTTGACTGTTCGTGGAGTGAGCAGAGGTTTTCCAGTGACGGGAAATACTCATGAAACACAGATGGTGACTACCAAGGGCCTTTCACACCCTTGTACATATAAATTTACTTCAACACTCTAAACCAGGCTGAAATTATGAATATGGTACCCTGTTTTATTAGAATTTTTTGTAAGTAGAGCCATACCTCATAGAATGGGAATTATTTGGGAATTTTTTTTTCTGAGACAATTTTTAGAAAGAGACCTTTGATTAGCTTTTGTCAGGAGAGTTTAGAATGAATGTTATTGTCCCAGATGTCTTGCTGGACCACACATCAAATAGCATCAAATAACTCTGATTGCTGTTGCTATCCCAGTCACAAACCTAGTAATGGTGATTACCAACAATCTTAAGTATCTAAAAGCAAGGACTATGGAAGCAGGAAGTTCAGCTGGGATTTTTTGGTTCCAAGCTGCTCATTTTCAGATGGAAAAACTGAGGTCCTCGAAGGGAAAAGACGGTCCCAAGTTCACGTAGCATAACAAATAAATTAGAGTCAGGACTAACTTGTAAAATGTGACTCATGGTCCAGGTTCCTTTCAACTTTATCCTACCATTTATTGACGAGATGGCTGGTGATTCTTTTTACAGTCTGTTTTCTGTCTATGGGGTTGTGTATAGATGATCCCGTTTGATGAAGCATTGTTTAAAAGGAGGACTCCAGAAACTGTTCTAGGTCCTTAGCATCACTGAATTGATGCTTTGATTCCCAGTTATCCTTGATCAGTCCCCCACCCTCATGTACACACACACACAGACAAGAAATCAAGTTAAATGATTCCGATTTATTGAACAAATACCAGTGATTGAGGATACATCAAGGAGATCATAAGTACACTAATAATACATGATAATAAATTGAGTCATGGGGTAAAGTGATTATGAAGCAGGATCTTATGGCTGGATGAATATGTGTGCATTAGGCAATCTTCATGAAGAAGATAACCTTTAGGTTGACATTTTTAAAAAGATAATTTGGGGCACTAAATATGTGAAGAGCGTGCTATTTGTGTTCTCAGTGTATGCCTGAAGTGAGCATGTGATAAAAAGCAGGCAGGGGCTGAACAATCATCAGAATGATCTTGAGACAAAAAATGTGTGAGGTATATAGAAATACAGTCAAAGATGTGGTTAAAACATTAATTGAGTTGGGGAAAGAATGGTGTAAAATATTACACAGTATGAAGATAGACTGGATTCACTTCTAGAGGTCCTGGTGGGCCAGGTTTAGGAGTTTGGATTCGAATACATATGCCATGAAAGTGATGTGATTATAGATGATCAAGTATGGTGATACAGCTATGCAGTGAAAGGGTATATTGTTATGCTGCTGTCAAGTTTGGAGAAACAAAATTTTAATTTCAGAAAAATGAAAATAGAAAACCTAGGGTCCTGAGGTCAGAAAAACATGACAATTCACTTAAATCATTGGTTGTGTGGTTAGGTGATCACTTTCATAATCTGGGGAAATTAACATCTACTTATCACTTTTTAATTTTGGCATCCCAAATAAATAAAATGTACTTAATTATTTTAGTAATGAATTTGTGAATAATACCCCCAGCTGATTTTTTTCAGTCCCTCCACAGGACTCTTTTACTTAGGCTAAAGGTGTGAACTACTTTTTCCTTCTCTTAAAAATAAAAATATCAACAACAACAAAATCATTTGGCTGAACTTAATTTTTCTTCGTTATCTTCTATTCACAATCTCCTCTCTTTATTTCTTACATCACATATACCACCATTCTCTCTCTCTAAATACCTCTGCAAATATTTTATTCATTTACTCATCACCATAACCCTGTTTTGAATTTCTCTGCACCTTTTGCATTCATTCACTACTGCTATTTCTTTGCCCGATTTCTACATCTTAACACTAATTGATTTATCACTATAGACTTTTCTCTTACTCAAGTCAGCAGATACTGTCTCTGATGATTATTTATTCTCTCTTGTCTAACCTCTCTCTATGGGCTACCTGCTATCTACTGTTTCACAGTGCATTTTTCTGCCTAATTCTCTTATTTTCTACCTTAGATATTTTCTCTCCTTTTCCCCTCTGATTACAGGCATGTACAGGTTAACTTGGCTTTACTTTTATCTCAAAATAATTCTCTTAGAATGTTAATCTGCTTCATTTAATAATGATCTCTCTTATAACAACACTAAATCTCTATTACCAAATTCCATCTTTACCAGCACTCTACATTGGATACCACCAGGCACTCTTAAGTTGCATTCCTTTGGTCTCCTAAAAATGACAGTCTAAAACTGAACTTAATCTGGGTCTGTCTGTACTCCTCACTTATTAATTCATATTTCTCACTTCCTATCATTTCTTTCAACATTACCCGTTGTTCTCTGATCTTAGACTTAAACACATAATGTGTTAATCAACCAGTTGCTTCTCTAGCTTTATCCTTTAATTCAACTTGTTAGCAAGAATACCAATTACTCTTTCTCTCCATGTTTTAGACACAGTCATTTCTCTCCATTTCCACTGACTTCATTTTAGCTCATGTCTTCATTA
This sequence comes from Balaenoptera acutorostrata, assembly GCF_949987535.1. Lineage (NCBI taxonomy): Eukaryota > Metazoa > Chordata > Mammalia > Artiodactyla > Balaenopteridae > Balaenoptera > Balaenoptera acutorostrata. Next base: position 11,156,708 of record NC_080072.1, read on the forward strand.
ATTTATTCTTCTTTCAAGTTCTTCATTAAGTGATCTTTGCATTATGGTTTCCATCTCACCAGATACTGAGTAACTTAATAAAACTCCCTACTGCTTATTCATCAATCTGCAAACACTACTGAACAATATTGTGTCAGTGAACATGTTGGTGATTCATGCAATATACAGATTTTTATGAGACTTTTTGCCTTTGAAAAAATATATTATCATTGAGGGGACATAAAATATTTGCATATAGAAAGTTATATAGAGTATAAGGGGTGTGTGTATTTGATTAGAAAAACTTATCTTCTAGAGAGAGGAGCAATCAACTAGAAAAACTTAAAGAATCAGGTGAGATTTAAGATAAGCATTACAGAAAGAAGAAATTCAAGCAAGTACAAAAGGGAAGGCAGAACATTTGAAGCTAGGATGCTGACATGAGGTGGTCAAGCACAAAGCATACTAAAGAGAAAGTAAAGTGGGTTTAGAAAGTGGAGACTTTAAGATAGCTTATGGTTACCAGCAGGGAAGGGTGGGGGAGAAGTATAGATTGGGAATTTGGGATTGACCTGTATACACTGCTATATTTAAAATAGATAACCAACAAGGACCTATTGTAAATAATAATAATAATAATAACATATGGAGGACACAATGATTTCAAAGGTAATGACATACTTTTTTTCATATAGAATTGGTTAAATTTTTGTTGTTGTTTAACATAGCTGATTTCATTGAGCAATGTGGCTTTGTTTTCACTGACTACTCTTGACAGATTTGGCTCTTAGGATTAAATTTTCATTTAAAAAAAAGTGGGGCCTTTCAGATAAAATGGACTTAAATTTTATATCATTAGCGAAAACTAAGATTTGTAGATTGCTTTATGTATATAAGAATTAATTAATTTATTAATAATTTCTTTCTCTTTTAGAGCACTTTTAATTTATACTGTGTGTGTGTGTGTGTGTTTCCACACACACTTTTAGCACTGGCAGGTAAATTATTCCTAATATGTTAATTTTACTGATGAGAAAACCCAGATTAAGTAAAAGGTTAAATGATTTGCCACAACTCACTCAACTAATAAGCAATAGGCCTGGGATTCCAATGCAGACTCCCTGCGCTTTATAAGATCAGTGATCCTTCTAACACACCACGTTGTTTTGTCCATATAAGACCAAACACAAGCAGGAAGCATCCATTGCTAACCTGGTGCGGATCCACCAAAATGTTGAATACATACCTGGAGAATCTCTATTCAAACCTCCATCTGACTGTCCTCCTAACTCTATTCTTAATATATGTCAAGTTGGTCTTCTTATCACCTCCAAATTCCCTTCAGAATCATTTCTTTCTCCTTTTCTACCCTACCTCTGGCTTAACCTGGTGATACACCCTCCCTGAATATTCACCCCTACACTGCATAAATTCACACTGAGCACCCACTATGGATAAAATACTGGGATACACAAAGTGAAAGAGACAGATGTGAAAAACTTTACTTAGTTGGTTCTCAGTTTATGTTTGCTGAGTGGACTTTGCCCTCAAGGTACTTATGGTCCAGTAAGGGTGGGCGGCATATATCACATACATCTGCAGCTCTTGTAAACTCTAAGAGGGGCTAAGAGACAAATATCACCAAACTGTTAAGTTTAACTCAACTCTCAACCAGCCTTCCTCTTGTTTTCTCGATTTGCACAGTTCTAGGCACAGAGTAAATGCTTATTTTTCTTGTTTTCTGTTGACATCCCAGAAGGGATGGGTGTGAAACAGCAACAGAAAACAAGAAAAATAGGAGTCTATCGTATTTACAAATGGAGGGGGATTTAAGTGAATGGAAACAACAAAAATAGAATTTTGTCATCTGGAGAATAAATCATAATGTAAAATTGGCAGGTCACAGAAAGAATTGAAATTTTGCCAGTAGTCCCTTAAACAAAGATCTTGGCTTTCTAGATCCTTTGCTATGAATCAGAATGTTCTGGACTCATGATTCTTATGAATCAGTGGGAGAAGTTGCCTCCCCTCGATCTTCCAACTCACTGTAAGTTGGTGCATAGGTGTTTACTTCTTCATAAAGACAATCTTCTGGAATCTGATGAGGGAAAAAATCATTCAGAATCAATCACCAAGAATTTCCTGCCACGAGAAGACTTTCTTAAGAGGCATATCTCATCTCCTTTTGCCTTTCTGAATCTCACCATCTCCCATTACACTGTAATTAATACCTCCATCTCTAACAAACCAAGCCAGATTGTCTGGCCAAGTGGGCTCAGAAGAAATTGTCAGTCATTGAGAAGTTGGTGAGATGATTTTGTGTCTGAAATTTGGTATACCTCTTGTCTTATCTCTGGAGAAAAGTGATCAGAAAAGGCAGCCAGACTTGAATGCTTCAGGCAAGTGGACAGATGGAGAGAGCATGTTTTATCTGGAAGATCTGAGTAAATGTATGTGCATCAAGTATTGGTAATTCTTTTTCATACCTCAAAGGTGTAAAATGGGTAAGACAAGTGGAAATGAAGTTGGTAGTCATGAATTAGGGAGGAGACAAGCTTGAGGTTTCAGAGCAAGTGGCAAGGTGAAAGCCAAGAAAAAAGAGAGCAGGAACAAATATAACGGAACTATTCTGGGAAAGCAAATAAGCCCAGATATCTGAGTGTTTCCATCACTTGCTACCTGTATATTCATCTGTCATGCTCATCAACTTCAAAGCATCTACATTTTCTAAAATGATGAAGATCCTATTTTCCTAAACTTCTCAGTCACAGGAATATACCATGAGATTTATGAGTGGAAAATTTGATTCAAAACATGAGATTTGGAAATCAAAGTACTGAAACTTGGAGAAATGGAATACTGAAACTGGAAGAAACGTTGCAGGAAACCCAGGCTATATTTTTAAGCAACAAAGCTCAAATTCTTTAGCTTATTGTTTAGGATTTAATATCAGGCCTCTGCCTACCTTATTTCCTTCAATTACTTCTCCAATCCCATAGACTGTGAGTGACACAGCACTGCAAAACCCCAGAATGGTGAGAAACAGGATCATTGCCACAATTTCCTGTTGAATAACAACCAACAACAACCAGAAAGACAAGTAGAGTGACAAGGTAGGTGTCCCAGAAGTACATTCCCTTACAGCAACCCTTGTTTTCATGACCGCCCACCCACAAGACCAGTTCCTATAAAATGGCACATGGGAAAACCAGGAGATGGTTACTCAAAGCAGATGACTCCACCCTTGCAGAATTCAGCTGGGGGGGCAGGGGAAGGAGGCCAGCACATCTCTGGGTATGAGCCTCCAGAACACTGCGTTATGTGATTGAGGTTGCAAGAAAGGATTGTGTTCATGGAAAGGAAAAGAAGGCATCTTACTGAGATTAAGACCCAGAATCTTAGTCTTCCCACAAGAAATACATACAGTGGAAATAGAAGCCACGATGCAGAAGTCGTTCTCATAAATATCCCGGCAATGGTAGATATAAGCTGAGCTCTTCTTTAGGTTAATAATCAGGATGATGATTCCTGTTCCTCCAGCTATGCTGCTGACGGTGTTTGCTCCCAGACTTCCTCGTATCTGATGACAAAGAACAGCATTTAGACTTGGTCCTGCACCTGCCACAGCATTCAATAAACCTGTCTGCATTTCAGGGCTGGATATATCCAGTAAACTCTGCATTTATTTAAAATATAGATGAAAAAGGGAAATCTCGAAAATGTACTTGTGTAATAAGGACCTATAACTTTCTTGCTAGGACTGCATTCAGGAAAAGCCACATGGATACTCATAATCACTCCTCAAATAGACTCCTTAATTGGAAACGAATCATTTATTTGATCATAGGACTATATTATGAGGACAGAGCAGGTGTGAGGATATTTTTTCAACAAGTGTCAAAGTAGTTACATTTATTGTTTTTAAATGATACAATTGGTATTTTAATGATTACATTAAACACAAAGTAGATTGGAAAAATATCACATATCCACATTCGCTCGTAAGTGATGACGACATATCTTTTTCAAGACTCTCAAAATTAAATTTTTCTTACCTTCTCAAGGATGGACAAAGACAGAATGCAACTCACCAGATATGTTGCATGTTTCTTTTCAGACATAACTGACAAAAATCCAGAAATAGCAAACTGTTCAAAAGGGAGGAGGAAAAAAAAAAGCGCAGTGGGTCTCTGTTCTTCTCTGTGTCCCTTTCACCCCCATCCTCCAAATAGAAGGTAAAGTTGTGGGTATTCTATAAAGCTCTCCTTTACTTTTTATTTATTTTTATTTTTAAATTTTATTATTTTATTTTTTTTATTTCCTATAGAGAGCTTCTCAAAATTAAATGTACATATGAATTATATGAGAGTCTTGTTAAAATGCAAATTCTGGGGCTTCCCTGGTGGCGCAGTGGTTGGGAGTCCGCCTGCCGGTGCAGGGGACACGGGTTCGGGCCCTGGTCTGGGAGGATCCCGCATGCCGCGGAGCAACTGGGCCCGTGGGCCACAACGGCTGAGCCTGCGCGTCTGGAGCCTGTACTCCGCAAAGAGAGAGGCCGCGACAGTGAGAGGCCCGCGCACCGCGATGAAGGGTGGCCCCCGCTCGCCGCAACTGGAGAGAGCCCTCGCACAGAAACGAAGACCCAACACAGCCATAAATAAATAAATAAATAAACCCAAAAGTTAAAAAAAACAAAAACAAAATTCCAAAGATTCAGATTGTATGATGAGTTGAGAGACATCTAATAAGCTGTTTGAAATGAAAAGGCAGTAAGGAAGTTTCAAATAAAATATGGCAAAGGTTCAAGGAGAGTCTTGAACGAGTGACCAGAGACCTAAGTATTTAGCAGAGTGCCAAGCCAATGTGATCAGGGTTAAAATAATATATCCTTGTGAATGAAGTGTTGATACAAAAAACAGCATGGATTAATTGAAAATAATTATGCAAGTGCAAGAAGCCAGACAGTAGACAGAACATGGTGTATAATTCCATTTATATAAAACTCTAGGAAATGCAAACTAATCTATAGTGACAGAAAACAAGTGATTGCTTGAGGATGGGAAGACAGGGGTTGAGGAAGGGAAGGGTTACCAAGGGAAACAAGGAAACTTTTGGCAGTGATGAGTATATTCATTCTATTGATGCGGTAAGGTTTTCACGTGGGTATACATGTGTCAAAATTTATCAAACTGTACACCTTAAAATGTGCCATTTATGGTATGTCAGTTATACTTCAATAAAGCTATATATCTTTGTGAGCTCATTCAGCCATCTAGTTTCTAAATAGTACAATGACTAAAAAAGATACAATGAGAAAGCACCTAAAAGAGTTCCTAGGGCACAGTAGAAGTTCCTCAAATGTCAGTCTTGTTCTCCCCACCTCAGCAATCTCTTCCCCCTCCCTTCACTAAGATAACTTTATTGATGGATAGTGTTAGGGAAATTTTTCTGAAATTGATTTCTGAAAGTTTAGTTTCAATTTTTATTAGCTAAATGCCTCTTGGGTAATATGTTTAACTTTTATTAATCCCAGGTTTCTCATCTGATAAACGTGTGTTCGCATATTCAACCCAAAGTGCTTCGTAAACTGCAAATATGTATGTATATTTACATATCTCCATCTACATATTAGAATATATTCATATATTCTAAATACTAGAATAAACAATTGGTCGGATCTGATCTGAATAAAAGAAAAGCCATGTACAGTGTTATTTCAGAGACAATTGTAGACATATACTCACAAATACTGCTCCCCAGAATGGGTAGCCTGCTTTAAATGATGAAAAATAGTCTCCTTTAAATTCTGAATTATTGAACACGGAGCAGACGATTATTCCAAAATAAAGGCATATCAAACTAATCAGAATTTGTGTTACCTGTAGAAAAATGCATAAGTTTTGTGAAATAAGACGTTTTCCTAAGAATACATCAATTGCCTTATAATCAAGGCGAAATGTAAGAAATTGCTTTGGTGTCTTAGGCAGTCCTGAGAAAGTATCCAAATGCAATATTTTCCACTATCATCTGGCCACTCTAAGAATTTATGTAGGCACAACTGAATGCAGGAGTAGCCAGTACATTTCTCCTGTGTCTTTATTTACATTCTCATGGTGGACATCAATAATGGCTCTTTCCATCTAAGAGAAGATAAAGGTTACAAATCCTTCACAGGATGATATTAATCAACTGGCAACTGACCAGAGCTGACAGATCCTATTTGCTATTCTTATCCTAGTCTTCATGAGGAAATGCTTCTTTTTACCCAACAGGGTGCAGTAAGTGTCAAGTTTTCGTCTACACCAGGTATTTCACTCCTCATGAGTCTGAGTGGGGAAACTATGTGGGTGCCAACAAATACACTTTCTTAGAGCCAGTCTTTACTCTAGTTGAGATTAGAGGAGGCTCACTCACCCCCAGGAATTCCAGCTCCTTCTTCAAAAAAGTCAGCCACGTTTGGCGTGGTGGGGATGGGGCAGCTTTCTCCAGTAAGTCGTTATCATGGAGAGATACTGTTGAAAGTTCAATTTCAGGCGCACTATGAAGTTTAAACAGAAATACAGCCATGAGAAAATTCTCTAACTCCCTGTGCAAAGCTCTCAACTGACAGGGGAACTGTGCTTGTTTATGTTTCAAAACAATCCTGCAATGAAAATCTTCACTGTAAAGTACAAGAAACTCTGAGGCTCAGAGGGTCCAAGTTAGTGGCCAAGATTACTGTCTCATCAATGATTAGATGGAACAAAAGGGAAAAAACAAAAACAAAAAAAAACCCAGGCCAAGTCTTATTCTTAATCTAGAATTATTACCAGGTTCTTTCTCCTTAATCTGTATTGATGCATACAACTAAAAACAATCCAACAGACATGTTTACCTATGCATCTCTCAGTCTTTTTAACATAGAAATGTATCTGAAAATATTTTGTCAATGACACACTCAATTTCATGTGCATAAAGGAATGGTTTTGAAGGATTTGTCGATCTCTCTTCCTATTTTCATCCTCAGAGGAGGCTAACTGGAAATACTGTGTCTTCTACTCAATATTTTGCCATGATATTCAATCCAATATTGATTCCCAAAACTCTGTCTTTAGTTTCTCCTAAAACCTTTAAGGAGAAAGTCTTAACGTGTTAATTTTTGGTATTCGCAGGAAAACTAGACAATGCACATCTCCACCAGATTTCACTCCGGGAACATTTCCCCTCTAAACAGTGAGGCAGGATCCCACAGCTTGAGATTCACAAAGACTAACCAGAAAGAAGCCCAAGGTCATTTTCAAAAGCTTCTGTCCCTTAACACACATCAGACACATAGGCAAGAGATCTCTACTGATAGTATGGGTTGGCCAAAAAGTTCATTCGTTTTTGTCTGTAACATCGTACAGAAAATTGGCCAAACCAACACAAACTCCCCTACCCCATACCCAGAATACGAACCTCTTTTGTTAGAAAACTTAAGTTGTTCCCAATTTAAAAGCTAAGTAAAAACCTTCTTCCCCATCAACCAGAGAGAACTAGTGAAAAAGTATAGCAAATAACTTCTTTATACTCTGTATTTTAGTTAAACCTGATGGGTCCATGCCTATGTTCATGATTTGGCATCTCCCCAGCACTGTGGCTGTCTCTGGTTCACTAAGTGACTGGAAATTGAAAAAAAGAATAACCTGTACCTACCTGGTGGGCACTTGTGGGTTTGGGAGGGCAAGATTTGTTCTGCTCCCAATTTCTGTGTCCATATTTTCATTAAGTGAGCTATATGGTGGTGAAGAACAGTGTGACGATGAGCCTTGGTGGGGTCCCTCTCACAGAGTCTCCGGATGGTCAGTTAAGATGGGTTGACTCATGACACTGATAACTATCTTCATGCTTAAGACATTGGTCAGAAAGATAATTTTCCTGGCTAAGATCAATAGGGCTTTTCTTGTTATAAGGAAGAGCAAAATTGAGTGGGCTACTGAATAGGGATGAGAGTGAAATGGGGAAATTTGAGACTCCTGGAAGATAATTCTGCCTGAAACCAGCAGGATTTACAGAACCTAAAAATGAGTCGGTTTAGTGGGGACTGAGAAGGTGAGAGAGAACCGCAGGACATAAAGAGATTGGCTTCTCTCCTGGTGCTTTCTCTGCTTGTGACCTGGTTCAGCCATTCCTATGCCAGAAGTTCTCCAATTGTCCTTGGAAAACTTGGCTTCACACGTAATCTAAGGCTGAAGCACAGTTTGCAAGTATGAGTGTGTCTTAGTCTCTGAATCTCTGGATTTGTTCTTGACTTCAATATTTATTGTCTTTCTCTTTCTTCCTGTCTTTTGGGCAGTGTTTATATGGCTGTTTGTAGCAGATGGTCTCAGAAACTGGACAGGCAGAGTTCTAACGCCTGGGAACCATTCCTGATAGTGTGAAAGCTAAGAAGTTTTCACACTGAAGACTCCGTTGTCTACTAAAAGGTTAGGTTGACTCCCTACTGCCTTGACTTTTGTGATGGCAAGGATGGGACTATGGAAACACTGAGGGGCATGAACTTCATAACAAATTCTATGAGTAGATCTAAGCAGCCTTGGCCTGAGCAGTATGCCTAAATTAGGGTCGGAGCTAAACTGACGTGCTTATTTTAATAGCATATCTAGCTAGACCATAGCAAAATGAATATACAGGTGAGATTCACAGATTTGGGACTCTTTTATTTCAGTTTGATTATAGACATAATCTTGAATGGCTCTTTATTAAACTATAAAGATACTACAAATTTTACCTCTGTGCATCTGTATTGTCTCTCTGGTTTGTGATAAAAATTTCTTCTCTTTCTCTAAGAAACTTAAGATGTTTGTGTGAACAGGGGACACTAAAAGATATATTAGCACACCTTTCATAACAAAAATGTATTAACCCATGTGCCATCCTCCCACTGTGTCTTCCAGAATTGGTGGACCTGACCAGTATGTTGTTGGAATTAATGAAACTCATTCACTTACACATTCCTCCAAAAGGGACTTAATGCTCCATGTCAGGCACTGCTCTTGTCACTGAGCATGCAGAGATGAACCCCATGGTCTGCACCTTTGTCTGGCTCACTATCTGGCAGAGTAGAACAGAGATAAGTAATATATTACCAACATGTCAGAGGCTGCTGGAACACACAGGAGGATGTAACAGTTCTACCTCTTAGAGGGTATGTAGAAGTCAAGTAAGAGATTCCCAGAGAAAGTTCACATTTGAGCCAAGACTTCAAATGGTAACCTCAGGAGTTTTCATTCATTTGCCTCTCCCTCAGTGGAATTAACACCACATCTGCTAAAACAGGGCCTGAAAAAATGCCTGTTTATGGTGTTCTCTGGGAGTAGTCTATAATAGTTCATTATGTTTGCAGAGAATAACTAGAAATTAAACTTGAGTTTTAGACAGGAAACATTGAGGATGGTCTTTGGTGTTTGGACACAATGCTATTTTGTGAGAATTTTCAACAGAAACTTGCAGCATGCATATCAGTAACTGAGATGTATCTCGTGATCTTCAACTTGTTTCATATCTCAGTTTTCACCAGCATCTTCTTCTTACCCGCTGCTGAGATGCTTATCATCTCTGTGCCCTCACTTTTGGTCCTTATAGACATACTCTTTCATCTTTCACAATAGTAAACATTGAAACCTATGACAAAATGTCTTTTTTTTTTTTTTTTGGTGGGGGCAATATTATCAAGATGAGTTTCAACCACGCCTCTGACTGAAAGGAAGAGATAATAGCACCAACACTTCCCTCCCACTGCATATATTTCCTCTTGTTGGCAGCACATCTGTCCATGCTTTTCACCCAGTCACCATCTGGCTTCCTCTTTGATAAGCAAAGTTTCTTCTCTCAGATATACACTGGGTTTACTTCCCCAAACTCAAAAGAAATTTGCTTTGAGATCCCATCTGAACAACTGTTTTCTCAAACTGAATGCTCAATTCGCTTAAACATGCACGAATTTACATGTTGCAGATTGAAAGTTGCTATGTCTTCGAGGTATTTTCTGATACTCCCAAAGGAATTCCAGTCTCTCTCTCTCTCTCTCTCTCTCTCTCTCTCTCTCATTTCTACATCCCAGAGCCAAGTATGGCTTCAATAAATATGGTTCACAGGTGAGAGGGGCTGAGACTGATACAAGCTCCCAATGTTCCATGGGAAACTTGGTTATTAAAATGAAGGAAATGAGAAAATATTGTTTATGAAACAAGATGAGTGTTTCTAAAAGGTCTAGAGCTGAGTTCAAACTTGAAGAGAAAACCTCTGTCTCTTCATTTACATGACTTTGGAAATAGAGAAATATTTATGTAGACTATCCAAGGGCTTAAAATCTTTTTGATCTGTTTCTAAAATTGGAGTTTAACTGCTGTCTCAGCCTCTAGGCCACTTAACTGCCAAGGTCCAGCACATGTTAATTCTTTATTTGCTCACACTCCTTCTATTCTCCAAAATGACACTTTTCAACAAGGAGAATTATAGGTGTGAACTGTGTTTGTCCACTTGTGATGAAGAACGTCTGCTCAGAGAGGAAAGTTAGGAGACCTCTAGAATCATAGACAAGGTGTGGACGTTAACCGTTCTATTCTTTATTATGGGCCATTAGCATGTTAGCTTTCTTAAACCCATTCTTCCTTTCTACCTATCCTTCTAATATAATTATATCTGAATGTTCAAATTCATTTTTACTATTTTCAGTATTATTTCACAACTTTTAGTGACTTCCTATTCTTTATTGGCTTATTTTTTAAACATAATTTCATCTTCTAATACCTTACACATGTTGCATAAATTGCCTATCAATCCTCATTTTGCTAACCCTGGAGAGTGATGTATCACATCTTTCTTTTCCTGGAGTCCCCTGTGTCACCTCATGCTTCAATCTGGACTGGTTGCCAGTAAACATGCCACTCAGGAATGATCCTAGGACTTCCCATTGCCCTGCTTTATACTGGATTTCCTATTTCCTGACCCCACCTTTGAAGCCAAATCCAGCCTCTGTACCCCGACACGGAATTAAATCTCGGAGACAGAGTTTTGGGTGAAGTAGCAAAGAACAGCTTTATTGCTGTGCTAGGCAAAGGAGGCAACAGCAGGCTAATACTCTCAAAACTGTGTGTTCCAACCTGGAGGGGGGTAGTGAGGAGTTTTATCGTAATGGTTCAAAGAGGGTGTGATCAGCCTGTGGACATTCTTCTGATTGGTTGGTGGGGAGGTAAGTGGGAGTCAACATCATCAACCTTCTGGTTCCAACCCATCTGGGGTCTCCGAGCTAGTGGGCAGCACACTGTTAACTTCTACCACTAGTGGGGGTTTCAGTGTCTGCAAAACAGCTCAAAGATATTGTTGTGTGTATCCCTTGAGGGGAACCAGGAGCCTGCCCCAAGGCTGCACTATTGTTTCTCTTGACTGCTCCTCCCTTGTCCTGCATCCCCTCCCTTCTAATTAACAACTGTTTGAACCTGCCCAGCTGGAACTCTGGGAAATTCTTGGAGGCTGAATGAAGTCTATTTCCTAATCAAAGAAATGGGGGACACAGAAAGGCTTTTGTGCTCAGAAGCCGCACAGGGTCCTGTTCCATATCACCTTTTACTCTTTCTTAGTATGCTACTGCATGTTGATAGAATATATTCCCTGGTCACATGCTGAGAAACGGTATCTGGGTGGTATTTTTGAGTCTTTGTTGGCCTGAGCATTTCCTTTCTTTAATACCCTTAGACTTAATTGAATTCTAAAGAGAGATAGAGTTTGAACCAGAAAATATTTTTTACCCAGAATCATTCACTCCATTTTCTTCCAGCATCTAGATTTCATTTTGAGAATTTCAACATAATTTTTAATTCCAGATATTTGTATGTGCCATGTATTTTCTCTCTGAAAACGTTTATAATGCCTTTTAATCCATAGAGGTAAGACATACCTAATGTTAAGATTTAGTGTAAATCTTATGCATTAATTTTACTGGATAGCCAGTAACCATTTTCAAACTAGAGAGCCATGTGCTTTGTTTTAAAAAATGTTCCCATGGCAGTGAAATAGGTCAGACAAAGACAAATACTGTATGATACCACTTATATGTGGAATCTAAAAAATACAACAAATTAGTGAATAAAACAGAAAAGAAGCAGACACAGATATAGGCAACAAACTAATGGTTACCAGTATGGGGAGGGGGGCAATGCAGTGGGGGGAGAGTGGAAGGTACAAACTATTGGGTGTAAGACAGGCTCAAGAATGTATTGTACATCATGGGAAATATAGCCAATATTTTGTAATAACTGTAAGTGGAAAGTAACCTTTAAAAATTTTATAAAATATTTTAAACTTTTAAAAAATAAATTTATTAATTTAATTTTAAAAAGAAACAATTGGAAAAAAATTCACATGTATTCTTTTTGGATAAGTTCCTCATAAACTTTTGTTTAATTTTTGTGAACATCTTATTAGGGAGATGGCAGGCATCCAGAATTTGCCTCTTCCATGTTCTTCTTGCATACAGAATATACCCATCCATCCCAATAGCCTTAATCTGTTCAAGCACTAAGTCCAAAGTCTCATTTAAATATCTTCTAAATCAGATATGGTTGAGACAGTTCATTCTGAGGCAAATGCCTAAATCAATGACTCAAATTCTACTTTAATCAGTATCAAATTGTTGCCATTTACATAACCCTTTATTAGGTTGGGGTTTTATTGTAAACACTTGACTAAATGCATTATCGTTCAATGAAAATAGGAACAAAATAATTCTACAACTTATAATTTTATTTCTGAATTTTTAGCACAATGACAAAGCACATGGTAGGAACACAATACTTATTGAATGAGTTAATGAATGAGTGATAACCAAACATGGATCAATCAATCACTTCTCCCGTGTCCCCAGCTTGCTGGTAAACTTGGAGGAAAATGCCTGAACTCAGTACACAAATTACAGATTGTAAACTCCAAGGTCTTCTCAAATTGCTAATTCATCAGAGACAATAGGTCTTCCTAGAGATTTTTCAGAGGAGTCTCTTTGGAGAAAGGTTCACCAGGAACATTCAAAGAGCAATAAAAAATGTTATATTTTTTAAATATCAAGGCATCATTCTCTGTCTCTCTCACTGACCCTTAAGTGTTCCAATTGCTCCCTTTAGCATTCTCTGATTTTATTTTTTCCTCTATTGTTTTTTAGCTCTTACATTTTTGTCACAATCAGATTATGAGTAATGTATTTTTTTTTCTTTCTGAGATATTTCTAAAATATCCCCTCCCTAAGAAATGTCAAAATATTGATCTTAGGATTCCAACTATTCTAAACCACACTATACTGCTGCCCTGGCCCCAGCCTACCCAAGATAAAACCTGGGCTTGACAGAAGGACTTTGGTAAGACTCAATGAAGAAAAGATAAGTAGAAGCACATTGCAACCTATAAAATAATCATTTTAAAAATTGGAGTTTTATTCTATTCAGACTCAAATTGAATATGAGCCTGTATATTACTAGCTTTGTGATTATGGGTGAATTTCTTTCTGATTTTCACTTCAAATGGGAATAATAATACCCACTTGTAAGGGTTGTTATGATTAAATGAGATAATAAATGTAAAGTAGCAAGGAGTAAAACCTAACAGTTTCATAGTCAATGTTAATTTCTCCTTCCAACCTCTCCCATTTTTTATTCAATCATAACTGTGTTCTGAGAGCCAAATTAAACTCGATAATAAATGTACCTAACAAGGAGCCTGAGACATAGTACATATTCAATAAATGTTAATACCCTTCCCTTGTGAGCTTAGGTTTTATTACTATTGAGCTGTGCTACTTCTACACTGCTTCTACAAAGAGGGATAGAAAGGAATGCGGTGTAGAGAAATTCCAAACAAAGGATCATGTAATTTATTGTCGTCAAGGAGAGAATGTGGTTTACTGTAAGAAAACAATTCCCCTGTATTTCCCCCCCAAAAAAAAGAAAGAAAGAAAGAGAAAAATCAACCAGTATATCTGAGGAGACCAGGATGAAATGCAGACTATGAAAAATGAATTAAACCATATTATAAATGCAGGAAAAGCTCACTGAAAGAGATAGGAGTTGAAAGGAGCTGACCTAAGTAACTGGAAAACCACTGCTTTGACTGCATACCTTAAGGCTAAAGAAGAAAAGAGGGGGGAGGGGCAATATAGGGGTGGGGGTTACTCTTTTGTGTAAGTTACAAACTATATTGTACAACACAGGGAATATAGCCAATATTTTATAACAACTATAAATGGAGTATAACCCTTAAAAATTGTGAATCACTATATTGTACACCTGCAACTTACATAATATTGTACATAAATTATACTTCAATGAAAATTTTTTAAAATAAAAGAACTGTACAGCAATGCTGTACTTTAGTAGGTAAATTTATTTCTTATAAGAATACTAGTCAGCAATGCTGGAACAACTTTACATGGACACTTCAAAGAATTAATAAACAGAAACCCCAATTAAATAGAGTTGGGAGGCCAGAAGGAGGAACTTTCAAGCTCTGAGATGGTAGCAGAGTCCTACAGGAAGAAGAAACTGTCCTCTCCTTTCCTGGCAAGAATTCAGCCAGTGAAAAGCTATGGACCCTTTGTTTACTATGTAGCCCTCCCAACTCCCTCTTCTCCTCTATAAAAGTGTTCCTCCCTTGCTGTGTGGGGACTTGCACATCGCTTGCCATGATTGCAGACCCTGAATTGTGATTCTCTGCTGATCCCAGATAATTCAGCTGCAATTCTCAGCAGATCTCCATCTTTGCTGGAGAAACATCTGGCAGTCTATTTATTTCAGATCAATAATACTAAAGTTAAATAAACAAGTAAATAAATTTTGGATAATTGTTGCCAGATTTCTTACACTTAGGAAACAGGTTATAAATAAGCAAGGTGGTGGGTTTGCTAGAATGAACTCTGTGGGGTTTATAAAATATAGTTCTCCAAAAAAAAAAAGGAACCAGGGCACCCTGTAGAAATGAAAATTCTAGGTCTGCAACAGGGAAGTGAGCCTGAAGTATCTTGTAATTCTAGAAAATAGGAAAGTGCTGAAAAGGGAAAGAAGGGTAAGGGGCATGTTAAAACCACACAGGAGCCAACTCAGCTCCCAATGGCCAAAGCTGGAATAATTTAAGCAACAAAATAAATATTGGCCATAACCCAAAGAGTAATGTAAACATCCATGAGTCCATACTGATATAAATGATTTAATAAATAAATGAGAGAGAAGGGACAAATCTTCACAGAAGAATTCAAGTAATAAATGAAGAAATGAGGGAAATAGAAAATTACTTTTTGAACATCACAGTAATAGTTGCCCCAGGCAAAATCTACATGTGAACGCTAAAATTAGTGGGTGAAACTCTAAGGAGAAATATGATATTTGCATAGCCTCAAAATATTCTCTGTAAAATATTTATTACGGTTGTGGTGTCAACATTTGTCTTGATATTCTTTTCTCCAGGAGGTAGAGCTCATTTCTCCTCCCCTTGAGTATGGACTGGACATATTAACTCACTTCTAATGAATAGAAGATGAAAAAGAAATAATAGTGACTTTACAGTGGAGACACCTGGCAGACCCCACCTTAATCAAGTAATGATGGTTAATTTCACCAATGATGTCATGTTGGTATCATGAATGTACTGGATGTCCTGATAAGGTGTGATGAGAAGAGCTCTCACCTATGTGGAATTCTTCCCCACCAAAAACATAAATCTATTCTAATCATGGGATAGTATCAGACAGATCCAAACTGAAGAGACATTCTACAAAACATCTAGAGAATGTTTTTCAAAAATGACAAAGTCATGGAAAGCAAGAATAGTCTTAGAAACTGTTGCAGAGGAGAAGAGACTAAGGAAACAGGACGACTACCTCCAATGTGGTACCCAGGATTGAATCCTGGGACAGGAAGGGGGCATTACTGGAAAATTTGGTGAGGCCCTAATAAAGTCTATGGCTTAGTTAACAGTGTTGTACAAGTGATAATCCCATAGTTTTGATAAATGTACCATGTTTATGTAAGATGCTAGTATTAGAGGAGGCTGGATAAAGAGTATATGGGAATGTTGTGCTGGCTTTACAACTCTTATGTAAACCTCAAACCATTACAAAGTAAATAGTTAAAGCTAATCAGCAATAGAAAATATGTTCAAAGGTGGCCTGTACTTCCTTAACTCTTTTGCATTAAATATCTACAATAATAACTCCTCTCTCTCTCTCTTTCTCCCTCTCTCTCTCTCTCTCTCTCACGCACATATGCTCAAGAGCAAACAACATATAGAGGTGAAACAGCAAATATTCTTCCTCTTTTCAATGTTGTAGAAGTTATCCCTGTCAATTCAATGAGAGAAAAAAAATGTAAGGACATATACTGATCTTTAAAAAAGAAGTGAAATTGCCTTCATTTGCAGATGTAAATATAACCAAAGATGAGCAAGCTCTTAAAAGAAAAAAATTATATAATTAAAAAGAATAAAATAAGACCTGAAGGAGAAAATATAAATGATACCATTTAATATTATAAATTACAAATATATTTCAATTCCCACCAAATTGGTCTATGATTTTAAATCAAAATTGCAAAATAGGGCTTCCCTGGTGGTGCAGTCGTTGAGAATCTGCCTGTCAATGCAGGGGACACGGGTTCGAGCCCTGGTCTGGGAAGGTTCCACATGCCGCGGAGCAACTAGACCCGTGAGCCACAACTACTGAGCCTGCGCATCTGGAGCCTGTGCTCCGCAACAAGAGAGGCCGCGATAGTGAGAGGCCCGCGCACCGCGATGAAGAGTGGCCCCCGTTCGCCGCAACTGGAGGAAGCCCTCGCACAGAAACGAAGACCCAACACACCCAAAAATAAATAAATAAATAAACTTAAAAAAAAATTGCAAAATATTTTAGAGCTTATAATAGGAAAAGTAAAATTAAATAATGAAGAATAATAATACAAATGTTACTATAAATACCTTTCCTTCTACTGAAGTGTATTCACCGATTGCTTCGTTTACTGTATCAGACTCCTAACCAACCTTCTTCTCTTCACTTACTCCTTCCAAAACACTCTACATTGCAAGTGCAATGATATTTCTAAATTCCAAGTAAGTACATGACCCATTCATACTTATCCAGTGGTGTGCTGGTAAATATTTAACAACTGGCTTTCCTGCGCTGGAGCGTGGAGCTGGGTAGAGGAACGTGATTTGTGGCCTTTGCCAATCTCTGTGGTGTAAACGCTTCCACCGTAGCCCACTTCAAGCTACCAAAATTATGTTGACTTGTTCTCACTGAAAATTAAATATCAGCACTCACAAGGCAATATAAGCCAGTTCAACACCACTGCATAAATTTCCAATTAGTTGTTAAGATTCACGGAGCTGCTCTGTCATATAATCTCTTGCGATGCATACACTTCTTCTCTCTCCAAATTGATGTCTTGCCATCTGCCCCTCACACATCAAAGTCAGACAGGCTAAAGTGTCTTGCTTGTTCCCTGAATCTCCCCAATTCTCTCTAGCTTAGAGGCTTTTGCATATATCCAGCTTCTTTCTTTTTCCCTTCATCATGCTAACTCCCAGTCATCTTTAAGATCTCACTTTGGGAGAAAACTCTTCTGAAAGATTGTCACTGACATCCCTTTTAACCTGGATTAGAAACTCTTCCTATGAGCTTCTCAAGATTCCTACACTCTTCCTATCATAGCCCTTATAGCTCCGTGTTATAATAAGTTTCTGTGGGTCTGTATCTCCCACAAAGAGCAACTGGAGTGGAGACTGTGCATCATTCTCTATTGTATGCAGAGTACATGGTACATAGTAGGCACTTTCTGAATGATTGTTGAGTGGATTGAAAAACAAATTATATGTAATGTATATGTATATATTTCTTCGTAAATTATATCTATTTTAGAAATATGTATGTATATTCTGAAGAAGAGAGGCAAAAATTAGTAGACTATGGAAAAATCTTTGCACATATGGTAAACAAGGAGCTGAGAGTAACTTGTAGGTGTGAATTTAGGGATGTTGTGGATGGCTCAGTTCCCTATCAGTAGAAGGAAATTAATTTATAAATCAGAAATAGAAGTCCTTCAGCAGTAGATATATAGATCGGGAGCCAGAGATATCAGAAAGAACATCAAATTGCTACCTGAAAAGTTAGTCACTGATGTCACTGGAGGGAATGGGAGGAGTCACAATGGAAGTGAGAGGGTTTCTGCCATCTTTTCTGCACATCTGACCACAATCCCACCTCAGCCTTAACAGCACAAAAAGACCACCAATAACAGCAACATCATTATCAAGTAGTTGTGGTGCTATTTCACATTTGCTTTATTTTTACTTAATCTTCATAACAACTGATAAGATAATTGGTACTGTAACACCTATTTTACAGATGAGGAAAAATATGTCAGAGAGGTTAAGTAACTTGCTCAAGTTCACACAGACCGCATGAGAATTTGCACCCAGATCTGTAAGATTCTAAAGCCTTTGTTCTTTACTTCTCTGTATTACAGATTCTCACTGTCCTTTAAAGAACAAATACTGATTTTGCTCTCAAAGACCCCCATCTAAGCCATCATCTTTGTATCTGGGCATGTGTGAATCTCAGCAGCTCACTGGAAAAAAATCTCCAAGACTTGACCCTCCTACTGCAAATATTAAAAATTTATCTTAATGTGATTATGGTGATTTTTTGACAGTTTTTTCAATGCTGATGTCAACTAAAGTTAAGAAGCATTTTTCTGTAATGGAAAAACATCTTACTCATTTTTCCTTCGCATTGGGTGGTTGGAAGTTGGATTTTAGAAAGAATACATGAAATGGGGATTATTCTCCCTGCCTTTTTTAAACCTTATAAGGCAATGAAGCAGGTGGGTAAGAAGAAAGAGAACTGAATTCTGGGAACAATTTTGGAGTGGTGATCATAGGAATTACAAAACAAAGAATGCCTAAAGAAGCATGTCTGTCCTTCCATACCCAGGACTTATCATGGAATTTATAGTTAGGACAGAAAGAATTGAGTCAAATGTCCAAGTTTCTCACAATGGGCACCGTGATAGTAGGGGTGTGGTTCAAAGGCTCATGTTCTATGGAGTTCTTGGATGGAGCATTGACTCATTAGAGATTTAAGATTGAATTTCCTTCCTCTCATGGACTTTCAATAGGAGGCATTCTTGATTCCATAGGATTGGGAGGTGAGGGAATTGCCTGGAAAATAAAACAACATCATTTTCCAAGAATAGGATCATCACCTCCCTCTCTTTCCAAACCTTCCTATTATCGTCATGATCAATGCCAATAATATTCATTCACTGATTATTACTGTGCTCAAGTATTATATACATAGTCCTTACAACAAACATCAGAAACGAATGAAAACATTTTCATTTTACAGTTAAGATACATAAAATCTAGAAAGAATTTATGATTTTTCCAGGGAATACAGCTAGAAAGTACAAGTTTAAAAATAATAACTTAATTCTATCCGTGTAAAACAATGTATGCTCCTATTTGCAAATAGTATGACTGATAAGGAATTAATATCCAGCATATATAAATAGCTCATACAACTCAGCATCAAAAAAACAAACCTGATTTAAAAATGGGCAGAAGAACTGAGTAGACATTTTTCCAAAGAGGAAATGCAAATGGCCAACAGACACATGAAGAAAAGCTCAACATCACTAATAATCAGGGAAATGCAAATCAAAACCACAATGAGATATCACCTCATGCCTGTCAGAATGGCCATGATCAAAAAGAACACAAATTA
This sequence comes from Balaenoptera acutorostrata, assembly GCF_949987535.1. Taxonomy (NCBI): domain Eukaryota; kingdom Metazoa; phylum Chordata; class Mammalia; order Artiodactyla; family Balaenopteridae; genus Balaenoptera; species Balaenoptera acutorostrata. The sequence goes on from NC_080072.1 coordinate 11,176,461, forward strand.
CAAATATTGGCGAGGATGTGGATAAAAGGGAACACTCATACACTGTTGGTGGGAATGTAAATTGGTGCAGCCACTGTGGAAAACAGTACGGAGGTTTCTCAAAAAACTAAAAATACAACTACCATATGACCCCGCAATTCTACTCCTGGGTATATATCCCCCCAAAAAAACAAAAAAACTAATTTGAAAAGATACGTGCACCTCAATGTTCATACCAGTGTTATTTACAATTACCAGGATATGGAAGCAACCTAAGTGTCCATCCATCAATAGATGAATGGATAAAGAAGATGTGGTATAGATATACTCAATACTACTCAGCCATAAAAAAGAACAAAATTTTGCCATTTGCAGCAACATGGATGGACTTGGAGGGCATTATGTTAAGTGAAATAAATCAGACAAAGAGAAATACTGTATGATATCATTTATATGTGGAATCTAAAACATACAACAAACTAGTGAATACAACAAAAAAGAAGCAGACTCACAGATATAAAGAACAAACTAGTGGTTACCAGTGGGGAGGGGAGAACAGATGATATAGAGGTGGAGAGTGGGAGGTACAAACTATTGGGTGTAAGATGGGCTCAAGGATGTATTGTACAACTCAGGGAATATAGCCAATATTTTGTAATAACTGTAAATGGAATGTAACCATTAAAAAATATATAAAAAATAAAAAATAAATTTAATTTTTAAAAAACGTATGCTCTTAAACATGAAATACAGTGTTTCCTCTTGTATTTTTACACCAGAATTCTTTTCCAGCCTTCATTCCAAGTCTAACACTTAGATCAGCTCTAACTCCAGGAACCCCACAAATCATCATTGCATAAAAGTTTCTCTCCAATCCCAAAAGTCAGTGACAACCTCAAACCCTAGGGGGAGGTTGCAGAGCATGCGAATTGTCAATCATTTAAACAAACCCACCTTTCTTGAACAACAGTAATTTGCTCTGAATCACAGGATTGAGATAGAGCTGGCTGTGCACAATTCCAGCAAAGTAAGGATCAGCATGAGAGAAACAAGACCCTAGGAGATATGATGCCTCCTATTAAACACAGTAGAAACATTCAGAGGAAAAAAAAAATGTCAGCAGGAAACCAAACTATAACAGCTCCCTCCCATAAAACAGCTCAAAGGGAATCACAAATTAGATTTAATACACAGCCACACACCAACACTCTATATGGGACACAATGTCCATCTAAAAGCATGGAAACATTTTTCCTGGAAAGAGAGACACATTGTATTTGTATATCAACCCATGTGAAGTAGCTGTAGAGAAAAAAAATGCTGACACTACCACTAACATCTACCAATTGGAACAGGAGTAAACTAAGGAGATGTGTAGGCAGTTTAGGAAATGGGACAAAAATGACCCCTCCATCATTTCATTAATAAGTACTTCCTGGAGGTTTAGGCATTTACACCATTCCTACAAACTAAAACACTAACCTGAAAAGTTAAACGGAAAATTATTGGACTAGTGATCGTTCTGTTGTCACTGAGGCGCCTAGAAGAAGGAAATACAAAATTGCTCTGGAGGGAAAATACCCCAAAATCCACAAAAAAATCAAACCGTATAAATACAAGCTTAGATTATTAAAAATATAATGAACAAAGTGAAGACGCAAACTTGCATGAGTAGTATCAGCAAACAGGAGGATTAGGAGTAAGTCAGTAAATAACAGTTCATAAGTCATCATGGGGAAAATGGACAAATTTGGAGGAAACTATTAATTTCTCAGTTGACCACAGAAGAGGGAGAACACCTAAACATGAACAAAAAATACTTTGAAAAGGTTATTAAAGAACTTCCCTTTTATTTTTTAATTTTTTTTAAACAAATTATTTGTACTGGTTCTTTTTGTTTGTTTTATTTATTTATTATTTATTTTTGGCTGTGTTGGGTCTTCGTTTCTGTGCGAGGGCTTTCTCTAGTTGCGGAGAGCGGGGGCCACTCTTCATCGCGATGCGCGGGCCTCTCACTATCGCGGCCTCTCTTGTTGCGGAGCACAGGCTCCAGACGCGCAGGCTCAGTAGTTGTGGCTCACGGGCCTAGTTGCTCCGCGGCATGTGGGATCTTCCCAGACCAGGGCTCGAACCCGTGTCTCCTGCATTGGCAGGCAGATTCTCAACCACTGCGCCACCAGGGAAGCCCAAGAACTTCCCTTTTAAAATACCATACTCAAATAAATTCAAAAGTGAAGCCGTTCAAAACTTCAATGAGTTGCTATTTGAAAATCCCAGACCACGCAGAAAATTGTAAATCTTTCGTTAGTTTCATTATGCAAGATGTGAATAAAATTTTTAAAAAATGTAATCTCTCTGGGGAATGTAACAGTAGTAGTACATAATAATAACATAATATGCAGTTTTAATTGCTTATCAAATATTAATTTATGTAATCCTTACACCAACCCTGTAAGACTAATGCTACCACTATCCTCATTTCAGTGATGAGAAAATTGAAACACAACGATGTTATCTAATTTGTCCCTTCATTACAGGGCTACTAAGTGGCAGAGCCAAGATTCAAGTCAAGGCAGCATGATACCTGATGCATATTTTCTTCACATTTTAGATTGTCAAAATATTTTATAATTACACATAATTTTTAAAAAATTTATTTTATTTATTTATTTTTGGCTGCATTGGGTCTTCGTTGCTGTGCGCGGGCTTTCTCTAAGTTTTAAAGGCATACACTTGAGGAGGTGTCTTTGTAAATGCACAAGTCCTGTGGCTGAGAAGACTGACAATCCTTGAGTAATGGGTCATTAGCGAATAAATTCATTTGGGAGAAAAACAAGCCCAACTAGTGCAATAGTAGCACTGGCAATGTTCATCCCAAAATTGCTTTCCATCTAAAAAAGAAACAGAAATTTCAATTAATATAGGCAGCACATACTTCATTCCTTTGGCTGCAGTCATTTAAATAAATAGCCACTGAAAGTGGTTTACACACCCAGCTATAACCTAGGTAGGTCCTGGAAAAACATCAGTAAACAAAGGTTCCCCACCCTCATGGAGCTGACATTCTAGTAGCAAAGACAAAGAAAACAATTATGCATACTAACAGATAAATTATATAGCATTTTTTAAAAGTGATTAAGTGCTATGGGATAATAGAGGGAAGTAAGGAGGACCTGGAAATCGAGAGAGAGGAGTGGAGTTTGTGATGTTAAATAGGAATGACCCCTGGGGAGAGGCGTTAACGAACTGAGGGAGTTAGTCCCCCAGGATATCTGGGGGGCATGTCCTTGCAGTCAGTTCAAAGGCCTGAGGCCAGAGTGTTCCAGGTATGGTCCAGGGAAGCAAGGGGGTAGGGTGTTGGAGGGGAGTGACCAAAGCAAACAACATTAGAAAATGAAGGTGGAAGGTGAACAGAGGGCCAGATCACATAAGGCCCACAGGTCACACAACAGACTTTTGTTCTTACGCCAAGGAAAAGATAGCGCCACTAGAGGATTTTGAGCAAAGTGGCAACACAATTTGATTTCTATTTTAAAGGGAACACTGATATCTCAAGCGAGTCTAGTTAGAGAGGGCCGAGGGTAGAAGCGAGGAGCCCAATTAAGAGAGATGGTGGAGATTAGATGAGGTGTTATCAGTAGAAAGATGAGAAAATGTCAAACTCAGATATACCTTGAACGTAGGGCCAACAGGATTGGCTGACAAACTGGATTCAAGATTGTCAAAGAAAGAAGAACCTAAGCCAATTCTAAGGTTTGAGACCTGGCAATGTGGAAGGATGGGGTTCCCATCAGCTGACATGAGGAGGACAGTGGATGGAGATGGTTTGAGGAGGAAGATTAGGGGTTGAGTTTTGAACTTTTTAGGACTCTAAGCAATTAGGTGTGCCAGTCTGATGTTCAGCAGAGTGATGTAGGCTGGAAGTGTTTACTTCAGGGTTGTGGGCATATAGATGCCAATCACAGCCATGAGAATGGATGACATCACCAGAGGAGTGAAGAGAGTAGGTGACAAAGAACGGAGCTCTGGGGTGCCCCAACATTAAAGTGTTGGAGAGAAGAAAAGGATCTAGGAAAGGAGATTGAGAAGGAGGAAAGAAGAAGACAGGAGGAAAAGCGGCCAATCAAGTTGTCCTGGAATCCAAGTGAAGAAATTATTGGAAGGAGGAGCTAGAGACCAGTGCTGCTAATGGGTCAATTAGATGAAGTCTGAGACTTGAGCTCTGTTACCAACGTGGAAGTGTTCAGTGATCTTAAAGGGAGCAGTTACAGAAGTGTGATGGGGAAGAAAATGAAGCCTTATTGCAGTGGGTTTAGTTGAAACTGGGTAGATAGGAATTGGAGACAGAGTGTAGAGCATTCCTTTAAGGAGTTTAGTTAGCTACAGGAGGGAAAATGAGTTGTGACTGTAGCTTGCAGCAGAAAATAAGGTCAAGATTTTTTTTTTCTTAGCAGTTATTGGATGCTTATGGGCTGATTAAAAAGATCTAGTAGGAAGAGAATTGGAGTGATGCACTTACATGGAGAAAAAGAAACAGAATCTAGTATTCCAGAATGGGTGCTGGTTTGAAGAAAATCATAGAGGAATCACCTACGGTAAGAGGTTAGAATGAAAAAAATATATCAGTACAGATCTGGCCCATGAAGTAGTTATAGTGGGGGTCTGAAATATCTCTTCCAATGGCTTGAGTTTCTCAGAATAGGAAGCAAGGGAATCAACAGAGACTAGAGATGAGAAAAAGGCATTGGCATTTGAGGATATAGTATAAATGTGAATGGGCTAGAAAAGTAGTATAAATGGGCAGGTGGTTGAGTGGGAACACATAATAGAGACTTACTAAGTGTTTAATGAGCACTAAAAATATAGACTATTTAGCTTTCAGCTGTGAAACTAATGGCGGGAGAGTGTCCCCTCAAAATAATTAGAATTAGTTAAATTTAAGAACACACAAATATCAAAAAGCCTTTTTCTAAGCTTCAGATTCATCAAATAGTCGTAGTAATCATCCCAGTAATCATATTCACAATCTATATGATTTTCTGACGATCTACCACCTGAATGCCTTAAGAAAAGAAAATTAATTTTCTTTTCACCAACCTCAACTCTCTTACTGTTAATGGATGATTTATTTCTACTCCTATGACCATGAAAAAAGAAGAAGAACTTCCACTTACCAGTGTTTTTATGGGTTTTTTTCCCAACTACGACAGATAAGATTCCTGAAACAATAAACTGCTTGAAAATAGGAAGTGAAGCAGATAAAGGAATATTAAGTCTCAACCATCTTTTCTTGATCTTTCCTTGGTTAGCAGATATCTAGTGGTACTTGTACAAAACTTCCTTTTCAAATTCACATTCTAGAACACAAAATTATACTTGATTTTGCTCATCATTTTGTACAAATAAAATTTTAAATGAGTTTAAGTTTTGAATAAATGTATAAGATTTTCATTTTGTTTTCTTCCTGGCCTTTTACAGGTTTATATGGGTGTGCATACTTTATCATATAATAAATACACATATTCAATGTAATATAATTATCTTTATGCTTATGTTTATATTAAATGTAAATAATATTTATTTACATACATATGCATATTTAATATCATTCTCATATTCTCACCCAAGCTCCAGATATGGGTTTGATTTATTGGACTAGGTGTTCTAAAAGACATTTTATACATCTAAGTATCTCTAGGGTAAAACTGCTTTTTTTTTAATTTTTTAATTTAATTTTATTTATTTTTTTAAACAGCAGGTTCTTATTAGTCATCAATTTTATACACATCAGTGTATACATGTCAATCCCAATCACCCAATTCATCACACCACCCCCCCACCCCGCCACTTTTCCCCCTTGGTGTCCATACATTAGTTCTCTACATCTGTGTCTCACTTTCTGCCCTGCAAACCGGTTCATCTGTACCATTTTTCTAGGTTCCACATATATGCGTTAATATACAATATTTGTTTTTCTCTTTCTGACTTACTTCACTCTGTATGACAGTCTCTAGATCCATCCACATCTAACAAATGACCCAATTTCGTTCCTTTTTATGGCTGAGTAATATTCCATTGTATATATGTACCACAACTTCTTTATCCATTCATCTGTCGATGGGCATGTAGGGTGCTTCCATGACCTGGCTTGTAAATAGTGCTGCAATGGACATTGGGGTGCATGTGTCTTTTTGAATTATGGTTTTCTCTGGGTATATGCCCAGTAGTGGGATTGCTGGATCAGATGGTAACTTTATTTTCAGTTTTTTAAGGAACCTCCATACTGTTCTGCATAGTGGCTGTATCAATTGACATTCCCACCAACAGTGCAAGAGGGTTCCCTTTTCTCCACACCCTCTCCAGCATTTGTTGTTTGTAGATTTTCTGATGACACCCATTCTAACTGCTGTAAGGTGGTACCTCATTGTAGTTTTGATTTGTATTTCTCTAATAATTAGTGATGTTGAGCAGATTTTCATGTGCTTCTTGGCCATCTGTATGTCTTCTTTGGAGAAATGTCTATTTAGGTCTTCTGCCCATTTTTGGATTGGGGTGTTTGTTTCTTTAATATTGAGCTGAATGAGCTGTTTATATATTTTCAGATTAATCCTTTGTCCGTTGATTCATTTGCAAATATTTTCTCCCATTCTGAGGGCTGTCTTTTCGTCTTGTTTATGGTTTCCTTTGCTGTGCAAAAGCTTTGAAGTTTCATTAGGTCCCATTTGTTTATTTTTGTTTTTATTTCCATTACTCTAGGAGGTGGATCAAAAAAGATCTTGCTGTGATTTATGTCAAAGAGTGTTCTTCCTATGTTTTCCTCTAAGAGTTTTATAGTGTCCAGTCTTACGTTTAGGTCTCTAATGCATTTTGAGTTTATTTTTGTGTATGGTGTTAGGGAGTGTTCTAATTTCATTCTTTTACATGTAGCTGTCCAGTTTTCCCAGCACCACTTGCTGAAGAGACAGTCTTTTCTCCATTGTATATCCTGGCCTCCTTTGTCATAGATTAGTTGACCATATGTGCGTGGGTTTATCTCTGGGCTTTCTATCTTGTTCAATTGATCTATGCTTCTGTTTTGGTGCCAGTACCATATTGTCTTGATTACTGTAGCTTTGTAGTATAGTCTGAAGTCAGGGAGTCTGATTCCTCCAACTCCGTTTTTTTCCCTCAAGACTGCTTTGGCTATTCAGGGTTTTTTGTGTCTCCATACAAATTTTAAGATTTTTTGTTCTAGTTCCATAAAAAATGCTATTGGTAATTTGATAGGGATTGCATTGAATCTGTAGATTGCTTTAGGTAGTATAGTCATGTTCACAATATTGATTCTTCCAATCCAAGAACATGGTATATCTCTCCATCTGTTGGCATCATCTTTAATTTCTTTCAGCAGTGTCTTACAGTTTTCTGCATACAGGTCTTTTGTCTCCCTAGGTAGGTTTATTCCTAGGTATTTTATTCTTTTTGTTGCAATGGTAAATGGGAGTGTTTCCTTAATTTCTCTTTCAGATTTTTCATCATTAGTGTATAGGAATGCAAGAGATTTCTGTGCATTAATTTTGTATCCTACAACTTGACCAAATTCATTGATTAGCTCTACTAGTTTTCTGGTGACATCTTTAGGATTCTCTATGTATAGTATCATGTCATCTGCAAACAGTGACAGTTTTACTTCTTCTTTTCTGATTTGGATTCCTTTTATTTCTTTTTCTTCTCTGATTGCCGTGGCTAGGACTTCCAAAACTATGTTGAATAATAGTGGTGAGAGTGGACATCCTTGTCTTGTTCCTGATCTTAGAGGAAATGCTTTCAGTTTTTCACCATTGAGAATGACGTTTGCTGTGGGTTTGTCGTATATGGCCTTTATTATGTTGAGGTAGGTTCCCTCTATGCCCACTTTCTGGAGAGTTTTGATCATAAATGGGTGTTGAATTTTGTCAATAGCTTTTTCTGCATCTATTGAGATGATCATATGGTTTTTCTTCTTCAATTTCTTAATATGGTGTATCACATTGATTGATTTGCATATATTGAAGAATCCTTGCATCCCCGGGATAAATCCCACTTGATCATAGTGTATGATCCTTTTAATGTGTTGTTGGATTCTGCTTGCTAGTATTTTGTTGAGGATTTTTGCATCTATATTCATCAGTGATATTGGTCTGTAATTTTCTTTTTTTGTAGTATCTTTGTCTTGTTTTGGTATCAGGGTGATGGTGGCCTCATAGAATGAGTTTGGGAGTGTTCCTTCCTCTGCAATCTTTTGGAAGAGTTTGAGAAGGATGGGTGTTAGCTCTTCTCTAACTGTTTGATAGAATTCACCTGTGAAGCCATCTGGTCCTGGACTTTTGTTTGTTGGAAGATTTTTAATCACAGTTTCAATTTCATTACTTGTGATTGGCCTGTTCATATTTTCTATTTCTTCCTGGTTCAGTCTTGGAGGGTTATACCTTTCTAAGAATTTGTCCATTTCTTCCAGGTTGTCCATTTTATTGGCATAGAGTTGCTTGTAGTAGTCTCTTAGGACGCTTTGTATTTCTGTGGTGTCTGTTGTAACTTCTCCTTTTTCATTTCTAATTTTATTGATTTGAGTCCTCTCCCTCTTTTTCTTGATGCGTCTGGCTAATGGCTTATCAATTTTGTTTATCTTCTTAAAGAACCAGCTTTTAGTTTTATTGATCTTTATTATTGTTTTCTTTGTTTCTATTTCATTTATTTCTGCCCTGATGTTTATGATTTCTTTCCTTCTGCTAACTTTGGGTTTTGTTTGTTCTTCTTTCTCTAGTTCCTTTAGGTGTAAGGTTAGATTGTTTATTCGAGATTTTTCTTGTTTCTTGAGGTAGGCTTGTATAGCTATAAGCTTCTCTCTTAGAACTGCTTTTGCTGCATCCCATTGGTTTTGGATCTTCGTGTTTTCATTGTCATTTGTCTCTAGGTATTTTTTGATTTCCTCTTTGATTTCTTCAGTGATCTCTTGGTTATTTAGTAACTTATTGTTTAGCCTCCATGTGTTTGTGTTTTATACGTCTTTTCCCCTGTAATTCATTTCTAATCTCATAGAGTTGTGGTCAGAAAAGATGCTTGATATAATTTCAATTTTCTTAAATTTATTGAGGCTTGATTTGTGACCCAAGATGTGATCTATCCTGAAGAATGTTCCATGCACACGTGAGAAGAAAGTGTAATCTGCTGGTTTTGGATGGAATGTCCTATAAATATCAATTAAATCTATCTGGTCTATTGTGTCATTTAAAGCTTCTGTTTCATTATTTATTTTCATTTTGGATGATCTGTCCATTGGTGTAAGTGAGGTGTTAAAGTCCCCCACTATTACTGTGTTACTGTCGATTCCTTTTTTATAGCTGTTAGCATTTGCCTTATGTATTGAGGTGCTCCTATGTTAGGTGCATATATATTTATAATTGTTATATCTTCTTCTTGGATTGATCCCTTGATCATTATGTAGTGTCCTCTTTGTCTCTTGTAACATTCTTTATTTTAAAGTCTATTTTATCTGTTAGGAATATAGCTACTCCAGCTTTCTTTTGATTTCCATTTGCATGGAATATCTTTTTCCATCCCCTCGCTTTCAGTCTGTATGTGTCCCTAGGTCTGAAGTGGGTCTCTTGTAGACAGCATATACATGGGTCTTGTTTCTGTATCCATTCAGCGAGCCAGTGTCTTTTGTCTGGAGCATTTAATCCATTGACATTTAAGGTAATTATCGATATGTATGTTCCTGTGACCGTTTTCTTAATTGTTTTGGGTTTGTTTTTGTAGGTCCTTTTCTTCTCTTGTGTTTCCCACTTAGAGAAGTTCCTTTAGCGTTTGTTGTAGAGCTGGTTTGATGGTGCTGAATTCTCTTAGCTTTTGCTTGTCTGTAAAGCTTTTGATTTCTCCATCGAATCTGAATGAGATCCTTGCTGGGTTAGAGTAATCTTGGTTGTAGGTTCTTCCCTTTCATCACTTTAAGTATATCATGCCACTCCCTTCTGGCTTGTAGAGTTTCTGCTGAGAAGTCAGCTGTTAACCTTATGGGAGTTCCCTTATATGTTATTTGTCGTTTTTCCCTTGCTGCTTTCCATAATTTTTCTTTGTCTTTAATTTTTGCCAATTTGATTACTATGTGTCTCGGCGTGTTTCTCCTTGGGTTTAGCCTGTATGGGACTCACTGCGCTTCCTGGACTTGGGTGGCTATTTCCTTTCCCATGTTAGGGAAATTTTCGACTATAATCTCTTCAAATATTTTCTCAGGTCCTTTCTCTCTCTCTTCTTCTGGGACCCCTATAATGCGAATGTTGTTGCGTTTTATGTTGTCCCAGATATCTCTTAGGCTGTCTTCATTTCTTTTCATTCTTTTTCTTTATTCTGTTCTGCAGCCGTGGATTCCACCATTCTGTCTTCCAGGTCACTTATCTGTTCTTCTGCATCAGTTATTCTGCCATTGATTCCTTCTAGTGTAGTTTTCATTTCAGTTATTGTATTGTTCATCTCTGTTTGTTTGTTCTTTAATTCTTCTAGGTCTTTGTTCAACATTTCTTGCATCTTCTCGATCTTTGCGTCCATTCGTGTTCCGAGGTCCTGGATCACCTTCACTATCATTATTCTGAATTCTTTTTCTGGAAGGTTGCCTATCTCCACTTCATTTAGTTGTTTTTCTGGGGTTTTATCTTCTTCCTTCATCTGGTACATAGCCCTCTGTCTTTTCATCTTGTCTATCTTTCTGTGAATGTGGATTTTGTTCCACAGGCTGCAGGATTGTAGTTCTTCTTGCTTCTGCTGTCTGCCCTCTGGTGGATGCAGCTATCTAAGAGGTTTGTGCAAGTTTCCTGATGGGAGGGACTGGTGGTGGGTAGAGTTGACTGTTGCTCTGGTGGGCAGAGCTCAGTAAAACTTTAATCCACTTGACTGCTCATGGGTGGGGCTGGGTTCCCTCCCTGTTGGTTGTTTGGCCCGAGGCAACCCAACACTGGAGCCTACCTGGGCTCTTTGGTGGGGCTAATGGTGGACTCTGGGAGGGCTCACGCCAAGGAGTACTTCCCGGAACTTCTGCTGCCAGTGTCCTTGTCCCACGGTGAGCCACAGCCACCCCCTGCCTCCGCAGGAGACCCTCCAACACTAGCAGGTAGGTCTGGTTCAGTCTCCCCTGGGGTCACTGCTCCTTCCCCTGGGTTCCAATGCACACACTGCTTTGTTTGTGCCCTCCAAGAGTGGAGTCTCTCTTTCCCCCAGTCCTGTCAAAGTCCTGCAATCAAATCCCAGTAGCCTTCAAAGTCTGATTTTCTAGGAATTCCTCCTCCCGTTGCTGGACCCCCAGGTTCAGAAGCCTGATATGGGGCTCAGAACCTTCACTCCAGTGGGTGGACTTCTGTGGTATAAGTGTTCTCCAGTCTGTGAGTCACCCACCCAGCAGTTATGGGATTTGATTTTACTGTGATTGCGCCCCTCCTACTGTCTCATTGTGGCTTCTCCTTTCTCTTTGGATGTGGGGTATCTTTTTTGGTGAGTTCCAGTGTCCTCCTGTCGATGATTGTCCAGCAGCTAGTTGTGATTCTGGTGTTCTCGCAAGAGGGAATGGGAGCACGTCCTTCTTGTCCGCCATCTTGGTTCAGTATCCATATCCACTAATTTTTAAATTATTTTGACCTGCTATTAGTTCCATGACTCAATTTTGATAAATGGAATTCTCTACATGTTCATGGCTCTCTCAAAACTTCATTCTATTTTTTAATTCATAAGTCTCGTAATCGTTTACCAAGCCACTCCTAAAATTTGAGGGAAAAGTTGCCAAAATACATTTCTAACAGTGGTATACAAGAAATTATCTATGGTCAGTGAAATTTGAATACTCACAGATATAGTGCTCCGTATCTGATAGCCTGTATAAACTATCAAGAAAAATATGTAATTGGATGGATGGGGCAAGTTTTGTAAGGAACCCATAAAAACACCCAGAGACAGAATTATTGCTCCATTCAGGATCTGGATAGCCTGTAAGAAGCGAAAAAAGAGGAAGCATAAATGGTCAGATACTAGTGTACATTGAGAAGAGACCATTTTATTTATTCATTTATTTTTCTTTGCCTTTATGGTTCTATTACAGGATATTGAATATAGTTCCCTGTGTTATACAGTGGAACCTTGTTGTTTATCCATTCTATATATAATAGTTTGCATCTGCTAATCCCAAACTCCCAACCCAACCCTCCCCTACTCCCGTCCCCTTTGGCAACCACAAATCTGTTCTCTCTGTCTGTGAGTCTGTTCCTCTTTCGTAGATAAGTTCATTTGTGTCATGTTTTAGATTCTACATATAAGTGATATCATATGGTATTTGGAGAAGAGATCATTTTAATTTTCCTCAGAAAGGAGATATCAGTGCTTGAAATGGTCAGAAAAATGAAGCCTAAATTAACTGGGCAAAAGCCTACTCTGGGAGGTTTCTGTTCCCTGTGATTCCCACCGATTCCAGTGGCAACATTTCATCCTCCCCTTTCCCCCTACTTCTGCTCATTCTCACAAACTCCTTTCAGAAAGTGGCAGAAGAGTGAAGGAGATACGGCTGATAACGTAGACTGGGTGGAACTGTCTTCCCAGCATACTTTAGGGCCATAATATGATGAAGACCATTCTCCAGTGTTGATAGGATGTCTCCCACCATGAGATTGTGCCTCTGCATTTCTACTCCTCAGGTCTAAAATATGCCCCGGTCTTTTCTTAAAGGAACAACATTATTGATTCAGTGATGAGTAACTCAGAAATTCCCCCTTATGGACATAAACAAGGTTTTCCACATGATATTTATTTTCTTCCATCTTAAGCCAATTTTTTAACTGAGGCTGACTTACCCCAAGGGCTTGTAGTTCCTCTTGGTAGTTTTATGATCAATTAATGGGCCAGTAGGCAGAATTATTCACCACCTCTGGTTCCACCTGGCTTCCTGGGACACCACCTAACGAGGCTGCCCCCGGCTCTGCACTATCAACTTCTTGGGAGGCCATGTGGGGTTGTTGATGGCTGTCATAGAAAAGAAATCCAAGATTTTGATGTTTTCCCTTTTACTACTAACTAATAATGTTTTTTGAGTGCAACAAAAGGGTTGCATTTTGTCTATACATCAAAATGACTCTCCACCAATGGGGCAGAGGTGCAGAGTTTTTACACTGTTCAATTCCATTTTATCTTGGAGTAGCAGGCATCATCAGATCATTATAATAGGCCAGGGCATGGCGCTTAACTTTGGAACAGTAAAAAGCCATTCCTTTTTCATTTTTACATGCATGGATATATTATGTAGTCCCTGCCTCTCTTCAATCCTGGACATCCACATATATGGTTTCACTGAGCAGTGATCTCTTATGTGAGGAAGATAGCTTTAGTCACATTCTAGTAATAATAACAGGTATCATTTATTGAATACTCACTCACTGCTATGTGCCAAGCACTGTCTAGTTTCTGTGACTATATTAACATATTTAATCCCTCCAACAACTTTATATCACAATATTATTATTCCCATTTTAAAAATGAGAAAATTGAGGCATGGACAGCTTGAGCAACTTTCCCAAACTTATACAGCTCGTGAGTTCAGATTCTACTTGAGACATCTTCTTTAAGGTCCAACATTTTTTAAGTCATTATATTATATAGTACTATATGGAAGATACCTTTCTGGATAGCAATACAGCACAATGGAAAAAGTTTAAGAACCGTGGAGGAGCCAGTTGCAAATCCAAATCTGACCAGTTACTAGTTGTATGACCTAGTAGTGGGGATCTCAGTTTTCACATCTGTAAAATGGAAATAATTTTAATTTCATATTAACGTTGCAAAGTCCAGGCTCAAAAATTATCCCTTGGGAAATAGGTATATATTTTAGATAGAATATCTAATATGCTAAAATGTATGTAATGTGGGGAACATTGCTCTTTCATCATCAGAGAATTACTTGGTTCTATCTCCAGCTTCTTTCCTCACCACTCCCTAGCTCAAAGCTCAGTCCAGCCTTTTCTTTCTTTCAATCCTCCCAAACTCTCAAAAGTCTTGAACCTTCATCAGTACTATTCCCATCTCCCTGAAACACATTTCCCCTCAAGCTCCACCTGAATAATTTCTGCTCTTCTTCCAGCCTGAATCTCAGCCCACATGTCATACTTTGATAAAGGAAGACTTTTTGATCCTGGCCAAGCCTGGATGAAGCACCCCTTTTAGATACTCGCAGAATTTTCCCTTGTCATACACTTATCAGTCTGAGCCTCAGTTGACTGGATACTTAACTGTATCTCTCTGTCTTCTCAGCGTTGAAATACCAGTCTGTCATGTGGTGGGCACTCAGTTAGTACACGTCAAATAAATAAATAAACTTTTGGTCCAGCCTGATGTAGTCACGTCTTATGGATGATAATACAAAATATGTTTGCAAGGATTGGAACCCCTTATACACAGAAACTCCAGAGCAGTTCTGGAGGGAGAAAATCTATTCTAAGCACTGTTTTTTTTTTAATTGAAGTATAGTTGATTTACAATGTTGTGTTAGTTTCATATGAACAGCAGTGAGTCAGTTATATACACATATATAACTATTTTTTTCAGATTCTTTTCCCTTATAGGTTATTACAAAATATTCAGTAGAGTTCCCTGCGCTATACAATAGATCCTTGTTGGTTATCTATTTATTCTAACCACATTATATAGTCTGACTTTCTAAAATAACCGTAAATATCAGGGAGAATTTTCAGCCTCCAGGTAAAATCAACTGTGTTCTATAATTTGGTCAATTTAGCTTTCTTTTTTTTTTTTTTTTTAAATGAGAGAAGTGTGGGTTTCCTAAGAACCCCTCAGCCAAGTTCACCCATCTAGCTTTTAGTGTATTTCAGACATTGTTCTAAGTGTGTTACTCATGTTCACCAATTTACCTCTCACAATATCCATATGAAAGGGACTACTGTTATGATCCTTTCCATTTTACAGACAAGGAAGCTGAACATCAGAGGAGTTAAGTACCTTGCCCAAGGCCACACAGCCAGAAATTTGAGGAGCTAGGGATCAGAAACTGTAATCTGGCTCGAGTATCATTTCTGTCCCTCTGAGCTTGTGCAGAAATTCACTCACCAAATCCCACACCTCAAGTATATGAAGACCATCCCTCATTACTAGAGCTGGCAGCCAAATTTGGGTGCAGCCATTTGGATTTAATATATCTAAGGGGTGTGTGTCTGTGTGTATGTGTATCCATGCCCACATTCTTCAAAGCAATAACTACATAATTATGTCTAGCATTTTTTTACCATGGCATCAGAGTAACAATCAAATTCTAAGGGGAAGCCATCCTCATAGCTAAATGTTCCAAATCTCTAGTCGGCAACCAAACAAAAAAGTCTGCAGACATTCTCAGTGGCCCACTGGATGACACCTTTGACAGACAATAAGGAAAGGGGGCTTTCTGTGGAGAGGGGATCTCTAGGATTTATCTTGGAGGCTTCAGGCATTGGCCAAATTCTTTCCTCTCAAACCCATTTCGTTGCAAGCAGGAGCCACTCAGTAAGGCTCACTTATGGTGTCTTTTCTGGAAGACAGCAGCCTCTTTTGGCTCAGGCTTGATGTATCTTCGCCTTAGAGGAGTCAGTGAAAATGTTTTCTTGGTGGCCTGCAGAATGTGCTAACCACATCTGGGTCTGCGGCCTCTCGATTTCACTGTGCGCTCCCGAAGGGTGAGTGTTGATTAGGAAACTGGTGTCAGGAGTAACTGTCTTCTGGCTTTGAGATGTTGCTTAATACATTGTTAGGACAAGAAATACAAGCAGAAATATGGGGAGATGGGTGGGAAAGGGTTGAGGAATGGAGGTAGTTATTTGCACGGTGAGAAGAGACAAAGTCGGATTATAAGAGTAGTGTCTGGAGGAGGGAGGGTGGTTACGTTCATTATCACATTCAATTCACACAGTCTTAGAAAGGCTAATTAATTCGCCAACAACATAAAGATGATGCAAATTGTAGTTTAAATGCATTTAATGATTACTATGTACCAGTCACCATTCTAAATGCTTCCCATGTATTCACTCCTTTCTTTCTCGTAATACCTAGCTCTTCTACGTATAACCATTCACCCAATTTTATATAGAAAAGTATGGCATAGAAATGTTAACCAGCTTTCCCAACATCACACGGTAACCAGTCAAGCTGTGTGCAAAACTCAGGTTCTGGGTCAGGTAAAGTCAGAGTCAGGCCTGTTCGTTCCCCCAGTGGGACTTTAATTACGCCTCCTTTCGCTTTCAGAAGTGTCGCTGTTTAGAAGATAAATGGTACAGTCATCCTAAATAAATAAGGTCCTGAAATAGGTGATGGAAAAATCAGAGGAAAGAGGCAGGGAGTAAGGAAAGAGATAGCAGGTGAAGATTCAAACCGCAATCCTTAGAGAGGTCCCAGGCAGGACCTGAGGGGGGCACCTAGAACTGGGGCGCAGTCCCTGATCCGCATGTCAGGTTGGGAAAGTCTACGAGAAAAAGAAGAATGTTCACAGCAAACTAGGGAAAGTCCTAGTTCTAGAAACTGGAGCATAAATGGGGACTTGGTCACAGGAAAGAGAAAGAGGGCCAGATGCCATAACCGAGAGACAGCTTGGGAAGGGGGATTGTGAACTCTGGGGCACCGAATATAAAGTGAGCAGGGGCCCAGCAACCAGGAAAACATAACGTACAGGAGCTCTGTGAACAGGGCTGGGAATGGAGCCTGGAAGCAGGGGCTCTGAAGGAACTATCTGGGAGTGAAGGAAGGGACTGAATACAGAGAAGACCAAATGGAAATCATAAAGAAATAGCTAAAACGATGGCAGGAAAACTATGACCCTCCCTGCCTCATGTTAGCCAGAGCCATTACAAATAGAATATTGAAGAAGAAAGGAAGGGCAAAAAGTGCTGAAAGGGAAGGAAAGGAAGAAATATGAGGAAGTAAACCCCCCAAAAGCAGTTCCTTTCAACATACTTGTTTAAATTTAGAGCTGTAGAAAGAAAGAGCTTAGAAAGGAAGTTGCTTAAATAAGACTTCAGTTATCTCATTTGTAAATTTCAGATCCTAGTACCCACCTCAGGGAACAGTATCAAGATTAAAGACAGAATGCACTTTGAGGTCTTAGCAACTAAGGTCTTCACGTGAACTCAAAATAAATAAACGAAAATGAGAAGCTTCTTCAATTCTTTAGAGAGAGAATGATTATGAGAAAGTGCTTCCAAAAGATGATTCACAGGGATTTCTTCCACTTGTCTGCAATATCCCCTAATTACAAGAGGAAATGTTTTCAAGGAGGCGGGCTAGCTTTTGGCGCTGAAATATCATAATAAATAATCAAGTTCAAAATTCAAGTTGCTGATTTCCAAAAGGAAAAAATAAATCTTTATGTGAGTGGAGTCAACGTTCTAGCTGTTCATTCACAAGGGACCCATCAGACTATTTGAAAACTGATGTATTTCTCAAGACTTACTTGTCTTAATCCAGTTACTAAATAGCAATGCTTGCATTGTTGGTTTTATCCCTATACCCACGCACTCTGATGTATACACATACTTACTAAAATTCTGCTCTTCTGGAGGTAATACCTTTATATGTCTTAATAAGTATATAAACTCTAGTTGAGAAAAACCATCAGTTAACCATATAAAGTCTCTGACTTTGGAATATGTTAAATGTGTTTGAGGGCTTCCCTGGTGGCGCAGTGGTTGAGAATCTGCCTGCTAATGCAGGGGACACGGGTTCGAGCCCTGGTCTGGGAAGATCCCACATGCCACGGAGCAGCTGGGCCCGTGAGCCACAATTGCTGAGCCTGCGCGTCTGGAGCCTGTGCCCCGCGACGGAAGGGGCCGCGATAGAGAAGGGCCCGCGCACCGCGATGAAGAGCGGTCCCCGCACCGCGATGAAGAGTGGCCCCCGCTTGCCGCAACTGGAGAAAGCCCTCGCACGAACCGAAGACCCAACACAGCCAAAAAATAAATAAATAAATAAATAAATAAATAAATAAGAAAAAAATCCTTAAAAAAAAAAAAAATGTGTTTGATTCATTGCTTATTAGCTTATAACTTTGCAAGTTTTTCAGTCACTGCTTTGAAACCATGCCCTGCTGGAAATGACCCTATTCAGTATAATTGTAAGACAATAAAAAGTTATGATAGATAAGGACTATTGTAATTAGAGGCGGGAAACAGTGAGCCATCAAATAAAAAGAAACCAACGATCAGAAATTAGCCTTGATTGTTTCCTGTTTTGACCTCATGTTGTTTTTGGATAAAGGGGAAAATACACTTGGTAGAGGTATAGTCTTAGAATTTGAAGAAAGACATTGCATTTTTAGAGTGCCTCAGGAAACTAGGAGAATTTATCATGATATTTGTTAGAAGAAAGAGAAATAGCCTAGATAAGAAAATGTTAGTGCAGTGGTTCTCAACTTTCAACTGCCCAGTGAAATTTTCTGGGGAGTTTATAAGGCATTAAATCAGTATCACTGGAGTAGACCATCCCACATGGACACTTTTTAAAATGGTCCCAAGGTTATTCTAATGTGAAGCCAGATTGGGGTACCACCGGGTAAATTTGAAAGATCATTAAAATCAGATGGTTAGAGGATGAGATAGGAAAGAAAAAATTAATTTCTCCAAAAAAGATTGTCCCTTCTACCAAGGTGGCTCACATACTTTATTTTAGGGGAAAAAAATGAATCTAAGCTTGGAGTTAAGTAGATTTCACTCATTGACAGCTATTTTTGTAGAACTTCATACTGGTAAGTGTGTTCTCTGTGATGCAAGATGGACATTAAGTGAAGAATTACAGTTTATTCTCTCTCTCTCTTATCTATTGCTTTTTGTCTGCATTCTCCTCCGCATCAAAGGCAGCAATTATAATAAGCTTAATGTATATTATTTTATTTGTGTCCTTATGAAACGCATATTTCTGTTTTACATACATACATACATTTTTTTTTTTTCTGGGTATATGCCCAGTAGTGGGATTGCTGGGTCATATGGTAGTTCTTTTTTTTTTTTTTCTTTTGACATCTTTATTGAAGTATAATTGCTCTACAATGGTGTGTTAGTTTCTGCTTTATAACAAAGTGAATCATACATTTTTAATGTACATAAATGCCACTGTGTTATAGATTTCATTTATCTCCTTTTTCTACTGAGCTCTGCCATGAATCCCCAGTCATATTTATTCTACGTGTTTACTCTGCTGCCTTCAGCTGCTGCATCATCCTGCTTAGTGCACATTGACCACTTTTCACCTGACCAGCAATCTGGAGATGAACACCTAAATGAATCCCAACTCTCACCACTGTAATGATTTAAAGATTCTTCTCATATCCATCTTCCCTAAACGTGTGTGAAAATTTTTTTGAGATATACAATTAAAACTGTGGTTGCTACACCATAGGATACGCACATAATTAATTTTGTTGATGACTGTTACCTTGTATGCTCTAGAATGCCTGCACATACAATGTACAGTAAGTCCCCTACATAAGAACGAGTTCTGTTCCGAGAGCGCATTCGTAAGTCCAATCTGCTCGTTAAGTCCAACAAAGTTAGCCTAGGCACCCAACTAACACAATCAGCTATATAGTGTACTGTAATAGGTTTATAATACTTTTCACACAAATAATACATAAAAAACAAACACAAAAAATAGAGAAAACAGACGGAGGGCAAGCTGCAATTTCACTCACGCCTGACGTTGAGGGCACAGGTTCTGGTTCCTTGGTGGATTCAGTTCTATCTACCCTCTTGAAAAAACCATCCAGTGATGTCTGGGTAGTAGCTCTTTTTTTCTCGTCGTAGATGACACGGTAGCACTGGATTGCATTCTGAACCGCTGCTGCAGCCTTTGCATACCATTCTATGTTCTGGTCCTGTGCCTCAAAAACTAACAGTGCCTCCTCAAATAAAGAAAATCCCCTTGCCATTTCCTGCATCGTGAATCTCTTCCCTTCTTCAGTTATTTTTTCTTCCTCTTGTTTCTCCTCATCCTTTCTCTGGGCCTCCAATTCCATCAGGTCTTCATTCGTAAGCTCCTCATGTTGCACAGCAAGTTCCATCGTTACTGCTTGGCGCTTCTTAGCAGTACCAGCTACATCACCGCTGCTTTTACACTTGCTTCTGGACATCCTGGGCTTGAAATAAAGATACTGTACTACTGTACTCTATACAGTATTGTACAGTAAAGTACACAAAAGCACAGCTACTTGTAGAGGATGCACGCATGTGACAATGTACGCCAGACATGTGAACTAACTCACGTGATTGAACATGCGAACGCACATTTGCATCTTTGAAAGTTCGTAACTTGAGGGTTCGTATGTAGGGGACTTACTGTATGCAGTTTCCTATAGTCCTTTCCAATGGGGGAGAGACTAGAATTAAAACAGTTCCATATTTTAAAGGAACTTGAGTTCCTTTTCCTACATATGCAAAACCATATAGTGTGTGCTTCTACCACCTGTACAGTCCCAGGATCAACGAAGGATATCTCCCAAGAGGGACTCGGGTGGTGTTCTCAGCCCACCATGGTATTAGACTTCCAGTTTGCAAGTAGCCATAGATTCCTCAGGAAAAACAGCATTTAGTTTGCAGGGAGCCGTAGGTGATACACTCTATAGCGATCCCACCCTGATCAGTCTGCCCCAATTTATGGACCAGGTGGACCTTCTGAGCATCTTCCAGTTGCTTCTTGGTAACTCATTCTCTGAGACTAAATGGGTCACTTTTTTTTGTCTCCTTCTCAGAGTCAGCCTGCAGATTTCCACTAGGGAGTTTTCTGAGCCCTTTGGTGGGCTATGCTCAAGATCCTACCTGGGTCTGTCCCTGGAGTGTGGTTGAGCCCCTCACATGGAAGTTGCCTAGGTGCCTCAATCCAAATGTCCTTAGATCCTTGATGCTTTTTCCCCTCCTCATTTTTCCATCTTCTTTCCATCTTTCCACAAAAATCCCTATTGGCCTCTCAATACATTTAAGAGCATATGCTTCATAGAACAATTCTAATTTTCTGATAGAACAATACATCTCAGCCTAAAAGTCTAACTGATGTACTATTAAATGTATCTCCATGCAGTTAGATTCCTATGGGCTGCAGATCATTGTGCCTTGTAGCCAGGCTAGCATATTTTTTATGTCAGGTTCATAGAAATATAATTTACATGCAATAGATTTTCTCCTTTTTCAAGTGTACAGTCCCGTGAGTTTTGACTAATGTATAAAGAAATGTAAACAGAACCATAATCAAGCTAAGAGCCACTACCAATTCTTGGAATGTTGAACTTTTCTTTTCTTTTTTTTTTTTTTGCTTTATAATTGAACTCTAACTCCATGATGTCACTAAAACTTACTTCCTTCTGAAGAAAAAGAATTCCTACTCTCACCTGCCCCGCTCTCCACTTCTCAAGGAAAAGAGAAATGTGTTTTCGAGAAGAAAATAAATCAGCATTTAAGCATATGACTTAATACTAACTCTTTGATGAGTTTTAATTATACCAAGACAGGCTTTGCCTCTAGCAAAACTGCAAACAATGTGTTGATCACTTGTGTGATTATATTGGGTTTTGTAAGTGTTCTTGGTGTTTCTTCCTCAATCACTTATGTATAATGAAACAGACAATGAACATATACACAAAAACTGATACTTCTATGGAGAGTCTGGCCAGGCTACCAGCTACAAACTTACAAACACAGAATAGTTAACAACAGAGACATTCTTGCAATTTTATTCATTGTTTATTTCCAATAAGGACTGGAAATGATTTAAGTGACACCTTAACCAAAATAATTATGTTGAAGCTCTGAAATCTTTGCATATTTGATTTTTAACCCTACCAGCTCTCATCATTTATTGCCCAACTCACAGGAGCCAACAATACATTTTATACGAAGGTTTCATAAAATATCTGTAGATTGAAATATTGAGCTCCTACTGCCTGAGAGGTTGTTAAGACTCATGGCTGACTTTACCTGAGTGAGAAATAAACTTTTGTCCTTTTAAGCCACTGATATTTGAGGCAGTATTATTGTAGCAGAACCTAATCAACACTGTTTGATGCAGGTGAAGAAACAAGTTTATGCTGCTTTATACAACCGGCACAATGAGACTCAAATCTGAGCTCATTTACTCCTAGATTCCAGCTGTTCCAACACAGTCAAGTTACCCTAAACTATTATTCAAGAACCGGCCAAAGACCATCATTTCCTCAACTTAAAAAAAAAAGCAAACAAGTTTCCGTGAGCAAATAGGAAAAGAAAACAGCAGTGTGTGGAAGGGAGAGGAACAAAGGGCATACTCATATATTTTTGAATTAATTATAAAACTGAAGACTTAATTTAAATTCTTATATATTTTCCATACATTTGAATAAGAGAGTGAAAAACATTAAATTCAGTTCAGTCAAAAAGTAGATCCCTTAGTCATATTCCACCCCTTGCTTTCATTTTCTCAAATGCTATTTAAGGTGGTCTTTGATTAATTATCTAGTTACCTTGACATCTCAGCTTATCATGGGCAATGTCCTAGCCTCAATCTTCTCAATTTTAGTAAAATTGTTATTATCCACACAATTGCCTGAGCCAGACACCAAGTTGTCATGCTTGATCGTGATTTATTTCTTACCCTACTTTAAATCCATTTGGAAATTCTTTCTTCCATCTCCAAAGCATATAGAAAATTGGTCTACATATTTTCTGTCTTCTCTACCACAAGCTCAGGCCATGATAACATCATCACTTGCCTTAATGTCGAATTAAATTCTTACAATGCCTCCTAATTACTGCTCTCATCCATGTTCATAGGGTAATGAGTGATTTTTAAATATAAATCAAATCATGTCACTCCCTGCTTACAACGCCTGCAATAGCTTCTCATTTCACTGAGATAAAAACTATATGTTCCTACTGGTGGCCTTAAGAGGTTCCCCGTAATGATATAAGTTTTTGTGGACATGGACATTCTCCTTCTTCTTTTGGTAAATGATTGAGTAATAAATTCGTTAAAAGATAATGCATAAAGCCCAGTCACAATTAATGGATACTTTCTTTTAGTTTTTGTGAAGGTAAAGTTAGAAGTTGTATAATTAAAAGTTAACAAAATTTAAGAGTGATTAATTTATATGTTTAACCACTGATGTGTTTTCCTCTTAAATATATAATATTCCCTGTTGTACTCTCTGAGGAAGAAAGGGAAACTAAACTGAACTCTGATTGAACCCCATGAAATTGACATTTTTATCCTGTCAAAATAAGCACTTCCAAATGTTTTAAAGTAATAAATACAAATAATACAGAGAAAAGATAAATAACTGAATTCATGATATTTAAGGAAGATGGGAGAGTTTGTGAAATGAAAAATGGGACTGGATTTGTTCTAGCTTCTATTATTAAATGTTCATATGAATTTAAGACAAACGGCTTCCCCTTTCTAAGCCTTCCTGACATTGCCTACATAATGAAGTGGCAGGATGAGGGGGCTCAGGGCCACCCTGCACACTCCTCATATTTTAGCACAAGAATATTGAAGAAACCTGTTACCTCACGCCCAATAATTTCCTTTGCCTTGAGCAATCACTCATCCTACTCTATACCCTCCCAAATCTGTTGGCATAAAGTAATTTTAGTTCCAGATTCAGAAAAAAGCACTCTCTGTCCATAGCTAAACTTCTTAAGTTTTATTGAGGGCTGTGGAACTGCTTTAATGGCAATTGTTTTCTAGAAACTAAAGTTCAGCAACTTAAAGTGATGAAGGCAGTAGAGTGTAGTGGTTAATGGCAGACAGATCTGGATCCAGATCACCCAGTTTTGTCTTTATTTTTTTCCAGCTTTTTTAGAGGTATAATTGACAAATACAAATTATATATATTTAAGGTGTACAATGTGATGTTTTGATATACTTATCCATTGGGAAATGATTACCATTATCAAGCTAATTATATCTATCATCTCACATAGTTAACATTTTGTGTGTGTATGTGTTGAGAATATATAAGATCTACACTCTTAGCAAATTTCAAGTGTACATTATTATTTATTATAGTCACCATGCTGTACATTAGGTCTCCAGGCTTTACTTATAACTGAAGATCACACTTTGACCAACATCTCTCCGTTTCTTCCACTCCCCCCCCCAACCCTGACCACCACCCTTCTACTCTGTTTCCATGAGTTCAACTATTTTAGAGTCCACATCTAAGTGAGATCATGCCGCACTTTTCTGACTCTGTCTGGCTTTTTTCACTTAGCATATTATGCTTCAGGTTCATCCATGTCATCACAAATGGCAGGATTTCCTTCTTTTTATGGCTGAATAATATTCCACTTTCTAAAGATGTAGATATATAGATCTATCACATCTTTATCCATTCATCCACTGATGGACAGTTAGGTTGTTTCCATATCTTGACTCTTGTGAATAATGCTGCAATAAACTTGGAAGTGCAGATATGTCTTTGATATCCTGTTTTCATCTCCTTTGGATATATATCTGGAAGTGGGATTGTTGGCTCATATGGTAATTCTATTTTTAATTATTTGAGGAACATTCATACTGTTTTCCATAGTGGCTGAAGCAATTTACATTCCTTCCAATATTGTACTAGGGTTCCCTTTTCTCCACAGCCTACTCAACACTTGTCTTCTTGAGGATAGCCATTCTAACAGGTGTAAGGTGATATCTCATTATGATTTTGATTTGCATTTCCCTGATGATTAGTGATGTTGAACACCTTTTCATGAACCTGTTGGCCATTTGTATGTCTTCTTTTGAGAAAAGTCTGTTCAGATTCCTTGCCCATTTTTATATCTGGTTATTTGGGGTTTTTTGCCATTGAGTTGCAGGAGTTCCTTAGATCTTTTGGATGTTAATCGCTTATCAGATGTATGGTTTTTGCAAATACAGTCTCGCATTCTGTAGTTTGCCTTTTCATTTTGTTGTTTCCTTTACTGTGCAGAAGCTTTTTAGTTTGATATAGTCTCACTTGTTTACTTTTACTTTTGTTGCTTGTACATACAGTGCTATAAGCAAAAAATCATTGCCAAAACCAATGTCATGGAGCTTTCTGCCTGTTTTCTTCTAGAGTTTTAAAGTTTCAGGTCTTCTGTTTAAGTCTTTAATCCATTTGGAGTTGATTTTTGTACATAGTGTAAGGTAAGAATCCAATTTCTTTCTTTTTTTTTTTTTTTGTATGTGGGAATCCAGTTTTCCCAGCATCATTTACTGAAGAGACAATTCTTTCCCCATTGTATATTTTTGGCATCTTTATTGAATATTAGTTAAAGGTATATATGTGGGTTTATACCTGGACTCTCTATTCTGTTCCATTGTTCTATGTATCCATTTTTATTCTAGTACCATAATGTGTTGATTACTTTAGCTTTGTAATAAAATTTGAAATCAGGACGTGTGATGCCTCCAGCTTTGTTTTTCTTTCTCAAGATTAGCTTAGGCTCTGCAGTCTTTTGTTGTTCCATACAAATTTTGGATTTTTTTTAGGATTGTTTTTTCTTCTTTCTGTGAAAAATA
The DNA here is from genome assembly GCF_949987535.1 of Balaenoptera acutorostrata. NCBI lineage: Eukaryota > Metazoa > Chordata > Mammalia > Artiodactyla > Balaenopteridae > Balaenoptera > Balaenoptera acutorostrata. The sequence goes on from NC_080072.1 coordinate 11,201,973, forward strand.
CCATTGGAATTTTGATAGGGATTGCATTGAATCTATAGATCACTTTAGGGGTAGGGACATTTTGACAATTCCAATACATGAACATGAGATATTGCTTCATTTATTTGTATCTTCTTCAATTTCTTTCAGCAATGTCCTATACTTTTCAGTATACAGATCTTTTCCCTCCTTGGTTAAATTTATTCCTAAGTATTTTATTTATTTTGCTGCTATTGTAAATGCGATTTTCTTAATTTCTTTTTCAGATAGTTCATTTTTAGTGTACAGAAACAACTAGTTTTTGTGTGTTGATTTTGTATTCTGCAACTCTACTGAATTTATTTATTAGTTCTAACAGTTCTTTGATGGAATCTTTAGGGTTTTACGTATGTTACGTCATGTCATCTGCAAACAGAGACAATTTTACTTCTTCCTTTCTGATGGATGCCTTTTGTTTTTCTTGCCTAATTGCTCTGGCTAGGACTCTCAGTATTATATCGGAAAGAAGTGGTTAGATCTGACAAAATTCAACAATCTTTCAAGATAAAAACTCAACAAGCACCTTAACACAAGCGACAAGCCCACAGTGAACATCATACACAATGGTTGAAAAGCTGAAAGCTTTCTCTCTAAGATTAGGAACTGATCACCAATAGAGGCCAGTTGTGCAATGCAGGCAAATTATTTAATCTATGTTTGTTTTCTTATCTGTGAAATTGGAATAGTAAAACATAAGTCTTTGGGTTATTAGGATTAAATAAATTGTTGCAACATGCTTGAAACATTGCCTGACACACATTAAGCCTTACAAAACGATTACCTCTTAGTTGTATATACATATATACCAAAGATAGATACCCGTTATGACAATTTAAATTCATGTAGACAACTGTAAGCAGCATTTTATTGGCAATAAGATAGCAGCACTTTAAATTTTAAAAAAAACTAAACAGGGCTTCCCTGGTGGCTCAGTGGTTGAGAATCTGCCTGCCAATGCAGCGCACACGGGTTTGAGCCCTGGTCTGGGAGGATCCCACATGCTGCGGAGCAACTGGGCCCGTGAGCCACAACTACTGAGCCTGCGCATCTGGAGCCTGTGCTCCCCAACAAGAGAGGCCGCGACAGTGAGAGGCCCGCGCACCATGATGAACAGTGGCCCCTGCTCGCTGCAACTAGAGAAAGCCCTCGCACAGAAATGAAGACCCAACACAGCCAAATAAATAAATAAATAAAATAAATTTTAAAAACTTGCTATCACTACACATTAAAAAAAAAACAAACTACGTTGGCAAAATTTATTTCCCAAAGGATATAGCATCCAAAATGTACATTCGATAAGCAATTGACACACAGGCAACTTTACTCAATACTCTGTAATGACCTATATGGGAAAAGAATCTAGAAAAGAGTGGATATATGTATATGTATAACTGATTCACTTTGCTGTACAGCAGAAAGTAACAAAACATTGTAAATCAACTCTACTCCAATAAAAAGTAAATAAAAATTTAAAAATAAAAAAAATTTAAAAATTTAAAAGTTTTTATTGAATAACAGATGGCACACTTCAATTTTCATAATTGATATAAGAACTCTCCCCCAAATCAGGGTGCTCTTTGGTGTATTACATGGGTATACTCCCTGTTTAGGGGAAAGAGGATAGCATAATAGCTGGTGATAAATGACCATCCAATAAATTGCTCCAAAGTGGCAGGATGATTCCATGTCGACCTCTTCAGTCAATTATTTCAAGTGTGGAAGAATAATATCAGAGATAAAGGAAAACCTGACCTCTAATTCCAGTTAAGGAAGTGGTTACTTAGATTCTAGACTATAAATCTAATTTCCTTCTTTAATAAGCAAATATGAAGTATATTCAATTACTTTTAAGACTCAACTTTACTAATTAATTAGGAAAGCCCACACAAGTTAAACTATCTTCATATAAAAGGACTTTGGGGCTTCTCTGGTGGCGCAGTGGTTGAAGGTCTGCCTGCCAATGCGGGGGACACGGGTTCGAGCCCTGGTCTGGGAGGATCCCACGTGCCACGGAGCAGCTGGGCCCGTGAGCCGCGATTGCTGAACCTGCGCGTCTGGAGCCTGTGCTCCGCAACAAGAGAGGCCGCGATAGTGGGAGGCCCCGCGCACCGCGATGAAGAGTGGCCACCGCTTGCCGCAGCTGGAGAGGGCCCTCGCGCAGGAACGAAGACCCAACACAGCCTTAGATAAATAAATAAATAAATTTAAAAAAAAAAAATAATAATACCAAATAGGAAATTTTAGTTTATAACAGATAACAGCTGTAAGTTGTTGTGTTTAAGATACAAACCAAAAAACAAAACAAAACAAAACAAAAAAAAAGGACTTTGGCTTCCCTGGGAGTTAGTATGTTAAATTTTAGTCTCTGGCACATTTTCATACCTATCTCTATTTTTTTATTCTTCAAAAAAATGTATTTAGAAAATATTTATTGGAGGTTTATATCAATTAAATCCTGTTGTCATTGAAGACCTATTTCTGAATCTACTCTACAGAACTAAAAATAAAATTTAATGGGTAATAGGATTATCTGATAGTCAACATTAAATTAATAAGACATATCCCTAATAAATAAAAGTATCTAAAAATTCACCTTCACTGAATCAGGAACTTCACTGAATTAGGGGTTTTAGGCATCAGATACCTAAGGAAAGGTTTATAGCAATTATTTTTGTATAAAAGCATTGTTTTTCCAACAAAATTCATGAGCCCAATTTCCAAGTTTCAATTTCTCCTTAAGTATGGAGTCAGTTTGACTAGAATTTAATAATCCTAACTCTTCTGGTGTTGTCTCAAAATCAGCAATAAAGGGACTGGGATCCAATTTTATTTCATTATCTGTAGAAACTGGTGTAAGCCACACTGATTTCCTAAAGAGAAGAGAAACAAAAAGCAGATAGGGTTGGCATACTTGGTACCAGGTCTTTCTGAATCTAAATTTGGGGCCAAGCTTTTTTTTTTTTTTTTTAACCACTGTTTAACATCATGATCATTTTCAATATGGTTATTTAGGGGTACCTGCACCCTCTGGATAATAGATGATTTGTAATACTTGTCTTAGTGGAGTACCAAAGCACCCAGTAAAACAGACTTAGACAAATGGATCCTAAGAACAGTAAAAGTTGTCAAAAGCTTAATGTGACCCAGTATACTGGTGACAGAGGTGTGGTGTGTGTGTGTTGTCTGTGTGTTATGTGTGTGTGTGTACAGCAGTAAAGCTCATGCACCAAAAACCTAATCATATACCTTTGTTGGCCTAGTCTTCATTTTTAAGAAAGATAACTGCAAACAATATAATAATTTTACAATCAAAATAGAAATGCCTTTGTCACCACTATTAATCTGGTAGCCTATGGAGAAGCAATAGCCCGAGGGGATTAGGTTAGAACTTTTTACATTACTCTAAGCACTGGCCAATATATAGGAATGAAAGTGTACGTGTAAGTGAGTGAGTGAGTGAGTATGTGTGTGTATGTGTGTGTGTCTGTGTGTGTATCTCTGTATGTGTATGTGTTTGTGTGTGTGAGTGTGTGAGTATGTCTGTATGTGTGTGTGTCTGTGTGTGTACACAGAATCAACTGTTAATTTCTATTTAGGGGTCAGCTACTCCCCAGAATATCACTGAATCTCTCAGCCTTGGTCTTTCCTTAAAATAAGTTAAAGGGAAGATCAAGAGTATTCAACAAGGTGGTTGTACTTAATGCCACTGAATTATTCCCTTAAAAATGGTAAATTTTATCTTATGTATATTTTACAACAATTAAAAATACCAATTCTCCCTCACCTCCCAAAAAGGGACTCTGATGATGTTAAAAGATATTGCACATTTGCTCTGAGCTCAAAATTCTTTTTTCATGTCAGCTATTTCCATATATTAAACAAGGATAAAATTTTTCCTTGTGGTTTTCAGGTGGTTTCTCAGATTTTTCACTCAGATTTATAACACTCAGGGTAAATATTTCAGTGGCATGGTAAAAGTGTATCGGGATATACTATTCCACTTGGTCTCAAAGTTCATGTGGAGTCCTTTTGGGATTCAGCCTCTCGGTTCCACAGAACTGCAAACAAACTGCATTTAATGATAGGCTGATAAGCCTTTCCTTTCATGTATGTCCATGAGTTAGTATTAAAATGAAGAATTGGTTTTCTCTTAACTTTTTAGTCATTTACTCTCCTAACATGGAATTGAACCATAAAATAGGTTAGAAGAAGAGTATTACGAAGGAGAAAACACTGAAAGATAATATCATGTTTGATTCTTCCACTTACTAAGGTGACTGAGGATTTGCTTTAAAGTTCAGTTACTGTAAAATAACCTAGTTACACAAGATTATATAATGTTTTTATTCTAAAATGAATATTTTAAAATTTAAAATTGAAAATAAAAAAGTACTCAAAATATTTTTAAATGCTAATTTGGTGTTCATTTGGACATACGCTTATGAGCGAGTCATGTTATAGTCTCTAAAACCTACGCTTCTGCAGAAGCACATGGTAAGTAAAGGTGAAACTAACATATTCAAAAGGAGTATGGTCTATTGGACTCACCTAGGGGCAGAACATTCCAAAGGGATTTTCTGATGGTCACAATGTATATTCCTAGGGTTAAAGTACACCTCTGTTTGAAAAAGGAGAGTATCCTCCGAAACAACCTAGGAGAGCAAAAAGGTTAAGTATAAGATATTTCTAGTAACAAAGGGGCCCATGTACACATTTGAATAGGAAGTAGAAAACGTCCAAGGTCTCAGAAATGGCTACTGTCACTTTCAGGTACATACGAAAGTCTGACAACCCACTGGGACACAAGAGGAATATTACCTGTAAGAGTGAACTTAAAGTACCCGGAAAAAAATCTTAACAGTACATAGGAGCAAACTGAAACTGTTACTCAGAGCTATCTTTATCATGCATTAACAAAAGGTTTTCAATAGTTCTTCTGAGAAAGATGATTTGGAGATCAAGTAACAGAGTGGTTTAAAACATAAGCTTTGGAGGGGAATCCTCCTGTTTTGGCATCTAAACTACCACCAACTGGTTGTGCATCCCTGGGCAAATTATTAAAGCACCTTCTGAAGTTCTAGCTCCCTCATTTCTAAAATAAAGACAACATCTAATTCATAGGTGACAGTTTTAAATAGGCATTGACCCCAAATACTTTTATAGTATGACTATAAATTGTTTAAATTTGGGAATCTATGAAAAGATAACACCCCAAGATAACAACACAGGTTTAAGATTTGTGCCTGGCAAAATAACTGACAGAGATTTTATTCCAGTAAAAATCTAGTCCCCATAGAGACACACATCCTCCAAGAGCATGGGTAAATTCAAATGACCTATTGTTGAATATGAAATACCTTCCCAGAATTGGTGACCTCTCACATTAGGAACACTGAATGGAATTTAAAACTATCTCCTGAGCTTTAGTGAAATACAATAGAAGCCTAAAGACAACTTCAAATCAGTTCACTAACCAGTCTGGAAATCTGTGCTTTAAGTCTTATGCACAAAGAGGACTCAATATTCAGTGACCAAGTACGGAACTGTATTGTCGTCTATCCATAAATTACTCTAACTAGAAGCAAAATTTGTTCTTAAACAACAAAAAAAAGCAGGACAATAATTTTAGCACCCGGCATAAAATTGTGAAAAAATATCTAGGTTTGTTTTTTGTTTTTGTTTTTTTAACAGATAATCATTATTCTTACCTTTGTCCTGATCCCACAGTCATGCACAGGGTATATAAAATCATAGGCATATGTTTGTATCCGAGTCACAGGGCAACCCGATCCCAGATATAATTCATCAGCAAATATATACAAATTGCTGCTGTATGCACATGGGCTTACAGAGACCATCAACCAGTCCATAGAACAACTTATTTTCACTGCAGAAAGAATCATATGAGAAAATGTCAGATGTATATTTATCTTAAGGGGGAGCTCAAAGAACATCCAGCTACGCCCTTTGTGATAAATAAAAGATGTTCCTTTCTCTGGCAGAGGTTATCACAGCTTAAAGAACAGCATATAGAGAGTTTTCGTATTACCACTACTTTCCAAAATATCTGCCTCAAATAAGTAATTATAGCCTCAAATAAGTAAATTTCAGTTATTTCACAGGGAAAAAATTCAATACACAAGAACATCATTATCTTTTAGCCCCCTGCCTCCTCTTAAAGAAATTAGATTCCAAAGAGGATGATATAGTTAGGACTACACATAAGGGACAGAAGTAAACTGCAGTACATTAGAAGAGGAGTGATGTATTCTCTGTAACACTTTTCAAAGAGGGAAAAGGAGGAAGGTTGGTATGGTAGAATCCATATCTAGAGCAACCAGAACCAGAAACAATCATAGCCACAAGAGGAAATAGTCTGAAGAGAGAAAATCTACTGTCTGGGATGGAAGTTTTATGAAAATTTTAATGTAAAACCCATTCTATCCTCTACGTTGAGATCTTCAGCAAGTCATAATAATCACTATTTCTAATTGAGTCATTTTCCCTTTGGAAATGAAGTAAAAGTGTACTAGATTCTGACTTAGTGTGCTAGACAATCATTAACCAGAGGTTCTCAGGGGATGACCAGAGTTAAATTTCATAGGTCCTTCTATTGTTCAGAAGGAAAGTAAAGATTTATTAACTTTAGTATTTAAAGGTGCATGATAAGTAGTCAGGGTGGGGGGGTGGGACCTAATAAACTAGATGGTAAAACTTCCAAATTGGAGAAGAACAAAATAGAATGAAGGACAAAAATACGCAAATTTCAAACAACATAGAAGGAGGCAAAAAAGGAAAAGATAAAAAGACAAAACAACAAAAAACAAACCAAAAAAGACAAAAGCAGTAAGATGGTTGCAATAAATTACAAAGTATAGGACTTCCCTGGTGGTGCAGTGGTTAAGAATCCACTGCCAATGCAGGGGACACAGGTTCGAGCCCTGGTCCAGGAGGATCCCACATGCGGCGGAGCAACTGAGCCCATGTGCCACAAGTACTGAGCCTGCGCTCTAGAGCCAGCAAGCCACAACAACTGAAGCCCGCATGCCTAGAGCCCGTGCTCCGCAACAAGAGAAGCCACAGCAATGAGAAGCCCATGCACCGCAGCAAAAAGTAGCCCCTGCTCGCCGCAGCTAGAGAGGGCTTGCACACAGCAATGAAGACCCAACGCAGCCAAAAATAAATAAAATTTAAATAAATAAATTACAAGTATACTAACAATAATAATGTAAATGAACAAATATTCAAATGTAAGTGAAACATATTGTTTAAAAAAAAATGAATGAACAAAATACTCCAGGCCAAATCACCAACAGAAGAATCATGAAATAAATTGTAATGCATTTATATAATCAAATTCCATACAACATGGAAAGTAAATTATAGTTATACCTATAAACATATAAATCTAAAAACAATTGTGAGAAAGAAGCAAGTCACAATGCACACCTTATATATCTATTGACACAAATGAGAAATAAACACTTTTAAAAAGCTTTTTTTCCAAGCAAACAGACTATTCTTAGATATCCAGTATATATCCTATATTTATTAAGGTATTAGAATCATAACCCAAAACATGACTCTTTTTTTTTTTTTTTTTTTTTTTTTTGCTGTGTTGGGTCTTCGTTTCTGTGCGAGGGCTTTCTCTAGTTGCGGCGAGCGGGGGCCACTCTTCATCACGGTGCGCGGGCCTCTCACTATCACGGCCTCTCTTATTGCGGAGCACAGGCTCCAGACGCGCAGGCTCAGTAGTTGTGGCTCACGGGCTTAGCCGCTCCGCGGCATGTGGGATCCTCCCAGACCAGGGCTCGAACCCGTGTCCCCCTGCATTAGCAGGCAGACTCTCAACCACTGCGCCACCAGGGAAGCCCCAAAACATGACTCTTGACCTCATCTGATACAGCCTCCTCGTGTTTTACAAAAGCTAGAGTAACAGGGTTTAAATCTTATCTTCTTATTTTGACATTAATATAAGCAACTGTAATACAACCTATCATCAAAGCTAGAATAAATATTTCGAACATGGATTTTATTTCTTAGTTTTCTTTATATTCCCAGTAAAGCAGAACACAGATACATATATATATTTGAATCACAGCCCTTGCCAATAGTAGTACCTGCACGCAGGACTTCTAGATGAACAGAAATTGCAGAATTTCTATTTTAAGAAAGGAAGGGCAGGAAAGTGAAAGCCTGACTGGTAAGCCCACCTTTAGGAAGACAGAGTTCTTGCTGCTGGCCGGAGAGGTTTGAATTCTGCAGACACACCTTTATTAGCTTAACAGAAGCTGGTAGACTGCAATACAATATATTCATGAGTCAGTGAAGGCCACCAAAAGCGAAGATTTACAGTCAGCTTGAATATAAGTTCTGCCAATTAGACTGATTGTACTTGGAGCCTCAGACCAAGATGTAAACCAGGCTGAAATGGTTAAGTTCACTCCAGGGGGCAATTCTACCGGGTAACTGGAACTTAAGCTACAATGGGTTGGGGTGATGTTTAAGACAAATTTCCTAGACTCTCGTTGGTCTCCTTAGTTACTACATATGTTCTGAATATAGCCACAATCAAAGCATTTGCACATCAATTCTCTTTGGAACCTAACAAAACCCAGAAAGTAAACAAAGGTAGTATCCTCTTGTTCCACAAATAAGTAATTCGGTCACTGCCGAAGTCTGATCAATGCCTCCAGTCCCCCACCAGCATGTCTTTAAAGGCAGAAGGAAAAAATGAAACAGCAAACAGCAATAGGAGTTTGACTCAGGTATGATAACTAGCTATTATCTCCTACAGGAAGAATATAAAGTGATGAGTAAATTGGTAAGGGGTTCCAAGTCTAAAGCCTTACTTAACAGCTGCATTTAGAGGATATCTGGTGAATGAGTATGTGGTCAGAAAAATTATTAGGAGGCAAGATTTTCTTCCTAATGCAATTTAGATGACTTGTCACTGATGCCAATCTTGATAATACATTATGTGCCAAACATTATAATTGGAGTTTATATATCATCTAAAAATTAATTATTGGTACATGTGCTGTAAGACACAAATCATAATCATAATTGACCTCGACCGCATACTCTTCACAGATTTACTTAGTAAACTCTTCCTCTATGGTAACTATAGAAATGCTAAGAATCAGATAATTTTTCCACAGCAAGAACTCATTAAATTCTTTCCCTGTAGATGAATCTTAGTTTAGGAATTGACAACAGGTAGTCATTGGAAGAAATAAACAAGTGTCTTTAAAAATGACCATCTGATATATGTAGCTGAAAAAAGCAAAGACACGAATATGAAAAGCTACATGCACCTCAATGTTCACAGTAGCATTATTTACAATTGCCAAGATATGGAAGCAACCTAAGCATCCATCAGCAGATGAATGGATATAGAAGATGTGGTGTATATATATATACAATAGAACACCACTCAGCCAGAAAAAAGAATGAAATCTTGCCATTTGCAGCAACATGGATGGACTTGGAGGGCACTATGCTAAGTGAGATAAGTCAGACAGAGAAAGACAAATACTGTATGATATCACTTACGTGGAAGCTAAAAAATACAATGAACTAGTGAGTATAACAAAAAAGAAGCAGACCCACAGATATAGAGAACAAGTTAGTGGTTACTGGTGGGGAGGGGGCATATAGGGGTGAGCAAGTGGAAGGTACAAACTATTGGGTGTAAGATAGGCTACAAGGATGTATTGTACAATATGGGGAATATAGCCAACATTTTGTAATAACTATAAATGGAGTGTAACCTTTTAAAATTATTTTTTAAAAAACTTAAAAAAAATGACCATCTGCCATCAATATTTTAGTATCTCATACTTCTCGCAAATAAGCCTAACATGACTCTGAGTAAGCTAGTAATGTGTCAGAGGGGCTAATTGTCATTTACTATCTTCTTTTCTATGTGACAGTGCTCATTTACATAGCCATTGCAAAGTAATAAAATAAGATCACACAACAAAAATAGCTAGTCATCCAAATCTTGACGAGGAAAGTTCCCAAACCAGTCATAGAGACCTAGTAGGCCTTGGAGGACATCCAGGATTCTCTTAAACACTTTGGAAAATCTGAATCTTCCCAGCATGAAGAAATATTTCTATGATTAATGAGCGAGATACCTCCAGCACCATTTGAGCCTGGAAGTTCTTGGTTTTTAAGGATAAATCATCAAGAAAGTAAGAAAATATAGGGAGATGTTTAAGAAAAAAGTAGGCTTTGGAGAAGGCAGGTGTTCTACATCAGTGATTGTAACCTCCAAATCACCTCTCTCCATGTGTTCGAAATATTGTTCTAACATCAGCTAGATAAGATTACCAGGGAAGGGCTTCCCTGGTGGCGCAGTGGTTGAGAATCTGCCTGCCAATGTAGGGGACACGGGTTCGAGCCCTGGTCTGGGAAGATCCCACTATGCCACGGAGCAACTGGGCCCGTGAGCCACAACTACTGAGCCTGCGCGTCTGGAGCCTGTGCTCCGCAACAAGAGAGGCCGCGATAGTGAGAGGCCCGCGCACCGCGATGAACAGTGGCCCCCGCTTGCCACAACTAGAGAAAACCCTCGCACAGAAACGAAGACCCAACATAGCCAAAAATAAAGATTAATTAATTAATTAATTAATTTTTTTAAAAAAAGAGAGAGTCTTACTTAAAAAAAAAAAAAAAAAAAAAGATTACCAGGGAAATCCTTCCTAAATGAAAAAAGGTTCCAACAATTGGATTAAGATAGATTCAAAAGGGTAAGTGGATATGGACATACAGGAAGTCCATGCTTCTGGCTTCACTACTATTTTTTCATACTAGTTTTAGGGTCAAGTTTCAGTTTGACATTCTGAGCTTGTGTCTCAAGTAGTTGAGAAATTGTTTGAGAAAAAGCCTGAGGAACATGCATAGCTGTGCATACACTGAGGTAGAATCTTCCTTGCACCCAAGCATCATGTACCATAGCCAGGCCTGAACACCCTACTCACCCCTCCCAGATAACTGGAATTCTCCGACTCACAGGTCACTGCCCTTTCTCCACATGTGTGGAACTAAATGATTGAAATTACTGAAATGCCAATAATTAACTGCCACAGGGTGAGCTGCAGTAACCTAGGCATTCTGAAAGAGTCATCTTAGGTAAAATGGAAAGATCAGAAACTAAATGTGGTCCTTGTTCAGAAAGGGCTTATAGGCCAAATGGGAAAGAAATTCACATATCATTTCCCCAAAAAAGACCCCACTTCAAGCAGAAGGAAACAGGAACATCCAAGTGACTTTTAAAAAAACTTAGAGAACACAAAAAGTAATATTAAAATGCTGCCTTAGAGTAGTTGAAATTTAGTCTGGCCTTGAAGCTGGGAAGCATCTGGATAACACAAAAAAATGGAGAATACTCCAGGTATAATAGAAAAGATATTTGAATCAATTTATAGACAGACCAGACACTGATTTAGCTTTATCCTATTAGCTTTGCAAAACTGCTGAATTTAACATGAGTGAAGGTCAGATAGAATTTTAAAAAGAACAAAAGAGCAGTATCATCAAGGGGAAATACAAAGGGTCTGGAAGCAGGAAGGTCAGTAAAGATACAATCAAATATCTTACAATACCACCAAGTACTGGTAATTGGCAGTGAGTTCAAAAGGGCAGGCCTAAAACATAGAGCCGAGGACTATTTCTGAAGAATCTCTGCAAATGAGGATTCAGATAGAAGATCATAACATAGAAGAAAGAAACATCTCAGACATTTAGGCAGAAAGTTAAAATGTGTCCTCAAAGACTCAAGTCCAGTTGGCCTGAAAGTATTTCTCTTCTAGCAAATGGTAAGATCAGATCTCTATAGAGAGTAGAGCGCCTGCTTGGAAAGATGGAAAGCCGTCATTCTGAGTAACCCTCCAAGGAAGCATTCTCTAATTCATTTACCGTTGATGTTCTCAGCGCAAGGCCAAATCAAGGCAGCAAGGAGAATCAAGATTTCTAAAGTCATTGAGACCTCCATGTGAGCAGACCCCCAGCACAGGACTTCTTGGGAAATAGGAAGTGGTAACAGCTTAAGTGATTTTATATGGCATCCCATGCTCAGCTGCCTTCATTTTGCTACTTAGTTAGATCACCCATGGGGTGGTTTCCACAGTGTCAACCAACTAAAAGCTGAGACTCTCCTGATTACCCAAACCCTGATGGTCAAAGAGGCCCATCAGGTGAAAAGTGCTAATTGGTAACTGTGTGTGCCTGAGGCCTGTTAAAATCATCTGAGAAGCTGGCAAGGCACACACTTCCAAAAAAAGCTAAAGCATAGAAAACTGTTTTCACTAGGTAATTTTCAGGTGTCATCTAATATGCTGAATAACCTAAATCATACATATTTGAAATCAAAAGACTATTATTTCTTAATTTCTATGGGTTTGGCTGTGGAAGAATCAGCAGCAGAGATGATAAAGTGACTTTCATCCCTGAGACAGAGACCTAAAGAAAAATCGTCTTTCTTGACCTCAAGAAAATCCACAAATTCATCTCTGTTAATTCTTCCATAAATTGTTCTAGTTGCTCTAGTCGGGTCAAGCCTTAAAATTATTTGCTTATAACACAAGATATACACACACACAATATCATAAGGGTAAATATATATATATATATATATATATATATATATATATATATATATATTTGTCCTCGTGTTTTATATACATATGTATATATAATTTTATATATAATAAACATAAATTCATTTTAATAGTTGGAATAAAAGTTCCAGCTAAAGGTTTTTCTTGTATTTTCTAAAATGTCAATCATGACATTTTTAGTTTTAAAGTGAACTTGGAAATCAAGGCTCACAGTAAATAAACTTCAAAGAATCTGAGTTGAAGGCCTATCATTGTTTTTAGTGACATCTGAATTATAGTTTCAATGTGACAGTCTGCTTTCAAATAAGAACGTGCACAGGGCTTCCCTACATGTCACAAAAAGGACTTTCGTTTCCAACATCACGTCCTCTAACGGAGAGTGAAACCCCAGAGTGGGGACTCACACAGTTCCTGCATCTGGAAGGCCTGGAGAACCCAGTCATCAATTACAAAGACAAAAGAGAGCTGAAGAAAGACAAAGATAAGTCCACATTATTATTTTGTCTTTCATTTTCTTTTTTTTAAAAACTTTCTCCTGATGCTATTAACATTTCTTTCATCTAAAATTCATAAACTTTACATTTATCTTTCAAATCATTCCAATATAGGCATCTAATATTTTTTTCCAAAAGGCACCTGTGTCTACTAGTTAAGAGCTTAATTAGAATCATAGACTAATTTCTCCACTCTCAGTTTATGTAAATTTGGGAAAGTTAAACAAGTTAAGGCTCACGTTCATACTCTGTAAAAAGGAGATAATGATACTACCTACCTTATAAGTTTGTTTTGAATATTAAAAGAGATAAAGGTAAACGGTCTAGCCAAAATTAATAGTGTACAAAAAAAACATATAACACATGACTATTTTCCTCAAACTTGAACACAGTTAATTCCAGGGTTTTATACAGTGTTCCTGGGACTACTCAAAGCCACAGAATGAACAAAGTCCATTTTTCTGAAATTCCAATTTTAATTCCAAATTTTGTTGTGAAAGGATAATGGAATTTCAATGTAACTTTAATGTAAAATGGTTAGAGATAAGGCAGAGATAATATATAAATCTTATTTTTAAGCAATTTCTAACTTAGAAAAATGTTGCAAATATACATAACTTATTTTTTCCTGAACATTTTTGGGAATAATTTGCTAATATGATACTCCCTCATTCCTAAATATTTTAGAATATATTTCCTGCAAATAGGACATTCTCCCACTGCAATGATTCTCAATATGTTGTCCTTGGATGCTGTGGGCCCACAGGATCAAAACTATTTTCATAATAATGCTAAGACATAATATGCCCTTTTCACCATGTTGACCTTTGCACAGATGTATAAAAACAATGGGGGTCAACACCACTGCCTAAGCAAGAAAGGCAGTGCCACCAAGCTGTGTTAGTCATCATTGTATTCTTCACCACACACTCACAGTAGAAGCCAGTTTCACTTAAGAATCAAAGCAGTAAAAATTATTCATTTTATTAAATGTTGATTGACTCTTGAGTGCATGTCTTTTTAATATTCTGCATGATAAAATGGAAAGTATGAATGAAGCGCTTCTGCTGTGTATCAAAGCGTGGCGACTATGCAATTTATTGTTTGATTTGTGAGCTGAACACAACCTTTTTTCATAGAACATCATATTTACCTGCAAGAACGACTGTCAGACAAACATTGACTATTTGCACTTGGGTTTTTGACAGATATTTTTAGAAACAGAATGAAATATTGGCTGGCACTTCAAAGAAAACAACTGACAGTTTCTGTATCCAATAATAAAATTCAAGTTTACAAGCAAAATTTAGAATTTTAGAAAACTTGCATTCCCCACATTCAGAGTGCAACTGTGATTTTTTTTTTTTTGTATTGCAAAATGAAACATGTTAACATTTGGAAGTTCTGCATAACTGAGTGAACCAATATTTTCCAAATAACCAATGCATACTGTGATACAAGCATGCATGTGTAAACGTTTCATTCAAAATACAAGAGAGATCAATGGATTTTAATATAACTGAGTATGAAATGTTCATTGATATATTTTCTGTTTCCACACTGCAACTAACCTTGAAGAACTACCTTTTGTAGAGAATTAGTGGTATCAAACAATAGCCACAATTATCTGAAGAGTATTAAAATACTCCTCCCTTTTCCAAATACATATTTGTGTGAGGCAAAGTTTTTTCCACATACTTTAACCAAAGTAACATATCACAAAGTCTTAATGTAGAAGGACATATGAGAATCTAGTGGTCTTCTATTAAACTGGACTGGAGACTTGCAAACATGTAAAACAATGTTACTCTTCCATTATTTTGGAAAATAATTATTTTTTATAAAATGCTTATTATGTGAACACATGACAGGTTTATTGCAGCTATTTAAATTATTTAATAAAGATTTTTAAATTTTACTTTAATTTTTAATATGGTAATTTGCATAGAGTAAACCCACATAAACAAATTTCTTTGGAATTCTCAATATCTTAAAGACTATTTGGTGTCAGAGGTCCTGACACCAAAAGTTTGAGTATCATCAAAATCAAAAACTTAATATTAACATATTACTGGCCCTAATCTTCACACCTCTTTCAAATTTCCCCAATTGTCTCATTAATGGCCTTTATAGCAAAAAATAATAATAAAATACAATCCAGTTCAGACTCACATGTTGTGGTGCATGTAGCTGTCATATCTCTTTATTCTCCAACATTTCTTCAATCTTTCCTTGATTTTTCATGACCTCGTCATTTGTATGTTGTACATTGCACTCAATTTGTGTTTGATATTTCTTCAACATTAGGTTTGCAGGATTATCACAGCAGTGGTGTCCGGTTCTTATGGCATCCTATCAAGTGGTGCTCAACTTCAATTTTTCCCATTACTGATGATGCAAATTTGGTCGCTTGATTAAGTTACTGTCTTCCAGGCTTCTTCACTGTAAAGTTCCTCTTTCTCACTTTGTAATTGATTTATATTTTATGGGGAGATATTCTGAAACTGTAAATATCCTGTTCCTCATTAATCTTTCAACTTACTTGCTTATATTAGTATACACTTGTGATTTCCTATTTTATTATGTAGATTATAACTCATTACTATCATTATTTATATTTATGCTCAAATTATTTCAGATTTGACCAGGAGGAGCCCCTTGAAATAGTGCCTATATAATTTTGACATTTCTGCAGCATTCTTTGAGCACTTTCCCAATTTTTGGCACCGAAAGTTGTTCCCGGTTTAACTTGTACTTCTCCTGCCCCAGCCCTGGTGATGGCTGTTACTCCATGGAGCCCTGGTTTAAGTAGAACATGGTATTTAGGAACTGAGATGTGGGTGCTAGATGTGATCATTGTTATGGAGGGTCACTATTCCCATGGCCTGTCTGTGGATAAAACTACAAAAACAGACATATGTTTATATGCATGCTTAGGGAGACACCTGCTCAGGTGGGGATGATTGGCGTCTCTGGCGTTTGAAGCCAACGCTCACAACACTCGAGCTCCACGCGGTAGCAACAGGAGGCGGCTGTGAAGTTATCACAGGACTAGGGGAAATCATCTTTGGGGATCTTATGAAGAACTTCTTATGCCGTGTGGCTGACAGGGTCTTGGTGCTCCGGCCGGGTGTCAGGCCTGAGCCTCTGGGGTGGGAGAGGCGAGTTCAGGACATTGGACCACCAGAGACCTCCCGGCTCCACGTAATATCAATCGGCGAGAGTTCTCCCAGAGATCTCCATCTCAACGCTAAGACCCAGCTCCACCCAAAGGCCAGCAGACTCCAGCGCTGGGTGCCCCATGCCAAACAACTAGCAAGATAGGAACACAGCCCCTCCCATTAGCAGAGAGGCTGTCTAAAATCATACTAAATTCACAGACACCCCAAAACACGCCACCGGACGCGGCCCTGCCCACCAGAAAGACAAGATCCAGCCTCATCCACCAGAGCACAGGCACCAGTCCCCTCCACCAGGAAGCCTACACAACCCACTGAACCAACCTCAGCCACTGGGGGCAGCCACCAAAAACAACAGGAACTACGAACCTGCAGCCTGCGAAAAGGAGACCCCAAACACAGTAAGTTAAACAAAATATGAAGACAGAGAAATATGCAGCAGATGAAGGAGCAAGGTATGTGCATGCTTAGATTTACATCATTTCTATATCTGTTTCTATAACTTGAAAACCATGAGTTCAAATTCAAATCTTCAATTTGAATTCAAACCTATATGGTTCATTTCAGGTTTTTTTCTATCTTTTTTTCTATATTTTTAATTCCCTTCTCTAATAGTGAGAAGTCTGGCTTCCATTATCATTAATAAATGAGCTTTTCAGAATGTTTGAATGTGTGTAGATAGATAGATAGATAGATAGATGCATTTGTAGAATTCACACCAAACTGTTGAGAGAGTTTTATCTAGGGGAGAAAAATAGAGGAGTTTGAAGGTAAAGAGTAATTTTTTACCATATGTTATCACTTACATGTGGAACCTAAAACATGACACAAATGAACTCCTTTACGAAACAGAAACGGACTCGCAGACACAGAAAACAAACTCACGTAGCAAGTGGGCTGGGAAAACTAACAAGCTTGGCACACCAATTCATGGCAACATCATGTAATTCCAAAGCTCACCTTGAAGTTTGCATTGCATTTTGTCATTCCTTTTATTTTGTTTTAATTAAAAACTTTTTAAAATTGAAGTATAGTTGATTTTCAATGTTGTGTTAGTTTATTCCCAGCCCAGTTGCTATATAAACAATGTTACCTCCTGTCTTGTGATTCTGGTATTATTAATTGAAAATGGGTGGGCCGTCTTGAATGGATTATAATAAAGGAAAAAATGACCTATAAAAAAAAAAGAAGGGCTTCCCTGGTGGCGCAGTGGTTGAGAATCTGCCTGCCAATGCAGGGGACACGGGTTCGAGCCCTGGCCTGAGAAGATCCCACATGCCATGGAACAACTGGGCCCGTGAGCCACAATTACTGAGCCTGCACGTCTGGAGCCTGTGCTCCCCAACAAGAGAGGCCGCGATAGAGAGAGGCCCGCGCACCGCGATGAAGAGTGGCCCCCACTTGCCACAAGTAGAGAAAGCCCTCGCACAGAAACGAAGACCCAACACAGCCATAAATAAATAAAATTAAAAAAAAAAAAAAAAAAAGAAAACAAACTTATGGGTACCAGAGGGGAAAGGGGGTTTGGGGGAGGGATAAATTAGGAGTTTGGGATTAGCAGATACAAACTACTATATATAATATAGATAAACAACAAGGTCCTACTGTAGAGCATAGGGAACTAGATTCAATATCTTCTAATAATTCATAAGGGGAGAGAATATGAAAAAGAATATGTACATACATGTATAACTGAATCACTTTGCTGTACACCAGAAACTAACACAACACTGTAAATCAACTCTACTTCCATAAAAAAAAGAGTGATTTTTATATTTTGTTCTGTATATTTCTTCATTGTTTGCATGTTTTACAATAAGGATGTAGTCATGTAATATGTGTGAAAAGATATTTTTATTTCAAAAAAAGACAAAAACATTTTAGGCAATAAAGATAGTTTTAACAAACCCCCCCCCCAAAAAAATAAATGAAATTTTCAGATCAAAATCTCTGTATGAAACAATCTACTATCACGCCCCATCCCCACCATGTATAAACCATACTCCCCTCACTCAGGCCCCAACACTGCCCCCATGCTGTGACCATCCCTCCCCACGTGGATAACCTCTTCACACCCCACCAGTGCTCTGAAACCCAAGGTTATGTTGCTCCTCCAAGCAAATGTCCTTCTCACTCAACTAGGAAGTGGCTTGAGTTTTAAAACCCTGAACCAAGCCCCTTCACCCATACCCTTGTGTGAACACTATCCTAATACCAGTGGAGCTTCAACCCCCAATGTGGGGTCACAAAAGTTACTTCAAACCCCTGGCACAGAGGCCTACCTTGCTCAAACCTATCTATTGGCATTTGGACTAATTGTGAGGAAGGAAAGAGAAGAGAAAGGAATCACCTAGGACTTGGTGTTAGGTCTTATAGAGTAATAGTAAAGAAGCTGGTCTATGTATTAGGGGCCAGGGGGAGGAGGCATATAATAGAGCAGTTAAAACCTGAATAGGAGAAAAATATCAAATAAACACAAATATGACAGATAGGGTTGGGAGCATATTATTGATATATTGACTCACCCTCTGGAGCAGCTAAATTTGCTTATGGAAAATGAGCACACATGATTTAAGATTTGTTCAAGTGTATCCACAGTTATGCAGCTCTGAGGATTATCAGGAGGAGGAAGTCCTTAGCTTTCAGTTGTAATCAGTCAAGATGATGTGAAAGCCTGGGGAATGAGGCTATAGCACTGGTTTTAGCGATGTCAAAGGTGCAATCTCGGGCTTCCCTGGTGGCGCAGTGGTTGAGAATCTGCCTGCTAATGCAGGGGACACGGGTTCGAGCCCTGGTCTGGGAAGATCCCACATGCCACGGAGCAGCTGGGCCCGTGAGCCACAATTGCTGAGCCTGCGCGTCTGGAGCCTGTGCCCCGAGACGGGAGGGGCCGCGATAGAGAAAGGCCCGCGCACCGCGATGAAGAGCGGTCCCCGCACCGCGATGAAGAGTGGCCCCCGCTTGCCGCAACTGGAGAAAGCCCTCGCACGAACCGAAGACCCAACACAGCCAAAAATAAATAAATAAATAAATAAATAAATAAAATCAAGTAAAACTTTA
This sequence comes from Balaenoptera acutorostrata, assembly GCF_949987535.1. NCBI lineage: Eukaryota > Metazoa > Chordata > Mammalia > Artiodactyla > Balaenopteridae > Balaenoptera > Balaenoptera acutorostrata. The sequence continues at coordinate 11,221,350 of NC_080072.1, forward strand.
AAAAAAAAAAAAAAAAAGGTGCAATCTCTCTATAGATTCCTAGGGGGAAAAAAGGCATCTTGAACACATTCACTGATGTTCTTTGCAGAATTAAAACATTCTATCGAGTTGGCCAAAAGGTTCGTTAGGCTTACGGAAAAACCCGAACAAACTTTTTGGTCAACCCAGGTGGAGAAAATGCACCAATGGTGATATTAATCAATATTAACTCCAATAGTAGAAGGTTGGCATACTGGAGCAAACTAAGGTTCCTTCTTAAATAGATAAAAATAATTGTGAAAACAACTTACTTTGGAGGGTGTTCAGTAGACTGGCACTGTTCAAATGCTTTAAATGAATTATCTTATTCCAGCCTCACTGTATCCCTGTGAGAGAGGGATGTTAGCAGTTGGTTCAGCTTAGGCACAGAAACCTCAAGTATCTCACTCAAACAAATTCGGCAAATAAATGGCAGAGAAATCGCAATCTGTACAGAGCCTGAGTGTGTGTGGAGGCAAAGTCATCAGAATCCAATCAAATGCAGCTGTTCATTCCCTTTACTATTTGTTCCAACCTTCAATCACCATAACCAGAGTTAAGAAAGCCAATGTCTTCTCAGTCCTGAAGCCCAGAAATCTCTCCCACCTAAGCAACTAATTCCTAGTTTGGTTAAATTCAGTAACATACATCGTATGACAAGCATGGGACTGAGTATTAGGAGAAAGATGATGACAAAAGAGAATCTACCAAAATTTAAGATGCCTCTGACTTGTTCATAAAATATGAAAATAATATATTGGGATCAGCATGTTAGCTGGTCAGAAGGGAAGGTCAAGATGGCATCCACACAATGATAAAACCATGAATCTGATTGGAAACACGTAGAACTAGCTACCAGTTTACAATCAGGGTAAAGCCCATTTCGGAAAGCCATGAAGGGAACTACTTACACCATTTTTTAAAAGGCCATCATACCACTTAAATCACAACTGCTCTTCTGTATTCTCTCTTATTCATACCTGGTAATAGACCCCATGCAGACCAAATCAAAGAAATAAGGAGGAACGTTTGCTAACAGCACAGAGGCCCTCATCTCCTCTGATGCAGAGTAAGGCCCATTAAGTAAACAGGAAAATGCAATAGACTTGCCACACGCAGCTGACACATCACTTAATGCAGCTTGAATGGTTCTTTCCTCGAGAGTGCTGTATTTTCTCCTAATCATTGTATTACTGGAGATCGCAGGTTCTGATTAAATGAAAAGTGCAGGTAAACAATGTCCAAAGAACCAAGTCTTCTCTGCATCTGTGGAGGCATCTGTGGGCATATTCGATAACACAGGTGTCTGTATATCCACTTTTATTTATATTAAACAATTTATAGAATAATTACTTTCCCATTTGTTTCAAAGTATCAGTTGTATGTACCCATTTTCCTAAACTTTTGTGATGTCATTCACTGCTACCAGCCACTTTCATGTCTGCACATGTGCCAAGTTTCTGTTTGATTTGTTCCAAATGAGATTGTTTTCTAAGAAGCCTATCTTGGTTTTGTTATGTAAATGAAGACTGACAAATGTGACTATGCCTTGTAACCTTTCTGGTAACTCCTTGAATGAACTCACAGGGTGCTTATTTGGCAGTGAATTCAGATTTTATTTGTTAGGGTGGTGACTAACCTGCTTTTCTGAGGAGATGAGGGCCTCTGTGCTGTTAACACTTCCCCCACCATTTTTTTTTCAAGTTTCAAACCTGCAGAAAAGTTGAAAGCATTTACAATGAATACGAATATACCATTTACTTAGATTCACCAATTGTTAATATTTTGCTGTATTTGCTCTCATATCCTGTGTGTATGATTTTGTATATTTACATATATAATTCTTCTGAACATTTGCAAGTATGGTACAGATACCATGACATTCATTCTTAAATACTTGAGCCTGAATCGCCTAAGAACAAGGATACTCAGCTACATAACACAACATAATTATTACAGTCAAGAAATTAAATATTGATACTACTGTCTAATATGCATTCCACACTCACATTTCCCCAACTTTCCACTGTCCTTTATAGTTTTTTTCTAGCCAAGATCCAATCAAGCATCAAACAGTGCAGTTAGTTGCCATTTCTCTTTAGTCTCCTTTAATCTGTTTCCCTAAGGGCTATTTTGCATAATGTATTCAGTTTGGATCTTGCTGATTGCTTCCTTATGATTACATACAGGTTAAACACTTTATTGCAAGAAAACTATATTGGTTCTCCTTCTTAATGCAGCTTATGTAACAGAAGGTCCATGATGTAAGTTTGTCCCATTATACTAATGGACGTTAAGTTTGAGCCTTTGCTTAAGGTACCAGTTTCTACCCAATCTCTGCATTGTAAAAATGTGTTTTACATTTTGTAATTAATAAATAATTAGGAGGTGACTCTGAAGTTGTGTGTATACCTATTTCCCCCAAACTTGCACCCAATATTTTTAGAATCCATTGATGATCTTTCCCAGAATCAATTATCACAGTGGTGGCTGGAAAACTGGTTTTTCACGTGTAAATGAAAATCATCAACATATATCAATGTTCCTTTGTAAGGAAGAGTTTTCCCTTAGCTATAGCCATCATATCATTTTGTTTCACATGTACTATTATGGACTTACAGATTTTTTTTTTTAATTCAATGCATTATCATCCATTACCATTATTATTCTTTCTCCCAAATTTGGCAGAGACATTTCTTCATAATCAGACATTTCTCCAATAAACTTTGGCTAAAAGTGAAATAATATTTAGAAAACAAAAGCTGGGCACTAGATGCGTCACTGCTAATGAGGTGGTATCATTGTTTCTAGGAAATTTCCTGTGGAAATATGCCACATCTTCCTTATCCATTCATCTGTTGATAGACACTTAGGTTGCTTCCATATCTTGGCTATTGTAAATAATACTGCTGAGAACACTGTGGCGTATATATCTTTTTGAGTTAGTGTTTTCATTTCCTTTGGAAATACACCCGGGAGTGGAATTATTGTATCTCAGGGAAAATGCAAACCAAAACTACAATGAGATATCACCTCACACACACCAGAATGGCTATTATCAAAAAGACCACGAATAACAAATGTTAGCAAGGATGTGGAGAAAATGAAACCCTAGTACACTGTTGGTGGGAATGTAAATTGGTGCAGCCACTGTGGAAAACAGTATGGAGGTTCCTCAAAAAACTAAAAATAGAACTACCATATGATGCTACATTTTAAAATAATTCCACTGCTCTGATTTCTAATAAGTAAGTTTTTTAAACGGGTATCACTCATCTATGTGAACTGTCTATATACATAATTTTCCAATATTTCTATTTGATGTTTATCTTTTCTTTTTTTAAAAAATTTTTATTTATTTATTATTTATTTATTTATGGCTGTGTTGGGTCTTCGTTTCTGTGTGAGGGCTTTCTCTAGTTGCGGCAAGCGGGGGCTACTCCTCATCGCGGTGCCCGGGCCTCTCACTATCGCGGCCTCTCTTGTTGCGGAGCACAGGCTCCAGACACGCAGGCTCAGTAATTGTGGCTCACGGGCCTAATTGCTCCGCGGCATGTGGGATCTTCCCAGACCAGGGCTCGAACCCGTGTCCCCTGCATTGGCAGGCAGACTCTCAACCACTGCGCCACCAGGGAAGTCCCTGTTTATTCTTATTATAATGTGCCACTGGTATTGCTCATTGTTATGATAGCCTGAGCAGCAGCCCAGAAAGAACATGAAAAACCTTTTCTCTGTTTTCATTCACCTACTATGTGTAGGACATGGAGAGTGAATAGGACACCCAAAGACCTTTCTCTTCTGAAGCTTACAGTCTATTAGGGTAGAACACCCACAATGTGTACAGCATATTATCCAGCATTTTCACACGTTTTCTAATCCTCATAATCCTATGAAGTAATGTCATCCCCATATATGCAGATTAAGGAATTGAGACACAAATGCCAGCGATGTAACCAAACTCAGAAGGTTAATACATAGCAGAGCTAGGTTTGCTTATGCCTATTCTAATGAGCCCTTTGTCTTGTTTTGCTTTCCACTATGATTCTGGGATTAACAACTCTAATTATAGAATATATAACAATGTTTTTTTGTTTTTTTGTTTTTTTATTTTTTTTATTAATTTATTTGATTTATTTATTTTTTATTTTTGGTTGCGTTGGGTCTTCGTTGCTGCATGGGGGCTTCTCATTGCGGTGGCTTCTCTTGTTGCAGAGCACGGGCTCTAGATCACGGGCTCAGTACTTGTGATGCACGGGCTCAGTTGCTCCGTGGCATGTGGGATCTTCACGGCCCAGGGCTCGAACTCAAGTCGCCTGCATTGGCAGGCGGATTCTTAACCACTGCGCCACCAGGGAAGTCCCTATAACAATGTTTTAAAAAAAAAAATTATCAGAGGAGTTTGGAGGAAAGATCTGAGAGGGTCTTGAACTAGAAATAGACTTTACTTGGCCTTTATCTCACAAAAGATTATTGAAAATGTACCCATGTTGTATCAACATCAGCGTAAGGAAAGTTCTAGGAAGATTTTGATATAGGAGGTTTCTATCACACCAAATGTAAGTATAATAGCATATCCAGTTTATCTCGATTTGCACTGCTTTAACCATGAGGCTAAATATTTTCTGCCAGGAACTTGGCCTGCAGGTCAATGGAAGGGATCATTTGGACAGGTTGGTGTGAAGTTCTTTCAATGTAGTCTCTTCACAGCCCATAAGTATCGTGGTCTAAGAGCTCCATTTATGCTTGTTCGGCAGACACCATTGCAGCAGCCCTTAATCCCTACTGTGAGATCTGGTGACTCAGATATGCTCCCGCCACACCTGCCATGGAGAGAGCCAAAGGCAGTTGAGCCACTTTTAGTGGTTAAAAGCAGCTGTCACTCCTAGAGCCCTTGGCAACAGCCTAAACCAGCAGTTATCAAGCCAGGAAGACTTTGCCTCCTGGTGGCCATTTGGCAATGTATGGAGACAATTTTAGTTGTCCAATTAGGCAGGATATAGAAATTGCTGCTGACATCTAGTGAGTAGGGGCCAGAGATGCCGCTGAACAACCAAAGGTGCCTCCACAACGAGGATTACTCAGCCTAAAATGCCAGTAGGGTCAAGGTTGAGAAAATCGCCACACTAGACAAAATCATCACACTTTCTTCTCTCCCACCTTGGTGTTCTAAGCAGCCTTTCACTGAGGCACTTAGGAACATGACAGCTGAAACAGCCTAAGCTCTGGCTTCATTGCTCTACAATCCAAATGAGGCCTTTTCATATTTTTTAAATTGCCTTTTTTCCATCTTACCCATTGATTTGAATCACTGAACCAGATAAATCCTTTAGACCCCAGGAAACATATGATTCATTCATGTTATAGGATACTATGCAGCTAATAAATTTATACAATAATTTAAGGACTTGAGAACCTCATGTGGGAGGGAAGAAGTGGGGAAAAAAGTGGTAAAAAAGAAGATAGACATAAAATATATAGTATAATCTCAATAGTATAAACAATGGAGGGCTAATAAATTTGGGTGGAAATACAAAGTTATAGAATTAAATTCAGGATGATATGATTATGGGTATTATACCTCATTTACTGATCACCAAACATATTTCACATGTTCCCTGTGAGGAGTACCCATTTTATGTTCAGAAAATTCAGTTGGGTAGCACACATGCAGAATTTCTAACTCGCTGTCTTCCTTTTGGGCTAATGTTTTCAAGGATTTGGTGAGCATATCAAAGAGAAAATATCATATTTTAATTTAGAGATTATATAAATTATTTCAAAACCCCATGATAATTGTCTTTTTTAAAATCCTTTCCTTGTGGAACACTTTTTCTCCGAAGAGGCTGTGAAATATTTTTCTTTCCTTCAAATTTTGATTTGAGGAGTCCAACGTAAGACTTTCAGTCATGTCCCTCAATTGCCAATTCTATTCAAAATCTTATACAATGTGTTTTTGTTCTGTTTTATCCTGAGGTTAAATGCCACTGCTTTGCCAAAGATCACTTTAATTATCTTAATTGGGGTAAACATCATGATCTCTAGAGGCGTTGGAACAGCCAGTTTTAAATTTGAATATAATAAAATACGTTGTGACCAATGAACACAAATTTCAAAGGTCTTTTTCTCCCACCAGGTTTTCTATGATGGAGCTGTCATTCATTCCTGGCTTACCTATAAACCAAAGAATCAATTAATTTCTGCTGAACTTCATTTGGAGTGTATGGTTCCCAGGTTAGTCCAAAACATCATTTGGCTCCTTCTTTAAATACTAATAGCTTTTTGCTGAAATTTATCACCATTTATTCAGAGACTTTGACAATCATGATTGTTTTTATATAGCTTCTTAGCTCAACAGTGTGTCTACCAATGTTATTTAATCTCGGCAGCAGCTCACTGTTCAGAGGTCAAGACTCAGGACAAGTGAGTTACACATATTACAAAGCTAGAAATGAATCTTGCTTCTTAATTCTAGATCTTTGATTCTTTCTACCTTCTCTCCTGTAGATGATGAGGACACGCTGCTCAACCTAATTCAGAACACCAACACTTGACACACAAAAGAAAAAGGAAGGTTTCTTAGGCGTACAGATCGACAGGCTTTCACTCTTCTGTAATTCAAGAGGCTCTGAGCTGTGCAGAGGAGTTGGAATTTGGGAAGTCAAATAAATAATAATCTAATTTCCCCTCTGAATTTGAAATCAGTTAAGTAATAAGTCATAGGATATAGAAGATGTAAATCAGAATGTAGTTTTATTTCTAATAAAGCCAGTTGGCAAATGAAGCTTTAGATCTGCAACTAGAAAACCTCCTACAAGTCCTACCCTGAAATGTTTGCTGACCCAGGGGAAAAAAGAACTGGAAAATTGTAGGTCTCCCCCTTGCCTGCAAAGATTCTTTCCGGTAAGCTGGCCTCCTGGCTGCAGAGCAGACCAGAATGTGACCCTCTGAAGACAGTCTAACTCCACGAAGAAAACTGCAGTGGGCCTGAACTAAGCATGATCAGTTCTTTCTCCCAAATTTACCCTCAGATGCCTTTCTTCTCTGGAAACTTAAAAAATTGAAAGAAAAATAGCACCCAACAGCCCATTTTTAAAAAGAAAAAGAAAATTCTATAGTTTGAGCAGTAAGTATACAATTTCTTAGAAGCCAATTGGAATTACACAGAAGTAGAAAGTTTGCTAAGCACAGATTCTTTCAGGCAACAGCTTTTGAGCAAAAAATGCTGCTTGGCCCTTGCTAATGACAGTAATCTCATTTACTGAACGTTTACTATGTGCCAACCACAAGTTTACAAGAAGTTCAGGCATTTTAATCGTCATTATCAACCCTAGGCATGAGTCACTAATATCGCCCCTATTTAATCTTTGAGAAAATTGGTCACAGGCACGTTAAATGAGTTGCTAATGTCACACAGCTGGAAAGCCCTAGATTTAATTGTAGGTAGAATGACTCGAAAACCACTGTTTTACATCACTATCCTCTGCCATTCTTTGTTTGTTAGTAAGCTCTTGTCTCTCAGCTTCCCACCTGACTGATGTAGTCTTTTGAGTAAAAGGAATAGGACTTTATTAGCTCTTTGGAAACCTATTAATAAACTTTGAGAGATGCTAGGAAAATCTTGCCTTACACCTATTACTGTTTTCAAGAAAAAATTCCTGTTCATATCTTCTTGAAATGGTTTTTCTTAACAGAGAACAGTCTCTGGGTCCATAATTTATTAGCCCACAGCGAGGATTTGGTGAGGGGCGGAGGGTGTTGAACAGAACAGGATAATGTGTTATTCTTTTTTTACTTTATTTTTTATTTTTTTATTTTATTTTTAAATTTTTGGCTGCCTTGGGTCTTCATTGCTGTGCGCGGGCTTTCTCTAGTTGCAGTGAGCGTTGCGGTGTACAGGCTTCTCATTGCGGTGGCTTCTCTTGTTGCAGAGCACAGGCTCCAGGAGCACGGGCTTCAGTAGTTGCAGCACATGGGCTCAGTAGTTGTGGCTCGCGGGCTCCAGAGCGCAGGCTCAGTTGTTGTGGCTCATGGGCTTAGTTGCTCCATGGCATGTGGGAACTTCCCAGACCAAGGCTCGAACCCGTGTCCCCTGCAGGCGGATTTTTAACCACTGTGCCATGAGGGAAGCCCTAATGTGTTATTCTTAAAACAAAAAGTCATAGCTGTGAAAGCAAGGCCCATTTACACCTGGGCCCAAAGTTCAATCTCAGGAATGATATCTTAAGCCTCTGTATTACTTTTTAATTCTCTCCGTTTTTCCTTTCAAAGCTCCTGTGTCTCATGTGATGGGCCCTCTAGCAAGACTGAAAGGATTAGCAGCTTAACCACATCCCCACCTGCTCAACAGTGGTTCTTGATACAGTACAGATACTGCGTGAGGTGTGGCCATGCCCACTTGAGAGAACACTGGGTAACGATGCCTACAAAGGCCAACATTTAATGTGCCCAGTCAGGGATTTTATGATCAAAAAAAGTATTCGGGGCAAGTAAGAACAGGTAAGGTCAAATCCCCACTGGAGTCTGAATGGCATACAATTCAGTGGTAGAGTTATATAAAAGAAGGGTTATATTGAATTCTCTCTCTTGTACTTGTCTCACACCTTACTTGGTATTCATATGAGGAAGACCCTATACTTGCCAGTCTTATAAATCTCTACTCACCCTATGGTTTTTTTTCCTTGACAGTAAAGATTTCACTTTACTATGTTCAGAACTGAATATTGGAGTCTGAAACCAGTGACTGCAATAGAAGGGGAGAGTTGATAAGTTCAGAGGTTGCCAGTTTTGAACATTTTTCTTATCTTTCATGAAAAGACTGACTGACTTAAGGTTGAAGGAAAACATATGAAACTGTCTTTGAAGGAAACATATGAGCTGAGTCATTTGGGTTTTCCCACTGGGTCCAGTTCAAACAAAATTTCAAACATGTACAAGACTCCCTTGAATTTCGTTTTCCTTTTTTCTATAATCTTTAAGAGACAGGATCTGTGTTGCTCCTGTTCTTAAAATCTGAACTATCCCAGACCATCTGGGATACAGTTCATATCTGGGAGTCATAAGAAAGTCAGACCCTAAAGCTTACCTTATGTAGTCTTACTGGTTCCATTCCCATTGGTATGAGCTCAGAGAACCCTCCTGCTCATTTGAAGTATTTTTGAAACTTAAGTCTCATAATAAGTAGCTGATGTTTGGTATTCAACTTTGTCTTTCTACAGTCAACACCTTTTTATGGCCCACACAATGACTCCTTTCCGAGGAACGTGACCCCTCCGTTCCTCTGTGAACTGTAGAAGCTGTGCTCTTGGACATCCAGCAGCACCACAGAAGTAACCCAGTTTAACAATGTCATGTGGCATTTTATTTTTATATATTTACATATTTTTAATTGGTTTTAATCGATTATAACCATGATGCCTTTGAGAAAGGCCATTTGTGTTTTTAACTTTCAAAGTGGCCACAAGTCCATGAATAAAACTTGACATACTTTATGGTATATCTGTATTTATTGGATTTCTCATGTAGCATTCTAAGCTGCTGGGCTGAGTTACCAGAAAGGTGGGAGCTGGGGGAAAGGTTATTACCAACATTGTTCTCAATAGCTATTTAGCACCCAGGTGTTGAAAACTGGTTCTAGTTGCATGCAGGAATATGGCCACTAAGCTTGCTTGGAAGAGAGTGAATAGAAATTGAAATCCACTAGAGGCAGAGAGAGCTCAGAAGCATGAGTGAACCGGATGTCTACTTAGACCCCCCCCACCAAATTATTCTGTAATACAAGCTCAGAGGGTTGGATTTTGTCTCTGTCCATGTGTTCCTCCAACGGTCACTTGGTCATACTATGACACATCCCCCAATACAAGCAATATCAACAACCCTCCCATTCTTGGTCCCAAAGATTCTGTGTCAAGTGGCTACTTGCACAGAAAATTGTGAAAATTATGACCATGTCTACCGATACCTTTTCAAAGTTTGCTTTTGTCAAGATGTATCACCTTTTAAAATATCAAAGCCATGTTACCATCAGAAGAATCTCAATCGTATGCTCTGTGGTAATGATCCAAACCCAGTCACTTTCTTTGGTATAACATGGTGGAGAAGAGAAAATATCCCCAGATACAGGACAGAGTTTTTCCAAAGTCCAAACTGCCCATTGAGCTTCTGGTCACAAACCTGGATGAGTTCTTAACTGCTTAGTCAACCCTCCCCTTGTAAGCCCCACATATTTTCTGTGCAGACATTACTAATAATAGATATTTTCAATTTGCATGTCTAATTGACCTGATTTCAAGCCAAGAAAACCCACTCTCTGAAGCTATAGTGGTCCAAGCCCAGGTCCTTTCCACTGTCATTTCTACAAGAAGCAGCTTAGTTTCTTGGTGAGGGTACAGGGCACCTTGATCTCAGTCTGTCTAGGGCAAGACCAAGACTCTGAAAACTTCCCTACATAGGGCTCAGGTATTAAGAAACTGGCCGGCTGAGCCTGCATCCCCTTATTACTTCTTGTGACCATCTTTTTGCCCTGTAAGGAAAGCTGCTTCCAATTCAAAAGTTTTGCCTTGCTTTGTTTGCTCTACTTCCTCTGACCCATCAGTCTGATTGCCTCGCTCAGGCTGTGCATTTATAGGAATGGGACCCACAGTCTCAGGCTCACATGCTTTCCTGAACTCTGTAACATCGGCAACACACCTAAAGAGACCCCCACCTAACCCGGCCTGTGTTCCCAGTGCCAGAGTTCCTGATACTTGACCAGCCAACTGTGCAACTCCCCTTTCCATTATTATAACTTTCCCACTCATAGAATTAACCTACCATCTCCTCCCCCTTACCACCTTACCACCTTTTCTTCTAATGATCTTTTATTTTTACTGCTCTTACCAATGTTTTAGTAAACAAAGCCATTCAGGGAGCAATCCAAACCCCCCGAAAGCTGCAGAAATCATGCATACAAGCCAAGATTCCAAAATAAACCTCCTCCCACCAAAAAATGTGTAGGGATGAATGAAGACAGATAGATACAAAAATACATATTTTCTAGAACATGCACATTTGAAGAGGCCCACTGCAAGAGGTGCACTGCAAGACTATCCCACACTGTCAATTGACTTCAGCCTAGAAGTCAATTCTGTACAAAATTGTACTTGAAATAGAATCATCAGTGATTTGGTACTTTAGTTATACTGCCACAATACCATTCATTCAGTTAACCAGTATATACTGAGAGGTTACTATGAGCAAAGTATTGTTTCATGCCTAAAGAATACATGAATTTTAAAAACAAAAATCTCTTCCCTTTTTGACCTTATACCCTAATAAGAAGAAACAAACAAAATAGAGAGGTAAAATGCAGCGTATGTGTTTAGTGCTAAGAAGGAAAAATAAAAAAGGAAGAGGGATATGAAATTTTTTTTTAAATTTTTTTAATTTTTATTTATTTATGGCTGTGTTGGGTCTTCGTTTCTGTGCGAGGGCTTTCTCTAGTTGCGGCAAGCGCGGGCCACTCTTCATCGCGGTGCGCGGGCCTCTCACTATCACGGCCTCTCTTGTTGCAGAGCACAGGCTCCAGACGTGCAGGCTCAGTAATTGTGGCTCACGGGCCCAGTTGCTCCGCGGCATGTGGGATCCTCCCAAACCAGGGATCGAACCCGTGTCCCCTGCATCGGCAGGCAGACCCCCAACCACTGCGCCACCAGCGAAGCCCCTGAAATATTAATGTATGTGAAATTTTAGATGGGGTGGGGAGAAAAGCACACATTTCACATTGGACTCAAAAGGTAGTCATTAAATACATTAGAAGAGTCGCCTATGGTGGAGGAGGGATTGATGGATTAAATCAGTTAAATCAAGAGAGGTCTTGCATTGGCCAATGATAACAATGTGTGCTTAACTTGACGCTTGAAATCTCTTTTGGAAGTGTAACTCTACCTAGTTTGATTTTGTCTAAGGTGGGAAGTAGATGAAGCTACTCCTCTCGTCTGTCCCAGATGGATAGCAGGCTTCAAACCTGAAAAATTAACTCTAACAGCGAATAATTAGTATCTCAGCATTTCGACCAGAAGGCTTGGCATTCCTGAAATCATCCCACATGGGTAGCCCCCGACATAGTAAAGTGGCTCTTGAACTTTACCATGCGTCAGGATCACCTGGGGAGCCTGTTAAAAACACGGATTATTGGGCTTCCACTCCCAGGGTGGGACTAAGAATTTGCATTTCTAACAAGTTCCCAGGTGGTGCTGATGCTGCTACCCCGGGGACCCCACTTTGGGAACCACCCTATAATAGTACTGAAGGTTAGCCTGTGGACAGCACCCTCCCTCCCTGGCACTTCAGAAGTCCTAAAGATGACTCACAAAATGCTTCCATTTGATTTGACACAATAACATCCTGCACTTCATACCTCAGGAGGGTGGAGTTATAAGTGTGTCAAGGGCTTTCTCTTTGTTCTCCAGAGTAATGGGTCATCATATGCATCTAAGTGTGTTATTAGGTATAAACCCACTTCAGGCTTCCCAGCTCCTCTCAACTTCTGATCACCCAAGGTGTTCTTAACCTGTGACCTAGCATAATGCAGGCCCTTGTGGAGTTACCTTCTACTCGTTTCTCTGACGTAGACATGTTCTGGGAAAGTGCCAGGAATGAGTGGACTTTGGCTGATAGTAGTTTGAAAGGGTGGTGTCTTGATGACCATGAGACATTGGGCTTCCAGGCTAAGTTTGATTGTTCTTTCCTAAAAGTTGAGACTGGGTGGTTCCAATTAGCCCTAGATATTATCTTCTCGTTGGTTCCAGTCAACATTGTTGAATAACTGATGAGCTCACACTTATCTCCTCTCTCAAAAATATAGTCTGAGGCGCCTCACATTTAACTGGTCTCTCCTCTTACCTCCCATTTGCTCTCATTAAGTCATCCTTGTCCTGTCTGTCCTCCCTTCCTGCTCATGGTTCATCCATTCACCACTTCTCACTAAATTACATTAGTTCACGTTATCAACTACTCTCCCTCATCTAACTGCCTCTTCTCCCATCTAGAACAATACTATGTAAGTTTTCTTAGCTCCTCCTTAGTCCAATCCTTCCTTTAAATCCAGAGTAACATTTGAATCTGTAAACTGAGTAAAGGAGATTGTCGGCCTAAGGTGGGTGGACCTCATCCCGTCAGCTGAAGGGCTGAATAGAACAAAAAGGCTGAATAAGAGGGCGTGCCTTCTGCCTGATTGCCTCTGAACTGGGATATTGGTTTTTCCTGGCTTTAGACTCAGGCTGAAACATTGGTTCTTTCTGGATCTTGAGCCTGCAGGCCTTTGGGCTAGAACTACATGATCAGTTCTCCTGTGTCTCCAGCTTGCCAGCTAAAGATCTTGGGGCTTTTCAGCCTCCATAATCACATGTTATGAATTTGAGCCAATTCCTTACAAAAAATACATACATACATCCTGTTGGTTCTGTTTTTCTGGAGAAACTCAGGGCTTTATAAACTTTGCTCAGTGCTAATATTCAAATGATACAAATTACTCACCTTATTAATCGTTAGTACCTATAATAATAAAATACTAAATTTTAGGAGGTTTTGCTTATAGAGAGTAAAGGCTCTCCCCAGGCTGCCCGAAATGATGGATTATTGTAGACACCTGACGGGCTTCAGTTATATTAACACAAGGCAACTGGACCTCTCACAACTTCCTGTTCCCTGAACGGATGTTGCCTTGGGGTCTGGCCAGATGAAGGTTTTTCTGGTACTGCGTCTCCTTTCTTCTCTGATTTGGCCTTGCTCTGGAGAACAGCCAGGTATTTACAGAGTAATAGGAGACTTGGTGGGCAATTGATGATCAGTAATGAGGCTGCGTCTTTGATTTTCCAGATCTGAACATTTCAATTAGCCGCTACATTGCTAATAGCTAAGGGCCTACACTAAATGATCTGCTTTGGATGGTTGAGGTGGGAATGCCCTGTTTCCCCACCTGCCTTCACCCCTGGCACCTTCCTTTTTCCCATAATATCCCTTTCCCATAATATCCCTTTCCCCTTTCCCATAATATCCCTTCCCCCTTTCCCATAATATCCCTTTCCCCTTTCCCATAATATCCCTTTCCCCTTTCCCATAATATCCCTTTCCCCTTTCCCATAATATCCCTTTCCCCTTTAAGGACAGCTCATCATACTCATCATACTGTTAGGAAAATTGGGTTGGTCAATTAACTTTGAATTTCTTCAAAGTTTCCAGATACCTGAGATGGACAGGTTATCCTGGCTTCAGCTGTGGACAACGATGCTTGGGATAAACCTTGGAGAAACACGTTCACAGTGTATGTGTATGTATCAAATATTTGCCTTTCTCTGTCTGACTGACTTCACTTTGTATGATAATCTCCGGGTCCATCTATGTTGCTGAAAATGGCATTATTTCACTCTCGGTTTGTTACGTTCTGACAACACTGTCCTTTCTGTTTCGGCAAGTCGCCAATCAGGGCCTTTGCACTAAATCTCACTGCCCAGGATAACAAGGGACTTAATGTTCAAGTCACCCTCTTCCTCTCTGTGTAAAGGGAGAATACCTAGTCTACCCACCATACACGAGGCGAAAAGAGAGAATGGACAGGTCAGTTGTGTTTTTTTTTAACATCTTTATTGGAGTATAATTGCTTTACAATGGTGTGTTAGTTTCTGCTTTATAACAAAGTGAATCAGCTATACATATACATACATCCCCATGTCTCCTCCCTATTGTGTCTCCCTCCCACCCTCCCTACCCCACCCCTCTAGGTGGTCACAAAGCACCGAGCTGATCTCCCTGTGCTCTGCAGCTGCTTCCCACTAGCTTTCTGTTTTACATTTGGTAGTGTATATATGTCCACGCCACTCTCTCACTTTGTCCCAGCTTACCCTTCCCCCTCCCTGTGTCCTCAAGTCCATTCTCTACGTTTGTGTCTTTATTCCTGTCCTGCCCCTAGGTTCTTCAGAACCATTTTTTTTTTTTTAAGATTCCATATATGTGTGTTAGCACACGGTATTTGTTTTTCTCTTTGTGACTTACTTCACTCTGTATGACAGACTCTAGGTCCATCCACCTCACTACAAATACCTCAATTTCCTTTCTTTTTATAGACCAGTTGTTTTATGTGGAGTCACTTTCACAACTGTAGGAATGAGAGTCTCTAGTGATTGGAAATTGCCAGCAGCTAAAGATGGCTTTGGGACTGTTAACAGTTTACCCCTAAAAGCTTGTCAGTCCCACCATAGGTAACCTTCCAGTAGTTCTATGCCTGCCTATATTTTTTTAATTTTTAATTTTATATTTTTTTACATTTTGACCGCACTGCGTGGCATGAGGGATCTTAGTTCCCCCACCAGGGATAGAACCCGTGCCCCGTGTGGTGGAAGCTCAGAGTCTTAACCACTGGACTGCCAGGGAAGTCCCTGCCTGCCTATTTAAAAGAGCAGATAATTCCTTCTCAGATTTTCCAATTTATCCTCTAATTTACCAGCAGTCCCAAATTACTCTGGGATTTAACTGCCAGATCCTATATTTCACCACCTTGTTTCTTGGCCTTTAGCAAACTTTAATCTTTCAATTATAAATATTATCTCTTTGATTGTCTTTTTGTTTTAAATTTTATTTGTTTGTTTATTTATGGCTGTGTTAGATCTTCATTTCTGTGCGAGGGCTTTCTCTAGTTGCGGCAAGCGGGGGCCACTCTTCATCGCGGTGCGCGGGCCTCTCACTATCGCGGCCTCTCGTTGCGGAGCATAGGCTCCAGACGCGCAGGCTCAGTAATTGTTGCTCACGGGCCCATTTGCTCCGCGGCATGTGGGATCTTCCTGGACCAGGGCTCGAACCCGTGTCCCCTGCATTGGCAGGCAGATTCTCAACCACTGCGCCACCAGGGAAGCCCTCTTTGATTGTCTTTTGACTGGCAGGGTATAATATATCTTGAAACCACTGGTTCTCTTTGATCCTTTAGAAGTGTCATCTAGAAGACTTCATCTTTGGGCCCTCCTCTTCATCACAAGTCCAAGTTTTACTTCTGTTTAGTTCTCCTAAAACACAGAGCCCAGGGGGGCTCTGTGCCTGCTTCTCACTTTCTCAGCAACAGGCAGTATCATTCATATATTCATTCAACAAATGCGTATTGAGCAGTTATTGTATTGGCTTATTCTTGGCTCTAAGCATTACAACAATGAACAAAACAGACCAAGTCTCCATTCTCATGGAGCTTATATTCTCATGCAAAGAGGACAAAATTTTAAAGAAAATAATTACTAGGTCACAATTAGTAGTAAGAGAAAATGAAGTATTGAAAAATTGCACTGGGTTAAGCTATGATCACTAGATTTCTATCCTAGCTTTGTTAATTTTGGTCAAATGACTGTATTGCTTGAGAAAATACCAGGACTAAACAGGGATACCAAGATTAGAGCAAAGGTTTTGCTTTCCAGGAATTTAAATCAGGAATAAAGGTAGTAATTATATTAGTAATTGTCCATAATTACTAATATAAATGTCCTAAGGGAGATGGTCTTCCACTTAGAACTGAAAAATAAGGCATCTAAGATCTTGTTTGGGTTAATTCTCATCCACACACAGTTTCACTCGGATTCTTCTTGGAGATGGGAGGGCATGTGAGTGTTCTAAAGGTAGGACTAGGAAAATCACCTCGAAAATTTGTTTTTCTCTACCAATGGGGGTGTCTTTTATTGTTAACTGGCCCTGAGCTTCCCTGAAGTGGGACCACTGTATTACCTGACACTTTTTTCTTCCTCCCAATAGTATATGTATGATGCAGCCCCTCTTGTTCTTGGCCAGGGTTAAGTCAACTGCATTTGATAATTGTCTACCTATGGCTCCTGATGAAGTGTTTCTGGGAGATCGATGTCCTGTAACCTCAGTATATCAAAGATTTTATGAGTTTCAATACTATCCCACTGATTGCAACATCAGGATTGAGGTAATTAGGTATCCTCCTAATTAACTAAATCATCTCAGAGACGTTCAGGCTCACCAACTGCATGCCATGGGGGTTTTATTAGTTTTTTTTTCCTAATAACAAGCTAAACTGATTTTGCCAAATGTCATATCAAGGCCATGGGCGGTGAAGGAAGGTAGGAATGAACAGTATCCACTTTTCAATCAGTTGTACCTCCCTCTAGAGAATGCAAACCAAAATAAGACATGGAACTTGTCCTAATTTTAGAAAAGAACGGGCTTATTTTTTTCTTCTCTATACCAGGGGTCAGCAAATTACAGGCTGCAGGCCTGATCTGGCCCACCATCTACGTTTATGTGGTCCATGAGCTAAGAAAAGATTTTTTAATGTTTAAATGATTAAAAAATAACAAAAGAAGAATAATGTTTTGTGATAGGTAAAAAGTATTTAAAATTCAAATTTCAGGGTGCCTAAATTTTGTTGTATTGGAACACAGCCATGTTCATTCATTCATGCATTTACTAATTGTCTGTGGCTACTTTGACATTATAAGGGCAGAGCTGAGTAGCTGGAACAGAGGACTCACAGCCCACAAGCCAAAAGGGTGTACTATCTAGCCCTTTCCAAAACGTTGCCCATCCCTGCTCTGTAGTGTAAAAGCTAACCAAGTAGCTTCACATCCCTCTAAATTTTTATAGTCTTAAGAAGAAGCCAGTCCCTCCTGGCTGTAGGCAAATGGAGGAAGAGTGGGAGTGGTTGACACATCTGATGCCTCAAATGACTGCCTGACCACTTCCGGACACCTTGGCTCCCACCAGCGCTTCTGGTGCCCCTCCCTGGTTTGGGAGTCAGGCTGGGTAGATCAAGGGCATCAGTCTGCGGAGGGATATGGATAGTTTGAAAGCCTCATGGGTAACTCTGATGCCTTGTGTTCACATGTCATCAATCTTATACCACCCAACCTCCCGTGAGAAACCCCGAGGGAAGAGTCATTTCCTTTCACTTTTCTCCCCTCAGAAACTAAGAAACAAAGATTGAGTGTCTTTTTCAAACAAATTTTAATATTATCTTCAAGTTCCTGTAAAAAATATATATATTAGGATGTTGATGAGAATGGATGGCAGGGCCAGATAAGCTAATAAGAGAGTTTCAATTATGTTAAATAATATTGAGAATAAACAAAGAAAAGATGCCCAAATATTCACTGTGGCAGTCTCCAGATGATGAGATGAAATCTTCATATGGTGTGTACTACATTTTTCACATTTCCTTAAAATACGTTATTTCGGAAGACCGTATAAACCTATTTAAAGTATTCTTTATAATTAGACATATCTCTCACTCATCTAATATTCAAATGTTATGTTCAGTATTTTAAGGACTCCTAGAATCTAAAAAGTTTGTCAAGAGAAGTTATAAACTTTTTCCTGATAATAATAAATAACGACTTTGAAGCAATATTATTCAAACTCAACCAGCAAGTACTCTCGCCTCGTATGAACCATACCCAAGCCAGATGTTAATTCTTCTGACCACTTAGACAACGGTCCTCTGTCCCACTGGGAAGATAATTTTCAGTGTGGGTGTGCCCACTTTTAAGAGATGTTGACTGAACCACTAATTCCTAACAGATTCTTGAAGTCAACTTATACATTCCCTTTGTCTCATCAGGTCCTCCCAGAAGATTGTCTCCTTTTTGTATCTAAAATCATCTTTAAGTCCAAGTTCTCAGATCTTGAAGCTTCAATCCCTGTGGCCTGTGCTGTCCCTCGGTGAGTCTAGGATGCCAAACTGATGCCATATCCTCTCAATTGCCTTAGGCTCTTGGAGGAGGGGAGAGCTGAGAGATTAAGTTACTATGACAGGGTTAACCAAAGCCTCCTGAGACCCTTTCTCTCTTGATGCCAAATTCTTCTGTGTTCTTCATCTCCCAGCTCTACTACTTATGACCAGCGTGACTTTGAGGAAGTTACTTAATAACTCTGGGCCTCAGTCTCCCCATCTTTAAAGTGGAAATAATACTATCTATTTCAGAGTTGTCGTGAGGATTAAATGAGAGAATGCACATAAAGAGATTAGAACAGTGCTTGGCTCATAAAACACCTGCAGGACATAGTAGCTGGTGTATCATTCCATCAGTTAATTCTCTTCAATGTGGTAGAAAGCTGTGTGTAATACTAGCAGATCTAACTTCACCATATATCTAGTAGCTCTTAGACTAAGAAATCACTTTGTTCCAATTATATGCAGTGTCCATATTACAAATTATACTTCTTATCTCTTAGCCATATTAGATGTTCTGATTAAATCAACAAGGGGCTGAGGGTAGACTGATTACTATGAATTTATAGGCAAAGTAGAGTTTACTAGAATACTAGATTTAACTAGTTAAATGTGAAATATTTTAACTTCATTATCCATGGGATGGGGCTCTTATTGGCTCATTTAGACATTACCTTTTACAGATGGTCTAAGATCATCAAATTTTAAGTTAATGACTTCTGATCAGCTAATAGTAAATCTGGTGGTATATTTGGGAGGGACTTCTTTTATATAAAGCTTACTAGGTTCAGTTGTTAAACCAGTAACTCAGTTTCTAGAATAAAGACAGGATGACAACATATCGTAATGGTGCGAAAGCAGGGAAAATGAGGAGTAAGGGCTTGGCTTCAGGTTCTGAACCTCAGTCACAAGGACTTGCCAAGATCTTAATCCCATTCCTCTTTCTTTGTCTTCTCTTTCTGTAGCCATCCAGCTCCTATAAGAATAATTATAGGAAATGATGCAAATAAACAAGGTGGCCCCTCAAAAAGATCAGGAATAGCAAATTTATACTTTGGAAATACAATCAACTGCCAAGTTAAAGTGAGGTTAGTTAAAGTACATAGATTAACGCTGTTCAAGGATATTTTATAACAGAAAACAAGCTTTTTACAAGGAAACTGTGTAAACACCTGTGCTTCCAGTTTGGGAAAGGCTGGTTAGGGCACCCCTAGATTACTAGAGGTGTAGATCTTATGGGCAACCCCTTGTCTGTCTGGCATTAATTGGCATATTAACTGGTATTAACCACATGACTCAGATTATCCCTCAGGAACCATGGAGGGTGAGGCAGTAAGTGAAACGTTTTTCCAAAATCAGTATCAATAGAATATTAAAGAGAAACATTTTAAAATACCAAAACCATAGAACATGGACTTGGGTAAGGTAGATAATCCATGAGAATGTGCACTCAGAAATATCATAAACTCAGACTCTGTCCTGAAGGGATTAAACGCCTATCATCTGCCAAGGAGTAAATTTCCTAAATTGTATGGATTTTCCTTCCTACACAGCTGAGAAGGAAAATTCTGAATACATACAGATATATTTATTATAAACTTTGGATGTTTATATACTAGAGAGATGGTAAGCACTTTTAAAAATTGGAGATGTGTTATAGATGCTATATTAAGCATGTTACATATCTCTGATATATTTCATAGTTAAGAGAAGCAAAAATATTTGTATCCCTAGATATAAATAACTCCTATATTAATTTTCTTAGGACATGATCCCAAACACTACCTCTTTCTTACCTGCCCTCTCCATCCCTCCCTGTGACTTAGGGAGGGACACTAGGTCCTCTGAGACAGAAGGTAGAGAACTACACTAGCAGATGCTGATTCCTTTCTTCTGTTCGCAGAACAACTACCTTAATGTGCAGTTTCACCCCTTGAAAAAATCACACATTAAATAAATAAATAAATAAATAAATAAAAATTAAAAAAAAAAAAAAATCACACAGCTCATCTTTCTCCACCTGAGAATTTTGAAGCTGACTCAACCCTCTGTAGCACCACTGCACATTAGAAGCTGAATTTCTGTCTAAGGATCCCGTTTGTTATCTTACATTTTTAAATGTTTTAGATGATTTCATTTTAAATGGAATGCCCCTTTGTTGTTTTATGATCCCTTATTAGGTAGGGTCTGCCTCTCTCTTTAACCTCATAAGGAATTATAATAAAATGCATTTTCTCCTAATAGGTTATCTATTATTTCTTAACAAACTATGCTAGGGTGCCTCATCATATGTAAAACTTGTTATATGCAGGCTTATGTTTTCATTGGTTGTTTAGTACCTGTAGTTAAAGGTTAATCCTAGTTATGCTGAATAACATAGCCTAGAAATCCAGCTGATTTATTTAGGACTGGTTAGAATAAATTAAAGAACTGCTGGAAATAAATGAAGTTAGTGCTGTGGGTAAAAATGTCCTCTTTCAGCCCACACTATTTATTTCCAAAATGATAAAGGAAATGGAAGACACCCAGAAATATTCTCATTTTACTGACAGGGCTTCTGATAGGCAATATGGAGAAGGGCTTAGTCCTAGATTAGCAAAGCAGGTGGTAATTGTTAGGTCAAAAATGAGGGTGCTTTGATTACTAGTCCAACACCACCACCAAGTCCAAAATTAAATTAAAATCTTTTCAGTGTTCTCTGAACAGAACTTGTCCTGAATCAGGGGTATGCCTCTTCTTAGGTAATATTTGTAACTATTTCTAGAAGTGACCTGTTAATGATACCATATACATTTCATCACACCCATTCTCCAGGTGCCACCAAATATTTTCACTACCTACGATCTGTAAAAATGTATTAAACAGAAACCTCAATTAAATAGAGTTGGGAGACCCGGAAGGGGGAGCTCTCACGCCCTGGGATGATAAAAGCACAACAGGAAGAAGAAACAGTCCTCTTCCTTCCTGGCAGGGACTCAGCCAGTGAAAAGCCATGGAGCCTTTTTCCTCCCTATTAAAGTGTTCTCCTGCCCTTGTTGTGCCAGGACTTGCCCGTGGCTCTCCATGGTTCCAGACCCCAGATTACAACTCTCTGCTAGTCCCAAATAAACCCAGCTTTGCTGGAGGAATAGCTGGCAGTCTATTTGTTTTGGGTCAACATATCTAAATACTATAGACCAGCATAGAAGAAAAAAAAGATTTTTTAGGCAGTGAACATAATAACAGGGTCAAATATCCCAGAGCAGAACAAATATTAGTCTCATACTACATTGGTTAGCTAGGGCTTTCATGACAAAGCACCATAGACTGGGTGGCTTAAAAACAGAAATTTATTTTCTCACAATTCTAAGAAGCTAGAAGCCTGAGATCAAGGTGTGGGCAGGGTTGGTTTCTCCTGAGGCCTCTCTCCTTGGCTTGTAGATGGCCATCTTCTCTCTGTGTCTTCACACGTGGACCTCTGTGCGTATGTGTCCCTGTCCTAATCTTCTCTTCTTATAAGGACACCAGACATAAAGGATTAGGGCCCATCCTAACAACCTCAGATAACCTTAATCAGCTCTTTAAAGACTCTATTTCCAAATACAGTCACATTCTGATCTACTGGGGGTTAGGACTTCAATATGCAATTTTGGAGGGACACCATTCAGGCCATAACAGTTCACCCTCTGGCCCCCCAAAACCATGTCCTTCTCACATGCAAAATACAGTCACCCCATCCCAACATCCCCCCAAATCTTAACCCATTCCAACATCAACTCTTAAGGCCAAAATATTAACTAAACATCATCTAAATCAAGTATAGGTGAGACTTGAGGTATGATTCATCCTGGGGCAAAATTCCTCTCCAGCTGTGATCCTGTGAAATCAGACAGGTTATCTGCTTCCAAAATACAAGGTAGAGCAAGCATAGGATAGACATTCCCATTCCAAAAGTGAGAAATTGGAAAAGAGAAATTGGAAAGCAAGTCCAAAACTCAGCAGGGCAAATTCCATTAGATTTTAAGGCTCAAGGATAATCCCCTTTGGCTCCGTGCTCTGCACTCCAGGCCCACAGGGGCAGCGGCCCCAGCCCATTGGCCCTGAGCCCTGTGGGCCTGTGGTGGCAGTGTCAGCCCTGCCAAACTCCAAACCACCTTCAGAGTTATTCTTTCCCTTCCCTTGAAGGATAATGCATGTTCAGAGCTTATAGCTCTATTGCCCTATCCCGTAGAATCCCAGAATTCTGACATCAAAGTGTCAGAAAGATTGTTTTTTTCCTGGAAGCCTCTTCCCTTGGCTTGTAGACAATCATCTTCTCTGTGTCTCCATATGTGGTCTTCTCTCTGCACATGTCTACACCTTAATCTCCTTTTCTTTACAGATGCCAGTCATACTGGATTAAGGCCAATTCACATGACCTCATTTTATATTAATTATCTCTTTAAAGACCCTATCTCCATAAAAATCACACTTTGAGATACTAGGGGTTAGGACTTCAATACATGAATTTGGGGGGTGGCAGAATTCAGCCCATAACACATACTTAGGTTTGTCACATAACTCCAAGACAACTGCAGGAAAGACTAGGAAATGCAGCTTTCCTGTATGCCCAACAAGAACGAATGAGATTAATAAGTATATGACTAGTCTCTATCAAAGTAGGAGAGATAAAATGTTAAATATTTTATAAGACAAAACAAGATAAGGATTGACTATCTTTTGAATTATCCATAATATGATTTGACAAAGTAGGTTTTAACTATCTATTAGCACACCAACTTTAAAAGTCAATCACGTGGGTACACACACACACACACACACACACACACAATGGAATATTACTCAACCATAAAAAAGAATGAAATAATGCTATTTGCAGCAACATGGATGGACCTAGAGATTATCATACTAACTAAGCCAGACAGAGAAGGACAAATATCATATGATATCACTTATATGTGGAATTTTTAAAAAAAGATAACATGAACTTATTTACAAAACAGAATAGACCCATAGACATGGAAAACAAACTTATGGTTACCAAAGAGGAAAAGGAGGGAGGAGGGATAAATTAGGACTTTGGGATTAACATATATACACCACTATATATAAAACAGATAACCAACAAGGACCTACTGTATAGCACAGGGAACTATACTCAATATTTTGTAATAACCTATAAGGGAAAAGAATCTGAAAAAGAATACATATATATATACACACATGTACATATACATATACATATATATCTGAATCACTGTGCTGTACACCTAAAACTAACACAGCGTAAGTCAGCTATACTTCATTTAAAAAAAAATCACATCCAATTTTATCCATGGGTTTGATATAATGTGTCTTAAATTTTTAAAATATTTTTCAATTAAAACATTAAATAAAAATAATCAGCATCAGAAACCGATAGTTTTTTGACTGTTTGAATTCAGAGCATTCTATCCTGGTCAAATTTCTCCATTCATGATGCCAAGCTTCACCCTTAATATAAATATGCATAAGAAAAGGAAAGACAGAAACTGGGGGTTGGCAAACTACAGCCCACGAGTAAAATTTTCCTGAAACACAGCCACGTTCATTCATTTACTTAAACTGCTTTTCACTATAACATCAGAGTTGAGTTGCTGTGAAAGAAACCACAAAGCCTAAAATTCTTATTACTTGGCCCTTTCCAGAAAAAGTTTGCTGACCCCTTGTTTTGATGAAGGAAGTGCTACTACGCCAGTGTTTCAATGTTTTATTTTGTTTGGCACTCCAGTTTTTATTACCCATGCCATCAAAGAATACCACTTGGGTTGGGCAAGAGATATGCCTATATTTGTAAAATAAAAGGACACTGAGAACTCATGTTTATTCTCTGGAAGATAAGTGTTTGGAAAGAGTATACATGGCAGTTGAGACTCTGGAAATTAAATGCACTGAAATTATTGCTGCATGAACTCCCCCTGGAAAGTCTTTGTGTACTCTCATGCATAGAAATATTCCAATATGAAGACTGCTGATGGAGATGAAATCCATTGATGGAAATGAGACTCTGTGACCTACCTTAGCACAGTGGTTAAGAAAATAGATTCTGGAAACAGACTACTGGATTTTCATTTCTATGGACTCTTACTATCTGTGTGACATTATGTAAGCTACCTAAACTGTGTACAAATCAATGCAAAATGGGACTATAAGAGTACCTCTCTCACAGGCTTATTGGAAGCACTAAATATGTTAATACAAATACATAATTAGAAAAGTATCTGGCACATAGTAAATGCTTAATATTAGTTATAATTATAATTGAATTTTTGTTTTTTTCTCTTGTCTACTGTTTTGTTCTACTATGTGTTGTAATTGTGAATCTCAGGAGACAGAACTCTGTTGATCATACTCTTTAGCACGGCCAACCAGCATCATTCATCTATGTAAAGACCCTCTTATTATTTTTTTCCTTAATTCAGCATCTCCAATTCCATATCCTACTATATAATGGTCACACTTAAAAATATTTACTATATATCCTTCCATACTACTTTCCAAAATTTTTAACATATATGTACAAATGTGAAAAATATAATTTAATGTACATTTCTAAATAGTTTGGTGCCCTATATCTTATGGTTTTCTCTTGCATTTTTCAGTTACCTTTCTGTGTTTGAGCTAAATGCATGTTTTTAAATCAAATCAAATGTATTCCTCTTTACTGTTGCATGGTATTCCCTACTATTCTTTCCCACCTCACTGGGGTCCAGCAACTGTGATCTTTCCATTTTCTCAAGCACCCAAATCACCCTCTGTATTAGTTTCCTATGGCTACATAACATATCACCATAAATTTGGCAACATAAAGCAATACCACTCATTACCTCACAGTTCTATAGGTCATAAGTCCAAGCAGGCTCAACTGGGTTCTCTGTTTAGGGTCCCATGAGGCCAAAATCAAGATGTCGGCCAGGATGGGTTTTTATTTGCAGGATCTGGGTTTGAATCTGCTTCCAGCCTCATTCAGGGTGTTGACTGAATTCAGTTCCTTGGGGTTACCTGAGGTCCCTGTTTCCTTGCTGGTTCTCAACCAGGGGTTTCTCAGCTCCTGAAAGCTGCCTATGTGTCCTCTCACCTGGCCCCCTCCATCTTCAAACCAGCAAGAGGGCTGATCCTTCTCACATTCCCAAATCTCTCTAACGACTTCTGCCACCAGCTAGAGAAAACTCTCTGCCTTTAAAGGGCCTGTGTGATTAGATTAGTCCCACCCAGATTATCTCCATTTTGATTAACTCAAAGTCAACTGAAAAAAAAAATCCCCTTTGCCCTATAAAGTAACATAATTACAGGAATAACATTTCAGCATATTCACAGCTTATACCACACTAACAGAGAAGGAGTTACACAAGAGAGTGGGCCATTACAAGCCTCCACAACTCCCTAAACCTGAATCAAGAGCTATATGACAATTTAACGGTACTTTCATAGGCCTAAAGATGACAAAGTTCTAGAAACCCTCACATAGTACATTTTGCTTACATGTCCCACTAATCTGCAATTTTGAGCATACAATACCAAACTTTAGGAGGCTGAGCTAATAGGACATTCTCTAATGCTGTCCAAAATGTGGTTAACTACCAACATCTGAGCATCGCTTCGGCTGCTATAACACAGGAAGCAGCTGGCCCCTCCCAACTTCCTGTTTCCTGAGTGGGCTTTGGCTCAGGGTTTGACCAAATGAAGGGCTTCCTCCTACTAGGGTGGCTGCTCTTCCTCGTTTCTGAGATGTGGACTAGTTCTATAGGCCAGAAAGCTATGACAATATAATTTCTGGATCTGTAAGTATCATGCAGCCATGAATATTATATACTATTGTTTTGTACATCTTTGTTCATTATTGCTTTTGATATTTTATTGTATGATCACGCCACAAATTATGTATCCAGTCTTTGCTGAAGGACATTTAACTTGCCACCAGTTGCTAGTTTTCATAATGTTGCTATTTACATCCTTGTACACAGCTCCTCCTGCGTATGTATGAGTGTTCCTGGGTCTTCTAGGGTGCAGTTCCAAGGGAGTGGAAATGCTGGGGTGCATGAGCATGTATATGTGCACACACATGGAGTATACATTTCTACTGTTTCCTAGATAGTTAGCAGTTCCTCAGTAAAGTTATTGTACTTGTTTATCCTCCCTCTAGAGTTTCTCCACACCCTCACCAACACTTGGTTTCAGGAAACAATATTTGCCAGTCTGGAAGGGGAAAAGGGTGCTTCTGGATTTTAATGAACTGTGTCATGATTACTAATGAGATTGCTTTTTATCACATTTCCTCTTTTGCATACTGCCTGTTGATGGCTTTTGTCCATTTTATATCAGAATTTGTTTTATTTTTCATTTTATATTGGAGTATAGTTGATTAACAATGTTGTGATAGTTTCAGGTGTACAACAAAGGGATTCCGTTATACATATACATACATCTATCCTTTTTCAAATTCTTTTCCCATTTACATTATTACAGCATATTGAGCAGAATTTGTTTTTCAATTGATTTGCATGACATTCTTTATATATTCAGGATACTAATCCTTGGGGATTTGCAAAGTATTATGTTATTTCTTAACAGTGTTTATGGCAACTTTGGGGACAGAAATGTTTAATTATTTTTTATTGTGATAAAAATATTTAACATGAGATCTACCCTCTTAAAAAGTGCACCATACAATATTGTTAGCTATAGGCACAATGTTGGACAACAGAGCTCTAGAACTTACTCTTCTTGCCTAACTGAAACTTTGTACCTGTTAAATAAAAACTCCTCATTTTCCCTCCCCCAGTCCTGGCAACCACGATTTAACTGTCTGCTTCTATGAGTTTGAATCTTTTAGTTAAACAAATATAACTCTTTCTCTTTTTTGTGTATCTATTATATATTTTTGGTTTCTGGTTACCATGAGGTTTATATAAAGCAACCTATATACATATATGTGATTATTTTAAGATGCTGATCTCTTAATTTTAAAAACGCTTCATTTTTACTACCCTCTCCTCATGATTACTGTTTTTGACATCATACCTTACATTTTTTGTTTTGTGTGTCCCTTAACTGCTTATTGCAGATATCATTTTACTACTTTTGTCTTTTAACCTTCCTATTAGCTTTGTACATGGTTGATTTACTACTTGTATTGTATATTTACCTTTCCTGATGAGCTTTTTCCTTTCATAATTTTCATGTTTCTAGTCATGGCCTTTTCTTTTTTGCTTAGAGAAGTCCCTTTAATATTTCTCATAAAGCTGGTTTGGTGATGCTGAACTCTTTTAGCTTTTGCTTGTCTGTAATCTGAATGAGACCCTTGCTGGGTAGAGTATTCTTGGTTGTAGGCGTTTCCCTTTCATCGCTTTAACTATATCATGCCACTCCTTTCTGGCTTGCAGAGTTTCTGCTGAAAATTCAGCTGACAGCTTAGTGGGAGTTCCCTTGTATGTAACTCGTTGTTTTTCCCTTGCTGGTTTTAATATTCTCTTGTCTTTAATTTTTGCCATTTAATTACAGTGTGTCTTGGTGTGGACCTCTTTGGATTAATCCTGTTTGGGACTCTCTGTGCTTTCTGGACTTGGGTGACTGTTTGCTTTGCCAGGTTAGGGAAGTTTTCAGCTATTATGTCTTCAAATATGTTCTCAGACCTTTTTCTCTTTCTCCTCCTTCTGGGACCCCTATAATGTGAATGTTAGTACGTTTGATGTTGGCCCAGAGTTCTCTTAAACTGTCCTCACTTCTTTTCATTCTTTTTTCTGTTCAGCATCAGTGATTTTCACTACTGTCTTCCAGCTTGCTGATCTGTTCCTCTGTATCATTTAATCTACTGTTGATTCCTTCTAGTGTATTTTTCATTTCAGTTATTGTATTCTTCGTCTGTTTGTGTCTTCTTTATATTTTATAACTCTTCATTAAAAACTTCTCATTCTCACTCTGTTCACCCAGTCTTCTCCAGAGTTCTCTGAGCATCTTTATGATCATTACCTTGAACTCTTTATCTGTTAGATTGCCTATCTATCTCCATTTCACTTAGTTCTTCTTTGGGGGTTTTATCTTGCTCCTTCATTTGGAACGTGTTCATCTATCTCCTCATTTTGCCTAATTTGCTGTTTTTATTTTTATGTATATGGTAGGTTGATTACATTTCCCAGCCTTGGAGAAGTGGCCCTTTGTAGGCAATGTCCTATGTGTCCCAGCAGTGCACTCCCCGCTGGTCACCAGAGCTGTATCCTCTAGGGATTCCCCCCCCCCCCATGCAGGCTGTGTGGGTCCTTCTGTTGTGGTGGGCTATGAGTGGTCTTGTAGGCATGGCTGGTCCCAGGTCTGATTGGTTGCCAGGGCCTGCCTGGAGGCTGCCAGTTGCTGGTTGGCTGAGCTAGGTCATGAGAAGTCTGGCTGTGAAAACCTGGGGGTCTCTGGGGTAGTGCTGGCTCACTGGTGGGCAGAGCCAGGTTCTGGGTTGGGTGGTTATGGGGCCGGGATTCCCAGATCTAGTGTCAGCCTCCTGGTGGATGAGGCCAGTTCCTGACACAGCTGGCTGCAGGGTCCAGGGTGTCCTGAAGCTTGTGTCAGCCCACTGGTGAGTAGGGCTGAGATCCAGCAGGTCCCCAGACTGGTGCTACCTACTGGTGGGCAGAGCTGTGTCCCAGACTCGCTGGCTGTAGGGCCCTGGGATATCCAGTCTAGTGCCTGCGTACTGGGCCAGGTCCTGGGCTCTGTGGTGGACAGAGCCATGTCCAGGGATAGCTGTGGGTTCAGGGGTCTTAAGGCAGCCTGCCTACTAGTGGATGGGGCTGTGTCCCCACCCAGCTAGTTGCTTAGCCTGAGGCATTCCAGTATTGGTGCCTACAGGCTGGTGGGCAGGGCGGGGCAGTCCTGAGGCTAATAAGCTAGAGGGAAGATTACAAAATGGTCCTTGCCAGCACCCGTGTCCATGTGATAGAACAAGCTTCCAAAAATGGCTGCCACCAGTGTCGATGTCCCCAGGGTGAGCTCCAGTTGCCTCCTGCCTCTCTAGGAGCCTCTCCAAGATCAGCAGGTGAGTCTGACCCAGGCTCCTTTCAAATTACTGCTATACCCTGGGTCCCAGAATGTGTGAGATCTTGTGAAAGCCTTTTAAAAGTGGAGTCTTTATTTCCCACAGCCTCCAGGTCTCCTAAAATCAAGCCCCACTGGCCTTCAAACCCAAGTGTTCTGGGGGGCTTGTCCTCCAGTGCAGGACCCCCAGGCTGGGGAGCCTGATGTGGGGCTTAGACCCCTTGCTCCTTGGGGAGAACTCTGAAATTGTAATTATCCTCTTGTTTGTGGGTTGCCCATTCAGGGATATGGGTCTTGACTATACCACATCCTCCCCCACTCCTACCCATTTTGTTGTGGTTCCTTCTTTATATTTCTAGTTGTAGAGGATCTTTTCCGGTAGATTCCAGTCTTTCTCATCAGTAGTTGCTCTGTAAATAGTTGTCATTTTTGGTGTGCCCATGAGAGGAGGTGAACTCAGGGTCTTCCTACTGTGCCATCCTGACTCAGCTCCTCAGGAGTGTAAATTTTTATTGAAGAGTAACTCCTCTGAAAGGAAAGGGAGGAAGAATTGATCAGGGGAAGTCATCAGACAGAGATTGAGACGTGACTGTATCTGTGCCCGTCCAACAAGGGATTTTAAAAATTGCCCTTTAGAGGAGTCCCAGGTTGGGCAGCAATGGCTAGACCTTTGTTCCAATCTTGCTCAGGCATAGACTGGAACGCCCAAGAGAAGAGTATGATCTCTGCTCAAAGGCTAAAGGAGCAATGGAGTTAACAGCTGAAGGCTGTTCTGGGATGGGCAATGCATCTTTCCCTGAAAGGAAATATGAGCAGCACATCTGTGGATGCCACAAATAACAAATTGGTTCAACCCTAAGTACAGTCCATAAACAAAGATATCTAAATAGATCTAAAGGCATGTATTTCCTTTTTCTCCCATTTTATCCAAAAAGGAGTTTCTAAAAATTGCCTTTGATTTGGTACTCAAAGAAAAATTTAACAGGCTAAGCCAAAAGGGAGGGTAAAGAGATTGATTCTGCAAGATGGCTGAGGTAAGGAAACTTACAAGTAGCATTTCTTAATATTGTTCAATGGTCATGAAGCTTTATTGAAGTACCCTGTTTCTAAAGCATTTCCAGAACAGAAATTATATTTTTTAATTGTATTGGTACACTAACTGGGGTCCTTTTAAATAAGAGTTTAACCCCTAAAACTTTGTTTAGAATTTTATAAACGAAACTAAGGTAAAATATCTTTTGATTCCAACATCAGTAGATACCTGGACCCTAAAAATAATATTATTAAGAGTACAAAATGGTGGTTTTGAGTGTGCAGATAACCCACAGTAAAGGGTAACTCAGAAGACTCCTAAAGTTAGGATTCAAAGTCTTCCTAAAAGAATTAAATGCCTGCATAACAATATGTGTTTTGACGATTGAAATTGTCAAGTATCCATAACCATCCATAACACCATGCATATAATCCTATAAATGAATCATTGCTGTCTGAAAGACAGAGTTTGAAAGATAGAACATTCTGTCTCAAGATCTATAGACAAACATATACTCTGCTTTTCTTAGAAACAATGAACACAGGATCTGCGCTCTGTGTTTTTGTCTTTTCAGGAATCTGACTATGTATGTACCATTGGATCATTCCCCTGTGCATCAAATGATGGGCCCTCTCTTCCATGAGAGAGAAATCTGGCCATCCACTTGCATACTCTATGCAAGTTCCTATGCATACTCAGGAACTCTATTCCTATAGCTGCTTAAGAACTGTGCATCAAATATGCATCAAAAATTAGTAGTATTCAGAAAGCTGTGATTCATTATGCTATAAGCCATCCCTCACTTTAAAAAATAACTTACTTCTAGTCAAAGAGGAAATTAGAAATATCTAGAGACAGGGACTTCCTTGGCGGTCTAGTGGTTAAGACTCCATGCTTCCACTGCAGGAACACAGGTTCAATCCCTGGTTGGGGAACTAAGATCCTGCATGCCACATGGCACAGCCAAAAAGAAAAAAAACCTAGAGACAAATGAAAACGAAAACATGACAATCCAAAATCCATGGGAGGATGCAGCAAAGCAGTTCTATGAGGTAAGTTTATAGTGATACAATCTTATCTCAGGACACAAGAAAAATCTCAAATAAACAACCTAACATTAGACCTAAAGCAACTAGAGAAAGAGAACAAACAAAACCCAAAGTTAGTAGAAGGAAAGAAATCACGAAGATCAGAACAGAAGTAAATGAAAGGTACAATCTCCCAAGACTGAACTAGGAAGAAATAGAAAATATGAACAGACCAATTACAAGTACTGAAATTGAATCTGTGATTTAAAAACTCCCAACAAACAAAAGTCCAGGACCAGATGGCTTCATAGGCGAATTCCATCAAATATTTAGAGAAGAGTTAACATCTATCCTTCTGAAACTATTCCAAAAATTGCAGAGGAAGGAATACTTCTGAACTCATTCTATGAGGCCACCATCACCCTGATACCAAAACCAGACAAAGATACAACAAGAAAAGCAAATTATAGGCCAATATCACTGATGAACACAGATGTAAAAATCCTCAACAAAGTACTAGCAAACTGAATCCAACAATACATTAAAAGGGTCATACACCATGAACAAGTGGGATTTATCCCAGGGATGCAAGGATTTTTTAATATCCACCAATCAATCAGTGTGATACACCACATTAACAAATTGAAGAATAAAAACCATATGATTACCTAAATAGATGCAGGAAAAGCTTTTGATAAAATTCAACATCCATTTATGATAAAAACTCTCCAGAAAGTGGGAATAGAGGAAACCTACCTCAACATAATAAAGGCCATATATGACAAACCCACAGTTAACACCACACTCACTGTTAAAAACCTGAAAGCTTCCTATACACTAATGATGAAAAAATCTGAAAGTGAAATTAAGAAAACACTCCCATTTACTATTGCAACAAAAAGAATAAAATATTTAGGAATAAACCTACCTAAGGAGACAAAAGACCTGTATGCAGAAAATTATAAGACACTGATGAAAGAAATTAAAGATGATACAAATAGATGGAGGAATATACCATGTTCCTGGATTGGAAGAATCAACATTGTGAAAATGACTCTACTACCCAAAGCAATCTACAGATTCAATGCAATCCCTATCAAACTACCACTGGCATTTTTCACAGAACTAGAACAAAAAATTTCACAATTTGTATGGAAGCACAAAAGACCCCGAATAGCCAAAGCAATCTTGAGAACGAAAAATGGAGCTGGAGGAATCAGGCTCCCTGACTTCAGACTATATTACAAAGCTACAGTAATCAAGACAGTTTGGTACTGGCACAAAAACAGAAACATAGATCAATGGAACAGGATAGAAAGCCCAGAGATAAACCCACGCACGTATGGTCACCTTATCTTTGATAAAGGAGGCAAGCATATACAGTGGAGAAAAGACAGCCTCTTCAATAAGTGGTGCTGGGAAAACTGGACAGGTACATGTAAAAGTATGAAATTAGAACACTCCCTAACACCATACACAAAAATAAACTCAAAATTGATTAAAGACCTAAATGTAAGGCCAGACACTATCAAACTCTTAGAGGAAAACATAGGCAGAACACTCTATGACATAAATCACAGCAAGATCCTTTTGGACCCAACTCCTAGAGAAATGGAAATAAAAACAAAAATAAACAAATGGGACCTAATGAAACTTAAAAGCCTTTGCACAGCAAAGGAAACTATAAACAATACCAAAAGACAACACTCAGAATGGGAGAAAATATTTGCAAATGAAGCAACTGACAAAGGATTAATCTCCAAGATTTACAAGCAGCTCATGCAGCTCAATAACAAAAAAACAAACAACCCAATCCAAAAATGGGCAGAAGACCTAAATAGACATTTCTCCAAAGAAGATATACAGATTGCCAACAGACACATGAAAGAATGCTCAACATCATTAATCATTAGAGAAATGCAAATCATAACTACAATGAGATATCATCTCATACCAGTCAGAATGGCCATCATCAAAAAACCTAGAAACAATAAATGCTGGAGAGGGTGTGGAGAAAAGGGAACACTCTTGCACTGTTGGTGGGAATGTAAATTGATACAGCCATTATGGAGAATAGTATGGAGGTTCCTTAAAAAACTAAAAATAGAACTACCATACGACCCAGCAATCCCACTACTGGGCATATACCCTGAGAAAACCATAATTCAAAAAGAGTCATGTACCAAAATGTTCATTGCAGCTCTATTTACAATAGCCAGGACATGGAAGCAACCTAAGTGTCCATCATCGGATGAATGGATAAAGAAGATGTGGCACATATATACAATGGAATATTACTCAGCCATAAAAAGAAATGAAAAAGAGGTATTTGTAGTGAGGTGGATGGAGTTAGAGTCTGTCATACAGAGTGAAGTAAGTCAGAAAGAGAAAAACAAATACAGTATGCTAACACATATATATGGAATCTAAGGGGGAAAAAAAAGTCATGAAGAACCTAGTGGCAAGATGGGAATAAAGACACAGACCTACTAGAGAATGGACTTGAGGATATGGGGAGGGGGAGGGGTGAGATGTGACAGGGTGAGAGAGTGGCATGGACATATATACACTACCAAATGTAAAATAGATAGCTAGTGGGAAGCAGCCGCATAGCACAGGGAGATCAGCTCGGTGCTTTGTGACCACCTAGAGGGGTGGGATAGGGAGGGTGGGAGGGAGGGAGATGCAAGAGGGAAGAGATATGGGAACATATGTATATGTATAACTGATTCACTTTGTTATAAAGCAGAAACTAACACACCATTGTAAAGCAATTATACTCCAATAAAGATGTTAAAAAAAAATAAAAATAAAATAAATAAATAAATAAAATGAAAGGGGAAAAAAAAAAAAGCTGAAAGCCTTTCCTCTAAGATCAGGAACAAGACAAGGATGTCCACTCTCACCACCTGTCTTGGAAGTCCTAGCCAAGACATAGAAGTAACCTAAATATCCATCGACAGATGAATGGATAAAGAAGATGTGGTACATATATACAATGGAATATTACTCAGCCATAAAAAAAGAATGAAATAATGCCATTTGCAACAACAAGAATGGACCTAGAGAGTATCATATTAAGTGAGATAAGCCAGACAGAGAAAGACAAATATCATATGAAATCACTTATATGTGGAATCTAAGATACAAATGAACTTATACACAAAACAGAAATAGACCCACAGACATAGAAAACAAAGTTATGGTTACCAAAGGTGAAAGGGGGTGGGAATAGCAATAGATTAGGAGTTTGGGATTAACATATACACACTACTATATATAAAATAGATCGCCAACAAGGACCTACTCTATAGCACAGGGAACTGTACTCAATATTTTATAATAACCTATAAAGGAAAAGAATCTGATAAAAATTATATATATACATATATATGTGTGTGTGTGTGTATAACTGAATCACTTTGCTCTACACCTAAAACTAACACAACATTGTAAATCAACTATACTTCAATTAGAAAAACAAAACTAAAGAGCTATACAATGTGGGACTCACTAGGAAGTCTTACATATCCAATAAAACTCAGAAGTCCGTGTTTGGTTCCTTGGAATGTACTGCAGGACAGTTAAAAAGTGTCTATCTGCAGACACCTGATAGAACACAGAAATTTGAGTGGAAGTTATTTCATATGTCATGAGAAGTTTTGCATATTTAAACTAAGAAGCTGATAACATATGAGTGCTCTTTGAAATGACCTTCATGTCTGTTGACTCTCATTTACCTTTCAACCCACTGGGGAAAAAACTATCTTCATATTAAAGGGTCTAGGAAGTTCTGTTCACTCAATGAAGCAGAAGTTACTGGATTCAGAAGATACATATGTAAGTTATACAGAGTTTTAAATAGAGCAAGAAAACAATGTTAGTTAACCAAAAAGGATTACTTTAGAACACTAATGTTACCACGTTTTTCAAACAATTTAGCTGGTAATAGATGTCCTCACCATTTTGGGACATTATTGCATGATTAAGGGTATTATTGTACCTACTCATAATTTATATGAATGATTTGGGACACTGTCTAGTAATGTAAACATCTCATTATTATGACGAAAATGTATCAAGTCCAAAACACTCCTCTGCAAACATTAAGTGGTAATGATAGTACAGTTGTACAAAAACACTTCCCAAGAATAAGTTTAGAATGGAAATTAGATATTATAAAATGCTATGAAGAAGGACCCCAAAAAAGGTTAAGCTCAGAGATGCAAGAGTAGCAACTGCTACAATACAGTTGGTCCTAAGTCAAACTATTGTTTGAATTTAGTATTTTGGGGTGACCTGGAAAAAGGCAATAGTAATACCAAAAGTCTTACTACAAGTATTTATTGTGCTTTAAATTTTTGACGTTTCTCCATTTCTGTCCACCAACACATCCATCTTGTCTTATTTTGTGGGGATAAAAATAAGTCTTTAATTAGTTTTGAAATACGAGATCTGCAGCAAGATTGTTTCCTGCCCTCATCCCACCTACAGTGAGGCTATGGCTAGAAATTCCTAGGACACCACCTGGGGCCACTGAGAGCTTCCCACAGACATCTCCCCTTTCAGAACCAAGGTCGTGGCTGGCCCACTATTGTGGTTTTTCTTAGGATTGCAAGATGCCCTCAGCAATAACCATCAGGAAAGTTTGAAAGACAAGGGTTCTTACTCACAGGTCCTGGAGGGTACACAACATATCTAGGGCCACATGATGAGGTCACAGGTAGAAAGGGAGCCTGGGCCTGGGGTTCTGCTTTTATTGGGGTCCAGGGTTGGGGACCTAGGTTTTTGCAGACATACCCTTTATTGATGAGTTTATAACATTAAGAGTAGGAATTAGAGGCCAAATGGTCAGTTATCTAAGTCAATAAGAGATGGGGCCTGACTCATCTGGTGATGTGTTTTTTTGAGATAGCCATCTTTGAAGTGGATGCATCGGCAATCAAAAGCTTACGTCAGGCACTTGCATTATAATCCAAAAAACTGTCAGGAGTTTATACTACAAAGATATACCTTATATAATGTAGAGCTAGCCTATGTAAGCTAAGTGGGTGAAACAAAACCAAAAGAAGAGGGGCTTCCCTGGTGGCGCAGTGGTTGAGAATCTGCCTGCTAATGCAGGGGACACGGGTTTGAGCGCTGGTCTGGGAAGATCCCACATGCCACGGAGCAACTAGGCCCGTGAGCCACAATTACTGAGCCTGCACGTCTGGAGCCTGTGCTCCGCAATAAGAGAGGCCGCGATAGTGAGAGGCCTGCGCACAGCGATGAACAGTGGCCCCTGCTTGCCGCAACTAGAGAAAGCCCTTGCACAGAAACGAAGACCCAACACAGCCAAAAATAAATAAATAAATAAATAAATAAATAATAAAAATTTAAAAAAAAAACAAAAGAAGAGTATTTCATGACACATGAAAATTATGTGAAATTCAAATTTCAGTGTCCATAAAAAAAAAGTGTTATTGAAACACAGACATGCTCATTCATTTGCATATTGTCTATTGCTACTTTTGAGCTACAATGACAGAATAGTTGCAATAGATATCATGGTTTACAAGGCATGGCTCACAAAACCTAAAATATTTGCTAACTGCCCCTTTCCAGGAAAAGTTTGCCAACCCAGCTAGAGTGTCCTGTATAGAGGATACCCCAAGTACATAAATGAAAAGGGAAAACTCACTCTTCATCTCCTACTTTAGTAAATACCCTCATTCTTAGTAGAAAACCTACTTTTCCCTCATTCTGCATTGTTTGAAAGCAAAATTAGTAGCATAGCACCTTATTACAAAGACAAATTCGGAGCAAGTATTTGGACTTTATAAAAGCAAAAAGACAAAAGTGTGAGAAATGCATCCTACTCTTACCTGAATCTCAATCTCACAAGCCATGACAGGGTAAAAACAAAACAAAACAAAACAAACAAAAAAAAACCCACCTCAAATCAGTCTGCCAACTCATGGGTCACTGGACCCAAATATAATTCATTGCCGTATACACATTTTTGAGATTCAATCTCCTCTTCCATAACTAAGAAATCAAAGTAAAAGAAGTCACATTCTATCCCTGTTGAAATAGAAAAATATCATGTTGCAATTCTGATCCCCTTCCCCAAAAGTACTCGGAAACTCAGCACAGCCAGGTGACAAGCAAGAATTAAGAACTATTCCAGTAAAGATGAGTGATCCCCACCCATCGGCACACAATTCTCATTCTTCACACTCTTACTTCTTTTCATCCATTAAACCCTCCCCCTTCCACCAAAAAAATTGTACCCTGGAAAAAAGATTCCTTCCCCCTTTTCTGTGTCCATGGCTGAAAATTCGATACAGTGGATGCTCAGTACACGTTTGTTGAAGTGATGAAGCGGTACCCAAGATAGCCTAGCCTAACATCAGAACTGAGACTAACACCGGGGTTGTTGGCTTGGTTCAACCTGAGCCCTTGTTTGGCTCCCTCTCTGACTTGTCCAGGATTGTGTACCTATTTGCCTACCTGACATGGCCACTTGTCCAGAATTCATCTTTCTCTGCAAACTGTTCATCAGTAAGCGGCATCATAATCCACCTGACTACCCAGGTCCCAAATCCTAGACATTATCTTTGATCCATTTCCTTTACTCCTTCACCCTCCATACCTAGTCCACCAACAACTCCTGGTCACTGTGCTTTTCAAAAAGATCCCAAGTCTGTCCACCTGTGTGGCCACATTGACTTCCTCTTTGTCCTTGGATGGTGCTATGCTCTCTTCCACATCAGGGCTTTTTTTTTTTTTTTTTTTCATATCAGGGCTTTTGCATTTTGTGTTCCCTTAGCCTGGAATGCCCTTTCACTGAAGCACTGGTGGCTGGCATGCTCTCATCCTTTCTCAGCTTGGACATCACCCCCTTAGGAGGCCATCCCAGGGCATGCTGCTTCTAAGCCCTGCCCTTCCCCACCCAGTTTCCATTTTTACCCACCACTATCACTTTAAACCACTTGCTGCAATATGAAAGTATCAATTATTTGTTTATGTGTTTATTGTTTATCTTCTATGCCAGAAAGTCAGCTCCATGAGTTCAGTGGCCTTGTGTTTCCTGCCAACTGCATATCTCCTGGGACCTAAAGCAGGGTCTGGCATTGAACAGGTGCTCAAACATTGTTCATTAATATGTGGGAAAGAGAAGAGTTTGACAAGAAAGGAAAAATCACCCTTGTGTTTCCCCGTGTTCAGAGAAGAGAAATAAAAGGCGTACAATATCACTTTGAAGAAAAGGAAAAAAAAAAAAAAGATTTTCTTGGTTAGCGAGTTGGTTCTTGAAGATGAAAAATCTCTGCTGGAAGAAAAGACAGCCTCTCAAGCTAGACTGAAAATACCTCAAGGCTCAGACCTTTTCTTTATACTCTAGATCTTCATTCTCTGCCCCGCTCCCCTGCAGCATAGACTAGGACCCTCCCCTGCCCACTCCACGAATACACAGGCACACACACAGGTGATCCTGGAGAGACAGCAGTGAGCAGTCCCAAAGAGAGATCTCAGTTCCCTGCCCAGGAATTCAACCTGGGTAGCCTGGATGAAAACCAGGAATCCTAGCCACTAGACCACCAGGGGCTAGAGGCTAGAAGCCAAGTTCCCCTGGCTCTTAGCCCCATTGAAAGCAAGAGTGTTTCAAGGAGGTAAAAACTGTAAAAACAGGTCCAAAGTTTATTATTAGAGACACAGCATAACATCTGGGAGAGCACACAGAGAAACTGTTTAAGTCAGAAGCAAGGCAGAAAGGATATGGGCGTCCTCTCTAATGAGGAGTGCAGCCCTTCCAGGTCTTTGTTTACATTTGGCCAATTATCTTGTTTCTTTTTCACACCTGACCTGTCCTAGGACTCTCCCCAACATACATGTGCAACTTTTTGCTAAGATGGATCCCACTGCAGAGGCCTATGGGTGCATGTCCACACTTATTATGGGGTGGCGCCCCATCCCCTTTTGTTCCCCAAGGAGCCTTCCTGTGCGTGTGCAGACAGGGAAGTTTTCCTTGACCTCAGGAGTGGTCATCTTATCTCTTTATTCCAGCAGAGCTCAGCTTCTGCCACTACCTTTGTCCTTGGAGTGTCTGGGTGAGAACAAAGCTTCAATTTTGCTCCACTTGACAAACACCCGCTGTCCAGCCCAGGGGCCCATCTATCTCCTACCTCACAGGGAAGAAAAACAAATACTGACTTCTCTGGGGACTTCACAACCAAACCAGACATCATGAGCTGCCTTCCCTGCAGATGGCACTGTTTCATAGGTTTAGAAGGAGCCATGAGGGCCTTTTGGAGAAGAAAAAAAGTCAGGGTGAATTTCCATTCGCTCATTTAACAAATCTTTGAGCATCTGTTCCAGCTGTTTCCTTGAATCTAAGATTCTTCCAACTTTAGATACACCATTATTTTATGGACCACTAAGATTAAAGAAGCTACCAATTAATCTGACACATTTCGTTACTTAATCTTAGAATCATTCTATGCAAATTAAAAGAGCTCTGTGGACAGTTTTAATCATATCACTCACATGCTACACACAAAAGCAAATGTAAACAAAGTAGCTGGTGAAAGTAAATCCTAAAATATTTTCATCATGAGTCTGCGTCTTCCAAATCGCTTCCTGGCTCAGAATCATCAGTCCCTGTTTTCTCACATAATTATCATGCTTTGAGCCATCACAAGCATGGATAATGCAATATCTCTTAAAAGAATGCTCCACTCTTATCTCCAGAATTGCCTGTCCATGGGTGACCCCAATTTCTCAAGTTTTCATGCTGACCCTCTCTGATCTTACCAGGAGGTGTCAACAGAAAATTTCAGATCAAATTCTTCACGTGCAAGT
Source organism: Balaenoptera acutorostrata (assembly GCF_949987535.1). NCBI lineage: Eukaryota > Metazoa > Chordata > Mammalia > Artiodactyla > Balaenopteridae > Balaenoptera > Balaenoptera acutorostrata. The sequence goes on from NC_080072.1 coordinate 11,262,010, forward strand.
GATCGCAGCTACAGCACACCTGTCCGCCAGCCAACTGGAATGTCATTGATTATAAAGCCTCTAAAATTCGGATGTCTTGTTATATGAAAAAAAAAATGTGCTTGTTAGAATGAGTGAAATATGCTATATGCCAGGTTCTGTTCTAGGCACTGGAGATACAGAAGTGGGGGAAGGAATCTCCTGGAGCTGATACTATAATGAAGGGATACAGAGAATATGAAATAAATAAGTAAAATATTATCATATTAGATGGTGATAAACACTCAAAAGGCTTAGAGCTGTACATGGGATAACATTTAAAATAATTTTCTCAGTCAAGGAAGGCCTCACTGTATAACTGAATCAATTTATTGTACACCAGAAACTAACACAACATTGTAAATCAACTATATGTCAACAAAAATTTATAAATAAATAAATAAAACTTCACAGCACAAAAACAAAAGGCCTCACTGAGAAAGTAACATTTAAGCAGAGACCTGAAGTTGTCAGGTGAGCCAGCCATAGAAGAATAGGCGGCAGTGAGAATTCCAGGCAGATCATCAAGGTGCCAAGGTCCTAAGGCAGGAGCATGCCTGGCCTATTCAACGAATGATAAGGAGGTCAAACAGCTAAAACAGAGTGAGGGCAGACATAGAGAACAGATGTGTGGTTGCCAAGGGAGAGGGGAGCAGGGGAGGGTTGGGCTGGGAGTTTGGGATTAGCAGATGCAAACCATTATATACAGGATGGATAAACAACAAGGTCCTATTGCATAGCATAGGGAACTATATTCAATATACTGGAATAAGCCATAATGGAAAAGAATATGAAAAAGTATACATATGTATACTTTTCATGTGTATAACTGAATCACTTTGCTGTGCAGCAGAAACTAACACAACATTGTAAATACTTCAATAAAATAAATTTTTAAAAAATAAAGTAGAGGGCTTCCCTGGTGGCGCAGTGGTTGGGAGTCTGCCTGCTAATGCAGGGGACACAGGTTCGAGCCCTGGTCTGGGAAGATCCCACATGCCGCAGAGCAACTAGGCCCGTGAGCCACAACTACTGAGCCTGCGCGTCTGGAGCCTGTGCTCCGCAACATGAGAGGCCCGTGCACCGCGATGAAGGGTGGCCCCCGCTTGCCACAACTAAAGAAAGCCCTCGCACAGAAACGAAGACCCAACACACCCAAAAATAAATAAATAAATACATTTATTTTTATAAATAAAGTAGAGTGAGGAGGATGGGGTAGCCTGGTAGGAGCTGAGTGCTGGCACTCCCTAGCTCTCTTCCCTGGAATATAATAAAACCAGACTGCAGAGTGCTTCCTGGGCCATAATTAAGACTGGAGCTTTTACGGTGAGTCAGAATGGATGAATAGGCAGAGCACAGAGGTTTTTTAGGGCAATGAAATTATTCTGTGTAATACTTTAATGGTGGACACATGTCCAAACCCATAAATGTACAAGAGTGAACATTAAGGTAAACTACAGAATTCGGGTGCGTATGATGAATCTACGTTGACACATCAACTGCAACAGAGGTGCTACTCTGGTGCGGGATGTTGATAATGGGAGGCTGTGCCTGGGCGGGGGTGGGGTAGGGGTTTATGGGAAATTCCTGTCCCTTCCTCTCAATTTTGCTGTGAACCTAAAACTGCTTTTAAAAAATTAAATATTTTTTAAAATATAAGAATACATATTATCCCTCTCTGTTAGTAGTATTTAAAAAAACACCTTTACACATATTTTTTCCTCCCATTCTCTTATTTTTGTGCATGTGATAAGAACACTTAACCTAAGATCTATCCTCTTAACAAAATTTTAAACGTACAGTATTGTTAACCACAGGCACTATGGTGTACAGTAGATCTCTAGGACTTATATAGCATTGGGATAACTAGATATCCACATGCAAGAGAATAAAATTGGACCCCTATGGTACACCATTCACAAAAATCAACTCAAAATGGATTAAAGACTTAAATATAAGACCTGAAACTGGAAAACTCCTGGAAGAAAACACAGAGAAAATCTTCTTGACATTGGCCTTGGCAATGATTTCTTGGATATGACACTGAAAGCACAAGTAACAAAAGCAAAAATAGACAAATGGGATCACATCACACTAAAAAGCTTCTGCACAGCAAAGGAAACCATCAACAAAGTGAAAAGACAACCTATGGAATGGGAGAAAATATTTGCAAACCACATATCTGATAAAGGGTTAATGTCCAAAATAGCATAAATAAATAAATAACCTGATTTTAAAATGGCCAAAGGACTTGAATAGATATTTCTCAAAAGAAGACATACAAATAACCAACACATATATGGAAAAGTGCTCAATATCACTAATCAGGGAAATGCAAAACCACAGTAAGATATCACCTCACATCCGTTAGAGTGGCTATTATCATAAATGAAACATAACAAGTGATGGCAAGAATGTGGAGAAAAAGGAACCCTTGTGCACTGTTGGGGGGAATGTAAATTGGTGCAGCCACTATGGAAAACAGTAGGAAGAGTCTTCAAAAAATTAAAATACAACTGACATAGGATCCAGCAATCCCATTCTGGGTATATATCTAAAGGAAATGAAAACAGGATCTCAAAGAGATATCTGTCCTCTCATGTTCACTGAGGCACTATCCACAATAGCCAAGATATGGAAGCAACCTAAATGTCCATCAATGGATGAATGGATAAAGAACATATGATATTTACATACAATGTGATATTATTCATCTTTTAAAAATAAGGAAATCCTGTCATTTGCAACTACATGGATGAACCTGGAGTACATTATGCTAAGTGGAAGAAGCCAGACAAAGAAGAACAAAAAATACATGACCCCACTTATATGAAGAATCTAAATAACCTAAGTAATTAAACTCATAGGAGAAAGTATAATGGTGTTTACCAGGGACTAAGGCAGAAAGGAGATGCCTTCGTCATCTAACGAGGAGATGTTGGTCAAAGGGCATAAAGTTTCCCATTGGCCTTTGTTATTAGGAGCAAATACTCCTGTCAAAGCCACCACGCTGAAGGCCCATCACTGGCAATCATTCCATTAAATCACCATCAACCCAATATTTCTCACCTATTTGGCAACAGCCCAGACCTAGTAAAAATCAAGGGGCTAAGGAAAAGCAGCTCTCTTGACCACATAGAGGCCTTCATCTTGATAATGAAGACTGCCAGCAAGGACTGTTCAGGAAACAGAAGGTGAAGGTTTAGGAAGCCTCGCAAGATTTTAGGCCTGTGCCTGTGCTCAGGTGCAAAGAGTTATCCACCAAAGGAAAACTTTTACAGCACTATCACTCAGCCTCCTGAAAGGAACATTTTTATGACCGCTCTGGTACTCAAAAGTGTATGTAGGTCTCATACAATTAAACAGCTCTTTTCCATGTTCGTGGACCTGGGGGATCTCTGAAATTCCTGAGAGTTTGTCCTACATAGGTCAAGTGACTTATAGGGGGCTTTGTGGGATCAATTTAAGGATGCCACAAAGCTTTGTCTTAACTGATGGGGTTGTTTGATTACGTACTCGAAGTCATTATTTCAGATTTAAGGTGAATCCTCCAAAAATATTTTGTTAAAATGCAATTATCTCCCTCTGGGGCACTGAGGGGGGCAGCTACAACAGACTTGAAGGCTTTTATCCACCTAGACAGGCAAGCTGAAGGGGATTCAAACCTAGAGGACCATCCTAGCCTGCTATGGAAATAAGCTTGGTGGAATCCCACCCTCCAAAGTGAATTCTTAATTAGTTTCAGATCAACTGAAAGTACTGTCAAATAAGAAATCCAAAACTCATTAGAAAAAAATATTATCAATTTACCTTGTTCCTAGAATCCAAGAATGAAAATTAACCTCATCCTATTGATCTTGGAGAAAGGTAAAGAAATATTCTTACTACAGCTGTTCCCAATAGGCCTGCAGTGTAGTCAAGCTTTGTATTCTGTCTCCTTGTTGACCCAATGGTGTTCATTTCCACCATGGCTACTAAACCTTTCTTAAAGGACTTAAGCTACCAACAGTAAAGGATTATTATGTTTCTACTGAATTGAAAATATGACGTGTCCACAATTCAGAAAACTGCTAAACAGTAGAACACTACTGCCTGCATCTGCCAATATTAATAACATCTGTGGAAGATTAGAGTATAAAAGACACCATTCAGATCTGGCTTTGCTTCTTGCTAGCAAAGTGAACATGGTGATTCCACCTCTTAGGCTTTGTTCTCTGATTTGGAAAGTGAACTTGATAAAGAACACCTTGTAAAAGTGCAGACATACAAGCCAGTGTTATTCGGGCTCTATATTCAAGGTGTAATATATAAGAAAAAGAAAAGAACTTTTCAAACAACTGGAAAATTAAAGGATATAACATTTATATGCCCACCACTCAGCTGTAACAGATTTTAACATTTTTATGTTTGTTTCAGATATATTTTAGAAATAAAACATTACAATGGAGATCCCCCCCCCACCATGTGCCCCTACTTAACGTAACTCTCCTTCCCTCTCCTGAGATAGTAACCATCATTCCCATGCATGGTTTTACACTTTTACTAAATGCGTATATATAGATAGCGTTCGTTTTACAAATATAGCGCATTTGCGTATTTTTAAAGCTTTACAAGTGAGGTCATGCTAAAAATATTCTGCAACTCGTCTCTAATAGTATTAAACTGACAGACCTATGGCTTATTCATTGTATCCGCTCCATAGGACTTAAAGTTTGAACAGAGGTTGTTCTCAAAGTTTTCCATAAATTCATTCATTTAGTCATTAAAACAGTCCTAGGAGGTAGATATTATTTTCCTCCAATTATACAGATGATCAAGTGATACATGGAGGAATTAAATAACCTGCCCTGAGCCACACAGCTAGTAAGTGGCATGTAATCTGCATAGGATCAGACTCTGAGATAAGGGTTCAAAGCTCAAGATTGGTTCAAGAGGAGCACAGTAATACAATAGCTAATATTGAGGAGGGTTCCTGGTGGGAAGTTGTGCTTAATTAAGTGACAGGTGGACCCACTCACTCACCTTTCTGAAAGTCCTTTATCAACTCTATCTTTTCCAACTTCATCTTCACTCACCATAAGAAGTCAAACTAAAAGAATTTGAATGCGTTACCCAACTACCAGTACCTCTGTGAGTGGTTTATTGAATGCTACTAACAGCTGTGTGGGTGACAATGACCCTTCCACACCAACCTCCCAGCTTAGGCCCTATTTTGAGGTTATTATTCAGACATCAAGAAGTATAGCCACAAAGACACAGCATGTTTTATTTGTAAAATCATCTCTCCATAAAGATTATATATTTATATATATCTTATCATAAGAGAATACGCAACGGCTACATTGCCACTTGTTTATAAGAAACACTTTTTAAAAACATAAAGCAGGGCTTCCCTGGTGGCTCAGTGGTTGAGAATCTGCCTGCTAATGCAGGAGACACGGATTCGAGCCCTGGTCTGGGAAGATCCCACATGCCGCGGAGCAACTGGGCCCGTGAGCCACAACTACTGAGCCTGCGCGTCTGGAGCCTGTGCTCCGCAACAAGAGAGGCCGCGATAGTGAGAGGCCCGCGCACCGCGATGAAGAGTGGTCCCCGCTCGCCGCAACTAGAGAAAGCCCTCGCACAGAAATGAAGACCCAACACAGCCAAAAATAAATAAATAAATTAATTAATTCAAAAACAAAAACATAAAGCATTAGGCACTACCTGAACCCTAACCTCTAGATGAACTCTCAGGACGTGGCACAGAAAAGTTCCAAAATCTATAATGATTGGTTTTAAAATTAAAGAATGCTATCGTAACAGAGTTATCAAGATTGCCACGGAATAATCTAGAACAGAGCTACATTTGGACTCTCATGAACTAAAGAATGAGGCATTTTAAGTGGAAGTGACTGATGGGATGGCTTTACCAGCAGAATAAAAAGACAGGGAGTTAATAAACAGCTGCAGTGTAGTTGCTGACACACTCGGTACAGAAGACACATTGACTAACACTCTGACCACTGAATATTGAGCATCTACTCTGTGCCAGTCATCAGAGGGGATGGTTGAGGAGATTGAGACCCTTGACAATTTTTATCCCAGTAAAAGCTATTTAAAGTAAATGGTTTGCTTATCAGATTATGTTTAAACCAGACTGGAGATTTACTGAATCTGATGTGATAACTGGGGTGACGGAAGATTTATCAATAAGACCAGAACATATATAAACACGTGTAAATAGCATTTTTTTCCAAACATGATTGTAATTAATGTAAGACATCACGTAGACACCATTTAAAACAAAAACCAGAAAACCAAAACAAAAACACTAATTGGCAGAGCTTTGGGCTTTTTCTCTCCTTATATCAAGCCCAGCACCTGCTGCCTGTTCTAAGGGTCCTCACCGAGGAGTGTTGGAAGTATGGAATCCAAGGCAATGCAAACGGGCAAGGGTTGGTTAAGTTCCAGGAAGAGCAAGAACTGGCAGAGGGAATATCATTTTTGAACTTTGTAAGATTGTTGTTGATAGTGCTTGGAGTGGTATCCAAAAATGATCAGCTACAAGTTTTAAAGAAGAGAAAATCTGCATGTCAGGTTAAATTTAAAAATAAACCATTGGTGGGGCTTCCCTGGTGGCGCAGTGGTTGAGAATCTGCCTGCCAATGCAGGGGACACGGGTTCGAGCCCTGGTCTGGGAAGATCCCACATGCCGCGGAGCAACTGGGCCCGTGAGCCACAACTACTGAGCCTGCGCGTCTGGAGCCTGTGCTCCGAAACAAGAGAGGCCGCGATAGTGAGAGGCCCGTGCACTGCGATGAAGAGTGGCCCCCGCTTGCTGCAACTAGAGAAAGCCCTCGCACAGAAACGAAGACCCAAAACACAGCCAAAAATAAATTAATTAAAATAAATAAATAAATAAATAAATAAATAAATAAACCATTGAGTCTCATTTTGGCTGGACTCATTGCTGTCCACCCTACTTTAACAGTCATCCGTTCAAGGCCACCACCACGCTGCCCCTACTTGATTTTTTTTAAATTTTAGTGACATGTACTTGACTTACAATATTATATTAGTTTCAGGTGTACAATCTATTAAAAACTGCATATTTTTCTAGATTATACTCCATAAAAAGTTGTTATAAAATATTGACTATTTCCCTCTGCTGCACATTACATCCTCGTAAATTATATTATACCTTGTAGTTTGTACCTCTTAATCCCCTTCACCTATGTTGCCCCTCCTCCCACTCCCTCCCCTTTGGTAACCACTAGTTTGTTCTCTGTCTTCGTGACTCTGTTTTATGTTTGTCTTATTTTGCAGAGTCTACCCATCAGCAGATGAATGGACAAAGAAGATGTGGTATATATATACAATGGAATATTAGCCATAAAAAAGAATGAAATTTTGACATTTGTGACAATGTTGATTTTGGGGGAGGGGGAGTGGGAATAACACTAATTCTTAATAACATTAAGAATTCCCCCTCCGCCTCCCAATGACCCACTATTGAAGAATCTATTCCCCAATATAGAGAATGTTAGCTCTGATAGCCTTATGAAGAAGTTATCCAAAGACAGCTCTCACTAGCATAAAGTAAGAGCCCCAGATCTTTTAAATTTTCCACTCATAAAATACTAGAACAGTAAAAGGGTTATTTCATTGATCCTTAAAATATAAAAAAAAAGTTTAGGACGTTTTCCCAAAAGCCATAGGGCCATGGTATCTGTATTAAACAAGCACTCGAATTCCCTTTTAGAAAAAAACCTTTTTCAATCCAATTATGTGCATTTGGGTGTACAGGATTTACCTAAGTTACCAAAATTGGAAAACATTAGGTCTTGTATAGAATAAAGAATTATAAACTGAAGTCAGGATTTAATTTCTTCTAAATGTTTGGCCTTAAAGAGTGGACAATGAGTGCTTTGTCTACCATTCCTATTTTTCCAAGCATCTCCAGATCTTTAGAGGCAGCTATATGAGACGGTGTGTTTAGGTCCTGACTTGCCATCTCCTAACTACATGATCTTGAGCGTGTCAACCTTTGAGCTGTATTAACCCATTTTACTGTCTTTGTAGTGTTCCCCCAAAGCAGAATCTGACAAAGAGATTTATATACAGGAGATTTATCATAGAAGTGCTCCCAATAAAGCAAAGAGGGAAACAGACAAGGAAGATAAAGATAACAAAAGTGTGCTATTTCGGTCAAAGTCCTAGCCTCAGCAGAACCTGCAAGAAAGCTTTCAAGTCAAATCCTGCCTCAGAGTTTGTCCTTGAATCAGGCAACAGAGCCAGGCTTTCGATCATAGGGGCAGAGGAAATTTTGTAAACTCCCAGGCCTAGTTGGGGTCAGTAAAGGCCAAACTGCACAGAATCAAGGGGTGGGGCACACAGAAATGGTGACGACAATCCAAGGGGATCTGGGCAGAGCATCTGCAATGAGCAAATGACATGGATAAGTATTTCCCTGGACTGAGGAACTGTGCCCACCAATCATTCCAGGACTTAAACTGCACTGAGCTTCACTCTCTAAACATTTTTTTTTTTGACCTCTAAATCTGGATTATTATTTTTTAACATCTTTATTGGAGTATAATTGCTTTACAGTGGTGTGTTAGTTTCTGCTTCATAACAAAGTGAATCAGCTATACATATACATATATCCCCATATCTCCTCCCTCTTGCATCTCCCTCCCTCCCTCCCTACGCCACCCCTCTAGGTGGTCACAAAGCACTGAGCTGATCTCCCTGTGCTATAAACATTTTACTTTTAACAAGTAGTTCATAGAAAGTAAAATGAGAACCAGCTGGCCCGTGACACTCCCCTGAAAACAATACACCTTAAAGGAATTTTTCCAGTGACTCCTCTGTGCATTATGTTACAATAGAGAACTGAATAAAAAAATCACTCCCCTGGAGAAAACCTAATGGGACCAAAAAGACTTTTTAAATTGAAGTATACCATCTCACACAGGAGTTTTAATGAAATTTGAACAAGAAACAGATCAATTCAAGATGTAAGATCTTTACACTAAAGTCTCTTCCCATGGATTCTGAAGAGACTGTTTCCACAAAGACCACTAAGAAAATGCCAGCTCAGGCTCTGGACCATCGGTGCCACCAGTTAGCGTTTCTGGAGACTGAAATTGTGAAACTGAAATGATGAATGGCCAGGCTAGAAACAAAGGCTACAGCTTCTACTTAATAATTTTACTCTGGAGATTTGGCTTTCAAACATTACCACAGTGCTAGAAAGATTACAGAGAAGCACTTTTATTTAAAACCATAATTGGAGTTTTGTGTCTTCTGACTACGTGCTTATTGGGGAGACATTCAAAAACACTGTGTTATGGCAAAATAAAAATTTCCATAATCCTAACACAGGGACAACGTCTGTAAACACATTTAGGTGTATACTTCTGCTATTACTCATTTTTAAATTGTCATACTGGATTACCATTTTTCAACCTGTTAATTTATACAATAAATATTCTCATGTAAATAAAATATTTCCAAGGACATTTAATAGACATATAACATTCAGTAACATGTGTTGCTATTAAATGTGTTATTTCAGTCAAAATTCTATCAATTGTATATAAAGTATGGAAAATGGATACTATGTACTCCTTATTTCTCTTATTAATTAAAAATGTATTCAGTAGTAAGTTCCAGTATAGCAGAATAAAGATCACCAAAAATTCACTTCTCCAAAAGGGAACCCTCCCTACACTGTTGGTGGGAATGTAAATTGGTGCAGCCACTATGGAGAACAGTATGGAGGTTCCTTTAAAAACTAAAAATAGAGTTACCATATCATCCAGGATTCCCACTCCTAGGCTTATGTCCAGAGAAAACTCTAATTCAAAAAGATACATGCACCCCAATGTTCACAGCAGTACTGTTTACAGTAACCAAGACGTGGAAGCAAACTAAATGTCCATCAACAGATGAATGGATAAAGAAGATGGGGTACATACACACAATAGAATATTACTCAGCCATAAAAAAGAATGAAACATTGCCATTTACAGCTACATGGATAGACCTAGGGATTATCATACTAAGTGAAGTAAGTCAGACAGAGAAAGACAAATATCATACGATATCACTTAACATGTGGAGTTTACAAAATGATACAGATGAACTTATTTACAAAACATAAATAGACCCACAGACATACAAAACAAACTTATGGTTGCCAGAGGGGGAAAAGGTGGGGTAACGGATAAATTAGGAGTTTGGGATTAGCAGACCCAAACTACTATATGCAAAATGGATAAACAACAAGGTCCAGCTGTATAGTACAGGGAACTAGATTCAATATCTTGTAATAACTACAATGGAAAAGAATCTGAAAAGAATATATATATATATATATATATATATATATATATAAAACAATCACTTTGCTGTACATCAGAAACTAACAACATTGTAAATCAACTATATTTCAATTAAAATCAAAAAACAAAACCAAAAATTCACTTTTCTAAAAAATAAAAGACAAAAAAAAAACTGGCAGAAACTGTCAAATTTAACTTTCTCACAATTCTAGAAATTAACCTAAGGCTTGCAACCATCCAAGGAGCATGTATTCAAGACTAACGGTGGAATCTCAGTAAGAACAATGAGCTTTGTGACATTCTAACTTGTTCTATGCCAATTCCTATCTCCCCAGCTCCATAGTAGTCATGAAAACCAACAGCCTAGCAGAACCCAAAGAACACAGACCAGTCTGGGGCTCCCTAAAATCCCATCCCCAGAGAATTGTCATTATTTGAGCTCTCTGGAAGTTTTCCTGAAATCCTGGTCTTAATTTGACTTAACTCAAAATATGCTCAATTTGAATAGACCTAGATCAAGTAAGCAGATTGAATTAATAATTAAACACTACCCACAAAGAAAAATCCAAGCCTACATGGCTTCACTGGTGAATTCTACCAAACATTTAAAGAATTAATACCAATGCTTCACAAACTCTCCCAAGAAATAGAAGAGGGCAAAACTGCTCAACTCATTCTATGAAGCCAGTATTACCCTGCTACCAAAACCAGACATCACAAAAAGAACTACAGACCAATATACCGTATGAATGTAGATATGAAATTCCTTAATAAAATACTAGAAAAGTGACACATAGACAAATGGAAAACAATAAGGAGAGCCCAGAAGTAAACCATTACATATATAGTCAATTAATTTATGACAAGCCAAGAATACGCATTAGGGAAAGTACAGTCTCTTCAATAAATAGTGTTGGGAAAACTGGAAAGCCATATGCAAAAAATGAACCTGGACCACTATCTTACACCATATATAAAAATTAACCCAAAATGGATCAAAGACTTGAATGTAAGATCTGAAACCATAAAACTTCTAGAAGAAAACATAGGCAATATGTTTCTTGACACTGGTCTTGGCAATTTTGTTTTGTTTTGTTTTGTTTTGTTTTGGATCTGACTCCAAAAGCAAAGGCAACAAAAATAAAAGTAAGAATAAACAAGTGAACTACATCAAACTAAAAAACTTCTGCACAGCAAAGGAAGTCATCAATAAAATTAAAAGGCAACCTACTGAATGGGAGAAAGTATTTGTAAATCATACATCTGATTAGGGGTTAATATCCAAAATATGTAAAGAACTCATATAGTTCAATAAAAAAAAAATCCAATTTTTAAAAACAGGCAGAAGATCTGAATAGACATTTTTCCAAAGACAACATGCAGATGGCCACCAAGTACATGAAAAAATGCTCAATCATCAGGGAAATGCAAATCAAAACCACAATGAGATATCATCTCACACCTGTTAAAATGGCTAATATCAAAAAGGCAAGAAATAACAAGTGTCAGTGAGGACGTGAAGAAAAGGGAACAATTGTGCACTGTTGGTGGGAATGTAAATTGGTGCAACCACTATGGAAATCAGTATGGAAGTTCCTCAAAAAAAATTAAAAATAGAATTCCCATATGATCCAGCAATTCCACTTCTGGGTACTTATATGAAGAAAATGAAAACACCAATTCAAAAAAATTTCTGCACCCCACCATGTTCACTGCAGCATTGTTTACAATAGCCAAGACATGGAAACAACCTAAGTGTCTACTGATGAATGAATGGATAAAGAAAATAAACACACACACACACACACACACACACAAATGGAATATTATTCCAGCATAAAAAATAAAATCTCACCATTCACGACAACATGGATGGACCTTGAGGGCATTATGCTAAGTGAGATAAGTCAGACAGAGAAAGACAAATACTGCATGATCTCACTTATATATGGAAAGTATATATAATATACTTTAAAAGCAAAAACAAACAAAAAAACCCAAGCTCATACAGAGAACAGACTGGTCAGATTGGTGATTACCAGAGGCAGGGATTGGGGGTGGGCAAAATGGGTGAAGAGGGTCAAAAGGTACAAACTTCCAGTTACAAAATCAATAAGTGATGGAGATGTAATGTACAACATAGTGACTCTAGTTAATAATACTGAATTGCATATTTTCAGTATACTTTTAAGTATATCTTGAAAGTTCTCATCACAAGAAAATGAAATTTTGAAGCTATATGTGGTGATGCATATTAACTAGACTTATCATGGTGATCATTTTGTAATATATATATAAATATTGAATCATTATGTTGTACACCTGAAACTAATGTAATGTTATATGTCAATTATACCTCAATAAAAATTTTTAAAAAGAAAGAAATTCATCCCATAAGTACATTAAAAGATACACAATATCATTAGTCACCAGGGAAATGCAAATCAAAACTACAATAATACCATTTCACACCCCCTAAGGTTACCAGAATCCAAAAGACAGAAAATAGCAAGTATTGGCAAGGATGTGGAAAAATTGGACCCTCATACACTGCATGTAAAATGCGACAGTCACTTTGCGAAAGTCTGGCAGTTCCTCAAAAATTTAGCGTTACCACATGACCCCGCAATTTAACTTCTACATATTTACCCAAGATAATTCAAAACTTGTGCACAAATGTGCATAGCAGCACTATTCATAATAGCCAAAAAGTGGAAACAACCCAAGTGTGGTATATCCATACAATGAACTATTATTCAGCAATGAAAAGGAATTGAGTATTGATATATACTATAATATGGATAAACTTTGAAAACACGCTAAGTGAAAGAATTCAGTCACAGAAGGCTACATATTACATGATTCCATTTATATGCAATGTCGAGAATATGCTAATTTATAGAAAGAGAAATTAGATTAGTGGTTTCCAGGAGCTGGGGGAAAGGAGACTGTAGAGTGACTGCTAATGGATATAAGGTGCCTTTTGGGGGTGACTAAAATATTCTGGAATTACATAGTGATGATGATTGCACATCTTTGTAAATATACTAAAACCACTATATTGTACACTTTTTAATTTTTTAAATAAACTATTCTTCCCTACTCCATGATGGGTAGTTAAACCGAGTAATAAAGCCCTGCTTTTTTTTTAATGCTAACTAATGGAATTCTAGATGCTACCCTTTGATGGAAAATCTTCATAATAAATAAAAGTAAACCTGAGAAAGAAATGAAGCCACCAAGGAAGAGATCCTTTGTACCATAAAACTTGTTCAAAGAATCTGACTTGGTAAGGTGTAAACCAAAATCCCCCTCCCCCACCCCTCCACCCACTCCTGGAACTTGAGAATTTTCAAAACTGTAAACCAAATTGTTCCACACATACAAATCTATCCTTGAAAGTATAATTTCAAAAGGGTCTTGTAATACTGAAAACTTTAAAAATGGTTTTCATGGCCTGAGAAAATAACCTTTAAAGAAATCTGTAGCTCTGATGGATTGTTTCATTTCATAGTTTTTTGTCCCTATAAAAACATTGTAGTTGATCTCTGCATCGCTCTTAGTATCTCTTATTTAATTGTATAAACTTTGTAAAGCCATGCTATCAATCTTTTAGTCTTTGTTGTTTTTTCCCTTATGCCCATAATAAGTCATGCTTTGAAATATGAGAAAGGTACATGAAGGCAAAAGAAATTAGAAATATGAGTACTTCAAAAAAAGAACTTGAGGGCTTCCCTGGTGGCACAGTGGTTGAGAATCTGCCTGCCAATGCAGGGGACACGGGTTCGAGCCCTGGTCTGGGAAGATCCCACATGCCGCGGAGCAACTAGGCCCGTGAGCCACAATTACTGAGCCTGCGCGTCTGGAGCTTGTGCTCCGCAACAAGAGAGGCCGCGATGATGAGAGGCCCGCGCACCGCAATGAAGAGTGGACCCCACTTGCCACAACTAGAGAAAGCCCTCGCACAGAAACGAAGACCCAACACAGCCATAAATAAATAAATAAATAAATAAAAATTAAAACTTAAGAAAAAAAAAGTTGAATTAGCAAGTTTTGTGGATGTAAAGTAGTAAATTGAAGGAAACTGGAATTGTTTATATCACTCACAAACCACACACCTCTCAATAGATAGTTGAGTTATTCTCCACATGTTTCTCTACATACATATTTTTTTAGCTCATGTTGTAAAACCACTGCATGTTAAGTGCAAAGTCCACTTTTTCTTCCTCCACCAAAGGTCAATGTTGAATTGCCTGAAAGTTCCTGTCAGAAAATTCAGGATCATTCCCGCTCTCCCGCTCCCTAGTTCTATTACCTTAGACAACTCACCTAGACTTGACTTCACTCTAGCTATATAACCACAAAGAAAAATGAAAAATAGGAGGTTTTACCTCCAAGGATCAAAAAATTACAATCTTAGCCAATAACTCCAAGGAGTATATTTGAAAGGGCAATTATAGACCAAACTCATTCACGGACAGAGATGTAAAAATTATCCAAGTACTAACAAATTCACCTCTCATCAAACATTCTCAGATCTTTCCTTCTGAATCCCCCTAGTGCTTTGTATCTCTGACATACATTGCGATCCACAATTTTCCATTGCCTCCTTCTTCCAAAGAAGGATGTAAATCTCAATTTACCAATATCTAAGCTTCAGTCCTTCCTCTTTTGGACAGCTGCATGACTTTGGGTAAATTGTTAGCCTTTTTTAGCCTCCGTTACTTAATATGAAAACTGGGAATGATACCTTCTTTTCAGTGTTTCTAGACTTTAGGAGATCTAAGGACCAAAGATGTACGAGTGGTTGAAAAGTCATAATAAAATATACTGCAATGTATTCTCCCCAATGGGCCATGAGCTCTTCAAGGGCAATTCCTGGGTCCCATTGGTCTTTCTATTCTAAAAGTATCAAACTCAAGTGTCATAAAAATGAGCAGGTTCTTCACCTTTGGCTTTGACCTTGACTCCACCCATCTTGCACCAGCTAAGCACAGCAGCCACTGCAAGGTAAGATCTGGGGGTAGTTTGTTATTTTGAAATGGTCACAGCTCTTACCTTTTTCCGAATCCCACACTCAATGACAAGATAATTAAACTCATACCCCTTCTCAGTTATGCTGGTGACAGGAGAGCCAGTTCCCAGAGACACGTCATCAGAATGCAAGAGGCGGCCTTGACCAAGTAGAGTCAATGGAACAACAGCCCAGAATGTAGAAGAAGTACACCCTATGGACACTGTTGAAAGAATCCAAAAAAGAAAGATTCAGACAGAAATTTTTGTCCTAGAGGACACTGAAAGAAAATCTGAGCTTCTTATTATAATATATATATATAGATACATATATATATTTATCTATGTATATGTATATATACCCCTTAGAACACCTTTGACAGATGCAGTGTGATTGTTCAGATAAAGCCATAACAGTTGTGAGTGAAAATTAACCTCAGGTCAGACTTGCAGGCTTATCTGGAGACAACCTCCATCTCCTTCACCCAGTGCCATTTCCTTAAAAACTACAGACCTATGCTAAACATGAGATGCTGTCTCTGCTTCACTTGCTGTGTGGGACTGCCCCCAGACTGGGGGAGCCTCAAGCTGGTGTGATGGCCTTGGGTCTACATGACAAAGCCAGTGTAAATGATGGGTGGGACACGAAAACAGCAGCTTCTCTGTTAGCCTCTGGCTCTCCTCTAAAGCAGCCAAACACACCTTTTGTGGGTGAAGGGACAAAGGAAACCATATATTCAAGCAATATATGGTTCTGCCAATTAATGAAGATCTGTACCTGCTGTGTCTCCTGCCCTGTATCCTTCTATAAAGCAAAATGAAGATAGTCTTACATTAAAGCCTATTGGGCTACACTGGAGGATTAACCAAGATGGCGGAGTAGAAGGACGTGCTCTCACTCCCTCTTGCGAGAGCACCAGAATCACAACTGGCTGCTGGACAATCATTGACAGGAAGACCCTGGACTTCACCAAGGAGGATACCCCACGTCCAAGGACAGAGGAGAAGCCACAGTGAGACGGTAGGAGGGGCGCATTCAGAGTAAAATCAAATCCCATAACTGCTGGGTGGGTGACTCACAGACTGGCGAACACTTATACCACAGAAGTCCACCCACTGGAGTGAAGCTTCTGAGCCCCACGTCAGGCTCCCCAACCTGGGGGTCCGGCAACGGGAGGAGGAATTCCTAGAGATTCAGACTTTGAAGTCTAGTGGGAATTGATTGCAGGACTGTGACAGGACTGGGGGAAACAGAGACCCCACTCTTGGAGGACACACACAAAGTAATGTGTGCATCGGGACCCAGGGGAAGGAGCAGTGACCCTGGGGGAGACTGAACCAGACGTACCTGCTGGTGTTGGGGGGTCTCCTGCAGAGGCAAGTGGTGGCGCTGTTTCACCGTGGGGATAAGGACACTGGCAGCAGAGGTCCTGGGAAGTTCTCCTTGGCGTGAGCCCTCCCAGAGTCTGCCATTAACCCCACCAAAGAGCACGGGTAGGCTCCAGTGTTGGGTTGCCTCAGGCAAAACAACCAACAGGGAGGGAACCCAGCCCCACCCATCAACAGTCAAGTGGATTAAAGTTTTACTGAGCTCTGACCGCCACAGCAACAGGGAGGGAACCCAGCCCCACCCATCAACAGTCAAGTGGATTAAGGTTTTACTGAGCTCTGACCGCCACAGCAACAGTCAGCTCTACCCACCACCAGAGCCTCCCATCAAGCCTCTTAGATAGCCTCAACCACCAGAGGGCAGACAACAGAAGCAAGAAAAACTACAATCCTGCAGCCTGTGGACCAAAAACCACAGTTACAGAAAGACAGAGAAGATGAAAAGGCAGAGGGCTATGTACCAGATGAAGGAACAAGAAAAAACCCCAGAAAAACAACTAAATGAAGTGGAGATAGGCAACCTTCCAGAAAAAGAATTCAGAATAATGATAGTGAAGATGATCCAGGACCTCGGAATAAGAATGGAGGCAAAGATTGAGAAGATGCAAGAAATGATTAACAAAGACCTAGAAGAATTAAAGAACAAACAAACAGAGATGACCAATACAATAACTGAAATGAAAACTACACTAGAAGGAATCAATAGCAGAATAACTGAGGCAGAAGAACGGATAAGTGACCTGGAAGACAGAATGGTGGACTTCACTGCTGCGGAACAGACTAAAGAAAAAAGAATGAAAAGAAATGAAGACAGCCTAAGAGACCTCTGGGACAACATTAAACGCAACAACATTCGCATTATAGGGGTCCCAGAAGGAGAAGAGAGAGAGAAAGGACCAGAGAAAATATTTGAAGAGATGATAGTCGAAAACTTCCCTAATATGGGAAAGGAAATAGCCACCCAAGTCCAGGAAGCGCAGAGAGTCCCATACAGAATAAACCCAAGGAGAAACACGCCGAGACACATAGTAATCAAAGTGGCAAAAATTAAAGACAAAGAAAAATTACTGAAAGCAGCAAGGGAAAAACGACAAATAACATACAAGGGAACTCCCATAAGGTTAACAGCTGATTTCTCAGCAGAAACTCTGCAAGCCAGAAGGGAGTGGCATGATATACTTAAAGTGATGAAAGGGAAGAACCTACAACCAAGATTACTCTACCCAGCAAGGATCTCATTTAGATTTGATGGAGAAATCAAAAGCTTTACAGACAAGCAAAAGCTAAGAGAATTCAGCACCACCAAACCAGCTTTACAACAAATGCTAAAGGAACTTCTCTAAGTGGGAAACACAAGAGAAGAAAAGGACCTACAAAAACAAACCCAAAACAATTAAGAAAATGGTCATAGGAACATACATATCGATAATTACCTTAAACGTGAATGGATTAAATGCCCCAACCAAAAGACATAGACTGGCTGAATGGATACAAAAACAAGACCCATATATATGCTGTCTACAAGAGACCCACTTCAGTCCCAGGGACACATACAGACTGAAAGTGAGGGGATGGAAAAAGATATTCCATGCAAATGGAATTCAAAAGAAAGCTGGAGTAGCTATACTCATATCAGATAAAATAGACTTTAAAATAAAGAATGTTACAAGAGACAAGGAAGGACACTACATAATGATCCAGGGATCGATCCAAGAAGAAGATATAACAATTATAAATATATATGCACCCAACATAGGAGCACCTCAATACATAAGGCAACTGCTAACAGCTATAAAAGAGGAAATCGACAGTAACACAATAATAGTGGGGGACTTTAACACCTCACTTACACCAATGGACAGATCATCCAAAATGAAAATAAATAAGGAAACAGAAGCTTTAAATGACACAATAGACCAGATAGATTTAATTGATATATATAGGACATTCCATCCAAAAACAGCAGATTACACGTTCTTCTCAAGTGCACACGGAACATTCTCCAGGATAGATCACATCTTGGGTCACAAATCAAGCCTCAGTAAATTTAAAAAAATTGAAATCATATCAAGCATCTTTTCTGACCACAATGCTATGAGATTAGAAATGAATTACAGGGAAAAAAACGTAAAAAAGACAAACACATGGAGGCTAAACAATACGTTACTAAATAACCAAGAGATCACTGAAGAAATCAAACAGGAAATCAAAAAATACCTAGAGACAAATGACAATGAAAACACGACGACCCAAAACCTATGGGATGCAGCAAAAGCAGTTCTAAGAGGGAAGTTTATAGCTATACAAGCCTACCTAAAGAAACAAGAAAAATCTCAAGTAAACAATCTAACCTTACACCTAAAGAAACTAGAGGAAGAAGAACAAACAAAACCCAAAGTTAGCAGAAGGAAAGAAATCATAAAGATCAGAGCAGAAATAAATGAAATAGAAACAAAGAAAACAATAGCAAAGATCAATAAAACTAAAAGCTGGTTCTTTGAGAAGATAAACAAAATTGATAAGCCATTAGCCAGACTCATCAAGAAAAAGAGGGACAGGACTCAAATCAATAAAATCAGAAATGAAAAAGGAGAAGTTACAACAGACACCGCAGAAATACAAAACATCCTAAGAGACTACTACAAGCAACTTTATGCCAATAAAATGGACAACCTGGAAGAAATGGACAAATTCTTAGAAAGGTATAACCTTCCAAGACTGAATCAGGAAGAAACAGAAAATATGAACAGACCAATCACAAGTAATGAAATTGAAACTGTGATTAAAAATCTTCCAACAAACAAAAGTCCAGGACCAGATGGCTTCACAGGTGAATTCTATCAAACATTTAGAGAAGAGCTAACACCCATCCTTCTCAAACTCTTCCAAAAATTTGCAGAGGAAGGAACACTCCCAAACTCATTCTATGAGGCCACCATCACCCTGATACCAAAACCAGATAAAGACACTACAAAAAAAGAAAATTACAGACCAATATCACTGATGAATATAGATGCAAAAATCCTCAACAAAATACTAGCAAACAGAATCCAACAACACATTAAAAGGATCATACACCACGATCAAGTGGGATTTATCCCAGGGATGCAAGGATTCTTCAATATACGCAAATCAATCAATGTGATACACCATATTAACAAATTGAAGAATAAAAACCATAAGATCATCTCAATAGATGCAGAAAAAGCTTTTGACAAAATTCAACACCCATTTATGATAAAAACTCTCCAGAAAGTGGGCATAGAGGGAACCTACCTCAACATAATAAAGGCCATATATGACAAACCCACAGCAAACATCATTCTCAATGGTGAAAAACTGAAAGCATTTCCTCTAAGATCAGGAACGAGACAAGGATGTCCACTCTCACCACTATTATTCAACATAGTTCTGGAAGTCCTAGCCACGGCAATCAGAGAAGACAAAGAAATAAAAGGAATACAAATTGGAAAAGAAGAAGTAAAACTGTCACTGTTTGCGGATGACATGATACTATACATAGAGAATCCTAAAACTGCCACCAGAAAACTGCTAGAGCTAATTAATGAATATGGTAAAGTTGCAGGTTACAAAATTAATGCACAGAAATCTCTTGCATTCCTATACACTAATGATGAAAAATCTGAAAGAGAAATTATGGAAACACTCCCATTTACCATTGCAACAAAAAGAATAAAATACCTAGGAATAAACCTACCTAGGGATACAAAAGACCTGTATGCAGAAAACTATAAGACACTGATGAAAGAAATTAAAGATGATACCAACAGATGGAGAGATATACCATGTTCTTGGATTGGAAGAATCAACATTGTGAAAATGAGTATACTACCCAAAGCAATCTACAGATTCAATGCAATCCCTATCAAATTACCAATGGCATTTTTTACAGAGCTAGAACAAATCATCTTAAAATTTGTATGGAGACACAAAAGACCCCGAATAGCCAAAGCAGTCTTGAGGCAAAAAAATGGAGCTGGAGGAATCAGACTCCCTGACTTCAGACTATACTACAAAGCTACAGTAATCAAGACAATATGGTACTGGCACAAAAACAGAAACATAGATCAATGGAACAAGATAGAAAGCCCAGAGATTAACCCACGCACCTATGGTCAACTAATCTATGACAAAGGAGGCAAAGATAGACAATGGAGAAAAGACAGTCTCTTCAATAAGTGGTGCTGGGAAAACTGGACAGCTACATGTAAAAGAATGAAATTAGAATACTCCCTAACACCATACACAAAAATAAACTCAAAATGGATTAGAGACCTAAATATAAGACTGGACACTATAAAACTCTTAGAGGAAAACATAGGAAGAACACTCTTTGACATAAATCACAGCAAGATCTTTTTTGATCCACCTCCTAGAGTAATGGAAATAAAAACAAAAATAAACAAGTGGGACCTAATGAAACTTCAAAGCTTTTGCACAGCAAAGGAAACCATAAACAAGACGAAAAGACAACCCTCAGAATGGGAGAAAATATTTGCAAATGAATCAACGGACAAAGGATTAATCTCCAAAATATATAAACAGCTCATTCAGCTCAATATCAAAGAAACAAACACCCCAATCCAAAAATGGGCAGAAGACCTAAATAGACATTTCTCCAAAGAAGACATACAGACGGCCACGAAGCACATGAAAAGATGCTCAACATCACTAATTATTAGAGAAATGCAAATCAAAACTACAATGAGGTATCACCTCACTCCTGTTAGAATGGGCATCATCAGAAAATCTACAAACAACAAGTGCTGGAGAGGGTGTGGAGAAAAGGGAACCCTCTTGCACTGTTGGTGGGAATGTAAATTGATACAGCCACTATGGAGAACAGTATGGAGGTTCCTTAAAAAACTAAAAATAGAATTACCATATGACCCAGCAATCCCACTACTGGGCATATACCCAGAGAAAACCGTAATTCAAAAAGACACATGCACCCGAATGTTCATTGCAGCACTATTTACAATAGCCAGGTCATGGAAGCAACCTAAATGCCCATCAACAGATGAATGGATAAAGAAGTTGTGGTACATATATACAATGGAATATTACTCAGCCTTAAAAAGGAACGAAATTGAGTCATTTGTTGAGACGTGGATGGATCTAGAGACTGTCATACAGAGTGAAGTAAGTCAGAAAGAGAAAAACAAATATCGTATATTAATGCATGTATGTGGAACCTAGAAAAATGGTACAGATGAGCCGCTTTGCAGGGCAGAAGTTGAGACACAGATGTAGAGAATGGACATATGGACACCAAGGGGGGAAAACTGCGGTGAGGTGGGGATGGTTGTGTGCTGAATTGGGCGATTGGGATCGACATGTATACACTGATGTGTATAAAACTGATGCCTAATAAGAACCTGCAGTATAAAAAAACAAACAAAACAACTAATACTAAACTTTCATTGGGTTATTTGTATGGAAATATGTTAATATAAATGTTTCAGACATTACATGAAATTTCTAAAAATCTTATATTTGTATTTGTATGGAAATATGTTAATATAAATGTTTCAGACATTACATGAAATTTCTAAAAATCTTATATTTGTATTTGTATGGAAATATGTATGGAAATATGTTAATATAAATGTTTCAGACATTACAGGAAACTTCTAAAAATCTTATATGTTCTGGTATAATGTTATAAGTAATAATCCTAGTTATTACTTTAAAATGTATATCTCAGAAATAACTAATTTTCTTGTCAACTGCATTATTATGAACTTTCATCAAATCTTTAACCATGGTCATTTTTAAGTCTTTTGTCATTTACAGACAGTTCTGGGTGTACTCTGATGATTTTGCAAATATGTTCCTATAAAAGGGTTTCATCTTCAAGAAATTCATGGAAAAGACTCTGACAAGTACAGGTTTCTGGTAACTGACTGTACTGCTGAACTGAATGAATAAGCATTTTCAGAACTCTAATGAAAAACTGATGAACTCATAAAAGTGCTAACAAAAGATCAAGATGAAAAAAAAAATTAATTACATGGGACTGAGTGAACTGATGAGGATCAGTATAATTTTTGTGACTTTCTGTCTGAATTAAAAAAAAAAATCCCACAAGGACTCAGAGGCAAAAAAAAAAAAAAAAAGCCTATTGGCCTCTGGTGAGTCTGACTGTGAAATCGAATCATCCACATCTGTGGGCCCCCATTAATTCTACTACAAGGAATATATCCTAAGGAAGTTTTTAGATAGAGATGTAAAGGCATTCCTACAAATAAAGCTATCCGTCACTATATTTTCATGATAAGGAAATACTAGAAATAACAAAATGTTTAAAGTACTACATAGAAAGTAAACTTATCTAGTGACTTTTTTAATAAAGAAAGAGATATATAGTTTAGGTGAGAAAAAAATGACTGTAAAGTAAGCCACGGGTATGACACATGGACAAAGTAAGTGGGTTGCAAATAACACAACAGATATTACCAAAAAAAAAAAAAGAAAAAAAACCCCCCACTAACTCAAAAAGATACATGAACCCCAAAGTTCATAGCAGCATTATTTACAATTGCCAAGACATTGAAGCAACATAAATGTCCATCAACAGACATGGTATGCATGTGTATGTGTGTGTGTGTGTGTGTGTGTGTGTGTGTGTATACACACATATACATATATACAATGGAATACTACTCAGCCATAAAAAAGAATGAAATTTTGCCATTTGCAGCAACATGGATGGACTTGGAGGACATTATGCTAAGTGAAATAAGTCAGACAGAGAAAGATAAATACTGTATGATATCACTTATATGTGAAATCTAAAAAATATAACAAACTAGTGAATATAACAAAAAGAAGCAGACTCACAGGTATAGAGAACAAACTAGCGGTTACTGGCGGTGGGTGCATTATAGGGGTGGGAGAGTGGGAGGTATAAACTATTGGGTGTAAAGTAAGCTCAAGATTGTGTTGTACAACACAGGGAATATAGCCAATATTTTATAACTGATTAAATGGAAAGTAACCTTTAAAATAGTATAAAAGATTTTTAAGTAGATATTAAAAGATAACTTTATGACATAGGAAAAATAAATGAGGAGAGAAAAATGAAGATCTTTGTTTCCACACCTCGATTTAGAAGTAACACACAAACACTCAAATAGAGTTACAGATGTAGAAAACAAATTTATGGTTACCAGGGGGTAAGGAGGTGGGGGTGGGGATAAATTGGGAGATTGGGATTGACATACACACACTACTATATATAAACTAGATAACTAATAAGAACCTGCTGTATAGCACAAGGAACACTACTCAATACTCTGTAATGACCTATATGGGAAAATAATCTAAAAAAGAGTGGATACATGTATATGTATAACTGATTCACTTTGCTGTACACCTGAAACTAACACAACATTGTAAATCAACTACACTCCAATAAAAAATTTTTAAACTAAATAAATAAATAAAAAGAAGGGGACAGGGGATGACCGGAGATAGGGGGCTGGATAATGAATAGATCAGGATGGGACATGGAAAAGAAAGCTGAAACTTCAAGCATGGAAATCTTTTCCCCCAGGCAGGGTGAATGGGGTGCAGAGCTGCGCAGTGGAAAATACCTACATCTAAAAGGAAAAATAAAAAATAGCTCTTGACATCCACCAGAGGGCAGACAGCAGAAGCAAGAACAACTACAATCCTGCAGCCTGTGGAACAAAATCCACATTCACAGAAAGATAGACAAGATGAAAAGGCAGAGGGCTATGTGCCAGATGAAGGAACAAGATAAAACCCCAGAAAAACAACTAAATGAAGTGGAGATAGGCAACCTTCCAGAAAAAGAATTCAGAATACTGATAGTGAAGATGATCCAGGACCTCAGAAAAAGAATGGAGGCAAAGATCGAGAAGATGCAAGAAATGTTGAACAAAGACCCGAAGAATTAAAGAACAAACAAACAGAGATGAACAATACAATAACTGAAATGAAAACTACACTAGAAGGAATCAATAGCGGAATAACTAAGGCAGAACAGCGGATAAGAGACCTGGAAGACAGAATGGTGGAATTCACTGCTGCGGAACAGAATAAAGAAAAAAGGATGAAAAGAAATGAAAACAGCCTAAGAGACCTCTGGGACAACATTAAACGCAACAACATTTGCATTACAGGAGTCGCAGAAGGAGAAGAGAGAGAGAAAGGACCTGAGAAAATATTTGAAGAGATTATAGTCGAAAACTACCCTAACATGGGAAAGGAAATAGCCACCCAAGTCCAGGAAGTGCAGCGAGTCCCATACAGGATACACCCAAGAAGAAACATGCCGAGACACATAGTAATCAAATCGGCAAAAATTAAAGTCAAAGAAAAATTATTGAAAGCAGCAAGGGAAAAACGACAAATAACATACAAGGGAACTTCCATAAGGTTAACACGTGATTTCTCAGCAGAAACTCTACAGGCCAGAAGGGAGTGGCATGATATACTTAAAGCGCTGAAAGGGAAGAACCTACAACCAAGATTACTCTACCCGGCAAGGATCTCATTCAGATTCGATGAAGAAATCAAAAGCTTTACAGACAAGCAAAAGCTAAGAGAATTCAGCACCATCAAACCAGCTCTACAACAAATGCTAAAGGAACTTCTCTAAGTGGGAAACACAAGAGAAGAAAAGGACCTACAAAAACAAACCCAAAACAATTAAGAAAATAGTCATAGGAACATTCATATCGATAATTACCTTAAACGTGAATGGGTTAAATGCTCCAACCAAAAGACACAGGCTTGCTGAATGGATACAAAAACAAGACCCATATATATGCTGTCTACAAGAGACCCACTTCAGACCTAGGGACACATTCAGACTGAGAGTGAGGGGATGGAAAATGATATTCCATGCAAATGGAAATCAAAAGAAAGCTGGAGTCGCAATACTCATATCAGATAAAATAGTCTTTAAAATAAAGAATGTTAGAAGAGACAAGGAGGACACTACATAATGATCAAGGGATCAATCCAAGAAGAAGATATAACAATTATAAATATATATGCACCCAACATAGGAGCACCTCAATACATAAGGCACCTGTTAACAGCTATAAAAGAGGAAATCGACAGTAACACAATATTAGTGGGGGACTTTAACCTCACTTAAACCAATGGACAGATCACCCAAAATGAAAATAAATAAGGAAACAGAAGCTTTAAATGACACAATTGACCAGATATATTTAATTGATATTTACAGGACATTCTATTCAAAAACAGCAGATTACACTTTCTTCTCAAGTGCGCACAGAACATTCTCCAGGATAGATCATATCTTGGGTCACAAATCAAGCCTCAGTACATTTAAGAAAATTGAAATCATATCAAGCATTGTTTCTGACCACAGCACTATGAGATTTGAAATGAATTACAGGGAAAAAAACATAAAACACACAAACACATGGAGGCTAAACAATACGTTACTAAATAACCAAGAGATCACTGAAGAAATCAAAGAGGAAATCAAAAAATACCTAGAGACAAATGACAATGAAAACACGACAATCCAAAACCTATGGGATGCAGCAAAAGCAGTTCTAAGAGGGAAGTTTATAGCTATACAAGCCTACCTCAAGAAACATGAAAACTCTCAAATAAACAATCTAACCTAACACCTGAAGGAACTAGAGAAAGAAGAACAAACAAAACCCAAAGTTAGCAGAAGGAAAGAAATCATAAAGATCAGAGCAGAAATAAATGAAATAGAAACAAAGAAAACAATAATAAAGATCAATAAAACTAAAAGCTGGTTCTTTGAGAAGATAAACAAAAGTGATAAACCATTAGCCAGACTCATCAAGGAAAAGAGGGAGAGGACTCAAATCAATAAAATTAGAAATGAAAAAGGAGAAGTTACAACAGACACTGCAGAAATACAAAGCATCCTAAGAGACTACTACAAGCAACTCTATGCCAATAAAATGGACAACCTGGAAGAAATGGACAAATTCTTAGAAAGGTGTAACCTTCCAAGACTGAACCAGGAAGAAGTAGAAAATATGAACAATCACAAGTAATGAAATTGAAACTGTGATTAAAAATCTTCCAACAAACAAAAGTCCAGGACCAGATGGCTTCACAGGTGAATTCTATCAAACAGTTAGAGAAGAGCTAACACCCATTCTTCTCAAACTCTTCCAAAAATTTGCAGAGGAAGGAACACTCCCACTCCCTCATTCTATGAGGCCACCATCACCCTGATACCAAAACCAGACAAAGATACTACAAAAAAAGAAAATTACAGACCAATATCACTGATGAATATAGATGCAAAAATCCTCAACAAAATACTAGCAAACAGAATCCAACAACACATTAAAAGGATCATACACCACGATCAAGTGGGATTTATCCCAGGGATGCAAGGATTCTTCAATATACGCAAATCAATCAATGTGATACACCATATTAACAAATTGAAGAATAAAAACCATAAGATCATCTCAATAGATGCAGAAAAAGCTTTTGACAAAATTCAACACCCATTTATGATAAAAACTCTCCAGAAAGTGGGCATAGAGGGAACCTACCTCAACATAATAAAGGCCATATATGACAAACCCACAGCAAACATCATTCTCAATGGTGAAAAACTGAAAGCATTTCCTCTAAGATCAGGAACGAGACAAGGATGTCCACTCTCACCACTATTATTCAACATAGTTCTGGAAGTCCTAGCCACGGCAATCAGAGAAGACAAAGAAATAAAAGGAATACAAATTGGAAAAGAAGAAGTAAAACTGTCACTGTTTGCGGATGACATGATACTATACATAGAGAATCCTAAAACTGCCACCAGAAAACTGCTAGAGCTAATTAATGAATATGGTAAAGTTGCAGGTTACAAAATTAATGCACAGAAATCTCTTGCATTCCTATACACTAATGATGAAAAATCTGAAAGAGAAATTATGGAAACACTCCCATTTACCATTGCAACAAAAAGAATAAAATACCTAGGAATAAACCTACCTAGGGATACAAAAGACCTGTATGCAGAAAACTATAAGACACTGATGAAAGAAATTAAAGATGATACCAACAGATGGAGAGATATACCATGTTCTTGGATTGGAAGAATCAACATTGTGAAAATGAGTATACTACCCAAAGCAATCTACAGATTCAATGCAATCCCTATCAAATTACCAATGGCATTTTTTACAGAGCTAGAACAAATCATCTTAAAATTTGTATGGAGACACAAAAGACCCCGAATAGCCAAAGCAGTCTTGAGGCAAAAAAATGGAGCTGGAGGAATCAGACTCCCTGACTTCAGACTATACTACAAAGCTACAGTAATCAAGACAATATGGTACTGGCACAAAAACAGAAACATAGATCAATGGAACAAGATAGAAAGCCCAGAGATTAACCCACGCACCTATGGTCAACTAATCTATGACAAAGGAGGCAAAGATAGACAATGGAGAAAAGACAGTCTCTTCAATAAGTGGTGCTGGGAAAACTGGACAGCTACATGTAAAAGAATGAAATTAGAATACTCCCTAACACCATACACAAAAATAAACTCAAAATGGATTAGAGACCTAAATATAAGACTGGACACTATAAAACTCTTAGAGGAAAACATAGGAAGAACACTCTTTGACATAAATCACAGCAAGATCTTTTTTGATCCACCTCCTAGAGTAATGGAAATAAAAACAAAAATAAACAAGTGGGACCTAATGAAACTTCAAAGCTTTTGCACAGCAAAGGAAACCATAAACAAGACGAAAAGACAACC
Organism: Balaenoptera acutorostrata; assembly: GCF_949987535.1. Taxonomy (NCBI): domain Eukaryota; kingdom Metazoa; phylum Chordata; class Mammalia; order Artiodactyla; family Balaenopteridae; genus Balaenoptera; species Balaenoptera acutorostrata. The sequence goes on from NC_080072.1 coordinate 11,290,558, forward strand.
CTCAGAATGGGAGAAAATATTTGCAAATGAATCAACGGACAAAGGATTAATCTCCAAAATATATAAACAGCTCATTCAGCTCAATATCAAAGAAACAAACACCCCAATCCAAAAATGGGCAGAAGACCTAAATAGACATTTCTCCAAAGAAGACATACAGACGGCCACGAAGCACATGAAAAGATGCTCAACATCACTAATTATTAGAGAAATGCAAATCAAAACTACAATGAGGTATCACCTCACTCCTGTTAGAATGGGCATCATCAGAAAATCTACAAACAACAAGTGCTGGAGAGGGTGTGGAGAAAAGGGAACCCTCTTGCACTGTTGGTGGGAATGTAAATTGATACAGCCACTATGGAGAACAGTATGGAGGTTCCTTAAAAAACTAAAAATAGAATTACCATATGACCCAGCAATCCCACTACTGGGCATATACCCAGAGAAAACCGTAATTCAAAAAGACACATGCACCCGAATGTTCATTGCAGCACTATTTACAATAGCCAGGTCATGGAAGCAACCTAAATGCCCATCAACAGATGAATGGATAAAGAAGTTGTGGTACATATATACAATGGAATATTACTCAGCCTTAAAAAGGAACGAAATTGAGTCATTTGTTGAGACGTGGATGGATCTAGAGACTGTCATACAGAGTGAAGTAAGTCAGAAAGAGAAAAACAAATATCGTATATTAATGCATGTATGTGGAACCTAGAAAAATGGTACAGATGAGCCGCTTTGCAGGGCAGAAGTTGAGACACAGATGTAGAGAATGGACATATGGACACCAAGGGGGGAAAACTGCGGTGAGGTGGGGATGGTTGTGTGCTGAATTGGGCGATTGGGATCGACATGTATACACTGATGTGTATAAAACTGATGCCTAATAAGAACCTGCAGTATAAAAAAACAAACAAAACAACTAATACTAAACTTTCATTGGGTTATTTGTATGGAAATATGTTAATATAAATGTTTCAGACATTACATGAAATTTCTAAAAATCTTATATTTGTATTTGTATGGAAATATGTTAATATAAATGTTTCAGACATTACATGAAATTTCTAAAAATCTTATATTTGTATTTGTATGGAAATATGTATGGAAATATGTTAATATAAATGTTTCAGACATTACAGGAAACTTCTAAAAATCTTATATGTTCTGGTATAATGTTATAAGTAATAATCCTAGTTATTACTTTAAAATGTATATCTCAGAAATAACTAATTTTCTTGTCAACTGCATTATTATGAACTTTCATCAAATCTTTAACCATGGTCATTTTTAAGTCTTTTGTCATTTACAGACAGTTCTGGGTGTACTCTGATGATTTTGCAAATATGTTCCTATAAAAGGGTTTCATCTTCAAGAAATTCATGGAAAAGACTCTGACAAGTACAGGTTTCTGGTAACTGACTGTACTGCTGAACTGAATGAATAAGCATTTTCAGAACTCTAATGAAAAACTGATGAACTCATAAAAGTGCTAACAAAAGATCAAGATGAAAAAAAAAATTAATTACATGGGACTGAGTGAACTGATGAGGATCAGTATAATTTTTGTGACTTTCTGTCTGAATTAAAAAAAAAAATCCCACAAGGACTCAGAGGCAAAAAAAAAAAAAAAAAGCCTATTGGCCTCTGGTGAGTCTGACTGTGAAATCGAATCATCCACATCTGTGGGCCCCCATTAATTCTACTACAAGGAATATATCCTAAGGAAGTTTTTAGATAGAGATGTAAAGGCATTCCTACAAATAAAGCTATCCGTCACTATATTTTCATGATAAGGAAATACTAGAAATAACAAAATGTTTAAAGTACTACATAGAAAGTAAACTTATCTAGTGACTTTTTTAATAAAGAAAGAGATATATAGTTTAGGTGAGAAAAAAATGACTGTAAAGTAAGCCACGGGTATGACACATGGACAAAGTAAGTGGGTTGCAAATAACACAACAGATATTACCAAAAAAAAAAAAAGAAAAAAAACCCCCCACTAACTCAAAAAGATACATGAACCCCAAAGTTCATAGCAGCATTATTTACAATTGCCAAGACATTGAAGCAACATAAATGTCCATCAACAGACATGGTATGCATGTGTATGTGTGTGTGTGTGTGTGTGTGTGTGTGTGTGTATACACACATATACATATATACAATGGAATACTACTCAGCCATAAAAAAGAATGAAATTTTGCCATTTGCAGCAACATGGATGGACTTGGAGGACATTATGCTAAGTGAAATAAGTCAGACAGAGAAAGATAAATACTGTATGATATCACTTATATGTGAAATCTAAAAAATATAACAAACTAGTGAATATAACAAAAAGAAGCAGACTCACAGGTATAGAGAACAAACTAGCGGTTACTGGCGGTGGGTGCATTATAGGGGTGGGAGAGTGGGAGGTATAAACTATTGGGTGTAAAGTAAGCTCAAGATTGTGTTGTACAACACAGGGAATATAGCCAATATTTTATAACTGATTAAATGGAAAGTAACCTTTAAAATAGTATAAAAGATTTTTAAGTAGATATTAAAAGATAACTTTATGACATAGGAAAAATAAATGAGGAGAGAAAAATGAAGATCTTTGTTTCCACACCTCGATTTAGAAGTAACACACAAACACTCAAATAGAGTTACAGATGTAGAAAACAAATTTATGGTTACCAGGGGGTAAGGAGGTGGGGGTGGGGATAAATTGGGAGATTGGGATTGACATACACACACTACTATATATAAACTAGATAACTAATAAGAACCTGCTGTATAGCACAAGGAACACTACTCAATACTCTGTAATGACCTATATGGGAAAATAATCTAAAAAAGAGTGGATACATGTATATGTATAACTGATTCACTTTGCTGTACACCTGAAACTAACACAACATTGTAAATCAACTACACTCCAATAAAAAATTTTTAAACTAAATAAATAAATAAAAAGAAGGGGACAGGGGATGACCGGAGATAGGGGGCTGGATAATGAATAGATCAGGATGGGACATGGAAAAGAAAGCTGAAACTTCAAGCATGGAAATCTTTTCCCCCAGGCAGGGTGAATGGGGTGCAGAGCTGCGCAGTGGAAAATACCTACATCTAAAAGGAAAAATAAAAAATAGCTCTTGACATCCACCAGAGGGCAGACAGCAGAAGCAAGAACAACTACAATCCTGCAGCCTGTGGAACAAAATCCACATTCACAGAAAGATAGACAAGATGAAAAGGCAGAGGGCTATGTGCCAGATGAAGGAACAAGATAAAACCCCAGAAAAACAACTAAATGAAGTGGAGATAGGCAACCTTCCAGAAAAAGAATTCAGAATACTGATAGTGAAGATGATCCAGGACCTCAGAAAAAGAATGGAGGCAAAGATCGAGAAGATGCAAGAAATGTTGAACAAAGACCCGAAGAATTAAAGAACAAACAAACAGAGATGAACAATACAATAACTGAAATGAAAACTACACTAGAAGGAATCAATAGCGGAATAACTAAGGCAGAACAGCGGATAAGAGACCTGGAAGACAGAATGGTGGAATTCACTGCTGCGGAACAGAATAAAGAAAAAAGGATGAAAAGAAATGAAAACAGCCTAAGAGACCTCTGGGACAACATTAAACGCAACAACATTTGCATTACAGGAGTCGCAGAAGGAGAAGAGAGAGAGAAAGGACCTGAGAAAATATTTGAAGAGATTATAGTCGAAAACTACCCTAACATGGGAAAGGAAATAGCCACCCAAGTCCAGGAAGTGCAGCGAGTCCCATACAGGATACACCCAAGAAGAAACATGCCGAGACACATAGTAATCAAATCGGCAAAAATTAAAGTCAAAGAAAAATTATTGAAAGCAGCAAGGGAAAAACGACAAATAACATACAAGGGAACTTCCATAAGGTTAACACGTGATTTCTCAGCAGAAACTCTACAGGCCAGAAGGGAGTGGCATGATATACTTAAAGCGCTGAAAGGGAAGAACCTACAACCAAGATTACTCTACCCGGCAAGGATCTCATTCAGATTCGATGAAGAAATCAAAAGCTTTACAGACAAGCAAAAGCTAAGAGAATTCAGCACCATCAAACCAGCTCTACAACAAATGCTAAAGGAACTTCTCTAAGTGGGAAACACAAGAGAAGAAAAGGACCTACAAAAACAAACCCAAAACAATTAAGAAAATAGTCATAGGAACATTCATATCGATAATTACCTTAAACGTGAATGGGTTAAATGCTCCAACCAAAAGACACAGGCTTGCTGAATGGATACAAAAACAAGACCCATATATATGCTGTCTACAAGAGACCCACTTCAGACCTAGGGACACATTCAGACTGAGAGTGAGGGGATGGAAAATGATATTCCATGCAAATGGAAATCAAAAGAAAGCTGGAGTCGCAATACTCATATCAGATAAAATAGTCTTTAAAATAAAGAATGTTAGAAGAGACAAGGAGGACACTACATAATGATCAAGGGATCAATCCAAGAAGAAGATATAACAATTATAAATATATATGCACCCAACATAGGAGCACCTCAATACATAAGGCACCTGTTAACAGCTATAAAAGAGGAAATCGACAGTAACACAATATTAGTGGGGGACTTTAACCTCACTTAAACCAATGGACAGATCACCCAAAATGAAAATAAATAAGGAAACAGAAGCTTTAAATGACACAATTGACCAGATATATTTAATTGATATTTACAGGACATTCTATTCAAAAACAGCAGATTACACTTTCTTCTCAAGTGCGCACAGAACATTCTCCAGGATAGATCATATCTTGGGTCACAAATCAAGCCTCAGTACATTTAAGAAAATTGAAATCATATCAAGCATTGTTTCTGACCACAGCACTATGAGATTTGAAATGAATTACAGGGAAAAAAACATAAAACACACAAACACATGGAGGCTAAACAATACGTTACTAAATAACCAAGAGATCACTGAAGAAATCAAAGAGGAAATCAAAAAATACCTAGAGACAAATGACAATGAAAACACGACAATCCAAAACCTATGGGATGCAGCAAAAGCAGTTCTAAGAGGGAAGTTTATAGCTATACAAGCCTACCTCAAGAAACATGAAAACTCTCAAATAAACAATCTAACCTAACACCTGAAGGAACTAGAGAAAGAAGAACAAACAAAACCCAAAGTTAGCAGAAGGAAAGAAATCATAAAGATCAGAGCAGAAATAAATGAAATAGAAACAAAGAAAACAATAATAAAGATCAATAAAACTAAAAGCTGGTTCTTTGAGAAGATAAACAAAAGTGATAAACCATTAGCCAGACTCATCAAGGAAAAGAGGGAGAGGACTCAAATCAATAAAATTAGAAATGAAAAAGGAGAAGTTACAACAGACACTGCAGAAATACAAAGCATCCTAAGAGACTACTACAAGCAACTCTATGCCAATAAAATGGACAACCTGGAAGAAATGGACAAATTCTTAGAAAGGTGTAACCTTCCAAGACTGAACCAGGAAGAAGTAGAAAATATGAACAATCACAAGTAATGAAATTGAAACTGTGATTAAAAATCTTCCAACAAACAAAAGTCCAGGACCAGATGGCTTCACAGGTGAATTCTATCAAACAGTTAGAGAAGAGCTAACACCCATTCTTCTCAAACTCTTCCAAAAATTTGCAGAGGAAGGAACACTCCCACTCCCTCATTCTATGAGGCCACCATCACCCTGATACCAAAACCAGACAAAGATACTACAAAAAAAGAAAATTACAGACCAATATCACTGATGAATATAGATGCAAAAATCCTCAACAAAATACTAGCAAACAGAATCCAACAACACATTAAAAGGATCATACACCATGATCAAGTGGGATTTATCCCAGGGATGCAAGGATTCTTCAATATACGCAAATCAATCAATGTGATACACCATATTAACAAATTGAAGAAGAAAAACCATATGATCCTCTCAATAGATGCAGAAAAAGCTTGTGACAAAATTCAACACCCATTTATGATCAAAACTCTCCAGAAAGTGGGCATAGATGGTACCTACCTCAACATAATAAAGGCCATATACGACAAACACACAGCAAACATCATTCTCAATGGTGAAAAACAAGCATTTCCTCTAAGATCTGGAACAAGACAAGGATGTCCACTCTCACCACTATTATTCAACATAGTTTTGGAAGTCTTAGCCACAGCAATCAGAGAAGAAAAAGAAATAAAAGGAATCCAAATCAGAAAAGAAGAAGTAAAACTGTCACTGTTTGCAGATGACATGATACTATACATAGAGAATCCTAAAGCTGCCACCAGAAAACTAGTAGAGCTAATCAATGAATTTGGTAAAGTAGCAGGATACAAAATTAATGCACAGAAATCTCTTGCATTCCTATACACTAATGATGAAAAATCTGAAAGTAAAGTTAAGGAAACACTCCCATTTACCATGGCAACACAAAGAATAAAATGCCTAGGAATAAACTTACCTAGGGAGACAAAAGACTTATATGCAGAAAAGCATAAGACACTGATGAAAGAAATTAAAGATGATCCCAACAGATGGAGAGATATACCATGTTCTTGGATTGGAAGAATCAATATTGTGAAAATGACTCTACTACCCAAAGCAATCTACAGATTCAATGCCATCCTTATCAAATTACCAATGGCATTTTTTACGGAACTAGAACAAAAAATCTTAAAATTTGTATGGAGACACAAAAGACCCCGAATAGCCAAAGCAGTCTTGAGGGAAAAAAACAGAGCTGGAGGAATCAGACTCCCTGACTTTGGACTATACTACAAAGCTACAGTAATCAAGACAATATGGTACTGGCACAAAAAGAGAAACATAGATCAATGGAACAAGATAGAAAGCCCAGAGATTAACCCACGAACCTATGGTCAACTAATCTATGACAAAGGAGGTACGGATATACAATGGAGAAAAGACAGTCTCTTCAATAAGTAGTGCTGGGAAAACTGGACAGCTACATGTAAAAGAATGAAATTAGAACACTCCCTAACACCATACACAAAAATAAACTCAAAATGGATTAGACACCTAAATGTAAGACCAGGCACTATAAAACTCTTACAGGAAAACATAGGAAGAACACTCTTTGACATAAATCACAGCAAGATCTTTTTTGATCCACCTCCTAGAGTAATGGAAATAAAAACAAAAATAAACAAATGGGACCTAATGAAACTTCAAAGCTTTTGCACAGCAAAGGAAACCATAAACAAGACAAAAAGACAACCCTCAGAATGGGAGAAAATATTTGCAAACGAATCAACGGACAAAGGATTAATCTCCAAAATATATAAACAGCTCATGCAGCTCAATAGTAAAGAAACAAACACCCCAATCCAAAAATGGGCAGAAGACCTAAATAGACATTTCTCCAAAGAAGACGTACAGGCTTCCCTGCTGGAGCAGTGGTTGGGAATCTGCATGCCGATGTAGGGGACACGGGTTCGAGCCCTTGTGGGGGAGGATCCCACATGCCGCGGAGCAGCTAGGCCCATGTGCCGCAACTGCTGAGCCTGCATCTGGAGCCTACGAGCCACAGCTGCTGAGCCCACGTGCCACAACTGCTGAGGCCTGCGTGCCTAGAGCCCGTGCTCTGCAATGGGAGAGGCCGCCGCGGTGAGAAGCCTGCGCACCGCAGTGAGGAGTGGTCCCCCACTCACCACAGCTAGAGGAAGCTCACGTGCAGCAATGAAGACCCAATGCAGCCAAAAATAAATAAATAAAAAATAAAGTATATAATCTTTAAAAAAAAAAAAAAGAAGACATACAGATGGCCAAGAAGCACATGAAAAGCTGCTCAACATCACTAATTATTAGAGAAATGCAAATCAAAACTACAATGAGGTACCACCTCACAGCAGTTAGAATGGGCGTCATCAGAAAATCTACAAACAAGAAATGCTGGAGAGGGTGTGGAGAAAAGGGAACCCTCTTGCACTGTTGGTGGGAATGTAAATTGATACAGCCACTATGGAGAACAATATGGAGGTTCCTTAAAAAACTAAAAATAAAATTACCATATGATCCAGCAATCCCACTACTGGGCATATACCCAGAGAAAACCATAATTCAAAAAGACATATGCACCCGAATGTTCATTGCAGCACTATTTACAATAGCCAGGTCATGGAAGCACCCTACATGCCCATCAACAGACGAATGGATAAAGAAGATGTGGTACATATATACAATGGAATATTACTCAGCCATAGAAAGGAACGAAATTGGGTCATTTGTTGAGACGTGGATGGATCTAGAGACTGTCATACAGAGTGAAGTAAGTCAGAAAGAGAAAAACAAATATCATATATTAACACATATATGTGGAACCTAGAAAAATGGTACAGATGAACCGATTTGCAGGGCAGAAATTGAGACACAGATGTAGAGAACAAACGTATGGACACCAAGGGGGGAAAGCTGCAGGGGTGTGGTGGTGGTGGTGGGCTGAGTTGGGCGATTGGGATTGACATGTATACACTGATGTGTATAAAATTGATGACTAATAAGAACCTGCTGTATAAAAATAAATAAAATAAAATTTAAAAATTTTAAAAAAAAAAGAAAAAAGCTCTTTCCCAAGCATGAGGATAAACTAGAGAAATCACTTTCTTTGGGAGGGTGGGGAGGTAGAGGGCAAAAGAGAGGAAGCAACACCACTACAGAGGTCAGGAAAATAAAATGGCAAGTCACTTCTACTCAAAATAGCACAGAACAAAAGACCCAGCAACCTCTACACCTTCAGCAAAACACGAGGGTTGTTCTTGTACCTGACTCTTGCTCAGAAAAAGCCAAAATTATGCAGAAAAGTAAAGATGATCGTAACCCCACAGAAGCCTTCACGATGTCAGCTCCCAACCAAAAACCCTGGAAAAACACAGGAAATTGGCAGCACCTGGCCTGTTTTGAATAATTTTATAGCCAATGCCACACCCAGCTGACTGCATTTACAAGTCACTTTGTCCTGATTGATTTTATTTTCCAGGAATATGGTTTGTTTTTGCTGATCCAAATCGCTTACTATCTGGAAAATATGGAAAGCACAAAGAACGAAATTAAACTCTTTATAAAAGCCACCATTTTTTATATTCAGAGAAAGACTTCTTTCTACCATCTGAAACTTGACATTCTCCTGATCACTCCATTACCGAAATCAAGGATGCAAAGAAAGTGCCACCAGCAAATCTTTGAGAACTGTGACTTCTCCAGGCCCTCTGAAGTTCCTGGGAGAAGATATTCAGAGTGTCAGTGTGTGTTTATTGAATCGTTGGGGAAAGACATTTAGGGAGATATTTTAAGCCAGTGGTTTTCAAACCTTAGCAGAATCAGAATCACCTGCAGGGCTTGTTAAAACACAGATTGCTAGGCTGTGCCCCAGATTCTAATTCGGGGCTGCCATGGGGCCTAAGAATGTGTGTTTCTGAAAGTTCCAGGTGATGTTGATGTGCTGGTCCCAGGACCACACTTTGAGAACCACTGACTCAGATAATATTACTTTAGAGGACCACATATTTCAGTGGCTCACAAACTTTAGGTTAATTATCAAAATTATCAGGAGGGTTATTTAAAAATATAGATGTCTTAGTTCCACTCCAGTCCAATGGGATCTAATTGTAGCTGAAAGCTTTAGAGGACATCTGAATCACTGCAGGTTCTTCTGAGAAAATGTACATTTCCAGAGTCTAAACCAGAGGGACAAGGCCCAGGAATCTGCATTTTTAACAATTGTCCCAGGTGATTCATGGAGGTTTCTCATACTTTGAGAAACCTGGAGCAGAGGTCCTCAGGACTACTGATGAGGGAGGGAGGGAGGGAGGCCTCCAATTCTCCTTCGGTGATTTCCATTTCATTTTCATCTGTTTTACGTTAGAGCCTTTTTTTTTAACCACCAACGTTACAAATCCTCTATGTCCTTTGAAGTGTAAGATCTTAATATTAAATTAAAAACTAGATGTGACTAGAGATTGCTCCATAAATGTCATCTTTGATACATCAACGAGGAATAAAAAAATGATTCCAAATCCTACTTCCCTTCATATATTCTCCTGGTATTTCCAACACCTATATAATATAAATGCTGTAAAACATTTATGTTATTTGTGCTAGTAGTTGTGCCCTTTTGAGGATCTGGAATGATCTAAAAGAAAACAGAGAGACCAGTCCAACCAGCATGATACTGGGTCTAATTCCAGAATCAGCAATCTGAACAAAGCCTTTCCATAAGAGGAAAAAAAAAAAACCTTCACCCAAGGCAGCACTTCCCTCCTCCCAATTGTAGCTTCTTCTAGACATCCACATATTATAATAGGAAAAAAGGGATGGGATAAATCAGCATGCCACCAGGCCATTTTGTATCACCTCCAGATCTGGGAAGGAAGGACCTCTGCTCACGACTCAGGCTTTAGAGGGCTTCACTCTGGCCTTCTCCACTGTGCCCTTCGCCTGGGGGAGAAGATGTGTTGGATCAAGAGGACAAGCCACCAAGAGCCCAAACCTCCAGAATTTTCTACCCAAATGGCCCTCATTTCACACCCAAGGCCCACAATGAGTCTCTCCCCTGAGTCTGTCCTCCCCGGTGTGGGTACCCCTTGGCCCAGTGGGTGACCAAAAGGTAGTTGCCTACTAGAAATATGACCAGAGCTTGGACACGTCATCTGTAGTGTCCACACCCATGCTCTCCATGTGTGGGGGGCCCCTCACAACACAGATCGGAGTGGGATTGGGAAGAGAGGAGAAATCGGGCCACAGGCTATGGGTAGGAGAGTGAAGTGGAGTGGAGATAAATGATGGCTCTCACCACATTGCAATGTTCCAACACAGAACTCTGAGGACTCTGAAAATTCCAAATTAAAATCTGCCTTTCTATCTCATTATGAAAGTTGGTTCGTCAAAATAGGAGGTCAGAACATATCTTGTTTAACAGTTTCTTTGATTGATTTATAACTTTTATAAGATATCTGGAACATGTGCTTCCATTTGTACCCTTGCTCCTGTCCCCATATATGCTGGATAGGAACAGACCTGGGCCATTTGGGCTCAGCTCAGAGTAGCTGGTCCTGGGCCATATCTACTGATCTCCTTGGAAGCTCTTAGGACCTTGTCTGGCTCAGCCAATGACCTTGAAGGACCCGGATTTTACTAGACATCTTGGTTCACCCCTCAATGTTCACCTCTAGTAAATCAAGCAAATAAACGGAATTACATAAGTCGTGTTTAACAGCATGTACAGAGGCCAAACAAAAGGAGTACAGATTATCTCATAGTGCATTTACTTGATTAGATAAAGAAATACTGAATAATAGATGACTCTAACGTACTTAATACTTGGGTGACCTTGACTCCAGACCCCAGATGCTTAAATCCTGAATTCTCTCTCAATCTTGCTGGAAACCACCTCAATCTTTTACTTTTATTTTCTAGTTTGTTCCTATGTAAACTTCTAACATTTATTCCAGTTGATTATAGGTCAGTACATGTTATTAATTTATTATTTGGTTTAAGCATCTGGGGCAGTTCCTTTCAGCAAATATTTGACAACCTCTCCCATAGCAGGCATTTTACATGGTGCAGTAGGAGATACAATGGTGAACAAGGAAGATTTACCCTTGCCTTTGAGGAGCTCACTGCCTGGCAGGGAAACAAACATTAAACAAACACAGTTAAGAAATATTGATAATTCTTCTGCAAATAACTAATTGCAGTTCTCCTATGTGCTACAAAGGAAAGTACAGAGTGCCAAGGATGTAGATAACAGAGGAACACAACCAAGTCTGGAGGTGCCAAGAGAGTGTCCCTGAGGAAGTATAGTCCCCCTTAACCACAAGGGATGCCTGAAACAGAGGATAGGACCAAACCCTATTTATACTGTTTTCCCTATACGTACATAGCTATAATAAAGTTTAATTTATAAATTAGGCACAATAAGAGATTAAGAACAATAACTAGTAATAAAATAGAACAATTATAACAATATACTATAATAAACGGTAGGTGAATGTGGCCTCTCTCTCCCAGAATACCTTATTGTACGAATGTAATGCCTTTTCCATTTTAACTAAGCACTTTTCATGCACTGTGGCCTTCCCTTTTGCAGTTTGAGGTGTGACAGCCAAACTAGCACGAATTTCTTTTTCCCTCTTGATAATTTCATGGGTAGAAGATTCGTTCTTACTGTAGACCTTAGCAACTTAAGCAATTTTTTTTTCTTTCCTTATTAAGTGGAGAACTTTCATCTTTTCACTTAAAGGAAGCACGTATAGCTTCTCTTTGGCGTATGCGAATTGTTAGCGTGGCGCTTTGCTACTCCAGCACTTTGGGGCCACCATTAAGTAAATAAGGGTCACGTGAACACGAGCACTGTGATACCACAATAGTGGATCTGATAACCCTGACAGTTGCTAAGTGACTAATGGGCAGGATACACCTGACAAAGGGATGATTCAGGTCCCAGGAGGGATGGAGCCATAGACATGAGATTTCAACATGCTACTAAGAATGACATGTAATTTAAAACTTATGAATTGTTTATTTCTGGAATTTTCCATTTAATATTTTTGGACCACGGTTGACCACAGGTAACTGAAACCACAGGTAACAGAATAACCATGGATAAGGGGGGACTACTGTGGTATTTAAGCTGAAGGATGAGCAGGCCATTTGAGGGAACAGGAAGCATCGCCACCTGAAGGCAAGCACTCAAAAGAGGAAAACCACACATGCAAATACTCCTTGAGGCAGGAAGGAACATGGCACAATAGAAGAACTGGAAAGAGTGAGGCTGGAACCTAATATACCAGACAGTGAGGTAACGCTGGAGAGACAGGCCAAGGTCAGAAGGTACAGGTCCTTAGAGATCACATTTAAAATATGGAGTTTTATTCAAAGAGCAATGGAAGCCTGCAAGGTTTTAACTGGGAAGCAAATAATCAGAATTATGGCTTTAGGTGTGAAATCGAATACTCCGAGCCCAAAGAATCACAGATATATTTTCAATTCTGTGGGTGTTTAAGTAACTTGTTGAAAACATTACCAGCACAATGATAAAGAATCTCTACAGCAAGGAAAATTCAAAACTGACATTTTCATAGATTAAAAGTCTTAGGAGAGTGGATGTCAAACTGTGTTCCTTGAGAATTCCTTTCCTTTAAATGGGGTCTATGTATTAATCAAGTTTGAGAATTGCTGCTCTAGGAGTTGAATGGAGAATGAATTGGAAGGGGGTACAAGTGGCTAAGACAAAAATTTGGAAGTTACTGTGAGGGTGCAGAAATTATGGTAATTTAAATCAGAGTCGTGGCAGTAACGGCAGAAAGAAGCAGGTTCCAGAAAGTAGAGTGTTTGATTAGATCAGTGATTGAGGGAGATAGAGGTTATCAGGCTTGACAACCAGACTTCAGGTATATACAACTGAATTGATAGTTATTAGTGAGATAATAAGAGTTAACAATTATGTACTGCCTATTATATACAGGGAACTATTCTAATCACCCTTACAGTAACTCATCAAATTCCCACAAAAACTTAGGGGATAAGAACTATTATTATCTACAATTTACAGACAAGGAAACTGAGACTCAGAGAGGTTAAGGCACTTTCCTAAGGTCACACAGCTATTATTTAGTAGCAAGGATGGCAGTACTAATGAAGGAGCAAGTTAGCAGCAGAAGAAAAAGATTTCAATTTTGGATATGCTGATTTTGAGATTCCTATGAGACATCCAAGTAGAAATGTGGAGAAAACATTTGGCCATAAGTTGGGACTGAGAGAGGAATCTAAGACAGGAATAAAAATGTGGAAAATATTAGAATATTTGAATGCTTCAACCTGGATGTGAGAACATCTAGAGTACGTAGCATGAGAAAAAATAATAGCTTAATACAAAGCCCTGAGAACATACAACATTTAAAGTTTAAAAATATATATATTGGTAGTGAGTACAAAGAAGGAGTAGTCAAAAAAACTGGGAGGACAACAGGGGTGGAGGTTGATGCTATTGCCACAAAAGTGATGTGGGAAATATGTCTCAAACTGGAGAATCAACTATATTCAAAGCTTTTAAGAGTTCAGGTGGAAAAGACAACCCACAGAATGGAAGAAGTTATTTGCAAATCATATATCTGATAAGGGCCTTGTATCTAGAATATATAAGGAACTCTGCAACTCAATAATAAAAAAACAAATGTTCCAATTTAAAAATAGGCAAAGGATCTTTTTGGAGTGATGAAAATGTTCTACAATTGACTGTGGTGATGGTCGCACCTATCTGTGAATGCTCATATCTGTGAATACGTGAAAGACCATTGAAACCACCTGACATGGCTGAAATGTATAGGACGCGAATTATTATCTCAAAAAAAAAAAAGCTGTTTTTTCAAAAGGGGGCCAAGTTAAGTGAAAACTGAAATTTGTCCATTGCATGTGGAAACAATTTGTACGTAATGTCAGCTGAGGAGTTTGATGTGATGGTAGAAGCCGAAGACAATTGTAGAAGTTAAGAGAGTCTGCCAGTCACTTGACTACTCTAAGAGCCATTCCCTGCCCTTCCTCTGCTCAGCTCTGAATCAGAGGGCTGATCCCTGCAAACATCTGCCCCACACGCCACCACACCCCTCTCCTAACTGGCTTCCAGTTAGGAGTCATCAGTGGGAAGCCAGATGGTAAGGATTTACAGCTGGGTCTATGGCCTGTCATCTCGCTTTCATGGATGCCTGGGAATCTGACCCTCAGTTAACTCTCCTAACGTTAACTCAAGAAATTGTTATAAATTCACCTATACCAGGTACAAAATAAATGACAATCTAGATAAAGACTACGTATTGCTTTGTTGTTGCTGCCCCCAGAAAGTGAGAGCTAGTCACGTATACTTGAGGAGGTGTATAACTAGGTAGGTATAAAAGGTGAAGAGACCCCAGCACTGCTGGTTTCTTTGAGACAAGGTTGTCCATCTTACTCAAGCCACTCATGGCCATGCTCATATCAAGCACAGAGTGACCAGAACATCAGAAGCTGTGCCTGGGACTTGTAACGTCTCCTCTATGTTGATATTGTGCTTGCTGGTACTTTCATGTCCTGTATCCTTTCTTATGGCTAGGTAGACTTGATCCTGGGTGAAGCCTACTGTGCCTCATGAGTTTGATCATGAATCTGTATCCAACCTCACTGGTGTTGGTAGAGCAGAGTAGACATCGCTGGCAGGAGATCGGAGGGTGGGAGAAAAGGAGGATCTAGGGTAGTTCTCCCCCTTAATCTCTCTTCATGAGACATCTCCAGTGAGGGTACCCCTGCCAGGCAGCCCTACCTTCCACAGTTCCATGGCTTCCGTTGGCCCCTCCAAGTCTAGGGTAGTGACAGTCTGCAGTTGCTAAACTCTGGGGTGCCTCATCTTCTCCTATTTACTCTTTCAGCTCTTCTAAAACCCCTCATTATTAGCAGAAAATGAGATATTAATAATCTGTGGCATGTGGTGGCATTACACTACTTAATTTGTCACCCCTTGCTTCTTATGATGATGAGCCAGCTGAAGGCAAGATTTCTGAAGATCAGTTAGCTTCTGCAGTTGGCTGTGATAGCAACAATAATGATTTACGAGAACATGGGGTGAGACAGCTACGTCTGACATTATGGATCAGCTTACAGGAATACAATTTTAAGTTCAAGATCTTAAGTTCTCTGTTTGACTTATGTTCAGAAAACAGAGAACTTCTATACAAGCCTGACAAGATGTCATTATTTCTTATACCCACAGGCCAGAGGAGTCTGAGAATTAATGCCAAGATCTAACTGTACAGCTTGCAGAATTACAATGCAAGTATAGCTTACAGCCCACCAAAGTCTCTGTTGTAAGGATTTGATCGTTGACTAGGAAGGAGTGGGATCCTAAGAATCAAGATAGGTATTTTGCATATACTTGAAAGGACCTGAGAATCTTAATCATCTAATCAATTTGAAACTTTCTTGTTAAAGGAATTAGCTTCTCCTATCCTGGCTGAACAGCCTAGGCTTCCTTTGCTTAAAGACCCTGTAACAATCTAATTTGAGGCAGTTTTCCTGCAAGGATACGGCTGTTCTCCTGAAAGCCTAGACCTATGACCACTCATTGTCTCTGGAACCATCACTAGGGTTAGATCCCACTATGCCCCAGGAACACAAGTGCAAAGTTTGATCCAACAGGAGACAGCTTAAATACAAAAATAATTATGAGGGCTTCCCTGGTGGTGCAGTGGTTGAGAATCCGCCTGCCAATGCAGGGGACACGGGTTCGAGCCCTGGTCTGGGAGGATCCCACATGCCACGGAGCAACTAGGCCCGTGAGCTACAATTACTGAGCCTGCGCATCTGGAGCCTGTGCTCCGCAACAAGAGAGGCCACGATAGTGAGAGGCCCGCGCACCGCAATGAAGAGTGGCCCCCGCTTGCCACACTAGAGAAAGCCCTCGCACAGAAATGAAGATCCAACACAGCCAAAAATAAATAAATAAATAAATAAATAAATAAATAAATAAATATTTAAAAAAAAATAATTATGAGATCTTTCTAATTTACATTTGCAGAAACCTAGGAAAGATATTTGGAATTGGATTCGTGGCATATTAGATCAAAGAAAACAGAATATAATGTTGGATCATGCCAAATATTAATGTAGATGCAGTTACCAGAGACTATGAATTGTGCTAACTTTAGCTATAGGAAGTGACCCCAACATTTTGCTTGGTTGAAAGCAGGACTTAATAGTGACCTACATTAGGAAGAATGAGAGGTCAGAAATGCACTGTCAAATGCTTAAGGAGATGGGAATGTTGAAGAGAATTTATATCATGTGCAACCCACTAACCTAGCCTCTCTCTTCCTTCGGAAAGTCCAGAGAATACTCTCCTAACTATGACATTAGGAAATGAACTAGTGATGGGAAATGGTTGAGAATGATAGTGAGAGACTTGATCATTGAAATTATCTCAGTCAGTCTAATGTGATCCTAAATTAGCCAAGATTAGATGACACTACTTAACCATCAAAGACAAGGTTGGAGCAATTACTATAACTGGTAACAGAACCAGAGTGACAATAGAAGTGTTTTGACTGATAGACATCAGCTAATGAATAATGAGGTAGCTAGAAATGAAATAGATGGTCAGCTTACAAAAGTATTGCTTGAACTATATAACTGGAAAAAACTCTAAGTATCACATGTCAGTTATCGACTGCTGTGTAACTAATCACTCCAAAATCTAGTGGATTAACAATCATTTTCTCACAAATCTATGGGTCATCAATTTGGGCTGGATTTAGCTGGATAGTTATTCTATTAATTTTGCCTGGGGTTATTCATGTTATTTTATTCATCTGGTGGCTAAACTAACGCAAAATGATCTAGAATCACCTCACTCCTTGCTGGGGGTTGGCAGGCTGATGGCTAGACTGTCTCAGTTCTCCACAATATGGCCCTTCCAGCAGGCTAGCTCATGTTCATACACATGGTGGGTCTCCAGATTCACACAATAGAACTCAGTGCAAAAGCAACTTTCAACCTTCCACTTACATCATATTTGCTAACTTCCTATGGACCCAAGTAAGTCACATGACCAAGCCCAAAGTCAAGTCTAGGATTAAGGAGATCTCCTGTATGGAAATATAAATTTTACAAACGTTAGTATACAGGTGTCGCATAAAGCCTTGAGATTTAACGAGATCGCTAAAGGAGAAAGAAGCGTTCCAGGAACTGAACCCTAGAATATTACAACTTTTAGAAAATCAGGCACGTTAGGAGGAACCAGCAAGAGAAAATGAAAAAAGGATCACTCAGAAAGGTAGGAAAAAAACTCCATAAAAGGATGGTGTTCCAGCCAAGTAAAGTAAGTATTTGAGGAGAAAAGAGCAATCAATCATCAGGTGAGGTAAATGAGAATTTTAAATTCACAATGAAAGCAGCAGTGTGGAAGTGACTTGTGATCTTGATAAGACCAGTTTCAGCGAAAGGGTGAGGGTATTCAAGTCTAAATAGAATAGTTTTAAGCCAGAAATGAGAAAACAGTTTTTAGCTGTAGGACATTGCTTCTGATATAATAACTAGGAAAAAATGACACATTTTTTATTTTTCTAATTTTTATTGGAGTATAGTTGATTTACAATGTTGTGTTAGTTTCAGGTGTACAGCAAAGTGAATCAGCTATACATATACATATATCCAGTCTTTTTTTAGGTTCTTTTCCCATATAGGTCATTACAGAGTATTGAATAGAGTTCCCTGTGCTATACAGTAGATCCTTATTCGTTATCTATTTTATATATAGTAGTGAGTGTATGTCAATCCCAATCTCCCAATTTATCCCTCCCCCCCTTAGATTGGAAAACTGTGGAAGTAATGCAGACTGAATGAATTAGAGGTAGTAGAATGTGACCAATAAACGGATCTGTCCACTGTAATGGACAACAGAGGCAAACCCATCAGTGATCAACATATTAGCATTAGCAGAGGAAAAAAATGGAGGAAAAGATGTCGTAATTAAGCCCATAGCTAAGGTGACATATTCTCTTTTTTCCCAACTTTATTGAGATATAATTGACAAACAAAAATTGTATATATAGTAAGGTGAACAACAAGATGATTTGATATACATATATATTATGAAATGATCACCATAATCAAGCTAATTAACATTTCCGTCATCTCACACAATACCATTTTTTTGTATGTGGGGGGAGAACACATAAGATCTACTCTTAGCAAATTTCAAGCATACAATACAGTATTATTAACTATAGGCACTATGCTGTACATTAGATCCCCAGAATATATTCATCTTATAGCTGAAAGTTTGTACCCTTTGTCCAACATTTCCCTTTTTCCCCCAACCCCTGGCAACGAGCATTCTACCATCTGCTTCTATGACTTTGACTTTTTTTAGATGCCACATATAAGTGATATCATACAGTATTTGTCTTTCTCTAATTTATTTCATTTAGCATAATGCCTTCAAGGTCCATCCGTTTAGTCACAAATAGTAGGATTTCCTTCTTTCTCATGGCTGAATAATATCGCATTGTATATATATACCACGTTTTCTTTATCCATTCATCAGTTGATGGACACTTAGGTTGATGCCATAATCCTGGCTGTTGGCAACCACGCTGCTAAGAATGTAGGAGTACAGATATCTCTGAGATACTGTAACTGTGCTTGTTTTTCCACCAAAGAATGGTTAATAGTTAAAGCTCAGGGGTTTGATGGACTGGTTCCTGTTTCACTTTGAGTTTTTTGCTCTGTTTCTGCCTTTGTTCTTATTTTTACAGAAATATATGACCACTGACCCACAGAACAGGTATGCTGATCTGGACAATGTAATGACCACACTCAGGTTCTAATATCACCAAAGCACCTCGTGATTAGGGTACACATCTCCGAAAATAGAAGAGCAGCCTACCCCCAGCAAGTAGCCTGCAGCCGTTTCCTGCTTCCCTTCTTATATAAATCCTGGCTAACACTTGAAGAGTTGGGAGTTGGTTCTTTCAGGCAGGAGTCCACTTTCTCCCCAGGTTGTCGGCTTCCTTAAAATAAAGTTACTTCTCCTTTACCCAACACTTGTTTCTCAGTGTTGGTTTCTTGAGCAACAAGCAACAGAAACTGAGTTCCATAACAATACTGATTTCATCTCCTTTGGATATATACCCAGAATTGAGATTGCTGAATCAAAAAATAGATCTATTTTTAACTTCTTAAGAAAACGCCATACTGTTTTTCATGATGACTGTACCAATTTACATTCCCACCAACATGGCACAGAGGTTCCCTTTTCTTCAAACCCTCACCAACACTTGTTACTTCTTTTCTTTTTGATTATAGCCATCCTAACAGGCATGAGGTGATGTCTCACTGTGGTTTTGATTTGCATTTCCCTGATGAGAGTGAGGTTGAGCACCTTTTCAGGTACTTACTGGCTATTTGTGTATCTTCTTTGAAAAATATCTGTTCAGGTCCTTTGCCTATATTCCAGTGGGATTATTTGGGTTTTTCACTATTGATCTGTAGGAGTTCCTTATATATTTTAGATGTTAATACCTTATCAGGTATATGGTATCTAATAAATATTTTTTTCCCATTCCCTAGGCTGCCTCTTTATTTTGCTGATGGTTTCCTTTGCTATGCAGAAGCTTTTCAGTTTGATATAGTCGCGTTTGTTATTTTTTTTTAATATAAATTTATTTATTTATTTTTATTTTTGGCTGCGTTGGGTCTTTGTTGCGGTGCGTGGGCTTCTCATTGCGGTGGCTTCTCTTGTTAGGGAGCACAGGCTCTAGGCACGTGGGCTCAGTAGCTGTGGCTCACGGGCTCTAGAGCGCAGGCTCAGTAGCTGTGACACACCAGCTTAGTTGCTCCGCGGCATGTGGGATCTTCCTGGACCAGGGCTCGAACCCGTGTCCCCTGCATTGGCAGGCGGATTCTTAACCACTGAGCCACCAAGTAAGTCCCCTGTTTGTTATTTTTGCTTTTGCTGTTTATGCTCTCAGTTTCATATCCAAAAAAAAATCATTGCCAAGACAAATGGCAAGGAGCTTCTTCCCTATGTTTTTTGTACATGTCTGTTAGGCCTATTTATTAGTTTCATTTGGTGGTGTCATGTTTGCCTACTTCTTTGTGAACACAAGTCTGTTTCCTTTGGTTTGCTTTCTCAATACAGTCCTCCTTGATGGCTCCACTGGCGTTTTACAACCTCCTACCTGGAACCCATAGTTTCCACATAGGAACTTTTGTCCATGGATGGCTGCTAAGATTACTGTTGCTGTGGGGTTATATATGAGAGACCTCCTATTCCACCATCTTGCTGACCCAGAGCAAACATTGTAAAGCCAAACAGAGTATTCTCTAACAGCTTTTGGAAGAACTATGATAGACAACATTTCCTACACGGAGCATGTAGCACCCTTCCTGGCACACCCGAAATCCACATTTGATGTGTATCTCTACGGTTTTCCTCCTGGGCTAGAAAGCTCTCAGGGCATCTATCTTAGGAAAATATCATAGGTCAAAAACCACTATGCTTATGGGCTTCCCTGGTGGCGCAGTGGTTGAGAATCTACCTGCTAATGCAGGGGACACGGGTTCGAGCCCTGGTCTGGGAAGATCCCACATGCCGCGGAGCAACTGGGCCCATGAGCCACAACTACTGAGCCTGCGCATCTGGAGCCTGTGCTCCGCAACAAGAGAGGCCGCGATAGTGAGAGGCCCGCGCACCGCGATGAGGAGTGGCCCCCGCTCTCCGCAACTAGAGAAAGCCCTCGCACAGAAACGAAGACCCAACACAGCCAAAAATAAATAAATAAATAAATATATATATTTTTTTAAAAAAACCACTATGCTTAAAATTAAAAAAATAATAATAAATTTTAAAAAAACACTATGCCAAAGACCTTCCCATGTGCCAGGCTCCCCCATCCTGCCTGTTCCAACTTCAGACTTACAACTTCTACTTCCATTTTTATACCTTGTCCCCAAAACTTAATCTCTCAGGAGACATCAATAAAACACAACCAAAGTGGAATGGGAAAGAGAGAACATTACTGAAAACAGTCATTCACATAATTTCTTCTCATTGGGCTGAAGGCAAGTAGGGAATATGAATCCTAAAGGTTTGGGATAGGAAACAAAGAAAAATTATTTCCTCATTCTCCCTGACCATACCTTTCAAGTCTTCTTCCTGGTTTATTACGTTATTTGGACAAACACACTTGACCACACCTCCTGACATTACTCAATATCTGCTTGAGTGAAAGAGACTGAGGCAAACTGAAGGAGCGGCTCTCATTACCCTCTGTCCATCACCCAGTAAATAGCCAGCCATGTCCTCACCATTCCTGTACACTGTTGGAGAGATGAGACCATCACACCAGCTGCCCCTGCTGGGGTTGCTATTGTTTTCTCTTATTCCAAGTCAACTAGGCCAGATCTGTGGTGAGTATGCTTTGACCTAAAATTGCTCTAGCATGATAGTCTGAAGGCTACTGTCAGGGAGCTTTGTGTAGAGTTACCTGAGAAAAGACCCTATTCCAATTCTGTATGCTGTTGGACTCTATGAGTAATGTAAAGGGTGGCAGGAGATGGTGAGGAAAGTTCCACAATGTATGTTGTTTTAAGAGGGATCATAGATTCAACATTAACTTGCCTAACTCTTCTTCTTATGCTAAGATCCTTTCTACCACAATTGGCCTCCCCAGTAACTGTCTATTCTTATTCATTTTCACTGATAGAAAATTCATGACCCAGAAATTATTCAAGATCATGGAAAGGTATCTTTTGATTTTGAGATGCAATCTATTTTTCTGAAGTTCAACCTATGGGTTTTAGGTTAACTCCTTGTTTAACTACGAAGAAAAAACTAATGTTAATAATCTCTTTCAAATAACGAAGACTGCTCTCTTGTCATTATTGAGTTCAGATATCCCAAGCTACACATCTTCTTCTTTTCAACTCTTTCCCACAGGACGTGGGTAGAAACCCATCATCTCTCCTCTGGGTGTAGGCTCCAGAGAGTATGTGATCCTATTTCAAAAATACTAAGAGAAAGAAAAACTGGGGTCAGGTATAGTCTGACCCCTTAATAGCCAAATGATCCAATGTTTCTGAACTTTTTTAGCTTCATCCATAAATGGAGGATAATCAGGGAAGGGTGTTGAAGCAGGTGATTTCTTAAAGTCCGGTATAGCTCACAGGCGCATGATTTCTCTATTATAAGTCTTTACCCTGGAATTGAGCTTCGAACCAGTCCAGAGGTGGTGCCACAATGTGGTATCAGCTGCAGCTTCATGTTCCTGGTCTCTGCAGCCCACAAGAAGCGATCCATCCCACAGCAGAAACACTAAAGTTCCGAATCTGCCAGCTCGAATTGTTCTTCCTGGCCTGTCATTTCTTCTGTTGTATCCTGAGAACAGGGGGTCTCCATGGAGGCTTTGGAGTTTCATTCATTGTACAAAATAATTAACTTTGTTTTTAGTGGTTAAGGAAGCTGATTTGAGTTGTTGACCAGGAACTAAAAAGTCTACTTCAGTGCCAGAAAATCTGCTGAACTGGATGCTTCCACCAAATCTCAGAGGTGACTCACAATTGTCCAATTGTACCTGTAACAAACCATGACCCTTCTACAATCACTCCATTCAGATCTTCCTGACTCTCTCTTTTAAAGTGAAGAAAGGTGGGCAAGGAAAATAACATTTCCTGGACTCTCTAAGTATAGTGATCCTTAGAAACTCGAGTTGAGCTAGAGGTAATAATATGTACAGTATTTTATAGTTTACTTAGTGGGGTTTTTTGGTCCAATATCCATGGAGTAGGTGTTAATATGCATCATTTCAACTGAAGTCAAGAAAGTTACATAACTTGGGACTTCCCTGATGGCGCAGTGGTTAAGAATCCTGCCAATGCAGGTGGCACAGGTTCGAGCCCTGGTCTGGGAAGACCCCACATGCCGCGGAGCAACGAAGCCCGTGCGCCTAGAGCCCGTGCTCCACAACAAGAGAAGCCACCGCAGTGAGAAGCCCGCGCACTGCAACGAAGAGTAGCCCCCACTCACCGCAACTAGAGAAAGCCCGCGTGCAGAAACGAAGACCCAACGCAACCAAAAATAAATTAATTTAAAAAAAAAAAAAAAGAAAGTTATGTAACTTACCCCCAGTTATAAGTTAAGGAGCAAAGAATCCAGCCAAGGTCTGCCTGAACTCAGGGTTCAGATTCTTCTCACTATTCCACAAACCCATGAGATAATCTGGAGGTGGGTAGGATTTTCTTAAGATTATGGTCGAAGAATATTTAGAAATGTTTTCAGTGATAGTTAACTCTTCTTATTCTCCAGTTCCTGGGAGGTCCGGATTCTCCTTTTACTTCCACAATGTAATGGGACTCCCTCCATCCTTGCCCCTGGGATTTGGACACGTCGTAGGCTAAAACCAGAAGGTTTTCCAAAGGGTCCATAATGCTGAATAATGATCTTGATGCCTGGCCACTTGGGCAATCAGACAATGCAGCTTTGGGCTCAATCACCAATGACATGTAGAATTTTTGCCTTCTTTCTCTTCTCTCTTCTTCTCTTCAGCATTAACCCAAGTGAATTAGAAGAAGATGGAGAAGGAAATAACTGAATCCAGAAAGTGGATTGGGCTAGGCTCCAATTACCAAGGTCTCTTTAAGGATACCCTCTCTAGGCCTCAAATTAGGTAACAGTACTAGATCTACCAGGCAGGACTTATATTCTGCCGGGACACAATGGTAAGGCTGAATAGTTGTTAAAATAGTTAACACTTCCATGCTGGTTGGCCAAAAAGTAATACCTGGCAGAGCGGGGCTCCAGACCCACTTTTGTATTGTTACAGCAACACTGCCAGAGGCTACTGGAAGGGTCTATGTCTGTGCCATATCTGTTACTAAATCTTTTAGTATCATCCTTGTTCCTAGTCCTAATATTTTATGAGTGTGTGTTTCTTATTTCCTCCCTCCCTTGCCACAGAGGTAAGCAAAGAAAACTGCTCCTATCTAAATCCTCTAGTAAACACAATGGTAAATTCAAACTATATCAAAGGAATCCAAAGTGCCAACATCCTGTTGACCCTCAGACTTGTTGGGATTCAGAACCAAAGGCTAGAACAACAGCTGACTCAACAAATTCAAGAAGATACGAACAGGAGAGGTGAGTGCCTATATTCCCCGGAAGAGTTAGGAAAAGACTTACCTATCTATAAAGATGATCTCCAGTGAATTCTAAAAACTGTGTGTCCAAAACATCCTTGATACATCAATCTTAGCTGTAGAAAACTTGAGGTGAACAGGGGTAGATATAAAATGTAGTACACATGAAACTTATTTAATGTTATGTTACCTAAATGTACCTAAATGTTACCTAAATTTTTAAAAAATCTAACACAAGTATGTAGTGGGGGTTTTTTTTTTGATAAAGTTCACATGAAATTCAAAAAAAAATTGAGATGACACAATGGTACCTCAAAACATCAATCCCCTGCCACTTACTCTAGAGCTAGGCCTTCCTTCTTTGAGCCCTGAAAATCATATTCCTTCAAGAAGTTACAAGGAAAAGCAAAAGAAATTATAGACTCTCATCCATTAAGACTGTTATATGATATAGTTGAGTTCATGACCAGAGAGGGTGTGGACCACAACAAAGAAAGCTGACAGTAGAGAGGCAGCCATAGAGCAACAGACATATGGACTGGGTTTGAGACCAGATTCCACTTTGAGCCTTTCATTTCAATATCGAGCTTTAGCTTTCTAATGAGTATAAGGGGGAAATATACCACCCCTAGCTACCTAACAATATTATTGTGAGAATTAGGAGCAGCCTGAGAGTTTGGACGCTCTATAAGGCAGAACATACAAGTCAATTATTCCTATCCAGGAAAGGTGGCACCCACAAGGAGAGAAAATTCCAAGGCTTTATTATTTATCTATTTTTATTCTTTGTTCATTTTTATAAGGATTGCATGATTCCAAAAAGAACCCATAATTTCATGGGAAAGATTAAGATCCCGCTTGCATTTATACAGTACTGCTAGAAAAGGCTCTGTTTTGGGGATAAAGAAGAGAACAATAAAATATTAGTAAAGAGTAGAACAGGAGAAAGGAGTGACAACAATATAAGTCACAAGGAAGACAGGAGGCCAAAAATATTATAAGCATGTACCTTGTTTAACTTGAATACTTTTCTTTTCAGAGTCAGAGATAACCTCAGGAGAGCTTGCCTTGGTTATCCTGGCTTTGGGAGCGTGTAAAAACCTTGATGAAGAGTTTATACGTGATGCTCATCTGGTTAGCAAACTAGGAGAGAAATTCAAAGCAGAAATTGA
The DNA here is from genome assembly GCF_949987535.1 of Balaenoptera acutorostrata. Lineage (NCBI taxonomy): Eukaryota > Metazoa > Chordata > Mammalia > Artiodactyla > Balaenopteridae > Balaenoptera > Balaenoptera acutorostrata. The sequence goes on from NC_080072.1 coordinate 11,316,465, forward strand.
GAATATGGGTGAGAATCAAATGTTCAGAGACCCTGGACATCCTTGTCTTCTCCTCCACTGATTCAGAACTGTATGAAGTTTCCCCCTACTTTTCCCATCTCCTCTTCACTTCATTCATCCCACTATACCTTTTTTTTTTTTTTTGAAAAGTAATTTTAAATTTATTTATTTATTTATTTATTTATTTTTGGCTGTGTTGGGTCTTCGTTTCTGTGCGAGGGCTTTCTCTAGTTGCAGCGAGCGGGGGCCACTCTTCATCGTGGTGCACGGGCCTCTCACTATCGCGGCCTCTCCTGTTGCGGAGCACAGGCTCCAGACGCGCAGGCTCAGTAGTTGTGGCTCACGGGCCCAGTTGCTCCGTGGCATGTGGGATCTTCCCAGACCAGGGCTTGAACCTGTGTCCCCTGTGTTGGCAGGCAGATTCTCAACCACTGCGCCACCAGGGAAGCCCCCACTATACCTTTGAAGATCACTTTCCCTTCTTCCTTCTTTCAACATGCATCTTGAGTTTTCTTTTCCAATATGTTCAACTGAGCATTGACCTTACGTAGGATGATGAATGCACACACCAACACACAAACATACAGGTCACAGTTCTCTAGTCCTCCAGAAGCTTGGCATTTAGACAAATTACACCAGAAATAGCTGAGCAGTACGAGACACTGTGTCATAAGTATCAAAGCATATACATATGATTCTATAATATTACAAGAGCTAAAGATGGCAAAAAGCACTTTATCACTGGGAAAAATAGGTTGACCATCACGGCTGCTAGTGAGTTTGTGTGTTCTAGTCCTAACTATGTAGCCACCTGAACATCAGGATAGTATTTTTTTTAATTTTTATTGGCGTATAGCTGATTTACAATGTTGTGTTAGTTTCAGGTGTACAGCAAAGTGAATCAGTTATACATATGCATATATCCACTCTTTTTCAGATTTTTTCCCACATAGGTCATTACAGGGTATTGCCCTCTGCTATACAGTAGGTTCTTATTAGTTATCTATTTTATATATAGTGGTGTATATGTCAGTCCCAATCTCCCAATTTATCCTTCCCCCCCTTATTCCTTGGTAGCCATAAGTTTGTTTTCTACATCTGTGACTCTACTTCTGTTTTGTAAATAAGTTCATTTGTACCCTTTTTTTAGATTCTACATATAAGCGATATCATATGACATTTGTCTTTCTGTGTCTGACTTACTTCACTCAGTATGACAATCTCTAGGTCCATCCATGTTGCTGCAAATGGCATTATTTTGTTCTTTTTTATGGCTGAGTAATATTCCATTGTATATATGTACCACATCTTTATCCATTCCTCCACTGATGGACATTTATGTTGCTTCCACGTCCTGGCTATTGTAAATAGTGCTGCAGTGAACATTGGGGTGCATGTATCTTTTCAAATTATGTTTTTTTCTGGGTATATGCCTAGAAGCGGGATTGCCAGGAGTATTTTTTATATCTTTAATGCTGAATCTCCTCAGTTATAAAATGAAACGAGTTGAGTTGAATTTGGTGGCCCTTAAGAACCTTTAAATTTCTCAAGTTTGCCGATTCTATGAGCAATATCTCCCCTCTGTTATTCACCTCTCTTTAAATGTAAAGAAATGGAGATAAAGTAAGTAGAAATAAGTTAAAAATGTACTATTCTGGTACCACTTCCGTGAATAAGGTATTTCTTTTCTCTCTGCCAGAAACACACAGTGGCAATCCGCTGACTAACTATTACCAGCTCAGCCTGGCCCTCTTGACCTTGTGTCTGTCTGATGGGAGCTACTCAATCACCAACGTTATTCCTTACTTCACTCCTGAAAATAAAAACTATTATTTTGGTGGCCAGTTCTCAGTTGGTGAGTCATTTAAACCCAATTCCCTTGGTTTCGAGGACATAGGCACCAATAGGCCTTGCCCTTTGAATTTTTCTACCAGTAAGTACTTGAATTTTTTCTATCCTCTTTACCCTGGTCTCCTCAGAAGAGAATATTTGTTTAGAAGAATGGATATTGAGTAGTATTTAAGCCTCTTTATAGATGTGCAGTATAGTAGAAAGACATGGTTCCTACTCACACTTTTCTTTGAGTAACCAACGGATGTTAACTCTTGACTTTAATTTTCCCATCTTTAAAATGAGGATAGATCATGAGACTCTTCAGATAAGACATCTTAGGAAGTATAAATATTAGAGAAAGGGAATGCAGTGGAATTCATTTATCTCAACCCTGCATCTTTCTCTAATCTATTGGGACCATTTGGATGTGTGGGATTACTTGAATAATACAACCTCTCCAGTGGTCAGGCCCAATATTTTGATCAATAAAGTGTGTATCCGCCATGGAGAAGGACCAGAAATTTCCCACTGGATCAGCTTACACATCCAAAAAGAAGTCCCCTTTAGACAAGTAGTGTTGTTGCTCAGTCCCTAGGGGCCCAGAGCCACAAGCTCATTTTTCTCCAAGAAGTTCAAAGAAAACCACCATTCAGTGTCTCAGGATAGTAAGGAGAAAGTGAGTTTTTATACTCCTTCTTCTATGAGAGAGGGAAGGCACCGTGCCTAAAGAACATAGAGGAAACCAAGTAATGAGCCAGAAAAAAAAGACCTTATCCTCCATTCTTCCCATCTCTTGCCTCCTCCTCCCCATTAAGAAGGTTTATTGAATAAACTGCTCTTAAGCGCTATTTCTTAATCAGTCTAATGGAAACCTTGGAACTTTACAAAGACATATTTGTTTGGAGTATTATCCTGGGTTTTCTCAATTTCTTTGCCAATATGGCTAAAAGATAAAAAAGATGAGAGCAACCAGTATGTAAAAGCAGACCATTCATGTGTTTGCACCTACAAATCCATATGTGTTTCTATGACCAAGATGTGAGTTTCTGAGCACAAGGTACATGGCTATTCAACATAAGGAAGGAATCTTGCAATATTTGAGAGGTTAGTGCCAGAGGGATGACTGCTGTACCTTGAAATTCTTCTCTTCCATCATTAACAAGCATGACCCACCATCCCAGTTTGCCCAGATTTGTCCTGTTGTTAGTACTAGAAGTCCCACATACCAGGAAACTACTCAATCCAGGGTGAACCAGGATGGTTAGTCACCCTATCACCGGTGTTTTGCTTCCTGACAGATACTGGAGCAATGGCTGTTCTTGCTCTAACCTGTGTGAAGAGGAGTATAGAAAAGGAGAAGATTGAAGCAGATAAAAAGGATTTAAACAAAACTAATGTTTATATAACATCACTGGTAAACAAGATTCTGTCTGCAAAACATGATGGTCTCTTTGGAAACATATTTAGCACAGGAGAATCTATGCAGGTAAGTCAGAGGGTAAACCAGGAGACAGAGAAGGGATTCATGGAGGAAAGCAACATCTTCGTCCTCCCTTACTGGCCTCCTAAAGACTTATTATCCATTCTGTTTCCTATACTGATTTTGATTTTACTCATGTGATTCCCCTCCCCTGCCTGAAATGTATTCTCCTCTCCTTTACCTTTCTATATCCGATGCTTCTATGAAGCTCTTCCTGACTACATTTAAGAAATTCTAGAGCCTGCTACAATCTATCTTGTTGTTTTATCACATGCAGTTTCACACTTTACCATATACCATTGTTTGGCGTTTCACCTTACCTCCCAAATTAGGTTACTGGTATGGAAATAATAAGTGGTAGTGGCAGTAACAGCAGCTGGTATTTATTGACATTAAGTCATTAATGCACAACCACCCAGTGAAGAAAGAATTATTGTCTCTATTTCCTAGGAAGTAATAATAATGAGTGTGAATCATGGAGTACCAGTAACTTGCCTAATAGCACAAAGCCAAAGAGTGATGCAGATGGGGATAGGACTGAAATAATTGGTTTCAAAACTCATACTCAATGCCAACACTATCCTGTATATGTTTCTTGAAGACTGATAATTTATTCCTGCATTTACTCACTGATCTACTCAACTCTAAGGGGTAGATGCAAGAGGAGATGAAGAAAGTTTATAGAAAAAAAAAAGACTTCACTGAGTCTTTGGTATGAATTTGGGTCTGCTAGGCTGACTCAGGGTGAGAGGACTTTCAAAGGGAGAGAAGAAGCAAGGACAAAGGACAAAGGCACAAAAGAACATTCCGTATTTTAGGAAGATCAAAATGTTCAGCACAAGGTGCTTGGGAAAAATTACAAGATGAGGCTGATGACGTAAGCAAGGGTCCAATCATAAAAAGTGTTCATATTATTGTTACTGTTCACACTTGATAAGTTTGAAATTAATATAAAACCGTGGTTTCCCATTCTGGCTGCACATTTGAATCACCTGGAGGAGCTTTTATAAAATACTAATGTTTACACCCTACACCAACCAGTTAATACAGAAATTTAAGGGTCGAACATGGGCCTTGGTCTTGTTTAAAAACCCTACAGGTGGTGTTCATTCACAGCAGGACCAAGAGCTGCTTACCTACCAGACAGTTTATAACAGAAGATATAATACGATGAGTTTTTTTTTTTTTTTAATATCCCACAAATGCTGGTTGACTACTTGGTTATCTTTAAGAGTCTTCAAGAAAAAATGAAAAGGAGAACTGTCCTTCCTTGAGAAACCACAGAGCAACATCTTCAAGTTTAGTCCATTTTAGTCCTTGTCTTACTCACTCTAATACCCTCTTAATTTTTCCTACCCTGTAATTCTGCCCCTTCAGTCCAGTTTATATCTGCTGCCTGGATAGTTTCTGTTTAAGAACCTGTTAGACTTCCCACTGTCAAGCAAATGATGGCAGACACCGCACCGTGAAATTCAAGAGTCTACCAATCTGGTCCCAACCTCCTTCTCCAGGCTGTCCTTCCACAATTGCCCTGAGTGTTCCCTCTACACCAGTTCTCCTAAGCCAGGAGGAATCCTCTGGGGATTTTACTAAAACGCAGATACTCTCATCATGGCCAGGCCAGGCTCTGGCCATTCCTACTTTATCTCCTTTGGTCAGGTTGTTGCCTCCTCATGTCACCTACTGAAATGCCATCATACCACCAAGCCTATTCAAGTACTGCCTTCTCCACCAAGTCTTTCCTCAGTCTCACTAAATGTTTATGAGCTCTTCCTCTTTGGAAAGGCCATGCCGCTAGATGCTTCTCCTAGGGCATTCAACTTAGGGACTCCTTTACAAGAATCTGTTCACACTATTTATGGATTGCCTCCTATATGACAAGTACTGTTTCAGCATCAGTGGTACAAGAGTAAATACGGTATAGAAAGTCTGTTCTCATTGACACTATGAGAGATTGCGTGATTTAACAATTCCCACCTCCCCACCCAAACTAGCTTATAAGCTTCTTGACAGTGGGAAAGGTATTTTAGTGGTCTAAGGTGGTTCCTATGTAGTCAATGTCCAATAAAGGTTTACTAAATTAGTTAGATGCAGGCTTTCCCATTATGTGAAGTTTCTCTCATTTATTCTCATTCTCTCTCTGTCTCTGTCTCTCTCTCTCTCTCTCTCACGTTAGGCTCTGTTTGTCTCATCAAACTATTACAAAAATGAAGGGAATTGCCAAGAAACTCTGCACACAGTACTTTACAACATTTCTCAGGGAGCATTCCATCTGCCAATTGCTGCAGCCCAGATCTTACCTGCCCTGATGGGAAAGACCTACTTGGATGTCAACAAAGACTGTTCTTCTGTCTGCAGTCCAGGTATAGCACTAATGAGCAAACTGTTTTGTCTTTCAGCATAACACCCAAAATGTGTGTGACTTAGGTTTCCTCAGGGACCAAAAGTGACCAGTTAAACCTCTAAAGCATAACAGTTCCCAGATAGAACTCAGTCCTCCATATGTGATCATAAGCACCTGAGGATTTGTCCTTAACAGAGTAGTAGATGCTGTTCTTGGTTCAAACACTGATGAACAAGGTAGACTTTATTAAAGGACGTCTATCTCCAAAGGGATGTTTTCTGACTGCTGGATACAGAGATTTTCTGAGCATCATTCCCATCCTAAAAAGTATGGTGTCTCTAACTTTTCATTATGCTCAATGAGTGGTCCCTCAGAGACATAAGACATTAATGTGGAAAGAATATGGCAGTATTATAAGAAAATTGCAGGATGAATCATTAACCAAACAACTGATTTTGCAACAAGGTACAAAGAAAGAAGACTTTTCCTTCTGTCTTGTTCATTTCTGGTTCAGGCACATGTAGGTTTAGGGATCTTAGACAAAATGTTTAGCTTCTAAGCTTCAGTTTTCTACTATAAGAAATGCAAATGATAATAGTATGTAACATAGGTATTTGTAAGGACTGAAGGAGAAAATCCATGTAAAATGATTAGTACAGTGCCTGGCACATAATGTTTTCAATAAATGTTAAGAAATAAAAAGGCCGGGGATTGAGAAAAAATAGGGGAAGGGCACTAAGAGATACAAACTTCCTGTTGTAAAATAAATAATTCAGGGCTTCCCTGGTGGCGCAGTGGTTGAGAGTCTGCCTGCCAGTGCAGGGAACACGGGTTCGAGCCCTGGTCTGGGAGGATCCCACATGCGGCGGAGCGGCTGAGCCCGTGAGCCACAACTGCTGAGCCTGCGCGGCTGGAGCCTGTGCTTCACAACGGGAGGGGCCGCGATAGTGAGAGGCCTGCGCACCGCGATGGGGAGTGGCCCCCGCTTGCCACGGCTGGAGGGGGCCCTCGCACAGAAACGAGGACCCAACACAGCCAAAAATGAGTAAATAAATAAATAAAAAAAAAAAATTTTAAAAAAAAATAATAAATAAATAAATAAATAATTCATGGGAATATAAAGTACAGCATAGAGAGTATAGTCAATAATATTGTAATAACTTTGTATGGTGACAGATGGTTACTAGACTTTCCATGGTGATCAATTCGTAATGAATATATATGTCGAATCATTGTTTTACACTTGAAACTAACATAATATTGTATGTCAACTATACTTCAATAAAAAAATTAAAAGACAAAAAAAAAGGGGGGGGGGAGCATTATTGTATGCTACACCAAAGCAAAAAACAAAAATCAGGAGCCTGTGTGGGAAATGGGAGATGGGGCAATTGAATTGCTGAAACAGCTGGAAGTTGACGCAGGCACAAGCCTGCACAAGCCGGTGAGTATGTAGTTTTAATTTGTGCTTTAGTCATATGACAGATCTGCCCCTCGACTGCTGACCCTTGTTCCTTGTACAAACCTTCCTCTGCATCAAGGGAAAGAGTCGTTGCATAGGGGTTGTATAGGTGTGCAGACTCTAACATCATTTTTATTATTCCTTATAATCATTCTTCTCTGCTTTTCTGTCTCTGCCAGTTAAATTCAACATCTCCACTGACAAGCCTGTAACTGTGACACCTATCATCTCACCCTCGTATATTTCAGTCAATTACTCTGTGCAAATCAATGAAACTTTCAATTCCACCAGAGTCACCGTGAGAAAGGGTTCTGTCTTCCTCGATGTGATGAAGGCAGCTCAGAAACAAAATGAGGCTGCATTTCGGTACGTCTGTACGTAACCTAAGGTTAAGGAATTTAATGTGATTATGACTCAGCAAGAATACATCTGCACCTGAATACAATGTACATTTAAAACACCTCTCAGTCAGTACTTTTGCTGTTCACCAACATCGCACGGCAGGGGTTAAAAAAAGGGAGGTGAGGGCTTCCCTGGTGGCGCAGTGGTTGAGAATCTGCCTGCTAATGCAGGGGACATGGGTTCGAGCCCTGGTCTGGGAAGATCCCACATGCCGCGGAGCAGCTGGGCCCATGAGCCACAACTACTGAGCCTGCGCGTCTGGAGCCTGTGCTCCTCAACAAGAGAGGCCGCGATAGTGAGAGGCCCGCGCACCGCGATGAAGAGTGGCCCCCACTTGCCGCAACTAGAGAAAGTCCTCGCACAGAAACGAAGACCCAACACAGCCATAAATAAATAAATAAATAAATAATTTAAAAAAAAAAAAAAAAAGGGAGGTGAAACTTCTTCCTCTTCTAGCATGTAGCAAGTATTAAATTATTGCTCAGTGAATAGATAAATAAGTACCAGGGATCTCTCTTCTGTCAGTAAAACTCCTTCAATAAATAGAACCTCTTAAGTCAGACATTTTGTGTCTGGAACAGTGGTTCTTAACTATTTTTGAATCACTGACCCCTTTGAAAGTCAGATGAGTGGGATTATCATCCCAGAAAAAGGAATATACACACAAAATGTGTCATTTGTTTTTTTAATTTTTAGTTTATATTGGAGTATAGTTGATTAACAATGATGTGTTAGTTACAGGTGTGCAGCAAAGTGATTCAGTTATACCCATAAAAGTGTCCATTCTTTTTCAAATTGTTTTCCCATTTAGGTTATTATAGAATATTGAGCTGAGTTTCCTGTGCTATACAGTAGGTCTTTGTTGGTTATCTGTTTTAAATATAGTAGTGTGTACATGTCAATCCCAAACTCCCAGTCTATCCCCCACCCCCGCTACCCTTTACCCTTTACCCCGGTAACCGTAAGTTCATTCTCTAAGTCTGTAAGTGCAAAACTTGTCATTTATGGTTTTTTTACATGTGCGGGTTTTTAAAAATTAATTAATTAATTTTTTTTTGGCTGCGTTGGGTCTTCGTTGCTGCACGCGGGCTTTCTCTAGTTGCATCAAGTGGGGGCTACTCTTCGTTGCGGTGCGCTGGCTTCTCATTGCAGTGGCTTCTCTTGTTGTGGAGCACGGGCTCTAGGTGCTTGGGCTTCAGTAGTTGTGGCACGCGGGCTCAGTAGTTGTGGCTCATGGGCTTAGTTGCTCCACGGCGTGTGGGATCTTCCCAGACCAGGGATCGAACCTGGGTCCCCTGCATTGGCAGGCAGATTCTTAACCACTGCACCAGCAGGGAAGTCCCCAAAACTTCTTATTTAAATCAGAGGTTTTACAAATGCCCAGAAGCTTCTCCATGCCTCCCCCACCTTTCAGGAGGTTCATGGACTCCTAGATTAAGGTTCCCTGGCCTAGAGAGTTCAAATATTAAAATTAAGATATTGACTTTGCCTCTGAAAAATATGGCTTATTTGGCTCCTTAAACCTAACTGACAATAGCTTATTGTGTTTAATAACATGCTGTAAGATGCAACAGAGAAAATCGTATATATATGAAAATATATGTCTATGTGTATATATATAACTATAAAGCCTGCTTTCAAGTGTTCCCAGGAAGGTAGAGAAATGTGAGTAAAGAATGTGAAAAAGACATTGACTATGTCACTTTTTAATAAACAGATATGAATTACTAAGTTATCCTTTCCTGTTCCTCTTTCCTAAGTGCCTCTAGGACAACCAATTAACACTTTCTTTTACTGCTTTAGTGTCTTCATCAGTTACTGTCTTGGGTAGAAGATTCGAAATTTTTGATGGCAAAGTGTCTACTATGGCAGGAAGGAGGGGGAGAAACCAGGGGAATCATTTCGTTAATTTTGCATGGATTGTAGAGGGCCTGCATCAGAATGACCTGGAATGTTTATAAAATGTGCAGATTCCTGGTCCCAGCCCAGACCGACAGAATCAAGGTATCTGGGGATAAGGCCAGGAGATCTGTGTATTTTGAAGCATCTTCAAGTGATTCTTAGGTATGTTAAAGTTTGAGAAACGCCCATGGAGAGTTGCCTTTGACCATTCTAAGTTCCTGTAACCCATTCACTGTCCCCCACAGTTTCAAAACGGAGGACAGCCCATGGGGGCCCTACATCATCTCTGTTCAGGACATAAGGGCCAACAATAATGACAGAACCTACTGGGAACTTCTGAGCAATGGCCAACCGCTGAGCCAAGGTAAGGGAGAGTACGACAAACAACGCTGCAGAGTGAGATGCCCAAAGCATTCAGGTGTGAGGGTGTAAGCTTTGGCAGGGAACGTGCCAAGGAGTTGGGAGAGCCATATCCATTATCTGATGATTTGGTGGTCAAATCATTTGACCCGCTTCTCCTTCTTCTTCCTTTTCAGGAGCTGGGAGTTATATTGTCAAAAATGGAGAATATTTGGAGGTTCGTTGGAGCAAATACTAATAAACCCAAACCATCCTCAGCTGGGTCTAACCCTTTTGTAGTGAGATTCCATGTGGAAATTGATCTTACACCTTCCTTTTCATTTATCTCGATGGCAATAGCATAGTCAATAACCTCTAATTCTCTCTTTGCATGTTCAATAAAAGATCAACAACTATACAAAAAGAGCATGTTCTAATAATTTCATAGCAAAAAGGAATTACTATTAGAGAGAAGACTACCTCAGGAGGAAACAAAGTGAAAGAGATTAGACCCACTTGTCTAATAAACTGAGTTATACTCAAGGTTCCCCTGCTAACTATCTGGGTGACCTTGGGCAACTGGGGAAAATGGAGATAAAGTTCTAGGTCTAATGGTGCAGCAGCAACCAATGAGATCAAGGAGAAAGTTCATAGGGAGACTGAGCTCTCTGAGACCCAGATGCAAGGGAGGAACTGAGTGGATGTATTGGCCTCATACAGGCAGTGGGTAGAGAGAAAAATATTGCCCTGGAGAAAGGGTAAAATGTGAGGCTTACACATAAAAGTCAGTCCACAAAGTTTGAGGAACACTTTCATCCCCTCCTCCAGCTGCTTCCCCTGGGTCCCACTTGTTCTCTCACATTTATTTTCCTTTCATTTCACCATAAAAATCACCCTTATAGTCATATCATCAAAATACACATGTAAAAAAAATGACTCCAATGTTCATTTCAGCAGAATTCACTTAAAAAAAAAGTTGAATCATATCTTAGCATGAGCTGGGTTACACCTTTTACTGAGTACCTGAGCTATGTGCACATTCAGTCGGGAACCAGAAGTGCCTTTAAGAAGCTGAAGGACAAAAGGTGCTTCAGATAAAGCATAAAGTAACCCACTTAAAATAACCTCCAAAAGGAAGAGGCCTTGAGGTAGAATTAGTTAACTTATTTCAAAAATGTCTTCCTCATTGCTCCTTGTGTTTTCATGATACTCTTCTCTTCTCCCCCTCCACCAGCAACCCTGATTCATTCATAGTCAGGGTTTGAACCCTCTTCCTACACACTGTTTTCTGGCACTGATCTTCAACTCTCAGGTTCAGCTCTGCCCTGGCCTTCATTAACCGGGTGTGACAGATGCCTTCACAACTACACAGCAAGGGATTCCATCCTCTTGGGTCTGTGTCACATCTTGAAAGCTAAGTTAGAGACAGGGGGATCTCCATGGTGCTGTGTGTGTGCAGTACCAGCTGTCAGATCTATTTGTAGACTATACAATCTATGTGAAATTGAAGGGTAATGGTTTAGGTCACAAATATGCAAAATATTAGGACTGGCATTGCTGTCCATCACAGTGTGACCATACAGTTAATCATCCAACCATAACTCTGTTAAGAGTGAAAGTGAACATTATTGATAAATATACTCAGAAAAAAAAACAGATTAAAAACTGGGACTATCCTGGGAAAACCAGAACATATGGTCAATGCTGTCCAAAAAGGGAGCTCAAGCAAAAAATATAAATACAAATATGTCAAAATAACAGAAAATATTGCCCCTGAAATAACCAATGAAACTGAATCTCAATATAACAAAGTTGGAATAGGTCTCTCCAACATCCCTAACTGTCTCTCAGTGATTCTAGCTCATTTTCTGTAATATTCAGTCAATACCAGTAAAGCACCCAATTTGTATTAGACCTATTTTCCCAAATGTGGTACAAGAAATTAATCTCATTGGTATACCAACATGGAGTCAAATAACATGTCATCACAACATTAAAGTCATTTTCTTTTCAATTCTCATTTAATTCTGATTGGATTAAATATCAAACCTCACTTTATGCCACTATGTTTTCCAACACCCCCCTCTAGCACTGCTAACCTCCGTTTCTGACGGAGAAAGATGAGCTTCTCCCAGCCCATGGTCTTTAAGTAGAAGGTAGTAACACTGTTGTCTGATAGAAATGCCTTCAATCTCTGAAACAGACATGAAGGTCAATGGAATAACATTTCTTTAGCATTCCACTAACATTGGCCAGTGAAACCAGCTCTGGCCACACTTGCATTCTGAGAAGATCCTATGGCTTGAGGTTATGTCAGAACCTAGACTGAGTCTGAGGGGAGAAACTTACACCTGCAAAGAAGTAATCAACACAAATAAACATTTCAGATGCCCAGAGAAAATCGCAGTGCTTTGATACCAGAAAATTAGGCACAGGAAAAAACAAACAAGGAAATAAATAAGTCCAGTCAAGAGTTAACCAAAGACTGTCAAAACATATTCTTTAAGAAACTATAGAGGAGATTGGTTCAAGATGGCACAGTAGAAGGACATGCTCTCACTCCCTCTTTCGAGAATACCGGAATCACAACTAACTGCTGAACAATCATCGACAGGAAGACACTGGAACTCACCAAAAAAGATACCCCACATCCAAAGACAAAGGAGAAGCTGCAATGAGACGGTAGGAGGGGCGCAATCACAATAAAATCAAATCCCATTACTGTTGGGTGGGTGACTCACAAACTAGAGAACATTTATACCACAGAAGTCCACCCACTGGAGTGAAGGTTCTGAGCCCCACATCAGGCTTCTGAACCTGGGGGTCCAACAACGGGAGGAGGAATTCCTAGAGAATCAGACTTTGAAGGCTAGTGGGATTTGACTGCAGGACTTCAACAGGACTGGGGGAAACAGAGACTCCACTCTTGGAGGGCACACACAAAGTAGTATGTTCATTGGGACCCAAGGGAAGGAGCAGTGGCCCCATAGGAGACTGAACCAGACTTACCTGCTAGTGTTGGAGGGTCTCCTGCAGAGGCAGGGGGTGGCTGTGCCTCACCGTAAGGAAGGACACTGACAGCAGAAGTTCTGGGAAGTACTCCTTGGTGTGAGCCCTCCCAGAGTCTGCCATTAGTTCCACCAAAGAGCCTGACTAGACTCCAGTGTTGGGTCGCCTCAGGCCAAACAACAAACAGAGAGGGAACCCAGCCCCACCCATCAGCAGACAATCGGATTAAAGTTTTACTGAGCTCTGCCCACCAAAGCAGTAGCCACCTCTACCCACCACCAGTCCTTCCCATCAGGAAACTTCCACAAGCCTCTTAGATAGTCTCATCCACCAGAGGGCAGACAGCAGAAGCAAGAAGAACTACAATCCTGCAGCCTGTGGAACAAAAACCACATTCACAGAAAGATAGACAAGATGAAAAGGCAGAGGGCTAGGTACCAGATGAAGGAACAAGATAAAACCCCAGAAAAACAATTAAATGAAGTGGAGATAGGCAACCTTCCAGAAAAAGAATTCAGAATAATGATAGTGAAGATGATCCAGGACCTTGGAAAAAGAATGGAGGCAAAGATCGAGAAGATGCAAGAAATGTCTAACAAAGACCTAGAAGAATTAAAGAACAAACTGAGATGAACAATACAATAACTGAAATGAAAACTACACTAGAAGGAATCAATAGCAGAATAACTGAGGCAGAAGAACAGATAAGTGACCTGGAAGACAGAATGGTGGAATTCACTGCTGTGGAACAGAATAAAGAAAAAAGACTGAAAAGAAATGAAAACAGCCTAAGAGACCTCTGGGAGAACATTAAATGCAACAACATACACATTATAGGGGTCCCAGAAGAAGAGAGAGAGAAAGGACCCGAGAAAATATTTGAAGAGATTATAGTCGAAAACTTCCTTAACATGGGAAAGGAAATAGCCACCCAAGTCCAGGAAGCGCAGAGAGTCCCATACAGGATAAACCCAAGGAGAAACATGCTGAGACACATAGTAATCAAATTAGCAAAAATTAAAGACAAAGAAAAATTATTGAAAGCAGCAAGGGAAAAACGACAAATAACATACAAGGGAACTCCCATAAGGTTAACAGCTGACTTCTCAGCAGAAAATCTACAAGCCAGAAGGGAGTGGCATGATATACTTAAAGTGATGAAAGGGAAGAACCTACAACCAAGATTACTCTACCCGGCAAGGACCTCATTCAGATTCGATGAAGAAATCAAAAGTTTTACAGACAAGCAAAAGCTAAGAGAATTCAGCACCTCCAAATCAGCTCTACAAAAAATGCTAAAGGAACTTCTCTGAGTGGGAAACACAAGAGAAGAAAAGAACATACAAAAACAAAGCCAAAACAATTAAGAAAATGGTCATAGGAAATACATATCGATAATTACCTTAAACGTGAATGGATTAAATGCTCCAACCAAAAGACACAGGCTTGCTGAATGGATACAAAAACAAGACGCATTTATATGCTGTCTACAAGAGACCCACTTCAGACCTAGGGACACATACAGACTGAAAGCGAGGGGATGGAAAAAGATATTCCATGCAAATGGAAATCAAAAGAAAGCTGGAGTAGCTATACTCATATCAGATAAAATGGACTTTAAAATAAAGAATGTTACAAGAGACAAGGAAGGACACTACATAATGATCAAGGGATCAATCCAAGAAGAAGATATAACAATTATAAATATATATGCACCCAACATAGGAACACCTCAATACATAAGGCAACTGCTAACAGCTATAAAAGAAGAAATCGACAGTAACACAATAATAGTGGGAGACTTTAACACCTCACTTACACCAATGGACAGATCATCCAAAATGAAAATAAGGAAACAGAAGCTTTAAATGACACAATTGACCAGATATATTTAACTGATATTTACAGGACATTCTATTCAAAAACAGCAGATTACACTTTCTTCTCAAGTGCGCACAGAACATTCTCCAGGATAGATCATATCTTGGGTCACTAATCAAGCCTCAGTACATTTAAGAAAATTGAAATCATATCAAGCATCTTTTCTGACCACAATGCTATGAGATTAGAAATCAATTACAGGGGAAAAAAACGGAAAAAACACAAACACATGGAGGCTAAACAATACGTTACTAAATAACCAAGAGATCACTGAAGAAATCAAACAGGAAATCAAAAAATACCTGGAGACAAATGACAATGAAAACACGACGATCCAAAACATATGGGATGCAGCAAAAGCAGTTCTAAGAGGGAAGTTTATAGCTATACAAGCCTACGTCAAGAAACAAGAAAAATCTCAAATAAACAATCTAAACTTACACCTAAAGGAACTAGAGAAAGAAGAATAAACAAAACTCAAAGTTAGCAGAAGGAAAGAAATCATAAAGATCAGGGCAGAAATAAATGAAATAGAAACAAAGAAAACAATAACAAAGATCAATAAAACTAAAAGCTGGTTCTTTGAGAAGATGAACAAAATTGATAAACCATTAGCCAGACTCATCAAGAAAAAGAGGGAGGGCTTCCCTGGTGACGCAGTGGTTGAGAATCTGCCTGCCAATGCAGGGGACACGGGTTCGAGCCCTGGTCTGGGAAGATCCCACATGCCGCGGAGCAACTAGGCCCGTGAGCCACAATTACTGAGCCTGCGCGTCTGGAGCCTGTGCTCCACAACAAGAGAGGCCACGATAGTGAGAGGCCCGCGCACCGCGATGAAGAGTGGCCCCCACTTGCCGCAACAAGAGAAAGCCCTCGCACAGAAACGAAGACCCAATGCAGCCATAAATAAATAAATAAATAAATAAATTTAAATAAAAAAAAAAAGAAAAAGAGGGAGAGGACTCAAATCAATAAAATTAGAAAGGAAAAAGCAGAAGTTACAACAGACAACACAGAAATACAAAGCATCCTAAGAGACTACTATGAGCAACTCTATGCCAATAAAATGGACAACCTGGAAGAAATGGACACATTCTTAGAAAGGTATAACCTTCCAAGACTGAACCAGGAAGAAATAGAAAATATGAACAGACCAATCACAAGGAATGAAATTGAAACTGTGATTAAAAATCTTCCAACAAACAAAAGTCCAGGACCAGATGGCTTCACAGGTGAATTCTACCAAACATTTAGAGAAGAGCTAACACCCATTCTTCTCAAACTCTTCCAGAAATTTGCAGAGGAAGGAACACTCCCAAACTCGTTCTATGAGGCCACCATCATCCTGATACCAAAACCAGACAAAGACACTACAAAAAAAGAAAATTACAGACCAATATCACTGATGAATATAGATGCAAAAATCCTCAACAAAATACCAGCAAACAGAATCCAACGACACATTAAAAGGATGATACACCATGATGAAGTGGGATTTATCCCAGGGATGCAAGGATTCTTTAATATATGCAAATCAATCAGTGTGATACACCATATTAATAAACTGAAGAAGAAAAACCATATGATCATCTCAATAGATGCAGAAAAAGCTTGTGACAAAATTCAACACCCATTTATGATAAAAACTCTCCAGAAAGTGAGCATAGAGGGAACCTACCTCAACATAATAAAGGCCATATACAACAAACCCACAGCAAACATCATTCTCAATGGTGAAAAACTGAAAGCATTTCCTCTAAGATCAGGAACAAGACAAGGTTGTCCACTCTCACCACCATTATTCAACATAGTTTTGGAAGTCCTAGCCACGGCAATCAGAGAAGAAAAAGAAATAAAAGGAATACAAATTGGAAAAGAAGAAGCAAAACTCTCACTGTTTGCAGATGACATGATACCATACATAAAGAATCCTAAAGATGCCACCAGAAAACTACTAGAGCTAATCAATGAATTTGGTAAAGTAGCAGGATACAAAATTAATGCACAGAAATCTCTTGCATTCCTATACACTCATGATGAAAAATCTGAAAAAGAAATTAAGGAAACATTCCCATTTACCATTGCAACAAAAAGAATAAAATACGGAGGAATGAAGCTACCTAGGGAGACAAAAGACCTGTATGTAGAAAACTATAAGACACTGATGAAAGAAATTAAAGATGATACCAACAGATGGAGAGATATACCATGTTCTTGGATTGGAAGAATCAATATTGTGAAAATGGCTATACTACCCAAAGCAATCTACAGATTCAATGCAATCCCTATCAAATTACCAATGGCATTTTTTACAGAACTAGAACAGAAAATCTTAAAATTTGTATGGAGACACAAAAGACCCCGAATAGCCAAAGCAGTCTTGAGGGAAAAAAATGGAGCTGGAGGAATCAGACTCCCTGACTTCAGACTATACTACAAATCTACAGTAATCAAGACAATATGGTACTGGCACAAAAACAGAAATATAGATCAATGGAACAGGATAGAAAGCCCAGAGATAAACCCACGTACCTATGGTCAACTAACCTATGACAAAGGAGGCAAGAATATACAATGGAGAAAAGACAGTCTCTTCAATAAGTGGTGCTGGGAAAACTGGACAACTACATGTAAAAGAATGAAATTAGAACACTCCCTAACACCATACACAAAAATAAACTCAAAATGGATTAGACACCTAAATGTAAGACCAGACACTATAAAACTCTTAGAGGAAAACATAGGAAGAACACTCTTTGACATAAATCACAGCAAGATCTTTTTTGATCCACCTCCTAGAGTAATGGAAATAAAAACAAAAATAAACAAATGGGACCTAATGAAACTTCAAAGCTTTTGCACAGCAAAGGAAACCGTAAACAAGACGAAAAGACAACCCTCAGAATGGGAGAAAATATTTGCAAACGAATCAACGGACAAAGGATTGATCTCCAAAATATATAAACAGCTCATTCATCTCAATATTAAAGAAACAAACAACCCAATCCAAAAATGGGCAGAAGACCTAAATAGACATTTCTCCAAAGAAGACATACAGATGGCCAAGAAGCACATGAAAAGCTGCTCAACATCACTAATTATTAGAGAAATGCAATTCAAAACTACAGTGAGGTATCACCTCACACCAGGTAGAATGGGCCTCATCAGAAAATCTACAAACAACAAATGCTGGAGAGGGTGTGGAGAAAAGGGAACCCTCTTGCACTGTTGGTGGGAATGTAAATTGATACAGCCACTATGGAGAACAATATGGAGTTTCCTTAAAAATCTAAAAATAGAATTACCATATGATCCAGCCATCCCACTACTGGGCATATACCCAGAGAAAACTGTAATTCAAAAAGACACATGCACCCCAGTGTTCACTGCAGCACTACTTACAATAGCCAGGTCATGGAAACAACCTAAATGCCCATTAACAGATGAATGGAAAAAGGAAATGTGGTACATATATACAATGGAATATTACTCAGCCATAAAAAGGAACGAAATTGAGTCATTTGTTGAGACGTGGATGGATCTAGAGACTGTCATACAGAGTGAAGTAAGTCAGAAAGAGAAAAACAAATATCGTATATTAACGCAGGTATGTGGAACCTAGAAAAATGGTACAGATGAGCCAGTTTGCAGGGCAGAAGTTGAGACACAGATGTAGAGAACAGACATATGGACACCAAGGGGGGAAAACTGTGGTGGGGTGGGTATGGTGGTGTGCTGAATTGGGCGATTGGGATTGACATGTATACACTGATGTGTATAAAATTGATGACTAATAAGAACCTGCAGTATAAAACAAACAAACAAACAAAACAACTAATACTAATCTTTCATTGGGTTATTTGTATGGAAATATGTTAATATAAATGTTTCAGACATTACATGAAATTTCTAAAAATCTTATATGTTCTGGTATAATGTTATAAGTCATAATTCTAGTTATTACTTTAAAATGTATATCTCAGAAATAACTAAATTTCCTTGTCAAGTGCATTATTATGAACTTTCATCAAATCTTTAACCGTGGTCATTTTTAAGTCTTTTGTCATTTACAGACAGTTCTGGGTGTACTGTGATGCTTTTACAAATATGTTCCTATAAAAGGGTTTCATCTTCAAGGAATTCATGGAAAAGACTCTGACAAGTATAGGTTTCTGGTAACTGACTGTACTGCTGAACTGAATGAATAAGCGTTTTCAGAACTCTAATGAAAAACTGATGAACTCATAAAA
Organism: Balaenoptera acutorostrata; assembly: GCF_949987535.1. NCBI lineage: Eukaryota > Metazoa > Chordata > Mammalia > Artiodactyla > Balaenopteridae > Balaenoptera > Balaenoptera acutorostrata. Next base: position 11,335,367 of record NC_080072.1, read on the forward strand.
GTGCTAACAAAAGATCAAGATGAAAAAAAAATTAATTACATGGGACTGAGTGAACTGATGAGGATGATTATAATTTTTGTGACTTTCTGTTTGAATTTTAAAAAAAAATCCCACAAGGACTCAGAGGCAAAGAATACACAAATCAATTTTCACTGCAAAGTAAAGGAGCTGTTACAGTGGAGGATTACTGGACTGAATGTCAATATTATGACATAGTATGAGTGTGTTTCGTGTTTGGTAATTGCAATCATTGTTGCTTTTGTTGTGGCATCCATTTACAATGCTTGATGTCAGTCTATTTATCTCTTGTAAAAATAAAATACAGTGTGTGTGGAAAAAAAAGAAAAAGAAAAGAAAATGGTATAGCTGAACCGGTTTGCAGAGCAGAAATTGAGACACAGAGGTAGAGAAAAAACATATGGATACCAAGGGGGGAATGTGGCAGGGGTGGGGGGTGGCGGTGGGATGAATTGGGAGATTAGGATTGACATGTAAACACTGATGTGCATAAAATGGATGACTAATAAGAACCTGCTGTATAACAAAATAAATTAAATTAAATTAAAAAAAAAAGAAACTATAGCCTCTGTGGTTTCTGTTCTGAAAGTTATTTGCTAATGGAAACAACTGTGTCAACAATAGTCTTGAAGCAACCATGGCTGTAAGAAAGAGTATGTTCAGAGAGCAGGCACACCAAGTGTGCACGGGTTATCTCAGGACGGTTATGAGCAGGTCTGGAACCCAAGGTCAGCACCATGCTGGTTCCTAATCCTGTATTAGATCCTTACTGCTGCTCTAACAAATTACCACAAATGTACTGGCTTAAAACAAAGATAGATATATTCTCCTACACTTCTGGAGGTCAGAAGTTTGAACTGGGTCTCACTGGGCTAAAATCAAAGTGTTGAAAGGGCTGTGTTCTTCAAGAGCTTCTAGGGGAGAATCCATTTCCTTGTGTGTTCCAGCTTCTGGAGGAATCCTGCGCTTCTAAGCTCACGGCCCCGCCGCCTTCAAGGCCAGCAATTGTATCATGCTGACCTCTGCTTCCTTCATCACCTCTCCTTCTCTGACTCTAAGTCTCCTGCCTCTCTCTTCCACTTATGGACCCCTGTGATTATATTGGGTCCATCGAGATAATCTACAATAATCTTCCTATTTTAAAGTCAGTTTAATAACGACCTTAATTCCCTTTGTTATCGACCAGGGTTTTTGGCCTCCTTAGTCAGTAGAAATTGATCAGAGGCCAGACAAGAAATTCAGGCAAGGCTTTATTGGGACCCCTGCTTAGGTGGTCTGCCCACCCCTTTGGCGGTACTGTGCACAGGAGGCATGCACAGTACCCTGCTTTTGTTCCCAGCTTTTCAGAAGTGCCAGTTGAGCTTGTTTGGTCTTTTTGTATTTTTTGTCCAGAATTTGCCCCAACTGCACATTCATGAAGTTATTTTTAGACCCTTATAGTTTCTTTGTATTTTGTTGCTCAAGGAGACGTTTGTCCAGGTTCAAGCGTTGCAGCACTGCACAAAGGGTCCCAGGTCCCAGCCTGACTCACCTTTACCATGTAATTTAGCATATTCACAGATTCCAGAGATTAGGATATGGACCTCTTGGAGGTGGGGGAATTATTCTACTCCTTCATATGGCATACAAGGCTCTCTACCATGCAGACCAAAACTGTCTTTCTGGCTTCATCTCCCACCAAATGCTGTGTATTAGTGATATATCGCTGTATAACAAGTCACCCTAAAACTTAATGGCTTAAAACAACAACACTTATTATCTCACAGTTTCTATGGGTGAGGAATCCAGGGACAGGTTACCTGGGTCCTCTAGCTCATGGTCTTTCATGAGGCTGCAATCAAGATATCAGCTGGGGGGCTTCCCTGGGGGGCTTCCCTGGGGGGCTTCCCTGGTGGCGCAGTGGTTGAGAATCTGCCTGTCAATGCAGGGGACACGGGTTCGAGCCCTGGTCTGGGAAGATCCCACATGCCGCAGAGCAACTGGGCCCGTGCACCACAACTACTGAGCCTGCGCGTCTGGAGCCTGTGCTCCGCAACGAGAGGCCGCGATAGTGAGAGGCCCGCGCACCACGATGAAGAGTGGCCTCTGCTTCCCGCAACTGGAGAAAGCCCTCGCACAGAAACGAAGACGCAACACAGCCAAGAATAAAAATATTTTTTTAAAAAAAAGATATCTGCTGGGGCTGCCTACATCTCAAAGCTCAACTGAGGAAGGATCTGCTTTCAAGCTCATTCTCGTGACCCTTGGCGGGATTCTTTCCTCCCTGGCTGTGGGCTGGAAGCTGCTCTCAGTTCTTTGCTGCGCGGGCCCCTCCATAAGGCAGCTTACAGCGCGGCAGCTGCTTCATCACAGCAAAAACCAAGAAGAGCCAGAGAGACTGCAAGCAAGACGGAGCCGGTCTACTGCAACCTCATCCCATCACTTTTGCTGCATTATATTTATTAGAGGCAAGGCCAGCCCACACGCTAGAGAAGGGGATTATTACTTAAGAGCATGAATGCCAGGAGGTGGGAACATGGGTCGATGTTAGAAGCTGTCTAGCACACCCCAATACGTATCCTGTGTTCTCACCTACGAAACCACCAAATTAATCCAAGAAAGAAAAAAAAAATGCTTTTTTCTTTATCACCCATGCTATATATTTGTTCATTAATTCACTCATTCAGAAAGTATTCATTTGATAATGCCACTTGCAGCAACATGGATGGACCTAGAGATTATCATACTAAATGAAGTATGACAGAGAAAGACAAATATCATGAGATACTTACATGTGGAATCTAAAATATGATACAAATGAACTTATCTACAGCACAGAAACAGACTCACAGACTTAGAAAACAAACTATGGTTACCAAAGGGGAAAGGGGGTGGGGGAGGGATAAATTAGGATTTGGGGATTAGCAGATACAAACTACTATATATAAAATAGATAAACAACAAGGTCCTACTGTATAGCACAGGGAACTATATTCAATATGCTGTACTAAACAAAATGGAAAAGAGTATGAAAAAGAATATATAACTGAATCACTCTGCTGTACACCAGAAACTAAAAAATAAAATAACATTAAATAAATAATATGAAATAAAATTTAAAAATAAATAAAATTTTTAAAAAGTATTCATTTGATTCCTACTGTGAGCTGGGCAGTGTCTCAAGTACCTGGGACAAAGCAGTGAACAGAATAGATTAAGCTCCTGCCCCTTTGGAGCAGACATTCTAGTGGGGAAGGAGACAGACAGTAAGTGAACTACACATAGAGTATGACAGAGGGAGAGGAGCTAGAGCAGGTAAGGGGCACGGTGGGTGTCAGGGGGGTGAGGCTGTCTCATATGGAATGGTCTGGAAGGCTTCTCTAAAAACTGACCTTTGAGCAGAGACATGAAAGAAGTGAGGGAGCCACCATGAGAGTATTTGGAGTAAGGATTTCCCAGGCAGAGAGGACAGCAAGAGCAAAGGTGGCTGATGGGTTCAAGGAACAAGAAGTGCTGCTGGAACAGAGTGAACAAAGGAGAAAGTGGGTGGAGGTGAGGTCCAGAAGGAAACCAGATGCCAGATCTTACAGGGCCTGGAGGTCGTTAAAAGGAATTTGAATTTTTTTTTTTTTTTTTTTTGCTTTTTCATCATATGGTATATTTTTTCAATTTTTATCGGAGTATAGTTGATTTACAATGTTGTGTTAGTCTAAGCTGGGAGTCACTGTGAGAATGGCCTCCTAAAAGGAGCTACTTAAAATGCGGTAGTTAGAAAAAAAGTAGCCCCCTCCTTCATAATCTCATTATTTCCAGTTCTCTGTGTGAGGGGGAGATATACTTTGCTTTATTATACAGCTACAATTCTAAAAAAATTTTTAAATATATACATATTACTAAATATAGTTCATTGATCTCACGCTTTGCAATTACTTACTTTAAAAGATAATATCTGGGGGCTTCCCTGGTGGCGCAGTGGTTGAGAGTCTGCCTGCCGATGCAGGGGACACAGGTTCGAGCCCTGGTCTGGGAAGATCCCACATGCCGCGGAGCAACTAGGCCCGTGAGCCACAATTACTGAGCCTGCGCGTCTGGAGCCTGTGCTCCACAACAAGAGAGGCCGCGATAGTGAGAGGCCCGCGCACCGCGATGAAGAGTGGCCCCCGCTTGCCGCAACTAGAGAAAGCCCTCGCGCAGAAACGAAGACCCAACACAGCCAAAAATAAAGCTAAAAAAAAAAAAAAAAAAAAGATAATATCTGAAAGCCCTGGGTGTTTGAAACTGCTTTCATCCCCAGATAAGGAAAGAGAAATCAAACAAAACAATTTATGGCCCACTGCTTTCCCAACATCAAACAACTTCAAAGAGCCTAGGCCGGAACCCAGGTCATGTCAATTTAATTCATTGCATAAAGCCAGACCTCACCTGGCCGATGCTCACCTGAGAGCCTAAGAGGGCTTATTGGAAAGCAAGTGCCTCAGACTGTAAGTGAGGTGGTGCCTTAGGAATCCCCCAAACCTCAATGAAGTGGTTGCCGATAAACAGCCAAGAGGCTGTCTGGGTGTGCAAAGGCTTAGGAGAAAGTCTCTGTTATACGCACACATTAGCCGGCCTCCCAGGATTTTAGTAAAGGACACTTGGTCATCGCTGCCTTCACCGCATATTAAGCCCTGAGTGTCTCCTATGACTGTGCGGCCTAGATGTGACCTTCAGGCACCTTGGAGGCTCTATAGTAGGTAAACTTAGATAAGCAAATGGAAATTAGTTTTATCAGGGAGAGAGCATAAGTCAGCATAAGTGGTTAGGAGTGGCTGGAGGATGGGGGAGGAGGGCAGATTGTTTTACAAAGAGAAGCGTATATAACAAAAAGTAGAGAAATACTCTACTTGCAAACACTGGGACTTGTGAACGGGAGACATGGACAGGACAGGGGAGAGTGGGATGACCCGGGTCACCCTCCAACACCTGACCCTCCTCTGGGCTATGACTGGGACCAGCACCCAGACCCGAAGCTCATGCTGTGAGTAGAGCATTTTTTCCAAGGTCAGGGAAGCAGTTACCCTGGGGATAGGCAGAAACCTCAGACACTGACGTCTGCTCATGAGATAGTGCCTGAAAATAGCGATCACTCTAGGAGTTCCAAAACGGGTGAGTCAGGATGTGAGTGTGTGTGGTGCATCTTTCCTGACTTAATAGCCTAAGTTCTTTGAGAGGCAAGTCTATGCATTTTACTTTAAGAGAAATTGAAATACCATTGCAGGAATGATGGTTGATGATACAGAGAAAGACCCTCAGTGGCCGTTCTGACCAGGTACCACTACTAGTGAGAATGTTGGGTACCTGCTGAGGATAGGTCATATCCCAAATCTTTCATATTTTTCATGTAAGAGGGAGAAAAAAATGGATGCAAGGAAATCAGTGACTTCTAGGAACATGCTAGAAATAGCATGAAATGTCTGTGAGCCATAGTGCTCGATGTTACAAAGTGAAAAATCATTTTCTTAAAGATAAGGGTTATTTGGGAAGATGTAGGGACTAATTGGCCTCAAAAGAAAAAGCCCAATGTTTTCCCCATTGCTCTTTAAAAATCACCCCAAAGGGAGCATCCCTGAGGATACCAAGGCTAATCCTGTCTTCTCCTAAGAGACACAGGAAACATGTTTCTGAGAAGAGGGAATGAGGATGACGGGTTTGGTAAACGGCTTTGTCCCTTGCAGCTGTTCCCTTAGCAGAGCAGCCCTTGGTTAATGGCATCCAAGTGCTCATGGAGAGCTCCGTGGTCAACTCTGCCTTCCCAAACCCCAGCATCCTGATTGCCATGAACCTGGCCGGAGCCTACAACTTGGAGGCCCAGAAGCTCCTGACTTACAAGCTCATGGCCAGTAACACAGCCGGTGAGAAGACAGGGCCCCTCTGCCCGCTCCCTGAATCTCCACCCCCAGGGCCCACCTCCATGTCGCCCCACCCCAATGCTACCTGTGATGGTACCTGAATCACCCAAACACCTTTCCCTGCATACCTGGAAGGACTCATGTGTGAAGTCAGGGCATTCACACAGGAGGGCAGTAAAGCAGAAAGAGCTCTAGATTAAATGTAAAAGAGTGGATTTCCAGGTCTGGCTCTGCCACTTACTAATTCTGTGACCTTGAACTAGTCACAGATCCCCATCAACCACAAGTTTGTCATTTGCAAAATGCAAATAATTCTAATAACAATAACACTAATAGCAATAACAACAACAATAACAATAATAATAAAATCTCTGTTCTGCCTACCTCACAGGAGTTGCCTTGAGGTTCAAATTAGATAAACTTGAGTAAAGTTAAAATTATCTTGTAACTATACATTTTTTATATAGGAATTTGTATGGGTATTCTTGCTGTTTTTCTAAACAGATACCAGGAATTCCTATGGGGTTGTCAAGTCACATAGAGGCCACTAGATTAATGGCCTACTTAATGTTTTTCCATACTTCTTCAATGTTTTTCCATACTTCTTTCCTTAAGAAAGATCAAAAAACTAATCACATTATTTAAAAAATCGAAATGATCTGGAAAGAAGCAGAGAGCTCAGCCTGGCCCCTGGTGCTCTCTCCCCTGAGAATGCCTTTGTTTAACTATATTGTTCTCTCTTCTACAGACCTTACCATTGGTCAGCTTGCCCTCACCATTATGGCCCTCACCTCCTCCTGCCGAGACCCTGGGAACCGAGTATCGATTCTACAGAGACAAATGGAGAGCTGGGCACCCGCCAGTAAGACCTCATCAGAAGGGATGGGGAAGTGAGGCAAATGGCCCTTCCTGAGAATTTTAAATCTATAAAGAAAAAGGAAGGGAGAGTGGAAGTTTAGGCAAGAGACACAAAGTACCTCTGATGATCCCACAAGTGAGATCTCCACTTCCAATCCAATGAACTAGAAAAGACCACTATCCCAGGGAAACAGTTCTATGCCATCATTGAAGAGAGCAGCATCCCTTTTATTCTGTTCTCATGCCAGATGACAGTCTTACTCTGAGACACATGGACGTTATCTCTTGCCATATGGTATCTTTCTTTTTGGACAGGTTTTCTAGCAATGTCTCTTTAAAAGGTTTGGTTTTTCCTTTTTCACAAATATCTTCTTTATGGTGAATGTTAGTCTTATGAAGTCCCTCTATCCCTTTCCAAGGCCTCAATACCCATGCTTCCTCCTTCTATGGGCCCAGTCTGGCGATCTTGGTGCTGTGCCAGAACAACCCGGAGAAGACCTTACCCATAGCGACCCGCTTTGCCAAGAGCCTGCTGGCCAATTCCTCTCCCTTCAACGTGGGTGAGTAGGTCACCACTTTCACACAGTGCCCTGAGCTGGGAACATCAAGGTCACTGAAGGGTAGAGCTGGAGGGAAAGTGGGAGGGGGGGGAGCTTTCCATGGAAGAGGAGCTCAGGACCATGAAAATGTCTGTAGATGAGAGATACTTGGCAAATATTTGTTGGACATGTGTATTAAGGTATAAATGAAAGAGAGAAAATAAAACAGAAACCAGGACAATACTTGACATGTCTGACAGTTACAGACAAATCAGAATCTCCATTGAGAACAATAAATATGTCATCCAAGTCAGGAGTTGTTCCCAGACGAGTGATTAAATTATTAAATCAGTGTCTGGACTCAGTCCCACCCTGAACCTCCTCTTAAATCGCTGCTGATGCTTCCACACTCTATTCTTCTTGATGCTTCTCCTTACTACATCCAAATATTCTCTCTTTTTTTTTTTTTTTTTTTTTTTGGCTGTGTTGGGTCTTTGTTGCTGTTTGTGGGCTTTCTCTAGTTGTGGCGAGCAGGGTTGGAGCATGGGCTCTAGGTGCATGGGCTTCAGTAGTTGCAGCACGCAGGCTTCAGTAGTTGTGGCTTGCAGGCTCTAGAGTGCAGGCTCAGTAGTTGTGGCGCACGGGCTTCGTTGCTCCGCGGCATGTGGGATCTTCCCGGACCAGGGCTCGAACCCATGTCCCCTGCATTGGCAGGCGGATTCTTAACCACTGTGCCACCAGTGAAGTCCCCAAATATTCTCTTTATACTAAACAGCTACTCTCTGAACATTAAACCCATAATGCTCCCCTTCAAGGATGCACTGGAACCATCTTATTCCTTCATCCTGCAAGCACGTGGCTGCTTGTGAATGGAAGCTCTATCCTCTACCACACCATGTCCTTCTTCTGCACATAACGATCCCTTCTCTGTATGATGCCCTCTGTGGGGGCCACTGTTATGTCCCTCATTGGTGGTCATCTTTTCTCCTCTACCACTATCTAAGCAACAGTATTATCTCAGGTTTTCACCCCTTATACATGCCACATGAGCAACCTCTCTCCTTTCAGGCTTTATCAGACCAGCACACAGGTAGATATTTACTCAAGTACCCTCCCCATGGGTCAAACACACACTGGCCTCTGTTTCCCATCTGGGACCTCATGCATTGCTGGGACCTCTCTGCCAGTTCAGGAAATTGGGACTTCTTTGCCAACATTGTCATCCTTAATGAGGTGATGAAATTTTGGGTGGAGATTAGGGTGGGGAGGAAAAGATTGATGAAAAAAGTGCCATCTGGCAAGTCTTTGATTTGTTCAGGTCTCGTCATGCCAGAGTTTGCCCATTCAGTTCACACATAATAAGAATGAAATAATGAAAAAAGCCCTTGTGCTGGGTACTATGGGAGATGAAAATCCCCGCCCTCCCCCCATCCGAGAACACACAGGGCACAGTAACAGCAGAGAGTGCCGAGATTGCAAAACAGGTACAAACAACAAATGCTAAAGGAATCCAGAAAAGAGACTACACTTGTTGTATGGGGTGACAGAGAGGACTTCAGTGAGAGGTGGTGATGGCTGGACCTTCACCACTGCTGACATTTTGAAAGATAAACATTGGGACAAGAGAAATGGGATTGAAAATGCTGCTAGTTGACTTTCATTCAAAGCATGAGCTGTGGAGTCATACAGATCTGCATTCAGGTGTGTGGCCTTGGGCAGTTACCTAACCTCTCTGAGCCCCCATTTCCTCATCCCCTAAATGGAGATAATTATAGGTCCTATTTCACAGACTGTCCTGAAGGGTAAAGGAGGTAATGAACCTGAACACAATAAGCACACAAATGTTAGTTGTTCATATTGTGGTGGTGGTGGTTGTCTTATCCCGTGCTGTGATTTTCAGACACAGGAGCAATGGTGACCTTGGCTCTGACCTGTATGTACCACAAGATCCCCGTAGGTTCAGAGGAAGATTACAGAGTCCTGTTCAGTCAGGTACTAAAGAATACTGTGGAGAATATCAGCATGAGGATCCAAGACAATGGCATCATCGGAGACATCTACAGCACTGGCCTTGCCATGCAGGTAAATGCGTCATTGATGCCCTTTGCTGGGTCCATGTCCCTAAGCCTGGATTGTAGGACCAAGAGACCAGGCTTCTGGTAGTATCTCTGGGGAGGACCAGCTACTGTGACTAGAGGTAGATTCCTTACGGTACCTGTGCCTCAGTTCCTCTACTGGTGAAATGCAGGTAAGTGTTAATTCATCCCTACCTCACAGGTAAAGTATAAAACCAAATATGCATGAACTCTTTTCCCTTCCATGAAAAAAAAAAGAAATAAATAAATCCAAGAAATTTATTGGTTTATTATGAATAATGATCAGTTTGTTCATAATAATTATAGACAATTGAAAGTTTGGTGTATTAAAAAATAAGGATATTCAAGGAGGTCCTCAAAAAATATTGAATCTTCTGATTCCATGCTGCCAATCAAGTGTTCTTTTATCAGATCTTTACCTTGATCAAAAAAAGGTGGGATTGTATTCAAAATGATTAATGAAAATAATCTAAAACTGCCTGGACATCTAGTCTTTGTCAAGGTCTTTTACTATCTCAGTCTCAGTTCAACCTCACAAAGATCCCTAATATATGGCAGCGCCAGATGTGTCTGGTCATCAAGTCTATGCTCAGTCCTATGCTTCCCTAGTATAGAGTCTCAGGCTTGGATTCTATAAGATGCTGCTTGATATAGCTCCAAATACAACCACACACACACACACACACACACCCCTCCCCTTCCGTTGATTAGGGCAACATCTTCCCATGGAAAACACACCAATAATAACGGGGTGAGAGAACCAACTAGAATCAAAAATTAAAGGGTCATCTGTGGCCAAATCCTGTAGTCCAAACTAAGAAATTTATGCTCCAGGGTCTCAAAATGCCCCATGGGATTAATAGAAAAACTACATCATGACCTTCCCAACTTGGAAATCCCAAGAAACAGAGAATCATAATATTATGCTTAGTGAATTAAATCAAGCAAAGAAAGATGAATGCTGCATGATATCACCTATATGTGGCATCTAAAAAATAATACAAATGAATGTATATGCAAAACAGAAACAGACTCATAGATATAGAAAACAAACTTGTGGTTACCAAAGGGGAGAGGGAAGGGGGGAGGGACAAATTAGGGGTGTGGGACTAACAGGTACAAACTACTACGTATAAAATAGATAAGCAACAAGGATATACTGTATAGCACAGGGAATTATACCCATTATCTTGTAATAATCTATAATGGAGTATAATCTGCAAAAATACTGAATCACTATACCATATGCCTGAAACTAAAATAATATTGTAAATCAACTATACATCAATAAAAAATAAAGAAACAGAACCATGGAGTTACAATGCCAACCCTAAATCTAATTTAGCTCTGGACTAGTGCAGGGGGTTGGAGACTGGTCTGATATTCTATACATTAAAAATTAGTGATGTAATGTACAGTATGGTGACTATTGTTAATAATACTGTATTATATATTTGAAAGTTACTAAGAGAGTAAATCTTAAAAGTTCTCATCACAATATAAAAAATGTGAAACTATGTGTGGTCATGAATGTTAACTAGACTTAAACTGTGATCATTTGACAATGTATACAAATATCAAATCATTTGTTACTACACCTGAAACAAATATAATGTTATATGTCAATTACATCTCAATTTTTAAAATATTTTTTAAAATTAAGATTAAAAAATGAGCAAAGGGCATAAATAGACTAGAAATTAGTTCATGTTAAACATAAGAGTAAATACAAAGTCCCCACTCCAACGTGCCACAGGACCAACTAATGAAAATAAAGTCAGTTTCTACATCATGTCGTGGTCAATAAAATTTTGTCAGAGAACAAAACACTGCCAGGGCTCAGGTCTAGAAAGCTTTGTCGGGGAACAAAGGAAGTCTTGAAGAAATCTAAGGCAAGTTTTATTCATGACTCACTTAAAATAACCTTGCTCACCTTAGAGCCAGACAGAGAAGTGTTTGCTTTTGCTAATTTGGTTTGTGAATTCTATTTGGGATTTTAGCACCTGCAGAGTACACCGTGAAAAGCTGTACCTGGGAATTAAAGTTTTTCCTTGGAAAAAGGCAGGACCTCCATATCCAGATATCATCCATATCCAGATATCAAAGGCCACGTGGATTACTTATCAGTTAGGATACATAACCTCTCCCTACCTGAGTTATGCCAGAGTTTACCCAGGCAGTCTGAAGTCTGAAATCACCAGATATCTACTATATAAACTTTTTCTAATCTAAAATGTTCTGGTGTCAAAAACAAAGGGTTTCTAAGGCTGTAACAACTTGGGTTTGCATCCCAGATTGGCCACCATCTTAGGCAAATATTGAATTTCCTGGAATTTCATTTTCCCCATAATAGCAAAGGTATAAAAAAAGTCACAGGCACAATGTGGCATTTAATAATTGTTTGTGATCTCTCCCAGTGGAAGAGAGGTGATATTTAGCTTCCTTTGCAACCTTCACTCACCCTCTGCCAGCTGTCAGTGCCCTTCAAGTGACCTAGGCCACCCACATTGTTTCCCAGAGGTATTTCCTCCTATTTCTTCCATAAATATTCCAAAGCTTTCAAGGTTCCTCTGACAAGAACCTAACTTGGGGACATAAACTTCTTCATGCGAAGTTATTATTGACTTCTAACTGGCTAATGCATTACTCCTTTCTAAAGAGTTGGTGTTGTGATGTTTTATCCCAAGGGGATACATCTCACTTAGTGGGATTTGGGATATGAATATGGCAAGTGGACGAGATACAGATACGGTTGCTGGGAAAGCCTAACTGATGCCCTTTAACCAAACTGCCCTGTAAAGGGGCCTCTGGGAAGAGCCATTGTCATGGTTAGGGAGGTTAACAGAGCCTGTCAAAACTGCCTAGTTGCTCACAGTACTGCCTCTAGCTCACAGTCATTTCTGGCTCCCCTCCCTTCTCCCATTTCCCATTCAAAGCTTCAGGTGAATGGGTCATCAGCAACCCCAGCCCATTAACATGCTCTGGTGGATGAGTCAGCACAACCCTAAAGGCAGGGAGGTGCTAAGGACAGCTTCTGCAGCACACCATTACAAAATGCTTTTGCATAGCATCCCATCTGAACCTCCAATGACCGCCCCAAAGGTAGGCAGGAACTATGATTTCTATTTTACCCACGAGACAGAAAACTCAGCAAAGTAGAGTGACTTGCTTGGTGTATTCATCAAGACTTATTTTGCAAATAACAGAAACCCAAATAATTTTTGCTTAAGAAAAAAAAATGGAGATTTACTATTTCACATAAACTGGGGGATCCAGGGCTCGATTAGGTGATTTCAGGATTAATCAGAATAGAGGGCTCAAATCATATCAGGGATCACTCTTTCATCATCTCTCAGCCAGTTTTTCTCATTCTCTCCTGCTGTATGGCTTCTTCAGAGTGGCTGAGAAAGATGGTCACTAGCACCTCAATGACTACTAACCCCTCAATGATTACTAACCCCAGCAAGGCGGAAGAAATGTTTCTCTCTCCCAATGTCTGTGTATCATGGAAGGACTCTGATTAGTGCATGTGTCCATCAATCACTGTCACCAAGAGGATGGTACTCTACGATTAGCCCAGCCCACAAGTCCACCCTTGTGGCCAGGATCGTGGAGCCTCTAGCTGACAGTACTGACATGATCAAAGAATGTGGGAAGAGTCCACCAAAGGGTGTGTAGAACAACAAAAAACAAAAGAAGTCTACTACTGTTAGATGGCCAGGTTGTCCTACACTAAATCTTCCCCAGGAGCTTGCTTTGCCAGCTCTCATCCTCCTTCTACATGCAAGAACTGTTAGTAAATACAGCAGCCCTAATAGCACTCCCTGAATCTGAGTGTAGCTCAGATATTTATTGTGTGACTGCTATGTGACAGACACTGAACTAAGCAGTGGGGACACAGCCGTGAATAAGACAGATGTTGTCCTGGACCTCATGCAGCTTCGGTTTTGGACTCTGGTTGATCACAAAGATTAGTGATCAAGTCTGTCCCTTATAAAGCTAATAAAGGCCAACTCTCAGCTATACCTAATCTGTCTCTCTCTCTCTCCCCACCCTCCCACCCCAACCCCGGCCCCAGGCTCTCTCCGTGACACCTGAACGACCTAACAAGGAGTGGAACTGCCAGAAGACCATGGATTCTGTACTGGATGAGATTAAGGAGGGGAAATTCCACAACCCCATGTCCATTGCCCAAATCCTCCCTTCCCTGAAAGGCAAGACATACCTAGATGTGCCCCATGTGTCTTGCAGCCCTGGTAAGAACTCTTAACATCTGTCTCTCCCTATAAAGTGGCAACTTATGCCAGGAATGATACGTGGACCAATTTTAAGTGGCATAAGGGCTTGTTAAATCCATGACTGCCATGTAGGCAGGGCCAGTTCCTAAGAGTTGTGTGTTAGCACGCAGCCGTGCTGTCCTGCCCTCAGAATTCTGCTCCCACGTCCACTTCATTCAACACACATTTACTGAGCACCTACTACAGGTAAATCATTTTGTTGGATGCTTGTGGAGAGAGAAGATCCATGGTCCTAACAGTCAAATAACATATGACTTCATTCATTCATTTGACAAATGCACCAAACATTAGGCAATATCTTATCATATCTGCTATTTACAAAGTCAGGAGATGGTATGTAGACAAAAACTACAATATTTGGAAGAATGAAATAAGTATTAAACAGAAATAGAAACCATATACAGTGCAAAAGCAAAGAAAGTATGACCAATCATTGAGTTTGGGAACCTTAGGAGAAGAACAGAGTTGACATTTCAGCCAAGACTTGGAGATATAAAAATGTGCTCACAGCACACCAAAGGGATGGGGTGGAAATCTGGCACATTACTTTTTTATTTGAAATATCTTTATTTTATCCATTTACAAATATAATACAGAGATACTTAAAATTCAAACATGGCAGAAATATACATCTAGAAAGTAGAGTCCTACAAAAAAATTTATCACCCCAGAGTCTTTGGTATAGAGTCCTCCAACTCTTCTTTCTAATCAAATACTAACATAAAGTATGATTCATCTTATGTTGCATGGACTTCCTGAGATAAGCAGAGATTAGTAAGCTCCTTGTCTATCTCAGTACAGAATCTATAGAGACCACAATTAAGCAATCTGACCACAATCATACCAAACATAGCCACATTCACTAACTCCTTAGGCTGCTTCCCAAATATTTCCCAACTTGAACAAGGTGGCCATGGAGTCCTTCCTAGGATTCTACACTAGGTGCCCAGGTATTTTGTTAAATGGTCTGAAACTTACTACCTTTGCTTCCAGATTCTTCGGGTTAACAAAAAACCCCAAGTGAACAGAGAGCACCATGTAAAATACATGACTTAGGGCTCACAATCCTCCCTTCAGTTTACAAATCCTTTTAACAAAATAAACGTTCGTTATTAAGCTAGCTGTCAGTTCTTCAGCTACGATCAATTCTCTAGGATGGAAATGAGAGCTTCATAGGTCACACCAGTTCTTCAGAACAATCCACAAAGGACACAAAACCACTGTCATCTCTTGAAATGTGTTCTGGGATAAGCTGCCAATAACAGAGATTTTGTACCTATACTACAAACCCCATAATCTTTAACAAACTTGGCCTCTTTGCTCTTCCCAGGTCATGAGGTGCAACCAACTCTACCCAACCCTCCTAGCCCTGTTCCCACCTCAGCATACAATATCACCGTCAAATACACCATAAATAACCAGCTGAGGGGTGTGGAGCGTCTCTTCAATGAGACCATCAATGTTAGTGTAAAAAGAGGATCAGTGCTACTTGTTGTCCTAGAGGAAGCACAACGCGAAAACCCCACATTCAAGTGAGTGTTACAAGTGACATGCACCACTCCTCCCAAGCCCAACCTGAATTCCCATTCTCTCTCTCCTTCCTTCATTTTCTTGCTTTTTTCCCTTCTGATAATGTAACAGATCTTTATTTAATAGCCCTTTGAGGAGCCTGCAATCTAGTAACTAGGCAAGGCTCTCATAAAAATTAAATCATTCAAGTCAATATAAGATGGAGTTTTTAAAACAGGAATTCAAAGGAGAGAGAGCACAGTGTGGATTAGAAGAGTCAAGGAAGGCTGGTGGCTTTGGACCACATTCAAAGAATAGGTACCATACAGGAAGATATGGAAGGATGGTATTCAAGGAAGAGGGGGATGGTGAGGACAAAGCATTCGAGACAGGACTGAGCAAGGAATTTAAGGTCAATGAGTAGACCAGCTTGACTAGACAAGAGAATACAGGACTGAATTAAATGAATGATGTCTGGAAGGATAGATTGGGTGATATTGTAGAAAGCCTGAAATACCAGGCTAAGGAATTCGGACTTCATGTTGCAGAGAAGGGTTGAAAGTTTTTGAGTAAGAAAAGTCATATTGTAAAATGTTAATTGGTCTGGGGAATGAGTGACAAGGAGGAAAGCTAGGGCATGACTACAGAAATGAAGCTGTAAACTGATGAGGACTTCATCTAGGAGAAATGTACTCATACCAAGGAAGATGCCCCAGGACTCATGAGTGACTGGATGTGGGGGTCAAGAGCAAGAAGCTTCAAAACTATTGGTAGGAGTGTCAGGAAGAAAGAATGTCCTTCAGAGAAAAACCCAATTCCTTTAGATGATTAATTGTTGGCATTCAAAACTGAAACATTAGGAAGCTTTTGGAGGTATAAAGGAAGTCCTAGAAAAAGAGGTCAGGACAAGCAAAAGAGATTGGGTAGTCACCTGATAGAGTTGACGACTGAAGTTAGGGACAGTGTAGTAGGTGGCAGATACAATGCTTCCAATAAACCACGAGACAGATATAATTATTCCCATTTTACAGATAGAACCACTTAGGCCCAAAATGGTTAAGTAATATTCTGAAGATCACATAACATGCAACTAGTGGAATTGAGATCTGAACCCAGATTTGACTGACTCTTATGTTCTTTCTACTACCCAGTTGGGAAAGGGAGAGATATAGAAATAAATCACAAAGGAGGACATTAAACTTTGGGGAATGTTTATAGTTTGCAAAAAGAGGGAACAGTAGAGAAATATGGAGAAGCCTAAGCTATAGGAGGAGGAGGGGGAAGATGCCAGGTCATGGAAAGGAAAAGAGGAGATACTTTCAAAGGAAAGATGGCCCAATCCAAATTCTGCAGACAGATGTCCAGGAGAAAGACTGACAAAGGCCAAGGAATACACGAGTGACATGGGATCTATTCTCCAGGGTTAGGATAAGTACATGTGTCTGCCGCCCACAGACCAGCTCCATAACTTCCCTAACTTCTGTAGAACAGGTCAAGATAAAGATCGCATTTCGAGAATACTTAATTTTCCAACAACCTGCTGAATATACTTTACTTCTTCTCTAAGCTTAGCTTTAATTTTGCCTGATTTAACTTTTCCTAACTATAAATGTAATAAATACACATAGAAGAAATTTTGAGGGGGGAAAGCATAGAGAAGAAAACAAAGCATCTATAGTCTATCCACAATATAATCACTGTTGATATTTTTTATAATTTTATAGGTATTTTCTCCATGCATATTACAAATAGTTGTGATCCATAATATACGAGATAGATATTTCTGATACAACGTGTATCCCACATTTTCACTTAATATTATTGCATAAGCATTTTCCCATTTCACTGAAAAATATTGAAAATTATGATTTTCATAACTGCAAAAGAGTCAATCTTGGATATTCATTCCATCACTCACCTCATTTTTTTGCCCATTGTTGGACATTTACATTTTAAAAATTTGCTTATTGATAGGTTTTTAAAAAATCTGTTCATTTTATTTTTATTTAATTCCAAGTGAAGTAATTTTATGTTCATTAGTCATTTGCATTTTCTCTTTGAAACATGATTTTTTCTGATCTTTAAAGCATTTAGAAGGTCTCTGTCCCTTCATCTTAACTTCTTATTGCCTGACTTAAAGTGAGGTATTAATCGTATATGATTTTATTCTTACAGATTTGAAACCACAATGACATCCTGGGGACCTATGGTCTCTTCTATTAACAATATCGCTGAAAATGTTAATCACAAGACGTATTGGCAGTTCCTGAGCGGCAAAACACCTTTAAATGAAGGTGAGAGAAGAAAAGGAATGTGGGCATTTTCTCCATCGTTTGAAGGCTAATTCTTTCATTGCCATATTTAATTTATTCATTTATTTCATTGATAAATAATTGTGAGACTGTATGTATATACAATAATTGTACATATAGCTGTTACATACGTATGTACATACGCAGATATATTATGAATATATATACAGTGTTGATAGATAGATAGAAAGATAGAACAGATGGGTTGCTCTCTAAAATAGCTTTTGAAAAAATCAAGAATCCTAACTCCACTCCGAGCCAGTGGGAAAATATCCAGTGAACAAGAAAAGTGGATTGACCTAAAGTAGTAAGAGCTAAAGAAGGAAAAAGCAGATGTGAGAAAGATTTTTTTTTAAGTGTGTGATCTAAGAAGATGGCCAATTTGGGGTTAAAAAATTAAACACGTATGTGTAAAGCAAAAGAACAGTGAGTTCATAGCCAGTGGGAAATAAATGAGAGGGATAAGATAACATCTATTAATGTAGTAACGTTATCTTATTTCATACTCACATCAACTCTGTAGGCATTAGTGACTCTTTTTACAACAAAAAATCTAAGTCTCACAAACAAAAAAGGGACTTGCCCAAGGTATACACATAGTATGTGATAGAGCAGATAATCAAGACCACAGCTTCACTCAAAATCCATTCTTCGCCTTCTTTTGTTGTAGTGTTGTTAAAAATCACCAGAAAGAAGAATGTTTGGGTGGGGAAAGGGGGAAGAATAAAACTCAGACTTCAGCAAAACCTTAACAATCTTTAAAATGTTTGTGCAAATACTAAAATATCCTGCAACTTAAAGAGTACTGGTCTATGGTTTTGTCGAAGGATGATGTTACCTAGTTAACCTGATGTTCATTGTCACCGTGCTTTGTCAAGATGCTTCATTATCCAAGTCTACAATGAGAGAGACGTTTTTCCTAGAGCCTACCATGGATTTGACAAAAAAATCTGTTCAGAATTTGTGGAATTGAAGCACAGCATTTAAGAAAGATCTTAGAGTCACATAAGCCTTGGTTAGGATACCCTTCTCTCGCTCCCTCTCTCTCTTTTTTTTTTTTTGCCACACCATACAGCTTGCAGGATCTTAGTTCCCTGACCAGGGATCAAACCTGGGCCCAGCAGTAAAAGCGCTGAGTCCTAACCACTGCACCACCAGGGAATTCCTGAAGCCCCTTCTCTTATTTTCTAGCTATACTAGGCAAATAATGAATCTTCTCTGAGGCACAGTGCCCACAGCCATAATATGGAAAGAGCAATAACCATTTCTTAGGTTATTGTGAGGATTAGAAATAATGTGTTTGAAATGAGTAAATTCAGTACCTTTTGCATGGCATTTGTTCAAAAATGCTAATCACTATTGTTATTAATTCTCTTACCACCTTCATCTCAAGAATTGCCCTGGGAACTTAAATCAGGCTAATTCTCATGTCTGCCAGTTACTTTTCTTCTCTGGGGAAAAGAAAGTCCTCTGAGATCCAAAAAGATTTGGGCCTGAAATTGTCATGCTTTCTGATGCCTGGCTGCTTCAGAGTTAATCATCGATTATGTCATCATCTGTGTTTCCTGCCCAGAAAGACAAGAATTCTCAACCCACTGCCCTTCCTCACTTCTTACAAAATCTTCCAAAATGAACATGAGTTCCCGCCTTGAATGCTCTAAATTTGGCTTACATAAGCCACTTTAATAGTAACTACTTTCTTGCATACTTATTATGTGTCAGATACTGTATGAGGCATTTGGCAGTCATTATTTCTAATCCTGAAAATAATTCTTCAGCATAAATACTAGTAGTACAATAGTGTATATGAGGGAAGGAGGCTGGCACAATATAAGGGGCTTGGCCAAAGATGTGCTCCACATGGCAACTGAGAACCTGGAAACAAGGACCCCTGAATCTCAGTTCCATGCTCCCTTCATACTAATCAACTCTTTGGCGATTTTGTCTCTCTAACCAATTTAATGGGCTGGTCCCGTGGGAGGGTGGTGTGGTTATGGGCACCATGGGCACCTCGTGTTGTTCTCTGCTTGTTTCCAGGAGTTGCTGACTACAAACCCTTCAACCACGAGCACATCACAGCCAACTTCACACAGTACTAAGGAGGAGAAGGATTGAGCTTCTATCAAACGTCCCCAGAGGACGGCTGGAATTTTTTTTTCACCTCATTTCAAATCTGTGCAAAAAAGTCGGTATTTACAATGCTACCATATTCCTGGTTAAAACATGGAAACTACAATGTAAAATAAATGATGCAAACTTCACTGGAGTTTCAACATCTGTGACCCATGAAAGAAAAAGTCCGGCTTCTCAAGACAATGACGGCCAGTCATCATTTAAACCTAGGGTGAGGGGGAAAAGGGGGCGTCTCGCTGATATTTTGGAAGGTCATTCTGATCTTTTTGATTAATTAACCAACACACTCTTTTATTCTATAAAGGAAATGATGTATCTTTAAAACTTCTATTTTTATTTCTTATACCAAGTACTCCTTTTCAAATCACTTAGTGTAAACATATATATGTACACACACATTCATCCATACATAAAGTGACCAAAATTATTTCATATGAAGCTCCCAGATGGTTCAGAACTAGGTAAATCATGTTATCAATATATCACAACTCTCCCCTTCCATTTCCAATATTTGTTCTGTGTAAATCACATTTCAAATATATTTTATATAATTTATATATGTATTTAATATATTAATATGAACATAATGTGTATTTAATATTAATATAAATTTAACATATAATATGTTTTATATATTAAATGTAGATATATAACTGTGTCCCATAAATAATACATATAATATTTTAGATATAAAATATAGATCTATAATCTCACCCTGTCCTACATATGTATATAAATACAGAAGTTACAGATCTTTGGGAGAAAAATTTAAGACAATCAACTGGTAAATTCTGCTTGTTGGAGTCAACACTGGAACAAACTTTCTAGAGAAGAATATGAACATTTGTATCAAAAGACATAAGATATACACTTTGATCCCCAAAAGTCCTAATTCTGAAATTTATAGAAAGGGGGAAATCATAAGAGGACACAGATATATATATAAGAATCTAAATGTCAGCTGGGATGATTAGAGAAAAAAACTTAGATATGCAGCCTCAATACAGTTCCTAAAACTGAAGCCCAGAAGTGGACAGCCTTCACGGCCCCATCACAGGCCTCCCCTCCTGGCAACTCAGAGTAAGAACCTGCTCTCTGGTAACAATCTGGCTCCCAGGAGAAAGAGGCGTGAACCACACAGGCCCAGATCCTCACACCCATCACAACTATTAGGTAAGTCACCGTATCCCCGAAAAAGACCAGGACTGTTACAATGATAGAAACCCTCAGGGAGTGGTGAATAAGTGCTCTCTCATAACATATCATAATGTTTGTAATATGGAAAACATGGAAACAATGTGTATGTCCAAAAACAGAGCAATGCATAGGTAAACCCTGGTGGGTCTGTATGATGGGATTCTTATAAGTCACTAAAATTCATGTTGAAGATAAATACTTGATGACATGAAAAGACATTCATGCATAGCCAAGTGAAGCAATCAGACTACACAACATCACAATATCATCCGTCCCAGGGTGTGACAGTGGTTATCTCTGCATGATAGAATGATTAGTGATTGATGTTTTTTTGTTTATTTGTTTCTCTGGTTTTAAGTTTTCTCCATTCAACACATAATAATTGAGCAATGGAAATGGGGGGAAATTATTTTAAACAAAGATGACTTTTTCTCCTTTAACAAAAACTTGGGCAACCAAAGGAAGGTGTGTGTGTGTGTGTATTCTACACCCAGCATTTGCTCTAATGATAGAAATTGAAGGAAAAAGAGGGGCATGAAAGACTAGGGGGAATCTCAGGCTGGTTTCATGTATGAAAACCTCGTTTTAACTATCTACCTAGTAATTAACTGTGTTCATCTGTATTGGCAGGGGTGGGGGACAGGGGAGTGAGGTTGACAATGGGTCTGCTATAAGAAGTTGCAATTCCCCTTTGAGGAAGCACCTTAATTAAATGTAGTCTGTGTGGGTTCATTTTTGCGTAATCTGTAATGCCCCAGACTGCATTCCGTTGTTTCAGTGACTACAATAAGTGCTTTTGTGACCTCTAGTGGTCATGGCTGGTAAAGGCTAAGCCTCCTTTAGGGAGTGGTCAGTTATGCATAACCACTTTTGTGAAGATGCAGGAGAAAGAGGAAGGAAGATTGCTACCAAATACTTTCCCCCTATTTAAAAATAGTATGGAATTAACAAAGTGGATATAGAGGGAACATACCTCTACAAGATA
Source organism: Balaenoptera acutorostrata (assembly GCF_949987535.1). Classification (NCBI taxonomy): domain Eukaryota; kingdom Metazoa; phylum Chordata; class Mammalia; order Artiodactyla; family Balaenopteridae; genus Balaenoptera; species Balaenoptera acutorostrata. Next base: position 11,357,179 of record NC_080072.1, read on the forward strand.
AAGGCAAGCCTACAGCCAATATCTTACTCAAGCATGAAAAGCTGAAAGCATTTCCTCCAAGATCAGGAACAAGACAAGGATGCCTATTCTTGCCACTTTTATTCAACATAGTATTGGAAGTCCTAGTCACAGCAGTCAGACAAAGAAAAAAGAAATAAAAGGAATCCAAATTGGAAAGGAATAAATAAAACTATCACTGTTTGCAGATGACATGATATTACATATAGAAATTCGAGACATTACCAAATAACTAGAGCTAATAAATGAATTCAATAAAGTTGCAGGATACAAATTAATATAAAGAAATGTCATGTTTCTATACACTAACAACAAACTATCAGAACAATTAAGAAAACAATCCCACTTATAATTGCATCAAAAAGGATAAAATAAGAATAAATCTAACCAAAGAGGGAAAATACTTGTACTCAGAAAACTATAAGACACTGATCACAGAACTAGAACAAATTCTAAAATTTGTATGGAAACACAAAAGACCCTGAATAGCCAAAGCAATTTGAGAAAGAAGAACAGAGTTGGAGGTATCATGCTCCCTGATTTCAAACTACACTTCAAAGCTACAGTAATCTAAACAGTATGGTACTGGCACAAAAAATAGATCAAAGGAACAGAATAGTGGATCCAGAAATAAACCACACTTATATGGTCAATTAAGCTACAATGAAGGAGACAAGAATATATGACAGGGAAAAGACAGCTCCTTTAATAAATGGCTTTCGGAAAACTGAACAGCTATGTGCAAAAGAATCAAACGAGACTACTTCCTCACACCATATACAAAAATAAACTCAAAGTGGATTAAAGTTGTAAATGTAAGACCTGAAACCATAAAACTCCTAGAAGGAAACAGAGGCAGTAAGCTCTCTGACATCAGCCTTAGCAGTATTTTTTTGGATATGTCTCCTTAAGCAAGAGAAACAAAAGCAAAAATTTTTTAAATGGGACTACATCAAACTAGAAATCTTTTGTACAGCAAAGGATACTATCAATCAAGTGAAAAGGCAGCCTACTAAGTGTAAGAAGATACTTACAAATGATGTATCTGATGAGAGATTAATATCCAAAATACACAAAGAACTCATACAACTCAACATGAAAAAAAATACCGTGATTTTAAAATGGGCAGAGGACCTGAATAGACATTTTTTTTTCAAAGAAAACATACAGAAACCAACAGGTACATGAAAAGATGCTCAATATTGTTAATCAGCAAATCAAAACCACAATGAGATACAACCTCACACCTGTCAGAATGGCTATCATCAAAAAGACAACAAATAACAAGTGTTGGCAAGGATGTGGAGAAATTAGAACCCTCGTGTACTGTTGGTAGGATTGTAAGTTGATGCAGCCACTATGAAAAACCATCTGGAGCCTCCTTTAAAAATTTAAATAGAACTGCCATACGATCCAGCAATTTCACTTCTGAGTATTGACCTGATGAAGATATAAAAAAATATAATTCAAAAAGATATAAACACTGCAATGTTTATTGCAGCACTATTTACAATAGCCAAGATATGGAAGCAACCTAAGTGTCTATCAATAGAAATCTTACCATTTGTGACAATCTAGCTGGATCTAGAGGGTATTGTGCTAAGTGAAATAAGTCAGACAAAGAAAGACAAATATTGCATGATCTCACTTATATGTGGAATCTAAAAACAAACAAACAAACAAAACAAAATGAAAACAGATTCACAGATACAGAGAACAAACAGGTGATTGCCAGAAGGGGAGCAGTGAAATAGGTGAAGGGGGTTAAGAGGTACAAACCTCAGTTATATAATAAATAAGTCAAGGGAATATATAGCATAAGGAATGTGGTCAATAATATCGTAATAACTATTTATGGGTCCAGATGGTTACAAGACTTATCGTGGGGAACATTTCATAATGTATGCAAGTGTCAAGTCATTATGTAGTACATCTGAAACTAACATAATATTGTATGTCAACTATATTTCAATTAAAACAAGTTTTAAAAGGTACAAATGAACTTATCTACAAAACAGAAACAGAGTCACAGATGTAGAAAACAAACTTATGGTTACCAGGGAGTAAGGGCGGGGAGGGATAAATTGAAAGATTGGGATTGACATATACACACTACTATATATAAAATAGATAACTAATATGGACTTACTGTACAGCACAGGGAACTCTACTCAATACTCTGTAATGGCCTATATGGGAAAAGAATCTAAAAAAGAGTGGATACATGTATATGTATAAGTGATTCACTTTACTGTACACCTGAAACTAACACAACACTGCAAATCACCTATACTCCAATAAAAATTTTTTAAAAAACCAAAAATATTCCAAAACAACTGACTACAATTAAATTTCACAAGTAAATGATTCTTGTTCCTTTGGGTCTGGGTTTGCCAATCAGCTTTCATACAGTTGCCTGCTTCTGGAACCAAGTCCTTGACTTTGTTTGCAGGTACACTCTTTAGAGTTGTCTCAGCGATGCCAGCTTTAAGCTCCGAAACCTATGCTAATAAATCAATTTCCTGAAATACCATTAAATACATAAATAAATAAATAAATTTTTAATAAAAAGTAAAATAAAAACAATATGCAACGGTACTTGCCTTTAACCAGCTATCTGAATGACTTGTAGCAAGTTCATGATTGAAGATAACATGCTGATGAGGACGTAGAACTAAATACTTGACTCCTCTAGCCCCTCCCAACTGAGAGCCTGTAGTTCTTTGAAACAGCAAAAGCCTAGAGTCTTGCTCAGAAGTGCAAATGATTCTGAGATTAAAATGAACACACACACACAAAAATATGAAGAACAAGAATTCTGGCCAAGGAAATAAAAATGGAAAGGGAGAGAAGATGGAACTTAACTAAAAGTTTTAAATTTTATCTTGAAGACCAAACATGCAAAATGTGCCCTAATGTTTTTTGCAAAGTAAAGTGCAAAAATGGAGACCTTGACAAGACATATATAAAAATGTGTAATAAAGTAACAATGATTAAAACAGTGTATCGCTGGTTTCAGAATAGAGAGAACATCAGAACGGAATAAAATGTCAAAAGGAATCAAAAAAATTATGTGGGAATTTAGTACATTATAAAGTCACATATTAAATGAGAATTTTCAACTTGGAAAAGAATTATGTTAGATCCCTACCTCTGGCCCTTATAAGCATATGATCAGAGTCAAAAACTCTTAAGAAAATTACTGTCAGGTTTTTCTGCTTAAAAAAAAAACATAATGGGGAATTCGCTGGCGGTCCAGTGGTCAGACTCCTCGCTTTCACTGCCAAGGGCCCAAGTTCAATCCCTGGTCAGGGAACTAAGATCCCACCAGCTGCGTGACATAGCCGAAAAAAAAAAAAAAAAAATCATAATGGTCATGCCTCCAAAAAAAATTAAAAGACATACTGAAAAATGAAAAAAAAATCAAAACATATACAACTGAAGAGGAGTTAATGTACTTATACATAACAAGCAGTTTTGAATCGATAAAAAAATGAACAGTATGATCGAAAAGTACACAAGCAAGCAAATCACACATACAGTAAAACAAACAGACAAAAACATATGAAACCAAAGAGATGAGAAAAAGTTCAACATTGCTAGTTATTTTTTAAAATTTTTATTGCTAGTTATTGCAAACTAAGGGACTTCCCTGGTGGTCCAGTGGTTAAGACTCCGTGCTTCCAATGCAGGGACTGCGGGTTCAATCCCTGGTCTGGGAGTTAAGATCCCACATGTTGTTTGGCCAAAAAAATAAAAAATAAAAACAAAAAAGCAAACTAAGTATAACCAGATGTAAGTTAGATCACTAAGTAGAACTCAGAGAAGGCTATCAGAAATCAACTTTAGTTTACCTTGCTACTATTTATCCAAATCAACTCTGTATTTGCATTTTCTCATTACTCTTTCATTTTCTCATTACTCTCTGATATTTTCTCATTACTCTCTGATATTAAAAAAAAAAGTTGTGTTGTCACTTCTAACCACAGAAAACATATTGATTTCAGTAACTAAAATGTCCAAAACTGTGTAAAAATCAAAACTCTGAATTGCATTTGAAGGTAAAGCTGCTCCCCGCTCCCAGCTCAGCCCAACTCCAGATAGAAAGTGGGGAAAACAAAAATGGAGGCAAGGGAAGAGGTCTCTATTTCCTCACTTCTGCACATTTACCAATCACTTAAGATCTTTTCTGTCCCTGACCCCTCACCTCTGACCCCTTTGGGATGGCTTACCATCATGGCACCTGTTATGAGTTGACTTGTATCCTCCTCTCCCCTGAAAAAAACACAAGTTGGAGTCCTAACCCCTAGCACCTCAAAATGTGGCCTTATTTGGAGAAAGGATCTTTACTGAGGAAATCAAGTTATAGTGAGGTAATTAAGGTGGGCCCTAATCCAATAAGACTAGCGTTCTTATAAAAAGGGGGAATTTGGACACATGACAGACAAACATAGAGGGAAAATGATATGAAGAGACACAGGGAGAAGACGGCCATCTACCAGCCAAGCAGAGATCCTTCCCCACAGCCCTCAGAAGAAACCAACCCTGCTGACACCTTGATTTCACACTTCAAGCCTCCAGAACTGTGAGGCAATAAAATTCTATTGTTTAAGCCACCCAGTCTGGGGTACTTTGTTACAGCATCCAACAGTACCGACTCGGGTCCGGGTATAGTTTAAAGTATACTCTTTCTCTTATGGTGCTTTATGGAGTCTTCAGAGGACACACACACACACACACACACACACACACACACACACACCCTAACCCTAACTGCTGAGGACATCTCAGTTCCCTTGATGCAGGCAAATTCACCTCTGCTAAACGTTTGGCTGTTTGCATATAATTCTTCTCACAGGCCCTGGACATCCATCATTACACCTCTTCCACCTTCTCTCTCCTTGTCTCTCCATGGGGTCCCACTGGACAGGATATAAGAAAACCGTAAACCCACACACTGCACTGGGGTCCGCATCTGGTCAAGAAGATATTCACACTTTTGACCTGCCATCAATAGTATTGTGGCTACTTCTCTCTACTCTGATGTCACAGGCTGCTTTGATCAGCCTCCAAACATAGACTTTCCCAAGCCTGTGTCAACACCAACCCTCTTCAAACTGCAGAGGCCTCATATCAAGCTCTCTGCATGATCTTGAAGTGTCTCTCACTAAGCTTGATGGATCACCTCACCCCGAACCATTGGAGAGGGGAAGTGAAACTCACAGTATATCAACTCTGTCCAAAGAAATCTTTATTGTCATTGCCAGTTTCCACTTCCTTTCTTGATTTTTCCAGTGCTTTTTACAGGCTGGAGGAGAGTGGGTAGCTAAGGAAAGCAAAGCCACTTCCAACCAGCTCCTTTATAAGTCCAGCCTAGGAGGCCCAGCTTCTCACTTTGGAATACGGGGATTACCACATACCTTGGGCCCTCAGGCAAAACTAAGTCAGAAGCAATTCTGCTTTAAAACCCTGTTATAAACATAACATTGGATGTGGTTTTTCACCTTTCATATTGGCAAAGCTCTAAAAGAACTTTCATATCCTTCCTCAGAAAGGGTGTATAGAAACAGTCACGCTGATACATTGTTGGTGAAGGCCAGTTTCAAGCAATTTTATGAGGTAAAATGATTTTAAATGAACATCCCTTTGATCCAGTGATTTTTTTTTTAAAGAAATTCACGTTCTTTTATTTATTTATTTATTTATTTATGACTGTGTTGGGTCTTCGTTTCTGTGCGAGGGCTTTCTCTAGTTGTGGCAAGTGGGGACCACTCTTCATTGCGGTGCGCGGGCCTCTCACCATCGCGGCCTCTCTTGTTGCGGAGCACAGGCTCCAGACGCGCAGGCTCAGTAATTGTGGCTCACGGGCCCAGTTGCTCCGCGGTATGCGGGATCCTCGCAGACCAGGGCTCGAACCCGTGTCCCCTGCATTGGCAGGCAGATTCTCAACCACTGCGCCACCAGGGAAGCCCCCTTGATCCAGTGATTTTTCTTTGGAATTTGCTCAAAAGAAATACCAAAACAGTACGAAAATGGTTATGTATAAGGATGTTTATTACAGCATGGTCTATAATAACAGACTTGTAAATAACTTGACTAAGCCACAATAGGGAATCATTTATTATGGTGAAAAAATTCACAGGAATACCACGGATCTAGTCTGTAAACGCCAAGACAAAAGCATGAACAGTAGTTGGCATTGTTCCCTCTTCTTGGCCAAACAATTAGGACTAGATCCATTCTTCGTGCCTGTTGACTTACTCCCTGAGAAATGCTGGAAATAGCTCTCTTGTAAAACTCTATTAACTCCCCAAGTTGGGACTGACTCTAATTTGGCTGGAAAGCTCTGGAATATGTGTAGACACATTCCTTTTTCTCATGGCAGTAAGGTGTGTGTGTGTGTGTGTGTGTGTGTTTGTGTGCCATTTAAGTCAACAACCGGACCTGGGGCTGGGCTACAAGTTTCTGTTATCTCTGGATGTTTAAATAAGAAGATTAAAAACTGAGGTGTTAGATAATTTTTATACAGGTGGGAAAAATATACATCCCAGTGAATACTGGCCTGGATAGTCCAGAAACAATGCCTTGTACCTATACTCTACTTCTTAAATTTTCAAAGTGCTCATAGAGCACCGATTCCCAAACTTGATTGGTTATTAGAATCACCTGTGGGGCTAGTTCACACTAGGACTTCCTGAACCCCACCTTTAGAGTTTCTTAGTAAGTGGGGACCAGATATTCACATTTTTAACAGAGGCCTCAGGAAAGTCCAAAGACCAACTTTTGAGAGATGTTAGCAAATGCATTCCAATAAAAGTAAGTTCATCAAGGTTCTTAATCCTACTTTGCATCATACTACCTGTGTAGCAAATCGTTTAATCCCTGAACCTCAGTTTCCTACAAATAACTGCCATTGAACTATCAGAAGAGAAGAGTAAATCAAAGAGCTGTGAAAAATCGAAGGGAAAACTGATTTTCTGTGATCAGGGAAGACCTCAGGTCCACCCTTCGATTTTTCACAACGCTTTATTTAAACTTCTCATATCTCAACGTTAGCTATTTGTATTCTCATCATATCATCCCTACATAAATATAAATTCATAAAGGATCACTGATTTTTCATATTTGTATCCTCCATTGTACTTAACACAACTCTTACAAAGAAAAATAGATATTACAGTTACTCCTTAAATGTAGAATTTTGAGTTAGTTTTTAGTTCTTTTAAAATAAGCAATGAGGTAGACGTTTCAGGGCACCAAAAGACTTAGAGACCCATCAAAGAGTGATTGTACTGCAGCTTTATTCTCCATCCAAACAATCTTATACAATATTCAGCTTGAGATTTTTAAATACCTGAGTACATTTGAATCTCCCACTTTCGGTGGAAGGGAGAGGGGAGCACAGAAGAGCTGCCCAGAATCCGACAGGGGCTGAGGGGGCGGGGGCAGTTTAACCCTTTTAAAACTGCTCTTGGGACAGAAATGATTGGCTGTAATAAAATTGACTAACTCTTTTGATACAGATTCAGTGCGCAAATAATCAAGAAGTACATAAAACTGTGGACAGGGAGCGTTCTTCCAGTAGCTTCGCGAGATTACATGTTTTATTTGTTGCCATTTACGATATTAATCCTTGGAGAAAGACCACGCACAGAGTTAGCACGATTTAAATACAACAGACATCAGCCTCAATTGGTAATCCCATCGGTGTCCTAGAAGCTTGGAAAAAGATACTCCCTCTTTCTAAATATTAAAAAGCTTCAGGCCCATAAAAATGATTTGCCCAACATTCTCCCATAATAATTATACCTTTTTTTCATGTTAACTTGATATCGAGTCATATTGTCCGTTCACTGGGGTCTGTGGAGTCACACCGACTGTGCTCAATTACTGATTGTACTGTTTTCCTGCTGTGTGACCCTAGGGAAGTTAAATCCTTTGAACTTCGAGATGGAATCTGCAAAGTGGGTGTCATGACTTATCGCATGGATTCGTTGGGAGGACTAGACGCAAGGATGAGGTACTCATCGCCCGACACATTGCAAGAGCCAGTAAATGTTAAGACAGTGATGAGTCCTTCGCTTTTTTCTAACGTCTTGCGGGAGAGAAAGGGGCTAGAGACGCGGCGTAATGTAGTGAATTGTAAGGAACCAACTTGCCATATGAACCCAGGCTTTCTCAGCATGGTACTTCGCGGAGAAAACCGCCCGCCCTGCCGCCCTCATCTCCGGAGAGACCCCAGAAAGAACCCAGAAAGACCCCAGAAAGAACGCAGAGCCCCCAACAGCCAAAGGTGCGCCGGGGCGTGACCCGCAGACACCAGGCCGGAACCCAGGTTCCGAGGCTCCGGTTTCTACCGCTTCCACCCGCCCTCACTGCAGGGGGCACCGGCGCGAACGCAACTTCCGGTCCGACCAGGTGGGGGCCGGAGCCGGTTCCGGCGTGGCTCGAGAGTGCCGATTTCCCTGCCCGCGTCGAAGTGTCCGCTGCGGTCGCCGTGGGGAGCCCGACGCGACCGCCCGCGCGTGACCATGTGGCGGCTGCTGGCTCGCGCCCGCGCGCCCCTCCTGCGGGCGCCTTTGTTAGGTCAGAAGTCCCCTGTTGTTCCCTCCGGGCCTTGCCTCTCTCCACACCCCTCCCCCGCATCGGGTATCTCGCACAGTCCCAAGACTCTGAGCACGGTTGCGGAAGCACGGGGAAGGGGCTTCGCTTTGCTGCCGCCCCTCCCGCCATAAGATTCGTGCAAAAGGGTCAACAGCGTTCGTGCAACCTGGGGATCGGCGCCCAGAGTCCCCGGTTTGTCCTTTGGGGGCGGGGGGCAGTGAGCCCCTTTAGTGGAACCCACGTCCCAAACCCACAGGACACCTCTGTCAGGAGTATATTTGGCCCAGAGTGTACCAAGCCCTGGCCTTCTCGCCTTCGTCGTTTAACTTGATCTGTCTTTGTAGATTCTTGGGCAGCGCCGCCCGCCAGCGCTGGCCTAAAGACGCTGCTCCCGGTGCCAACTTTTGAAGGTGAGAGCTTATGTTTTCCTGTTTGTAAGCCTTTTCTGTGATGGAACCCAGCGGAGGATAGGTTAAGAGTAGGAGTATTCTTGTGCCCCCTATCCCCATTCACCCATTCAGTAATTATGTATTGAAGGCATACTGATGCCAGGCAGTGTTCTAAACGCTAGAGAAAAATCGAAGAAAAAGAGACTCAAAAAGGCTCCTGCTTTTAGGGAGCCAACCTGTCATGGAATATCTCCCCTATGGCCTACCACTGGTGCGTGGCCCACAGCTGCCCACTCAGCTAAACCTAATTGGCCTCAATTCAGACTTTTGATGTTTTCTCCAAATGAGGTTACACATGTGCAGTCAGTAACAATATTATGTGAAAAGCATTAATTTGTTAATATAAACAAGGTAAGCCACAATTTGGTATATCTAACTTACTTTTTTTTTTTTTTTAATATATTGGAAATCTCAAAAAAAATGAAAGGGGCCTTGACCTCTGAGGGCCTTATCTTCTACACATAATTGTGAAACTACTACATGCATTGGAGTACATATGGCTGTGGAGGCAAGAGAAAGCATTACGAAGTTTCTCTTTAGCTACATATAGAAATGGTAGTGGGCAGTTTCTGTAGCCCTTAAAGTCTCCTGTTTTATATTGGACTCCATCACAGAGCCATGCTTGTTTTAATATAGCAATACTTTAGATGACTTACAAGTTAATTTTTTTTTCCCATATTGTCAAAACGTCAGACATGATAAAGACGTAGCATGTCTGGCCCTCACCCAGCAAGCACATTGTAGTACAGGTCTCAGCATGAAAAGCCCCTGTATATATAAAGAGCACTGATCAAAGGAGTACTAGGTTGTAAGTTGCCCAACAGGAATGTGGCACAGCAGGAGAACTTAGGTATTTTGATGTACTATATAGTATCCTTTCCACTACCTCTGTTATCAGAGAGGCAGTGTGGTATTTTTTCTTAAGTGACATACTGTCTAGCTTTGCTGTTTTGACTGGATGACCCGAACCAAATTATAAAATGTCTCTAGGCCTTAAGTTCCTCTTCTATAAAATGGAGATTAAAAATACTACCTGCCTAATGTTCTATTTCTTGATGTGGATGATAGTTATGTGGGTATGCTTGTGTGTTCACTTTGTGATAATTCACATTTTTTTATGGGGCCCTTTGATACATGTGTGTTAAACTTTTAAAGGTTTAAAAATATTAAAAAGGAAGCCCTAAAAGATACCAAGGCTATCAAGTTGTTTTAAAGATTAAATGAGATAATGCATGTAAAGCATTCGGCTCAATTCCAGCACTTAGTAAATATTCACACACACACAAAAATGTTACCTAGTGTTATTTTGTGACACTCTCATATCTCTATACCTTCTCTAACAGTCCCTTTTTCAGTGTTAGGTACAGAGTAGGCATTTTAAAAAAGTGTTTTGGTTTGAAGGTTAAAACTCTGTTCTCTTAATTACCAGAGTAAAATGATGGAATTAAAGATTCTTCTTGCAACCTAGTTGGGTATTTAGTGTTTGATGAGTGCTGGAAAAGATAAATACATTTTTCGAGGAGGACTGTATCAATTTGCAATCATGAATGAAAGACTCTGAACATGATTTAGATATCAAACATATGGTTTGCAAACACAATCAATCTTTCTCTAGGCAGTCAGAGTTAGTTGACAATATATTGTACCTCTTTTTTTGTTTCTAAATTGGAAAAGGCTTTTTTAGTAGTGAATAAATTTCCTGCACCAACAGATTTTTTTTTTTTTTTTTTTTTGCTAAGGAAATATGCTATAAGATAGATGGTGCTTTAGAAGAGACCACGTAGATGGTCTGTAGAAAATCTTATAAATATAATCCCATATAAACAAAGTAAATGCATTCTTCATATGAGAATAAAATGTTAATTAGTTTAATTACAGATTTGCTACATGCTAGAAGTTTAAATTTAATGGATTGGTGATTCAATTTGATAGATCATAAAAAATAACTATGAGCATATTCCTGGTTGTTTTGCTGACTAACTTAACAGGGATGCCCCATGCATCTTTAATTCAGCTCTGGCTCAAAATGTACGTTATTCATAAAGGAGCCCATCAGATAATCAAACGTATCTAACTCATGCTAACATGGGCTATGTACATCAATCTTTCTTTAAAACTAATCATGGGGGGCTTCCCTGGTGGCGCAGTGGTTGAGAATCTGCCTGCCAATGCAGGGGACACGGATTCGAGCCCTGGTCTGGGAAGATCCCACATGCCGCGGAGCAACTAGGCCCGTGAGCCACAACTACTGAGCCTGCGCGTCTGGAGCCCGTGCTCCGCAACAAGAGAGGCCACAATACTGAGGCCCACGCATCGCAATGAAGAGTGGCCCCTGCTTGCTGCAACTAGAGAAAGCCCACGCACAGAAACGAAGACCCAACACAGCCAAAAATAAATAAATTAATTAATAAATTAAAAAAAAAAAAGATATCCTCTATGGTATTTTAAAAACTAGTCATGTGGTCCTTTTATTATCTTTCACAATACACCCATAAGAGAGAGTTACAAAGCAGTAGAGCGTTCTCTCTGCAATAATGTAAAATTTGGAAATGTTGCTGTAATTTTGTTCTCAAAAATTTGAAGGGGTAAGATTTTAGGAGTGGGCTGTAGTTATTCTGCATTTTTTATGCAGGCAAAAAAAAAAAAACCACAAAAAACAGGGAAGAGATACCAATCACATCAGGAAGAGACTGATGAGGAAACTTTTGATTCAAGAGCATCTTAAGATATCAGAATGCATTATTTAAGGCCACTGTAGAATCTCTAAGATTATGAAAGATATTAGTGTGGGATGATTACTTGTCATTTTGTTACAATGCTGGAGATTAGACCAGACTAGTTTTAGAAATACATTTCAGAAGTGATTACACTCCAAAACTTCTCTCTAGCTAGCCTACTGCATTTTCATTGTTCACATTTGCGCTAACCCATGCTATCACTTCGTCCTCATCTACTTACTTCTTTCCCATTCTAAAAAGCGTGGATAATAATTTCACATCAACAGAAATTTAAACAAAAATAAAAACAAATAGAAAAGTGAATAACTTCAGTACTGATATAAATTATTTGTGCTACCTGATTTGGTGAAGTCCTATTTTCATGCTTAGATTATGGTATTAGTCACTGACGGTTTTATGAAGTTCTGTTATCAAATTATTTTATGAAAGAAAACTAAAGACTCATGACCAAAAAATATAACATCAGCTCAAATAGAAATAAGTGCAGTGTTTCTTCTGTATTAACTGAGAAACACAGAGAAAAGTGTATCAAAACTATTTCTAAAAGCAAGGGCTAAGACCTGATGAGCTTGCTTCAATTTTCATCACAGTTCCTGTCACTGTGTGTCCTTGAAATATGTTTATTTATGGGTGACCATGAATTGAAAGGATTTACAATATTTCAGTTAAATTATTTGCCATTGAAGCATTTTATATTTATAAAAACATTACATTAAAAGAAGAACCCAACTCTATTTTCCTATAGATATATTGCTTTTTGCTTGATGTAGACCATTTTCATAAGATTACTTAATTTTACTAGTCTGCTGATGAGTAATAGTTGTATTCCCCTCCTGTCTCTTGTGGAAACTCATTCACAGCCTGTTAAAATTCATTAAAATTTTTTCTAAAAAAAAAACTCTGCTCTCTTAAAAGGTTCAAAAACATTTGCATCAACCACTGTCGTAATCAGAAGATTCCAGTGTCAGTGAAAGGACCCACAAGATAAACCTAACACACTTTTGGAATTGTTGTTCAGTGGTAACTTTAAGACTTTGACCTGATTGTTATAAATCTTTCTAGGAAGAAAATGAATCCTTTGAGATGTGTGGTTTGACTTATTCTTGGTTGTCTGTGCTCCTTTTAGATGTTTCCATTCCTGAAAAGCCCAAGCTCAGATTTGTTGAAAGGGTACCACTTGTGCCAAAAGTGAGAAGAGAGCCTAAAAACCTGAGTGACATAAGGGGACCTTCCACTGAAGCCACTGAGTTCACTGAAGGCAGTTTTGCGATCTTGGTGAGTCCAGCGTCAAGCGGCTATAGGATGGAAGCCAGGGATTAAAATAGACTCCTTGAGTTCATTCTCGTCTCTTCCTCCACAGGTTTTACTAGAACTGCCACTAGCTGCTCTTTAAACTCATAAGCAGGACCCAGTAAGCATTAAGTCATAAATGTTTTTTGTTTTACGTAGAGTGAAAATAATGTAAAAGCAGAAGGAAGAGGCTACCTAATTTACCCCATAATCAGACCATGAGATTTTCTCAAGCCTCTGGTCAAAATAAAACTATCCATGTTTTAGTACATGGGACAGACGTTTCCTTACTCATCAAGGAGCTTCTGTGAAGACTTGACGTCAGTACCTACACAAACGGCTGTGGACAAGGATTTAGTTCCCATCAGGCAGCCAGAGTGATGTTTTAACGTCCGATTCCCACAGCCTGCATGATCAGCCCCTGCCAGCCTCTCAGATCTCAGTCTGTTCCCCATTCCTCTCTCTACTCCGGCCACACTGGCTTCTGCTCAGACTCACCAAGCCATTTGCTGCGCCAAAGCCTTCGCATACGCCGTTCCTCTGCCTGGAACACTCATCTGTTTTCCCTTGGCTGGTTCGTTCCATTCTGGCCTCAGCTATAAAGGTCACCTCCTCAAAGAGGTCTTCCCTGGCTGTCCATTGAAGCGGGTCCACCCTTGTTCCCATTTATTACTGTACCCTAGGCTTTTCCTCCATGGTACTTACTAGAACTTATATTTTTACTTTCACGTGTATCATTGAAGCCACAGTTACCATAAAAGAAGAGACATAATAGATCCCATGAAGGATCTCTCAATCCCCATATGTTTCTAATTCTTCCGTTTACTTTTAGGCACTGGGTGGCGGTTACCTCCACTGGGGGCATTTTGAAATGATGCGCCTGACAATCAACCGGTCTGTGGACCCCAAGAACATGTTTGCCTCATGGCGAGTACCAGCCCCTTTCAAGCCCGTCACCCGCAAGGGTATGGGACAGCGCATGGGGGGCGGCAAAGGTGCCATCGATCACTACGTGACCCCTGTGAAGGCTGGCCGCCTCATAGTAGAGATGGGCGGGCGTTGCGAATTCCAAGAGGTACAGGGTTTCCTCGACCAGGTTGCCCACAAGTTGCCCTTCCCCGCGAAGGCCGTGAGCCGTGAGACTCTAGAGAAGATGCGGAAAGATCAAGAAGAACGAGAACGGAACAACCAAAACCCCTGGACCTTTGAGCGCATTGTCACTGCCAACATGCTGGGGATACGGAAAGTGCTGAGCCCCTACGACCTGACCCATAAGGGGCGATACTGGGGCAAGTTCTACATGCCTGAGCGTGTGTAGTGAGGATGTGAGCAGGAAACGGACACAGGCTGTTTATTCCCCTCAGCCAGTCCTTCAAGTCTTTGGGTAGCTCTGATGTCATAACCAAGGAGCAGCATACGAGTAGATGCTTTCTGAAAAGCTGTACATTATCGGTCAGGTTTTTTAAAGTGGATTATATTTATATTAAATAAAGTTTGAGCATCACCTCAAGATGATGTAACTTCTCATTGGTCACTAATTCCCTTGTATGATTAAGAACCAGGCCTGACTGACTGACTGTTAGGAGCTCTGATTCTCCCCGGCTATAAGATAAATGTCTTCAAGGCTGAAGCAAATGTTTGCATCTCCCACCTCTGATTCAAGCCAGACTTAATATCTGTACTGCCTTTTATATATACACACTTCAGGGGCTAGTTTCTATGACATTATACTAGTTACAGACTTTTAATGTTTTTGGAAAAGCAAAGAAAACTACAGTACATAGGTTAATTGATTCAACATATTTATTTACGCCCAGCTACCCATCTTCTCTCAACGTTGCTTAGAAGGGGGGATGTTGGACAACACGGCAACAGACATACTCTTGCCTTTCAGCAAAAGGAACTGATAGAAACAAAACCTGAATTGTGTGGTCCTTCCTAGGCCTGAAACCCTCCGGGGATGGGGGGTATTTGGCTCTATGTCTGTGTCCCTACAGGTCCTAGCACAGCGCAGGGTGCCACACAGCACTCAAATCATGACTGTTGAATGAACAAGGGCCCTGGGTGACTCAAAGCCCCATGGTTCCAGCTCCCTGTTTGCCTTTAACAAAATTCGTCTATTTTTCAGAGCTAGCCAGCAATGGTTTCTATCCTGTATTCAAACCAAAGGAAATACAGATTGATAGGAAAAATATTAAACCATTTGCTTTGAAAGTGGGCAGAAAACAGCACACTGACTAAAATGTCAATTTTTAAAATCCCACTTTCTTAAAAAGTAAGACCTCCGGCAAAGAATAATTTACTTTCAAAAGTACGAATTTAAGCAGTGGTGTGGTCCTTGAGAATTGTATACCGTGATTTTTTAATATATTTTTAGTGAACCTCTTGTACTATAACTAATCACTAAATTGCATTAGAACACACCTGAACCTTGAATTGGGGACAGTGTTTGGAACAGTTTCTTGTACACAAGTTACTGGCCAGCAAAGCCAGTTTTAGCTGGCAGCGTGAATCAGTGAGAAGGGGTGTGAGTGACAGCCTCGTTTTTCTGACCTAACTTTGTCACTTCTTCGTTAGGGTTCACAGAGCATGGTATTCGTGACTGTTGGGCATTCAATCACAGCATAATGTGTTTCTTATGGGGTCCACGTTTAATTACTGAACCACAGTCCTGGGGCCAGCCATCTCTGCAAAGTAAGAGGCCGTTGACAGAACTCTATCACCACCTCCCGTAAAAAAAGGACTTTCAAGTGTATGTTGTGAAAGGGGGGCCTGCTGTGCTCCTGCGTGGGTGGATGGACCATTCCCAGGCATTTCTACACAGCCTGTGACACAGACCATTTCCCACTGATGCCTTAAAGCGTTTAAGAGGCAAGTCCAAGGACTCGGCCATAGCAGAAATCAGAGCTTAATTTCAGATAAAGTCAACAGATTCTTGAGCAGCTATAAGCGGCAGGCACTGTGCTAAGTACTGGGGACACAGCAGCGAGGGAGACGTGCCTGGGGCCTATCGTTAGACAACCACCTTGGAGAACACTGGACCCTGAAGAAGGAAGGAGACAGAGCGTTGGTCAAAGGTGAGACCCAGAACTGGAAGAGCAGAAGTGACAAGTGCCCTGATCCTGACTGACTCCCAGCAGTTAATATCAGATCCTGATGAGCCGGGTGTGCTTCAGGCATTACGGCAGCGTGGGCTCTCTGGCTCCGAGTTTATTTCCTAAACAGGTACCTATGCTTTCTCCTCTACCCTGCAGTCTCCTCCTTTAACCATCCTCCTAACCGGCTACACAGTGCTGTACTCCCTGTTCCTTCACCCCTGCCTGCCACCCAAGTCCATGTTTTGGTAAATCTCCCTTTGCGTAACTTTTAACTGGTAGGTGGTTGAGGTCCTGTGTCCTAAGAGGTTTCCTGATGGAAAGAAGAGCTTTTGAGGGATCTGCAGCGGAGAAGGGGTGGCACCACAGAGGTGGAAGAAGAATGAAAATGCCAGGTGAGGATCCATCCGTGAGGACTGAAGGGGTAACAAACGGAGGGAAAAAAATCATAGATTATACAGCAAAACGTGTGGGGCTAGGATCACCAAGCCTGTCTACAGGGGTAAGGGACTACTCACAAGGCTGCAAAAACCTGGCCTAACCTCATAAGGGGAAAATTTTATCGATATTTACTTTGGGCTCCCTGTGTGGCCCTCTTCCAAAGAGTTCAGGGTGCTTCTAATGCAATAATGAATTCATTCTCCTCTGCCGTTCCCACATGCCAGTGCCCAGATTTCACTACAGGAAATCAACACCCTTAGGCAAAGCATTCTGAAGAAAACAGTCTGCTACCAGACCTGCTTATGGGACAGACTGCCACCTTCTGTCTCCCCATTTACCTACTCCCTACCAACTCCCTCTTCACTCATTTTTCTTGGTTTTCTCCAACCTTTATTCCAGCACCCAATCCCACATAGATTAAGGCACCTGGTGACAACCAAAGCCCTCAGGACACAAGCGTCTCGAGCGAAAACAGGCCTGACCCTCCCCACAGACGGCTCACCTGTTTTGTTTTGGCTTTTTTCAGGCAAATATGCCCCCAATAGTAGAAGCTAAGATGATCGCAAGGATAACACAGCAGATCATGATCATGATCTTCTTCTGCTCATCCAGACAAGGAAAGAAAAAGCACGTGAGAAACAATGTCACTGCAGAGAGGGTTCCAAAGGAAGGGAGACAGGGGTGGGTCTGGGCATGGAAGCAGATGTGAAGGTAAAGGGAGATGGATCTGGCTTCTAGAACCCAGGGTACTAAGAGAAACGTTACTTCTCGGTGAGAGATGCAAAAATCAGATCAACGGCAAGCTCAGAGGATGTTTCGTATGTAACGTGTTCTGCCTTCCAGCTGCCATCCTATCAGATTTACCCCACTTCCCCCCAGAGCGAGATACTCTCAGTGAGTCAGCTGAAGTCTTTTGGGGGGGGGGGGGAATCCCTTGAAATCTTAAGACTCAAATACAGTTACACTGCACTCTTTGAGAGTGAAACCATTTTCAAAAATTAGAACTTTTGATCCACCTGACCTAGCACACGGTTAAAAGAAAATCTAACCCTTTTCCGAAACCTAAACAAAAGTCATCACATGGTGGCAGCCAGTCACCAAGTGTTTTACAAGGACATCGAGCCAGAACTGTTTCACAATCAATATAAAGTCATTTATTTTTAAATTAGCAATAAAATAATCAAGTTTACATTTTTTAAAAAAAAGTACAAAGAAAGAACAAAAATCCCTTCACTTGTATTCCAAACTATAAGCCCCAGGCCTCAATCTCAGGAGAGCAAAGATCTGTCTGCGATTGAAGCTCGTCTGCCCTCGTTGCGGAGCCAGGCCTGTTGGACATCACAGCCACAGGCAGGAGGGCGTCCCCTGGGCTCCGTCCAAGTGCTGGGCAATGATGAGGAGTAATCATTCCTTTGCAAAGGAAGCCAATGGACCAGGCCTGGGTCAGGGTGCTCGCCCTATCCTAGAAGGCATTAAAGTCAAAGCTGAAATATCAATCCGGGAGGCCGGCAGAGACCAGCAGGGAATCTAAGGGGCTCACACTGGCTCAGCACGTACACTACACTTAGAAACTTCCTGGCTTTTGTTTGCTCCATGACAAGCGGGGGCGACAAAGAATCTATCAAGCTCGTGAATCTGGGAGCAGGAAGAGCTGCTGAGTAGACCCTGGCCTCCCCGAGCTGACTCCGTCCTGGAGACGGGACATCCCGAAGGTCCCATGAATGATATCAGATTGCTGTGGGATGTTCTCAGGACAAGCCTAGCCCAGGCAGCAAGTGGGGAGAGGTGTTGAGCTTGTCACACCTTCTGTCTGCTAAAAACCTAATGGGGGTCAAGTTAGTCCTCACCCCAACCATCTGTGATTCTCCGAGCGCTTGTGCAGAAAACAGCAGGTTTCCCGATGATGTGGGAAGGTCACATTTCTACTATGATTCATTTGCAGGTAAGCAAATGTCTCTTACCTAATTTTTAGCCTAGCTCAAGTTATTTTTTTGATGTTATAAATATCCTCATTTCCAGTTTCCTACTTCCTGAGAGACACATACATATATGTACATACATCTCACACACACGATTATAAAAATACACTTGGAACACATGAAATGGCTGAATACTCATACTCGCCCCGGCCTGAAACATTCCCAGAGCCTGAGACTCAAGCACCTCATCCCTGGCCTAATTTTAGTGCCTGGTTATTCTGGGCCTCAAGGCAATGGCTTCACAAAGCATCACTCTAACAGTGAACAGCCAGTTCCCAAGACTGAGACACGGAAACAGTTACTCCATACGCCCAGCCTTTACAGACGGTAACCTCAGACGACTGTCTCATGGCAGCGCCTCGAGTCAACATGAGGGAGTACAACGTAGGCAGAGATCGAGTTGGCCATCGAGCTGAACACACTGAGAGCTTAATTTGAGGCTGAATTTCAAACAAGAAGTCAGCTTCCAAGACCAGAACGACCTCTGCCAGTCCCTCCTGCTTTCAGGACAGGGACAACCAGCCATGAGCACTGGGGTCCTGCCATGTAGAAGACTCAGGTCCAAGCCTTACTGTTGCCGAACTTGGAAGAATCCCCTTGCTTTGTTAAAGATATCCCCCCCGGCAAAAAAAAAAAAAATACACTGCGATTCTGGGGAGAAGAACACTCCATGAGGTAGAAAATACAGCACCTTGGGGAGGTCTCAGGTAGGCTCTCCAAGGTGTGGGGCATAATTTGACACATCAGAGGGGAGAAGGAGAAGCTGGGGCAGTTCCTACAGTCCAGGAGAAGGTGCTTCAGAGTCGGTGGGGCAGGAGAAGGTTCTGAGGGCTTCATCAGTAGTTTAGATTCCTCCTGGGCTAGACTGTTTGCTGGGTCAGGTCCAAGGTTGGTTACAAGAAAACAAAGGAACAGGTCCCACTCTCTCTCACGAAGGCCATTCACACTCCGTTCCCATCTGAAGACAAGGGTGGCCACACCAGGCTGGGGTGAAATGGGCTCTACAAGAGGCAGGGGGAGGAGGAGCCGGTCAGCGGCCAGGGTGACGGTGAAGAGCAACAGTAAGACTCAGCCACAAGCCACACACCTAGAAGGTGGAGAGGAAAGGTCAGAACCAGCTGCAAAAAGAGAACAATGGAAGACTCAACACAAACCCAAGAAATCCAACAAGCACACCCACGATAGGGCCTGGAATTAAATACCCCACCGCACCAGAAACAAAAAGCCCTGTTATAAGAGGCAAAAAAATAGGAAAATCCCTGGGCCTTTTACAGCCCTTCCCGGGGGCTGTCGCGTTACCGTGGAAGGACTTATGGGAAGAGAGGCACCATCGCTGGTGGAAAACACCTGTTCTGTCTGTGGGGCTCCCATCAGCACCTTTCGAATACAAGTTTCAGAAGCTTGCTGGCACTAGAATCATCTTCTCCTTAGTCCCCCTATCCCCCACTCATCTTAGAAGGCAGAAAGGCACCGTGAAAAAGATGCAGAAAAGTTCAGGCGTCACACCTGCTCTGCCTTGCGAGCGGTGTAGGCTTTGGGCAAGTTCCTAATTTCACTGAGCTTCACAGAGCTTCCCCAATGAAGATGGGGTGATGATGTTATCCTAGAGCACAACTGGGGAGCATAAGCATATTCAGAAAAATAATACTTAAGAAGTCACAGAAGTCTTCACGGTGCCAGTAACTAGATCATTCTTGTCATGCTGCTGCTGTACACATGAAACCCTGATTCAGTGGTCAGCTCTATTCTTTTTACCAGATTTTAAAGAAATTAATATCCTGAATTTTAAAGTTGCTATTGGGACTTCCCTGGTGATCCAGTGGTTAAGAATCCACCTTCCAATGCAGGGGACGTGGGTTCAATCCCTGGTCAGGGAACTAAGATCCCACACACCACGGGGCAACTAAGCCTGCACACTCTAGAGCCCACGCGCCGCAACTACTGAGCCTGCGCACCACAACTAGAGAGCCTGCACGCTGCAACTACTGAACCCACGCGCCACAATTAGAGAGCCCGTGCACCAGAACTAGAGAGAGAAGCCCGTGCGCCACAACGGAAGTTCCCACATGCCACAACGAAGATCCCACATGCTACAACTAAGACCTGACACAGCCAAATAAATAAATATTTTTTTAAAAAGTTGCTATCCTCTAAGGTTCTCTAGACTTTGTAGATGATGATAAATGGCCACCTTGTTTTACAAAGAGAAGCTAGGTCCGCTATTAGCTGTGTGTTCCAACATGCCCGTTACCTAACTTCTCTAAGCCTGAGCATCTTCATCTGTAAAGTAGGGACGATAATAGCACCTGTCTCACGCGGGTGACGTGAGGACTCAGTGATGCATGTGTAAGGTGTTTAGTACACTGTCTGATACAACCCAGCCCTCAAAAATGTTAGCTACTCTTATCGTTCGAGATCCAACCAGTCAACCACAAACAAAACCCTACAGACCCAAATCCCGATTCAAAGCTTCATTTACACTGAAAAGGATACGGAAGGCAAAGCCCAAGATACCTGAAAGCCAGTAAGAACTCACAAGACAAACCCCAGATCCCAGACATAGACTGCACCCAGCTGAGGAGGAGCAGGCTTGCTGGGGAAGGGGAGTGAAAATGAGGGACGGTGTTGAAACAGGACAAAGAGCGGGGACAGAACCCACAGAATAGGAACAAACAGGAGACCCAACCCCTGTATGCAGCCAGGACCCGAGAACAGGAAGTTACACAGATGAAAGAACGCACAGGTACTGAAGTCTCAGAGCGCTCGGTGTGTCCAAGGACAACCACGGGGGGAAGAAGCAGAATTTTAAATCCCAGGCTCATTTCTCAAGAGGGAGCCAATCCAGAGTCCCCGAGTACCTTCCGTTTACTTACATTTCAGGGCAGCAGCCTTCCGGGCCGCCCTTACTTCAGCCCAACGGAAAGTCCAATAACCAACGCTAAAATGCCCAGCAACACAACCACTACCACAATGATAATTATCAATTTCTGGAGAGAGGGATAAGAGAAATAAAAACAAGTCATTATTACAAACAACCAGAAAGCCATAGTAAGGCATCCAAAACCCAACCCCTCTGCCTCTACATGGGAAGCATCTTACCAAATCCAAATAAAGGAAATAAAAAGCCAGCATCTCTACGTAAAGACACTCCATTAGGATATTTTGTTTCTTAAATTACTTGTGCACTAGCAATGCCAGCAGATGGGAATATGGAGTTTGCATCAGCTCTCAGCTCACACGGCGGCCTTCATGTGCGCACAGATATAAGGGCAACCATAATGGGGTCTCCAAGCAGCAACAGGCCAAGATACAAGGGACTCATTTGTTCCTTTTCAAGGAGGAGTATCAAGACATTTTTGACATAGTCCTAATTACACACATCTGTCCATCTCTCCCCCAAAGTACATTCCCACCTGTCAAACCCAGTACAGTGACTGGGGATCAGAAAGTATGGTTACGGTGCTGTTGCAAACCAGCCTGGATTCATCATGTAAAATAACTTCCCAGCTCCCTAGATACCTGCCCAAGCAACAGGTAAAGTTGGAAGAAAAAGAAAGAATTGAAGAACAAAAATATCAAGAGCCCAAGAGAAATAGAAAAGAGCAGGCTAAAAAGCAAAACCCACCAGAGCTAGCCGCCACCGTCACTAGGCAGAGAAGCTTACAAGTCCTCAGGCGACAGGGCCACCACAACTAGACGTGGGGGGCGGGCCGTGGAGACAGGATGGAAACAGCTTGATTGAAAAGCTGAATTTAAATCCTGGTTCCTATGCTTCCTAGGTGGCCCGAAGCCAACTACTTAACCTCTGATTCTCAACTGTTTCATCTATAAAGGAGAAATAATAGATGCTCCCAAGATACAAGATAATGTTCACATAGCCATCAGCACACCACTGGGTTCATGGTAGAGAAAAAGAGACCAAGTGGGGCAGGGCTCGGGCTACCGGAGTGGAAGGCAATGAAGGGAAGGCTTCTGAACAGCAGAGGAGTCAAGTGTAACAGCTGAAGGGACCATGAGCTCTGGCCAGGGGCTTAGCAGCAGCACCTGGGCAACGATGCAGAGCTGCCTGCAAATGTGGGTTCTCGGGTAGAGGGCACGTGAGCCAGATCCATGCGAGGCACACCTGGGAAGGAACGGCAGCTATGCTCTAGGGAAAGCTGAGGTAGGCTTTTGGACGAGGCCAGGACGGAGGGAAGGCACGGGCTCAAGGACACGGGTGGGGGCGACCAGAGAGAGGAGAAGCCGGTGGGTCCAGCTGGGACTAAGGGCTCACCCTCCGAGCTTCACTCTGATACTTGACAGCCTTTTTGGTATCTGCCACGGCCCGCTCCACGAAGCCCACTGACTGGTCCATGTTGTTCTCAATACGGTCAATCATGGCTCCCTTTGCGCGGATGCAAGAGGTGGGTCCAGCAGAAAGAGGGACGGGGAGGGGGAGGAGAGCAAGAGCGAGAGACGGCGCGCACAGTGGGCTCTCTTCTCCGAAGGCAGCAGGAGAGGCTCACCTTCCGGGCCTGACCCTGGTACTTCACGGCTCTTTTTGTCTCCTCCCGAGCCTTCTCCACGTGGTCCACCGTGTGCATGACATTCAACTCTATGTTATCTAACATCTCACCCTGCAAAGGACAGACACTCGTCACCCCCAGGAAACCCACCCCAGGACAGTCCTAGCTCACACGAGAAAGGGGTTCTCTTTCTTTTCAGCACCAAGAGGAGCATCTGGAAACTTTAACATGCAGCCTTCTGCAGGGCAAACTTGCACAACTTCCCCGTGATTACCTGTGGTTCCCCAGGCCTTGGTGGCTGTCACTCATTCCAGAAACATTCACTCAGTTACTTCTCTGTGACAAGCACTGCACTGGGCACCTGGAGCACATTGTCTAGATGCCTGGAATATTCTGAAGGATCCCGCCACCTTTTTTTTTTTTTTTTATGTGAAGAGAGAAGCCAAGGTATTGGGTTGGCCAAAAAGTTCGTTCGGGTTTTTTCTCTAACATCTCACGGAAAAACCCAAACGAACTTTTTGGCCGACCCAATACATCTATCTCATGTTCTTAGGGCATTGCCAGGATGCCGGCTTCTTCCTGGTCATTCAGACCTGAACCAAGTTCATTCGGCCTGAACTGAGTTCATTCACTACTATAGAATAGTGCCCAGCACACAGCAGGTGCTCAATAAGTAGCTGAGGTGGGAACAGTTGCTTTCTCTAAGGTACTCCCAGGTCCCGTAAGTGACAGACATTGGTTTTACCTGAGTTATCTGGTTAAGAGACAGCAGTGTCTTAGTAAGATTCCCAACCTTTCCCCAGCTATTACTTCCTGACCAGAAGTTTGGTCTCTCCAATTGATTTCTGTGCATCTTAGGACGGGAATTCCCTTCACCCACCTAGACCTTCCTCAACCCAACCCATGGTGTTATGGCAGTCTCTACACAGACAACAGAACTTACCATCACTTGAATCTCAAACCAGTTCCTCGGCAAGGCAGTGTGGGGAGAAAAAAGAAGAGCAGGGATGGAGGGGCAGGAGAAATGGTCTCAAAGGCCGCAAGGGGGTGGAAGAAAGGCACCCGAGCCCAGAGCAGGGAACTGATGTCAAAACCAGCCAAGTGGTGCTCGGGCTTCAGTTAGGTTTCCTTCTACAAAGGAAGCAGTTTTCAATCCTCTCCAGGTGGCAGCGCCACTGGGAGTTCATGGTAATAGTGGCACCAAACCATGACACAGTGGCGAATTTAACTGCATCATAAGAACCAGGAGACGTGACCATGTGACACTGAGACCATGTGCTGGGGACAGGGCCATCCATCCCTGAGCAGGCTTACCCGGGACAAAACAGACTGTCAAGCTAAGCACTGTGAGAGTTTCAAGTTTCTCTGTAAGTATTACTTTGCTGTCCCTTCAATCCTTTTGTTGTCTGCTCTTGTTCCTTAGCAAAAACTGTCAACATTTTTGGAAAAACACACATACAGAAGAAAAAAACAAAAATGGAAAAATACAAAAACCTCTGTTAAACCTAACTTTTCACCCTAAACTGGGGAAAAGGCCCCATGTTTTCAATGTCACCAGTGAAATAGTTCCTATCAGGAGATTGTTTTAAGGCATCACCATTAAGAACCCATATCTCTAATTTAAAAAAGACAACGATCCTGAGGCTGGAGGGAACCAGGTACTTGACAGAGCACATCAAACCCCATATTAATCGGAAATGACTTCCAGGCCAAAGTAACAGGCGTGAATGATGAGGCTGCGATTGCCCAACATGTCAGCATCTACTTCGCAAGTTCCCAATGATTCTCCCACCCCACCCGGCTTTCCAGGAGTCCCGTCTCGCCCTTCTCAGGAAGCCCCGGGCTTCCTCTCCTCCCTGCCCACGCGGCACCCACTGTGCTACCTGGTTCTCCACCAGCACGGCGATGTCCATGAACATGTCGTGAAGCTCCTTGATGCTGCTCTCCAGCCTCACGATGTCCTTGTGCCGTCCCTCGATCTCACTGAGGGCTTGCTTGGAAATCTGAGAGTCGATGATCTAGGCCAGGCCGCACAGAGACCAACCATCGGCCATCACGCCCACCGCAGCCTCACCCACACCCCTGCGGGGCTCCTGCCGCCCCGTCCTCCCTGCCTCTGCAGCCCAGCCCGCCCCCACCATCACTCACCCCCGAGGTGAAGATGGCAGGGTTCCCACTCTCCAGCATCTCCTCCAGCTCCTCATCTGTTGTCTTTCTGCCGGCTTTATAACAAAAGGAGGAGAGCATCAAATATAAGATTAAAGCTCACCATTTCAGAAGTTTCCTGAAAATGGGAATACAGCAAGTTCACTCTAAAGACCATGGCCTTACAAGCCTCCGGACTCGCCTTTCTCTGGATTTCTCCCCTAATCCAATCCATCCTCAACATTCTCAGCAGTTACCTTCCTGAAGCCCATGTCTGATTACATTCCTTTCCAGCTCAGAATGTCTCCTGGCCCCCTTCACTCCACCACGGAGTCCAAGGTCCTCAGGACAAGGAGCCAGTTCCTGGGTGAGCCCTCCCTCCATCCGCCTTAACCTCACCCTGCTCCACCCAAATGCGCCCTGTTCCCAGGCCCTGGATGGCCTCTCCCTCCTGAACTCCCGTGCTTTGTTCTGCCTGCGCCCTTGTTCGTTCGGTTCCTGCACTCAAAGCACTTTCCGCCCTGTGGGGCCCTGCAGTCCGGTTTCTGATTCCTGAAGGGCGTGGCTCTAGTAACTTCTTTATTCCTCATGGCAACTAGCACCATTCTCTGCTGTCAGACAGGCAGCAAAAAGATGTCACGAGCCCCACGGAGTGCAGCTGTGTAGCAAGTGCTTCCTTCCATGGATGCAGAAACGCTGGCTCCCACGGCAATCAAACGACTCGGGCCTGGTAACTCCGAGCCATCTTTCAGCCTAAGACGCAACGTCCAGGACGCACCAGTGCTGTGAGGCCTGTCCTCAGCTTGGGCACGAAAGAGAAGGCAGAAGCCACCGGCGGGGCTCCTGCTCCCTCTCCCCGGGCCTCACGACTGGGGACGGACAAGCACGTGGCAGGAAGGGTGAAGGGGCACAGGCCAAACTTCAAACACGCACTGATCTCGAGCTGCCGCTGGATTCGCCCTTTGCTGCGTTCACGGAAGTCCACCTGAGCCTCGTTGTATTTGGTCATCACCTCCACAAACTTCCGGGAGAGGACGGAGTGCTGTGGGAGCAAGGTCAAATGCTGTGAGCCCCCAGGAGGCGAGGGGAGGGAGGGGAAGGTCCACAACTCTTACAGAACCCCAGCCCCGACGCAGCCTCATCTACAGCAGCACTGGTCCTGGAACCAGAAGACCAGGGACAACTCGTGGTGGGAATGCAAACAGGTGCAGTCACTGGAAAACAGTTTGGAGGTTTCTCAAAAAACTAAAAACAGAACTACCATATGACCCAACAATTCCACTCCTGGGTATATATCAAAAAAAACCCCAAAACATTAATTTGCCAAGATACATGCACCCCAATGTTCATAGCAGCATTATTTACAATTGCCAAGCAACCTAAGAGTCCAGCAACAGATGAATGGATAAAGAAGATGTGGTATAGATATCTACAATGGAATACTACTCAGACATAAAAAAAAAAGAATGAAATTTTGCCATTTGCAGCAACATGGATGGACTTGGGAGGCATAAGTGAAATAAGACAGAGAAAGACAAATACTGTATGATATCACTTATATGCGGAATCTAAAAAATACAGCAAACTAGTGAATATAACAGAAAAGAAGCAGACTCACAGATAAGGAGAACGAACTAGTAGTTACCAGTGGGGGCAGGGAGGGCAATATAGGGGTGAGGGAGTGAGAGGTACAAACTATTGGGTGTAAGACAGGCTCAAGCATGTACTGTACAACACGGGGAATACAGCCAACATTTGGTCATAACTATAAATGGAAAGTAACCTTTCAAAATTGTATGAAAACAGAAACAGAACAAAACAAAAAACAAAGACCAGGTACAAGACTCAGTCTTTTGGTTTCCTAACTTTATACCGTTGGAAAGGTCAGCTGACCTTTCCAAAGCATGTTTTCAGTATGTATTAACCTGTCTTGCTGAACTCCTATAGTAATTGTGAGGCCAAAGGAGATACCCTGTGAATCTCAGAGGCCTTGCTTTCTAAAGCTACCAGACTCCCTCCTACATCCAAAGATCCTTGGGTTGTTACTCAAACTGACCTCCCCAACTTTTCTTGCTTCTAACTCAGTGCCTTCAGTCAATG
The DNA here is from genome assembly GCF_949987535.1 of Balaenoptera acutorostrata. Lineage (NCBI taxonomy): Eukaryota > Metazoa > Chordata > Mammalia > Artiodactyla > Balaenopteridae > Balaenoptera > Balaenoptera acutorostrata. Next base: position 11,384,543 of record NC_080072.1, read on the forward strand.
GCCCTGGTGCCTAAACTCAAATCTTTATCATTTCTTTTCCTTACCCACCTCTCAGCATCAAGCCCTACTGGTTTTTCCTTTGCAAAATCACCAATATCTATCTTTTTTCAAACCAACTACCACCAGGAAAATTCAGACCAAAATCATTGCAAAACCCAACTAGAGACCCACCTGCCTCTTGCCTCTTGCCTCTTTCCCACTCTGATCCAGTTTTCAAATGGTTCCCATATTATCCTCCTAACAAACTGCAACCCAAAGTAAATGCATACAGGCTACTCAGTCAGATCCAAACTCCCTGGACTGTAGCCAAAGGCCTCTGGAATATGGTGCTGTGTTCTCTACCAAAAACTCAACGTCCACTGTCCCATGACAAACTTTTTTCTCTAGACAGGCTGCTCTCTTCACGTCTGCCCCTCACACCCACCCCTACCCCCGCTGCTACCAACCCGCCCAGGCACCCACACACACCACTCCTGCCCCTATGTCTCTAAGGAGAACCTCTCCCCGAGCCTATCCATGTTGCCATCTTGCCCACCAAGGCTCAGCCTCCTCTGGCCACCCCAGTTTTTCCCGAGATTGTCTGATGCTGAGAGCACATGCATTTGATCCCGTCTTCGTACACGTTCTCCTGTGGGTCTTATGTCATAGTTTCCTTGTGCTACTTGACCATCGTGCCAGTTCAAGGACAAGGATCATATCTTTGATGACCACCAAACAGCCTGACTCCAAACTGGACAACTAATGACCAACAGTCTTCAGAGAGAAGACTTCAGTTTCCTCACCTGTAAACCAAGGAGGCTCACTAAACCCTCAGCAGTGCTCTGGGAGCCTCAGGCACCTCCTTAGAGGACAGTGTGAGAGGGGCCACCAGCTGGACTCGGCCCTGTCCCCCACTTCAACCTGGGCAGCTCCCCTCCACCAGTTCTTCAAATTGAGTTCCAAATAGTGGTTGTCGGTTGTTTTTTGTTTTTTGTTTTAAAGGCTCCACAGCTAGAAAAGGGAACCCTCCTACACTGTTGGTGGGAATGTAAATTGGTGCAGCCACTATGGAGAATAGTATGAAGGTTCCTTAAAAAACTAAAAATAGGGTTACCATATGATCCAGCAATCCCACTCCCCATCATATATCTGGAAAAGACAAAAACTCTAATTCGAAAAGATACATGCACCCCAACATTCATAGCAGCACTATTTACAATAGCCCAAGACATGGAAGCAACCTAAGTGTCCATCAACAGAGGAACTGATAAAGAAGATGTGGTACATATATACAATGGAATACTACTCAGCCATAAAAAAGAATGAAATAATGCCATTTGCAGCAACATGGATAGACCTAGAGATTATCATACTAAGTGAAGTAAGTCAGACAGAGAAAGACAAACATATCACTTACATGTGGAATCTAAAAAATAATACAAATGAATTTATTTACAAAACAGAAGCACAGACATGACTCACAGACATAGAAAACAAACTTATGGTTACCAAAGGGGGAAGGGGGGGGGGAATAAATGAGGAATATGGGATTAACAGATACACACTACTATATATAAAATAGATAAACAACAAGGATTTACTGTATAGCACAGGGAACTATATTCGATATCTTATAATAACCTATAATGCAAAAGAATCTGAAAAAGAAGCATATATATATATATATATATATATATATATATATATATATATATATGCAAAACCGAATCACTTTGCTGTACACCTAAAACCAACACAGTATTGTAAATCAACTATACTTCAATAAAAACTTTAAAAAGGGACTTCTCTGGTGGCACAGTGGTTAAGAATCCGCCTGCCAATGCAGGGGACACGGGTTCAAGCCCTGGTCCAGGAAGATCCCACATGCCGTGGAGCAACTAAGCCCATGAACCACAACTACTGAGCCTGCGTGCCACAACTACTGAAGCCTGCATGCCTAGAGCCCATGCTCCATAACAAGAGAAGCCACTGCAATGAGAAGCCTGTGCACCGCAACAAAGAGTAGCCCCACTCGCCGCAACTAGAGAAAGCCCGCACGCAGCAACGAAGACCCAACGCAGCCAAAAATAAATAAATTTATCTAAAAAAAAATTTTTTTTTAAATTAAAAAGACTCCACAGCTAAGAAAAAAAAAATTAAAAGATTGGACTAGATGCTTGTTAGACCAGGGAAAATCTCACCTGGGATTTCCGAATCCGAAGGTCTGCTGACGACCGGACCTCGTCTTCTTCAATATGCCTCTCCATGCCTGGATGGGAGAGGAGATTATTCCAGCAACGCATCTGCTGCTCTCCTCCAAGAAACACACTGTGCAGTGCGGCCTCCTCTCTCTTTCTCACACACCCGGCCCAGGAGACGTAACAGCAGGCAGGCCCAGTCTCAAAAGGTCAGCTCACACCTGAGCCACGGGACATGCGTTCCATGACCTTTACTACTGCCGGGTCTTCTTCCTTGGATACCTCTCAGCACAGTGGTTAACAGCATGAGTCTCTGTCACTAAGAGACTCGGACTCAAATCCTTGCCACTGAGTAGCCACGTAACTTTGGAAAAGCCACTTAACCTCTCTTAGTGTTCCTGTTCTCTCATCTGTAAAATGGAATAAACAGCAGTGCCCCCCTAGCAACACCAACGTGAAAATTAAATGAGAATGCACACAGAGGGCTTGGCACATGATCACGGCTATGACTGGAAGCTGCCACTAATGACTTCCACCTCCACCCACATGAAAACAGGCAGCACAGTCTGTTTGGGGGGAAGAAATCATAAATTAGGCTGAGCAATGCTGCTTTCACTCTCAGACCAACAGCATGCACTAGTCACCAAATACAGTGGGGCAAGAATGCAGATGATAGCCATGGAACTAAGGAACCTTCTGGGCCCCCAGAGGAACTGAATCTACGACAGTGGCTTCACTGAACAATGCCCTAAATTGAGGGGTGGGCATGGGGGTGATGGGAGGGTGATACCTGGCCCCCAAGAAATGTCTCTAGACTCTATAATGCATCTGGCATCCATACATCACTAACATCACTGTTCGAATGTACGTAGGTGCTGGGGAAGGAAATGGGACCAGGAAGAGAAAAGTCGAGGGACTAAGCTAAAGGACCAAGTCACACAAATATCCAATAGCTGAAAGCACACTTTCATTCCCATCTCCGAACTTCAATTCTGGTCTCTCTCAACCACAGTCATGACTCAAGAGCAGGTAAACTGTGTGGGGCTATAATAGGTCATTCCAGGGACAGTGCCCAGACCACAAGCAAAGATGGCAAGGGTGGTGTCACTCCCATCAGGAAGTTTCGGTCCAGAAGAGTTGGACCCCGGATGCGAGACGGATGGTGGGAGTGCTGCCTGCTCCCTTTGTCCCTTTCTTACTCTTCAGTTTGTTCCGGACATTGTTGGCCCTTTTCTTGATCTCAGTCGTGAGCTGCTCCAGGTCATCCTTGGTTTCTGGGTAAACAAATGCAGGTAGAGTCAGTTAGAAAAGACTGAAAGCTTAGTCAGCTACAACAATCAATAGAGGAGGTGGGGAACTTTCTCAGGTGCCCACTGCCCAGAGCAGTATGTATCCTGGTGGGCTCTCAAGACATCTGTCCTTAGAATCACAGAGAGCTTATTTTTAAAAGGCATTTTTTCCTGGCATCCTACCCCAGAACTACAGAATACAAACACCTCATGGAAAAATAGGGGGGTACTGGGGAAGCATTTAAGGCAGAGGAAATAGCACAGGGGCAGTGGTGGGTGGGACAGAGATGAGGTATGTGAGCAGCTGTAAGAGCCACTGCCAGTTATGAGAGGAACTAGCTGGGAAGGAGAGGAAAGTTTGGCTAAATGGGTTAAGTGGGACCATGAAGAGAAGAGGTAACAGAAGCAGAGCAGTGAGCCAGGAGAGGGTAGAGGAGGATGGGAGATGACATGGCACATACGTTAGTGTAAGGTAATACACCCCCTCCCCTGCTGCTCACACAGGGAGGAAACCAAGGCCCAGCCCCAATGGCCAAGGGTCACTGTTGGGTGATTCAGCCCTGAGTCAACACTCACTTGGCTCTGGAATGGGCGCAGACAGGATGATACTGTAGAGCTTCTTAGCTTCCTCCACGTGCTCTGAGATCTTGTCAATGTTGAATCGAGTTTCCTCGATCTATAATTAGAAAGATGATAGCCTTTGTCATCAAGAGGAAGAATACAGCCATGACTGAGATGAAAACAGAGCTCCCTGCCCACCTTCTGGGTTTGTGGAAGAAGATGGTGACAGGAAAAGTCTTCTGAGGACCAGTGAGCCCAGCGAGTCCCCTTTCCATAGTCAGAGAAACGAACGTCAACAGAGCAGTCATTGAAGACCCGTCCTCATGGCTCCCTGAGAGGAATACGTTTACTCACCTTGGATGGGAAGATCCGAGCCAGAGTCGAGAAGAGCCAGGACAACCCATGAGGAATAATCAGAGGGAAGGGTCAAGAAACCTTACTAGGCAGATCCTCGGCTCCTCCAAAAGTGCAACAGCGGAAAGTGAGGACAGGAGAGAGGGAAAAAGGAAAGAAAAAAAGTGAAAGGGAGAGAACAAACCTGGAGAGTGAGAAACACAGAGAGAAGAATGAGAGGAAGAGAAAGACAGAAACAGAGATGAAGAAGAGAGAAAGAGAGAGAGACGAAGCAATGACCATCTCAGGAGATGCTGAGCTTCTCTTGGACACGTGTTCTGGGGAAATGCCTCTTACTAGCTGATCGCCTTAGATGATCAAGACCCAGGAGCTCAAGCCGTGGACCATTTCTGCCCATTTCTGAGGTTCCTAACCGTACAAGGTGTGTATCAGGAAGTACTTCTAGCCGCGCCTCATTCCCAGATGGAACACGGTCCCAGGACGCTGCCGCCTGAGCATTAAGTTCAGCCTTGGCTCCCTCTTCAAAGGCACCGCTGTCCTGGCACCACGGCCTCTGCTGCGGTGCCAGTGCACATGCAGGGAGCAGCACATGCCAAAGAGACCTCAAAACCCGCCACATCTACCTGCCTCACTTCCACAATGAGGGGCACGTCAACACGGCCACACTCAACGAACAGAAATCTTGTAAAATGCCGAAGAGTAGGATCTTAACACCTGAGATACGACGAAAATACAACTCAATATGCAGCTTCCAGCAGCCCTTTCTTCTGGTGAATAATTCACTTAAAAAAAAAAAAAAAGATCACAGCTCTCCTGATCACAGCTCTCCAAATTACAAAGAAATAAAGCTTGAGTTCTCTACCCCTCAAATAAATACCCCTTAGTATTTTTGACAGTGGAGCAGGGATTTGACCCTCTACAAATATGGCTTGGCCAAAAAGTTCCTTTGGGTGTTTCCCATAAGATGTTACAGAAAACTCAAACCAACTTTTTGGCCAACCCAATATATTGGCTTTGATGCACCATAGTTTGAGAATAGAATTACTTGCTTAAAGATACAGAATAAAAAAAACAAACCAAAAAACAAACAAAACAAAAAAAATGATACAGAATAAATTTTCAGTCTAATAATATCATCACAGTGTAAATACAAATACAAGTAGCTACCCAAACATTTGTGAAGCATTTTCACAGCTGGCAAAACAATCCATAGCATTGTATTCAGACCATTATTGAAATGAGGAAACTAAGGGTTAAAGAGGTTAAAGAGGTCACTGGGTTGGTGGTAGGGACAGCAAATACTGCTCTCCAGAGTCCGACTGGGGTGCTTTTTCCAGTAGAGCTAAGACGACAATGTTTTTGGCTTCTTCATACTGCTTCCCTTTTAGCAGCATCCCAAGCTACCCAATTATCAAAAAGGCCTATGTTATCACCTGTGAATGCCGGTGGCTCTAGGCGTGTAACCACCTCAGACTCAGGCCCTCGGGGGACCCAGAAATTGCCACCTTACCCTTCCCTCTCTCTTTATCTCTCCCATCAAACACTGACTCCTCTTCCAACTCCTAAAGTGTCAGTGCATCATACCATGTTTCCACGTCCATCACGTGACTGTCTTGCCAGAGCAATTACATTGTATAAAACAGGACTGAGAAAAAAGACTTTCTAGAATAACATGTCCTCGCCATTTTAAAATGAATTTTAACAACGGAACTAATCACCCTATTTTAAGAAGCCAGAGGCCTTTGCATGTTCAACGGATTGGATGTCTTAGAAAATAGCTCCTGGAATATTATTTCATCAAGTGAAGAGCATCCTGACCCAAAGCTGGGTCAGTGGTAGGAAGACGAGGTAGGAAGCTTTTAGGATGAGACTGCTGGACCCCAAGCTTCGAGTCACTCCAGGCACTTGGAGACCAGATGGTAAATGGCTTATCTGGCCCGACAGACGGGCGCACTGGGCCTCGGGCTCCGTCCTCAACCTGCCCACAGAACTTTCCAGGTCAGGGGCCTCCACCCCCACCTGCACTCATCCTCCACCCATGGCTGCTGCTCTCTTCCCTCTGTCCTCAACACCCTCACCATTTGGAGGTATTGCAGGGACTCTGATTTAGTAATCTAGTAATTTAGTCAGTTCACCAAATAACCTCAGAATCCCTTCAGGACTTCAGGATGGGCAACTGGCTGATCACAGAGCTTTTTTTTTTTTTTTTAACTTTGTGTCTCTGTTTTTTCTTGGAAGTGTTAGTTTTTCTCAAAGGTGACTTTCTGAGTATTTCATGGTAGCAGGTATACGTGCAATTAATTTCCTTGTGTGCATTTGCCAGACAACCAAAGATCGGGGCAGGGGGTCAGGGCTAGCAGGAAATCTACCAGTGCTGAATCTAAAAGTTCAAGTGCTATTTGTCTGTGTGTCTGTTTGGGGTTGTTTTAAATAGACTGACATTACCCTGCACAATAATATATTTAAGAACTAAACCCGATTTAACATATACCTGTCCCAGAAACAAGGCCCTTCACTGGATGTCTGGGAAGTCACCATCACTATCTCCTTTTTATGCACGAGAGCACTGCGGCTCAAAGAAATTGAGGAAGTCAATCAAGGCCATAACTGCAGAAAGAGGCAAAACCGAGGTTTGAACCAAGGCAACTGTTAAATCCAAACCCTGTCTCCTGAACCAGGTGAAGGTGCAAGAATCACCTACTGGAAGCTCTCTATCTTCTCTCCCAGGTCCGTGTGTATTCAGCCTGTGCCAGGTGAATGTGTGTGATCCACTCACCAGTTCTGTGAGATTGGCTCAGTTACCTTTGACTCACATCATGTGCCTCATTTCCTTGTTCTCCAACCAAGGCTCCCTGTAGAGAGCTTTTTACACAAGGAATGCTCAAGCAACGTTGCTGACTGAGGGAACCAATCTGCAAGTTGTTTTTTTTTTAATTGCCATGCTAAATTTGCAGCTAATACATCCCCAATGCCCACTTATTGTTTGTTACTTTTTAAAATGTAATTTTCAATGATTTGTCAGTAATGGGGCAATCTAGATAGCACAGTTTAAGAAAATAAGTTAGAATCATATCAGGTTCACGTTCTGGCTCCACCCCTTAGCAGTTTTTTGACCTTGAACAAGCCACTTACCCTCTCTGAGCCCCAGTTCTCTCATCTGTGAAATGAAGATTATCATATTTCCCACTTCCTAGAGTTTGTGTGGGCATTAAATGAGATAAGATATGTCAAAGGCATAACACAAAGTACATGCTCAATAAACGTCAGATGGTGATAAAAACAAAAATAGCCAGCAACTACTACACATTTATTGTGTGCCAGGTACCACACTGAGCCTTTACAAGCAATGTCTCACTTAATCCTCACAGCAATGCTAATGTTAACAAGATGTTCTGTGATGTCAGTAGCCACCCAAGGAAATCCAGTAAGGACAGCAAGTCAACCAACCACTCTTCACATTGGGTGTCTGCCTCATGGAACCAACTATAATTACCACAGTATATAGGCTGCCCTCTGTATCCTCAAGTTCTGCATCCATGGATTCAACTAACCCCGGATCGAAAATACTCAGGGAAAAAAAAAAAATTCCAGAAAGTTCGAAAAAGCAAAACTCAAATTTACCACACTAGCAACTATTTAACATAGCGTTTACATTGTATTTATAACTATTTACATAGCACTTACATTGTATTAGGTATCATAAGTAATCTAGAGATGATTTAAAGTATACAGGTGTGTGTAGATGATATGCAAATACTATGCCATTTTATATGACACTTGAGCATCCAGACTTGGTATCCACGGGGGTCCTGGAACCAACTCCCCCCACCCCCGCAGATACCGAGGAAGGACTGTACTAATCGCCATCATCTAACTAAAAGGAGGGAGTTATTTTCAAGGCATGGATGGCCTCTTCCCTCTGGACCTAATTAGCCAGTGGAATCTAATCCAATCTAATGTAATGTAATCTAATCTAATCTAAAAGCAGAGAAAGTACTACTTTGGAGACTGGCAGATGCCATGGGGTAAGGTATAAGGCTTTGTCTCGTCTACCTAAAATGTCTCTGCCTCCCCTAAATTCCCATGTGCCTTGCACCTCTAAGTTAGGCATTAAATCTTACGTATTTATTTATTGAAAACTTATTATATGTCACCTTTTTAAGGTGACAAAAGTAATGGGGTTGTAAGGGTCAAATAAATGATTCCTGCTTTGCACAATTCATATACCTTTACTTTTCTCCAAAAATAGCACAATCCAAAACAGTCCTTGTATTAGAAGTTCTCGGTGAAGTCCTCTTTGATTTGTTTGCTTCTTTGCTTTGGAACACAAACATTGACAAGAAGGGACAGAGAAAGGTCTCAGTCAGCCAAGCAACAGAAGTCAAGTCCCTCAAGGGGTTTTATCAAGACTGAGAGTAGTATTTCAACTCTCCTTTTACGAATGAAAAGAAACATATGATCTCAGAGTTATACTGACCAGTGAAAGGTAGTAGTCTTGGACAATCACCTCAAATCAATTAAGTGTATCTGGGCTTTGCATCACTCAAAATAGGGTCAGGAAAATAAAAACCTATCTAGTTATTTTAACCGAAGTAATTGGGTAGTTTGGGTAGCTTTCCTCCCGCATAAAAGGACTTCTGAGCTTTTCTAGCTGCCCGCTAGAAAATACAGGGAATTCTTGACACAGAGATGCAAGAGCTGAGAAGCCAAACAGAGGATGGTGAGGCACTCTGGCAATGAGCAACAGCAGCTTGGAGGGGCGACAAGGAAGGCAGGGTCACCGGGGCCCCTCTGATGGCAGCCAGACGACGGTGGAGTCAACAGGCAGAATAGGACCACGGAGGCAGGGTCTATGGAGTGAAAGGCCGTGGAGGAGACACGTCTGGGAGGAAAACCACAGCTTCATCCCCCGACCTTGACTCTTCTGCGGTGCCTCCCCTGGGTCAAACACACCAAAAGCCAGCTGGCAAGCGAACCTGGGCAACGAGTACCTTGCAATACAGAGCAGAGTACAGGGAGGGCGGGGAATGGACCTGAGAGTAAACAGGCAGATGACCGGCAAGGGCTTCCTGCCTGCCTATGGAAAGAGCCCAGAAACGCAGAACCTACCAGCTCGCCTAGTCATCCAAAGATGCTACTTCAAGAACGAGTTGGGGGCTTCCCTGGTGGCGCAGTGGTTAGGAATCTGCCTGCCAATGCAGGGGACACAGGTTTGAGCCCTGGTCTGGGAAGATCCCACATGCCGCGGAGCAACTAGGCCCGTGAGCCACAATTACTGAGCCTGCGCGTCTGGAGCCTGTGCTCCGCAACAAGAGAGGCCGCGATAGTGAGAGGCCCGCGCACCGTGATGAAGAGTGGCCCCCGCTCGCCGCAACTAGAGAAAGCCCTCGCACAGAAACGAAGACCCAACACAGCCAAAAATAAATAAATAACTAAATAAAATGTAAAAAAAAAAAAAATCCTTCCTTCTCCCCATCTTTGGCTTGGCTGTGTCTTTAAAAAAAAAAAAAAAAAAAAGGAACGAGTTGGAGAGTATTTAACCTGCTAGATTCAACTTAATGCCTAGATTTCCAAGTTACATCCACTTTGAGGATCTTCATTTTAACAAAAATCACAAGACTGCTCACCTCTCAGTTCCGCTAACCAGCCACGGCTCCACCCGTCTTGCTCCCCTCAGACGCCTGGATCTCCATCACTATGCCAAGCACATGGTGTCCCTCAGTAGAAGCTTGTTCAATGGATAGACAAATGAATACAAGGAACTCCAGGGGTAAGCTTGCTTCATACACCACTGCCAAATTGCCTCACACACCTTTTTTAAGCACATCCAAGAAAGAAAACTTTATAATAGCATTTTCTGAAATCTATTCATTCATCTTGCTAACCGAAGTTACGTGTCAGAAAGGGTTCTATGAAAAAAATAAGTGTTGAGATAGGTAAGGCAACCAGGTTTCTTTATTATAGGATTTCTTAGAATCTTTAATAAGTTCATGTGCATTTTCAATCTCCATGGGAGGAAAAGAGTATGAAGTGTTTCTCAAACATGTTTGATCACAGAAGTCCTTCTGCATCTCATACTGCCATCCAAATAGCCATCCCCACCCGCCCCTGCCCTTTCTTGTTAACAGAACTCTGATTTGGTTTGGGCAGCATGTTGCCAGCCCCAGAGGATGCACCATGATCGGTTCTATGGCAATCCTGACAACCCTGCCCCTTCGCTAAGTTCTCACTTTCCTGGTCTCCATTCTAGAAAAGAGTGGCCATGACCATGTGATCCACTGCCGGCCAAAGAGCCACAGGGGAAGTCAGTGTGGAGGATTTGGGTAGTTTTCCTCCCTGATCAAAGGATTTCTGAACTTTTCTAGCTGCCTGCTCTCTCACTGCCTGTGATGCTGGTGTAGGGTGATGGCATATGGAGCTGTGACTCTGGCAGTTTTAAAACATGGCACAAATTCTTCAATCTCCTCATTGAGAGGTGGTATCTATGTACTGCTCTCTTGAATCTGGCGGGCTTGTGACTGCTTCGACAACAGAGTACGATACAAGTGATGGGCTGTATGACTTCCACAGCTGCAATGCTTGTCTTGGAGCCCTAAGCCTCCTCTACCAAACCGATGACCCTGAGTTGGTCATGCTGAGGAGCCCATGCCACAGAAAGAGGTCAAGTACAGGTGCTCCTTTGAGTCACCCTAGGTCAGGCACCAGATGCTTGAATTAAGAAGTCTCTGAGATTCCAGGGACTTCTCTAGTGGTCCAGTGGCTAAGACCCTGTGCTCCCAGTGCAGGGGGCCCGGGTGCGATCCCTGGTCAGGGAACTAGATCCCACATGCCACAACTAAGAGTTGGCATGCTGCAACTAAGAGTCTGCCACCTGCAACTAAAAGATCCCACGTGCTGCAACTAAGACCCAGCACGGCCAAATAAATAAATAGATAAACAAATATTTAAAAAAAAAAAAAAAAAAAGAAGTCTCTGAGATTCCAGACTCTGGCTATTCAAGGCCCCAGAAACTGTGCAGCAAAAATAACCCACCTCCAGGAGCTCCCTGGTGGTCTAGTGGTTAAGAGATTCGGCACTTTCACTAATGGGGCCCATGTTCAATCTCTGGATGGGGAACTGAGAGACCCCACAAGTCGCAAGGGCACAGCCCCTGCCCCCCCCCCCCAAAAAAAACACCTTCACTGGGCCCTGTCTGAATTCCTAATCCACAGAATCCATCAGTATTACAAAGTGGTTGCTTTACCCCACTAACTGGTAGGGTGATTTGTTACATAGCAGGCAGACTCCATCTCTCAATCCCAATCCTGCCCTCTCAGGCAGGTTCTGTCTCCTCTAAAACTCTGCACTCTCTGCTGACTGAACAAAGAGACCAAGGAAAATACAGACAACTGCAAATTAGACAAAAAATCTAAGGTTTATCATTTACTAGACCCTGGCTTTTTAACAGCCAAGGAGGCCTAAACACCCAAGGGTCAACTCTTTTCTATAATAACTGGGAGGCTGGAGAAACCATTTGAGTTTTACAGGACAAAGCACATTTTGAAAACATCCTGATCTTGTGACTTCATCTGCACCTTGCAAATGCCTCTCTGACCAAGCTGTGATTCACACCATCAGTCCTCAGCAAATAACCAGGGGTGACCTACTTGCTGAAAGCAGTCCAAAAGGTACCTTTTATCACAAGAGTGCATTCCCAAGAAATCTACACAGCTATCAGTGTATCCTGCAGGATGTACTGGGTGTATTCCTTAGACACATAGAGAGGGGAACCTTTTCATTTCCCCAAATCCCTATTATCTGGAATGCACTTTAACCCACCTTCAAGGATATTTCCAGACCACATTCTCTAAAGTAAACTTTGCGGTCTATTTATTCACAAATACACTGGGGAACAGAATGGTGATGAGAACTAAAATTTACTGAAGACACACTTACTGTAGGTCAGGCACTGTGCGGGTACATCCGTATACTTTCTCATTTTATGTTTATAACAACCAGCAGGTAATGCCGCTAGGCCTGTTTTAGAGGAAACTGGGGTCTAGAGCAGTTAAACAACTTTTCCAAAGCTATACCACTGTAATGGGCAGAGCTGAGACTTAGACCAGGATCCGTGGGGCACCAGAGCCTGCACAATCTCTTCCCATGATGGGCTCCCTCCTGCCTCTGCCCCACTCCAATACTGATCCTCTCTGTGCTCTATCTACACGAGTACAGAGGAAGGTAACATTTACCTAAGCCCCCTCTAAGCACTTTCCGAGTGCTGGCTCCTTTCATCCCCAACAAATCTGTCTGGTGAATATTTTTCTCCCCATTTCACAGCTAAACCCACAGAGACTTAGAGAAGTTAAGGCATGTGCCCAAGATCACACAGTTAGTGGCAGGTAGGGAATTATGTCCAAAAAAATAATGCTGTTTCCACCCCACCATGCTGTCCCCTTCTCCACCCTAAATATGATAGGTCTTATTTTTTTTCCTAAATGATAGAAAAGCATTTAACTAAGAGAAAGCAATAAGAAAAGCAGCAGCCCTCGAGACCTTGTTAAGTCCCCCTAGATAACTACCATCCGTCTGGTGCTGTTCTGTTCAGATGATGCTTTCCAGATGTACAATCTTCATGTGATCTCATGTGATCCTCACAACAGCCTTGAAAGGTAAGTACTGCCATTCCCAGTTTCCAGAGCAGGAATCAAAACCCAGCTGGGTTAAGGAACCTGACCAAGGTCAACTGCTATTAAAGGCCTGAGGGATAGACTCAGACCAGGTCTTGGAGGCCAAGGCCCACCATCTTCCCACCTCACAAGGAGCACTGCCTCTCGGGGCCCCTCTTACGGGTTAAGAAAAGAGGTAGGACACCGTTAATGGAGAAGAATCCTTATCCTAGGAAAGAAGTTAATGTAACTGGTTCTCTAAGGCAAGTTCAGAGGGATGAGCTACAATGATGTCATGCATCTCCTCAAGTCCACCCCCAGCACTGAACAGAAAGACCCTTTCCTTCCACAGTCCACACCTAGAACAATACTGGACTCACAAAACTCAAGCATTGTTTGATCTCACTATGACTCCTCCACCAAAGGGATGGACCCACCCACGGAGAGGGTGGGGATCTGAGCAGTATTCACAGCCAACTTCCCAATCAGGTCAGCACACACTCAGGTTCGCTCTGAAACCCGCTTGTGACTCTCACAGATGAACTGGCATAAGCCATCAAGTCCCGCTCCACTCCCCTTAGAAAAGAACTAGAGGGTGGCTTTTCCACACTCACAATCCAGATGACCGGAAGCACGCACATCTCCCCTGCAAAAAGAATATGACGCCTTTTTATATATGCAATGAAAAGCCTAAATAAAGAAACCATAACATGGTGGCAGAAACTTCAGTGCCGGAACTTCTTGTGGTTTGGTTTGGTTTTATTGAAACACATGTACGTCAGTTGCTACGTGGAATGTTTTAGAAACACTAACCCATTTAATCCTCCTAATAGCCCTATGGGGAATTACATTATCAATCCCAATGTACAGATAAGGAAACCAAGCCTGTTAAGGAAACATTCACAAGATCAACAGCTGTCAGAAGCAGGGCTGAGATTTTTTTTTTTTTTTTTTTTTTTAAAGAAATTCACGTTCTTTTATTTATTTATTTATTTATTTATTTATTTATGACTGTGTTGAGTCTTCGTTTCTGTGCGAGGGCTTTCTCTAGTTGCGGCAAGTGGGGACCACTCTTCATCGCGGTGCACGGGCCTCTCACCATCGCGGCCTCTCTTGTTGCGGAGCACAGGCTCCAGACGCGCAGGCTCAGTAATTGTGGCTCACGGGCCCAGTTGCTCCGTGGCATGTGGGATCTTCCCAGACCAGGGCTCGAACCCGTGTCCCCTGCATTGGCAGGCAGATTCTCAACCACTGCGCCACCAGGGAAGCCCAGGGCTGAGATTTGAACCCAAATTTCCCTGGCTTCAAAGGCTGTGTTTCTGTCCATGATACACAACGCCCCCCAACCCCCCACCCAAGCTTCCCATCACTCACTGTCTACCACAGCACCTTCCAACAGGACCCTCTACGTCAAAGACTATGTGAATCTGTACACACGGGACACCCATGTTTGCCTCTGCTGAATTTCGAAAAAAATAAACTGGTGGTTTCTTGGTTTCTCAGTTATCACCAGAAAAGTCAAAGGGATTGAATTTTTGGAAACAACAATTCTGATCTACCCAAATCACAGGCCTAAAAATGCAATGAAATGCGATTTTTTTTTTTTTTTTTTACACACTTGTGGCTGGGCCCCCAGGGTTGGTTCTGTATTTAAAATATGTAATTCAGGCAAGAAAGGATATCATTAAAATGTTGTCATGTAGCATAAGACTTTAAAAGCATCTCTTTAATATATATAATTTACCTTCTCCTGACTTTCTCAGTAAGATTAAAAATCCTTCCAAGTACTGAAGAAACTCTCCTTGTAACTTCTTGGTGTGTTCATTCCACCCCAGCAAAAGACTGACTTTCCTCTGCTACCCTTGAAAGATCTGGGGGTTTTTATTCTTTACTAAGGAAGTTGTGTTTCCTTATGCCCATTCAGAAAAAAAATACCGGAAGGGCACCTACCTCAGAAAAGAACTCGTCCATGAAAGCTGTGTTGTCAACAGCAATCTCGACCTCATCGGCATCGTCATCCTGTGTCAGCTGCTTCTGTGAGAGACAAAAAGGAGGAGGGTGAGACCAAAAGCACCGGAAATAACAGCACTGAATGCTCGCTAAAGACGAGAAGCTATATCTGTAGTGAACATTTTACATACATAATCTCCTTTAAAACTCAGAACAGCTCTGTGATGTATCAAACTCTGATGTCACACTGTCTGAGTTTAAATCCTAGCTCCACACTTACTGATATTTTACAGGGGGATGAGGGGAAGAAGGGAGCAAGTTACTAAACTCGCTGTGCCTAGGTTTCCTAATCTGTAAAGTGCTAATAAGAACACCACTTACATCATAGGTTTGTTTACAAAATAAATGAGATAATGAATATAAAACACTTTGGCACAGTGCCTGGCATACTGTAACTACTCAATAAATATTATGTTTTGGTGGTGGTGGTGGTGGTATTGGTGATGTTACTATAACTCATTCCAGTTGGAGAATGTAAAACAGAGAGGTTAAGTAACTTGGCCGAAGTCACACAGCTAAAATGTTCAAGACAGGCAGATTCTGGCCCATCCTTTGGATTTGGACCATATGTTCCTAAACTCTTCTCCACAACGTTCAGATGCATGACCTACCCTACTGGGGATCTGTATTAAAACAGTCCCAATTCCTCCAAAGCACTAGCTTCAAATCATCACAGTAGGAGCAAACATTTTCCTGTTTTCAGAAACCACCTACTGCAAAGGAAACAGCACTGTGTGCTGTTCCCTGTCAGAGCTCACGTTTATGGGGAAAAGGAAGCTCTCCCGGCAGCCCCCAGCAATCCCCGGGGACCCCGGCTTTCATAATCTCATTCAGCTACCTCTACAAAAGCACAAAATGGCTATCTAAACGAAGTGCTTCCCTTCCCACCCAGCTAAAGGGCCTTAGCGGCTTCTGCATTCTTCCCAGATGCTCCTCCCAGACGACTGCTGCATTACACACAGCCCACCTCTGAGCAAGGAAGAACTGGTTGTTGGGAGTGGAGGTGGGGAGGGGGTGAACCCCTCGACACCTGCTTCTCCACACCCTTCAGTGGCCTATGGCCTCCTAAGCCAAGACATGTCACTCTCAACATGGGAACTCCACCAGCAAGGAAAGCCACCAGGGAACTCTTTCCTTCCCCTGCTACCATCCCCCTGACCTGCTACAGCAGATGGAGTTACCAGGAATTCCCACTGAAATTTGGGACTCTCCAGCCATCCGGGGAGCCTCTTTTGACTGGCTCCTCTGTAATCTCATTCTCTGGCTTGTCTGTAACCATCAGCCACCCAAGCTTAATAGCCACGTTCAAAGGAACTGAATTCGAGGACACTGCTACAGCCCCCAACAATCACCTTCCTAAAACTTAGGACTGATCCCGTCCTTTTGCCACTTAAAGTCGTTCAATGATAGTTCATCTCCCAGGATTGAAAGTCCCAAAGCCCAACAGAGCACATGGGGCCCTTTAAGATCCAGTCCCGCCCACGTTTCTCCCTCTATGATGCATCTCTGCACCAGGCGCTTGGAAACTCCTAGCACTTCCTGGACACACCATTCTTTCATATTGCTGAGCTGTCACACAAGGACTTCTTCCTGAAGTGCATTTGTCCAGCTGGCAAAATTTTATTGAGCCTTTAAAACTCCATCTCGAACAAACTTCTCTGTCTCCCTGATCTGACACTCCCCGACCCCCCATGCAAACCCGAAAACCTCCCTGAGTTCCCAATGCATTTTGTGCAAACCTTCCACAGCATTAATCCCAGCCCTCTATTAATTATCCCTTCACTTATCTATCCTTCCCCACTGACTGTAAACTCCTGGAGGGTCAGGGTTGCCTTACGTATCCACTGGAGAAGATACTTTGAGTGTGCCTGCCCAGAACACCTCCCTTTGTGAAGATAACCCCGACCTTCCCCACATGATTCTGGGAAGGTTATCAATCCCCACCCAAGCTCCCTGAGGATTCTGAATGTGAAATGAACAGAGCCGAGTCAACCTATAGCAGCACCCAACACAGATACCTGCTTGGTTCCCAGGGCTACCCTTGTTTCTATCCTCCCTAAGCCACCCCTTGGCTTAGAGCTAGTTCTACACATCTTCCCCAGTATTCTTTCAATGAGCCCAACAGTATTCTTGTAATGCTGTTTTTATTCATTTAGCCAGAACTGGCTTCTGTCACTTGTAATTAAAATTACTTGTACTTGGGCATTCCCTGGCGGTCCAGTGGTTAGGACTCGGTTCTTTCACTGCTGAGGGCCTGGGTTTGATCCCTGGTCGGGGAACTAAGATCCCACAAGCCATGGGGAGCGGCCAAAAAAAAGAAGTAAAATAAAATTACTTGTACTTGTCATTAATTAACTTATTCCGCATGTATACTGAGCACTTACCATACGCTATATATGTAACGGAAACTTAATCAATTCTAGTTGAATAAATAACCCTTACCAGAGACCAGCAGCCTGGATCCACCCAGCAGTTTCTAAAGTGTGAGATAAAATGCTCCTTTTATCAACTATCATCAATACTTGGGCCTCTCGGCAGCCTCCTGAGAGCTCCATCTCCCAAAAAGGATCTCGGAGATCCTCTCTAGAAAATAGGAACCTGGTCTCCCTCCAGGAAGGTGAGTTAACAAGCATTTGTTGAGTTTCCTCTCTTTGGAGGTCTTGTAGAGACCCCCACTGAGGGGATATATCCCATGTCTGTGTGTGTACAGACACACATGAGGGTGTCAACTCAAGTTTTCTTCAAATCGGTACACGTGCTATGGAAATGGGATGAGGCTGCCATCGTGGGGTGGACTAAGGGAAGGTTTTGGAAGCTGGGAACACCTGAGTCCTGAAGCATGGGCACAGGCCCCTAGCCCTCCATCCTAACATGCACTTGTGAGACCCCTGGAATTTGTACAGGGATTCCCCACCCAAGACGGCCACATGTTGGCTTTGAACAGGCTCTAACAGGGCAGCCTGGGCCACCTCCAGTGAGAGGACATGTGAGCTGGGAAACAAGAAGCCTTGGGTCACCCACAACCGAGGTCCAAAACCTGTTATTACCAATTACTGGCTGTGAGACCTCTGTCAAGTCCCGTACTGACCTGAGTTTACCTGCAAATGGTAATAACACCACATACTTTATGACTTTTACGAGGCTTGGAAGAGTTCACACGTGGAAAGCTTCTAGCACAACACAGGGTACACAGTAGTGCCTAATAAGTGACAGTTTCCCCATCACCTAGTCGTAAAGAAGTGATGTCTAAAAGTGTGTGTTCTGGGCTTCTTCCCTCGTGGCGCAGTGGTTAAGAATCCGCCTGCCAATGCAGGGGACACGGGTTCGAGCCCTGGTCCAGGAAGATCCCACAGGCCGCGAAGCAACTAAGCCCGTGTGCCACAACTACTGAGCCTGCGCTCTAGAGCCCGCGAGCCACAACTACTAAGCCTGCGTGCCTAGAGCCCGTGCTCCGCAACAAGAAGCCACCGCAATGAGAAGCCTGCGCACCGTAACAGAGAGTAGCCCCCGCTCGCTGCAACTAGAGAAAGCCCACGCACAGCAACAAAGACCCAATGCAGCCAAAAATAAATAAATAAGTAAATAAATAAATAAATTTAAATAAATAAAATAAAGGGCCTGTTTTTAAAAAAAAAAAAAAAGTGTGTGTTCTCCTCTGCGGAAAGTGCTCACACAAAGAAGTTCAATTCTGCAGCATCAGGACCACCAGGGTTCTATAACTGGCTCCACCTCATGCTAGTCACTGAGCCTTAAATACTGGGCTCAACATCTCAGAGCTTCAATTTCCTTATCTACAAAACAGGAACAAAAGTGACCACCAGGGCTTTTGTAAGGATTAAATAAGGTAATAATTTTAAGCTCCTTACACAACGAATAGCACAAGATAACATCTCAAAAAAACAACCATACATAAGATCCAGCAAAGTCATCTTCTCTATAGCTTTAATCTGGATCTAAGTACCCTTAAACAGGAAAGAAAAAAAAAAAAAGATACAGAGCTTTTAGAGCTGAATGCAATCCTACCGATTCTATCATCAAATTCTCTCACTTAAGAGATGGGTAAACCAAGGCCCAAGACCAAATAATGAGTTACTGGAGCAGCCAGGAATAGAACCCAGGTTTCTTGATTCCCATCTTCCCATGCAGAGTTTTTCCCACTGTGGCGTGCTGCCTCCAAAATATAAAATAACAATGGCAACAAAAGCAACAAAGTTTAGTCCAGGTCAGAAAATTCCAGAAAGAGGCCATCATCCCAGGTTATCTGAGTCACGTGACGCTGGAACCAGGCTTCTCCGGAAGGGGATCTACCAGATCCTAAGGCAAGGGTCCTTCCCCTCTGACACATCTGTGCTCTTACAGACCAAGAGGCCTCAGGGACCCCAAGGGCAAGGAAAGCATATGATGCACTTTATCTTCAGCCCATATGACTGGGCACAGCCAAGAAGAGAACTTTGGCATCTTTATCAAAGCATCAAGGCATGTGATAACAGGAACGTCACAGTAGCTGCAACATCAGCTGCAGTAAAAAACGTACATGAGAACCACAAGCCCCACCATCCACTTCCTCTCCCCCGACCTCCTGCCGCCTCTCCTGCCAAGAGATGGGAGATACCACCAATGACTCAGGCAGCACTGAGCTCGAATCTGGGCTCCATCCCCCGCCCCCCACCCCTCACATGCACCCCAACACTCAGTGAGCACAGCCAGGGCTATGACTCCCTCTCTGGACACAGTGGAAAGAGTTCAGGGGCCCAGGCCTCAACTCAACCTGCAATTCCTCTCACTCAACCTCACTGCCTTTCTCTCAACTGCCTTCGCGTCACCCTTAGTCTGTTCGACTGTGGGTCCCTCCTCATCAGCTCCTTTAATAAAAATAGTTGCCGCCTGCAGAGCCCCTAGGAGGTGCTAGGTGGCCGCCACACTCTGGCTGCTTCACGTACGCTGTGTCAATGAACCCCTCCTAAATTCTGTCACTGAGAACCTGCAGGGCAGAGAAGTTCTCATTTATTCATGGCCTTCCAGCTACTGATGTGCAGAGTTGGGGCTCACGCTTCCGTTGTTGGTCCTGAGCCCCTGTTAATTCCACTGCACCCCACTCACAGCAGCCCAGCCCTGCAGAAAGCGGGGCCGAAAGAAAGGCACTGGGGGCCTTGGGGACAGCACTTGTCTCCACTAAGCCTTGGTTTTCTCACCAAGTAAGGAGCTTAGCTTTCCAATGCGGCTTTGTGGAACCCCAGACCTCCGGGGTGCCTCAGAAACCACGCCGGGGGGGACTTGCCTGGTGGCGCAGTGGTTAAGAATCCGCCTGCCAATGGAGGGGACACAGGTTCAAGCCCTCGTCCAGGAAGATCCCACATGCCACGGAGCAACTAAGCCCGTGCGACACAACTACTGAGCCTGCACTCTTAGCCCGCAAGCCACAACTACTGAAGCCCACGAGCCACAACTACTGGAGCCCACATGCTGCAACTACTGAAGCCCGCGCACCTAGAGCCCATGCTCTGCAACAAGAGAAGCCACCGCAATGAGAAGCCCGCACACTGCAATGAAGAGTAGCCCCTGCTCGCCGCAACTAGAGAAAGCCCGCGCACAGCAAAGAAGACCCAATGCAGCCAAAAATAAATAAATAAATGTATTAAAAAAAAAAAAAAAGAAGAAGAAGAAACCACCAGGGGAAGTCAAGCAGGTTGGCCCGCACCCCCCCTTCAATCTGCATAGCTTCATTTTCATCTGCTTTTTACACTGAGGTTGAATATATGATTTCATTTTCAGAACAAGGCCTCTTACCAAGAGAGAAAAAGGAAGGGAGGGAGGAAGGGAGGGAGGAAGGGAGGGAGGGAGGGAGGGAGGACTATAGGGAGGGAGGACTATAGGGAGGGAGGAAAATAGGAAGGGAGAAAGAAAGAAGCAAGCTTAGCTAGCTGGAAAGCCACCAAAGTAAATGAATGTATGCCTTCTAAAGAAAAGGGAAAGAAGAGGGCATCCTCTCTCTCCTTTACAAGTTAAAACACGGCTGCAACGTACGTTTAAATCATCAGCAATTCCTTAAGGATCATTACAAATCAGAGCGGCAAGATGGAAGGGACAAAGAAAGAGACAAAAAAAAAAAAAAAACAACCGCCATCCCAAATGAAGAGGTCACGTTTACTGGCTCTCTGATGCCCTCCCTGCCGCAGGTGTCAGACCCCAGAAAGATGAGAGGGTCCCCGGACAAGAGGGGAGACCCAGGAGCCCTCGGGAAAGTTTTGGGGCGAAGGAAATAATAACAGAAAGGATGGGACCAGCAGTCTGGACTAGGAAGGAGCATCTGGTCCTGATTTCCCCCTGTGGGGTATTAAAGGGTTGTGGCCGGTGGGAACAAGTGAGCACAAATTCCCGCATCTCCTCCTCTGAACATGTAAATAGCTCTTTGCTTGGGGGTATAAACTCTTCTTTATAAACCCAGATCTTCACCCAATAAATCCGATTCAAAGAGACAAGGACGCGTGATTTTTCTTGTCCCTGCAGCCTACTTCGCCCACCAGCCTCCTTCCAGGATGAGGGACTGTGGATTCCCAAAGACAAATACCACCACGTCCAAGGATTCCAAACACACACTCATGCCCGTGCACCCTCGGCCCAGCATCTGGTTTTTCCAGTCTCTCTTCTCTAATTAAAAGAGCCAGAAATTCTGAGTAAGTGTCAGCTCTGAATAGGCACTCAGTGTTCTCTGTTCCCCATTTGAGAGTCAGAGGGACCTTCTCCTATGCCCCTTCTCCCTCCTACACTGTGGTCTCTTCCAGCAAAACCCTCCCAGAGGGAAGGTTCCCAGTGGAAAGGGGAAGGTTTGCTTCCCCTTTCCACTGACTGCCTCTTCCCTAACACCTGCGATAGAGGAAATCAAGCGATAACGGTACCCTGGGTAAGCCTCGCACTTTTACTTTCAAGATGTTGTTCTGGCTGAACAGTTTGAGGCAAGAAATGGCCCCATTTGGAAATGAAGACACTGAGGAATAAACCCAAGGCCAGTGAGTCGCTGGACAACTGAACAAGAGCCAAAGTCCCTGATGGCCCTGCTCCTTGCGTTCCGCCATAACAATGATACCACCAGATAATATGTGTATTTTGTTGCAGGCACTCTTGTGGTTTCACACATATTATTTAATTCTCACGGCAACCTTATGAGGGACAAATAGGACTTTCCCCATTGACAGCTGAGACAACTACTTAATTAGATTAAATAACTTGTCCCAGGTGATTCAGTTAATAAGTGGCAGAGTTAGAACTCAAAAGCAGGTCTGTGGGAGCCAAGAGCCCCAGTTCTTACCCTCTACACTCTATTCGAAGATGTCCTTCCCATGCTGGATCAGAAACACGCCCTCACTTATTTCAGGGGATGCTGCAATGTCAGTACAACTAAATTGATCTAATCTATATGCATGAATGAAAAAGATAGCAGTGCATATAATCCCATGAATGTGCAGGTATGTGGAGATACATCTGACTGCCTGAGTTGAAAACGCAGCTCTGCCACTTAAGTAGCTGTGTGACCTTAAACAAGTGGCTTAACCTCTCTGAGACTTGGTTTCCTTGTTTGTAGCATGAATAATCTGCTCATCGAACTGTTGTGAGGATTAAATTAGTGAATGCATGTGAAGTGTTCAGAGCAATACTGGGTACATATTAAACTCCCAAGACCATGCCATGCAGACAGTTTTCTCTAAAAAGTGTTTCTGCAAAAGATGCAACTCTAATGCCAATTCTCAGAAGGTGGCAGCAGGACCCTCAGAATGAGCTAAATTGTAGTTCATTTATTTGAATGAAGTCATTTCTCTACTATATGGATTTAAAGAAATAAACCTCCTCCTGAATTTTGCTTCTGCGACATTCTCACAAATTTTGACCTTTACTACTCTCATTATCATTCATTTCTAAATAGTCTGTCATTTCCATTTTGGTTTCTTTTGAACCCAAGTGTTATTTTAAAAGGTGGTTTTAAATTTCCAAAGCGGGTAAACCTGGGGAGGACTCTGATTGTATTGTTAATTTCTAATTTTATTATATCAACATCAGGGAGCATGGCCTATATGACTTAACATTTTGTGGAATTTGACATTTTATTTATGTCTTAATACATGTTCAGTATTTTTTAATCTTCTATGTGTGCTTGAAAAGATCTTGCATTCCATTTGTTGCATACAAAAATCATCAAAGTTTCATCCCCACATGCCACGTTAATTCCTCTGCTTTTGTTTCTCAGGACCTGAGCTAGGTCTAGAGAAGGAGCAGTGACAAGGGATGGAAGTTCATCTAGAGAGAGGAAGGAGGAAAAACAAAACAAAAATGCCCTGTGGGCAGGGGTTATCTATACTGATGAGTAATCTGTGGTTAGGGAGGTTAATTCATCCAGAATCACACGGCTAGTAAGGAACAAAGCCAGGGCTGGAACCCTGCTTGGTCCAACCCAGTGTTCACAGTGGATTATTTTGAAGAAGGATCTTGGGGTCTCATAACCAGCCACCTCGCCTACTACATTCTCCTTCTCACTCACTACAAGGTCCCATCCACAATAACAGATCCATCTGTCCATTTACTCAGCCAACAGTATTTATTGAACATCTATCATTTCCCAAGCAATAGTAGAGAACACTGGAGAAACACAGACCAAACTCAGCACCCCCTGCCCTTCGGGACCTTATGGTCTCAAATGGGAGGCGGACAGGCACACAGGTCATTGCAATGCCACACGGTAAGTGATGACAGCACTTAGCACAGGAATTGTACACCCAGGAGAAGATGGGGCACCCAACGTCACCTGAATTCAAGGCGGAGCCCAGGGAAGGGGGAGGTATTAGAAAATGGATGCAAAGGTGACTTCTCAGGGAAATTTTGAAGGTTGCATGGATTTACCCAAAGGATACCTACAGGAAGGCCATTTGGGGTGAGAAGACCACACCTTTTCGTGCGTTCCCTCTCACCCCAGGAGCATTCAAGGAGATTCAAAGATGACCCTCTTCTTCTTCCTCCCCTACCACAGCCTTCTCCACTTTTTCCTGACTTCCTCCCCCTCCTCCCACCCCCCACTGCCCCCTCAGCACCCCACAGTATCCAGTTGCCAAGGATACAAAAAGGAGAAAGGAGCTCAGAGTGTCTTCTCTAGTCCGTCCTCAGCCTCCTCAACTTCCTTTCAGCCTCTGTCCCACAAGCCCCTCGCCCTCAGGATCCTCCCAGAGCACTTCACTAATAGTTACAATACCGAACAGTTACTAAGCAGCACCCTGGGATGAGGATTCTAAGATATGTGCCTTATAGTTATTCCCCAAGGCACTTAATCTCTACGAGAATCTTCTGGGGACCCTCCCCGCCTTACAGATGAGAAAACTAAAGCATAAAGATGCAAGCAACCTCCCCAAGACCATGCAGACAGTGAGTGCCAGAGCCGGGAGGAGAGCCCAGGCAGTTTGCTGCAGAGCCCTTGTTCTCCACCACCATGGAGTGATGCCTCGTAACAGCAAACCCCACCCCCAGCTGTAGCCTGCAGCCCGCCCCCCCTCCCCACCGCCGCCCCCCCCCCGCAAACATCCAAAGCACTAAAACACAGATGCTGTACCAAAGAGGTCGTGAAAAACAAGGAAAGCCTGAGAAACTGTCACAGCTCAGAGGGCGCTGAAGAAACATGACAGCTCAATGAAATGCATTATCTTGGGTGGGATCCTAGATCAGAAAAAGGGACATCCATGGGAAAACAAGTGGAATCTAAATAAAGTCTAGAGTTTAGTGAATAGCAATGTACCAAGGTCAGTCTCTCAGTTTCGACAAATGTACCATCATAACTTGAGATATTAACAATGGAGGAAACCCAGTAGACAGGAACTCTGTACTATCCTTGTAACCTTTCTGTAAATCTAAAATTAGTCCAGAGTAAAACGTTTATTCCTAAAAAAAGCAATCTTGCCGCCGTACCGCGTTGCCCTGACCCAGGCAGCTAAACACACCCAGATAGTATACGCTCCACTAATCTCTTTGGGTGGGGGCTGAACCTTACTCACGTCTCCAGATGGAGACAGGAGAACGTTGCCATGGACACGGCCCAATGCCAGAAAACAGGCTGACCTAACATCGAAGACAGTAATGAGGGGAGGAAGCTACAAAGGGGCCTAATACAAAAGGCTGGAGGTAAGGCCCCTCGGGACTACAGAATCTCCCAGCAAGTTCATTTGTAGAACATCCCCGTTCATCCACTGGACAGCAAGGTTTCACAGGAAGTGAAAACACAGGGGGAATGAGGCATGTGTGGTCTGGGCTCTCAGAGAGGAGGATTTAACATAACATTACGTGGCTGCTTTTACATATCGACGAAAATAAAGATTTGTGGAAGCCCAGGGAAGGCCTGGTGAATGCCAAATCTGGAAGCTTCCCTGCAGCGATGACACTGGAACTGAGCCTTGAGGGACATATAAGATTTTCCAGGGGAAGAATGAGGTTGCTAGATTTTCACCGTGGTATCCACATCATCTCCTTCACGGTCTTTCTGAAAAGGGGCAGCCCTCCGTGAGGTGCTGGGCTAGGGTACAGCTAGGAGCCTTGGAACTCATCCATCCTCATCCTGGAGGATGGAACAGTGACCTCTGGCTTCGTCAGCAAATTCATGGGTTCCCTGAGTAAACACTGCACTTCAAGCAGGTAAAGTTTCACCAACCCAGAGGGGACGGAGTGGGAAGAGCAAGTCCTAGTGATGAATCAGGGGTGTGTAAGGGCCAAGGTGCCGTTGATCAGTCAATGGACAAGTGTTTACTAGAGAACTACCATGCAGAGTGCTGGCCCTGGGACCCCAGAAGAACGTCCCATCAGCCACCGCATCAAGGGCATACAGCGTAGTTGGGGAGATGATTATATACAGTGTAGGGTGATATAAATAAGCAAGACAGACTTGTTCAATTCTTGATCTCACCACTTCCCAGCTGGGGAATCTCAATCCAATCTGAGCCTCAATTCCCTTAGTTGTAAAATGGCAATAATATATAACACCATCGTGCCTTGTGGGGGTTCAGACGATTAGAGATAAGGTGTGTAAGGCACTGAACACAAGTCCTTTCCGACAGTAAGTAGCAGCTCAATAAATGATCATTGTTACTGCAGTTGATACGGTGACACCAACAAATAATAGAGCCATCAATCTTAAAGACAACGGGACCTAGGAGGCAAAAGAGTCCAACCCATAAAAAACAGATGGAAGGTGGTTTCAAGCCCACTCCATGGTAAGAAAAAACCCCGCTGACTTAACAGAAGTATCAATATTTCACTGCAAAGCAACATGCAGCCCATGAGGGCTGCCGGCATGGAGGGGGCATATTCTAGGCTGCGTTCAGGGAGCGTTACCTGTAAAGTGAGTTTTGGAAGATGGGCAGGAATTTTGACAAAAGGGGAAAGGAGCCCCGAAGGGAGAGAAAACAACATGAACAATCGTTTCTCCCCGGGCTCTTGCCAGCCCCCCACTCCCGGCCTCCCCTCACCCCCTCCCAGGAATAAAAATAACACTAATCCCCTGCTCTCAGCCAAGCATTTTCTCTCTGGCCTCTGGCTGATGGGTCTGTAATCCCTACTCAATCCCTATAACTCTCATCTCAGCCCTGCTCACGGCAGAACAGCTCTCCCAGGGGATGAATCCTGCCAGGGAGAGGGAGGAGGTGAGGAAGGAACCACCGACGAGTTAGCTCACAGGGGATGAATCCTGCCAGGGAGAGGGAGGAGGTGAGGAAGGAACCACCGACCAGCTGGCAATCTTATCACCAAAGGATGGAATCCCAATGCAGAGAGTCTCCAGGCGGGGTGTTACAACCTGGCCGTGATCCAAAGCACCTGGCACGCAGTAGGGGCTCATTAAATAGTCTTGGAAGGAATTAAGCTCTAAAGGGGACGTACAGCTCCATGTTTCTGATGGTCATACTATAACCGTGCTCCTGAGGAACTCAAATGGGGGAACTTCAAATGGGGAAGGAGGCCAAGGACAAGCCATTTAAGATGCAGCAAGACACAAGGCAGAACAGAAAGAGTGACAAAGTCAGTCTGGTCTTAGGGCCTCAGGTGGTTGATTTCATTAGCGTGTCCTTAATGGCGCCGGCTGTGGAGGAACCAGTAAACCCCCAGATGTTTCCAGTTCTCTACAGATCAATCTCCACAGGGATCCAAAGTCCTGGCCCTCCATTCCATACATCACTGCTTCTCTATGAGCATTATCTACCTTTGATGTTGGGGGTTCTCTTTTCATGGAATATACTCCTTTGTTTTCCCTATATGACCATGTATTCTTTCAGACCAGGACTCTGTATAAGAACTCTGCCTAGAATTCCCTGGCGGTCCAGTGGTTAGGACTCGGTGCTTTCACTGCCGTGGCCCGGGTTCGATCCCTGGTCGGGGAGCTGAGATCCCACAAGCCATGTGGCGTGGCCAAAAATAAATAAATAACTCTGCCTAACAGGATGCCCAGCAGGATGCTAGGCACGTAGAGGTCAAAGAGCACCGACCGTGTTGTCTGTGTGAAGCACTCGCCAACGGGAGAATGGCTGAGAAAACCCAGGATCCTTGCCTTTCTTCACAGGAGACTCCCCATGCCTCTGAAGGAATTGGATTTCAGCCTCAACACGGACTTGAGCAGAAGCATCACTTCTTCTGGGAAGAGCCCCCAGGCCCTAATGCCCTGTCCCCAGGGGGCTGGCCAGCAGGGTCTTCCTGCGGTTGCTTCTGTCCCAAGGATGGGACACTGTGTCTGTTTCTTGTGTGTCTCCCTAGCTGACTGTGACCTCCCTAAGGCCCAGGAGTACATGTTCATCAGCATTACCATCCCCATCCCCAGCACCTATCAGAGGGCTTAGGACATAGTAGGCGCTCGGTTTTTTTGTTTTGGGTTTTTTTTTTTTTTTTGGCTGCGTTGGGTCTTCATTGCTGCGCACCGGCTTTCTCCAGTCGCAGGGAGCAGGGGCCACTCCTTGTTGCAGAGCACGGGCTCTAGGCACGCGGGCTTCAGTAGTTGCGGCACGTGGGCTCAGTAGTTGTGGCTCACAGGCTCTAGAGCACAGGCTCAGTAGTTGTGGCGCAGGGGCTTAGTTGCTCCGCAGCATGTGGGATCTTCCCGGACCAGGGCTCAAACCCGTGTCCCCTGCACTGGCGGACGGATTCTTAACCACTGCGCCACCAGGGAAGTCCCTCCGTAAACATTTGCTGAATGAAAAGAGGGCCAGGCAAGAGGTTCCTGGATGGGAATTGTCTGGACTCAGCGGATCCAAAGTTCAGCTGGTGAGAAATCAGGAGGAACCGCCTTGTGAGACAGGCTGGGTGTAGGCACCGCACATTCCTGGCGAGCCTGTCTGATGTCACTGAAAGGGCAGGCTGCTGGGATGGCCAGCCAGGAGGAGCCATGCAAGAGATAAGATGAGTCCGGGCTTGTGACTGTAGCCTCAGGAAGGTGCGCCCTTCAGTGTGGATGCTGCTCCCAGCAGGTCAAGTTTGGGGAACTCGAATTTACTGTGGTGGGTGATTATCACGGATTATCTCGTTTCACCCTCAGTGACCCTACAGGGAGGGTACGATGATCCACTTTACAGGAGCAACTCTGAGGCCTCAGTCCTATGGACTTCAGAGCCTCCCAGTGCTTGGGACAGGCTCACAATGAAGCATTTCTAGAAACACACATCTTCAGAGTTGATGGAGGCCTTGAATCTCCTCATGTGCTTCCCCTCCCTCCAAGAACACTCAGATTCCTACAACATTCAACATCCCAACAAGCTTCTTGCCTCCCTCCCATGTCCTGCCAGCCCAGCCCATCCTCGGGCAGCTCTGACTACCGAAAACGCTTTCTACAGAGCCCTCACGTCTGCCCATCAGCCTCGCTTCTTCACGTCTTCTCCTCCTATCTGCACAGAGCAGAGCTAATCCCCTGCACGTGACAGCTCTCCAGCTATCTGGAGGCAGTTAACGCCTTGCCTCCCCCAGAGTTTAGAAAGAGCCCCACAGACAGAGATTGCACCAGCGCTCAGGGTAAAATTCGTTTCATGCAGGTTAGCAAACGTTGATAAAAGGAATCAGAGAGAGAAGATGGTTATTTTGTTGCTGGGGGGAGGGGGGCGGGGCAGGGGTGTCTCTCTCCCAGGGGAAGGAGGGGCTGGTTAGGGGAGGTGGGCCAGAAGCCAAAAGCCATCTAAACCTTAACAACAGTCTTCAAGAAAAACGTTAATATTGCCGGAAGGGGCTTCTGAGATCAACCAAACTCCTAGCGTTCCAAAGGGGGATTGGAGGAGCAGAGAGGTAAAGTGACACCAAGGAACACAGCTCTTAAAGGGCACAGCCACAACTGGAATCCTTTGAACCCACAGCCGGGGCCTCTTGCACAGTGTTACCACCCGTCTCCCTGCTCCACAAGGCTGGAACAGCACCTGTGATGTCAGAACAGCACTGCCATCATAACGGCGCCGTCTACAATCTCACTTCCACCACATCCCCAAGAGGGAAAGGGAGAAACACAGCATTAGCTCCATTTTACAGAAGGTAACAGTGAGGCTCGGAGAAGCAAAGGGACTTGCTTGGGTTCCCCGGCAAAGTGAATGTATACTTGGAACTCAAAGCTCAGTGAAGGCTCTGTGCTGTTTGTTGGCAATGGCCGTTGAAAGGGCCGTGGGAGGGACTTCCCTGGCGGTCCAGTGGTTAGGACTCCATGCTCTCACTGCCGAGAGCACAGGTTCCATCCCTGGTCAGGGAACTAAGACCCCGCAAGCCGGACATGGAATGGACTTCCTAACACAAGGAAGGGCGCCACCTCCACCTGCCGTCCAGTTCTGCATTGTTTCGGGACTGCCGGCTGCGCGCTCCAGGAAGATCTTCAAAACCACGCTCTTCTTCCCTTTCTGCCGCCCCAGCCAGCGTGCTCCAGGTCAAGAGGGGTCAGCGGCCTGGGTTCCTCCCCCGGCTGAGCCCTCACCAGCTCTGTGACCTGCGGCGTCCCTCCTTCCCAGTCTGAGCTCTAGCTTCCTCACCTTTAAAAACAGAGGCAATCAATTCTGCCCTGACAGTAAACGGGATGATACGAGGCTCAACTGACAAAGAGCAAGTAGGAGGCTGGGAGGCTCACTCCCACCATCGGCTGCTGCCCCTTGGCCTCCATCACTTCCCCATCACCCCCGCCTCCTCCGCAGCCCTACTACCTAGAGCAGGTGAGAGGGTCAAGAAGGTCTCAGCCAAGACAACGGAGGAGAAAGAAAAATAACTGTGACATCAGCCCAGAAGTCCCTCACACTTGTACAAAGCTTTATTTTTCCGAAGAGCTTTCGCAGGGACGAGCATAAGATTTACCGTTGCTTAGTCCTGTATGTGCCAGGCACCATACCAAGGGCTCTGCATGCTCTCTTGGGTTCAGTCCTCACAACTACCCATTTGACAGATGACAAAACTTCAGCTCCCAGGTTAAGTAAGGGATGGCTGGTAAGTAGTGGAGCCAGGAGGCAAACCCAGTTCTATCCAGTCCCCTGTTCCCCAACCTTCAATGTGCTCATGATCACCCGGGGAGATTTATGAATAATCAGATTCTGATTCCATAGGTCCAGACTGAGGCCTAAGCTTCTGCGCTTCTGACAAGCTCCCAAGTAGATGGACTACCTTGTATCACGGGCTAGATTTTAAATTCCGTTAAGACAGAGCCTGAGTCACCCAATCCCCGGGGCTTAGCACTGGGCCTGCCCCATAGAATACACTCAATAATTATTTGTTCAATGAATGTTGGACTTAACCCATGCTTTAACACTTCTCTATACTAAGCCCCATTATATCATTTGATCTCATAACAAATCTCTAAGGCATATCACTCTCCCTTTGACAGATAAGGAAACAGGCTCAAAAGAGTACGTAGCCTAAGGTTTTACAGCTTTTGTGCAGCAGAGCTGGAAACGATCTACCTTCAGATCCTTGGCCCTGACCACAGCTGTCCCAAGGATGGGGGTGGGCGTGGGAGGGGGGAATTAATAATTACAGACAGCTGGGTAGTGAGGAGCTGGACCCATCCAGGCACGTGACCAGCTCACAGCTCGGGAGGTCACCCACTAGAGCTGCTCTCCGGGGGCGAGGGCAGTCGTCTCAGCGTCCCCCAGGAGAGAAACTAGGAGGAGCGTGGGAGGAGGCGGGTCCTGGGCACAGTGCCAGGCAGCATTGGGCAGGTGGTGAGTGACCCCTGACCTCACAGAGAGCCCCGCTGGGCCCAAGCACCCACCACCTCCCGAGGATCCCATCTCTAGACTGATGCTGTCCAGCTTGGGGGGCGGGGGTGGGAGGAGACTAGAGGCATCCAGGGAAATTGCAGCCTAGCGATGAATCACCCGGCACATGACCCCAGAGAGGAGGGGTGGGTGCGTCTGGGGCTTGGGGAGGACAGGCCTTGCGCCCGCCCCACACTCCCCCCCTCCCGCCTCGATTTGGGGGAGCGAGGGAAGCCCCTCTCCCGCGCAGCTCCACCCCCGCAGCCCCCGGCCCGCCCGCTTCCCGGGTGCGGCGAGACTCACGGCCTTCAGCTGCTCCAGCCGGTCCTTCATCCTGGTGCCCAGGCGCCCGGAGGCAGGTGAGCACGTCCCAGGTGAGCGGCCGGAAGTGGCGTCCGGGCCCGGCCAGGACGAAGGAGCAGGAGGCGGGCGGCGGCCGCGGGCGAGAAGGAGCGTCCGAGGCCACTGGAGGCTCCGCCGCGCCGCCCCCTCCGGCCCAGGCGGCGCCGCGCGCTCCAAATCCGGCTCCCCGGCAGGCGCCGGCGCGCAGCGCTGATCCGCCCGGCGGACCCGCCCCTTACCTGGGCCGCGCCCCGCGCTCCTCCTTAAAGGGCCAGTGCCCCCGCCGCCGCCCGGCCACCCTCCGCGCCTCTCACTCCACCTCCCCTAGCTCCAGGTCCCCCGATGGACCAGCACTGGGAGATCTCGCCGCGAGTGGGTCTGTCTGACCTCAATTCCAGCCTTTGCATTCAACAGCCATTCACTACCTGTGCCGGGCTCTGTGCTAGGATCCAGCCCTCAACAGACTGATTCATTGCTAGGCGGTGCCAACATCCCGTAAACGAGGAACTCTAAGACAAAGTGATTTGTGCTATAACAGGTGGGGGAACTCTAAGACAAAGTGATTTGTGCTATAACAGGTGGGGGAGAGAGAGCAATTAATTCTGCCTGGAGGAGGGGTATTCCAAGTAAAGGAATGCGCACGGTCCGGCGGACTGCGTGCTGGAGCTGAAAGAGTGTGCTCCTCGTGGAAATAACTGGAGGTGAGGCGGGGTGGGGAAGGCCGGGACGAAGAATTTGGATTTTATGATGTTGGCAATGGGGATCCTTAAGAGAAATGCAAGCAGTTCAGTGATGAAGTCAGAACACCTGCCACTAAAAAGTGTATACCTTTGGAAAGTGATTGTTTCTCTAGGCGACTCCGTTTCTGTATCTGTAAATCAGAGATATTACCCACTTCCCAGTTTGCTGTGAGGCCTTGTTGACAGAGGAGGAATGACTGATTCGTCACCTGTGGAGCAGAGCTGTAAGAGAAGGATGTGTGTATTGGAAAGCTTAAGCTTTCCGACCTGATCCCCTAGGTGAGTAGTACCTGATCCCACTTTCTGAAAAGTGGGCGGTTTCTTCGCACTGCCCCTCCGTCATTCTCCCCTCCCCTGCCCCACACCTCCACCCTCTCTTCCGTCTTCCCTATTTATCTTCCTTCTTGGGAACAAATGACATATCCAGCAGATATGGAGTGGAGCTCAATAAATAGGACTGACAGACCTAAGATTCAATCCTCAAATCAGGGAAAGAATCTGAGCTATGCATCCAGATTAAAGGGCTGTAGGACTTCCCTGGTGGTGCAGTGGTTAAGAATCTGCCTGCCAGTGTAGGGGACACGGGTTTGAGCCCTGGTGCGAGAAGAGCCCACATGCCACGCAGCAGCTAATCCCGTGCGCCACAACTACTGAGCCTGCACTCTAGAGCCCTCGCGCTACAACTACTTAAACCCGCAACAAGGGAAGCAGCCACCGCAATGAGAAGCCCGTGCACCACAACGAAAAGTAGCCCCGCGTGCAGCAACAAAGACCCAATACAGCCAAAATTAATTAAATAAATAAATATATTTTTTAAAGGGCTGTAAATATTTTCATAATTCTAACAGAACTTTGCCCTGTTCTGCAATCTTAGCGCTTGCTCCGTGCTGACTTCATCGCCTCCCATGAAGATATGGTCTGTAATCCTCGCTGTAGTCCTGCACACTTCCTTCTACCCCAGGCGTTCGCTAGGTGAATTAATTTCCAGTCTTTGGTAAAGGGAAGGCTTCTGCGCCCCCTGGTGGTCAGAAGTGGAAACGGTAAGCTAATCAGAAATCGCATTCCACCTCCTTTCCTTAACAAAAAAAAAAATTTTTTTTAAAGTTCTATAGATGGATGATGGGGATGGTTGCACAACAATGTGAGGTTTTTTGTTTTTGGGTTTTTTATTTAATTTATTTATTTATTTTTGTTTGTGTTGGGCCTTCGTTGCTGCATGTGGGCTTTCTCTAGTTGCGGCCAGCGGGGGCTACTCTTCGTTGCGGTGCGCGGGCTTCTCATTGCGGTGGCTTCTGTTGTTATGGAGCATGGGCTCTAGGCGGGCGGGCTTCAGTAGTTGTGGCACGTGGGCTCAGTAGTTGTGGCTCATGGGCTCTAGAGCACAGGCTCAGTAGTTGTGGCGCACGGGCTCAGTTGCTCCGCGGCATGTGGGATCTTCCGGGACCAGGGCTCGAACCCGTGTCCCCTGCATTGGCAGGCACATTCTTAACCACTGAGTCACCAGGGAAGTCCCAACAAACTTTTGTTAATGGGGATAGCTAAGTTTCCGCGCTTCAGGAAAAGACAGTCTTCTGAGGAGACAGATATGTGAACAACTCTTCACATTAGACGTCTGAAAAGGGCCACAGGAAATGATCAAGGATGGCCATTCAGCCTCTGCCTGAATGCATTTTAATTTTTTCAGTTTTTTCAAACACTCTCAAGCATCTTCTCTGGTTGAACAGTTCCAACTGTTGTTTAAAAGTGTTTTGTTATATGAAACAAAAATTTTCCTTCCTGTAACTTCCACCACTGTTTCTTGCTTTTTGCCTTTGTCCAAACAATTAAGAAATTTAATCTGTCCTTCGCAAGACGGGCTCTCCATGAAGGGACAGTAGCTATGGATCCACGGAACAATTGCTGACACATAGCCAGGAGGACTGAGTTCTAGACGCAGTTTCTGCCACAAAACAGCTGTCACTTGACATCGCACAATCTATTTTCTCATCTGTGAGGTAAGGAGGCTGATCAAAACTAGTGATTCTCGAACTTTTCAAGGTCAAGAACATCATACATTCTTTATTTTCATTTGTGGATATCTTGTTTCGAATGATTCCATATCCCTTAGAAAATACATTTACTAGGTAGAATTTGGTTTCCTCAGACTCATAGATACAGAGAACAGATGATTGCCAGAGATGGGGGGCTGGGAGCAAAATGGGTGAAGGGAGTCGAAAGGTACAAACTTCAAATTATAAAAAAAGTAAGTCCCGGGGATGTAATGTACAGCATGGTGACTATAGTTAATAATACTGTATTGTATATTTGGAGTTGCTAACAGAATAGATCCTAAAAGTTCTTATCAAGGGTCCTCTCTGCTATTGTCAAACTTGTTTTTATAAACTCCTATTTTATATTTTATTTTGGTATATCAATCTTGAGTACTTTATTGTCAGGTCTTCATTGGTAAACCCCTTCCCTATGACAGTACAGTGTGTACTCAATTTTGGAGCATGGAAAATACATGTACTTGTTCTGTACCTGTAGTTTGGAAATATAATTGACATCTTTGTGCTTTGGTCTTTCAAAAATTTTAAGGCTGTAATGAGGAGTCACATTTACAATCATCAATATATTCTCTACAGTTCTCTACAATGAATATGCTCCCTTAATTAAATCATGATGCTGGAAAAAAAAGAAGTTCTTATCAAAACAAAAACAAAGTTGTAACTATGTGAGGCAATGGATATATTGTGGTCATCATTTTGGGATTAACATATACACACTACTATATAGAAGATAGATAACCAACAAGAACCTACTGTATAGCACAGGGAACTCTATATTCAGTGGTAACCTATATGGGAAAAGAATCTGAAAAGGAATGGGCATATGTATATGTATAACTGAATTACTTTGCTGTACACCTGAAACTAACACATTATAAATCAACTATACACGAATAAAATCTTTTAAAAAATCATTATGTTGCACACCTTAAACTAATGCAATGTTATATGTCAGTTTATATCTCAATAAAACTAGGAAACAAAAAAGAAATTTGGTTTCCTATGAGAGGATGTTTCCATGAAGGGGAAAAAAAAAAAAATGACCTTTTGGTTAGCCTGTGTGGCCATAACAGAAGTGACCATTTGATTTTCCTTAACCTTTTTACACATTGAAAACAGCATAAAGAGCGCTCTTAACTGCACGTGGAGTCCAGGAACCCAGGAAGGGAAGCATCAGCAGAGTTTTCTTATGACATTCTATTCGAAGGGAGTTGTCACAGACTTCCAGCCTTTTTTTAAAAAACTCCTATTAGGTATGAACCCTATTTTGTTCATTTTCTATGAATATTTGCTCTTCCATGACAGGCAGAAGTCTGGATGGCAGCAGCTAGTTGTGTAAAATAAACTGAAGAAAGTCAAGTTACTGAGGGACAAGGGACCTGGGTGAGGAGAGGTAATGGGCTGGTGAGGAAGACTCCGACCTTGTGCCCAAGTGGACTGTAGGGTCTCCACGTAGACCGACAGTGACTTAAGGTTCCAGGCTTAGTAGGATCCCCTCCTCTCTGATGTATTTTTATTTTTCTGCTCTACCAGGGTACTTGGTTTCCCACCATGTCTAGTGTGTAGCTGTTTCCCCACTAAACAAATATAGCAAGATTAAATCAAGTGTTTGCATTTTGCCTATAGATAAGGCAGCCAACACTTCATTTCACCTTTACAAACAAACCAAAAAGAGGATCCTGGGGTTTCAGGCTCCGCTTCCCTCTCTCTTTCCTCTAAGCCTGTTTCTTTCCCACTGGAGAAAAGCACTGAGCCTTACCCCACCTTGACCCTCAGGGCCTGCTGAGGAACAGGTGAGACCACTTTCTGGCTATTGTACCTGGAGGCAGTGTCCCCAGGGTGTGGTGTTCAGTAGAAAGAGATAAAGGAGCTAGAAAATGGAAGGGGAAGGTCCTTTCTGTTCCCCACAGCAATTCTTCCCCACTGCAGGGAGGATGGAGAATACACTTCCTGACTTGTAGTTTTCACCCCCTTACAGTTTGTATTAGTTATCTATTGCCACATAACAAATTGCCCCAAAACGGCTTGAAACAACATTACCCTCTGGTTTCTGTGATTCAGGACTCCAGGTGCAGTTTAGCTGGGTGCCTCTGCCTCAGGACTGCAGTTAAGGTGTTGGCTGGAGGCTGCGTCTCATCTCATGGCTTGACTGGGAAAGGATCTGCTTCAAAAGTCACTCACATGGTTGCCAGCAGAATTCAGTTCTTCAGGGGCTGTACTTCACCCCACGGGCCTCTTCATAGCGCAGCTCACAACATGGCAGCTGAATTCCATCAGCCCAAGCAGGTGAGAGGGATAGAGAAAGAGAGAGAAAAGCCAAAGTGTTTTTGTAACCTAATCTCGCCTGTGACATCACTTTTGCCGTACTGTATCGATTAAAAGAGAAGCGCTAGGTTCAGCCCACACTCAAGGCCAGGAGATAACACAAGGGGATGGAGACCGAGAGCCATCTCAGCAGCTGCCTAGAACACAATTCAAATCCCAAATTCATGCCAGAGTTACGCTCTTTCACCTACTTAGAGCTCTCTTCTCCCCTGTATCTGAACTGGACAACCCTCACCCATTCTAGGATTAAGTGTCCCTCAAGCATGCTTCCCTGACAGCCTGGACTTCATTATAGCCCTACCGCACTGTGTAACCCGGTCTACCTCCTGTACCTTCCGTGAGCTCCGCGAGGTCAGCAGCCTGGTCTCTCCTTTTCACTAATGCGAACCCAGACCCCAGCCTCGGCCCCAAAACGTCGTTGTAGGCACTCAGTTAGGGTTTACCAAATTAATTAAATGAATCTTCTTGTCCTAGGGCTCCATTAGTCTTTCTTCTGATTAAAATTCATCAGTGGCTCCTTATTACAAGATTAGGGAGTCCAGACTCTTCCTAGAATGTCATTCAAGCCCTTGCACAGTCTGGCCCCAGCCCCAGGTTCTGTCACTCCCTGACACACACAGCCCCACCTTCAGCCTCCTCAAACACTCACCTCTTCTCTGCATCTAATATGCCCAGGATTTCCCACCCAGCTCTGCCTGATTTGTCCTTTTTCCGTTTCATATCTGACAAATCCCTACTCCTCCTTCAAGACCGAGGCCTTCTCCAATTCACTCAGGTGGTCTCCTTGGCCCTCTGCCCTCCCGCCCCAAACAGTACTTGTTCAGATCTATTTTAAAAGCAAACCCTGGGTTGTCTTATACCTCATTGCTTACATATCTGTTGAGAGCAACGACCAGGTATTATATTATTCACCTTCCAGGGGTACTGTGAGGTAGGTGCACTGCAATTATTTGGACGATAAATCAAAGAATAGTTGACTACTATTCTTATGTAGTGTGTGACTGCACATACACACACATACACACACACACTCACTCACACACACACTCCCTAGGGATTCTCCTCTCCTCTGCCTAAGGAGGAAAGAAGATCCTTCCTGGATCTTAAAACTAAATGCAATTGCAACTCCCTGTGTCACTGAACGGTGTGTTTAAACTACTGTAATTTAAAGACATAGAGAACAGACTTGTGGTTGCCAAGGGCGAGGGGGGGTGGGTGGAGAAGGGATGAAGTGGGAGTTCGGAATTAGCAGATGGAAAATGTTATATATAGAATGGATAAATAACATGGTCCTACTGTATAGCACAGGGAACTATATTCAATATCCTGTAATAAACCATAATGGAAAAGAATATGAAGGATGTATATATATATATATATATATATATATATATAACTGAATCACTTTGCTATACATTAGAAATTAATACCACATTGTAAATCAACTATACTTCAATAAAATAAATTTTTAAAAAATAATGTGCTTTGTTTATAAAGATGTTTTATATCATGTTGTTCAGATGTTTTTCCTAACACGAATCTCCCTATACCACATACCTATGCCTATGATTTAACAATATAAATAATTTGCACCATGTTCATTTGTTTTTGTGTTTATACAAACTCTTCAATCCCTGGAGCCCTTAAGCACATAGTTCTCCGAGGAGCCTGGTAAGGTAAGTGGGAAGACTCAGTGAGGAAGCCTCATGCAGAGAAGCCTGCTGTTACTTCTGAGCTGCAGAAGACATGCTTGTTTCTTACAAAACCTGTGAAACACCTATCAAGAGTAACAGGATAAACATAGGGAAACCTTAGGTGAAAGGAATTGAACACTTATGTCTTTAAACTTTTGGTATTTAAAAAAATGAGCCATCTAGTGTATTTCTCCATGTCGATGTTTGAATAACCGTGCTGCATCTTTTATTATCCTTTTACAGTTTGGGGGTTTTTTTCCTTGGAGATCTCACAATAACTCGGGAGTAGATAGTATTGTCCCCATTTTATTATGCAACTGAATTGTCAGAAAAATGAAGCGATTTTCCCAAGCTCTTATTGGACAGTCATAGCATGTTGGGAGAGTGGTTTTTTGCCCAGGCTTTGGTGACCACGCTGCCCAGGTCAAATCTCAGTTTTATGTTTACTGGCTGTGTGACCTTGAACAAGTTACTTAGCCTCCCTGTGTCTCAGTTTCCTTATATGTAATCAGAGATAATAATAAGACACATTTCATGGGTTACTATGATGATAAATGGGTTGATATATGGCAATCATTAATTCCCTTATTCAATCACTGGAAAAGAAGCCTGCTAACTCATAACTACACTGTTTTCTCAAAGAGCGTGGGGAATTGAAAAGTGCCTGGAATATTTTAATCACTAGTGAAATCGCCCTCTTTTTATCCAGTCAGCCTTAGCCACGGCAGCATTTTCCAAAGTAGATACAACACGATAAAATATTTCCTAAGAGATTCCAAGGAATAAAAGAGTTTGGTGGTGACAATTTAGAAAACATGCAACATGCGTCCCTCATCTTGAAGAGTCATGACTGCACGTTTGCACAGTACAGGCACTGAATAAACCTGCAGTAAACCACTAGTTTTATTTTGATCAGCACAGTATTCTTCACATTTGTTTGACCGTATAATGTTTATTTCCCCCAAACACCTGTTATTCAACAGGATTGGTGTCCTACAGATAATAACGCTGACCTAGTAGAATACTGCAGTAGAACATAGGAGGAGCAGCAAGCCTCTGTAAGTGAACCAAAGAAGATCCTTTTGGGTTCTCGTCTTTCAAAAGAGTAAGGTGACATTTCAGTTTCATGTAATATGACTTCTGGTCATGGTTTCTACCCTATAGGCCTGTGACACACGTCAGAAAAAATAAAAGAAAAATGTCATGGCACACGTGTTATGCTTTTCCAGGTAGGGAAACAGAGGTTGTTTCCCTACGTAGCTGATTCCCTTGTTTTTGGGCCCTCACAGTTCCCTCCTCCAGAAATGCCCTTCCTGCCCCTCTGCGTACACGCAGACCTGAAGACCTGGCATGGTGCAGCTCATGTGCCACCTTCCCCAGCAAACTAGCCTGGATTCCCTTCACTGACCCTCCTTTGGTGGCTCATAGCATTGTATGACTTGGCCCTTGGTGTAATCGTGGTGTATGTTCTCATATACTGCTAGACTTTTAACTTCCTTCCAGGCAGGAGCTGCCTCTTACTTACCTTTCCATTTCCTGTTCCACCTACCACAGGTGGGAGCATAGTACACAGTAGAGTTCAATAAATCATTGCTTACTGTCTCAATGTTGGTGAATAAATAAATCCCTCAGTAATCAACAGGTAGAAGAATGAATGAGCTTCCTCTGCCTTACAGAAAGATAGTAAAGCATCTATGTTCTGCTGCCGTTGCCTTGAGACAAATGATCATCGTCAGAACGATTATCATCCTACGGAGACCGCTCGGAACCGTATGAATGAGTTCTTTCACCTCCTCAATGTATCCAGTCAGTGTTGGTCTTCACAGAATTAGCTCTGTTTTACCTGAATCCAGATTTGAACCAACACTACCTCTTTTCTCCACCAAGGGGCTTAGTGAACAAAGCAATTTTTCCATATTATGCATGCTTAGCATAATACATACACTAGGCTTAGTCCATTTGGGCTGCTGTAACACAATACCACAGACTGGGTGGCTTTATAAACAACAGAAATTTATTTCTCACAATTCTGGATGCTAGGAGTCTAAGATTAGGGTACCAGCATGGGTGGGTAAGGGCCTTTTCCAGGTCACAGACTTCTCATTGTATCCTCACATGGTGGAAGGAGCTAGGGAGCTCTGAGGGGTCTCTTTTATAAGAGCACTAATCCCATTCGTGAGATGACCTACCCTCATGACCTAAGCACCTCCCAAAGGCCCCGTCTTTTAATGTCATCACACTGGGCATTAGTAGTTCAACATGTGAATTTGGAAGGAACACAAATATTCAGACCATATCTACTAGGGGTAGGCAGAAAGGGAGACTATGAGATAAATGTGTATGTGTGTGTGTGTGTGTGTGTGTGTGTGTGTGTGTGTGTGCAAGAGAGCGAGAACGAGAGAAGAAAGGGACAGAGAATGGGGAAGAGAACAAATGGATAAAGGGAGAGGGATTTGGAAGCAGACTAATAGAGTCAGAGATTGAGATGGAGACAGATTAGCTCCAGGTATAAAGTTAAATAAAGAGAACCTAACAAAACTTTAAAACTCTAGTGCTTTCCCTAACACTTTTCCCTGGAAGATAATTTAGGATGAAAGATAAATAATTCAAAGCGGCACAAACTCAGCATTTACATAATGGGAATCATGATTGGGATGGTCCTGGTTTGATCTGCCTCTTATTCTTGGCTCTGCCCCTGCCCATATGTGCAATGCTAAGAACCTGAGAACTATATCTGGAGAGAAGTCCAAAGCAGGACACAGACTTTTCACTTGATGCTGAAGATAGTGATAATGATGTACACTGCTACATCTCCCTCTAAAAGTCACAAAGTAGGGACTTCCCCGGTGGTCCAGCGATTAAGACTCCATACTTCCACTGCAGGGGGCGCAGGTTCAATCCTTGGTTGGGGAAATAAGACCCCACATGCCCTGCGGCAAAATAATAATAATAAATAGAAGTCACAAAGTATTTCCACTTAATATATCTTTTGATCATGATAACTATCCCAGAATTTAGGTCTTGTGGGCATTTTCATCCCTATTTTAGAGATGAGGAGTCTAAGAATGAGAAAAGGAAAATGACTTTTCAAAAATAATATAACCAGGAAGAAGTAACAGTGTAAAACCAATGACCTCTTAGCCCCTGTCGTCTCCCGTCTTTCAGAGAGCATACCCATTCGTCTCTACTCAGCAATGTTACACAGGAACATCCAGGGTGTTTGTTGCGTTTAGGATGACAGGACCCTCATCAATGCTCTCTTCAAAGCATCCTTAAGCTCTCTGTTCCTCATGCTGTAGGTCAAGGGGTTCAGCATAGGGGCGATGAATGTGTAAACCACAGACACTACCTGGCCCCTCTGTGGAGAGTAGCTGGAGCCGGGGCACAGGTAGATGAGGCTCGCACCTCCATCCTGGAGGAGAACCATGGCCAGGTGGGAGGAGCAGGTGGGGAAGGCCTTGTGCTTCCCCTCCACAGAGCGGATCTTCAGGATGGCAGGATGATGGACACATAGGACAGGGTGATAAGCAGGAAGGGGATGGTGAAGACAGTGCCACCGACCACAAACAGAGTGGCCTCGTGGACCCGGGTATCTGCACAGGCCAGTCTCATAACAGGAAGGACATCACAATAGAACACACCGATTTCTTTGCTCCTACAGAAGGGGAGTTGGAAGATGAGCACAGTCAGCTGCATGGCCAAGATGAACCCCAACACCAGAGAGCCCAGGGCCAGTCGGGCACAAAACCACCAGTTCATCGCGAGGGTGTAACGCAAAGGGTGGCAGATGGCCACGAACCTGTCATAGGCCATGACGGCCAGCAGAATGCAGTCAGTGCTGCCCAGGAATATGAAGAAGAACATCTGGGCACCACAGCCAGGCAGGGAGATGAGGGTTTTCTCCATGGACAGGGTGCTTGCCAGAGTCAGAGGGGCAATGGTGGAAGAGTAGCAGATCTCCAGAGCTGCCAAGTTTGGCCAGGAAGAAATACGTGGGGGCGTGGAGAGAACGGTCAATCCAGAGGATGAGAGAAATGGAGAGGTTGCCGCTGATGCTGACCAGGTACATAATCAGGAAGGTCACGAAAATCAGCAGCTGTACCTCGGGGAGTTTGGAGAAGGGGTGGAAGTGGAGGTGAATCATTCCAGTCTGGTTTGCATCCTGCATGTATTCAATGCATCGGGCCTGCTGATGGCACAGGCGCTGTCCCCTGAGGATAGATAAATGTCAGGACACAGGGCTCCTGCTGGATGACCCATTCAGCTCCTGGCCTCTCCCTTCCTTCCTCAACGAAAACCATCTTTACCTCCAAATTCAGCAACTTACTTCTACAACAGCTTTTTTGTTGTTGTAATCACCCAGAAGTAGCTCCCCACTGAAATCTTTTCTTTTTAATTGTGGTAAAATATACATTACATAATATTTATCATTTTAACCATGTGTAAGTGTACAATTCAGTGACATTAAATACATTCACAATGTTGTATAACCATCACCCCTATCTATACCCAAAACTTTTTTATCATCCCCAGCAAAAACTCTACCCAATAAACTAATGATCTCCTCCACGATCTCCTCCTCCCAGCTCCTAGCAACCTCAATCCTACTTTGTCTCAGTGAATTTGCCTATTCTACATACCTCATGTAAGTGGAATCATATAGTATTTGTCCTTCGGTGTCTGGCTTATTTCACTAAGCATAATGTTTTCAAGGTCCATCCATGTGGTAGCTTATATCAAAATTATGTTCCTTTTCATGGCTGAATAATATCCCATTGTATGTGTGTATGCCACATTTTGCTATCCATTCATCTGTTCATGGACACTTGGATTGTTTCCACCTTTTGGCTATTGTGAATAATGCTGCTATGAAAATTGGTGTATGAATATCTGTTCAAGTCAGCGATGAAATGTTAACCCACAGTATACTATTCCTAGACCACAAATCTCTACGCCCTCAATCTCTTGTCTGGTTATCATTGACCAACAGTATGACCTTGAACAACTTGCTGAAGCTTTCTGCTTCAATTTCTTCATCTGTGAAGACAACAGTAGGACACAGCAGGTAGGATTGCTGTGAGAACTAAATGTGTCTGGCCCCTAGGAAACTCTCCATAAATGTTAGCAATCATCATTAATACTATTCTTCTTCCACCTTTTCAAGACCACCTTTGATGCCTCCAGTTCCCCCAAATAAGCCTCCTTTGGGCTTTCCTCCCTGCCCCATCCAACCAAGATCTATGGTCCATCTCTTCCATCAGTCTTTTACCAATACTGTCACTGTCTTTGGCTCCTTGATCTTCTGCCAACTCTGTTGCCTTCGGTAATATCCAGCATCTTCATTCCAGGCTGAACATGACTAAAGAAGATCACAAATTTCTGCTGACTTGTGCTACGGTAGGGATACAGGTATTATCAACCCCAGTGCTGTCCCCAAGGCTCTGAGTCAGCTGCTCCTTTGGGTCCCCACCAAGACCGGGGCAAATTTCCCTGGTGTCTTTAAGACCTCTCTTCTGCTACCTCCCCTCTCACCAACAGTAATGACCCAGCCTCCGACTTCACTGAAAAAAATAACAGAAGCCACCTGGAGGCAACTCATCATCATGCTCACCAGCTCTAGACCCACAACATTCTCCCTCCATATACCCACAGCAAATCCCCATATGCCTCTCTAGAAGTGTCCCCTCTCCTCTGCAAAGCTAGTGGTCTCAGCCCCTCCTGCTTCGTCTGTGATCTTACTTCACAATCATTCAGTCTGTCTCCAGTATCTGCCTCTGCTCCCTCATGGCAAAAAGCAACTTCCCTTAATCTTATATCATCCTCTAAAGGCTCCCTGTCTCCTTTGCATTTCAACCATTTCCTATTCTTTCTGTAGCACAGTCTGGT
The DNA here is from genome assembly GCF_949987535.1 of Balaenoptera acutorostrata. Taxonomy (NCBI): domain Eukaryota; kingdom Metazoa; phylum Chordata; class Mammalia; order Artiodactyla; family Balaenopteridae; genus Balaenoptera; species Balaenoptera acutorostrata. The sequence continues at coordinate 11,428,834 of NC_080072.1, forward strand.
TCCGGTCTTACACCCAGAGACCACTCTAATGAAGGTCACCAATGACTTCCAAATTGCTGAATCCAGTGGCTACTTTTTGACTTGACCTCTGTTGCACTGGAGTCTCCCTTTTCCTTGAAATTCCTCACCCAAGGACTCTGTGATGCTATTCTAGCCAAATTTTTTTCCCACCTCTCTGGACACTATGTTTCCATCACTTTTGGAGACTGCTCTTCCTCTTAGTGATACGCAAAGGGAAGGTTTTGTTGGTTAATCTAGGTCTACCCCCCCAGATCCACTCTTCACCCTGCTCTGCCGCCTGGGAGGCTGGTCACTAAGGCCTGAATCATGTGAGCTCACTCACCCTGTGGCTTCTGGTTGGATGTGGCCAATGAAGGTACTTGAAGGAAAATAAAGAGTAGCACAAAGGTCTGTAGGGTATTTATCCCTCTCCCCATACACACACCACTACCCCCTTCTCCCTCTACCATGATGGTTCTATGACCACAGCTCTTGTTGGGTGGCCCATCTTCCATGGCTCCAGTTTTTGCTGGGCTCCAGTAACAGTGTTCTCTCACCTTGTCACTTCAGGCCCCAGGATGCAAACAGTTTCCTACCATTGCTAGCCCTGAGTGCCTCACCATCCCTTACAGTGTAACAAGGAAAAATAAATCTGAGTCCATATTGGATCTTTTTCTTTTCGTTTAACCTTTGTTTTCTATTGTTTTTGCTACAAGTTAATCACTAAAGTGTTGCCTATATGCTTAAAGTATACATAATGGCCCATCTCTGGGAACCCTGCCTCCCATGCCTGAGCTTAAGCTAAAATACCTTTGTTTAGCTCACAGGAAACATCCTGACCAGGCCCACCCGTGAATGACTGCAGGAAAGAAGAAATTAACACCTTCCTGGGAACCTGGCTGGAACCAGGAAATATTTGCAACAATTTATTGCCTTTTTTACTTTATCTCCTCATCTCCCCCTCTTTGTTCTATAGAAGAAACTAGCATCCAAACCCTAGCAAGATGGTTCTTTGGGACACGAGTCCACCATCTTCTCAGTCTGCTGGCTTTCTGAATAAAGTCACTGTTCCTTGCCCCAACAACTCGTCTCTCGATTTATTGTCCTGTCTTGCGGTGAACAGTCCAAGCTTGGACAGTAAGTGCCCTTAATTCTGCCCTCACTTCTATAAATGGTCCCCAAATTAAATGCCAAGTCCTGTCCATATGACTAGCATAGAGAACATTTTAACAGATGATTGTTGAATGCATAAAGGAAAAGAATCTTATTATTTTAATTTATTTTAGAATCTCTTTATCCAGTTTTCTTTCTGCTGCCCATGATCGGTAGGAAAGAATTTCAGGGCAAGTGTACATGGTATCCAAAACAACATACCCTGACTACACACACACACCAACACATCATATCTACTGTAGAAACAAAAACTGATACTTGGCCTTGTGTCCAATGATTAAGTGTCAATACTTCACATGCCACAGTAAGTGGGGGGGGGGGACACTTTGCACCCTGAGTTAAACCAAAACTAACAGGATCACCTGACTGGTTTTGTCCCCCCACCAAAGAATGTATTTTTGCTTACTTTTGCTGTGCTGATGTCTGAAGATATATCACAACCTTTATGAATATGATAATCATGTAAGGACATTGTTGTTTTCCACCACAAACAGAATAATTCAACCTTAGTATTCTTGCTGATTTGCAATTTTTTCCTTTGAATGTTTGTTGTGTTTTTTATTCTGGCAGGCCGGTACTTTTAAAGTCTGGCTCCCTGCATGTTTTGCAAGTTTTTCTTTCCTTTTCTAAATGCTTCTGCCTCTGTACTGTCATCTGTTGGGCACAGCCTTGTGTGGAGTAAGAGGGTTGGAAGATGGGTGGAATCATAGTGGGAAATTTTTCACTTGGAAGTTTCTAAGACTATTATTCCTTGAGAATTTTAATTCCTTTTCTAGGAGAAGCATTGGAGCACACACCTGCCTGCCTCTCTTTCTACTTTGGGTAAAGACGACCAACACACCCTCTACCCCAAATAATCTTCGTGAATTAGACATTAAGGGGACAAGTCGGGCACAAGAAAGAGAACTATTATTTATAACCAGGGATCTCACCACTCCTTTAATGATGTGTTTGTCTCTGTGATCACTTGTGTATCTCTGTCCCCTCCTCATCTCCATGAGGGCAGGGACTGATTGGATTCTGTTCTTCACTAATACCCAGGACCTAGCACAATACTGGGTACCATGTAACTCTGTATTGACATGAACACTGGAGAGTTACTGAGGTTCTATCAATGTCAACGACTGCTCCCCAGTACTTTTGAAGTAGAATAATCTTCAGTTTAGTACTCTGATGCTAAAAGAGCATATCCCTTCTAGAAAGAAAATCAGCAATTTTCAAGAAATTATATGTATTGAATCACTACCCTCACATTGAAGGATCTGTCCTGAGGTAATAGTCTGGAATATAGAGCCAAATACACAAAGATATGTGCAGTGTGCTTTGATAATAATTTTCATAAGGAAACAAAACAAATGCTTAACAAGAGGTGACATTCTAGTCACTTGAGGTGTATTAATATGATGAACTGTTGTATTGACATTAAAATTGTTATAAGGTTTAATACAGTGAGAAAGTGCTTACAATATAATGTTAAATGAAGAAAATGAAAAGGCAACATTGCATGCGGAACATGACACCAATTCTGCTACCAGTCTAAAAGGAAACAATAAACTCTCAATGGTGTCTTAGAGAAAAATGGGAGATGACTATTTTCTTCATGCTTTTCTCCATTTTTCAAACTTTCTGTGAAGAATATGTGTTTATTTTTAACATTACAAATGTTATTGCTTTTTTAAATGCCCATTTGAAAGGCAAGGACACTGAAGTACATAACATACCCCTAGTTATACAACCAGGAATTGTCAGAACGAGGATTAACACCTAAATATAGCCACAAAATCTGCACACTTGCCAATGATGTTGTCCAAGATTGTGCTAAATCTAGTTATTTATTTATGTGCTTGTTCATTTCCAGACATACCACAACCTTGACTTGGGCTGAGTTTGTTGTTAAGTAGTTAACCTTCCTTCCTTCCTACCTTCCTTCCTTCCTTCCTACCTTCCTTTCTTCCTTTCTTCTTCCTTCCCTTTCTTTTCCATCCCTTCCCTTTTCTTTCTTCCTATTTTCCTTTCCCGCTCTCTTTTTTTTCTTTACCTTCATCTCTTTTTAGAGTCAACCTTTCAGACTTAGCTCATCATTCTAGCCCATTGAGATCTTATGGAGAATGACAATTCTTTTTTTTTTTTTTTTTAATTATTTATTTATTTATTTATTTACTTGGCTGCACCAGGTCTTAGTCGCAGCATGCGGGATCTAGTTCCCTGACCAGGGATCGAACCCTGGCCCCCTACATTGGGAGCACGGAATCTTAACCACTGGACCACCAGGGAAGTCCCAGAATGACAATTCTTTACTCCAACAAATAATCAATTTCTCCCCATTGTCATCTACGACTCTAATGAACATGCTTCCCAAAGCTATAACTGTGCATTAGACCATAGCTCAAGGAAGCCACATCCCTCAAGCATACTGCCCTTAATATCCCTCAAAATTTTCTTCAGAATATCAGTCAGTTTTCAAATCAGTTTAAAAATACAAGGCTCTCTGTGTGGAATATCTCTGAAACACTTAAAAACTACAGTGAATTCCACTGCAACAAACAATCACATTGTTTATACAATGGATGTTCAACATACCTGGGATAAAGACTCACCTGACTTCTCAATGCATTCCCCACACCCTCACCCAGACACATACATATCTCTCTTAATGAACACACATAAGTCATCCTACTTGTCTGTGAGAGCTACATAATTCATTTCCCTTTTTGCCTTAGCTGCTAGGAAGCCCAAAACTAAGTTTTATATTCAATCGCTTAGCATTTCTCAGCCCCAATATCTTCATTTCTATTTAACTTTTGTCTTTTATTCTGCCTTTTATAAGTTGATCTTGATCTCATTGTAGCTAGGGTTTTACTGTAAGGCACTCTATTTTTAGGAGTATTCAAAGAATAATAAATATATTATACAAATAAAAAATTATTCTTGCCTTTTGTGTCTTCATCCAAGGCATTGATGAGTGAGTGAGAAATCTCTCCCTTCTTCACTCCCAAGTTTACTCCTCCTCTGGGGTCTTCTCAGTGGGATAAAAATAACAATACTGTGAGCTTTGGTGGTGGTTAAACATTCTCTTCCACTGTCTGCTTTATCCTGCCTTTGCTATTGCACAGTTCCTTGCTACGTGAATCAGGAAACGCCAGACCTCTTCTTACCCAGGAACTATAAACCCTCAGTAACACTGCATCCTCTTTGATGAGTCTCTTTTGTGGCACCAGCACTGCCTCCAAAGACATGGCATTCTTCACACGGAGAGCCCTTCCTTTTCCGTAAAGACCTTTGCATACTCATCTACCTTCTCCCCTCACTGAGTGTAATTAATAGGACTGTTCGTGCATTCACTTATTTGACAAGAATTTATCTAGCAGCTACTATCAACTAGGCATTGGGTGTGTAACTTGAAAACTGAGCAGATTACACTATGTTTTCTGGGTGTCCCAACAAAGCATGTAGTCCTCTTTGAACAACTCTCTCATACCCGTCTCAGACAACCTAGGAAATGGGAAACATTTCTGTCTCTCTAGGGAGAGACAGAGTTTCCTTCTCTCACCCTCAGCAGTGGAGTGTCTTTTGAAGATCTGCTTGTTGTTAGTATATTTGACATCAATAGTGTCACATCATTGGCTCCAGGAGGTTAAACTAATGTTCCAATTCATTTGTATCTATCTCCACATGAGGAAGCCCCTCACAGGATCAGGAAAGCCCAAGGTCAGTAGGGTTCATTGGTTCATTCCCCAGGGTCTAGACCACACAACAACTCAATCAGCCTGGTCTTCCCTTACCCTCCTTACCTTCTGCCTAGAGAGGCTGGCAGCCACATCCTTCCCTGAGGTTTAGTGAAGCCCAAGGTGGAATCCTCTTCTTAATACCTTGGGAACCATTGAGACTGAATCTCTGAGAAACTACCCAGAGAACTGAGGAAAGCACACATCTAGAAAGAGTTAATCCTTCCCTGCTGCTACATCTCAAGGGAAGAATGTGGGACTTTGGGATTTGCAGAGTCAGAATTCTGGGTTCTTTCTCAACTCTCACCCCTTCTCATCTCATTTCTGGAGAATTCCCTGCCTACTTTGGTTCAACCAAGCCCCAAGAGGCTATCTTAGCTTTTAACTTGACCATCCCCTGTAGGTCAATATTTGAACACAAACAGGAATTGTTTAAGGACATGATATTCTAAACTGGTCTAATTGCTGCTAGACTTAGCTATATTTTAATTATTGCCTAAATTTTTACTCTCCAAGTTTGAGGTAGTTTAGAAAGACATACAGTTTTTTTTTTAATTTATTTATTTTATTTATTCATTTTTGGCTGCATTGGGTCTTCGTTGCTGCACGTGGGCTTTCTCTAGTTGCCGCGAGTGAGGGCTACTCTTCGTGCGGTGTGTGGTCTTATTGCGGTGGCCTCTCTTGTTGCGGAGCATGGGCTCTAGGTGGGCGGGCTTCAGTAGTTGTGGCACGCGGGCTCAGTAGTTGTGGCTTGTGTGCTCTAGAGTGCAGGCTCAGTAGTTGTGGTGCATGGGATTAGTTGCTCCATGGCATGTGGGATCTTCCCGGACCAGGGCTCAAACCCGTGTCCCCTGCATTGGCAGGCAGATTCTTAACCACTGCACCACCAGGGAAGTCCTTCACTCACTCTTTTTTTTTAATGTAACAGCATCATTGTACTGGCTATATTTTTTATCCCTCACTTTTAAATAAATACAAAAAAAAGGTTTAAATGCTCATGTATGTATCACCAAAAACTTTCATCTCAAGGACAAGTAGCTTTGAAAACTCTGGAAATATTGTTGAAATGAAGGCCTACAGGTGTATGTGTGTGAGAGAGAGATTGAGAGAGAGAGAGAGAGAACTTGGCAGGAGTTTGTCAAAGCAATCTTGAAAGAAAAATGCAAAACAATTCCAGAAGAAACAATCACCAGCCACTTGAAAGTCTAATTGTATGTGTACTGAGCTGGGACGTATTTTAGCAAGTATCAGTGGTTGACTCAGAGAAGAACAAACAAAGCCACTCTGCTGCTCTGGAGCAGAGGCTGCCAGCTGCTGACCCACACGCTACACATAGGCGGTGGATGGCTTTTCAGACGCTTTGTGTTCAGCGGTTTTGTTAACACTGCTCAACACTTCAGAATGCTATATAACAGAACAGCTGCCGTGCTGGGGCTGGAACTCACTTTATTTGGAGTCTAGACCCTTTCCGCTGCAGCCAGAGCTACAGTCATCTCTGAGTGACACCACAGGCCCTATCTGGCAGTCTACTTTTTAATTCCAGCCACACAAAATTTTTTTAACCTTTCTTCTTTAAGTTCTCCATTTTTGCCTCCCAGTTCCATTTCTCCCTCTCTCCATTTCTTTTGCCTTTCTTTCTCTTCTTTTTTTCCTAGTCCCCTATGATTTTCTATTTGCTGAATTTAATGTGCCTATACCTTACAGGTGCTAAGTAATTATTCATGTTTAAAAGGCTGCAAGGAGAAAAATCTGCTGACTCTGAAACCATGCCCCAGAGGGTTAACAGAAATTGGTGACTAACAGAAATTCTTTTTTTTTTTTTTTTTTATAGCTACTTTATTTATTTATTTATTTATTTTTGGCTGTGTTGGGTCTTCGGTTCGTGCGAGGGCTTTCTCTGGTTACGGCAAGTGGGGGCCACTCTTCATCGCGGTGCGGGGACCGCTCTTCATCGCGGTGCGCGGGCCTTTCACTATCGCGGCCCCTCCCGTTGTGGGGCACAGGCTCCAGACGCGCAGGCTCAGTAGTTGTGGCTCACGGGCCCAGCCGCTCCGTGGCATGTGGGATCCTCCCGGACCAGGGCTCGAACCCGTGTTCCCTGCACTAGCAGGCAGATTCTCAACCACTGCGCCACCAGGGAAGCCCTAACAGAAATTCTTGAACCTGTCTTAAAGCTTGCTAAAAACCCCTCTGCCTGGTGCCTGCCTTCACGGAGCAAGTTCACCTTAATTATTTTCTTGCAGATTGCGTACCCTCCAAGCTTCTCATAGCCTAAACAGTAAGATGTTTGCCCTAGGAACTTGGAGTCAGCTGTGTGTAGTTCTACTTCTAGCTGGCTAAGACTGGCTGGGACCACTGACCCTAAAACTGGGCCTGTGCAGGTGTCTAATGACCTTTTAACATCAGAAGGCCAAAAACTCCACCCTCAGATCATGCTTAACACCACCATTTTGAACACACATCCCATGAAGAAGCATGTAACTCAGATATGCCTGCGCAGAACACCAATTACCTCACCTTTTCCCTACCTCAAATCGCCTTTCCCCATGTCTAAGACCACCTTGGTTCTTTCCTTTTTTTTTTTTTTTTTTTTTTTGGCTGTGTTGGGTCTTCATTGTTGCACGCGGGCTTTCTCCAGTTGCGGCGAGTGGGGGCTACTCTTCGATGCGGTGCGCGGGCTTCTCATTGCGGTGGCTTCTCTTGTTGTGGAGCACGGGCTCTAGGTGCTTGGGCTCCAGTAGCTGTGGCACGCGGGCTCAGTAGTTGTGGCTCGCGGGCTCTAGAGCACAGGCTCAGTAGTTGTGGCGCACGGGCTTAGTTGCACCGCGGCATGTGGGATCTTCCCGGATTAGGGCTCGAACCCGTGTCCCCTGCATTGGCAGGCAGATTCCTAACTACTGTGCTACCAGGGAAGTCTACCTTGGTTCTTTATCCCAAAATATCTCAGGCCCCTGGCCTTCAGGGAGATTGAGCTGTGAGACTGGTTTTCCTGTCTCCTCTCCTTTCTTGGCTGTCTTGTGAATAAACCTTTTCTTTGCTGCAAATCTTGGCGTCTCAGTGTTTTGACTTGCTGCATGTCAAGCAAACAACCTGGTTCAGTAACAACTCCTTAGTGACACTAGCTTTTAGTCATCTTCTGATCCTTCTTCTAGAATCGGACTCCACGGAGTTTAGATGAGAAAATGACTGTACCCAGTGAGGCCACGAAGCTATTTCTATGACCAATGTATCATTTTCTCCCAGGATGCTCTCTCCACATTCCCCACTGGTTCACTGAGTCTTTCCAGCTGTTACTGAACCAAAACTTGGGTCCGCTCGCCCACACACAGTAAAGCCAATCTACTGACACCAGGTTGTGGGGAAGGAAAGTGCACTGCTTACTGTAAGGCGCCATACAAGGAGTCCAGGACAGCTAATGCTCAAAAAGCCAAACTCCCCGATGGGTTTCAGCCAAGCCATTGTAAAGGCAAGGTGAGGGAGGGGAGTCGCAGGGTATGTGATCAGCTCGTGCACAATTCTCTGATTGGTTGATGGTGAGGTAACAAGGCAGTGTCACAGGGGTTAAACATGATCAATCCACGAAGACATGAGGCTGCGTGCTCATGGTCATCAAGTAGTTAATTTCTTCCATTTGGTGGTGGTTTTAGCATCTGTAAAATACTCAGGAAACGTGCATCAGATACTATTATCTAGGTACTTCAGAAAGGAGCTAAAGCAGAGGATATGGGGGAGAGGTCTGCCCTGGGAAGGCCCCCTAGGGTCCTGCTCAGGTACACAGCTGACCCCAACATTCAACCTGGTTCTCCAAAATGCAATTGAAAACCACAGTGGACATAGTTGACAGGTATGTGCAGTGTCTCTGTGGGCTGAAGGGGGGCCAGTGAATCCTGCTGTTTCTCAGTGAGGCCTTGACCTTTATCCTGACCCACATCTCACCTCTCCAGGAAGAGGAAGCGGAGACGTGCTCCAGCAAAGGCTGTGTGGCCCCAAAGATGTTTTTTTTTTCCTAAGAGGAAAGATCAATAGTGGCGAGGTCTGAATGTCACTACAAAAAAATCGTTTCTTCTATTTGTTCTTGAAGTTTTTTTAGTTCCCAGGTCAAACTTATCTGGGTAACAATCAAATCTTAAAATATATCTGAAAGGATTTGTGTTTGGTAATGCGAAGAGGGTATGGGTCTAACTGGTTGCATTTTCTTTTTTTTTTTTTTTCTTTTTTGACGCAGCAATTTCACTGCCAGGAATTTATTCTACAGATTTACAAGTATGCAAAGATTTGTGGACAGGGACACTCATTGCAGCATTATTTATCACAGTAAAACAAATGTCCAAGGGGTGGGATAGGGAGGGTGGGAGGGAGACGCAACAGGGAGGAGAAACGGGAACACATGTACATGTATAGCTGATTCACCTTGTTATACAGCAGAAACCAACACACCATTGCAAAGCAACTATACTCCAATAAAGATGTTTAAAAAAAAATACCCATCAACAGGGGGACCAATTGAGTAAAATCAATACTCTGCATCTATTAAAAAGAATGAGGTAGATCTATACGTGCTGATATAAAAAGATGTACAAGATACATTAAATGAGGAAAGGGGCAGAAGAGCCTTGTAACACTATCCCATTTGTGGATTTTTGAAGGAAACTGACTATACCTATATCTGTACTGTAATAGAAAATCTCTGGAAAGATATACACAACAAGAAACTGTGAATGGTGGTTACCACTGGGGGAAGCTTTATTTTTTATTTTGCATTTTTCTCTACTGCTTTGAATTTCTTTTCATGAACACGTATTATTTTTAAAATGTAAAAGAAAACATTTAAAGAAGGAATAAGGGACCAATGAAAGGTAACGTATCAAAAATTAAAGAAGAAATTTCTCAAACTTACCATTAGAAGGCAAATTCAGCAATAGGACCTGAGGTCAGTAAGACATGGTAGCTCACTGGTGAACCCTTCCTGACCCAGCTGACTTGGCAGTATGAACACGCTGCCCTCCCTCGTTCAATTTGCTCACCTGTTTTACTTCCTCACAGCTTGGTGTCTGTTACAACAGACTCATTTCATCAAGACGCTGCTTGAGTAAAATAGTGTTTGCGAAAGCACTTCCGGAAAGACATGCTTGCCAATCAGGTTCTCATAGTTTTAGGTTTATTCCCTAAACTAAAATCAAGTTAGAACATCAGAGAGCTGTGTTCTTTAGTTGACTGTGATCATTCCTTCCAGAACTGTGTTAAGTGACTTGAACGTCAGTGTCACTCCATCCATTTACATTGAGAATTAGCCCTAGAAAATTCACTTCAAATTTACTATATGTTATACTGGTTAAGGTCACAGGCTCTGGAATGAAACTGTGCCAGCACTTACTGCCTGTGTGATCTTGGGAAGATGACTTAACCCCTCAGAACTCCAGTTCTTTATGTGTAAAATGGGGATAATAATGGTACCTATCTCCTAAGACTTTGTGGGATTCAAGTAAGGTAATGTGTACTAAGCACCTAAAACAATATCTGGCTCATACTTCAGTGCTCAATAAATGATAGCTAGTGTTATTATTATAATTGTTGGTAGGTTGTTAAATGTGCTGTATTCTCTTTTGAAAAGCAGTAAGGAAAGATTCTTTTACATCTGAGATTTAACCCCAAAAAGTGTTAAGTTTCTCCCTATGTCTAGAAATTATATGACCTTTGAAACTCTCAAATTTAATTGTATTTTATTTTTTACTTTGGCTACTAGGAAGCTCAGATACCTGTAGGTGACCACTATTATAAACTGCAGAGAAGCACATGGTTTACATTTCTTTTGTTTGTTTGTTTGTTTTTTGTTTTTATTTTTGGCTGCATTGGGTCTTTGTTGCTGTGTGTGGGCTTTCTCTAGTTGCAGCGAGCGGAGGCTACTCTTCGTTGCAGTGCACGGACTTTTCATTGTCGTGGCTTCTAGGCGCACAGGCTTCAGTAGTTGTGGCGCATGGGCTTAGCTGCTCCGCAGCATGTGGGATCCTCCCGGGCCAGGGCTCGAACCCGTGACCCCTGCATTGGGGGGGACATTGGCAGGCAGACTCCCAACCACTGCGCCACCAGGGAAGCCCATGGTTTACATTTCTGCATAGAAATCTTACTACTATATTCCTCCTGAACTTTGCCTTCACCCTGATCTTCTTGACTATGTGGGGGTTTTTTGTTTTGTTTTGTTTTTGTTTTTTTAATTTTTGGCTGCACTGGGTCTTGGTAGCTGCACGTGGGCTTTCTCTAGATGAGACAAGTGGAAGCTACTCTTCGTTGCGGTGCACAGGCTTCTCATTGCGGTGGCTTCTCTTGTTGCGGAGCACGGGCTCTAGGTGCTCCAGCTTCAGTAGTTGCAGCATGTCGGCTCAGTAGTTGTGGCGCACTGGCATAGTTGCTCCACCGCATGTGGGATCTTCCTGGACCAGGGATCAAACCTGTGTCCCCTGCATTGGCAGGCAGATTCTTAACCAGGGAAGTCCTGACAATGTGTTTTTAACTTTTGTATTCAATGTATTTCTAAGCTGCTTCACATCTTTTGTATAAGGATATTGGGAATAGAATAAATTAAAAATAATTAGAGAAATAACCTATTAATTTCAACAAATACCATTGTTATCAATAAAATATTTACTGACTCTCCACACTAGCACTATTCAAAATTCTGCATGCTCCTGTACTTCTTAATGTTGCTGCCTGGCCAAGGGTCCCAAGAATTCTTGTCATCAGGTTTTCATACTGTTTTTCCCCTTTTCCCCCTTTCTTGTGTGTAGCACAATCAGATATGGAATAGGGTGGCTTTTATCATCTATTGCATTTGCAACATCAAGAAAAGAATGGGATTCTTTTCTTTTTCTCTTTAAGGATGGTATCTTGGAAATATCTTTCCCTGCTCTCAGTCCTCCTTCTGGTCCTCTCCACCAATCTCCACGACAGCCCTGCTCATTGGCTATTGTTGTTTTGGGATTCTCCTGCAAGTATCACAGGAGCCAATCTCCTGCCATGAGAAGCAGATGACTCTACTGAGATAGGCTGGGACCTGGGACCCTTTACCAGAGTGCTTGCACCTGGACAAACATCTCCTTGAGCAACAGAATACAAAGAAACTATAAGGGACTAAAAATAACTGCAAGCATGCACAGTTGGGGCAATTATGAACAATAGGATACAAAAAGGCCACAAACCAACTGCCACTTCTGAGGTGCTGGGAGCAAAAGCAGGGTATTATGCATGATCCATGGGCACGGCACTGCCAAGTGGGTGGGCAGACCACCTAAGCTACACCTCCTGCCCAACCCACGGACCTGCCCCCCCCTTGTTACCGCATTTAAGGACCCAAGCAGCTCCTTTCTGGAGCAAGCAAGGGCACCTGTTACTTATTTTCTCTCCCTCATGCTGCAGCACAAGCCCCAATACAGACTTGCCTGAAATTCTTGTCTGGCCTCTTATCAATTTCTATTGATTAAAGAGTACAAGGGCCTGGGTCAGTAACACTACTGTTACAAAGAAGAACAAACCTGACTCCATATTGAATCTATTCCTTTAGCTCTAAACTTTGTGCTCTGTTGCCTGTGCTTAGTCATGCTGGCTCTGCACCTTTGTAGGAGAATGTTACCTATAGCCTGAAATATACATGATGGTCCATTCTCAAAACATCTACTTTATCAACTGCTGTCATCATCTTATCCATCCATTCAATCATTCTCTTCTTCACTGACATTCCTGTGCTAGTCCTTATGCTAAGCACTACGGTGAGAGAGGAGGCTGGTTTTGTAGGCAATCCAGGGTTTCATCATCAGAATCTAATACAAAGTGGATGAATTAGTCCTGATTAGCATTTCACAGGCGAGACAGCCATGGGACAGTCATCTCTCCACTCCCTCCTTTTTCCTTTTGAGCTTCCTGTCCTTAAGATCATGTCCCTACTTCTGATTTGAGGAATATTTTTTCTAAGAAGGATTATTTCTGGCTCCCTGATCAAGTACATTCTTGCCATAGTCTCCTCACTGCATTAGTCACTTCTTGATTCCTTATGCTATAGACCAAGGGGTTCAGCACTGGTGAGAAAAAGTTGTAGACAACAGACACTGCCTGGCCTTCTTCTGGGGAGTAGCTGGAGCTGGGGCAAAGGTAGGTAAGGGTACAACACCCATACTGCAGGAGAACCACCATGAGGTGGGAGGAACAAGTGGAGAAGGCCCTGCGCTTTCCCTGGGCTGAATCCATCCTCACAATGGTGTCCACAATGCAGCCATAGGAGAGGCAGATAAGGAGCAAGGGAATGGCCACAGCGGCCACACTGATGGCATAGAGAGCTGCCTCGTGCCTGTGGGTGTCTGCACAGGCCAGGTGCATAACGGCAGGCGTGTCACAGAAGAAGTGATAGATTTCATTGTGGCCACAGAATGAAAGGTGGCAGATCAGAATGGTCAAAGGCAGCACCAACAGGAATCCCAGACCTAAAGAACCTAAAGTCATCTGCCCACAGAGCTGCCAACTCATGATGAGGTTGTAATGCAGTGGATGACAGACTTCCATGTACCTGTCATAGGCCATGACAGCAAGAAGGACACAGTCAGATCCCCCAAGAAGGATGGAGAAGAACATCTGGGCTCCACAGCCAGGGAGAGAGATAAGCATCCTCCCCATGGAAAGGATGCCAGCCAGAGTCAAGGGAGCAAGGTTGGTGGAGTAGCCAATCTCCAGCATGGCCAGTGCAAAGAGGAAGAAGTACACTGGGGTATGGAGGGAGTGGTCTCACCAGACTGTGAGCCCAGTGGTGACATTTCCAATGAGGCTTCCTGGGTACAACAGCAAGAAGGCCGTGAATATGAGGGACACCACTGCCTGGTCTGTTGAGAAGGGGTGGAAGTGGAAACGGACCACTCCTGTCTGGTTGTGTTCTTCCATTAGCCCTGGTACCAGGAAGGACATCATGGGCAAAGTGTTCCTCCTGTGTCCTTGAGCTTGCCTGTGTTAGAAACACAGCTTGCAATCATTGATTCCTTACCTTCATTGCTTCCTTTGGAGTTCAGTTCAGGTGATCTTGCCTCCTGCACTGCTTAATCTACTAGCTGTGTGACCTTGGAGAAGTTATGGACATCAGCGTTCTCCTTTTAAACATGGGAAGGGTGTGACACACACCTCGGAGAGGCGGTGTCTGAGAGTGCCATGCCCCATGCCAGCCATGCAATAGAACGGTTCTCAACAGGGTTTCCTTCCAATTGCATTTTTTCCTTGATCTCCATTCCTCTTTTTTTTTTTTTAATTTTTATTTATTTATTTATTTATTTATTTATTTATTTATTTATTTATGGCTGTGTTGGGTCTTCGTTTCTGTGTGAGGGCTTTCTCTAGTTGCGGCAAGCGGGGGCCACTCTTCATCGCGGTGCGCGGGCCTCTCACTATCGCGGCCTCTCTTGTTGCAGAGCACAGGCTCCAGACGCGCAGGCTCAGTAATTGTGGCTCACGGGCCTAGTTGCTCCGCGGCATGTGGGATCTTCCCAGACCAGGGCTCGAACCCGTGTCCCCTGCATTGGCAGGCAGATTCTCAACCACTGCTCCACCAGGGAAGCCCCCCTCTTTTTTTTTTTTTTTTTTTTTTTTTTTTTTTTTTTTTTTTTTTTTTTAAAAATTTTTATTTATTATTTATTTATTATTTATTTTTTGCTGTGTTGGGTCTTCGTTTCTGTGCGAGGGCTTTCTCTAGTTGCGGCAAGCGGGGGCCACTCTTCATCGCGATGCGCAGGCCTCTCACTATCGCGGCCTCTCTTGTTGCGGAGCACAGGCTCCAGACGCGCAGGCTCAGTAGCTGTGGCCCACGGGCCCAGCCGCTCCGCGGCATGTGGGATCTTCCCAGACCAGGGCTCGAACCCGTGTCCCCTGCATTGGCAGGCAGATTCTCAACCACTGCGCCACCAGGGAAGCCCCCCCCCTCTTTTTTTTTTAAAAAGCAAACCTTCCTGAACATTCTCATGCCTCTTCATTACTATGATTGTCCAGTCACCCCCAGGACACCTTAAAAGTACATATTTGTACAAAGAGCATATGATTCTCATATCAAACCTAAAAGGCTGGCAACACAGGTGTTTCCTTTACCTGTTTTACAAAGGTGGAAACCGGAAGCCCAGATAAGTTAGACAGCTCACACTGCTCTCCTCCCCATTCCCAAACTCGAAATTTTGGTATCGTATTTTTTGTTTTTTTGTTTTTTCTTAAACTTTGAACAATCCAATTTTGTTCTGTTTTGTTTTACCAAATACTAACCCTACTCTTGTTTTACCTTCTTTCTCATATCTGCCTTCATTTGCATCATTACGGTGTCCACCCTAAATAAGGCTTTCATCCCCTCACTGCCCACCAACCCAACTTATCATACTTTTAGATTAACCTCTCTTAAACACTTTTAAAATCATATTACTCTACTCTGACCCTAAACTTAAAAAGCAAAGGAACCTCAAATTTATTAGTCAATTATACCCCGATAAAACTGAAGAAAAAATAATACAGGAATCTCTTATTCTTGTGATATCACATACAATTATCACAAAATAATTTTATAAGTGAAACTAGCATAACTTACCTGGGGTATAACTTCAGGAAATCCCTCAATGACCAAAATCCACTGTCCCATCTCACCCACCACACCTTTGCTCTAAATTGCCCAGTCCTTATGCACGACTCTTAAATTTTGTTTTAATTTGCTGCAAGGTAGACTTGCACATACGCAAAAATACTTTATTGTGTTTATGGATTACCTTTTCAATGATATTCAAACAGCCGAAGGTAGCAGCCTACAGAAGGGTCTTTGCATTGATCTTCTCAGGGGGATTCTCAGAGAGGCTGGGCCATGCCAAAAACACTTTCCTGCTAAAATAGAGGGGTAGGGCCAAAAACATATGCAAATTACAACGTTCAACCACCATTGTTTTTTTGGTGTAACAAGTGAACCAAGTTTTACCATTGTGTTTTCTTTTGGTTTAGTTGTTAACAATGATCCCCAGCACTGGCAAAGTTGTGGACAAGTGAGCATTACCAAGCTCACTGGTGGAGAGGTGAGAAGTTCAACACTTTAGGAAAATAATAATATTTTTAAATGCTTATATTTTGTCAAAATATTGACAGTTTTCCAAGGTGAGTAATGCATACCTAAGTATTCATAGTACTATCCTCTTAATTTGTGTAGATTTGAAATTTGCCAAATAAAAAATTAGCATTTGAGTTTAGTTATCACACTTCGGGAGTCTAAAATTAGAAATTAATCTGAAATTAGAATGACAATGACAACAACAAAAACCTTTATATACAAGGTAAAAATCATAGCATAATTTTAATAGGGAATAATGAAGACAACTTAATACGGAATGCTAGATTCAGCTGAAGAAATACTATGCAATTGTTTAAAGTTATATTTATGAAGACAATGTAATAACATGAAGATATCTGTGATATAATACTAAACAGAAAATGAGATTTAAAAAATTAGGATCACCACACTGTAGAAAGAATGCACTCTGAGTGACGAGGCTGAAAAGTGTTTTTCCTGTTCTATATTTTCTAATATTCTTTAATAAACATCAATACTCTTATCATTTTAATTAATTGCAAACTTATAACACGATAAAAGGAGAAACAAGCAGTGTTGTCCTCAAACTGTGGAGTACAATATTTTGCAAATTTTTAAAGCAAAGTAAACAATTTATACAGAAATTAAGAAAAGAGTTTGTCTAACCACAACTGATCACTATATTTTCGATAAGAAAAGTGTCATTCCATGAATGCACAGTTCATCCTTCATTCAGGTAACTTATCATCAATCACCCCTGGAACGGAATTGGAGGAAGTTTGTTTTTCTAGCCAGGCTGCTTTCCTGGAATGCTTACTGCAGAACAATCCCTGTGCATCAGCTATTCTGTGGAAACATCTGAACCAAAGCCATTATGGCCAGAAGCACCAAGCACCTCAAAGGAAAGTGCTGATTTTGGAAGCTTGAAACTGGCTCTTTCACACTTGGTACATGGTCAACACATTCCTTTCACTCTACCCTGTTCACTCTTGAGTTATCTGTGTATATGCCTGTCTCCCTGGCTGCACAAAACACTATTAGCATCTTTGAGGGCAGCTTCTATATTTCGTTTGCCTTAACACACATACTCACACATAATTTGCATATAGTAAATGCCACTCAATTTTTTTAAAATAATGAAGCCAACTTGACAAAGCCAAGTATCCTGAGTCACAGCAGGGAAAACTGTAAAACAAAATAAAACTAAAATGCCAGCTAACAGGTATTGAGTGCCTCTTAATGTCCACTGCATTACAAATAATAATGACTGACATTTATTGGGTGTCAGGGACTATTCCAAGCACTTTATGCCAATTAACTCATTTGCTCCTCAAAATAAACTTATGAGGTAGGAGCCATTATTGTCCTTATTTTACAGATGAGAAAAACCAAAGCATAGACTCCAACCCTGGCCAAATACTGCAGATTGTACACACTTAACCACTACTCCGTGTTGG
Organism: Balaenoptera acutorostrata; assembly: GCF_949987535.1. NCBI lineage: Eukaryota > Metazoa > Chordata > Mammalia > Artiodactyla > Balaenopteridae > Balaenoptera > Balaenoptera acutorostrata. The sequence continues at coordinate 11,446,263 of NC_080072.1, forward strand.
CTTGCCATGAACATGTCCTCATATTTGTCTCCTTTGCAGGTTTCAGCTTTGTGTCTATGGACTTGGGGAAGAATAAAGATTTGCTATATTCTATCTATAGGAGACAGTACATCATCTCCTAGTTGGGAATCTTTTTAAAAAAATTAGACACAATATTCCTACTGCAGGGAATTAATTCTAAAGAAGCAAGTCAAAGGGATGAAAAAGGTATTCATATAAAGCTATTTCTAGTAGTATTGTTTCTGTATCTAAAAGAAAGAAGCAGGGCTTCCCTGGTGGCGCAGTGGTTGAGAGTCTGCCTGCTAATGCAGGGGACACGGGTTCGAGCCCTGGTCTGGGAAGATCCCACATGCCACGGAGCAGCTGGGCCCGTGAGCCACAACTACTGAGCCTGCGCGTCTGGAGCCTGTGCCCCGCAACGGGAGGGGCTGCGATAGTGAAAGGCCCGCGCACTGCGATGAAGAGCGGTCCCTGCACCGCGATGAAGAGTGGCCCCCACTTGCCGTAACTAGAGAAAGCCCTTGCACGAACCGAAGACCCAAAACAGCCAAAAATAAATAAATAAATAAATAAAGTAGCTATAAAAAAAAAATTAAAAAAAAAAAAAAAAAAGAAAGAAGCAGATCACACAACATATAGGGAATAAAAATATCTAACTGTTCTATAGTCATTAAATAATACAGTGTATGAATTCAGTGCATTAAAAGGCCTTCACTAAGAAAAGAATCCAGAAGTAGTGATGAAAACCTTAATGAGGAGGTAAAAGACCCATACACTCAAAACTATAAAACATTGATGAAAGAAATTAACTATGACACAAATAAATGAAATGATAACCCATGTTCATAAATTGGAAGAATTAATATTTTCAAAATGTCTGTGCTACTCCAAATTATCTACAGATGCATGCAATTCCTATCAAGATTCCAATGGCATTTTTCACAGAAGTAGAAAAAACAATCCTAGAACTCAAATGGAAGGAACCACAAAAGATCCCAGAGCAAAAGCAATCTTGAACAATAAGAACAAAGGTGGAGATATCACACTTCCTGATTTTTAATTATAATACAAAGGTGTAGAAATTAAAATAGTATGGTACTGGCACAAAAACAGACACATTGACCAATGGAACATATATACATTAGTCAGCCTAATAAAGAATGAAATCCTGCCATTTGTGACAGCAAGCATGAACCTGGAGGAAATTATGCTAAGTGAAATAAGCTAGACACAGAAAAACAAGTGGTGATATCACTTATATGTGGAATCTAAAAAAAAGTTGAACTCATAGAAACAGAGAGTAGAAGTGTGGCTACCAAGGGTCAGGGAGTAGGGGGAATAGGGAGATGTTGGCCAAAGGGTATAAGCTTTCAGTTATAAGATGAATAAATTCCAGAGACCTAATGTACAACATGGTGACTAAATTTAACAATAATGCATTGTATACTTGAAATTTTCTAAGCGAGTAGATATTGTGTTCTCAACACACACAAAAAAACAACTATATGAGATGAAAGTTATACTAATTAGCTTGATCGTGGTAATCATTTCACAATGTATAACAAAATGTCACATTGTACACCTTAAATACGTACAAATTTTATTTGTCAATTATACCTCAACAAAGCTGAAAAATAAAATATTGAGCATAAGTATCTGTATTGGAAGGAAGGTTGAATAATCGGTAGCTCTTAACATTCTCTGCACCATATGAATTTTACAGTGTTTTCTCCATAAACCCCACAATAATCCTTTTAAAGCTAATGAAGTGTTATGTAACGTAATGAACACTGCATGTGCATTATCTCATTCAATCTCCACAACTTCTCTATGAGAGGGGAACAGTACTATCATTGCCACTTTACAGATAAGGTAACCAAGGCTTAGAAAATGTAATTAATGTACCCAAGGGCACACATATAGTCAGTGGCTGAGCCAAGGTTTGCATCCAAGTCTGTCTGAATTAGACCTACTCTTTTAACCGTTCTTATGTATTGCCTCCAACCCCCAAGTTTTGAAAATTACTATCTGCCTAACTCTATCTTTTAAACAAACAAAAAACAAAGAGTAGTAGTAATAATAATAACAATACATGTATAGATGTATCCCAAGAAAATGTATGACATATGCTAGGGCTTTTGAAATATTAAAATTACCTTGAAAACTCCATTAATAATCTTGAAGGCCCTTTGAGATATGGAGATCCAAGATATGGTCACCCACTACATGACCTCTAAAATCCCTTCTAGTTCTATGATTTCATGAAAAACCTTAAAAAAAAATTTTTTTTTTTAAATAAAAAAAGAAGCTCTAGATGGTCCCCATTTCTCCAAGAGACACTGAAAGAAAACCATCTCTTCAGGTGCTTTACATGAAATTGAACGAAGCATTAGTTTCATCAATGTCAAGTAAAATTTTTTTTTGGCTGCGTTGGGTCTTCGTTGTTGCAGCGAGTAGGGGCTACTCTTCGTTGTGGTGCACAGGCTTCTCACTGCAATGGCTTCTCTTGTTGCAGAGCACGAGCTCTAGGGCACGCGGGCTTCAGTAGTTGTGGCACACGGGCTTAGTTGCTCTGCAGCATGTGGGATCTTCCCCGAGCAGGGATCAAACCTGTGTCCCTGCATTGGCAGGCAGATTTTTAACCACTGCACCACCAAGAAAGTCCCAAATGTCAAGTAAATTGAGAGACTACCGTCAGGATTTGAATGGTTCAATACAGAACACCCAAGTAGATGGTGGGTGAAAAGTTCTGGTTTTGATATGTTAAATGTGAGATACTTACTAGGATCCAAATAGTGATGTCAGCTAGACAGTGGATATACTAGTCTGGAGTTCAGGGACAAAGTTAGGCTGCAAATAACATATCTGAGAGTTATCAGCCTGTTTTTGTATTTAAAGACAAACAACTAAACTGGATTACCTACCAAAAAAATGTAAATAGAAAAGAGGGCCTGGGGCCAAGATCCAGCCTGAGTGGGAGTTAGGGCAAGTACAGAAGCTAGCAAAGTAGACTAAGAAGGAATATCAGAGATATGAGAGTAAAGTCAAGAGGAATTAATTTCCCAGAAGCAAAGAGAAAAGGGGATATTGCAGAATATGGAAAAGAAAAAAAAACAATGAATAATGCCACATGTGGAAATTTTCTTTTTTGAATATTATTTCAAGGTAAATCAAGTGAAAATAGTAATTTTTCTTTTCCCCAACTGACCTCATCACTGAGTTCATCAACAAGTGACTAAAAAAATAATCCTTAGGGAAGCTGTACCAATGGAATAATCCTGATGCAATTTTAACTCTTAGGAACACTGAATTTAATCTTGTTGTTTTATGCTTCCCAAGCAGACCTTCCCAAGTCATCTCAGGGGACCAAGAGCATCACTTTAGCCAGCTTAGTTATTATGAATGTCATTATTTGATGATAATTTCAAGTCCAAATATCAAGGGAACTTCAAAGGTAAGTTCCAGGCTACAGAGATATAAGTATAGCCAGATGTTACCTTATACAAAGAAGAGGCAGGATGGACCATACTCTCAGTCCCAGAATTGATCAGATAGGAATCAGATCTAGTTTGAGAAGAGCTTTAACATAGTGCCCTGAATCAGTGAGATACATGAATCTAGAAGTGGTAAGCATGCCAGTCCACAGATCTCTGAGGACAGACCACTGGGGCCCTCAGCATTTAGCAAAGGATTCATGTAAATCTGCAATGGCTTACAGTCCACAGGAGTACATTAAAAGGTAAGAATCTCCTTCCAGACTCCAGATTTTAGAAGATTAGGAAAATCCCTAGCATGTAACCAGGACAAGGCTTGCTGTGGACATTGGCCAAGGAACAGAAACTAAATATGGAGTGGAGCTTTTCCCAGAAAGAGTCAAAGTTCAGTTTTGACTCAGAACCAGCGTCCTTTACTAGACAGTTTAAGGAGAATTCAAGCATGCATACTGTGAAATCCATGTTCTTCAAAATGATTAATGGCAAGAAGGAGGCTCTGTCCAAAATAGTCAAGGGATCATGCTCTAGATCAGATTGAGTCCGAAATTAACTGGCCTTGAAATATAATGTCAGTACTTTCAAGGTTTCTCCAGTTTAAAAATATATCTGTCATCCCAAATGTCAATAGAAGCTGAAGAATTAGAAAATATCTACTTCTGTTATAAAAGGAATGGCTAGAAGGTTTCTTCTCATTAAGAATCCCCCATATGTTCCGGTACATACAAAATGAAATTTGATTTTCTCCTGTTTAAAAAAAAAAAAAAAAGAATCCCCTGTATGCATTAAAAAATAATTCTAATTACATGCAATTTTTCAAAAAGCATTTTTGGAAAAGAGAGATACGCCTGAGCTTTCCTAACACATTGTCCTTTTACAACAGCCCTTAGCTGAATTTGACTTGTATTCTTTTTATTACTATATCTCTCATTCAGTATTGGCCTCTTTGTGTATTGACACCCCCTCTCATTCTCTACACTTTTCCCTCTTCTCTAGAGCTATACCTTACATAGACAGGGGTCTTAATAAATATTTTTTAAAGATTTATTAAAATAAATATTGATTAAATGAGTAGTTGGTGAGAGAGGATGAAAAGAAGGAGCAAAAAGGAAAGAGAGAGATTACAAATCAGGGCACTGAGCACTGACTTTGTAAGGATATGAAAAAGGCTTGTGGCATGTCACTTTACAGTGAAATAGTTTGTAGATAAAGGACAATTAGAATGAAAGGATTTGTCTTTCTAGGACACCTATCAGTCAGCCTTACACGCAGTGCATTGTTCAGTGAGGTACAATTTATTTTTGTGATAGAAGCTTAGACTTGCTTCTGACTGACCTAGGAATTGTGTTACTTTGCCATTTACTAGCTGGGCAAGTTGGTTAAACCTTTAAGCCTGAGTTTCTTCATCTGAAAAAAATACGGACAATAAAGGTACATGTTGCATAGGACTGAAGGGTCCCTTAAGTGAAAGGATGCCTGTAAAATGATAAGCATGGTGCACAGTACCCAATAAATGTTACCTATTATTATGCAGTAGGAGAATAATAACTTTTTCTTAAATTATTTATTTCTTTATTTATTTTTGGCTGTGTTGGGTCTTCGTTTCTGTGTGTGGGCTTTCTCTAGTTGCGGCAAGCGGGGGCCACTCTTCATCGCGGTGCGCGGGCCTCTCACTGTCGCGGCCTCTCTTGTTGCGGAGCACAGGCTCCAGACGCGCAGGCTCAGTAGTTGTGGCTCACGGGCCCAGTTGCTCCGCGGCATGTGGGATCTTCCCAGACCAGGGCTCGAACCCGTGTCCCCTGCATTGGCAGGTGGATTCTCAACCACTGCGCCACCAGGGAAGCCCCGAATAATAACTTTTTGTTGAGTGTCTGAATATGTCATTTGATATACTCAAACTATGCTTGTAGAAGTATTATGTTGAAAAGTATTATGTGCGATTGCCTATATGCTACCATTATTGACTTTCAGAAGCAAATTCTATATGACTCAACCTGTTAACAGTAAAGCGAATGATCCAGCAACCCCACTCCTGGGCATATACCTGGACAAAACTATAATTCAAAAAGATACATGCACCCCCATGTTTGTAGCAGCACTATTCACAATAGCCAAGACATGGAAACAACCTAAGTGTCCATCAATAGATGAATGGATAAAAAAGATGTGGTACATATATACAATGGAACACTACTCAGCCATTAAAAAGAACAAAATAATGCCATTTAAATACCATATGATATCACTTATATGTGGAATCTAAAATATGGCACAAATGAACATATTTATGAAACAGAAACAGACTCACAGACATAGTGATCAGACTTGTGGTTGCCAAGGGGGATGGGGGGAAGGGAGGAACTGGGAGTCTGGAATTAGCAGATGCAAACTATTATATATAGAATGGATAAACAACAAGGTCTTACTGTATAGCACAGGGAACTATATCCAATCTCCTGGGATAAACCATAATGGAAAAGAATATTTTAAAAGACTGTGTGTATATATATATATATATATATATGTGTGTGTGTGTGTGTGTGTGTGTGTGTGTGTGTATAACTGAGTCACTTTGCTGTACAGCAGAGATTGGCACAGCATGGTAAATCAACTATACTTCAATAAAAAAAAAAGGAAAAAATAAAAATGAAGTAAAATAAATTAAAAAAAAAAATTGTAAAGGGACACAACTTTGGCTCTTCTTTCCAGATGCTGCTGCCAGAAAATACTCTTAGAGTCTCTTCCAGAAAGTAAAAATATGCTCTTCAGACATAATTTCTTCAGATTTACCGACATATGTAAAATCTGTATTTTATTTTATGAATTAATTTTATGAATATTTATGAATTCATAAATTCACATATCAAATTCATTTATATTGACATATAGAAAATGTTATTCAAAGATGTCTTGTAAAAATAAATATATCCATCTGATGTTGGAATCTTCCAGCTGCTATGAGTAACTTCAGGAGAAACAAATACCTATGCTCCAAGCAGGGCTTTTGTCCCCTGAATGATGGTTGGAACATTATTCTTCCTTCCCTGTTTATCCCACAGTCAAAACTCCCAAATTAAGATTTCATTTTCCTCTTCAGGTGAGTCCAAATTTGTGCTAACAGGTATAACATAAATTTCAATTAGGCCATGTAGATAAACCTAAAGTCAGGACATTTTATATAAATTATCTTTTAACTGTAACAACTAATTTATAAGTAGATGAAACAGTGCTCATCCTTCAGTCTACTTAAAGAGGGATTCTGCAATATAAGGTGACACAGGAAACTAGTAGTGGAACCAGATGTAATACAAAATTTCTCCCAGAAAATGTTACATAGACCGGCCAGGCATTCTGTCTACTCAGCCATGTAAATCTTTTTCAGTCTCAGGATAGATCATGAAGGAATCAATGGATCAATATACTCTATTGAACAGTTAATATGTGCCAGACATTCCTATAGGTTCTTTTATGGACATTGTTTCATTTGCACATCATGACAATCTTGTAAAGTAGTGAGGTGTTATTCTGAGCAAATGGGGTCTTAGAGCAAATGAGCTAGCAAGATCACAAAATTAATAAGTAGCAAAGCTGGGATCCTAATACACATCATTCAATTCCAACATAGCTTACCTTCTACCATCTTGCTTGGAATCATCATCTCCCCCAAATTTGTATGCTTTTTTTAATGAATGCATTCTCCTAAAATCTCGTTGTATAATCAAAGAGACAGTTTACTGACTTAGTTAAAAGATTACCTTTTCACTACCTTTTTCCCCTTGTTATTAAATGTTGTGTACAATTTAAATTGAGAGAAACTGACAAGAGAGGGTGGAAGGTGTTGCAAACAGAACAAGAGTAAGGGAAAATCTGGCTGACAGTCTTGTCCCTATGACTCCATGAAATAGACGGCATCTAAATCATCTTTGCATCCTCTACAGTACCGTGTATATTTAAATGATGAATTAAAGAATGACCTACTGGGGCAACCTTGAACAAGTCAGGCATTCTCTTTGGAAGAGATGGATCATATAACCTGACAGAGCTCCGATTCTGTGGGTATGTGTGATCTTTTATGGCCACTAGTCAACTTGTACAGGGTTTACGTGAAGGACGAAGAACTCATGAAGCTTTGTTCTTGGTCGCATGATTGTAAACAGTCTCAAGAGATGATAAACCATCTTTCCAAAGACTAGTTATCCCCTGGGAGTTTTCTCTAGGCATACCGATCTTAGAAAGTGTTGACTACTACTTTAGTTGTGTTCTTTGGAATAATAAAGGAGGGGGTGTTCCAAGTCAAGATTTTATATTTGGGAAGTTTGGGGAATTATATTTTCCACTGAATAATAGCCAATCTAGGGTCTAAATCAGTACTTATAGATCTTTTCTACTTAGGTGATCTAATTAGCACGAGAGACAATTTACAGTCCTAAGGACTTGGTGATCAGCCACCAAGAAATCTCTCGGAAATCTTATGTTTTTATCTCCCAAAATTCATGCAGATCTTTTTTCTATGCGTACTATCTCCACGTTTTTATTTTTTTATATCCAAAAATTTTCACATTAAAATTGACTTTTTTAAAAAGCTGTGCTATGTTGATCCTAGGACTTCACTTTGTTCTGGACACAGCTCTGTACCTTCTAGATTCTAGAATATATACATTCTAGTCTAGGAAGCACAACATGGATTCAAATAACCCCTACCATCCCTCCAGATCTACATAAAGAATGAAGTAAGCAAAGCACTCAGTTATTTGTTTGCATGATGCCCGACATTTGGTTCAATATTTTGGCATCATTTAAAACAAATATGTTCCAGACCATCTTTTGAAACATGTGTCTAGTTGGTTTCTTATTTGCAATAACAAAAGCACTTCATATAATCTAAAGTTGAGATAGCTTCCAGATAAAACATAACTTACAGCTTTATCTTGTCACAATGAAGAGACCACAATGAGTGAGAAACTTTCTTTTTAAATAAATTTATCCATTTATTTATTTTTGGCTGTGTTGGGTCTTCGTTGCTGCACACAGGCTTTCTCTAGTTGCGGCGAGCGAGGGCTACACTTCGATGCAGTGCACAGGCTTCTCACTGTGGTGGCTTCTCTTGTTGCGGAGCATGGGGCTCTAGGCGCACTTCTCTTGTTGCGGAGCATGGGGCTCTAGGGCTCTCAAGTTGTGGCTCTTGGGCTCTAGAGCGCAGGCTCGGTAGTTGTGACACATGGGCTTAGTTGCTCCTCGGCATGTGGGATCTTCCTGGACCAATGCTTGAACCAGTGTCCCCTGCATTGGCAGGCGGATTCTTAACCACTGCACCACCAGGAAAGTCCCCACTGTTTTTAACCAAACACTTTCCCTCTGCTCCTTATGAGAGAAAGAAGGGAGATTTTTTTTGTTGCATTGACAAGGGCAGTATTTACTAGATAAACCACAGTCTAAATTATAATTATGCTTCTCTTGTCTGGAAATAGTGTAATCAAACATTTTTGGTCTCAGATCTTAAGTGCTCTTTTCCCAACAGAGCATCCAGAGTTCTACCTATAGCTGAACTATAACCAATCAAATAACAAAGCCACTTAGGAGATATAAAGTATAGGGGGAGGCAGTGTAGTATAAACAAAGATTAAGGACAAAAGCCGTATAGACAAACTTTCAAATCCCAGCTCTCCCATTTCCAACTTATGTGACTTCAAAGCACTTTTTTTTTTAAAGTACACCTGAATTATACATTATTTAATTTTTATTTATTTATTTATTTATTTTTGGCTGTGTAGGGTCTTCGTTTTTGTGCGAGGGCTTTCTCTAGTTGCGGCAAGCGGGGGCCACTCACCATCGCGGCCTCTCTTGTTGCAGAGCACAGGCTCCAGACGCGCAGGCTCAGTAATTGTGGCTCACGGGCCTAGTTGCTCCGCGGCATGTGGGATCTTCCCAGACCAGGGCTCGAACCCGTCTCCCCTGCATTGGCAGGCAGATTCTCAACCACTGCACCACCAGGGAAGCCCCAAAGCACTTTTTAACTTTTTTTAATCCTGTATGTCTTCATCTGTAGAATGGGGATGATAATAGTACATGCCTACTAAAGTGGTTTAATGGATGAAGTAAGCTAACCCATTTCAGTACTTTCACTTTGCCTAACACTTAGCATGGAATAAATGATAATTTGTCATAAGACAGAGCCCTCGTCCTCCAGGAACCTAGAATATAATTTGGGACAGAACATACAGATACAGTAAAGACAGTATGTTAGCTCTAAAATCATAACATTATGAGTGACATAGAATTTCAGAGAAAGGAGAGAGAGATTTAAACTGGAGTGGCCTAGAAAGACTTTGCAAAAGAAGAACATAACCTAGAATTTTAAAAGTGGGCAGGATTTGAATCAGACAAAAGAGAGAAGACTTCTAGCTAGAAGGAAAATAGAATTATATGAAGCAGAAAGGAGAATGATGGATAAGAAGCCAATGAGTAGACCATATGGTATATAACAGGGATAATTGAGGGCCATAGTGGGATTAGCCTAAAAAAAGTCTGATCCAGGAGAGACTGGAATAATCAGCAGAGGAGTGAGAAAGCTGTCATTTAATAAATAGGAAGGCATTGAAAATTTTTAAGCAGATGAATAATATGATAATGGAGAGCAGGATGTATTATAGAGAGAAAAGAAGGGAAATGGAAGATTAGATGGGAGGTGATCACAAGAATCCAAATGTAAGGTAACAATGGATAGAACTGATAGGGCAGTGAGAAGGGACCAAAGTAATAGATATGAGAACTTTAAAAATTTTTTATTTTATATTGAAGCATAGTTGATTAACAATGTTGTGTTAGTTTCAGGTGTACAGCAAAGTGATTCAGTTATACATATACATCTATCTATTCTTTTTCAAATTCTTTTCCCATTTAGATTATTACAGAATATTGAGCAGCGTTCCCTGTGTTATACAGTAGGTCCTTGTTGGTTATCTATTTTAAATATAGCAGTCTGTACATGTCAATCCCAAACTCCTAATTTATCCCTCCTTCCCCACTCTTCCCCCCCAGTAACCATAAGTTCATTCTCTAAGTCTGTGAGTCTGTTTCTGTTTTGTAAACAGGTTCATTTGTATTATTATTTTTTTTAGATTCCACATATAAATAATATAATATAATGTTTGTTTTTTATATGAGAAAACTTTGAAGGACCAACTATCAGTATTTAGGGACAAATAAATACTGGTATTTATTGGATAAAGGAGGGGAAGCAAAATGAATCAATAAAGTCTCTAGGTTTTGAGCTAAATTACAGAGCTTGTGATGCAATATCACAATATACCTCTAGCACAATTTTCTTTAAACTACGACACACAGCTATTTATACATTCCTAAAATTTCACATTTCAAGTTTCCCATAATGAATTGATACCCTATTTTATCTATTTTGTAACTTTGAACTTTAAATTGACTTTATTCATTAATTCATTCAGCAAATACTTCTTGGAAAACTTTCTCTATCAGGTATTATGCTAGGCACTGGAATTAAAGCAAAGATCATCAAAATCCCCACCACTGAGGATTTCTCAGTCTTCAGTACTTGAGGGTAAAGGTGGCAAATGTACAAATTATTATGTTCCATGATCTGCTTTAAAATGAAAGTGTGCACATAATTGCCAAAGTACTTCCGTCAATGGAAACGTTGGGAAAGCATCGTATTAAATGAGAGGTACCTAGAGACCGTGCCATCTTCCCTTTTCGTAGGTCCAATGCTGTACCCATGGAAGAAATAAATAAAACTGCAAAGATACAATTCTTCTTTCGTCCATTCTCAGCTGACCCAAAGGTACAGGTGGTGATTTTTGTGGCCTTCCTGGTGATGTACCTGACCAGCCTCGGTGGAAATGCCATCATTGCAGTTATTGTCAAGATCAACCACTCTCTCCACACCCCCATGTACTTTTTCCTGGCCAACTTGGCGGTTCTGGAAATCTTCTATACATCTTCCATCACCCCACTGGCCTTGGCAAACCTTCTTTCAATGGGCAAAACTCCTGTTTCTATCACTGGATGTGGCACCCAAATGTTTTTCTTTGTCTTCTTGGGTGGGGTTGATTGTGTCCTGCTTGCAGTCATGGCTTATGACCGGTTTATAGCAATCTGCTACCCTCTACGATACACCCTCATCATGAGCTGGCCCTTGTGCGTGGAGTTGATGGTAGGATCCCTGGTACTGGGGTTCCTGCTGTCACTACCACTGACTATTTTAATCTTCCATCTCCCATTCTGCAACAACAGCGAAATCTACCACTTCTACTGTGACATGCCTGCCGTCATGCGCCTGGCTTGTGCAGACACGCACGTTCACCAAACTGCTCTGTATATCATCAGCTTCATCGTCCTAAGCATCCCCCTCTCAGTGATCTCCATCTCCTACGTCTTCATCGTGGTAGCCATTTTACAGATCCAGTCAGCAGAAGGGCACCACCGAGCCTTCTCCACCTGCTCCTCTCACATCTTAGTGGTCCTCCTGCAGTATGGCTGCACCAGCTTTATATACTTGTCCCCCAGTTCCAGCTACTCTCCTGAGATGGACCGGGCGGTGTCTGTGGTCTACACTTTTATCACTCCCATTTTAAACCCCTTGATCTATAGTATGAGGAACAAGGAATTGAAAGATGCCCTAAGGAGGGCACTAAGCAAGTTCTAGGTAGGATGGTTCTATGACTTATTTAAATCAGGACACTTCTGAGAATGAAATGGGATGCGATTAATAATTATGCTGGGATGATATACATGAGCCAGGACTGTCCTCAACAAACTGAGACATAGTATTCTAGAAGAATAATGAATGCACTGGAGGAAATGAATACTACTAATTGAAATAAAGCTTTATCACATAGGGCAACATGACATCTTGGGCATGGATGGAGGAGCTTCAGCATTTATTTATTGGACCTCTACTGCGTACTAGGTACTTTATGTGGGTTATCTCACTCAGCCTATAATAAGTATCATTGTCTTCATCTTTAAAAAAGAAAACTAAAATAGCTAACAAAAGACATATCCAGGATGAGAACACAAGTATTGGGAAATCTAAAGACTAAGCTGTCTTCACACAATGATGCTCCCCTTGTTCTAAGCTCGCTCTGCCAGTAGGAATATACGTTACCTCGTGCAAGTTTCTCCATCTCTCTAGGTTTCAGTTTCCTTATTTCTGAAGTGGCAGAGATGTGTTCTTTCCAAGGTCATAACATTATGTTCTAAATATTGGCCCAGCAGACCCTGAATGGGAAAAAAAAAAAAAAAGAGGCTTTGCAGTTAGCCAAAGGAAGGAGGAATTTTTTTTTACATTTCCTGTTTTGTTAACCAAAATGAAAACTCATGATTCTGTTCATAACGTTTAAAGAGCACCCCAGTAATAAAAAGCATAGTAATAATGGAGGAAATGTTTAATTTAATAAGTGAAAATATAGGAGAGGAAGAAAGTGGGCATCACTGAATTTGGATTCCTTGAGGATCTCTTCTATCTCAGAGAGTGTTCCAGACTCTGCTTGAGCTTCCAAGGAGAGAGGTCATTAACTTGTAAGACACTCCATTCCTCGCTGGACAATTCCAGTTATTAAAGTACTGTACCTTATCTTGAGCTAAAGTCTATCTACAAACAACTTCCTCCCACTGATCCTGTCTTTCCCCTCTAAGAGCTCTCTTCTACATGACAGCTCTTCACACGTATTAGGACCAATTGTGCATCTTCTATAAGTTTTCAGTCCTCTTTTCTCTAGAGCAAGTACTCCATCAACTTTTCCTCCAGGAGATTACATTATTTTTTTGAATTTTTGAATTTTATTTTATCTATTTTTTTATACAGCAGGTTCTTATTAGTTATCTATTTTATACATATTAGTGTATACATGTCAGTCCCAATCTCCCAGTTCATCCCCCCACCCCCACCGCTCCCACCACTTTCCCCCCTTGGTGTCCATACATTTGTTCTCTACATCTGTGATTCTATTTCTGCCCTGCAAACCGGTTCATCTGTACCATTTTCCAGGAGATTATATTTGAACTCTCTCATCATACAAGTCACCTTCTAGATTTTCTCTAGCTCCATATTCTTCTACGAATTTTCAGAAATAAACAAAATACACTGGGAATATTTTGTTCTGGGGAACTGCTACTTTTACCTGTGAACTATATTTCTATTAATTCATCTTGATCATTTTAGTCTCATAAATATGGTATCAAATATAGTTTTCATATGGCTTTCAATGCTGCCTGACCATAATTTATTTTACTAACATACATGGAGGACTTTTCATTTAACACTGATATATTGTGTTTTTATTAGTTTTGGCCAAGTGACTAAACTGACAAGTCATCTTCAGGATTTATTTTATTCATCATCATTTTGTGTCATGGTCAAAATTGCGATCATATTTCATTTCCTTTGTCTAAGTCATTAACAAATATCTAAAATAGGACAGGATGAATGCAGCATCTATGGTAGTCCTCCTCTTTGAGAACTGTTGTCCAACTAGATAGAAACCTGCTCAGTTAACACCATCTGTGGTACACTGTCACAATTATGAGCCCCACCCCCTGTCGACCCCATCATCCTGTATCCATGTTTTTAGGTGACCCCTGTCACCCACGGATATGTGACTTGCTTTGTTGCAGGCAGAGGCTTTACCCTTAACCTTTGGTGCCTGTCCTCTCTTGCTGCCCCGAGACTGACATGTGAAGAAACCAGGGCTAGAATGACACCTTGTAGAACACAAATTGGATGTCAAGTTGAGGCTCCCTAGACCAATTCCAGTCAATCCACCAGTGACTGCAGCCACATTAGTGACCCCAGTAAGACCAGCAGAAGAACTGCCCAGTTGAGCTAGGCCAAAATGCTGACCCACAGAAACCTGGGCAAATAAAATGATTGATATTTTAAGCCCTTAAGTTTGGAGTGGTTTCTTTTGCAGCAAAAAATAACCAATTCGCCATCCAATCTATAATAAACCATCTCTCCAAGAAGGACATCATAGGAAGCATATCAAATCCTTTCATACAATCAAAATACACTGCAGCACTTGTATAAACTTAACCATTTAGAAGCCTTATTTTTAAAGTGAGGTGCATTTGTCATAATTTGTCTTCAGTAACTTCCTATGGGCTCTTAGTCATCACCAGGTTTTTCAAATGCTTACAAGTTATCTGCCCAATCATGCACTTCCAGAATTTTCCTAGAGATTGGCATTGAGATAGCTATTTTATTGTTTGGAAACCCACTAGTAAAATAAGTCAGAAAGAGAAAGACGAATATTATATGTTATCACTTACACATGGAATATAAAAAGTAAAACAAACTAGTGAATATATCAAAAAAGAAACAGACTCACAGATATAGAGAACAAACTAGTGGTTACCAGTGGGGAGAGGGAAGAAGGAGGGGCAAGATAGGAGTAGGGGATTAGGGGGTACAGACTACTATGTATAAAATAAATAAGCTACAAGGATATATTGTGCAGCACAGGGAATATAGCCAATATCTTATAATAACGAGTATAATCTATAAAAATTGTGACTTACAATGTTGTACACCTGAAACTTAAATAATATTGTAAATCAACTATATCTCAATTTTTTTTAATTAAAGGAAAAAAGAGAAATGAGCGCTCCTTTTGCAGCACATATACTAAAATTGGAATGATACTGAGAAGATTAGCATGGTCCTTGTGCAAGGATCCCATGCAAATTTGTGAAGTGTTCTATATTTTTAAAAACAAAAAAGCAAACTCATAGATACAGAGAACACATGGGTGGTTGTCAGAGGTGGGTGGGGCGGGGGGAGAGGAGGCAAAATGGGTGAAGGGAGGGGTCAAAAGCTACAAAATTCCAGTTACAAAAATAAATAAGTCCTAGGGATGTAATGTACAGCATGGTGAGTATAGTTAATAATACTGAACTGTACATTTACAAGTTACTAAGAGAGTAGAACTTAAAAGTTCTCATCATGAGAAAAAGAAATTTGTAACTATGTGTGGTGACAGATATTAACTAGACTTGTTGTGATGATCATTTTGCAATATATACAAATATTGAATCATTATGTCTCATACCTGAAACTAATATAATGTTATATGTCGATTATATCTCTATAAAAAATAAAGAAAATTAAAAATAAAAGAAATGTGCATGATAGCAATGTGGACAGCAGATAACCAGCTAGGCTGTGTGTGTGCATGTGTGTGTGTGTTAGTTATAAATTACAAACTTGAATATTCTCCATGTGTTTGACTTGTATGGGACAATTTTCTGATCTGTATTTTGCCGGTCCAATTAGACAGCCTACCTACCCAGGGGTATGGTACTAGATGGTCTTTGACTTTTGCAGTCGATGTACAACTTGTGGAGGCAACTTGGCCTGTACATAATCTGTTCCAACCACCATCTGGGGAGTGTTCACAAACTTCAGAATCTAAAAGGATTTAGACTTCCCAGACACCCTAACAACTTAGTATGCTATTTAATTTCCACCAGTCAGATGCAATCCCTCAAGACATGAATTATAACTGAGTAACCTGGAGAAAGAAGTGCCCTGAGCATGAGGCTTCCATTTTTGCTGCTGGGAGTCTAGCAGTTGAGGTGTGGCTCTGGAGCCAAAAATTCCATCAATGGGGACTCCTTGATCACCCAGACTCTTTCAGATAAATGTCATGTTTCCTCTGGGTGTCCAGTTCTGTGCTATAAAGTCTTTCCTAGAGTCCCAGCCTAGAGCCTGCTTCTCCATGCCTTTCAATGATTTGGTAAGCACACATCTCACTACATCCAATCTTTTCTGTTTAAAATACAGAGGACTGTTAAAATCTAAACAATATACCTCCACGCTTTCTTATTAGATACCTTGTAAGGATATGTATTTCTTATTGAGCTATTTAGCCCAGCAACATGTCATCTAAAAAGGCTTTCCTGACCATGCTTCCCATGCCAGAACAAGTGACCACACTCTCCCCCATGCTCCCTCTGTACCTTGAGTATAACTCCATCACAGCATCTGTAACATTGTAGTGCTCATGTACACTCTGACCTCTTTGGAGGAAGTAACTATTTCTGTTAGCTTGGTGTCTAGAGATTTCAAAAACATCAAATTAATCCATTCATCATTAATTCACAGTCATTCTTTCAGGACCAGCTCACCTCCACCGTAAAGCCTTACCTGACTCTTATTGTCCCTCTGTCCTCAACTATGATAACATCACTCTCAAGGGACAGTCTCACATTGGACTTCATTATTAGGGAAACATTCCTGGCCTGTGTGTTTTATCTCCCAAGTCAGATGCTGACCTCACTGATTCCAGAGACCCTACCTAATATATCTTCAAATATCACATAAATTTGCCACAATGAATGGGTGACACTCAAAAAAATAAAATCATCTGGAGAAGTACAGGTTAAATAACCTAATGGAAGAAACTGAACACACCAATCAAAGCACAGAAATACTCCAAAGACTAACACAGACCATATAAAATACTGTCTTTCTTAGTTATCCACCACTGCTCTTTATTACACATGTAGGAAGATGCACTATGCTCAGGGTCTAACATCCAACTCTTCTTTTGTGACTGTCTTTCAAGATTCCCAGCCTCTTTGTCATCCTTGCTTTCAGTGATCCCAGCATGGGGAAAACCCCCAGCTGTGCACAGAAAGAGACTTTCTTTATCCTTAGTAGCTAGGTGCTTGTGGTTCAGTGACAACCTTTCGATAGAGAAAGTCTGAGTCTCCTAGAAGTAACTTCCTAGCAATGTACATTACCAACCTATTTACACATCTTCCAAGATGAAACTCCAGGCAATATCATGTTATTCACACTTCACGGGATGCTTGGGGATATTATTGTTTTTATTATTGAAAGAATGGAACTAGGGAAGGAAGGAAGGAAGTAATGAAGGAAGGGAGGGAGGGAGGAAGAAAAGAAAGAGAGAAAGAAAGGTGGGAGAGAGGGAGGGAGGGAAGATGAAATAGAGCCCAGGTCAAAGGCACTTTCTCTACTACCTCTCTTTAGAGAAAGCATAAAGTATATTCTATTTATAATGTAATGTAATGAGTTAGTTCTGCTCCAGTTGCAATGATCCTCTGAGTCTTGGTTACAACAATCAATAATTCCTTCCTTCATTCATTCAATGGGTATTTACTGAGTATCTACTATGTGTGGCATCCTGGAACATACTGGGAATGCAGCAGTGAATGAACAGAGAATATCTTTGCTCTCATGGAGTTTACAGTCTAATGGGAGAGACATAGAGTAAACAAAGTAATTACATTTCAAGATGGAATCTCTGTAAAGGGTTGCTCAGTTGAATTAAGGTGAAGGATTACATAAGATGCTATTAAAAGGAGTTGGGGTTTTGAGCACAAGCCACCTGTTCTCCTTGCTTGGCCCTGCAATAAACCTTTCTCTGCTCAAAAAAATAAAGAAAAAGAAAAGATGCTATTAAGAAACAGGCCTATATGTGATGCTTCATTGTGAGTTCTGGGAAGAAGCAGTGGCTCTAAATTTTAACCAGGATCCCCTGGTATATAGAGAAGTAAGGAAATGAAAGATGCAATGAAAACAGTCTTTGCGTACTGTACATTTTGGTGTCAATTTGCTAATAAATTAAATTCTGGTGTTAAAACAACAGAAAAGATAATTATAGACTGTGATAATTGCCATAAAGGCAATCAACATGGTAACACAATAGGAAATAAGTGAGTGAGGAATATCTATTTTAGATAAGAATGAGTATGTACACACTGTACTCAGTTTCCCCTATTGTTAACATGACTAAAGTACATTTGTCATAACTAATTAACCAATATTGACACATTCTTATGAACTAAAGTTCTTACTTTATTCAGATTACTTTATTTTTAACCTAATATCCTTTTTCCGTTCAAGGATCCCATCCAGGATACCACATAACATTCAGCTGTCATGTCTCTTTAGGTTCTTCTTGGTTGTGAGTTTCTTAGACTTTCCTTGGTTTTAATAACCTTGACAGTTTTGAGAAGTTCTGGTCAGGTATTTTGTAGAATGTCCTTCAAATTGAATTTGTCTGACAGCTAGACAGGGGGTTATGAGTTTTGGGTAGAAAGACACGGAGGTAAAGCATCATTCTCATCACATCATGTCAAGGGTACATACTGAAAACATGACTTCACTGTTGACGTTGACTTTGATCACCTGACAGAGGTAGTGTTTGTCAGGTTCTCCAGTGTAAACTTACCCTTTTTTCTCCCTTTCCAAATTGTATTTTTTGGAAGGAAGTCACCACTTAAGTTCACACTTAAGGAATAGGGAGTTATTCTCCCCCAAACTGAGAGGGAAGTATCTACTACTTGGAACTCTACTGTATGGGAGATTTTTCTATTCTCCCCCTTTAATTTTATTCAATTATGTATCTGTATCAGCAACTAATCATGAATATTTATTTTGTCCTTTAGGTCATAATCCATGTACTGCTTTATATTTTTACACTGTGAATATTTTTATTTATTACAGGTAAGAATGGGGGAAGATAAAAGAAAGGAAGGAATGGAGAAATGGGGAATGGTAGGAAGCAAGAAAAGAAAAGAGATGAATAATAATGAAGAGACTTCTTGGCTCTGTCTTTTGAGCATACATCCATTTCAGAGAAGAGATGCAGGTCAAAAATTAGACTAAGTGTTCAAGCACTGAGTTCCTCCCCCTCTCTTCTGATTTCATCCCATATCCAACATCAGATATAGTATGAGATCTTGAGACCTAACTGTGGAAAAACACATGCTCCTCTCTTTAAGGATCTTATAGTCCAGAGGGGGTAACAAACATGATAACAAACCACCATGATTTGATGCAACAAAGGCTAAACTGAAACATGCATGAAGTACTATGAGAGGCATGGTGGGGAGTGAATTACAGTCTGGGGTAACCAAGCAAGCCTTCACAGAAGATGTGGCATTGGAGCACCTGAGGAAGGATGAGCTGGAGTTTTCTAGGAAAATAATTGGAGAAGCGCACTCCAGAGAGAGAGACTGACATTTGGACTGCCGTGAGGAACTAATAGAATTGCTTATTTTACCATTAGGGGAAAAAGTATATTTATTTTCCCAAGGCATCAAGATTACAAGGAATGAAATAACCAGGATACTAGGGCTTTGTAAGACATGAGAAAGAGGGAAAAGAATATAAACTGTGCAGTCTTATAAATGAGTTGTGTCAGTGCATGAAACAAGAAAATATCTCTGAACTATTGGTCCCAATATTTGAGAACTGGCGTACTTTATTTAGATGTGTGCTAAATCTTTGTTTCCAGTTGTTATCAGAGTTCTCTTTGTTAGAGTTAATTTAATACAAATTCAACTTTATTCTTGAGTCAGATAATTACGCCTTAAGGTGACACAGTGCCATCAGAGAATTATTATAACATGCCCACATATATATCCCTAAAGGTTCTAACTCCATTTAATAAGCCTCAGGGTAATGAATCCAGGGAGTGGATAAACACTGAGCTGAAGCCCTGGTCTCCTGACAAATCTCTTGCTCCAATGTCAACCTTCAAAACTCCAGCTTCCATTTCTGGTTCTTCTCCAAGTTTTGAAACTAATTATTTCTTTTATTTACTTTTTTTTTAACACCCATGGCCTTTGGTTATTCCCTTTACCAGCTTCATTCATTAAAATGAGTGAAAACAGGCAATGCTATACTTTCAGATGACTCACCCCTGATCATCAAAGTAGACACTTTGCATGTGTACAGTACTTTTCCATAAGAAAGGTTCTTCCAAGAATATTATCATTTTTATCCTCTTAACAGAATCACTGTGAAACGGACATTATAATACACATTTGTCAAATTGAGAAATGGAGCTTCAAGACACTTAAGGGATTAGCCCAAGGTCACCCAGCTAGTAAGAGACAGGAGTAGAATACCAACTTAAATGTTCTGATTAAGTCCAGCTCCCATTGAAGGCAGCACACAAGTTCCCAAAATGATGTTTCAGTATATTGTGTGGTTCTAAATATGAAACTCCATGATCTACTCTGTTATCTACATTATGAAAACTTGGATTCCACATTTTTTTTTTTAAATTAATTTATTTATTTGGCTGTGTTGGGTCTTCGTTTTCTATGCGAGGGCTTCCTCTAGTTGCGGGGAGCGGGGGCCACTCTTCATCGCGATGCGCGGGCCTCTTACTATCGCGGCCTCTCGTTACAGAGCACAGGCTCCAGACGCGCAGGCTCAATAGTTGTGGCTCACGGGCCTAGTTGCTCCGCGGCATGTGGGATCTTCCCAGGCCAGGGCTCGAACCCGTGTCCCCTGCATTGGCAGACAGACTCTCAACCACTGCGCCACCAGGGAAGCCCTGGATTCCACATTTTAATTGGTCCATTTCCTCTCACCAGACTTGCACAGATTTGCATGAATATCAACCCAGCAGACAGTAAAAAAAATCAACCTAATTACTGTAAGCAAATGCTGGCATTTTGCCATCAGTTGTCTGTCATAGATAGAGGACCCTTTAACATCATCTAACCCAACCTCCTAATTTTTACAAAAAAAAAAAAAAAAAAAAGTGGAAAGGCCTCTCAGAATGTTACAAGTCTAGTTAATGACAACAACAGACCTAGAACCCAAGCCAACCCGGTCATCAGCCCAGTACTCTTTCCAACTGACCACATGAAACGAAAGAACAAGACAATTTCCCACAGCCTGCTGTCTAAAACATGCTATCATGGTTATCAACCTTCAGATTCTAGCTCAGAAATTGGTCTCAGAAATAATAATAATATCTTACAGTTGTATGGCAAGTTTCCATTTACAAAATGTTTTCACGTGCACTTGATCCTCAAGACCAAAATGTTCCTAGTTTGCTATTATATTATCCTCATTTGGCAAATGGGGAGTACACCTAGGTTCTGTGAGTTTGAGTGATTTGCCCAAGGTCTTCTGATGGCAAGTATATGCTCTTTCTAGTTTTTTATGCTTCCTTTTCAGTAAACTAGTAATAAGAATATTAGGGAAGATTGCACATCCAAATAGGTAAGATGCCTTGCCCAGGAATTTAAGTTTATGTCTAAATTTGAATTTGGCATCATTATTTTCATTATAAATATAATCCATAATTATTAAAGAAAGTGTTTAAGGGGATAAAAATTAAAAGTTCTTAAAAATCACATTTATTCCCACTACTAAAGAAAAACTGTTATTAACATTTTGTTAAATTTCCATTTGATCTCTTGTTTAGCATGTTTTTTTTATTATTAATTAATTAATTTATTTATTTATGGCTGTGTTGGGTCTTCGTTTCTGTGCGAGGGCTTTCTCTAGTTGCGGCAAGCGGGGGCCACTCTTCCTCTCACTGTCGCGGCCTCTCTTGTTGCGGCCTCTCTTGTTGCGGAGCACAGGCTCCAGACGCGCAGGCTCAGTGGGTGTGGCTCACGGGCCCAGTTGCTCCGTAGCATGTGGGATCTTCCCAGACCAGGGCTTGAACCTGTGTCCCCTGCATTGGCAGGCAGATTCTCAACCACTGCGCCACCAGGGAAGCCCATCATTAGGTTTTTTTTTAGTTTTGTTTTCTGGTTTTTGGCTGCGGCGCGACCAGGAATTGAACCCGCTCCCTCGGCAGTGAAAGCGCGGAGTTCTAACCACTGGACCGCCAGGGAATTACCAGCATGTTTTTAATGTACCTGTAGTCATACATTATCCTCTTTCACTCAAAGTTATATTCATTTCCTATGTCATTACAGACCTATTGTAGACACAGTTTTTGATAACTAAGATTCTTTCATGTTCTTAAGAAATTATCTGTTCAAGGGCTTATGGCTAATGCTTTTTAAAAAAAATTACCTCTTACAGATAGATCCTAAAGTATGTGGTATCTAGGAGTTAAAATAGCCCAACTAGGGTAGTGAATGGAAATATAGATGAAAGAAGGGAAGCCAGGAGTTGATGACTGCTAAAGCTGAGTGATGGGCACCCAGGGATTCATTGAACTCTTCTTGCTACTTGGGTATTTTTTTTTTTCATTTTTCTAAATATTTTATTTCCCACTTATGTATTTCCACCAAATTCTCTAATGATATTCCCCACTTGAGACTCATAAAAAATAAATACATTCTTTCAAATTTCACTCTAATTTAGTCCACTATTTGCGATTGTCAATATGATTCTTATCCAAACTTGAATGCAAGATTTTTATCATTTGAATTGATTTATAGCATTGGTATGCCTCCTCTCAGGTTCCCTGGGAGACATGGAATGTTCTCAACCCTATAAAGAACTTCAACATTTAGCCACTTGGGTATTTTGACATTACCCACAATAAAAAGTTTTTTTTAAAGAAAACATCTCACCATGTTGCAGGGAAAAGTGGGGGCATCAGAGGATGGTAATGTCCCAGGTCTCAGGCGACTCCTGGGACGCCCACCAAGTGTGGATTCTTGGCTTTGCACAGGAAAGAATTCAAGAGTGAGCCATAGTAAAGTGAAAGCAGGTTTATTTAGAGAGATATAGGTTCCATAGACAGAATGTGGTCCATCTCAGAATGTGAGAGCAGCCCTGGGAGAAACACATTCCCCAGAGTGTGGGCCATTTCAGAAGGTGAGAGGCCCCGAAATATGGCGTAGTTAGCTTTTATGGGCTAGGTAATTTCATAGGCTAATGAGTGGAAGGAGATTATTCCAACTATTTTGGGGAAGGGGTGGAGACTTCCAGGAACCGAGTCACCACCCACTTTTTGGTCTTTTATGGTCGGCCTCGGAACTGTCATGACGCCTGTGGGTGTGTCATTTAGCATATGCTGATGTATTACAATGAGCGTATAATGAGGCTCAAGGTCTAGTGGAAGTCGATTTGTCTGCCATCTTGGACCTAGTTGGTTCTAACCAGTTTATGTTTTGTCCTCAATGGCCATGTCATCCTTTTAAGGACTGTGCCCTGCCCCCTTTTTGTCTCAAGCATGTGATTGTAAAAGTGTGTTGTAGATTTAGATTGTTGTTCTCAATTCATTACTCTCTCCCTCTGCCACGTAACCTGGCTGTACCCTAGAGGAGGCAGAGTAAATTGGCAGGCTCCACTGACGGCAGTCTTGGTCATGTGACTCTCTCTGACCAATGGAATGTTAGCACACATGATGGAGCACAGATTTCAGACATGCTTGCTTGATTTGACTAATCCCCTTACCTTCCTGTATCACAAAGAGAAAACCATGCCCCAGGAAGCATGACCCTTCAGTTTGGTCCCAAAACAAGACATGTGCAGAAGACCTAAACACAGTCTGAAGCCTGAAGCCAAGTCTATCCAACCTTCATCCTGAAGCAGAGCTGCCCAAGCTGGCACACAATCACATGCAAAATTTTTTTAAGTAGATAAATAAATTCATGCTTATAAGTCACTAGGTTTGGGATTGGTTTGCTATACAACATCTTTGCAGCAATAGCTGATTAACACAGAGTCAAACCATTCTCCCCAAACTAAACATTTTAGGTATTTCCAGTTTTTTAATAATATAAATAGTGGACATGTTTTCGTATATAAAACTGCTCCGCCTTTTCTGATCATTAAGTTCAGATATGCTGTTATGATGCTGTTTATGTGGGTAGGTTGAGAAAGTTTTATTTGTGGATATTTTTCTAAAAAGGACAATTATGAAAAGAATTAGAACAAACTCATACTTTGTTTCTTGATGTCAGAAAGATTGTAAATATAATTTTGTTTTCTTTCTTGACATTGAAAAAGATTCTTTCCTCTTTCTCATGGAACTTGTTAAAACTAGCTCATCTGTAATCTTTCTCAAGTTCTGTCTCTTTCTTCCCAAATTCCAAGAACAAAAAAAGTACAGAGGCCTGATTGTGTAGTAGTAGCATCCAATGTTGATGTGGGTGGGCTTCATTGCAAATAAAAGGGCCCTTTAGTTTGATTTTCTAGAGATTGATCAGTCTTAATGGATATATGTCATATGTTCAGTTTACAAAAACTGGAACTGAATCAGTGAATCCCACCTAGATCCATTTTTCACCTGGAAAATTCAGGAGTATGTGGCTAACTGCTAAATGGGTCAAAAGGTATTATAGTATCTATGGGCAATGGAACCCAGTGTCCAATGTTGCAACAACTTGTGAATAATTCTTTGGAGAGAAACTCTGTGACCTCCTCTGAGTCATCACTCTGCTGAGAATTCTAATTGTTCTCATGAAAATTCCAACTATGTTTTGTTACTGTATCTAAAATAAGGAGGGAGTAGAGTAGGGAGAGGGGAAGGAGAAGAGAGAAGGGAAAGAGGAAGAGGGAGGGGAAGGAGATAAAGAAGAGTTGTTCCTGGAGGTCAGGGAAATTATACATATTCTTTCACTACTAAATACAATAGTTGCTAGAGAAGAAGGAGAAGGAAGAGAATGAGGAGTGAATATGGGGGGGTGGGGGAGGAGGAGGAGATGAAGGAAAAAAAGGCAAAGTAGAAGAAGGAGCTGTTCCTGGAGGTTAGGGTTAGGGTTAGGGACCAAACTGTGCGTGTGCGTGTGTGTAATATGGAACACATAATTGCTAGACAAAAAATGTTAAATCACAGAGGAGTCTTTCTGGCTTCTCACTTATTCCAATTAATACTATGCACCTGGGGGCTTCCCTGGTGGCGCAGTGGTTGAGAATCTGCCTGCCAATGCAGGGAACACGGGTTCGAGCCCTGGTCTGGGAAGATCCCACATGCCGCGGAGCAACTGGGCCCGTGAGCCATAATTACTGAGCCTGCGCGTCTGGAGCCTGTGCACCGCAACAAGAGAGGCCGCGATAGTGAGAGGCACGCGCACCGCGATGAAGAGTGGCCCCCGCTTGCCACAACTAGACAAAGCCCTCGCACAGAAACGAAGACCCAACACAGTCAAAAATAAATAAATAAATTTTAAAAATAAACTGTAAAAATAAATAAATAAATAAATAATATGCACCTGGAACCAAGGTTGTTCCTCTGCAATGCTACTTTACAACAGCGATCCTCAAAGTGGAGTTCCCAAGGCCACGAGAATCCACATCACCTGGGAATCTGTTACAAATGCAAATTCTCAGGCCCTCCCTCAGACCTACTTAATCAGAAACTGGAGAAGGTGGGGTCCAGCAACCTGAGTTTTAACAAGCCTTCCATGTGATTCTGATACATAATAAAGTTTAAGATCCACTGCTCTAGAAAGTGGCCCAGCTGGGACATGATCAACATTCACAGCTATCCCCAAATTTTTACCATCTGTTCCCCATCCTCATTCTCTTCCGGGAGACTAGGGTTGGCATGGTTACTATCACCACAAGTCTCAGTAATTTCTCTGGTTATTAGAGTCAAAGCGTGGGAAATTCTCTTACCACTACTACCCCTCTACATTGCGGTTTCAACGTCAGTTCCATTTTCAGCAAGAAGTGATATTTCAAAACGAAAATGTGATATTCAGATACGCTCCACATGTGTTCCACCCAGTGGCCAATCTGGCACCTGAAAAGCGATTTATCTGTTAGTTCAGTTCTCAAAGTCTTTAGTATGCTGTTTGGAATCATTTCCACTAGTATGTGGCTCAGGGGTGAGCCCAGGAGTTCATCAACAACCTTATCAGGTCATTTTCCTAAGTTCCTCCCTCTCCAAAATCTCCCTGGTACTTTCCAGTTCCCTAAGGTTCTCCTATTTGGGTCAGAAAGCTGAGGCTTTATTTACCCTACGCTGAAGGGAGTTTCCCTTGACAGCACCCAAGTCTGAGTCCAAGCAGCAGGAAGATGGGAGAGGAGAAATCGACAGGGGTTCACCTACCTTCTAGAACAACAGGTCCTTTGATTGGAGAAGGAAGTGCCCTCCCTCGAAGTTTTAGGTGCCTTTGGTTCCCACTGCTGCCATTGTCACCACCAGCAGCTCCCTTCTCACTCCTCAAGTCTGCACCAGATGGTTTCTCTTGGAGCCCTGTCTATCCTTGTCAAAACCCACTTCTGGGTTTCAGGCTGCCTTGAGTTCAGGCCAAGGAATACTGGAGAGGGAACAAAATGGGGTAAACCAGCCACCAGTTGAGTAGTACTTAATTCTGGTCTTCTTCCCCAAACTGCCTGCAACTATTTGCTTTTCAGAGTCCCCAAATGGCTGCTCCTTGCTTTTTGTCCAAGTTTTATAGCCGCATTCAGTGGGAGGGACAGGGTAGATGATGCTTACTTTATTTTGCCCAGAATCAGAACCAATCTAGACATTCCTTTTTTATTGAACTAAAAGCTATCTCTCCGTAATTCCTTATTTTTAGTTTTTGTCTTACATCCTGGGGTCTCACAAAATAAAGCTTACTTTTCTTCCCCCCCAAAATCCCTATATCTTCAAGTTTCCTCTTCTCAAAGCTAAAATTAAAAGTGTAATGGTTTTATAAAACTTAGATTTCTTATTTTAGGGTAAATAAAGTCAAACCACAGATGCACTTGGTAGGTACAACTTGTGGGGTATCCAACTTCAGTTGCTTTTTTGATCTCCATTTGAAATTGAAAAGTAGACATTGCACAAAGTTTCTTTTCTATCATAAGATATATCAGGATTGGCAGATCTCCTGCATCTGGAGATAACCTCTGTCCCCCCCACCTGCCCACCGCAAATCTGCTTCTTATCTTGGTTTCAAGATGAACCCCAAGAACATCCACTGTGGTCTCAGTCTTACTCCACATAAGTTCTGCAGCAGCTCTGGTCTCTGGTTCCTGGTCTTCTGGAGAAAAAGATAGTTTGCATTCTTTATGGATTTTGGCAACTCTCTATTGACCTTATATTGACTTTTCTCTCTATTGAAAGCTTCGATGGCTCTGAGCTCGAGAAAATCCAGTTCAGAACCCTGATTTGTTCAACTTGTCTGAAACATATGTACTAACCGGTTTCTTTTTTTTAAGTTGTTCTAATTTTTACAGTAATCTGACATGTTCGTCTTTGGTTCTTCTGCAGCATCTACACCTAACCTGCCTAGGTTTTCTGTTGTTTCTTATGCTCTCATTAACTGATGCCATTTTCCCATGAAGTTTACTTCTTTTAAAATCTCTCCTCTCACTAAGAGCAGTCCCCAATTTTTTCTGTTTCAAAGTTCTGCTCCTTTGGGAGACAGTTCCTCTAGGTTCCTGTTTATTGTCTCCACTTCTCAGGTCAATTGCATTCTTAAATGCTTATATATCATCTAGCACAAAGAAGATACTCAAAACAAATATTTGTTGAACAAAAATCTACTGTGAGTCTCACGGAGGATCAAGGCTTTCCAGTCTAAAGTAGTTCTTCCCATATCATTAGACCTTCTTTGATGTCTCATTATTTATATGCCCACGAAGATCGATTTAAATTAACTCAACAAATATCCATTAACTACATGTGTAGAATTTTAAAAAAAAAAAAGCACACCATTGTGTTTGACTTTAATCAGACATGTAGTCTAATAATTTTTAAGTACATAATATTACCTATAATATGAGACAGAATGCCATAAGAAAGGTTCATATAAGTTTAAAGAAAAGCCTGTTCCTGATTATGCTATTAGGAACGACTTTATGGAGAAAATACCTCTTTAAGAATGTTAGGATAGGTTGGAGTTTGACAAGAAGTGACCATGGGGTATGTTCTAGTGGGGTGGAATAATAAGATGAACAAAGGCATGGAGGTGGGAAAGAATAAGACCAACGTAGGAAATAGCTTGATTAGCATGCAGAGCAAAATTGGAATTCTACTGGGAAATCTAATGGAATTTAAGACGCAAGAAAAGAATTTATAAAGCGTCTTGAATGGCAAGTAGGGATTTTGTTTTTAAACAATAGGATAACAGTGAGCCACAAAGCAGAAAAATAACATAAACAATTAATATTTAATACATGAGTCAGAATATGGAGAGATTTTATAATTGGATAATAAAAGGTACTACTTACTGGGGACTTACATATAATAGACATTGTACTGGATGCATTGCGTTTTTCTTTTTTGTCTGCCAAGAAGAGCTTACTCCAGGGTTTCCCTGGTGGCGCAGTGGTTGAGAATCTGCCTGCCAATGCAGGGGACACGGGTTCGAGCCCTGGTCTGGGAAGATCCCACATGCCGCGGAGCAACTGGGCCCGTGAGCCATAATTACTGAGCCTGCACGTCTGGAGCCTGTGCTCCGCAACAAGAGAGGCCACGACAGTGAGAGGCCCGCGCACCGCGATGAAGAGTAGCCCCCACTTGCCGCAACTAGAGAAAGCCCTCGCACAGAACGAAGACCCAACACAGCCAAAAATAAATAAATAAATAAATTTATTAAAAAAAGAGCCTACTCCAGATAAAAATGATTTGAGTGGATGCAATATATGACAACTGTACAAATTTGAATGGAATACATAATAGATTGAAATAGAAGATCCTCTACAAGTAGACAACATAGCAAAACTCTCTTTGATACCACTGAACTTTTATATCCACCAAGAGCTATAACAACTATTTTTCAATTCCAACAAAATCCTGGAAACTACTGAAGACACATTTACCAAATATAAATTCAGAGCTATTGTCAAATACATAATAGAAAATGTGAGTTTGCTGCCATGTTTCTAAAAACACAGTAAAGGCAATATACAATGCTCTTTAGAAAATTGCTGATGATATAAATAAGAATAGTTTCCAGAATGCAAGCCAAAGAAATACCTTAGAAAATATCTACTTTTAAATTTACTTTTCCAAGTTATAATTTGACATAATATTTTATGTATATTAATCTTTTAGGCAATATGAGGCAGGCACTAAAATTCTTTATACATAATGCTCTTGGAAGCAATTGAAAGGACAAAATAAGTCCTTTCAAAACAAACAAACCAGCGGTATTACAAAAAAAATACATCACACACACACAGATATATATATATGTATATATATATTTGATGCCCAGTCAATTTTCAGAGACTCTGAACCTTATGCCAACTTTGCCAATGTAGAAAAGTAAAAGAAAAAAAAAAGAGCAAATTCATTTCAACTGTGAATTGTGAATCCCACAATCAGTTATCTCTTATCTAAAATGTAGTGTCAAATCAGTTTATTGTTTTTCTCTATTGGATACAGCAATATTATTTTTCAAAGAAAGATTTATACTACTAAGAAAACTTTGTGGCCTTTTCAGTATCCTAGTTGACTTGCGTAATTTAAAGAATTATGAAAAAGTAAACCACTGTACTCATAAATAAAAATTTATGATTGAAATTGAGTGATGAACACAATAAAGAATGTGATGCTGAAGTAAACTCAGTATATGAGGAATTAGAACCTTAAATACTTTTCTAAACTCTGGTATGAAATTTGTTTTAATAGTGCAATAAATTTACTGTAATAATTTACTAGACACATTTTCAAATGCTACATAGTTCTCAGGATTTTTTAACTCTCGTGTTTAACTTTGTCAATGCCAGTTGCTAGTGGAGAGCATAGCTTCTCAAATTTAATATTTATTAAAAATTTAAGGTCTACAATGGCACAAGAAAGAAGACTGTCAAATCTAGTGATGACTTCTATAAAAAATGAGATAAAAAAAAATGAGATAGAACCAGTAAGCACTGAAATAATCATAAAAATTTCATCTCCATGAAAGCAAGATGTGTATTTATAAGAAAGTATTATATCCTAGTAATTTGAGTAGTATTTATTGTAATTAAAAATTCAACTTTTCTGGACTTCCCTGGCGGTCCAGTGGTTAAGGCTCCACGCTTCCACTGCAGGGGGCGCGGGTTCCATCCATGGTCAGGGAACAAAGATTCCACATGCTGCGTGGCGTGGCAAAAAAAAAAATTCAATTTTTTTATTATTTATGTTCAATGATTGTGATCTGCATACTTTATACAGAAGGAATTCATGTTTGTTCTAATTGTATTGAAAAGCAAATAATTTGCTAGTTTAATTTTTTAACTTGAAAAAGAAGCATCTTTTTCTAATTCAAAGATGCTTTATAAGCCAAGCAACCTTGAAAATGATCCTCTTCTAGGGGTTATATGACCAAGAGAAACATGTGATGAAAAAGAAAGTTTTATTTGAAAGAACTTTTAATAAAATTAAACCTATAGTGTTTAATATCAATAACAAGTAGTAACGATCATCATAGCCACAGTAATACAAATTAAAGGCAGCTTAATATAATAAAAGAAAAAGGACCTCAAGTTATGAAATCTGGATTTCAGTCCTGTCTCAAGTACTGTACATTACTTAGCCTGGGTGAGCTTCTATTAATTCATGTGTAAAACAGGAATGATAATCTCAACTTCACAAGATGGTGTTTAGAATAAAAGAGTAATGCAAGAGAACCTGGAAAACATTGCATATTGTGAAATATGCATATTTTACATATACTTTATATTATTTTTAAATGAGTATTTTTTTAATCCACAAGAATTTGTTCACCTTTTTTTCCTCCAACTTACTCCTTTTATAATAAAGTAAATTTTCGAGTCCCTTGAAAATAATGGTGGCATCCCGCTGTGGTAATGGTGATATCAAACCAATTCTTGAGAGAAGAAACAGTAATGATTTCAGAAGTTGAAAGACATACCCTAGAGTTGTGTCTACATAATTTAAGAATATCTGAAAAGCAATGAGATATTCTGTTAATCCAAAATTTTGCCTTCGTCACATAAAATTTCAAAGGGCTTGCATCAAAATAATCAGGTGTTTGACCCAGTCTCTCAACCCTCTAGGTAATTAGATATTGTATTATTTAATTTTTTTAAAAATAAAAATGACACTAATGATCTTACTTTAGAAGAAAGATGATTCTGGTTTTTGCCTTCTGGCTTAATGACACTATCAGACTGTAACACCCTAGGAACTATTTTTTTATAGCTTTTTCATTTTTTTTTAATTTTATTGGAGTATAGGTGATTTATAATGTTGTGTTAGTTTCAGGTGTACCTAGGAACTATTTTTAAAACAATAAGGGGGATGACATCATCAAGGCAAAGTACCAAAGAAAAGTAAATCAACTAGACTCTTTAAAAGCTACTAAACAGTGACTAATAAAGGCTTTTTGCTTTTCCTGCTTTGAATTTCTAAGGGCTATCAATCACTGTTGGAGAGGTAAATTTATTTGTGGACTGTGAAACACTTTTAGTGACCTGGCTCTGAAGGGGGAATGCCTCACTCCAACTAAATCAGAGCAAGATGCAAAACTGCTGAAGAGGTGCTTTGCCTTAACAGAAATTCCTGAAGGTGAGCCTGACTTCTGAGCTGGAGCAGCAGTGACAAGGTGTATGCCACAACCTGGCACTTGTTTGTGGGCAGGGATCTGGGGACATCTGCGAGATTAGTGCCAAAGATCCCTGCAGGAGCTGTAAAGGCCTGAGGACTGCGGGAAATCGTTAGAAATTATGCTTGGATTACAAGATAGGTGCATCCTTCTAGAGGAAGGTAAGTTCTCAGCCAAACCCAGCATCTCTTGTAGCTGCCTTTTATGGTGTCAGATTCCTTACCTGTGTGCTTAAGATCCAACTATGAAGATACAGATTATAGTAAAGATACAGATTATACCATTCAGAGTTCTTTATAATAACAAAATGATCCTAATTATTCCTTAGAATAATAAAATTATGTCTTTCTCTGGTTTATGTAATATTTTCAAAAATTTGGAAGACTGGCAGCACCACAGAATTTTGACCTAAGTTTTTTTTTTTTTAATTTATTTATTTTTGGCTGCGTTGGGTCTTTGTTGCTATGCGCAGTCTTTTTCTAGTTGTGTCGAGCAGGGGCTACTCTTCGTTGTGGGCTTCTCATTGCGGTGGCTTCTCTTGTTGCAGAGCACAGGCTCTAGGCGCACGGGCTTCAGTAGTTGTGGCACTCGGGCTCAGTAGTTGTGGCTCGCGGGTCCTAGAGTGCAGGCTCAGTAGTTGTGGCGCACGGGCTTAGTTGCTCCGCGGCATGTGGGATCTTCCTGGACCAGGGATTGAACCCATGTTCCCTGCATTGGCAGGTGGGTTCTTAACCACTGTGCCACCAGGGAAGCCCACCCATATAATTTTTATTTGAATCAGTAGTATTTTTAGAGTAGCCCCAACCATAGACATCTTGTAGATTCAGGGAATTAGCTAGAAATTCTGGGTGGAATTCTATTTATTTTTTCTTCTAGTATCATTAAGGTCATGCTTCCGTGTATATGAGAGCCATGCCCTGGGAAAAGCCATTCACCAGTTTATCCTGCATTCCCTGGGAGTTTTCAATGACAAGATCACAGATGGTTCATGGTCCTGTGACAAAAATCAAGCCAAGATTTATGTAATCATTGCTACGTACAAGGTAGATCTAAATGCTAGCCTCTCTTCCACCTTTAAATCCCTGCAAGGTAATGAGTCAAGTTAATTACACTTCCTGTACGGCAGCCACAAGATGGAGGTATTAATAGCTATCCTCCTACCTGCTGAACGTTTTAACAAAATTAAATAAGCTAGTGGAACATAAATATGTTGACAAAGTATAAAGTGGTCTTTGACAAATTGTCACTGAGTTGCTGGAAGACATCTAGTCATTCACCGAGGTTTACGCCAGGTTTACGTCGCTCTCTCCCCCCAAATGCACAGTGCTCTAAAATGTTCCCTCTTTCCAGGGCCTGAAAAAGAAGCTGAATTGATTCTGGCAAATAAGATCAGGTAAGGTGCTGTTGACCAATACAACGGTATCATATCTGACCCTCTTGATGTACACCCCACCCCCATCCATCTTAGCTCACATTCTTATTTTAGCTGGGTAAATTTTCTTTTTACCAGGGAAAAAATTAATTTTATGAATGAGAGTCTTTCCAAGGCCTTTAGAATCCTACCCCTCAGGTAAATGTCTAAACTTCCTTCCTGTGAGA
Source organism: Balaenoptera acutorostrata (assembly GCF_949987535.1). NCBI lineage: Eukaryota > Metazoa > Chordata > Mammalia > Artiodactyla > Balaenopteridae > Balaenoptera > Balaenoptera acutorostrata. Next base: position 11,479,562 of record NC_080072.1, read on the forward strand.
ATGACCCTGACCCAGGTCCAAGCAGTAATGAACAAAACACATGAGAGTTTGGATGACTTGTTATGTGATGATTTCTGAGTGGGAGGAAGGTTTGTCTGTGTGACAAAGCACCTGAAACAAGACCCTTGTTGTTTTAAATTCTCTAGTTTCCCTTCGAGAGTCTATTCTAGCCTAATCTACTCCCAGTAGTCTAGAAAATGCCGTACATTCAGTGTTCAGTCCCTTTTAGTGGTGCAGCCCAGAGCAGGGCAGTGCCCAGACCAGAAATGCACATCAGCCTGATTTCCTTCAAGCAGAGATTCAGGGAGATGGAGAGGGCGGATATTTTCCTCATACACGAAAACAGTTGGAGCTTTGAGCACTAAATTATTTAAAGTCAAACTAATGAGTGCTAATAAGATGGGCACATTTTTAGTGACCATATTTTCTAAATACAAAGGAATTAAGCTGTAGCAGGCTTGTAAAAGGAAGGTTTTCCATCCATGAACACTAGGTCACACTTTACAAGACCGTGTGCTCTGCCTAAATAAAAACCTACCCAGGCCATGAAAAAGACATGAATTACTTATGCATTCAACAAACATTTATTAGTCACCATACTAGGCATTAGAGGGGGAGGAACAAGATACAGTCCTTATCCTGCAGGAGATTATATATCTAGGAGAAATAAGACATATATAAAACAAATTATCATAAAAATAGAATTGAGTTTGTTTTAGAAAGGTGTACAAGACATTGTACTTGATTTACCATCTAGAAGAATGTGGGCATTGTCCAGTTGTGATGGGGAGAAGAATTTTTAGAAACTCCCCAAAGCTAAAAGTCTATATTGGTGCTGTTTCCAAAACTGCTGTACTTTGCTTTACTCTTGGTGAGAAGCATGAAGAAAGTTTATAAAAGCTATGGGAGTGTTATGCCTATAGTTAAGGGCCAATGTACTAGAAGGCTCAGAGCTCTCTCTGCAACCACAAAACAATAATGAAGCCATCATGCTCAGTGCTGCTGAATTGGCACAAGCTGACCTCTTTTTCTCTCCAGGAAAATAATCCTTCAGAGAAAAATGAAGCACCTTTTATACGGGACAATATGACCCTGATGTATATTATAGGTCTTAGAATCAAGATCATTACGACCTTATATTTGATGGCCAGTATATTAATGCTAGGCAATGTATACGTTTAGAGGCTCAGGGTTTTTAGCTCAGCTTGTTCTCGCAAACAAAAATGAAGTCAAAATCCTGAGCTCAATTGCCACATGGGGCAAATTAACTTGACTCTTATTCATAGTGATAGACTTTATAGTTAACCTCAGCCAACTCTCTTGAAAATGTGAGCTGACCAACACAAGCAAAGATGAGAGTGGCCTGCCCAGCATAAACTCATCTTCAAAATTATTAAAGCTTTTTGAACTTCCCTGGTGGCGTAGTGGTTAAGAATCCACCTGCCAATGCAGGAGATACGGGTTAGATCCCTGGTCCAGGAAGATCCCACATGCTGTGGAGCAACTAAGCCCGTGCGCCACAACTGCTGAGCCTGCGCTCTGGAGCCCGCGAGCTACAACTACTGAAGCCCGCACACCTAGAGCCCATGTTCCACAACAAGAGAAGCCACCGCAATGAGAAGCCCGTACATCACAACGAAGAGAGCCCCTGTGCAGCAACGAAGACCCAACGCAGCCAAAGATAAATAAATTTTTTTTAAAATTATTAAAGCCTTAGGATAAATTAGGAGTTTGGGGTTAAAATATACACACTACTATATATAAAATAGATGAACAACAAGGACTTACTGTATAGCACAGGGAACTATACTCAATATCTTATAATAACCTACAATATAATGGAAGAGAATGTAAAAGAAGAATATATAGATATAGAGAGATATATATAGAGATACATCTCTATATATCTGAATCACTTTGCTGTACACCTAACACAACACTGAAAATCAACTATATTTCAATAAAAAATTTTTTAAATTATTAAAGCTTTAGGTGCTGAAACAGTATCATCGCCGTCATCCTAAAGCACACAGCACTTTCTTTCCTAATATATTTCTTTCTTTTGTCCTAGAAAACCCAATGTGCCACTTTTATGGGGGATGAAAACCAAACCATAGAGATCCAGTTCCACTTTCACCCATTTTCACCCATCCTGGAGGTGCAAATGTTAATTTCTGTGGCTTTCTTGCTAATATATATTGGAAGTCTCATTGGTAACACCACCATCTTTCTCACTGTCTGAGCAGAGCATTTGCTCCACACACCCATGTACTTCTTTCTGGCCAATCTGGCAGTTCTGGAGACCTTTTACTCTTCCACTGTTGCCCCTCTGGCTTTGGTCAGCTTCCTGACCTTGGGGAGAATACTCATCTCCTTCACTGGCTGTGGCACACAGATGTTCTTCTTGGTCTTTCTGGGCAGTGCTGACTGCATCCTCTTGGGGATCATGGCTTATGATCGGTTTGTAGCTATCCGGGATCCCTTCTGTTACTCCTTCCTCAGGAGATGGCAGCTGTGCACCCAGCTGGCTATGGGAGCCCTGGTCCTTGGTTTCATTCCAGCCTTACAACTGACAATTCTGATCTTCCTTCTGCCGTTTTGTGGCCACAGCAGAATCCCTCACTTCTATTGTGACGTATTCCCGATCTTGCGGTTGGCATGTGGAGATACTCGAATGCAGGAAGCCATGATCTTCATTGTCAGTGTCATCATCCTTACCATTCCCTTTTCCCTGAGCTCCATCTCATACCTCTTCATCGTGGCTGCCATCCTGCAGATCTACTCAGCAGAGGGACGGCCCAAGACCTTCCCCACCTGCTCTTCTCATCTGACTGTGGTTCTCCTCCAATACAGCTGCTGCAGCCTTATCTATTTACGCCCCAGCTCCAGCTACAACCCAGAAACGGGCCGGGTGGTGTCTGTTGTCTACATCTTTGTCACCCCTGTCTTAAATCCCTTGATCTACAGTATAAGAAACAAGGAGCTGAAAGATGCACTGAATAAGGTAATGTAGAGACATTTACTGAAGTTGGAAACGTGGGAGTTTCTGGGCTCATGTAAATGGCAGGAAATAATTCTTCACAAAATGATAAACTCAGGGATTAGATGACATAAACATTTGGGGAACTGGATTTACTACTTACTTTCCTTTACTACTAGGAAATAGAATAGTTCCTATATCTAGCTCCCAAGTATAGTGTAAGCTCCTGAAAGTAAGATAGTATCATTTAAAATAAGAGTGAGTAGGGGAATTCCCTGGCAGTCCAGGGGTTAGGACTCAGTGCTTTCACTGCTGAGGGCCCGGGTTCAATCTAAGATCCCTCAAGCCAGGTGGTGCGGCTAAAAAAATAATAATAATAATAAGAGAGAGTAAACTCTTGATGGGCAGGTATTTCTGTTTTGTTCACTGATCTATCCCCAGGGCCTAAAACAGTGCCTAGCTAAACACTCAATATATATTTATTGAATTAATGAATTCATTCAAGTGATGGCAAATAATGTCTCTATTTCTTTGTATCTCCCCACAATGTTATTCAGAGATTTGCATATACTGGGTATTCAATAAATATTTGTGGAGTAACTAAAAAGAGATTCCTCTAAGAGCAATAATGATTCTTCAAGTTTCCACTCATAAACTCTTATTTTTCTCCTTTCTATTGACTGAGTATTGGGAAATGTTTATTGTGAGACCAATCAGTGTTGAGAAGTTGTAAAAATATAAGACATAAATATCTGGTATGTATTGTAATTTTAAAAAGTGTAAATGGTGACTTTAAAATTAGAAACAATATCTCCATTCCACTTTCTTCTCATTACAAATGGGAAATTTCAAGAAGGGGATGAAGGGACCAATGGTTGTTTGGGAGAACTGATATGAGACCTTCCTTTCTCCATTCTTGCCAATCTGTCTTCTTATAGTTCTACTTTTAAAATAACATTTTTCCATTTTTAAATATAGTGACATCTATTTTAGAAAAACTGGAAAACATAAAAGTAGACAGAAAAAAAATTAAAAATCATTTCTAACCCCACCAATTAAAACAAACCTCAGGGGGCTTCCTGGTGGCACAGTGCTTGAGAATCTGCCTGCCAATGCAGGGGACGTGGGTTCGAGCCCTTGTCTGGGAAGATCCCACATGCCACGGAGCCACTGGGCCCGTGAGCCACAACTACTGAGCCTGCGCGTCTGGAGCCTGTGCTCTGCAACAAGAGAGGCCGCGACAGTGAGAGGCCCACGCACCGCGATGAAGAGTGGCCCCCGCTCACCACAACTAGAGAAAGCCCTCGCACAGAAACGAAGACCCAACACAGCCAAAAATAAATAAATAAATAATTAATTAAAAAAAAAAAAAGTCCTAGGCTGATTCCAATTAAAAAAAAAAAAACACCTCAGGTAATATTTGGGTACTTTATACATTACATATATTATATTATGAGGAGCTTTTATACCCTGCTTCATTCTCTAACTTGTAACACAAACATCTGCCACGCTGAAGTAGCCTTCTAAAACATGGCTCTCATAACATATCTATTTATTTTTATTGTCATTTAGATGGCTACCAGTTCTTCACTATTCTAAGTATCACTGTGATAAACAGCCTTATATTGTGCGTAATAAATTGTGCGTAACTCTGATTACTTCCTTAAGGTTAAAATATTTTAACCCCCTACTTACACATCACCAAATTGCATTCCAGAAAGACTACTAATTTGTACTCCCACAGACTATTCACAGAAGTACTGGCCTTATAATTTTATGGTCAACACTGGACTGGTTTCCTTCATTCCTTCCTTCCTTCCTTCCCTCTCTTCTTTCCTCCTTCCCTCTTTCCTTCTCTTTTGTTTTTTCTTTCTCTCTTATTATTTGTCAACTTGATGGTTTTACAATAGCAACTATCTAGTTTACATTTGTTTATGAATTGATCTTTTTATATATTTATAGCCATTTAAATTTTTGTTTTTCTAAGATTCTTAAAGAATTTTAAAATTTATTTTTAAGTCTTTGTATTCTATGTCAACACTTTATCATATGTGTGGAAAATATTTCAAAATTTTGTTAATGCTTATATATATACATATATATATATAGATTTATTATTATGGAGTTCAGTATTAAAATTTTGCTTTGTGATTTTTCCATTTTTATAGTAAATAAATCCTGAAATTATACAAATGTTCACTCATATTTTGTTCTTGCTGCCTTTTGTTTAAAATTTCACATGGAACTTATTTATTATTCCGTCGTGTGCTGTGTATTTATTCTGCTTTACACTGTGCATTAACTTTTCTCCCCCAATAAGTAACCACTTGCTTTAGCATAATTTTCAGACCCTTTATCCACAGAATTGAGATGTCATCTTTATCACATACTAAAGGCACGTTTATGCTAAGTTCTTGGCTGTTTACTCTGTTCCATAAATCAGTCTGTATATTCCTGCACCAATATCACCTTATTTGCATCACTGGTATTTTATAATCATTTACATCATGATATTAGAATCTGTTTATCTTTCCAGAAAAGTACCATGGTTAAAAGGTCTGGAGTTTGCCTTCACCTAGGCTGTGGTGGTTTTAAAATATATCCATAAATTCATAATATATCTCCCTTTACAAGGTGGGGCTTAATCCTGCTCCCTTTGAGTGTGGGCTGTACTCAATAACTTATTTCTAGCAAATAGAATGTGGCAGAATTGGTGACATATGACTTCTGAGGCTGGGTCATAAAAGATATTGTAGCTGCAGCCTTGCCCTCAGATTACTCACTCTGGGAGGAGCTGCCATGTCCTGAGGACAATCAGGAAGCCCCATAGAGATGAACATCCACATGGCAAGGAACCACAGCCTCCTATGAACAGCCAGGGAGGAACTGATGCCTTTTGCCAACAGCCATGTAAGTGAACAATCTTGGGCCCAGATCCTCCAGCCCCAATCAAGCTTCAGATGACTGGAGCCCCAGCCAACACTTTGACTGCAACCTCCTGAGACACTCTGAGCCAGAGCCACCCAGCTAAGCTGCTCCCAGACTCCTGACCCGCAAAAGCTCTGTGAGATGGTAAATGATTTTTGTTTTAAGCTGCTACATTTGGGGGTAATTTTTATCCAGCAATACATAACTAACACACCATGTTAGTGAACATAGCCCCCATTGTCTTGGAAGTGATTGCAATGAACACAGCAGCCACTGACAAGTTGAATTTTAGGGGGATTTTACGTGCACGTTGCCTACACTCCACCGTGGAAATCAGGGCATGTCCTTACCAGAGATTTAATAAGCCCCCAAATTACAAACATTTCCCAAGCCTCCTCCAATTCTATCCCATCCTCATACACCATTATAATAAACACAGGTAGTGGTGATGGTGGTGATGACTTCTTAAGGGGAGAAAAATATTTACCTTGTGAGATTTGACTTTTGTTTCCAGAGGTTTCTGAGCCTTTCTTATCCTAAAAGCCTTATCTCCTATTCCTTAGCTGTTGTTACAGACTGTATTTTCCAAAACGATCTTGATGTCATATTCCTTCCCACATGTTCTTCTCACATTATGATGTTGACACTCTTCCCATCCAGAGGTGAGGTCCATCTTTCTTTCCCTCGAATCTGGATGGGCCTGTAACTAGAGCAGAAGTGATGCTTTGTGACTTTCTAGACTAGGTCATAAAAGGGAGACACCCAACTGACCCTTCTGGGACACTTGCTCTTGGAACCCAGCCACCATGCTGTGAAGAAAGTAAGAAACCACATAGAAAGCCCACATGTAAGTGCTCTGGCTGAAAACCCCACTGGGGTCCCAGCTGGCAGCTAGCACCAACTGCCAGATAGTGAGTGAAACGTCAAATGATTCCAGCACCTGACCGTTGAGTCACTCCCAGCCTTCAAGCAGTACCAACTGATGCCACCTGGAACAGAGGTGAGCTGCTCTCATTATGTCCTAGCCAAACTGCAGATTCAGGAGCAAAATAAATCATTAGTGTTGTTTTAACCCACTAAATCTGGAATGGTTTGCTATACATATTATATAATCTGAAGTTCACCCTCAAAGTCCTAAATCTCTTGTGTTTTATGTTATAAATATCCTAACTCACTTAATAGGGAAGAAACAAAAGAAAAACATAATGCAGGCATCACCCCGATCAAAATTTTCCTGTCTTCAATGTCAGCTAACAGGTGAGGGAAGCAAGTGTGCCTGAGTGCTTAAGCACCCTTGTAATTTCATCGGGCTTCTACATGATTGTTAATAGAATACCTCCAGACTTTCAATAGTGTTCATGGAATACTGACAAATTTTCAGACTTTATTGAACAAGCCTCTCTTCCTTTTGTGAGTTTTGCCCCAAGAAACAGATACAGCCAAGTTTCCTCCGGTACAACAGGCTCATGAAACCATCTGAATCTCTCTTTGCTTCTCCCAATTGCCCCAGAAAAAGGCCAGGAACTAGAAGCTAACCTATCCTCCCTCACTTAGGTATGAGCAAATATGGGAGTCTGACTAATGCCAGAAACATAGTACCATTAAGCCTTAGGCATAGGGAATGCCAAGGAATTGGACAGAGAGTTAGGCAGTAGGAGCTGATTAAGCTTTCATAGGATTTCCTTCCTTACTCCTGATCCTTCCCATCCTCATTCTGTTAGCATCAGCTATTGCCAGTAAAATGGGCAAAGATGTATTTTGAATGGGATGCTGCCATCCAACCCTGTTCTGATGATTCTACAGCAACCACAAGAAATCAAGGTAAGGATATATACTAAGAGGTACTTGAAGAGGACCTGGACCTATAAGGTATAGCATGTGAAGACATTGCCTATGAACCAGTAGATAGAGTTATTTTCCCGTTTCTTTTCTATACATTGGTTTGTAATTAAAAGAAGAACTCAGAAATGTTTGAACAATTACTATTGAGTGCTGAAGTAGGTGTTGCGGAAAGAATGAAATGCTGAATAAGAAATCGTTTCTGCGCCAAAGCAATCTTGAGAAAGAAAAATGGAGCTGGAGGACTCAGGCGCCCTGACTTTAGACTATACTACAAAGCTATAGTCATAAAAATAGTATGGTACTGGCACAAAAACAAAAATATAGATCAATGGAACAGGATAGAAAGCACAAAAACAAAAATATAGATTGATGGAACAGGATAGAAAGCCCAGAAATAAACCCACGCACCTATGGTCAATTAATCTACGACAAAGAAGGCAAGACTACACAATGGTGGAAAGACAGTCTCTTCAACAAATGGTGCTGGGAAAACTAGACAGCCACATGTGAAAAAATGAAATTAGATCACTCTTTAACACCATACACAAAAATAAGCTCAATATGGATTAAAGACCTAAATGTGAGACCAGACAGTATAAAACTCCTAGAGGAAAACATAGGGAGAACACTCTCTGACATAAATCGCAGCAATATCTTTTCTGATCCATCTCCCAGAATAATGGAAATAAAAACAAAAATGAATAAATGGAACCTAATTAAACTCAAAAGCTTTTGCACAGCAAAGGAAAGCATAAAAAACAAAACGAAAAGACAGCCCACAGACAGGGAGAAAATATTTGCAAATGATGTGAATGACAAGGGATTAGTCTCCAAAATTTACAAACAGCTCATGAGGCTTAATATCATCAAAACAAACAACTCAATCAAAAAATGGGCAGAAGACCTAAACAGACATTTATCCAAAGAAGACATGCAGATGGCCAAGAGGTACATGAAAAGATGTTCAACATCGCTAATTATTAGAGAAATGCAAATCAAAACTACAATGAGATATCACCTCACACCAGTCAAAATGGCTATCATCAAAAAATCCACAAACAATAAATACTGGAGAGGGTGTGGAGAGAAGGGAACCCTCCTACACTGTTGGTGGGAATGTAAATTGGTACAGCCACTATGGAGAACAGTATGGAGGTTCCTTAAAAAACTAAAAATAGAGCTACCTTATGACCCTGCAATCCCACTTCTGAGCATATATCTGGAGAAAAACATGGTCCAAAAGGATACATGCAACCCAATGTTCACTGCAGCACTGTTTACAATGGCCAAAACATGGAAGCAACCTAAATGTCCATCAATAGAGGAATGGATAAAGAAGATGTGGTATATATGTACAATGCACTATTACTCAGCCATTAAAAAGAATGAAATAATGTCATTTGCAGCAACATGGATGGACCTAGAGATTGTCATACTGTGGAAAGTAAGTCAGACAGAGAAAGAGAAATATCGCATGATATCCCTTATATGCGGAATCTAAAAACAAATGATACAAATGAACTTATTTACAAAACAGAAACAGACTCACAGACTTAGAGAACGAACTTACGGTTACCAGGGGGTAAGGGTTGGGGGAAGGGATAGTTAGGGAGTTTAGGATTGACATGGACACACTGCTCTATTTAAAATGGATAACCAACAAGGACCCACTCTATAGCACAAGGAACTCTGCTCAATGTTATGTGGCAGCCTGGATGGGAGGGGAGTTTGGGGGAGAATGGTTACATGTATATGTATGGCTGAGTCACTTTGCTGTGCACCTGAAACTTTCACAACATTGTTAACTGGCCATATTCCAATATAAAATAAAAAGTTAAAAAAAAATAAAGTTCCCCAAATGAGTTCATTGTGCGGCCAAAAAAAAAGAAAGAAAGAAAGAAAGAAAGAAATAGCTTCTGGGGAAGAAGAACTACAATCCTGCAGCCTGTGGAACAAAAACCCCATTCACAGAAAGACAGACAAGATGAAAAGGCAGAGAGCTATGTACCAGTTGAAGGAACAAGATAAAACCCCAGAAAAACAACTAAATGAAGTGGAGACAGGCAACCTTCCAGAAACAGAATTCAGAATACTGATAGTGAAGATGATCCAGGACCTCGGAAAAAGAATGGAGGCAAAGATCGAGACGATGCAAGAAATGTTGAACAAAGACCTAGAAGAATTAAAGAACAAACAGACAGGGATGAACAATACAATAACTGAAATGAAAACTACACTAGAAGGAATCAATAGCAGAATAACTGAGGCAGAAGAACGGATAAGTGACCTGGAAGACAGAATGATGGAATTCACTGCTATGGAACAGAATAAATAAAAAAGAATGAAAAGAAATGAAGACAGCCTAAGAACCTCTGGGACAACGTTAAACGCAACAACATTCGCATTATAGGGGTCCCAGAAGGAGAAGAGAGAGAGAAAGGACCCAAGAAAATATTTGAAAATAGTCAAAAACCTCCTTAACATGGGAAAGGAAATAGCCACCCAAGTCCAGGAAGCGCAGCGAGTCCCATACAGGTTAAACCCAAGAAGAAACACGCCGAGACACATAGTAATCAAACTGGCAAAAAATAAGACAAAGAAAAATTATTGAAAGCAGCAAGGGAAAAACGACACATAACATACAAGGGAACTCCCAGAAGGTTAACAGCTGATTTCTCAGCAGAAACTCTACAAGCCAGAAGGGAGTGGCATGATATACTTAAAGTGATGAAAGGGAAGAACCTACAATCAAGATCACTCTCCCTGGCAAGGATCTCATTCACATTCGATGGAGAAATCAAAAGCTTTACAGACAGGCAAAAACTAAGAGAATTCAGCACCACCAAACCAGCTCTACAACAAATGCTAAAGGAACTTCTCTAAGTGGGAAACACAAGAGAAGAAAAGGACCTACAAAAACAAACCCAAAACAATTAAGAAAATGGTCATAGGAACATAAATATCAATAATTACCTTAAATGTGAATGGATTAAATGCTCCAACCAAAAGACACAGGTTTGCTGAATGGATACAAAAAAAAAAAAGACCCATATATATGCTATCTACAAGAGACCCACTTCAGACCTAGGGACACATACAGACTGAAAGTCAGGGGATGGAAAAAGATATTCTATGCAAATGGAAATCAAAAGAAAGCTGGAGTAGCTATACTCATATCAGATAAAATAGACTTTAAAATAAAGAATGTTACAAGAGACAAGGAAGGACACTACATAATGATCAAGGGATCAATCCAAGAAGAAGATATAACAATTATAAATATATATGCACCCAAAATAGGAGCACCTCAATACGTAAGGCAGCTGCTAACAGCTAAAAAAGAGGAAATCGACAGTAACACAATAATAGTGGGGGACTTTAACACCTCAATTACACCAATGGACAGATCATCCAAAATGAAAATAAATAAGGAAACAGAAGCTTTAAATGACACAATAGACCAGATAGATTTAATTGATATTTATAGGACATTCCATCCAAAAACAGCAAATTACACTTTCTTCTCAAGTGCGCATGGAACATTCTCCAGGACAGATCACATCTTGGGTCACAAATCAAGCCTCAGTAAATTTAAGAAAATTGAAATCATATCAAGCATCTTTTCTGGCCACAACGCTATGAGATTAGAAATAAATTACAGGGAAAAAAATGTAAAAAACACAAACACATGGAGGCTAAACAATACGTTACTAAATAACCAAGAGATCACTAAAGAAATCAAAGAGGAATTCAAAAAATACCTAGAGACAAATGACAATGAAAACACAACGATCCAAAACCTATGGGATGCAGCAAAAGCAGTTCTAATAGGGAAGTTTATAGCTATACAAGCCTACCTTAAGAAACAAAAAAATCTCAAATAAAAAATCTAACCTTACACCTGAAGGAACTAGAGAAAGAAGAACAAACAAAACCCAAAGTTAGCAGAAGGAAAGAAATCATAAAGATCAGAGCAGAAACAAATGAAATAGAAACAAAGAAAACAGCAGCAAAGATCAATAAAACTAAAAGCTGGTTCTTTGAGAAGATAAACAAAATTGATAAACCATTAGCCAGACTCATCAAGAAAAAGAGGGAGAGGACTCAAATCAATAAAATTAGAAATGAGAAAGGAGAAGCTACAACAGACACCGCAGAAATACAAAGCACCCTAAGAGACTACTACAAGCAACTCTATGCCAATAAAATGGACAACCTGGAAGAAATGCACAAATTCTTGGAAAGGTATAACCTTCCAAGACTGAACGAGGAAGAAATAGAAAATATGAACAGACCAATCACAAGTAATGAAATTGAAACTGTGACTTGAAATATTCCAACAAACAAAAGTCCAGGACCAGATGGCTTCACAGGTGAATTCTATCAAACATTCAGAGAAGACCTAACACCCATCCTTCTCAAACTCTTCCAAAAAATTGCAGAGGAAGAAACACTCCCAAACTCATTCTATGAGGTCACCATCACCCTGATACCAAAACCAGACAAAGATACTACAAAAAAAGAAAATTACAGACCAATATCACTGATGAATATAGATGCAAAAATCCTCAACAAAATACTAGCAAACACAATCCAACAACACATTAAAAGGATCATGCACGATGATCAAGTGGGATTTATCCCAGGGATGCAAGGATTCTTCAATATACGCAAATCAATCCGTGTGATACACCATATTAACAAATTGAAGAAGAAAAACCATATGATCCTCTCAATAGATGCAGAAAAAGCTTTTGACAAAATTCAACACCCATTTATGATAAAAACTCTCCAGAAAGTGGGAATAGAGGAAACCTACCTCAACATAATAGAGGTCATATACAACAAACTCACAGCAAGCATCATTTTCAATGGTGAAAAACTGAAAGCATTTCCTTTAAGATCAGGAAAAAGACAAGGATGTCCATTCTCACCACTATTATTCAACATAGTTTTGGAAGTCCTAGCCACGGCAATCAGAGAAGAAAAAGAAATAAAAGGAATACAAATTGGAAAAGAAGAAGTAAAACTGTCACTGTTGGGGCTTCCCTGGTGGCGCAGTGGTTGAGAATCTGCCTGCCAATGCAGGGGACACAGGTTCGAGTCCTGGTCTGGGAAGATCCCACATGCCGCGGAGCAACTAAGCCCGTGCGCCACAGCTACTGAGCCTGCGCGTCTGGAGCCTGGGCTCCGCAACAAGAGAGGCCGCGATAGTGAGAGGCCCGCGCACCGCGATGAAGAGTGGTCCCCGCTTGCCACAACTAGAGAAAGCCCTCGCACAGAAACGAAGACCCAACACAGCCATAAATAAATAAATAAATAAATAATTTTAAAAAAAAAAAACTGTCACTGTTTGCAGATGACATGATACTATACATAGAGAATCCTAAAAGTGCCACCAGAAAACTAGTAGAGCTAATCAATGAATTTGGTAAAGCTGCAGGATACAAAATTAATGCACAGAAGTCTCTTGCATTCCTGTACACTAATGATGAAAATTCTGAAAGAGAAATTAAGGAAACACTCCCATTTACCATTGCAACAAAAAGAATAAAATACCTTGGAATAAACCTACCTAGGGAGACAAAAGACCTGTATTCAGAAAACTCTAAGACACTGATGAAAGAAATTAAAGATGATACCAACAGATGGAGAGATATACCATGTTCTTGGATTGGAAGAATCAATATTGTGAAAATGACTCTACTACCCAAAGCAATCTACAGATTCAATGCAATCCCTATCAAATTACCAATGGCATTTTTTACGGAACTAGAACAAAAAAATCTTAAAATTTGTATGGAGACACAAAAGACCCCGAATAGCCAAAGCAGTCTTGAGGGAAAAAAACAGAGCTGGAGGAATCAGACTCCTTGACTTTGGACTATACTAAAAAGCTACAGTAATCAAGACAATATGGTACTGGCACAAAAACAGAAACATAGATCAATGGAACAAGATAGAAAGCCCAGAGATAAACCCATACACCTATGGTCAACTAATCTATGACAAAGGAGGCAAGGACATACAATGGAGAAAAGACAGTCTCTTCAATAAGTGGTGCTGGGAAAACTGGACAGCTACAGGTGAAAGAATGAAATTAGAACATTCCCTAACACCAAACACAAAAATAAACTCAAAATGGATTAGAGACCTAAATGTAAGACCAGACACTATAAAACTCTTAGAGGAAAACATAGGAAGAACACTCTTCGACATCAATCACAGCAAGATCTTTTTTGATCCACCTCCTAGAATAATGGAAATAAAAACAAAAATAAACAAATGGGACCTAATGAAACTTCAGAGCTTTTGCACAGCAAAGGAAACCATAAACAAGACGAAAAGACAACCCTCAGAATGGGAGAAAATATTTGCAAATGAATCAACGGACAAAGGATTAATCTCCAAAATATATAAACAGCTCATTCAGCTTAATATTAAAGAAACAAACAACCCAATCCAAAAATGGTCAGAAGACCTAAATAGACATTTCTCCGAAGAAGACATACAGATTGCCAAGAAGCACGTGAAAAGCTGCTCAACATCACTAATTATGAGAGAAATGCAAATCAAAACTACAATGAGGTACCACCTCACACCAGTTAGAAAGGGCATCATCAGAAAATCTACAAACAACAAATGCTGGAGAAAAGGGAACCCTCTTGCACTGTTGGTGGGAATGTAAATTGATACAGCCACTATGGAGAACAGTATGGAGGTTCCTTAAAAAACTAAAAATAGAATTACCATATGATCCAGCAATCCCACTACTGGGCATATACCCAGAGAAAACCATAATTCAAAAAGACACATGCACCCCAATGTTCATTGCAGCACTATTTACAGTAGTCAGGTCATGGAAGCAACCTAAATGCCCATCCACGGACGAATGGATAAAGAAGAGGTGGTACATATATACAATGGAATATTACTCAGCCATAAAAAGGAACGAAATTGGGTCATTTGTTGAGACGTGGATGGATCTAGAGACTGTCATACAGAGTGAAGTAAGTCAGAAAGAGAAAAACAAATATCGTATATTAACGCATGTATGTGGAACCTAGAAAAATGGTACAGATTAACCGGGTTGCAGGGCAGAAGTTGAGACAGAGATGTAGAGAACAAACATATGGACACCAAGGGGGAAAGCCGTGGGGGGGTGGGGATGGTGGTGTGATGAATTGGGTGATTGGGATTGACATGTATACACTGATGTGTATAAAGTGATGACTAATAAGAAATGTATAAAAAAGTAAATAAAATAAAATTTAAAAATTAAAAGAAAAAAAAGTGTGGGACACATAGCCGAGGCTCAGATACACGTGCTGGTGTATAGTCAGATGATTACAGGGAGAAGTAACATGGGTATTGGGGTTTGTAGGCACAAGCAGAATCTGAAATAAGTTTAGAAGGGAATATTGAAGGTTTTTTACATCTTGCTCTTAAAAATATATTCATTTCTTGAGAAATTGAAGAAGTTTTTTTGTCTTTTTCCATTAATAATCAAAATAAGATTATATTTAAATATATCTTTATATATAGTCCATGCATTTAAACTCCAGTGAGTTAGGTGTCTGTTTTGATAAACTGAATAATCTGTTGTAACTTGTCTGGTGTTCTGTTAATTTGGTGTGAAGATGCAGACAGTCTTCTGTTCTTCTGTTTACAGGGTCCCTTTAATTTTGTGGCTCCCCTGGCAGTAATTCATATTTTCTGCTAAAAGGTAACAGAGTTATAAGTGCAAAACATTTATTTAATTTGTTTAGATTTATTAAACCATGCCCATTCTCTAGGCCTCTGGGGCATGATCTAGATAAGAACATATGGCATAATTTATTATTTTCTCAACTCTAGTTATGTGGTAAAGCATTGTTTAACTGTCAATGAGAAAATCTCAGATTGCTCTCCTTGGAAAAGTGATTTTTTGGATAATGTTCAATTAAATTTAACAAAGGAACATTTTGTTTTCTTTAAAAAAAAAAAGCTACAAACAATAAATGCTGGAAAGGGTGTGGTGAAAAGCAAACCCTCCTGCACTGTTGGTGGGAATGTAAATTGATACAGTCATGATGGAGAACAGTATGGAGGTTCCTTAAAAAACTAAAAATAGACCTACCCTATGACCCAGCAATCCCACTACTGGGCATATACCCTGAGAAAACCATAATTCAAAAAGATATATGTAAAACAATGTTCATTGCAGCACTATTTACAATAGCCAGGACATGGAAGCAACCTAAGTGTCCATCAACAGATGGCACATATATACAGTGGAATATTACTCAGCCATAAAAAGAAATGAAACTGAGTTATTTGTAGTGAGGTGGATGGTCCGTCATACAGAGTGAAGTAAGTGAGAAAGAGAAAAACAAATACCATATGCTAACACATATATATGGAACCTAAAAAAAAAAAATGGTACTGATAAACCTAGTGGCAGGGCAGGAATAAAGACACAGACATAGGGAATGGCCTTGAGGACACGGGGTGGCGGGGCAGGGGGAAGGTGGGGGGAAGTGAAAGTAGCATCGACACATATACACTACTGAATGTAAAATAGATAGCTAGTGGGAAGCAGCCACATAGCACAGGGAGATCAGCTCGGTGCTTTGCGATGACCTGGAGGGGTGGGATAGGGAGGATGGGAGGGAGGCTCAAGAGGGAGGGGATATGGGGACATACATATGCATATGACTGATTCACTTTGTTGTACAACAGAAACTAACACAGTACTGTGAAGCAATTATACTCCAATAAAGATCTAAAAAAAAAAGTAAACCCGAAAAAGAAAAAAAGAAAAGGAAAGTAGTATTTGGAGAATTAATGGAAAGAAACAAAGTATCACTGGTTGAAAACATTTTCATTGATATCCTATCTTCCTTGATGCTACCATTAAATTTTTATTTGTAATTAAAAATAGCAATTTTTAATTACTTAATATTTATTCCTAGTTTTTTTTCCATTTCCATGTGAATAAAAGTATTCCATATTATGTGCAAAAAAAAAAAAAAGAAATAATTTCTGGGAATTCCCTGGCAGTCCAGTGGTTAGGACCTGGTGCTTTCACTGCTGAGGACCTGGGTTCAATCCCTGGCCAGGGAACTAAGATACCACAAGCTGCACAGCCAAAAATAATCACTATCGGGCTTCCCTGGTGGCGCAGTGGTTGAGAATCTGCCTGCCAATGCAGGGGACACGGGTTCGAGCCCTGGTCTGGGAAGATCCCACATGCCACGGAGCAACTGGGCCCGTGAGCCATAATTACTGAGCCTGTGCGTCTGGAGCCTGTGCTCCGCAACAAGAGAGGCCACGATAGTGAGAGGCCCGTGCACCGCGATGAAGTGGCCCCCACTTGCTGCAACTGGAGAAAGCCCTCGCACAGAAACGAAGACGCAACACAGCCATAAATATAAAAATAAATAAATAAAATTTAAAAAAAAAATAAATAATCACTATCGTCATCATCATCATCCCTTTCCCGGATTGTGTAAATGATGAGGGGAATAGTTCCCAATGCTCCAACCCCCGCTCTGCAATGCTCAGAGAGTCAAAAGGAAATAAGGGGAGCAATGGCACTGTAAGCTCCCCGTTCTCTCACCAGTTCAGTAATAGAAAAATGTGCAACAAAACTGGCTTTCTGCTTTTATCTTCCAATGCCATGATCTACCCCAACAAACCATCGTATTTCCTCACCTCTAACTGACAGCCAATCACATACTCATAGAGGAGAGATGTCCCTACAACCTGTTCTTACTGTCTAGGCCTGGTCAGCACGGAGCTGCCCCTTCTGGGATCCATGGCAGGAGTGGGGGGCCTGCATGTTCTCTTACTCATTCTTTTTTTTTTTTTAATCTCATTAATAGCTTTTTAATATGATTTTTTTAAATTAATTTATTTATTTTATTTATTTATTTTTGGCTGTGTTGGGTCTTTGTTGCTGCACGCGGACTTTTTCTAGTTGAGGCGAGTGGGGTCTACTCTTCGTTGCAGTGCGTGAGCTTCCCATTGCGGTGGCTTCTCTTGTTGCGGAGCATGGGCTCTAGGGCATGCAGTAGTTGTGGCATGCGGGCTCAGTAGTTGTGGCTCGCAGGCTCTAGAGCACAGGCTCAGTAGTTGTGGCGCACGGGCTTAGCTGCTCCGTGGCATGTGGGATCTTCCCAGACCAGGACTCGAACCTGTGTCCCCTGCATTGGCAGGCGGATTCTTAACCACTGCGCCACCAGGGAAGCCCTCTTACTCCTTTTTGATTCTCCTTTTAATGGCCCTTCATAGTTTCACCTAGTAAATCTTTTTTCACCTTTAAATAGTATAGGGATGTCCCTGGCAGTCCAGTGGTTAAGACTCCACACTTCCACTGTAGGGGCATGGGTTCCATCCCTGGTTTGGGAACTAAGATCCCACATGCCACACAGTACAGCCAAAAAAAAAAAAAAAGTATACAAAACAAACACTTAAACTTTAAAATGTTTTCTCATTATACTATCAAAAATCATTTTGGATAACTTTAAAGTGTTTTCTCATTATACTATCAAAAATCATTTTGGATACCCCCAATGGTTACCACATACCACATGTGGTAGGCTGAAAAATGGTCCCCCAAGTCCTAATCCCCAGAAACTGTATGTTACTCTATATGGTAAAAGGGACTTTGTAAATGAGATTAAGGGTCCTGAGATGAGGAGATTATCCTGGATTATGCAGTTGCCCCCACTGTTATCACAGATTATTTATAAGGAGGAAGGAGGGTGGGAAAGAAAAATGTGACAACAGAAGGAGGGTGGGAGAGGGAGAGTTTGGGAGATGCTATGCTGCTGGCTTTGAAGATGGAGGATGAGGCCATAAGCCAAGGAATGGAAGCAACCTCTAGAAACTAAAAAAAAGGAAGAAAACAGATTCTTGCCTAGTGCTTCCCTAAGGAACACAGTACTACAACCCATTTTAGACTCTGACCTCCAGAACTATAAGAGAATAAATTTGTGTTGTTTTAACCCACTAAGTTTGTGGTAATTGGTTACAGTAGCAATAGTAAACTAATATACTACCATTCAGCACTTAACTCATACCTAATACACTACCCCCATCCTGCTCAAGACATTTTATATAACAGATTCTCAACTTTTTACATAATAGACTCTAAAATATATTATTAGCTGTTGGAGGCTGTCATTGAAAGGACATGATCGGGACTCCCCTGGTGGTCCAGTGGTAAAGAATCCACCTTCCAATGCAGGGGATGAGGGTTCAATCCCTGGTCGGGGAACTAAGATCCCACATGCCGAGGGGAAACTAGCTCCATATGCTGCAACTACTGAGCTCGCGCACCTCAACAAGAGAGCCCGCCGCAAACTACAGAGCCCATGCGCCCGGGAGCCCACGCCACAACTAGAGAGAGAAAACCCGCACGCCACAATGAAAGATCCCGCATGCCTCAGCGAAGATCCCAAGGGCCACAACTAAGACCCGAGGCAACCAAAAAAAAAATAAAAGAAAGAAAGAAAAGATAGATAGATAAATACATAAATAAATAAATAAATAAATAGGACATGATCATCCATGGAGCCATGAGCTGGACCCTGGCAATTGGACACTCCACACCCCCTCCTCTGTCCTTGTAATGTACACTTTGCCCACCATTCCCACAGTGGGAGCTATTTTCAAGAACAAGAGAGTAGGATGTTGTTGAGACCACCTGGACAGTATACGTGACTGGCCCTGTTCTGGGCTCCACATAAACTTTTAAGATTCTGGCAGGCGGGTAAGGAGACCTACTTGCTTGCGGCTGCCCAAGACAAGCCCGTATGTAAGTTCTCTTGCTCTGTAGGTACTTCCTACCACCTACCAATCTGGAGTGGCTGCCTCTTTCTTCAGTCTCTCCTTGCCCTCTATGTATGGGGGGCCAGTTTGTGAACCAGCATGAGCACGGGCCATTTATTTATCTTGTTAATGACAGAACCGGCAGGATGTTAAGGCTGGTTCAAAAGAGATATAAGAAACTATGAACTATAACTAGTGTGGAAAAGAATGCTGGAGTGGGCTTCCCCGGTGGTGCAGTGGTTAAGAATCCGCCTGCCAATGCAGGGGACACAGGTTCGAGCCCTGGTCCGGGAAGATCCCACATGCCGTGGAGCAGCTAAGCCCGTGCACCACAACTACTGAGCCTGTGCTCTAGAGCCCGCGAGCCACAACTACTGAAGCCCACACGCCTAGAGCCCATGCTCCGCAACAAGAGAAGCCACCGCAATGAGAAGACTGAGCACCGCAACAAAGAGTACCCCCCGCTCGCCGCAACTAGAGAAAGCCCGCACGCAACAAAGACCCAACTCAGCCAAAAATAAATAAATAAATTTATTTTTAAAAAAAAAAGAATGCTGGAGTAAGACTCAAATGTTAAATATCATACCAGTTAATATCCGGCAAGGCAATAAAACTGTCCCCTTTGGGATTATCTTTTCTATCAAAATGAAATCATCTCAACTGGACAAAATTAATTTGCAATTTAGCAATCTTCTACAAATTAACATCTAACTTTACTGAGTCTGGTACCTCACTAATAGTAAATACTAAGTCAAATAAAGTTGCCTCCCCTAGAACTTCAAATTATCCTGAAGCAGGCTCGTTAGACAATGTTCTTGTTATAACATAGAAAGGGCACACAAAAACCTTTTTTCCTTATTTCCCAGTTTTGTACAATTTTTCTAAACACACTTGTCCCAGTTACCTATTAAGGAGTAATAAACTACTCCAAAATTCTGTGCTTTAAAACCACAACCATTTGATTATAATACCACAATGTTATGGGTCAGGTATCTGGGGAAGGCTCAGCTGAGTGATTCTCCTGCTCCCCATGGTGTTGAATGGGGTCACTCAATGACATTCAGTTGCCAGCTGAGCTGGTCTGGACAGCTTCATTCACGTGTCTGGTGTGGCTGGTAAGCTGGGTATAGCTGGACGCCTCTTCCTCTTCATGTAGTCTCAGAGCCTTTCCATGTGACCTCTTCAGCAAGGTAACTGGACATCTTACACGGACTTACACCATCAATCTTCTTAAAGACTAGACACAGAACTGCCATAGCATCACCCCCCCGACCCCTACTCCATTGGTCAAAGCCATCATAATCCTACCCAGATTCAAGGAATAATGGAAGTAGAACCCACCTCTTATTTACTTATTTTTATTTTTGGCTGTGTTGGGTCTTCGTTTCTGTGCGAGGGCTTTCTCCAGTTGCGGCAAGCGGGGGCCACTCTTCATCGTGGTGCGCAGGCCTCTCACTATCGTGGCCTCTCTTGTTGCGGAGCACAGGCTCCAGATGCGCAGGCTCAGTAATTGTGGCTCACGGGCCCAGTTGCTCCGCGGCATGTGGGATCTTCCCAGACCAGGGCTCGAACCCGTGTCCCCTGCACCGGCAGGCAGATTCTCAACCACTGCGCCACCAGGGAAGCCCCAGAACCCACCTCCTGATGAGAGAACAAAGAATTTGTAGCCTTGTTTAATCTACCACAAGTTTCGTCTTATACATTTTTATTTTCATTATATTGCTAATCCTTTTGTCTAAAGTCTGCTGCACCAAGAGTTCCCATAGCTTTCTGGGATGTCCATCACAACTTTGTTGGCTACATGAGAAATGACCCTCTGGGCAGCCCACCACTCTTTTTCTCCCTCTCTATAACCCTTTGCAAGCACTCATGGACAATATCTTAAAGGAGCGGTACGCACTTTAAGGTCCTAGAACCAACAGCATCAGCGTCACCTGGGAACTTGGCATAAACGCAATTCTCAGGTCCCACTTCAGACCTACTGAACCAGAAACTCCAGGGATGGGGTCCAGCAGTCTGTTATAACAAGCCCTCTTGGCGAGGCTGGGAACCACTGTTGTAGAGCTGTACGTTGCTTAATGAAAATGAGCACAACATCTGAAACTAGTCTCACAAGAAAGTACATTTTATGTTCTTTTACCATGATCTAAAAAAAAACAAGCATGTATAGAATCTGTAGATACCACAGTGGATTATTTACAGCCTCTGGAGAAAGGACAGACAATGCCAAAGCACGGTGGCTTTCACTAACTGATGTTCTCTCTCAGCTGTGAAGAGCCTTTTCCATATGCCTGGGCTCGCAGGAAAGACTTTTCTTCCACCCACTCAAGGGACACTCTCCAGAGGCCTCGTATCTTATTTCTACAGAATTACTTGTGAAAAGAATTTGTATGCTCTCCATCTTAATAATGGGCCTATTACACAGCTCAAAAAAATACATTATTCACCTAAAGGGACTCTCATTAATCTCCTTCAAAGACAGTTGGTGCATGAGAAAAACAGGTAATTTTATTGATTGTCTATATGACCCCTTGTTTTCTGTTTCCTTCTCTGCTCTGTATTATTTCTTTCCTCATCTTTTCTTTAAAATTTTCCTATAGTTCATTTATATTCAAGCTTTCCTATTTTCTTATATAAACTGCTTTAGCTGTATCCTAAAAGTCTTTATATGTTAATAAGTTTATCATTCAGTTCTAAGTATTTTCTACTTCCCATTATGTTTTCTCAAGTAGTCCATTAATTAGAGGCATGGAATTTTTGTTTTTTTTTTTAAATTTCTGATCTCTAACATAATGATCAGAAAACAGTATCTGCAACATCAGGAATCAGCAAACTCTTTGTGTAAAGGGCCAGACAGTAAATATTTCAGGCTTTGCTAGCCAAATGGCCTTCATTGTAAGTATACAACTCTGCCTTGGTTGCCCTAAAGCAACCAAAGACAATATGCAAATAAATGACGGTGGTTGTATTCCAACAAAACTTTACTTACAAAAACAGGCAGCTGGCCAGATCTGGCTGTGGGTCACAACTTGCCAACCCTTGGCCTACACGGCACCAATTCTTTGGTCATTGTGCTGTTACCTGTACTACAGGAAGTTTTGTAATGTTCCATGAATGCTTGAAAACTAATTATCATCTTATCCTTGGCCTGCTCCACTTTAAGCTTTAGGCCTGGCCCATGCAAACATTCGCTTTTGTAAAACCATCACAGTGATTAATAAGAGATTGGATTTTTGGAATCAGAGAGAACTGGTTGCCACTTTCCACTGGGTGGTTTAGGATAAATGAATTAACATCTCTAATCCTCAGGTTCCACATCTATAGGGAAAATAACAGTACCTACCTCACAGGGTTGGCATAAGGCAGACTTCAGTCATTAGTAGAAGTAGTATTAGAATCATCACTGAACCACTACTCTGCGAGGCAGGTTTCATTAAACCCATTTTACAAAGAAATTAAGCCTCAGACGTGTTTAGATAACCTGCTCCACATCTGACAGCCAGTGACAAAGTACTGATTCCCACCCATAACTTCTAGTTCCAAATCCAAAGTTTCCACTACTCAGACTCTGATTAATCAATCTGGTCATACTAACATGTAAGGAATTTATGCCACTCCTAGGCGAGGCTGTATTTTAAGACACCGGGAGAAAGGAGTTGAGAAACCCACTCCTTAATTCTTCGAATTAATTCTTTGTGGTCCAAGTTGAGTCTTTACGGGGAAAGAAAGAGTTCTCCAGGGCCGAAAGGGCATGCAAGGCGCTAGCGGAGGTATACATCCCAAACAGACTTCTGGAAGCAGGCTGCCGAGGCTTACACCCAGGACAAACGTTTTTCTGGGCTTGATCCTCTAAGCAGGTGGTGTCACCCAGCGGCGCACTCAGCCTCGATGACCTTGCTGCCCACGGCTGTGCTGCCCTTCTTGGCTCTTCCACTTCACCTGCCTGGAGCGCCTGGGACCTAAAAATACCTCCCTGGTGGAACCTCCCGGAACATGCATTCGGCTTTTTTTTTTTTTTTTTAATCGCCCTCATCACTTTGAGACACATAAATCACAGCCCTGACCCGCTGTCGACTCAGCAGATGACGTGTCGCCGAAAGTGGCGACGAATTCAGCCCATTTCAATGACCTGAACTTTTATCTTTTTCCCTCCACTCGGCGCATATTGTATGTCGTGAGGACTGCCAAGCAAAACCCGCGAAGACCGTATTGGACGCTGGCAAAACAGTCTAGAAATCTCCATTTCTCCCAGTCCAGGCTAATCCTGGGACTCTTCAAAGCCTTACCCTGTGACAATCACAAGGCTTTTCTCCGCCCCGTCGGTGACGGAAAACTCGTGACTCGAACCTGAGCGCCGGGCGGGCGCAGAGAAACCAGGGGCGGAGCTACAAGTCCAGATCGCGAGGAAGCCCCCGACGGGCGGCGCGTGCGCAGTGTCTCTCCATGGGACCTCCTTCCCGCCGCGGAGACTAGGAAGCGGGACGCCAAATCTGTCCCCGCGCAGCCGCCGCCGCCGGGCGCCGAACGGGGCGGCCGCCCTCCCCGAGGCGCGCCTGCGCACGTTCCCACGCACGCTCCGGCGTACGGCGGCGGCCAGGGGTCGCGAGCCGGTGGAGGACCCGTGCGCGGAGGAGCGCGGAGAGTCAGCGCTTCTTCCCTCCCTCCCCCATTCCCCTCCCCGCTCCCTCCCCCCCCTCCCCAAGAATGTTCCGCTACGAGGTGAGTTGTTGCGACCGGAAGTGACCCCTCCCTCCCTCCCTCCGTCCCGCACGCGCCCCTCTTTCTCTCTCACCCCCCGCGCGTCTGTCCAGCGCTCCTGGGGGGAGGGGGCGGGCGGCGGGACCCGCGGGACCGAGCGGAGTGCGTCGGGTCTGGGGTCGCGGGTTTAATCCGAGGGCTGTGAGCTGGCTTCGGGGGGCGGGACTGTCCTATCAGTTGCCACCGAGGAGAGCTGATCTCTGTTTTGGGGTGGGGAGGGCCCCTTACGTGCCTTAACCAGACCACTCCCCCACCCCCCGAGGAGCGAGGAGTAGAGAGCGTTGCACCCACCCTCGGTGGCTCTTGAGGAAGCGTCACTCGAGAAAGCCCAGAGACGCGTTTCCCGCCCTGGACCCGGAACCATCTCCCCTCCAATTACTTATACACGCCCCCTTACAAACCGGCGACCGTCAGGTCCCGGGGGCGTGGACTCGCCCTTTGACTGGGGCCGAAGACCTTTTACTAAAGAGGACTCCGAGTTGGGAAGGGGCGTGTCCAGCAGAAGTTCCTTCTGGGAGAGTGGAGGGGGACGTGGGTTTGGTGACGGTCCGGGTATGTAGCAACAGTCGAGAGCCCTGACAGTGTCACTGGTTTGCTCTATGACCTTTAGCGACTCCTAATCATTGGACAGGGTTTCTGGATTTGTAGAACCAAAGGGTTGGTTTAGATGACCCCTAAGAGTCTTTCCAATGTAAAAAGCAGTGATTTGGTTAAGTAGATCTTTGTGATTTGGGAGTGCTTCTGGAAGTTGCCTGTGATGGGGAGGCAGTTGCATGCTTGCTTTGTGTAAGTTTGGGAGACTTAAGATGGGTAGGATGGCCCTTTGACCTAACCTTTCATTTGGGAACAGCCTGGCTAAGAGGTAGCCAGTCAGGGTGTATCAGAAATGTGACTGCAGAGAGAGTGTGGAATTCCGATCCTGAGTCTTTGAAAACTGGGGACACATATACTTGGTATTTGATAGGAATGGTTCAAGATCAAACTGCCTTTATGTAAACATGGAGAGAGATGATGAGATGCAGTAGGCAAAGTTTCCAAAAGAAAAGAAAACTTGGAAAATAAATCAGTTGAAAACTGAAATGGGGGTGGGGGGGTATGTTTAAGATAGTACACACCTAAGTTGTTAAACTGGTGATATCTAGCATTGTTTAACAATACCCAATGTTTGCCTAAATCTTTGCCTCATTTGATCCTCACAACAACTTTCTGAGGTAGGTGGTATTGTCCCTGCATTACCACTTAAGAGATTGTGGCTTAGAGGCTAACACAACCTGAGACAAAATAGATGCTCAGGGAGTATTCATGAATTAATCAGAAAGGATGTGACTTGCCCAAGTTGGTATGACTTGTAAGAGTAGAGACACAACTTAAACCTGTCACATCACAGCTTTTCAAAAGTCCACTTAATTGTGATTGAACACTTAGCTTTCTCCTTTATCACCAGAGTTTGGGCCTGTAGGAAAACAGAAGGGGAAAAGGAAAATGAAGAGAAAGCTTTAAAAGGGAATAATAAAATAGTTGAAAAGGTGACATGAGTATGGGGAAGATGAGAATTTCATTGGAAAATATGGGTAGAACTCAAGCAAAATAATAAAGTGTTCATTTTCATTTGTCATTATTATTGTAACCAGTGATGGAAAGGAAGTTGGCAGGCCTCATTTCTTGGTTGCATGAGGAAATGCTATTATTAGATTCCTGATAAATAGAGAAATGGAAGTTTGGGGGAAGAGGTTAAATAAGGAATAGGAACGAGAAACTGAAAGAAAAGGTACTGAAGTCTTCCAGTGTCAGGGAAATTGGGGGATAGAAAAAATGCCATCTGCACAAAAAGTCATAATGAAGCTATTGTGTTGATCGGGAAGATAAAAACATTTTTTTAGAATGAGGTTGTGAACTTCATGCATAGCTGATCTCTTTTTTCTCTTTTTTTAGTCTTTGGAGGATTGTCCTCTGGATGAAGATGAAGATGCATTTCAGGGCCTGGGAGAGGAAGATGAAGAGATTGATCAATTCAATGATGATACATTTGGGTCAGGTGCAGTTGGTAAGTGACGTCTTTCTTTTATAATGTCATCTTGGTCTCTTGCTGTTTTCACATGCTCTCTTTTATAAGTACTTTTGTCTAAGTAGGCGTAACCTCATTCACAGAGTTGGCAAACTGTTCTGTTCTTCACTCCAAGCATCTACCCTCCTCCTCTGGGCTTCCTTTTTGCCTCACTTATAAAACCAGGTGTTTTCTAAGCCCTGTCCCTTCCAGCTTATGATCTATGGCTCTAAGTTGACACTATAAGGAATTCAAATGATTAAAGAAGTGGACATTTTACAAAGGTTTAAAATAATCCTAGAAGAAGGAAATTTTTATTTGTGGAACATGGAACTTAAGGAAAACTAGTGGACTAGGAGAAAACTCAGATTCAGGTGTATATGTTTTAAAATTCAGTTGATCAATAATATATTGCATGACCCTGCTATTGCCCTATAGTATATTCAATAAATAAAGCTTTTCATTCCAAGAATTTTGGTGATAGAAAGTCTTCATAAGTTAGAAAAGTGTTGTGCACAGATGAAATTTTCTCATCCTTGGGTATAGATAAATATTCCTGGTGTTGGAAGTGGTTAAAAAATTAAAGAGCCAAACTAAACTAGAGGCCACAGTTGTAATTACTGAGATGAAAGGTTTAGGGAGCAAGCTTACATAATAAAGTTTGAGAGTTAGAGATCCTGGAACAAGTATACTAATAAGTTAAAATTAAACTGTACTTTGGAAAGATGAATAGGTAAGGGAAGTCCCTGGTGGTCCAGTGGTTAGGACTCTTCGCTCTCACTGCCAAGGGCCCGGGTTCATCCCTGGTTGGGGAACTAAGATCCCGCATACCCCCTGCAGCCAAAAAAAAAAAAAGAATACGTAAGGCCAGAAACTATAAAACTCTTAGAGGAAAACATAGGCAGAACACTCTATGACATACATCACAGCAAGATCCTTTTTGACCCATCTCCTAGAGAAATGGAAATAAAAACAAAAATAAACAAATGGGACCTAATGAAACTTAAAAGCTTTGCACAGCAAAGGAAACCATAAACAAGACAAAAAGACAACCCTCAGAATGGGAGAAAATATTTGCAAATGAAGCAACTGACAAAGGATTAATCTCCAAAATATACAAGCAGCTCACGCAGCTCAATAGCAAAAAAACAAACAACCCAATCCAAAAATGGGCAGAAGACCTAAACAGACATTTCTCCAAAGAAGACATACAGATTGCCAAGAAACACATGAAAGGATGCTCAACATCACTAATCATTAGAGAAATACAAATCAAAACCACAATGAGGTATCACCTCACACTGATCAGAATGGCCATCATCAAAAAATCTACAAATAAATGCCGGAGAGGGTGTGGAGAAAAGGGAACACTATTGCACTGCTGGTGGGAATGTAAATTGATACAGCCACTATGGAGAGCAGTATGGAGGTTCCTTAAAAATCTAAAAATAGAACTACCATATGACCCAGCAATCCCACTACTGGGCATATACTCTGAGAAAACCATAATTCAAAAAGAGTACCACAGTGTTCATTGCAGCTCTGTTTGCAATAGCCAGGACATGGAAGCAACCTAAGTGTCCATCGACAGATGAATGGATAAAGAAGGTGTGGCACATATATACAATGGACTATTACTCAGCCATAAAAAGAAATGAAATTGAGTTATATGTAGTGAGGTGGATGGACCTAGAGACTCATACAGAGTGAAGTAAGTCAGAAAGAGAAAAACAAATACCATATGCTAACACATATATATGGAATCTAAAAAAAAAATCATGGTTCTAAAGAACCTAGGGGCAGGACAGGAATAATAAACGCAGACGTAGAGAATGGACTTGACACGGGGAAGGGGAAGTTGGGATGAAGTGAGAGAGTGGCATGGACATATATACACTACCAAATGTAAAACCGATGGCTAGTGGGAAGCAGCCACATAGCACAGGGAGATCAGCTTGGTGCTTTGTGACCACCTAGAGGGGTGGGGTAGGGAGGGTGGGAGAGACACGCAAGAGGGAGGAGATATGGGGAAATATGTTTATGTATAGCTGATTCACTTTGTTATACAGCAGAAACTAACATATCATTGTAAAGCAATTACACTCCAATAAAGATGTTAAGAAAAAAATCCAAAACATTGTATAGAGGTAACATTTTAACCACAATTCTGTCAGTATTGTGGTTTTTTGTTTTAGTATTGTTTTAAAATCATTTCTGTAATTGCTTTAAAATATTATCTCGTAGTTTTAATTTTGTCCATTCCATTTCAATAAGATTTGACAGACACATTTGAAAAAAAAAAAAGATGAATAGGTAAGAGTCCATGCAACTCTCTTTGCTTTGACTGTTGGTGTTGAAAAGCAGCAATGACCACATTTATGTTGGGATGTGTGAATATGTGGGATTTCAAATATTCAAGTTAAGTAATAGGAAATTTATCAGTAGTGGGTAACCCCAAAATGTTCAATATCAAAAACAAATAAGAGGTCTTAAAAATGTTGTATTAGGACTTCCCTGGTGGTGCAGGGGTTAAGAATCCACCTGCCAATGCAGGGGACATGGGATCAATCCCTGGTTGGGGAAGATCCCACATGCCGGTGAGCAGCTAAGCCTGTGCGCCACAACTACTGAGCCTGCACTCTAGAGCCCGCGTGCCACAACTACTGAAGCTTGCCCGCCTAGAGCCCGTGCTCCGCAACAAGAGAAGCCACCACAGTGAGAAGCCCGTGCACCGCAACAAAGAGTAACCCCTGCTCGCCTCTACTAGAGGAAGCCCGCGTGCAGCAACAAAGACCCAACGCAGCCAAAAATAAAATAAAATAGTTGTATGGGTTACTGGTTTTGCACTGACCTAAACAGCTTAAGTTTATTTAAGCTTAGACTGAGTTGAATGAACTGGCAAAAATGAAAGAGCATACTATTTTCAATCAGGGTTTACAAAATTCCTTGGAGAGCTAAAACTGCTGCTGTTGGAAGCAGCAAGAGAAGCATTTAAGGTAGAAGCTAGGCTTATTACAGAAGGGAACCAAAGACCTTTTGGATTACAGCCATAGTTTAGGGGATGAGATTGTCCAAGAGGATGACGTGATCTCAGATGCTGTTCTCTCTCCACGGAGATCACAGGGAAAGGGACATAGAACAGAATGACGAAAGCAGGGAACTGCTGTGAATTGCAAATTATATTTGAAACTTTAGTAAAAACCTATAGAATACAATAGAAGCTACAAACAGTGTGTGCTTGTTTCTGGAACTCTTTTTCTCTTAAAATATTGTACTGAATGTTACCATTTTTTAGCAAATTCATCTGTATTAAAATGAAATTTATTAAAATGAAGTATGTTGAGGTTAGCCAGCATAGTAAATGTCCTCAGTTTTTAACCTGGACAGAAGAGGAATAGTTTTGCCTTCTCATTGACTTCCAGAGTGCTAGTCTTTTTTTCTGAGTTTCTATGTTTCTCACAAGATGAGGAAAGTATTGCCTTAAAAGAATTTTAGTGTGTGCAGAACTGCATTTTATGTGGTGGAAAATGAAAAAGCCCCTGGGGTTACATAGTAAAAGAACAGGTGATAAAAAGTAAAGGCAGTGAAGTAGCATATGGTTAGCCCATTTTGTACCCTGAGGCACAAGGATGATTAAGGACTTCTTGGTCAACAAAGTTTATAATGGAGAAAAGATTTCCCAGTGTGAGCCCTTTCCATTGAGAGTATAATATACTTGAATTGTGAAGTTAAAACCTTAGTTCCTCATCTTGATATAAATACTATACGGGTTTATAAAAAGAAAATTGCTTTCTAAGTCGACCTGTGACTTGTTTAATATACTTCTAAAGGTGGATATACAGCTGGTGTAGAGAATTTAAACCAGGAGGTAAAATGTCAGACCTATGACATACATTTTGGTTTGTTGGTTTTTAACTCAAGGAGTATCTTGAGTAATACCTGTTAGTACAGTAGTTATTTTAAGTCACTGGCTACAGATGCTCTGATGTCACCTTTCCTTAAGAAACTAGTCACTGTCTTCTGCGTGGAAAAATATTTGCATCATCTTTGAGCAATAAATGGGCCACAATAATCTCAACTCGTTCTCTAAAAATAAAAGTTTACACTTAAAAGGTGCTTATTACATGCTAGGGACCGTTCTAAGTGTTTCACGTATATTGTTAATCCTCATAGCAACCTTGCAAGGTAGGTACTATTATTATCCTCATGTTAACAAATGAAGAAGGAAAATGCCAGAGATGTTAAGTAACTATAAATACAATCAATGTAAGCTACCAGTTATGTTTTAACAGTCTTTGGGGGCTCTTTGGGGATCTCCTGCCTCCACATGGAAGGGCTCCCCATTCTTTCTACTTCCTTTTTATTGATAGCTGCTGAAATCTTTAGGGACTGAGATTGCTCTACAATTAAATCACCTCTACTTCCTGTTCATTTTGTTTTTATTCAAAAACAAATAGCCCTGAGACAGACTTGAGGGGAATTACCATAACAAGCATACATTTATAAAAGCAACCAGGAATTCAGTAACCCACATCAGGGTATAGGTTAATTAGTTGAAGGAAAACAGTTACCTGTTTCCCTTCATTTCTCTGTTATTTTTTTCCCCTACCCTTTATCATTTTGACCAATGTGGGTTGAGGTCAAGCATTGGCATATCTAAGTATGTTTCTAGGTCATTTGAAAAAGATACAGAGTGAAGTATCCTTTTATACTAAGGACCTGTGATCTCTGACACACGGTTTCAGATGATTTTTCGCAAGAGCAAGAAATACCTAAAATGAACATGATGGTGTTCTGTGGCATAGGTTTCTTTGCTTACATGTTTGAAAAAGTAACAATTCACAGCAGAGCTTTTCTTACAGAATATGGCTACTTAACCAGCATTTTTTAAATTAATTATTAAGGACAAATAGATTATCATCTTTGGTGGGACCTAGTAAAGTTAGTAAATAGGATTATGAGTAGTGAATGAAAGCAATGCAAATTAGAACTCTTTTGCATTAGAATCAATCTTAACAAATCAGTTTCTTAAATTTGGGAAATAAATGTTTTAAAAAATCCCTTAATTCAGGATTATAGACTCCCTTTTTTTTTTCTGGCATTGTTGAGTCAGTAAAATTGCAAAAAGCAGTTAGTCCTTCAAAACATGCTTAGCTTACTCTTCCTTAGCAAAGATGATACAAATATTAATATCACAATGGATTTTTAATTACACTGTTCTTTAAGCATATTTTTTAAATAACTGATAACTTAAATTAGTGCTGTAATTTTCATCTAAAGTAGACTTTTCCCTTTACCACAAGTAGTACATTCACATCTACCACTGTGCTCAAAGACTAGACAGTGGTTCTGATCATACAAATTATAAATTTGGGAGTGTCACTTACCTCGTTTTTTTTGTTTTTTCGCCGTGACATGCGGGATCTTAGTTCCCTGACCAAGGACCGAACCCGTGCCCCCTGCACTGGGAGCATGGAGTCTTAACCACTGGACCGCCAGGGAAATCCCTTACCTTGTTTTTTTTTTTGGATCACTAGTGTTATATGATACATTGTTATGTAATAAATGTAGCAATTTTAAATGTTTATGATCTGACCCTGAAAGAGACTTAGGCTACTTAAATTTGTTATACACCTGAAACTAATGTAATGTTGCACGTCAACTATACTTCAATAAAAAAATTAAAAATTGCAAATAATCCAAATTTCCATCAGTAAGGGATAAGTTAAATTGGTTTATTAGTAGAGTAGAATCTTATATAGGTATGAAAAAGAATGAGATGATATTGTCAGTAGTTATGTGTTCCCACTTTAAAAAATTTAACATTCCTGAAGAATTATGGGGAACTTTTACTTTCTAAGTTACATATTTGTGTAATGTTTAAATTTTTTTAACAAACATGTATTTTAACAAGTTGCATATGAGCCCCTCAGAAAGTCTAAATCTTTTTTTTAAGTGGCTACCATTAATTACACCCTTAGTATATACCAGGCGCTTTTTTTTTTTTTCTTGTCATGGTGCTTCCACTTTTTCCTTCTCCTTTCTTTAAATGAGGTATATAGAAAAATTATATGGGGAGGATTGTCATTAAGGACACTTTTTCAGAATTCTGTGTTTTTACGTTAGTCATTACCTGTTATCTCTCTGTTTTGAATTTTGCAGGACATACAAAACAAAACTAAAATAAGAATAAAAATACATAACATTTACAAAAGAATACATGGGGTTTTGGTGGGTTAGAAAGTAGTGCATGTTCAGATGAGGTGAAGGTAGAATTAAAATGAAAAGATTATTTAAGGAAAGCTTCAGTGAGGGGGTAAAGGTATCTGAATTTGAATGCTGAAAGGAGCAAAATAGTAGAGCTTTTATGCTGGAGTCAGAAGGGAATGATGAGTGATGAGGTTGAGGAGCACTGGAATGAGAGAAGCGATGGAAGTAAGGTCTGGTCCTAGAGGAGCTGATAAAAGGTTCTGAAGATTTTCATCTGTGCTGTAGCTGGACTCAAAAATAATGCTGTGTCAGCATAAAAAACAAAAAACAACAAAATAACCTAGTGTCAGTGCCACAGATTATATAGTAGTATGTAGAAATAGACAGTTAAAGCAGGAGAGGACTGACGCGGGTCCAAGTCACCCTCACCTTTCCTGTGGCATACTTGTAGTAGCCTTCTAACAGGCCCCCATGCTTCTAATAGTGCTGCCCCCTTCTCTGCAAATCTGTTTTCAAGACAGCAGCCAGAGTGATTCTTTCAAACAGTCAAGCCACATCCAAACCTGCAGCAGCCCCCCTTTCAGAGTGGCTCTAAAGACCCTGCAGGAGCCCTCCCACTTTGACCTCATTTTTCTTCTGCTCTTCACCCCTGTTCATTCCAGTCCAAGCACAGTCCTTGCTGCTTCTCAGAATCGTCAGTCTCTCATCTTAAGGCCTTTGTACTGACTGTCCCTCTGCCTGAGACACTCTTCTCCTACATATCCACATGGCTAACTTATTCTTGATATTTTGCTCAAATGTCACCTTCTCAATGAGACATACCTCTGACCATCCTATTTAAAGTTTTCAATTTGCTTCTCTTCCCCCGTATTCCTGTAGCATATCATCTTCTAATACAGTATCTAATTTACTTATTTGTTATGTTCATTATCTATTATCTGTCTCTTCCCTGCTTAAAAAGCCACAGGAGGGCAGGGATCCTTGTCTGTTTTGTACACCAATGTACCCCATGCACCTAAAACAATGCCTGTCACATAATAGATGCTCAAAAAATACCAATTGAATGACACGAATGGATTTAAAAGCTTGTAAAGAAGATGACAGTTACCTAAGAGAAAGTTGTACGCTAGCACGAGTTTTTGCCTGAAATGTCACAGAATCTCAAACCAACGGGTTGTACTATATCACCAACTTAGAGATTGGTTTCAGAATGTAGTTTGCACATCGTTG
This sequence comes from Balaenoptera acutorostrata, assembly GCF_949987535.1. Lineage (NCBI taxonomy): Eukaryota > Metazoa > Chordata > Mammalia > Artiodactyla > Balaenopteridae > Balaenoptera > Balaenoptera acutorostrata. The sequence goes on from NC_080072.1 coordinate 11,513,371, forward strand.
CTAATGTATTAAGCTATTAGTCTAAAAGTTTGAGTTTATTCCTGGTAGGATGTTAGTTGTTCTCAGTAGTGAAAAGCCCACTTTAAATGTGCCCCTTAGTTTAAACCTTATTTCATGTCTCTAGATGGATAACAGAAGAATTTTATAAAACTTTTTTATTCCAATATGAACTCTGTTTCTTTTTTATGATTTCCTTATAGATGATGATTGGCAGGAAGCACATGAGCGCCTGGCTGAATTGGAAGAGAAGCTGCCTGTGGTAGTTAATGAACAAACAGGCAATGGAGAAAGGGATGAGATGGACTTGTTGGGTGATCATGAGGAGAATCTGGCAGAAAGGCTCAGTAAGATGGTGATTGAAAATGAACTAGAGGATCCAGCTATCATGAGGGCAGTACAGACCAGGCCAGTGTTGCAAGTAAGTTACTGTGATCTGAGAGCTATAGCAGACTGATAATTAAAGCAAAGTATTGGGCTTGGCTATTGTAGTTCATCTACTATACTGAGAGAATTACATGTGTTATAGAAATTTGGTAGTATAATTCCTGATGATAGCAATTCTAGACATGAAGTTGGGAAATAAAGTATATTCTAGAACACTGTAGTTTCTATTCTCAAGCAGTTGAGGCTCTTTGGGAGCTTTGCTCACCGAAAGCTGGTAAGTTGCCCAGCGAGCCCGCACTCTTCTAGACTTTGTGTGTATGTTTTCCTTTTTTGTTAGCCCCGACCAGGAAGTCTCAATTCCAGCATCTGGGATGGATCTGAAGTTCTGAGGCGAATCCGAGGACCACTGCTTGCTCAGGTATTAAACGTTTTCTCGTTATATAAAAATCCTAATACCCGAAAGCTGGCTCCTGTTGTTATCCTTTCCTTACTGGAACGATGTATGGATGTATATCCTTTGCCAGTCTTACGTTGATTATGTCATCCAGCACCCATAGCTGGACCGGTTGACTGTACCCTCCCCCAGACTCTATGGTCATGCTCACTTGACTGTGCTTTCTTTGAAATGGTTGAAAGGGAGCCATTGGAACTCAAATTTGACACCTTATGATTTGAATTACTTAAAGTCATTTTTAGGCAAAACTATAGGGACAGAGAACAGATCAGTGTTGGCCAGTGGTTGGGGGTGGTAGGAGAGGTTGACTACAAAGGAACAATACAAAGGAAGTTTGGGGAGTAATAAAACTTCTGTGTCTTGATTTTGGTGTTAGGTCCAGGACTCTCTGCATTTATCAAAATTTAGTGCTATACACTAAATAGGGTAACATTTTTACTGGATGTGAAATAAAACTAAATAAAAATTTTTAAAATCATTTCTCAAGATATCTGGCATCTGTAAAGGTTATTAAAACATTTCAAGGTAGCTAATTTTTTTAACACTACTTCCTCAATTAGGAAATGCCTACAGTGTCTGTGTTAGAATATGCCTTGCCTCAGAGGCCCCCACAGGGCCCAGAAGATGATCGGGACGTTTCTGAGCGTGCATTACCGAGGCGGTCAACGTCGCCTATCATTGGGAGTCCTCCTGTTAGAGCTGTCCCCATAGGCACCCCACCTAAGCAGATGGCTGTACCCAGCTTCAACCAACAGGTACCTCTCATTAACAGGCACTCAGCCCAGGATATTGGGAATCTGGGCAAAATTATTTGGGAAATTGGTGATGCTGGGAGGAGGGTGGAAGTTTGGGGTAGGCATTAGATTAGAGAGAAAAGTAGCCAATTAGAGGAAAAGTTAGTACAAATAAGAGACACATTCCCCAATGCCCATTGCTGGTGCTACTACTGTTGCTGCTGCCTTTTAATTGGGGGAGAAAAAGGGTAGTTAACCACATTTAGTGTAAATGTCCTTTTTAAAGTGTTTTGCTGGCTGCCCAAAACATTGGCAGAGAGGTAACTGAAAGCTGGGGGGAGTGGGAACACACAGCATTGTCCACATCCCTTTTTACCTTTAAGATATCCCTGCTTTCCCTAGAGCCTGTGCAGTCCTGTTCCATAGACTTTCCTCCTCCTGAAACCAGCAGCTGAAAAGGAAGGCCAATTTGGAAGGTATGGGGGGAGGGTGGTATCGGTATGGCCTAGTTAGGCTCAGTATCCTATGAAACGGTGGAGTCACAACGTGCACGACAGAGCTGAGCATGGCGGCCATATCACAGGGGCTTCAGAAGAGGACTTAGTTAATCCTCCAGCTTTCTTATCATTCCATCTCCCTCACTGCTACCAAAATATATCCTCTTGGAGAGAATTTGCAAGTCAGAATATCTGCTGGTACCTCCCTCAGATAGCATGGAAGGGTGGGGATAACTGGAGAATTAGCTAAATCTTCCTCACTTAAAAGTGGCACGTTGCTTGATATTTGTGAGAGGAAGTGACCAAAGGTTCTGTATGTGGACCAAAGCCATAGCAATTTGCTTAGAAGTAGGGCTTTGCATTGAGTTCTGTGTCTCTGCCGGTACTCGAGGGGAGGAAGAATAGGTAGAGGAAAAACTGACTTCACTGAGTGTAGTTGTATATATGTTTGTCCTGATAGATTCTGTGTCCGAAGCCTGTCCATGTTCGACCCCCAATGCCACCACGCTATCCTGCTCCCTACGGTGATAGGATGTCTCCAAACCAGCTCTGCAGTGTCCCGGTATGTCACTTTACAATCTAGTGAAAATATTTTCTGATCACTGCCTAGTATATAGACATCTCCTAAATCTTACATGTTTTTTATAATCTCCATACTTGAATTTCTGGATCTTATAGTCCCCGGGTCAGAAGACATAGTTCATCATGTTCAGCTATTTCTTACCTCAACTCTTTTCTTATCTTAAAAATCTAAACTTGACATGATGTGGTTTCTTGCTATTATAGTCCCTCATTCTACTTTCTCTTTCACGTTACATGATCATAGTGCTTTCTCACTTCTAGCATTACTCTTTCGTGTTCCTTCAGTGGACCGCTCAGCTCTACAATTTGAGAGTTTTTCTATCCAAGTTAATTCTGTATTTCTGTTGAGTTCCCCTGTTATTTACCTGTTTTCATGGTATAAATATAATTTTTTTTTTTTTTTTTTTTTAGAACTCTTCCCTACTGGGTCACCCTTTCCCTCCTAGTGTTCCTCCTGTTCTCAGCCCCCTGCAGAGAGCACAGCTTCTTGGAGGAGCACAGGTAAGCCTAGGGTTAGCTCAGCCCTTAAAGAGCTTTCTCACTTTCCTAAGGTTCACTAGCTGATATCCCCCTTTTTTGCTGTTAATCAATCACTGCCGCCTCTTATTTTTTCCTTTACTTTCTCAACCAAAGTTACTGATGGAAGCAGTATTCACTTTTCTGTGGATAAAAGTAAGGGGACTTGCTGACCAACTAAATCTAAGATCTTGTCCCTCTTGTAGCTACAGCCTGGACGGATGTCTCCCAGCCAGTTTGCACGGGTCCCTGGATTTGTTGGTAGTCCACTTGCTGCCATGAATCCCAAGTTGCTGCAAGGGCGAGTTGGGCAGATGCTTCCCCCAGCACCAGGCTTCCGTGCCTTCTTTAGTGCTCCAGCCCCCGCTACACCGCCGCCTCCTCAGCAGCACCCTCCTGGCCCAGGGCCTCACCTGCAAAACCTAAGGTATGCAAAACAAATGCCTCCGTTTATCCGTTGTCATCTAAGTCTCTTGATCATTGACGTTTAGTGATGTAACACAGAAGTCTGTTGATATTTGCAAGTGATATATTTTGAGATGTTATTTGATCCTCAAGTTGCCAAACACAGAAATGTTTGACAGTCTCCAGGCTTTCTTATGAATCACATTTCCCTCCAGTCACATGCTTCCTGTGTACATTTGCACATTACTAATCACCTTTTTTATTTCTCCTGAAGTTTCTTATGTCTCACTTATTTTACAAACACACACATACTTACGTATGCACAAAGTGTTTGTCATTTAACAAGAATTATTGTGTACTAAGGAACAGAGAGGAAGTTCCCTGGTGGTCCAATGGTTAGGATTCGGTGCTTTCACTGCCATGACCTGGGTTCAGTGCCTGGTCGGGGAACTAAGATCCTGCAAGCTGCACGGCTCAGCCAAAAAAAACCAAAAAGGGAACAGAGATATAGATGTTGAGTTGTCAGCTAATCTCAGTGCTGGCTAGTTGCTTGCTTCCACTGTGATTTTATAACAAGAGGGGTTTTAAGTTCCTGCTTCAGTGAAATTGTGTTTTATTACGTATCGTATTGTATCAGTTAGGATTCTCCAGAGCAGCAGAACCAGTAGGATATAGATAAATAAGTAAAGAAGAGATTTACTATAAGGAATTGGCTTGTATGATTGTGGGGCTGGCAAGTCCAAAATTCATAGGGCAGGCCAGCAGGCTGGACATTTTGGTAGGAGTTGAGGTTGCAACCTTGAGTCTGAATTTATAGGGCAGGTGGGCAGGCTGGAAATTCAATCAGGACTTCCGTGTTCTAGTCTTGAGGCAAAATTCCTTCCCTGGGAAACATGTTTTCCTTTCAACTGATTGGGCAAGGCCCAACCACATTATCGAGGGCCATCTCTTTTTTTCTTAAGGTCAACTAATTGTAAATGTTAATCGCATCTACAAAATACCTTCACAGCAACATCTAGATGAGTGATTGTCCAAACAACTGGCTAGCTTAGCCAAGTTGACATATAAAATTAACCATCACACATATATGTTTCAATGTCATTCCCAAATAGTTGAAACTAAGTACATTAAACATATTAGAGACTTCTCTTTAACAGTAGCAAAAAGAAAAAGAATTAAACTGCTTTACTGCTGATTCATTCTAATTTTATGATTGTCCTCTTAGGAGTTGAGAATTGGCTTTTGTGGGAGACATAAAAATACAGTGGTGTCTTCCTTCTGAAAGATCTTAGAATAGGCTTTAGCATTCCCTTGGGTGAACCTGTATGAAGTTATCCTGTACTGACCACATTGTTAAAAACTTCAAGTCATCAGGATGACAGAATTGCACATCTTTTCCCTTTTTGCTTAGATCACAGGCCCCAATGTTTAGACCAGACACAACCCACCTTCATCCACAGCACCGTCGACTCTTGCATCAGAGACAGCAACAGAATAGAAAGTAAGTACTTATCCTACTCTTTTGTGGTTTCTTAATTTAGCATTCATTTTTGACTGATTTAGTTTACTTTTTAAGTAAATCTGATCAGTATTGCACTTATTTTAACTGGTTAAGTCAGATCATATATGCCATTATTTTATGTTTTCAATGCACAAATTTTTTTTTTTAATTTTTGAATTTTACTTATTTTTTATACAGCAGGTTCTTATTAGGTATCTATTTTATACATATTAGTATATACATGTCAATCCCAATCTCCCAATTCATCCTGCCACCACCACCACCACCACCCCCGCCACTTTCCCCCCTTGGTGTCCTTGTCCATATGTTTGTTCTCTACATCTGTGTGTCTATTTCTGCCCTGCAAACCGGTTCATCTGTACCATTTTTCTAGGTTCCACATATATGCATTAATATACGATGCTTGTTTTTCTCTTTCTGACTTACTTCACTCTGTATGACAGTCTCTAGATCCATCCACGTCTCTACAAATGACCCAATTTCGTTCCTTTTTATGGCTGAGTAATATTCCATTGTATATATGTACCACATCTTCTTTATCCATTCATCTGTCGATGGGCATTTAGGTTGCTTCCATGACCTGACTATTGTAAATAGTGCTGCAATGAACATTGGGGTGCATGTGTCTTTTTGAATTATGGTTTTCTCTGGGTATATGCCCAGTAGTGGGATTGCTGGATCATATGGTAATTCTACTTTTAGTTTTTTAAGGAACCTCCATACTGTTCTCCATAGTGGCTGTATCAATGTACATTCCCACCAACAGTGCAAGAGGGTTCCCTTTTCTCCAGCATTTGTTGTTTGTAGATTTTCTGATGATGCCCTTTCTAACTGGTGTGAGGTGATACCTCATTGTAGTTTTGATTTGCATTTCTCTTATAATTAGTGATGTTGAGCAGCTTTTCATGTGCTTCTTGGCAATCTGTATGTCTTCGTTGGAGAAATGTCTGTTTAGGTCTTCTGCCCATTTTTGGATTGGGTTTTTTGTTTTTTTAATATTGAGCTGCATGAGCTGTTTATATATTTTGGAGATTAATCCTTTGTCCATTGATTCGTTTGCAAATATTTTCTCCCATTCTGAGGGTATCTTTTCGTCTTGTTTGTAGTTTCCTTTGCTTTGCAAAAGCTTGTAAGTTTCATTAGGTCCCATTTGTGAATTTTTGTTTTTATTAACATTAGGAGGTGGATCAGAAAAGATCTTGCTGTGATTCATGTCAAAGAGTGTTCTTCCTACGTTTTCCTCTAAGAGTTTTATAGTGTCCAGTCTTACATTTAGGTGTCTAATCCATTTTGAGTTTGTTTTTGTGTATGGTGTTAGGGAATGTTCTAATTTCATTCTTTTACATGTAGCTGTCCAGTTTTCCAAGCACCACATATTGAAGGGACTGTCTTTTGTCCATTGTCATAGATTAGTGTGTGGGTTTATCTCTGTGCTTTCTATCCTGTTCCATTGATCTATGTGTCTGTTTTTGTGCCAGTACCATATTGCCTTGATTACTGTAGCTTTGTAGTATAGTCTGAAGTCAGGGAGCCTGATTCCTCCAGCTCCATTTTTCTTTCTCAAGATTGATTTGGCTATTCGGGGTCTTTTGTGTTTACGTACAAATTGTGAAAATTTTTGTTCTAGTTCTGTGAAAAATGCCATTGGTAATTTGATAGGGATTGCATTGAATCTGTAGATTGCTTTGAGTATTATAGTCATTTTCACAATATTGATTCTTCCAATCCAAGAACATGGTATATCTCTCCATCTGTTTGTGTCATCTTTGATTTCTTTCATCAGTGTCTTACAGTTTTCTGAGTACAGGTCTTTTACCTCCTTAGGTAGGTTTATTCCTAGGTATTTTATTCTTTTTGTGTGATGGTAAATGGGATTGTTTCCTTAATTTCTCTTTCTGATCTTTCATTATTAGTGTATAGGAATGCAAGAGGTTTCTGTGCATTAATTTTGTATCCTGCAACCTTACCAAATTCATTGATTAGTTCTAGTAGTTTTCTGGTCGGGTCTTTAGGATTTTCTATGTATAGTATCATGTCATCTGCAAACAGTGACAGTTTTACTTCTTCTTTTCCAACTTGTATTCCTTTTATTTCTTTTTCTTCCCTGATTGCTGTGGCTAGGACTTCCAATACTGTGTTGAATAATAGTGGCGAGAGTGGACATCCTTGTCTTGTTCCTGATCTTAGAGGAAATGCTTTCAGATTTTCACCATTGAGAATGATGTTTGCTGTGGGTTTGTCGTATATGGCTTTTATTATGTTGGGGTAGGTTCCTTCTGTGCCCACTTTCTAGAGACTTTTTATCATAAATGGGTGTTGAATTTTGTCAGACGCTTTTTCTGCATCTATTGAGATGAGCATATGGTTTTTATTGTTTAATTTGTTAATATGGTGTATCACATTGATTGTTTTGTGTATGTTGAAGAATCCTGCATCCTGGGGATAAATCCCACTTGATCATGGTGTATGATCCTTTTAATGTGTTGTTGGATTCTGTTTGCTAGTATTTTGTTGAGGATTTTTGCATCTATATTCATCAGTGATATTGGTCTGTAATTTTCTTTTTTTGTAGTATCTTTGGTTTCGGTATCAGGGTGATGGTGGCCTCATAGAATGAGTTTGGGAGTGTTCCTTCCTCTGCAGTTTTTTGGAAGAGTTTGAGAAGGATGCGTGTTAGGTCTTTCTAAATGTTTGATAGAATTCACCTGTGAAGCCATCTGGTCCTGGATTTTTGTTTGTTGGAAGATTTTTAAACACAGTTTCAATTTCATTACTTGTGATTGGTCTGTTCATATTTTCTATTTCTTCCTGGTTCAGTCTTGGAAGGTTATACCTTTCTAAGAATTTGTCCATTTCTTCCAGGTTGTCCATTTTATTGGCATGCAGTTGCTTGTAGTAGTCTCTTAGGACGCTTTGTATTTCTGTGGTGTCTGTTTTAACTTCTCCCTTTTCATTTCTAATTTTATTGATTTGAGTCCTCTCCCTCTTTTTCTTGATGAGTCTGGCTAAAAGTTTGTCAATTTTGTTTATCTTCTCAAAGAACCAGCTTTTAGTTTTATTGATCTTTGCTACTGTTTTCTTTGTTTCTATTTCATTTATTTCTGCTCTGATCTTTATGATTTCTTTCCTTCTGCTAACTTTGGGTTTTGTTTGTTCTTCTTTCTCTAATTCCTTTAGGTGTAAGGTTAGATTGTTTATTTGAAATTTTTCTTGTTTCTTGAGGTAGGTTTATTGTATTGCTATAAACTTCCCTGTTAGAACTGCTTTTGTTGCATCCCATAGGTTTTGGATCGTCGTGTTTTCATTGTAATTTGTCTCTAGGTATTTTTTTATTTCCTCTTTGATTTCTTTAGTGATCTCTTGGTTATTTAGTAACGTATTGTTTAGCCTCCATGTGTTTGTGTTTTTTATGTTTTTTTCCCTGTAATTGATTTCTAATCTCATAGGGTTGTGGTCGGAAAAGATGTTTGATATGATTTCAATTTTCTTAAATTTACCGAGGCTTCAGTTGTGACCCAAGATGTGATCTATCCTGGATACTGTTCCATGTGCACTTGAGAAGAAAGTGTAATCTGCTGTTTTTGGATGGATTGTCCTATAAATATTAATTAAATCTATCTGGTCTGTTGTGTCATTTAAAGCTTGTGTTTCCTTATTAATTTTCTGTCTGGCTGGTCTGTCCATTGGTGTAAGTGAGGTGTTAAAGTCCCCCACTATTATTGTGTTACTGTCGATTTCCTCTTTTATAGCTGTTAGCATTTGCCTTATGTATTGAGGTGCTCCTACGTTAGGTGCATATATATTTATAATTGATACATCTTCTTTTTGGATTGATCACTTGATCAATATGTAGTGTCCTTCTCTTGTAACATTCTTTATTTTAAAGTCTATTTTATCTGATATGAATATTGCTACTCCAGCTTTCTTTTGATTTCCATTTGCATGGAATATCTTTTTCCTTCCCCTCACTTTCAGTCTGTATGTGTCCCTAGGTCTGAAGTGGGTCTCTTGTAGACAGCATATATATGGGTCTTGCTTTTGTATCCATTCAACGAGCCTGTGTCTTTTGGTTGGAGCATTTAATCCATTCACGTTTAAGGTAATTACTGATATGTATGTCCCTATTACCATTTTCTTAATTGTTATGGGTTTGTTTTTGTAGGTCCTTTTGTTCTCTTGTGTTTCCCACTTAGAGAAGTTCCTTTAGCATTTGTTGTAGAGCTGGTTTGGTGGTGCTGAATTCTGTTAGCTTTTGCTTGTCTGTAAAGCTTTTGATTTCTCCATCGAATGTGAATGAGATCCTTGCCGGGTAGAGTAATCTTGGTTGTAGTTTCTTCTCTTTCATCACTTGATATATTCGGCCAATCCCTTCTGGCTTGTAGAGTTTCTGCTGAGAAATCAGCCGTTAACCTTATGGGCGTTCCCTTGTATGTTATTTGTCATTTTTCCCTTGTTGCTTTCAATAATTTTTCTTTAATTTTTGCCAATTTGATTACTATGTGTCTCGGCGTGTTTCTCCTTGGGTTTATCCTGCCTGGGACTCTCTGTGCTTCCCGGACTTGGGTGGCTATTTCGTTTCCCATGTTAGGGATGTTTTTGACTATAATCTTTTCAAATAATCTCTTCATCTCGGGTCCTTTCTCTCTCTCTTCTTCTGGGACCCCTAATGCGATTGTTGGTGCATTTAATGTTGTCCCAGAGGTCTCTTAGGCTGTCTTCATTTCTTTTCATTCTTTTTTCTTTATTCTGTTCCACGGCAGTGAATTCCACCATTCTGTCTTCCAGGTCACTTATCCGTTCTTCTGCCTCAGTTATTCTGCTATTGATTCCTTCTGTTGTATTTTTCATTTCAGTTATTGTATTGTTCATGTCTGTTTGTTTGTTCTTTAATTCTTCCGGGTGTTTGTTCTTTAATGCTTCTAGATCTGTGTTAAACATTTCTTGCATCTTCTCAATCTTTACCTCCATTCTTTTTCCGAGGCCCTGGATCATCTTCACTATCATTATTCTGACTTCTTTTTCTGGAGTTGCCTATCTCCACTTCATTTAGTTGTTTTTCTGGGGTTTTATCTTGTTCCTTCATCTGGTACAAAGTCCTCTGCCTTTTCATTTTATCTTTCTGTGAATGTGGTTTTCCTTCCACAGGTTGCAGAATTGTAGTTCTTGCCTCTGCTGTCTGCCTTCTGGTGGATGAGGCTGTCTAAGAGGCTTGTGCAAGTTCCCTGATGGGATGGACTGGTGGTGGGTAGAGCTGGCTGTTGCTCTGGTGGGCAGAGCTCAGTAAAACTTTAATCCACTTGTCTGCTGATGGGTGGGGCTGAGTTCCCTCCCTGTTGGTTGTTTGGCCTGAGGCGACCCAGCACTGGAGCCTACAGGCTCTTTGGTGCAGCTAATGGCAGACTCTGGGAGGGCTCATGCCAAGGAGTACTTCCCAGAACTTCTGCTGTCAGTGTCCTTGTCCCCACGGTGAGCCACAGCCACCCCCATCCTCTGCAGGAGACCCTCCCACACTAGCAGGTAGGTCTGGTTCAGTTTCCTATGGGGTCACTGCTCCTTCCCCTGGGCCCCAGTGCACACACTACTTTGTGTGTGCCCTCCAAGAGTGGAGTCTCTGTTTCCCCCAGTCCTGTTGAAGTCCTGCAGTCAAATCCCGCTAGCCTTCAAAGTCTGATTCTCTGGGAATTCCGCCTCCTGTTGCCAGACCCCCAGGTTGGGAAGCCTGACGTGGGGCTCAGAACCTTCACTCCAGTGGGTGGACTTCTGTGGTATAAGTGTTCGCCAGTCTGTGAGTCACCCACCCAGCAGTTACGGGATTTGATGGTATTGTGATTGTGCCCCTCCTGCTGTCTCATTGCAGCGTCTCCTTTGTCTTTGGATGTGGGGTATCTTTTTTGGTGAGTTCCAGTGTCTTCCTGTCAATGATTGTTCAGCAGTTAGTTGTGATTCCGGTGCTCTCACAAGAGGGAGTGTCCTCCATCCATTTCCACCTTCCAAAACCCCGAGCCCTGAAATTTATGTTATTAGATTCAATACCTGCCTGCATACCAATGCACAGGCTTTAAATGACAAGAGCTTATCAACTTATTTCCAAGTTACTATAATTCTGAAATACAATTTAGATCTGGGGGGTGGGGAATCAACGTTTTATATTCATTGCTTACCAAGTTCTTAGCGTACTTTTAACTACCTTTTGTTGACCATCTCAGCTCAGACATAATCTTGAATATAGTCTCTAGCATTACATTTGGGTCTTATGTAAAGCCAGCAGTCACTCTTTATCTTTGCCTCTGTTTAATCCTCATTCAAATATATATTTATATATGTGACCTCAGCTGCGTACCAGGCACTGTAGTCAGTTTTGGGGATTGAAAGAAGAACAAGACATATCAAACCCTTGCCTTCATGGAGCTTATATTCTATCACCATTCTTATATATAAAATAAGAGAATTAAACATAATTTTGAGGGGTTTTTTCAACCTTCCATTTTATGGTTCTTTGTGTGTAATTTATTTTTTCTTTCAAAAAAGTTCCAGAATATTTTTTTCAGGGGGAAAAAAACCAATATGGGCTCTTAAGACACAAAAAGTACAAACCATAAAGGAAAAGATTAATACATTTGACTGTTAAAATATGAAACTTCTTGTGCCTGCAGTTAACATTATGGTATTGTGTACTTCAGAATTTAAGAGTGTAGATCTCATGTTAAGTGTTCTTACCACCACCAAAAAAAGAAAAAGAAAGGGACACAAGGAGTAGGTGTTGGATATGTCTATTACTTTATTTATGGTGATGATATCACAAATGTTTGCATATGTCCAGACTTACCAATTTGTACACATTAAATATGTGCAGTTCTTTGTATATCAGTTATCACTTAATAAAGCAGTTTAAAAATATTTTAATAAAATTGCAAAAATATATTAAACTTCTGTGTAACAAAAGGCATCAAACACATGTAAATTTCAATAGAGGAAACCTACATGGCTCATAAAAATGAAGAGATTTTTCAGATTCACTTGTAATCAGAAGAGTGCAAATTAGATAGCCATTTTATATCCTCAGGCAAAACGTGAAGTGCCTCAACTGTCGTTGTTGGCAGGAATGGCGTGCACAGCCTTTTGAGAGAGAATTTGGCAATAAATAATAATGTCGATAATGTGGACACACTGCATCCTAGCAGTTCTACTTTTCAGTATATACCTGTGTATATTATCGTCAACATGGAGAAATATGAAAGGCATAATGTTGAATAAGAAACAAGGAGCAGACCTGTATAGACAGTACCAGTTATGTAAAATGGAATAATACTGTATAATATTTAAAGGTGGATGTACAAGTAATAAAAGTATAAAAACATTTCATGGAGGTTGCATAACAACGTCAGGATAGTGGTTCCTATAGGAAGGAAGGGAAGCTGGAAACCGTGATCCGGAGGGGTATAGGTGGGCCTTCAACTGTAAATGTAACACTGTATTACTTTAATATTACTTTTTAAAAGTCTGAAGCAAATTTGACCAAATAATTTTTTTTTCATTAAGTCTAGATGGTGAGTAAATGGATTTTTTTTTTTTAAATAGTATTTGCTGGGCTTTTCTATATGTTTGAAGTATGTCATGATTTTCATCAAGTTTTTTTAAAAGTATATAGACTTGGGCTTCCCTGGTGGCACAGTGGTTGGGAGTCTGCCTGCCGATGCAGGGGACACGGGTTCGAGCCCTGGTCTGGGAGGATCCCACATGCCGCGGAGCAACTGGGCCCGTGAGCCACAATTGCTGAGCCTGCGCGTCTGGAGCCTGTGCTCCGTAACAAGAGAGGCCAATAGTGAGAGGCCCGCGCACCGCGATGAAGAGTGGTCCCCACTTGCCGCGACTGGAGAAAGCCCTCGCACAGAAACGAAGACCCAACACAGCCATAAATAAATAAATAAATAAATAAAAGTATATAGACTTGGGGTCAAATTGGCGTGTGTTCAAAATCTCTCACTCTGCTGCCTGGTGTCCTGCTTTAGGCAAGCTACTTGATCTCTTTTGGCCTCGGCTTGTTGTCTTAAGTGGAGAAAATAAATCTACCTTATTACCTCATAGGGTTATTGTGGGGCTTATGCAAAAGTCCATAGGTGAAAGTGCTTAGCTTATGGTAAGGCACTTGGATCTTAGTTTTATTTCCTTAATTATGTATTGCACAGCTCTTTCCTTTCAAATTCTGTTAAGGTTCGATTCTTTTTCACTCCTCTTTTAACAAAAGCAAAGGGGAACCTTTTTTTCAGTTGGCCTGGTTTACTCCAGTGCTGTTACAAGGCATAATGCATGTATCCACTTGGAGTGAATGTGGCGTATATTTCTTTCTCAGTCAGCATCGGAATCTCAATGGTGCAGGAGATAGAGGAAGTCACCGGAGCAGTCATCAGGATCATCTCCGAAAGGATCCGTACGCCAATCTCATGTTGCAGCGAGAAAAAGATTGGGTCTCTAAAATCCAGATGATGCAGCTGCAAAGCACTGATCCCTACCTGGATGATTTTTATTACCAGGTGAGTACTCTGTGCTAGTTTTGAGGATAATAGTATAGTCCCTTACCCTGGTGAAGGTACTCATTTAAACATTGGTAGAATTAAATATTGATAGAATTTTCTTTTGAGGTAGTCTTCAAGTGGATAAGAATTGACTAAGCAAATTCTGTCCTCTTTTCAAGCTGAAGAACCTGTCACACTATTCACTCAAAGGTTTGCATATATGCCTTTTATTTCTTACCTACGGAGGCTCTCAGACCAATATTTTCAAATCTTTTCAGCATCAATAATCTGGTTCTTTCAATGAAGAATATTGGCAGTCTAACTTTAAAGATATTTCCATTGATGATTATTTTGAAGGCTGGGATTTTTTGATAAAGTAAATTCATAGCAATCTAACAAAAGTTAAAGATCAATATATTTATAGAGTACGAGTAGTGTTGCTACCACTAGTATAAGTTAATTATTTCATGATAAAGAAAGACTATATTCTGTGCTTGTTGCAACTGAAATCATCTTCTCATGTGGTAGAATTATTTTGAAAAACTGGAGAAACTGTCAGCTGCTGAAGAAGTGCAAGGTGATGCCCCAAAAAAGGAGCGTACCAAGCTCATTACCCCTCAGGTGGCCAAACTGGAGCACACCTATAAGCCAGGTGAGGTCCTTATCCCCACAGCCATAATGGAGAGGTGGGGTGCTGCTGATAGGATAGAATAAAAATAACTGTATAGATGATTGGATAGAGATGTTTGAAACTGATGTATAAAGTATCATTGTCCTTGACAAACGCACAGGTCAGCCTTATTCAAGCATGGAGTGAATGGTTTGACAGATGGCCTTTTAGATCCTTTTCTACTTGAGAGTCCATGACTTTTTAAAACCTATTATAATTTCTAGTATCCATAAAATAGATAGGGGGGAAATACTTCAGATTTTTATTTATTATTACAACCAAAAAAATGGGAAAGGATAGATGTTGATAAGAGATTGCTTTAGATAATACATAGATTTTTGTAGTAAATTGTTAGGCTCTGAGTGAAGAATAGACAATATAAAGATCTTCTTTGAAAGCTGTCTGCCTGCATTGCTGAGTTTTTATTTGTTGGAAATTTTTTGTCCCTGCAGTGCAGTTTGAGGGCTCTTTGGGAAAGCTTACTGTCTCTAGTGTGAATAATCCCCGAAAAATGATTGATGCTGTTGTGACGTCTCGGAGTGAGGACGATGTAAGTGTCTGTAGAATTGTGTGTTTAAAAAAGTCTGGGTCATCACTACTTCTTTGGGGGTCAGTGGATTGGAATCCTGAGGCAGCCAGGCAGGACCTGGGTGGCAGGAGTCTTTGAACTAGGTAACTCTGGCTGCAGACAGCATCAGCTATTTACTCCAGTTTTTAAAACTATGATTTTCTCTGTGTTTTAAGATTTTCCTATGATATCTTCATCTTCCACTGCATTGTGCAATTACCTTTTGCCTATCTATGAATTCAGTTTATGTGTGGGTTGATCAGTCAACTCTATGACCTTTGTCCACATTAGTTTTGTTTTAGAGTATTAACTTTCAAAGAGTCAGTATTCTCAGAGTATTGTTACAAATGGAATTACTTATGTGCCAGTAAATTATTTTTAACATGGGTAAAGAGTTCCCATTGAATAGTCTTGTCTTTTTTTAGGAGACAAAAGAAAAACAGGTTCGGGACAAAAGACGAAAAACCCTTGTCATAATTGAGAAGGTAAGTTTTAGAATTTGTTACTGTCGTTTGTTTCAGATAAGGAACTATTAAATGTATGTGTACTCAACAATGGGAAAGTAAACAATCAGTTAGTGTTCCATGATTTTAATTAATGGATATATTTGTGTAAAGTGCCTATTGTGTACAGGGCACACTGGAAAGGAATGTGGTATACCTCACCTATGGCCTCATGAAAAGAACACTGCAATTAGAAGTCCTGGGTTTTTGTCCAAGCTTGTTCAGTTAACAACTGAATGTTTTGGGGCAGGTCATCTTCCTAAGAAAATGAGAATAAAAATTACACTGTTCTGCCTATGAATTAATTCAGGTCTATTCAGTCAGCTCACATATATTTATTGGACATTCCCTGGGTGCTGGGCACTGTCCTGGGTTCTAAGGAAAATCAGGTAATATATAAGCAGTTAGTGTTAAAGCATAAATACATATTGCAAGGCATAGAGCATAGGGGTTAGGAGCACAGACTCTGGAAACAGTCTACAGATCATGTCTTTTCCGTTTCTCAGAGCTGTGACTTGAGGCAAGTTATTTAACCTTTCTATGCTGTCCTCAGTTTCTTTATCTTTAAAAATGAAAACGATAAGAGTCTCTTTCTCACTGGGCTGTGGTGAGTGAGTATTCAGTAAATGAGTACTTGCAGCGTGTTTAGAGCAAGATGCCTGGCACCCAGTAGTAAAATTAGCTGTGACCATTTTTATTAATATAAGGCATTACTTGGAGCAGTGGTACACATTGTTTATCTTACAGTGCTGTTGCTGCTGCTGGAGAATTTGGAAAGTGTGTAATCATTTCACTGTCTGCCTTCTGGATTAGAGGTCAAGGAGGTACAGGGAATGATGTTCGAAGAATTTTTTTAAGTTATTTCACTATGTTTTTCTGGGTTTAAAAGAGAACTTTTTTCCTCTCAGTCTTATTACAATGCGCTCTCACTCTTTTTTCTTTATCTGGTATTCCTAAACTGTGAAGTTGTTTATCTAATACTCTGAGCTTGCTGAGGCCTGCTTTGTCTCTCACTTAGACCTATAGTTTACTCCTTGATGTGGAGGATTATGAAAGGCGTTACCTCCTAAGTCTGGAAGAAGAGCGACCTGCCCTGATGGATGAAAGAAAGCACAAAATTTGTAGCATGTATGACAACTTAAGGGGGAAATTGCCTGGACAGGAGAGGTAAGAGTAGTGTACTTTGGTAAAAACATAGACTAGCTAGACTCCTTCCTCTGCTACATTGAACTTTATACGTTCTACCCTTTGGATATCCTTCCTTACCCTCTCAGTAAGCTCAAAATCTTTCCTTTTGGCCTCAAATGCCACTTCATATAAAACATTTCATAATTCTTTCCAGCCAGGAAAAAAACCTATTTATCCGGAATTCATTTTTCAGCAAGTACCTCTTCAGGTATCAGCTGGGAACTGTGCTGGGCACTGGAGACACAGTGGGGAGCGTTACTTAGCCTGTGTTGTTGAGCTTACAGGTTGCATCTGGCTTATGCTTACCAATGGTCAGCCTTGTGATCTTTATGTATTTTCTTTCCTACTAGGAGGGAGAGTATTAACACTTACACTTCCTTGGGATTTCCATACAATACTTACTTGCTATGGAAACCAGTTGGTTTTCCAGTGGAGACTAAGCTCCTTAATATAACTTCTCTGTATCTCTCTCATCTCTCTCCCACCCAGTATCTGGAACAGCATCTTGCTAATGGTAAATGTTCTATAAATCACGATATTTATTTGATGAATGCAAGAGGACTGTGTCTCCTAATCACTCCCTTTCCCTTTGCCCATCCAAGAGAACTGATGATCCTTCTAAGCCAGGACACGCGCAAAACAGAACTTCAAAAAAGGACCTTCTTTTCGACACACCTTTTCTGGAGTCGGGCTGACAGGGAACTGGTTGAATAAATTTGGGTTTATCCATAGATTTGACTGTTATGCAGCCATTAAAATGTATGTAGTTAAAGTATTATTTACTGCCGTAGAAAAGTGTTCACAAGAAGTTGTTCAGTGAAAAAAGTCAAGTAACAGAGCCATATAAATTATACGGACCCTTTCTTTTAAATGAAAGAAAAGTATACAATAGACAGCAAAAATGTCTTCAAAATGGTAACACTAATAAATTGTCTCTGAGATTATGAATATTTTATTCCTTTTTTCTTATATATATTCAGATTTTGCTGTTTTAACCATGTCATTTGTGTAGTTACTTAAAAGTTAATAAAGGAAATTAACGCATATAGTTTGATCCATTCTTTAACATACAGTTTTTGAAATGATGATTTTCAGTATTTATGAAACGAAGAATTACTTTTTTTTTTTTTTTTTATTCTTTGAGACTATACCAAAACTCCACAGTAGCTTCTTTATTTATTTAGTTTTGGCTGCATTGGGTGTTCGTTGCTGCGTGCGGGCTTTCTCTAGTTGCGGCGAGCAGGGCTACTCTTTGTTGCAGTGCGTGGGCTTCTCATTGCGGTGGCTTCTCTTGTTGTGGAGCATGGGCTCTAGGTGCACGGGCTTAGTTACTCCGTGGCATGTGTGATCTTTCCGGAGCAGGGCTCGAGCCCATGTCCCCTGCGTTGGCAGGCAGATTCTTAACCACTGCGCCACCAAGGAAGCCCCAAAGAATTACTTTTTATTATTTGGTTGAGAGTTGGAGAAGTAATTGTATTTTGTAGTACAGATAATTGTAGAGTGAAAATAAATGCAGTGTATTCACTCAGTAACATGTAAGAGGAAAAAAGGGATTTCTTACATTGTTCTTGCTGACCTAAGTTAGCATTTTTCTTTCCCTGCAGGCCCAGTGATGACCACTTTGTACAGATCATGTGCATCAGAAAAGGGAAGAGAATGGTTGCCCGTATTCTTCCTTTCCTCTCCACAGAGCAAGCAGCTGACATTCTCATGACAACAGCCAGGAACCTCCCTTTTCTTATCAAGAAGGATGCACAAGATGAGGTGATCCACCTTATGTGGGACATCTTTCCTTTGGGTCTTCATAGTTGATAAGATTTCTAGAATCCAGATTTCTTTTTGTCCCCTTTTCCCTTTTGTATTCTTTTATCTTTGGCAGAGTGATATGATTATTTAAAGCAAAAACTTTATTCCAGGCCTGTATTTTTTTTTTTTTCAGGCCTGTATTTTTAATGTCACTTTTTATCCAACAGACCATGTTCCTAAACAGGAGGAAAGCAGTAATTCCGTCTTACTTGACGTAGTTATAAAAGCTGTGGTCTGTATCAGAATTGCTTGGGAAGCAGATAATTCAGCCCTACGCCAATCTTGCTGAATCAGAATTTACAGAGAGACGATCAGGGCTTCTGGGTTTATAACAACATCCCCAGCTGAATCTGATGCTCACTAAATTTGCCACTTATGATCTTGGTTACTTTGTTGGATATAAAGTATCATTCATTGGGCTGTTATTAGTAGCTAACATTGACCTGTAGACTTAGTTGAATGGTGTCCCACAGGAATTGGGCCAGTGCTTTTAAATAATTTTATCTAACCTGAACTGGGCTGGAATTTGAAACATGATTATCAAGTTTATAAGTTAACTCTTGGTAAGAATTGTTCTCTGCTTATGCGTGTCCTAATACTTGAAAGATTAGCACAATTTAAAACAGTCTTAGAATTTCAAAACGAGGAATTGATAAGGTTAGCACAAAGGACTAGTATTACTAAATGTGAGATTCAGAATAATAGAATTTATAAGCGTGAACCTGAAAGATGTGAAAATTATTCCTTCTGAAATGATAATAGAATTGAAAGAATTTCTTCATTCAGCAAATATTTATTGAACACTTCTATGTACCAGGCACTGTTTAGGTCCTAGAAATATAGCACCTAGTTCTAGGTGCTGAGAGTTAGGAGTCCAAAGATGCCTGCTTTGGTAGAGCTTATCTGCTAGTGAGGAAAACTTGGTTAAATGTAGAGGCTAAGTTTTTACCTGTATGCATTAAAGAGTAATAGACCACATCTCTAAACAACATTTCTTTGAAGTAATAGTGTGTTCCAGGTCCTGAGGCATAAAATGTACAAGATAATTCTGGAATATCTTGTATCAGAAAGCAAGGAAGCTAAAAGATTACTAGGGTCCTGTGTAAAAGATGCACAGACCAATTTGAAGGGGTCTCCTTTTGGTCAAAATGGGATAATTTGCATCAGAAAGAAAAATTATAGGAGTGGATTGAAGTAAATCAAATATATTTAATGAGTTCATAATGGTATGAAAAAAATATACTAATCACCTTCAGAGATTGCTAGGCTATCAACTCATTATTCTGAAAAGTGGTAAATAAAGGAAAAGAAGCATTTATCCTGCCACATTACAACCAAATGTCATGGTGACCAGAGAGTGATAATAGAAAAGTTCTTCTTTATAGAAGATATATCAGCTAATAAATTCAAAAGAAATGATAAAATTAGAAGATTGCAGTTTTACAGCTCCTAATGGAAAAGCAATCAATCTGGGCAGCAACCATTACTGGTGCTACAAAAGCATTAGGTAAAAGGTGGATGGGGACCTTTACGGTGGTTGGAGCAGGCTGGCGACACCTTAACCCACTGATGACTGTTTTTGGTTTTATTTATGTATGTATGTATTTATTTATGGCTGCATTGGGTCTTCACTGCTGCGCGCGGGCTTTCTCTAGTTTCAGCGAGTTGGGGCTACTCTTCATTGCGGTGCACGGGCTTCTCATCGCAGTGGCTTCTCTTGTTGCGGAGCACGGGCTCTAGGCACGCGGGCTTCAGTAGTTGTGGCACGTGGGCTCAGTAGTTGTGGCTCACGGGCTCTAGAACGCAGGCTCAGTAGTTGTGGCGCACAAGCTTAGCTGCTCCGCCGCATGTGGGATCTTCCTGGACCAGGGCTCGAACCCATGTCCCCTGCATTGGCAGGCGGATTCTTAACTACTGTGCCACCAGGGAAGTCACCCACTGTTGACTGTTAACACCACTAAGGGGAACAACCAGACACTAGTGCACCTTGATGTGATGCAGTAGAAAACACACAGCTCTCTCCATGAAGTTTCTTTGCCATGCACCACCCTGACCCCTCCATTGAACTTGAATTGAATCAAACCTCTAATTATCAGTTTTTATGGGAAAAAACAGAAGGTGGTGAAACCTGTTAAGTGACACCACAGAGGTGCAATTAGCCAGATCCAAACTATGGGACAGATGACCCAGTTTCTTCAACAAATAAATGGCATGAGAAAAGGAGATGGACAGTGACAAAGGAGCTATTAACAGATTTTAAAAGCCTTACCAGCCAAATGCAGTGTGTGGATTTATTTGAATCGTGATTAAAATAAATCAGCTACTGGGACTTCCCTGATGGTCCAGTGGTTAAGACTCCCACTCTCCCAACGCAGGGGGCCCGGGTTCGATCTCTGGTCAGGGAACAAGGTCCCACATGCTGCAACTAAGAGTTCGCATGCCGCAACTAATGATCCCGCCTGCTGTGACTAAGACCCAGCGCAACCAAATAGATAAATATTTAAAAAATAAAAATAATAATTCACATTGCTGTTTCTAGACTGAATGTCCTTCAAGCTAGGATGGGCATGTACCGTATTGGCCAAAGCATTGAGGAAAGCCTTTGCTGTGTTGGACTATATTAACTGATGGCATTTAAAAAAAAAAAAAAAAGAATAAATCAGCTGTTAAAAGACATTTTTCAGACAGTTGGACAAACTGAATTTGGAATAAATATTGGATGATAATTAAGGAATTAAACTTTGTTAGGTGTGATAATATTGTGAGAGATTTTGTTAGCAATGCCAATTAAAGTATTTATGGATGGAATGATCTTATATGGGAAGAACATAGATTTAATAAGGTTGGCAACCTGTTGTTGATTGAATTGTTGTTGAAGTTGGGTTATGGGTATGTGGACTTCACTATACTGGTCTTTGTACTTTTGTACATTTTGTGTACGTTTAAGAATGGTTTCATTTTTAAAGCTCTGTTTATTTAGAGTAGTAGATCATGAAAAGGAGTCTTCTGCATCCTTGGATGCTGTTTAAAGTAGAACCAGCCATCACTTTTTATGCCATGGGCATTGAGTGCTGGAAGCACCCTCAATTTCCTTTCAAGTGTCATAGCCTAGTTATACCAGTAGCTCTGTATTTTAACTTCCCAGTCCGGGCCTTAAGGCACAACGGAATGAGTGGACAGCAGGCTGGAATCCAGCAGCCTTGGAGTCTGGTTCTAGCTCCTAGCTTTGTAACCGAGCACTGAGTTTCTGATCGCTTAGCTTCTCTAATAATCTATAAACATTGGTTAATCATTTCTCCATTTCCTCATTGAGCTTTTATAAAAAGATAAAACAAGATACAGTTAACTCTGAAAATACTTCTCAATAACTCTGTAGCACTGAAAATTTTACCTGTGTTAGAGTCCCTCTCACAATATATTAAAGTTGCCAATTTACTCATGGCTTCTCCTCTATCCTTGAGACCCCTGAGGGTCTGTGCTGTTCACTATTTGTTTTTAGCTCACACGCCTGGAACACTGTAAGCATCTAAATATTTGTGGAGGGAACACTGATGTTTTATCCTGAATCTTGCTATGCATTTGAGAAGTGATTTTTACACCCTTGGTTCACACAAGGAATGCTGTTTCCTTTACAAGTTGAGTTGAAAAAGTTCTCAGTAGCTACCATAGAATCCGCTGTTAAGATGCTGGTAGTATCTGCTAGGCTTGTCAGCCCTTCTTGGTTAAATCTCGCCTCGGGAAGTTGAATGTACAGCTCAGCATCCTTCCATCCATACCCACTGACGGGGTGTGACTGAAGTAACAGTTGCCAAGATGTAATGCCTTTTTTTTTTTTGGTAGGTGCTGCCATGCTTATTGAGTCCCTTCTCTCTTCTCCTCTATCATCTTCCATCAGTGACTGTCACCAGCCTTCTGCAACAGCTAATGAACCTACCTCAGAGTGCAGCTGCACCAGCACCCGCCAATCCTCACCTCACTGCTGTGCTCCAGAACAAGGTGGTCTTGCCCTTTTGTGTCCCTGAACTTTGAGAGGCGCATTTAAATTTGAGTTATGAGTAAAAATAATGACTGCTGTGGCAATTGTAAAAAAAAAGGCTTCCTTCAGCCTTTTACATTAAGCTTATAGTGATAAAAACTAGAAATAACAGTGGTTTCAACACAATAGAACGTTCTGTATCTCATGTGGAATAAATCTGGTATGGTGACTGCACGGTGTCAGGGGTGCAGGCTCCTTCAGTTTCCCTTCTTTGCCATCCTTAGCAGTGGCTGCCATGCTTGTGACCTCTAATGGTCCACGATGGTTGTGGAATTTAAGGTTCCACTTTGCATCAGGAAGAGAGGTGTGTTTAGAAGGCCAAGAGGTGTGGAGTAGCCGTCTGCCCTCCTTATTTGGACGTTTTCCAGGACCTCTAACCACCAGCTTCTCCTTCATCTCAGTGGCCAGATCTTAGTCACACGCCTTGCCTAAACTGCAGGGAAGGCTGGAGAGCATCTCTTAGTTCACGCCATTGCCACCACAAATAAAATCAGATCTAACAGGAGAAGGAAAGCATACAGAATTAGGTAGGTAATTAACGGTCCCTGTCATAAGAGACCATTTCATATTTCATCTATATCAGGTTAAAGATCCAGAGACTCCTAGGGGAAGCAGGATACAGAAGAAGAACATGAGCTTTTAGAGAGAGCAGGTTTCCACTCCTTGTCTGCTACTTCCTAGCTTTGTGACCCTGAACAGATTATTTCACTTTGCTGAGCCACACTTTCCTGATCTGTCATGTGGAGGTGATGAGGTCGATGTCAGAGCTGTCCTGTTTCTTAGATGAGAAAGCAGCCATGAACGGTTCAGTATAATGCCTGGTACGCAGTGAGCACTCACGAAGGGCCATCTGTTACAGTAGAGGGAAAAGGAGACCCAAGGCCTCTTTCTTCGTATACCTGAAAACCTGCCAAGCGTGGCTCGGAAGGGCCGTGAGTACCTCAGAGGCTGAGAGGGCGATGGCGCCTCAGGGGACCTAAGACAGGGGTTCTGGGGTAATCAGTTGTGTGCCTTCCATGTTATTTGGTCTCTTAGCTTTAATTTTGATAAAGACAGTAGAAAAGCATGAAGTCAGACAAGGTTATGTAACCCGTTGTTTTTCTGACAATGACATGAAGGGAGCTGTTGTGGAAAGGCAAGGTTATCCTGTGTGAGGTGAACTCAGAAGGGAGGGATGGAATCCCAGAATATCCCCAGCTTCTCTTTGTGGTCCATTATGGCTGTGATTCGTACACTTAACCTAGGACTTGGACATCCTCGCGAAGCCTTTATGTTTCCAGATGTGTGTGTGTCCTTTTTAAGGAAATTTTCTCTTCATACCCTGATCATCCCAGTTACCTTTCTTTGTATGTTTTCTCACAGGTCTTAACACCATTTTTCTTAATTCAGATTCTATTTAATGTTTTTTGTTCTATGAACTTTTAACTTTCTGTATCAAAATTTGTCTTCATTTAACTCTTCTTTTTAATCCACTTCTGTTCTAGTAAACAGGAGAAAAGCTAAATCCCACATTACCCATGGCAAGGAGAAATTATCTTGTCCTTTCAGGGTGGGGTGGGGTATAGAGGACTGCTGGGCACTGGGGCTTCCTGTCCCCTTTGAGTGAGCTCGCTGCTGCTGTGCCAGGAGGAGGACACAGCCTCTCGGCTCGGCCCGCTTCCACAGAGCAGCACGGCAGTGGGGTTGTTGTGATCCAGCGCCGTCCCCCATCTAGTGCTGCGGTCCCCTCAGCGGTGGTCCAGGAGGACTGCGTGCAGTGTTGTTTGACACCCTCTGTCTCCTCTTGTAGTTCGGCCTGTCACTGCTCCTCGTCGTCCTGAGCCGTGGGGAAGACCTGCAGAGCTCAGACCCCACTTCAGAATCAACGCAAAGCAACCAGTGGTCAGTCTGCACTGTGTTTCTTCTCTCATTTTAAGTTCTTTCAGGTCATCTTTTCATTCTTTTTCTTATATTGTTGTTTTCGATTTTCCCTTTCAGGACGGAGGTGATGTTCATGGCAACCCGAGAACTTCTGCGGATTCCCCAGGCAGCCCTGGCCAAGCCAATCTCTATACCCACAAATCTAGTATCCCTGTTTTCTCGTTACGTTGACCGACAGAAACTGAACTTGCTGGAGACAAAACTGCAGTAAGTTGGAAACAGGAGAGTTCCACATCTCACTGAAGTTGGCACTTTAGAAGTTATGTTGAGGAGGCTGGGGAGGGCATAAAACTGCATTTGGTGGAAGAGATTAAAGATTTCTGTCAAATACATGAGTATCTGCGAGATATAAAAGACTGTATTGGATGCAACAGAACCCTCATTGTTAAATAAATGATAAGGGTACAAATATCTTAGGTGTTTTGTTACGAGAGTTCATACAAGGATGTAACTCTAATACAAATGACTGACTTCTGTTTTAACTCATTTATACAGGTTTCCTTTCTCTCTTTCTTTGTACCGTAGGCTAGTTCAGGGGATACGATAAAAGATCTCCACATGTGTCCTGTACCTCCTTTTGGCTGCCACCTGCACTGCTGCCATCACCAATGGAGTGTTGTTTTTAATGAGGGAGGGAAGGTAGCTTATTCCCCAAAGCGTCTTGTGGGACCGATTCCTGTTCTCAGGGGTTGTCTCTGAATGCCAGGTATTTCCCCACTGGTCTGTGAAATTTGGCTGGGTGATACTTCTGCTGGTTTCTTCTTACCTTCTATGTTACAATTCTGCATGTCCTACTTTTACTCAATTCTTCTCAATTTTGCATTTTCTTTGCCCTAGAAACACAAATATAATCTCTCCCTTTATCCCACCACCACTACTCCAGTTCAGAGTAGATTGTAGCTTGCCAAAGGATTCCTTCCCTCATCCTACTGAAGTCTTTTTTCATTGCCCCATATTAATATGACTGTAGGAGAGCCAATTAAGTAGGCGTCTATATATATGCGCACACACACACCCCTATACACACACTTATGTGGTCTCCAAAGGATGCTTAAAGAACGAGTTTTAGATTGAGAAATATTTAGGTGACACATCCCTTCTTTAACCACAAACCAGTTGATGTATTTTTAATCTGTTTCTCGCCCCTCTTGTAATGAATTTGGTGGGTTCTACTTGTTTTAATATAAATATAGGGTATGGAGCACGTTTAATAAAATCAGAACTCTTGATTGGCTGACGCCCAGCTCTAGGCTGAGAAGTTCTTTATCTCCTCCCCACTTGTACTTCCTTTGGTTCTGTCCACCTCAGTGGAAACAGCACACGGTTAAGCCTTTTTCCTGCTACAACTGCAGTGTACTTGAGCCTGTGCCCTCAAGTGCATGGAAGATTGCCCAAGATGACCCTAACCTAGAGCCTGCTTCCACAGTGTAGCTTTTACACACTCAGTCTGTCTTCCTGAGACTACTTCAGTAAGCCATGCTTTTGCTTCTCTCTTTTCTGTTTTTATTTGGTGTCATGGGGAGAAACCCCCACACCTATAACCATGGAAGCTGGGTCCGGCCTGTGCTGCTCTTCAGTCTCCTCCACGCTGTGGGCAGAACTGCTGTCCTTGCTGCTTCATCCCACCCAGGTCCCATTCCCAGGCAGCCAGGGGCCTGGGTCTGAATGCTAGCAGGGACAAGCCTGCTGTGACCCTAGTCACTTATCCCTCTCCCATTCAGCAGTCAACCAGGATAAGGGGTTTTGGTCCCTGGTGATGATAGCCCTCAAGAAAATTAAATCTGAATTAATTTCACATGACTGTCCTGATGCACATTTTGCTGTTCTCGCCTTTTCGAATGTAGTGGGGGGACAGGTTGTGATATTTAATGAGAGTAAACATTTTGCACATAAATGTACAACAGTAAGGTCCTCCGTTACATCCAGCTCTCCTTGTTCTCCACCTCCATTTCTTCCCATGCGGTGGCCCTAGGTTCTGCCAGCTGTTCCCCATGACATTCCCTAGCTTCCCCTCTGCCATCATTTCCCACTAGGCGCCTTTCCTGCCTTCCCTTCACAACCGAGCAAGTGAAGGCTTGATTATTATTTCTTCTTTTCTGTGCTTTATCTTTTTTGTTTGGTTTTAATTAATAAAAATTAAAGTTTCTAAATTTACATTTTTATAGGGTATTGTAAATAAAAACGAATTGTATACTTGAAAAAAACTGTGTGCCTCCATTTCTGCTTCTTCTGAACATGCTTTTTAATGTGTTTCTAGCATATTTAGATAGACCTCTTGGTGTTGGGGATTGGTAAGGATATTATTACCTAATTTTTTATCTTTTTTATTTTGTCATGAGGGAGACAACATAAAAAGATCTTATGTTTACATGATAACTTTCCTTTAAAAACCTAGGATGCTTTCAGGACTTCCCTGGTGGCGCAGTGGTTGAGAATCCGCCTGCCACTGCAGGGGACACGGGTTCGAGCCCTGGTCCGGGAAGATCCCAAATGCCGCAGAGCAACTAAGCCCGTGCGCCACAACTACTGAGCCTGCGCTCTAGAGCCCGCGAGCCACAACTGCTGAGCCGATGTGCTGCAACTACTGAAGTCCGTACACCTAGAGCCCATGTTCCACAACAAGAGAAGCCACCGCAGTGAGAAGCCCGCGCACCACAACGAAGAGTAGCCCCTGCTTGCCGCAACTAGAGAAAGCCCGCGCGCAGCAACAAAGACCCAACACAGCCTAAAATAAATAAATATATTAAAAAAACAAAAAGCCTTAAAAAAAAAAAAAAAAACTAGGGTGCTTTCGGCCATTGTCGTTTGCCCGCAACTTTTTTTTTTATAAATTTATTTGTTTGTTTTTGGCTGCATTGGGTCTTCATTGCTGCACGCAGACTTTTCTCTAGTTGTGGTGAGCAGGGGCTACTCTTCGTTGCAGTGCACGGGCTTCTCATTGTGGTGGCTTCTCTTCGTTGCGGAGCACGGGCTCTAGGCACGCGGGCTTCAGTAGTTGTGGCTCGCAGGCTCTAGAGCACAGGCTCAGCAATTGCAGCACACAGGCTTAGTTGCTCCGTGGCATGTGGGATCTTCCTGGACCAGGGCTCGAACCTGCGTCCCCTGCATTGGCAGGCAGATCCTAACCACTGTGCCACCAGGGAAGTCCCTCCTCTCCAACTTTTAACTACAAAGCACAATTATAAATTTCAATAGATGGACTGCAGTTCATCTTCATCTCTAGGCATATGAGACTTTTTTTTTAATTTTTGGCTGCGTTGGGTCTTCGTTGCTGTGTGCAGGCTTTCTCTAGTCGCAGCGAACGGGGGCTACTCTTCGTTGCGGTGGCTTCTCTTGTTGCTGAGCACGGGCTCTAGGCTCACAGGCTTCAGCAGTTGTGGCTCACGAGCTCTAGAGTGCAGGCTCAGTAGTTGTGGTGTGTGGGCTTAGTTACTCTGCGGCATGTGGGATCTTCCTGGACCAGGGATCAAACCCATGTCCCCTGCACTGGCAGGTGGATTCTTTTTTTTTTTTTTTTTTTTTAATTAATTAATTAATTAGTTTTTTTGGCTGTGTTGGGTCTTCATTTCTGTGCGAGGGCTCTCTCTAGCTGTGGCAAGTGGGGGCCACTCCTCATCGCGGTGCGCGGGCCTCTCACCATCGCGGCCTCTCTTGTTGCGGAGCACAGGCTCCAGACGCGCAGGCTCAGCAGCCGTGGCTCACGGGCCTAGTTGCTCCGCGGCATGTGGGATCCTGCCAGACCAGGGCTCGAACCCGTGTCCCCTGCATTGGCAGGCAGATTCTCAACCACTGCGCCACCAGGGAAGCCCGGCAGGTGGATTCTTAACCACTGTGCCACCAGGGAAGTCCTGGCATATGAGACTTTTTAAAGAAACTTCACATAGCCCAGTTTGGCCTTAAGCTGCCCTCATGGTTAGTATTTCCTTAGCTCTCATTTATAACTCCTCAAAAGAGGTGGGAAAAAGTTGGTCATTCTTTATAGTAAATTCATGTTAATTATTTCAAACTTATCACAGCATTATTCATGATAGAAAAATTAGAAATAGCCTAAATGCCCAAGATCACAATAATGGTTAAGTAAATGATAATCTGTGTCATGGACAATTAGAATATTCAACCATGGAAAGTGTTTATGATATAGTATGGGGGGAAAGCAGAAAGTATATATGCTTTGAATCCAATTCTTTTTTTAAGAAAATGTATATATGATGAGAAAAAAATTGGGAGGATATGCTCCTGCAGGTTACCCCTAAAGGTGTCCATCTGTAGATGGCGGGATTATGGGGAACTTTCCTGTCTTCTGCTTTCAGTATTTTCCAAATCTTCTATAGAGAAAATGCATTGCTTATATTCTTAGAGGAAATATTGTCTTTGAACAGCTTAGTTACATGGGAAAATACTTTAAAATATAATGTTAAGTATAAATAGTTTTTATATATGTATATGACTTAATCTGTGTGGGGGAAAAAAAATGGGAAAGGAATGCAATCAAGGGTGATCAGAGAGCAGTGGATGCCTTTAAGGGGAAGGTTGTGGAGGATTTTGTGTGTAGTTGATTGTTCCTGCTTTTCCATTGTCCAAGTTGTCTTCAATGAGCATGTATTGCTGTTACAACCAAAAGGGGGTTATTCTCTAAAAACAGCTAAAATTAGTAGCCCTCTATTTTCTGGTGAGAAAATAAGTTCTAGTGGGACAAAATAGTCTGATCTAGTTGTGCTTGATTTCAGAGCCAGTGCATTTGACTTTGTAGCAGATGAATGTGCTGAAAAAAATACGTGAAAGCAAGGCAATTATCCTGTGAGATGTGGTCAGGTATTCCACTATTGAACATTTAAAATGATATACTAGGGACTTACCTGGCTGTCCTGTGGTTAAGACTCTGTGCTTCCACTGCAGGGGACATGGGTTCGATCCCTGATTGGGGAACTAAGATCCCACATGCCATTCAGCATGGTGAAAAAATAAAATGATGTACCAGTTGAGGGGGTCAAAGAACCACTCTGATAAGTCCAAGCCATATCTCCCAGTACGCTTCCATATGTACACGAAATTGCATTTTTTCCTGACTGCTAAATCAAGATGGATGGATCCCAGCTCCATCTCCAGAAAGATCTGCTCAAGTCCATTTTGGTCTAAGTGCCAGTCAGCTGGCTTTCACCAAACCTGCCCTATCAATCGTCAGGAAGGCCAGGACGATCTACTGAATTTGATAGAGGTCACTGGATGCCCTCCACCATCTACTTTTGGAGAGCAATAATGTCCATTGTGTGAAAAGTCGAAGTGGGAGATTGGAAGGCATCTTATACTTTCCTTCACCCAGCTATGTTT
This sequence comes from Balaenoptera acutorostrata, assembly GCF_949987535.1. Taxonomy (NCBI): domain Eukaryota; kingdom Metazoa; phylum Chordata; class Mammalia; order Artiodactyla; family Balaenopteridae; genus Balaenoptera; species Balaenoptera acutorostrata. Next base: position 11,542,997 of record NC_080072.1, read on the forward strand.
AAATATACTGATACTGTGATCCTTAAGAAATTTATATATGGGTTTTTAGGCAACAAGTCTTTAATCTGAGGAATCCGTATCTTAAAATCACCATTGACCTTCTTGAAGCAGAGGCACAGTTGTGAATAGATTGCAGTTCTCATAACAGCCTCTACTTTGCCTTTTATTTTGTGAATGTTGCATGTAAGGCTGTTCCAAGGAGCTTGTCATTTATTATTCAGCGTGACTCTCTAAGCTCCCCAATTTAGCCAAGTTCATTCTCCAAGGCAGTATTAACCTAAGTCAGACCTGAGAGCTGGGAAACATCTAGAAGGGGGCTAGGTAATCAGTGATGTGTGCACTTTGCCAGTTGTGAATAGAATCTCTCATAAGTTGCTTAGATTTTACCAATCTAAAAATAATTCCATCACCACCACCACCCCAGAAAAACCATGGCTAACAGTTTGGCATATTGTCCTCTAAGTGATTTTTCTATGCAATTGCATACATAGATAGAATGGTAGATATTTTTACTTTTTTTCTCAGTACATCATGGATATCTTTCTGTGTTAGTATATAGAGAGGTACCATGTTTGTTTTAATGGTTGTATGGTGTTCCACTGTGTGCCACAATTTATTTAACTGCTCCCCTATTAATAGATTCAATCTCCAAATACTTTTTGTCAGTCATTATTGTTCATCCAACAGTGAACAAAGGTAAACCCACAATATCGCCTTACATTTCTATAGTTTTTTTTTATAGTGTAAAAAGAACACTAACATTCATTTACTAATTCAGATCTTCTCTATAACTTTTTGAAATAGAATGGGCAACTGTAATTGTACAGTAACAAAACGAGATCAGCAAGACCATCCAGCTAGTAAGGGCTAACACTAGGATTTAACCCATAAAGTTTCAAGCTCCACATCTAGCGTCCTGGCTACAAGAAAGCTTCTGTTCCTGGACCCAAGTTTCCAGTAAGAGCCACCTGAGAAGCTACAAGCATTTAAGGACACATCTGCAAACCCTTTTGATTGGGTTTTAATGCCTTCATTTTCAGTAGACAGATTAAATAATTCCCTCTCAGTAATGTCCAAAAAAGGTAATTCAGGTTTTAACTGTTGGAGCCAATTGCAATATATAAGGATCTGAATTACAGAAAGGCAGCTGTCAGGCATCTGTATGATCCTTTTGGTTTAAGCATCTTGAAAAGGAGATTTAAGAAAAGATTTCCTTCCACACCACTTCATCCCAATATTTTGAAATGCATTTTTTATATTAGATATATTCGGTCACAGGTGGTTGGCTCACTCATTAGTTCACTGCGTTAGTACGTGAACTCCACAAATGCAGCAATTGCCTTGTTCACAGCTGTGCCCCAATTCCCAGCACAAGGGCAACACCTAGCAGGCATCCAACAAATGTCTTGTTCATAAAATAGTTGGGCTGTGGAGAAACAGCTTATAAAGGGGTTATTCAGAGCACAGACCTTAATGGAATAAATTAATCTGTGTGTGCAAGGCCCATTCCACACTACATTGTCACTCATTTTATCACAACAACCCCTAGGTCAGGAACAATTTGATAAGGTAAATCAGACAAACGTTTGTGAATGTCCAGCGTTACTCCAGGTACAGTGGTGACAAAAACAGACTCTTCCCTGGGAGGATATTTGGTGATAAGTGCTAAGAAGAGAACAAACGAGGGTAAAGGAATGAAGAGTGATGGGGGGATTTGTACTTTAGACAGAGAGGCCAGGAAAGGCCTTGATGGGCATATGATATTTAAGCAGGTACGTGAATAATGAGAAGAGGACGGCCATGCGAAGGTCTCAGAAGAGCATCCCAAGTGAAATGCAGGAGATGGCCTCTCCCTGAGATGAGAATGGGTGAGGAGTTCGTGGGACCACGGCAGGTTAATGTCGCTAGAGTGAAGGGAGCTGGTAGAGTGACCACACTACCTTAAAGGGATTTATTCACATTGCAACGGGAAGCCTTTGCAGAGTTCTTAAGGAAAAAGTACAAAACATCTGATGTATGCTTTTAAAAGTCACTTAGCTGGCTGGGGGGTATAAATTAGGAGTTTGGGATTAACAGATACACACTACTGTATAAAATAGGTAAACAAGGACCTACAGTATAGCACAGGGAACTATATTCAATATCTTGTAATTATAAGGGAAATAATCTGAGAACGATTAGATAGATAGATAGATGTATAACTGAATCGCTTTGCTGTTCACCTGAAACTAACACAACATTGTAAATCAACTATACTTCAATTTTTTAAAAATCACTTTGCTGGAAATTCCCTGGGCTGTCCAGTGATTAGGACTCGGGGTTCAATCCCTGGTCGAGGAACTAAGATCCCGCAAGTCGTGCTGCACGGCCCAAAATAAAATAAAATAAATTTAAAATAAATAAAAAATAAAAATCATTTTGTTGTATGGAAAAGGAAATAGGCAAAAGAAGGGGCCACTTATGAGAAGGCCTCACAACACTGTTCCTGCTCTACAGGATGAGGAGAGTGAGCCTTTAAAAGGCAAAGTGACTGAGGGACTAATTTTTTTTAAGTAGATTTAGGATGGATGTTACCTTGGGGTGTGTGGGGGCTGTGGTTAAGAGAATGGGATTGGTATAAAGATGTAGGAAATTGGTCATTTATATTTCTTACATTGAGTTGTGGGTTGACAGGTATTCATTTTACTTTTGTGCTTCGTCACTTTTATATATCATGTACTCTGTGAATGTTATGGGCTGAATTTTGTCCCTCATAACTCAAGTTGAAATGCCATTTGCAGCAACATGGATGGACCTAGAGATTATCATACTAAGTGAAGTAAGTCAGGCAGAGGAAGACAAATATCATGTGATATCCCTTATATGTAGAATCTAAAAAAATGATACAAATGAACTTATTTACAAAACACAAATAGAGTCACAGATGTAGAAAACAAACTTATGTTTACCAGGTGGGAAGAGGGGAGGGATAAATTGGGAGATTGGGATTGACATAATCATACTACTATATATAAAATAGATAACTAATAAGGACCTACTGTATAGCACAGGGAACTCTACTCAATACTCTGTAATGACCTATATGGGAAAAGAATCTAAAAAAGAGCAGATATATGTATATGTATAACTGATTCACTTTGCTGTACAGCAGAAACTAACACAATGTTGTAAATCGACTATACTCCAATAAAAATTAAAAAAAAAAAAAACTCAAGTTGAAGTCCTAACCCTCAGTACCTCAGCATGTGACCATATTTAGAGACAGCACATTTGAAGATGTATTAAGTTAAAATGAGGTCATTAGGGGAATTCCCTGGCAGTCCAGTGGTTAGGACTCTGAGCTTTCACTGCCGAGGGTGCGGGTTCAATCCCTGGTCGGGGAAGTAAGATCCTGCATGGCATGGCCAAAAAAAAAAAAAAAAAAAAATGAGATCGTTAGGGTGAGTTCTAATCCAATGTGACTGGTCCTTACAAGAAGTGGTGGTGAGGACACAGGCACAGACAGGAGACCATGTGAAGATACAGGGAGAAGACAGCCATCTAAAAGTAAACAGCTCAAGACTTCCCTGGTGGTCCAGTGGTTAAGACTCCTCACTTCCACTGCAAGGGGCACAGCTTTGACCCCCTGTAGGTGAACTAGGATTCTGAATGCCACACAGCCCCCAAAAAATTAAAAATAAATAAGTCAACACCTCAGAAGAAACCAACCCTGCCAACACCTTAATCTCAGACTTCTAGCCTCCAGAATTGTGAGAAAATAAATTTCCATTATTTAAGCTACCCCATCTTTGGTACTTTGTTATGACAGTCCTGGAAAACTAATAAGTTTAGGTGTCAAATATTTCATCATTAATTTTTTTTTTAATCTTTAAAAATCCATAGGATAGTAGAAAAATATGTATCAAACTGTTAACAATGGTCATTTCTGGAAGGTGTGATTATGGGGAATTCTGATTTTCTATATTTACATTTCTGAACCCTTTATATCTTTTATAATGAGTATATTTTGGTTTGTATTTAAAGGAAGGAAGAAAAGGGAGAGAGAGCACGGACATGATTTGTCCAATATTGTAGTGAGTGAGTGGCAGAAAAAGAATAACTGGATTACATTTACAATCATTTTCCAACATTTCTCCATCTAACAGAGAAGCAGACATGTTGTATGGGACTTCCAAAAATGTTTCTTAAAAGAAAGGAAATTCCCTTTTGTCCTCGTTCCTTCCCTCTTCTTGCTGCCTAGAATGAAGCTGTAATGACTGGAGCTCCAGCAGCCATCTTGGGGCAAAAGATAATCTCAACAATAGTAACAATGCACAGTGGAGGAGAAAGACGGAGGCTGTGTCTCTGAAGACTGCAGTGAGCTACCATACCAACCCTGAGCTTCCTACCTCTGGATTTCTTTTCGATGTAAGAATAAACTCTTATGTGTTTAAACCAACATAAATTGGACCTCTGTTACTTGCAAATAAACCTGGTCCTAATGATTACAAAGGATTTTTTTTAGTCATTCGATATTAGAGCTCATTAAGTGCTATTGGGGAAAAGTTTTTTTGAGTAATCTTTTAAAAAAATTATTACAAATTTGAGGGAATTCTCCACCCACAACCTCCATTTTCTCTGAAGTGCAATGCATGATTATCTGATGTGAAACAGGAGGGTTTGTGTAGCCTAAAGAGGGTGGTTAAAATGTTGGTACAAGTTCCTGGGAGGAACAAGAACAGGGGCAGGGCTAGTGATACTTTTTAAAAATAAAAGAAACTAATTCTATTTTCTGTTATCAGTTTTAACTAAACATCAGTTCATTGTGGGGATGAGACATGACTTAACTATTTGAATAGTTTCTGTTATTAAGAAAAAAAAAAAGATTCCAAGCCACCAGCAGTATGAAGCCTGCCAAGGCTGAAGGCCTATTCATATCTGTGTTTGAATGCTGGCTTTGCTTTTATAAGTTATTTTACTTGTTTGAGTCTCAATTTCCCCATCTGTAAAAGGGATGGCAAAACAACTGGGATTGTGACAAAGAATAAATGAAATTACGTTTGTAAAAGTGCTTAACACTCAGTAAAAGCTATTCCCTCACTTTATTAATCCATTTGTGCCTCATATAAAGTTCCAGTATTTCTAGGTTTGTCATACCCTCAAGGAAGACCTGTGGGTCCCACCTGGATGAGTTATGTTGTGCTGCAAATATAATCTTAAATAATTAATCATTGCAGTTAGCGTTTATTGATTATTTACTATAGACCAGGCACATTTCATGCGTTTTTACTTAATCCTTCCCCAAAACCTTGAGAAATAGATGCTATTAATATGGTCATAAGGAAACTAGGAGAGGTCAAGTAAACAGTCCAAGATTTTTTTTTTTTTTTGGCCATACGGCACAACTTGTGGGATTTTAGTTCCCCAACCAGGGATTGAACCCAGGTCTTCGGCAGTGAGAGCTCGGAGCCCTAACCACTGGACAGCCAGGGAATTCCCAACAGTCCAAGATTGCATTCACTTAGCAAAAGTAGGATTTGAACCATGGAGACAGTAAAAAGAAAACTGGTCGCCAGGGGTTCAGGAAGAAGGAGGGAGGAACACAGAGGATTTATAGAGCAGGGAAACTATTCTGCATGAGACTGTAATAGTGGATACATGTTATTATACATTTGTAAAACTCACAGAATGTACAGCATCAAGAGTGAACCCCAATGTAAACTATAGACTTTGGGTGATAATCAATTATAACAAATGTACTACTCTGGCTATTGATGATAGGGGAGGCCGTGCGTGTGCAGGGATGGGGGATATTAGAATTCTCTGTACTTCTGGCTCAATTTTTCTGTGTACCTAAAACTGCTCTTAAAAAGCCTATGTTTAAAAAGCATGAAAGCGAAAATGTCCAAAGCATTGGTGATTGGCAGGTAAACCAGTCTGGACTGAACAGAGGAGTAAAACAATGGGGTAGGAAAGGAAAGTTTGAACCAGTAGTGAAGGGCCTTAGACAGTCAGGTGGGTAATTGGGACTTTAGCCTGTAAGTCAATGGGGGTTGTTGAGGATTACTGAGCAGGGAACTCAGGTAAAGAACAGACTTGTAGGAATAAACCTCTGGCTGCTATTGTGTGAGGAGAATTCGGGAAGATAGATTGGAGGCAAATAGAGTAGTGAAAAAGCAGGTAAAAAGCACAAGTGGGGGGATTTCCCTGGTGGTGCAATGGATAAGACTCTGCCCTCCCAATGCAGGGGGCCCGGGTTTGATCCCTGGTCAGGGAACTGGATCCCACATGCATGCCGTAACTAAGAGTTTGCATGCCACAACTAAGGAGCCTGCGAGCCACAACTAAGGAGCCTGCGAGGTGCAACGAAGACCTGGCTCAACCAAGTAAATGAATAAATAAATATTAAAATAAATAAGTAAAATAAAATAAAACACCAGACCATAGGGTAGAAATCCAAATGATATTTTAAAAAAAAGCACAAGTGGACCTGTAAAGAAAGGGGTGCATAGCTGTTGGTGGGAATGTAAATTGGTGCAACCACTATAGAAAACAGTATAGAGGTTCCTTAAAAATTAAAAATCGGGGCTTCCCTGGTGGCGCAGTGGTTGAGAATCTGCCTGCCAATGCAGGGGACGCGGGTTCGAGCCCTGGTCTGGGGGGATCCCACATGCCGCGGAGCGGCTGGGCCCGTGAGCCACAACTGCTGAGCCTGCGCGTCTGGAGCCTGTGCTCCGCAACAGGAGAGGCCGCGATGGTGAGAGGCCCGCGCACCGCGATGAGGAGTGGTCCCCGCTTGCCGCAACTAGAGAAGGCCCTCGCACAGAAACGAGGACCCAATGCAGCCAAAAATAAATAAATAAATAAATTTAAAAAAAAATTAAAAATCGAACTATCATGTGATCCAGCAATCCCACTTCTGGATATGTACCCCAAGGAAAGGAAATCAGTACATCGAAGAGATCTGCACCCCTCACTGCAACGTTATTCACAGACATGGAAACAACCTAATTGTATGTCAATGGATGAATGGATGAAGAAAATGTTATATATACATATGAATATTATTCAGCCATGAGGAAGAAGAAAATCCTGCCATTTGTAACAACATGGATGGACTAAGTGAAATAAGTCAGATAGAGAAAGACAAATACTGTATGATCTTACTTATATGTAGAATCTTTTTTTTTTTTTGGCTGCGTTTGGTCTTCGTTGCTGTGCAGGGGCTTTCTCTAGTTGCGGCAAGGTGGCGGTGTGCAGGCTTATTGCGGTGGCTTCTCTTGTTGCAGAGCACGGGCTCTAGGCACGTGGGCTTCAGTAGTTGTGGCTCACGGGCTCTAGAGCACAGGCTCAGTAGTTGTGGCGAACGGGCTTAGTTGCTCCGCGGCATGTGGGATCTTCCCGGACCAGAGCTCAAACCCGTGTCCCCTGCATTGGCAGGCGTATTCTCAACCACTGCGCCACCAGGGAAGCCCCTTACTTATATGTAGAATCTTAAAAACCCAAATTCACGGACTTTCCTGGCGGTCCAGTGGTTAAGACTCCACGCTTCCATTGCAGGGGGTGCAGATTGGATCCCTGGTCGGGGAACTAAGGTCCCACATCCCACATGGTGGGTCCAAAAAAAAAAACAGGCTCACTCTCCTAATCCCTTCAATTGCTTCCTGTTGTACCTATAATAAAACCCACACTCCTCAGGAGGACTTGTAGGCCTTTCACATCTACACTCTCCACCTCTAATCCCTCTACCTCAGGTACTGCCTCTCTTTTCCCCCTCAGGTCTTCACACCAGAAAGACTATCTCCATCCTTTCTTTTTTTTTCTAACTCCTCCCCAGTTGCTTAAAGTGAGTTTAATCCCTGTTTGAAACAGTTTACACCGTCATTCTCTTTCATAGCACCTTGGTTGTTCTCCATGTTGCCTTAGGTATATCATTACTGTACATATTTTCTCTATGCAAATACTGTATATATTCGTTTGTATGCTTCTAGTTTAATACCTGCCTGTCCCCAAGATCCTTTACGTTCCATGAGGAAACAGAGCCTATCTGTACATTCACTACTCTGCCCCCAACACTTGGTAAAAGCCTGGAGATTGTATAGGAGATGCTCAATTCATATTTGTGAAATGAATGAATATGCTAGGCTGTGTGCTGTCATGAGGGAACCAAAGATGAAACAGGTATGGATCACACACTGGAGGAACTCACCCTCGAGTAGGGGTGATATGGCAGGAACATAAATAACTATAGAGCAAGACAATGAACATCACAGGAAATTCTATGAGTCGCGAGGAAGGGGCATTATTCTAGGCAGGGAATTCAGAGCAGACTCTACGGAGGGAGAGTATTATGTTGGGCCTGAAAGGAGGGAAAGCGGAGGGCAAATGTGGATAAGACATAGGGGTCAACTTAATTGGAGTGTGGAGTATATCAAGACAAAAGAGTCAGAGAAGCTGGGAAAGAAGTGACACCAGATTGTCAAAGGGCTCACTTGCCAGGCTAAGAAATCGGGACTGTATTCTGGAGGCAGCGGTGGGCAACAACATTAACTCAACTCAGCCTTTGAAAACCTTTTAAAAATGTTTTCAGGTATACAGTAAAAGTAGAGATACTAGTACAAAAAATACCTGCATGCTTCTCACCAACATTCAACAACTAACATTTTGCCTATTTGCTTTATATATATACAGTTACGCAGATGTAGATATATAGATATGTGTGTGTGAGCATTTCAAAGTTTGTATTACTTTTCTCTTTCTTCCCGTCTTTCCTCCTTCCTCCCTCCCTCCCTTCCTCGCTCCCTTCTTTCCTTCCTTCCTTCCTTCTTTAATTTTCTGAACATTTCAAAAGAAATCAACAGACTCCTAACATTTCTTCAAAAATTTTTTTTTGGTCTTTGTTTTTATTTATTTATTTTATTTATTAATTTTCTTCCAGTTTTATTGAGATATAATTGACATACAGCACTGTGTAAGTTTAAGGTGTACAGCATAATGATTCGACTTACATACATCATGAAATGATGACCACCATAAGTTTATAACCCATCTGTCATCTCATATAGATACAAAAGGAAAGAAATAGAACAAAAATATTTTCTTTCCTGTGATGAGAACTCTTAGGAATTACTCTCTTAACTTTCATGTATAATACAGTATTAATTATATCGATTATGTTGTGCATTACAGTTTCTAGTACTTATCTATCTTGTAGCTAAACGTTTGTAACTTTTGGCTGCCTTCACCCAAGTGCTCCTCCCCCACCCCTGCCTCTGGTGACCTCAAATCTGATCTCTTTTTCTACGAATTTGTTTATTCATTTGTTTGTTTTTGAAGTATAACTGACCTACAACACTATGTTAGTTCCTGTTACACAAGATAGTGATTCGATATTTCTGTATATTTCAAAATGTTCACCACAGTAAGTCTAGTTACCATTTGTCACCATACAAAGATATTACATAATTATTTATTCCCCACACTGTACATTTCATACCCATGACTAATTGATTTTGCAACTGGAAGCTTGTACCTCTTAACCTCCCTCATCTATTTCTCTCCTTCCCCCAGCCCCCTCCCCTCTGGCAACTGCCTGTTTGTTTTCTATCTATGACTCTGCTTTTGTTTAGTTATGTTTGTTCTTTTTTTTTTTTTTTTTTTAGATTCCACGTATAAGTGATAACATACTTTCTTTCCTGCCTTTCTCTGTCTGACTTATTTCACTAAGCACAATACCCTCCAGGTCCATCCATTTTGTTGCAAATTCAAATTTTCATCCTTTTTTTTTAAGGCTGAGTAGTATTCCATCGTGTGTGTATACCATATTTTCTTTAGCCATTCATCCATCAGAAGACACTTAGGCTGTTTCCATGTCTTAGCTGTTGTAAACAATACTGCAGTGAACACAGGGGTGCAGATATCTTTTTGAATTCGTGTTTTCATCTTCTTCAGATAAATACCCAGAAGTGGGATTGCTGGATCATATGGCAGTTCTATTTTTAATTTTTTGAGAAACCTCCGTACTGTTTTCCATAGTGGCTACACCAATTTACATTCCCACTAACACTGCACAAAGGTTCCCTTTTCTCCACATCCTCGTCAACACTCGCTATTTGTTGTTTTTTTTGATAACAGCCATTCTGACAGGTGTGAGGTGACATAACATTGTGGTTTTGATTTGCATTTCCCTGATGATTAGTGATTTTGAGGATCTTTTCACGTGTCTGTTGGCCATCTGTATGTCTTTTTTGGAAAAATTTCTATTCAGATCCTCTGCCCGTTTTTTAATCGGGTTGTTTGGCTTTTTGATGTTGAGTTGTACAAGTTCTTTGTATATTTGATATTAACCTCTTATCAAATATATTGTTTGCAAATACCTTCTCCCACTCAGTAGGCTGCCTTTTCATTTTGTTGATAATTTCCTTCCTTGCGCAAAAGCTTTTAAGTTTGATTAGGTCCCATTTGTTTATTTTTTCTTTGTTTCTCTTGCCTGAGGAGATATATCCCAAAAAATATTGCTAAGACTTATGTCAAAGAGCATACTGCTAATGTTTCCTTCTAGAAGTTTTATGGCTTCAGGCCTTACATTTAAGTCTTTAATCCATTTTGAATTTATTTTTCAATATGGTGTGAGAGGGTAGTCCAGTTTGATTATTTTGCAGGTAGCTGTCCAGTTTCCCCAATACCACTTACTTTTTATAGTACTCTTTATTTATTTATTTTTATATTTATTTTTGGCTGTGTTGGGTCTTCGTTTCTGTGCGAGGGCTTTCTCTAGTTGCGGCAAGTGGGGGCCACTCTTCACCGCGGTGCGCGGGCCTCTCATTATCGCGGCCTCTCTTGTTGCGGAGCACAGGCTCCAGACATGCAGGCTCAGTAGTTGTGGCTCATGGGCCTAGTTGCTCCGTGGCATGTGGGATCTTCCCAGACCAGGGCTCGAACTCGTGTGCCCTGCATTAGCAGGCAGATTCTCAACCACTGCGCCACCAGGGAAGCCCCCCAATACCACTTATTAAAGAGGCTGACATTTCTCCAGATTCTAAAGATGCTTTCATTCATATCCATCATACCAATATTACATTGAACAAATGTAATACTGCTTTTTACTGGTATTAGGTCATCTAATACCAGTCCATTTTCAAATTTCCCCAGTTATCCCCCAAATGTCTGAAAAGCAGTTTTTTGGGGTTTTTGTTTGTTTTTTCAGAACCAGAATCCAGTCAAGCATTTGATTGTGTGGGTTTCTATTTTAAATTAAAAAAAAAAAAAAGTTACAACAATCACCACGTGACTCTTTGTTACGATATCACTTTTCCTTAATCTTTATATCTTATCTTCTGTAAAACCAGTTGTCTTATAGAATATCTCACATTTTTTATTTACTTGATTGTCTCCTTGGGGGTGTTGTTTATCTGGTTCCTCCAGCTCCTGTAACAACTTACATTTTTGTAGCTGTTTAGTTTATCAAACACGTTCGTATGCATTTAATCACAACAGTATCGCTGTAAGGCTTTATTCCTATTTAACAGAAATGAACACTGAGGCTTGGAGTGCTTAAATGACTTTTCCAAAGCCAGAGAGCCAGTAAGCAGCAAAGGCAGGACTCAAGCATAAAGGGATTCACTTTAGTTGAGTTAAAACAACAACAATTAATCCCAAATAGCCTACATCTAACTGCAGATTTTCGAAGTGCATTGTCTCTCCAGAATTCAGTAGATATTTCTCTTCTTTTAAAAACGTTTTCAGAAAAAGGATCTTTCAAGAAATATTTTATTTTCCTGATACCGTGAAGCACATTGCCAAGAAAAAGCAATTTGTTTTACAACTTCTAACAGCTATTTCTCTTGTCCAGCAAAACTAGCAAAATGTAACAGATACCGGGTTCCCCCCAAAGCTGCGTTTGTAACAACAGTTCACAATGTCTAAATGTTAAATGAGTTACTGAATTTATGACTTTCATAAATGTGTGAACAAAGTCAGTTTATCTAAAATAACTATTTTCTGTGCAAAGTTAAGCATACACATGTGCGCTTATGATGCTAATACCAACAAGGGCCTTTCGGACTGTTAGAGACGCCGGTCGGAAGTACACGTAAAGTCAGGTCTTCGCCAGTCTATTTTCTCCTCACAGCTGGGTCAGCAACTCGTGGAACAGAATTAGGAGAAGCTTATGACAGTCTACAATCAAGAGATAAGGGGTGTGGTGCGACGATGAGCAAACCAGGCAAAGGAATTAGGACGGTGGATTCAGGAGGAAACTGGGGAAGACATTTCTGGGCTCTCCAGGAATTCAGGCCTCCAGCTTGGAGCCAGCTGCTAGAAGGGGGCCCTAGAAGGGAGACTTAGGCAGGGGCTGACTACTGAGAAGTACTCTTCTCAGCAATAAACTATGGAAATCTAACTCAGAGAGAGGGACTCCCAACACTGCGCGTACATCAAAAAACGCTTTTAAGAAGCTGACTCGCTTTCGCCTCTCACAAACTTCCCCGAAGGTGGAAGCAGACGAGCACGCCCCGCAAGTACCCTTCCCTGCTTTTATTGGCTGCCCTGGCCTGCCCCTTTCTCAATCTGTTTCTTTCATTGGTTAGCATTGATACGCTCCTGCTTTCACAGACAATTCCCGGAACCAATCATCTCCAACCACCGCTCCGTCTCTCCGCCGACTTGTGAGTGGCATCCATTCCAACCAATAAAAAACGAAAGTGAGGCTGTGAAGACTACACTCCTCCCCTTTCTCCTCAACTCGTTCAGCAAATGGTAGAAAAGGTTGAGCAGCTGATACGAACCACCAATCCGTAAGGGCGGAAGAGGGGCGAGGAGAAGAGTGATGGGAGGGGGTGACGTGGCGGTGACTGGGGCATAAACTAAAATGAGTGGCAGAAATACTAGCCAATCGACAATCAGACTGGCTGGGTAGTCTGCATTCTCGAGTCCTCCCTGAGCGCCGGAGACTTCGGGAAAGCACCAATGAGCTTTTCATGAGTCTGATTGGCCTTCACCTGCACCAATCAACGGCGTCCCTGGCGGAAGCGTCCCACCACGGGCTCTCACTGGGCGCTGGTGGAATGACAGGCCCAAGAGAAATGCCAATGTCCGAGGGGTCTTCCGCAAGTGACACTCAGCGGCACCAATCGACTTCCTCCTTCCCGGCGGCAGAGCCCTCCTCCCCGCGGCCGGCCTGGCTGGGCGGGGACGCTGCGCGGCGGCGGCTGATGCGCTAGCCAAGTGGGGCCCTCCGGGCGGCGACGGCGGCTCTCGTAGGCGGTTCCGGTCCTGTATCTCCGGGCGGCGGCGGCTCATGGCGGCGACGGAGCTGAGAGGAGTAGTGGGCCCGGGCCCGGCAGCCATTGCGGCCCCGGGCGGCGGCGGCGGCGGCGCCGGTCCCCCCATGGTGGGAGGAGGCGGCGCCGGCGGCCGCGGAGACTCGGGGCCGGGCTCCGGGATCGCCCCGGGCACGGTGGCCGCGGTGGCTGCGGGCGGCCCGGGCCCCGGGGCCGGGGGAGTGGCGGCGGCGGGCCCGGCTCCTGCGCCGCCGGCGGGGGGCTCGGGCGCTGGGGGTTCGGGCTCGGCTCGCGAGGGCTGGCTCTTCAAATGGACCAATTATATCAAAGGCTACCAGCGGCGGTGGTTCGTGCTGAGCAACGGGCTCCTGAGCTACTACAGGTAACTGCTTCCGGGGCGCCGTCCCCCACTGCAGCCCATAGCCTCCGCGCCGTCACCCTCTCCAGCCCGCACAGCAGCCAAGGTCGCCCCAGGCCCCTTTTCGTCACTTGCGCGCGTTGACAGCCCGCGACACGAGTCCACCATCACGAAAGTGGACGCTCCAGGACTTACCGCTCCACCTGGATGACCCCCCCTTGGTGCCATACCTTTCCCTCGGTCCCTGGCCCTTCCAGTTGTTCGGAGAGCATCTTCTGTTCCATTGTATTTCCAACAGCGTATGGGTGCAATGATTAATTCTGCAAGGAAGGCGCTGTAGTAGGTGTTTAAGGGACACGTATGGGAGGGCAAAGTCCAGGCACCGCTCCCAAGGAACTTACTGTAAAAAGTCCCAAGGCTTAGCTCTCTGTGCCTGGTCTCCAGAATTCAAGGTTATTAGCAGCCCTTGATGTACCCGCCTTTGCTCTCTCCACATTCAGGCACAAGGACACCACGTGTAGGGTGGCCTGGGTATCTGTCCCCTCTCTTTATCTCTTCAAGATTTGCCTAGGCTTTCGCCTTCTGGACAGACCAGAATGGAGAAGTGCACTCCGGTGTTTCTTTTTGCCTGCCCCACCTCCTCCCATGGGAATCATTAAGTGTTCCATCCAGTATTTCTGGGGTCTCTCTGGTCAGTGAGGTTTAAGTTTCATTAAGGGAAGAGTCCATGTCTTTTGTATGACTACTTCTGTTCAAAAATGCTTGTTTTGGGATGTTTAATATATGTTTACGGTGACCCACAATCTTCCCACAACATAACATGCTTTTGGCTACTCATGTTACTATAGATAGAGAGGTTAGGACACTGGATTTGGAGACAGGACATAAACATTTCCTGAGTGCTGGACAGTTTGGATAGGTGTTTTACATATGGTATTCTTTGACTCCCCAAAACAATCTGGAAGTTAGGAGATATTCCCATCTTACCAGTGAGGAAACGGAGACTTAGCTTGGGCAGCTTTCCCAAGGTCTTGAGTCAGGATTTGAAACTAATTCTTTTCACACCAACACAACCGAAAACCCAGGTTAGTGTTACATGGATCAGTCAGATATAGAGATAACTACTTATCCATAGCTAGTACATTTATAGATCATGATACTATGTATATTTTATACAAAATGTATAGAAGTTCCCTTTAAGGGAGATTTTGCTTAATATAATGGCATTTCTAAGTGAAATCTTTTTATAAAGACCATTCTATTTGGGCCCCAAAACAGTGTTGTTAAGAACGGCTCACTCTATATTTCTTTTCCTCTGCCAGTAGTCACTTTGCCACCAGGAGGGTTCGGGTGAACAAATCTCTTTTCCACCAACTCCATTGTTTTGGCTCTTAAAGAATTTTGAGAGGAAATTGAAGATGGGAGTTGGAGGTTGTTGAAATAGGAACACATGCTTATCTGGTCTCTAACACAGTGGAAAATACCTTAGCACATCCTCACTGCTTAAGCCACATTAATTGTGAACGCTTGTGTATTTCATTTTTTTTTTTTTACCATCTTTATTGGACTATAATTGCTTTATAATGTTGTGTTAGTTTCTGCTGTATAACAAAGTGAATCAGCTATACATAAACATATATCCCCATATCCCCTCCCTCTTGCATCTCCCTCCCACCCCTCTAGGTGGACACAAAGCACTGAGCTGATCTCCCTGTGCTATGCAGCTGCTTCCCACTAGCTATCTGTTTTACATTTGGTAGTGTATATATGTCAGTGCTACTTTCTCACTTCGTCCCAGCTTACCCTTTGCCCTCCCCGTGTCAAGTCCATTCTCTATGTCTGCGTCTTTACTCCTGTCCTCCCCCTAAGTTCATCAGAACAATTTGTTTTTAGATTCCATATATATGTGTTAGCACAGGGTATTTGTTTTTCTCTTTCTTACTTCACTCTGTATGGCAGTCTCTAGGTCCATCCACCTCACTACAAAAACTCAGTTTCGTTTATTTTTATGGCTAATATTCCATTGTATATATGTGCCACATCTTCTTTATCCATTTATCTGTTGATGGACACTTAGGTTGCTTCCATGTCCTGGCTACTGTAAATAGAGCTGCAGTGAACATTGTGGTACATGACTCTTTTTGAGTTATGATTTTCTCAGGGTATATGCCCAGTAGTGGGATTGCTGGGTCGTATGGTAGTTCTATTTTTAGTTTTTTAAGGAACCTCCATACTGTTCTCCATAGTGGCTGTATCAATTTACATTCCCACCAACAGTGCAAGAGGGTTCCCTTTTCTCCACACCCTCTCCAGCATTTATTGTTTGTAGATTTTTTGATGATGGCCATTCTGACCGGTATGAGGTGATACCTCATTGTGGTTTTGATTTGCATTTCTCTAATGATTAGTGATGTTGAGCATCCTTTCACGTGTTTGTTGGCCATCTGTATGTCTTCTTTGGAGAAATGTCTGTTCAGGTCTTCTGCCCATTTTTGGATTGGGTTGTTTGTTTTTTTGCTATTGAGCTGCATGAGCTGCTTGTATATTTTGGAGATTAATCCTTTGTCAGTTGCTTCGTTTGCAAATATTTTCTCCCATTCTTTCGCCTTGTTTATGGTTTCCTTTGCTGTGCAAAAGCTTTTAAGTTTCATTAGGTCCCATTTGTTTATTTTTGTTTTTATTTCCATTTCTCTAGGAAGTGGGTCAAAAAGGATCTTGCTGTGATTTATGTCATAGAGTGTTCTGCCTATGTTTTCCTGTAAGAGTTTTATAGTGTCTGGCCTTACATTTAGGTCTTTAATCCATTTTGAGTTTATTTTTATGTATGGTGTTAGGGAGTGTTCTAATTTCCTTCTTTTACATGTAGCTGTCCAGTTTTCCCAGCACCACTTATTGAAGAGGCTGTCCTTTCTCCATTGTATATTCTTGCCTCCTTTATCAAAGATAAGGTGACCATATGTGTGTGGATTTATCTCTGAGCTTTCGATCCTGTTCCATTGATCTATATTTCTGTATTTGTGCCAGTACCATACTGTCTTGATCGCTGTAGCTCCGTAGTATAGTCTGAAGTCAGGGAGCCTGATTCCTCCAGCTCCGTTTTTCTTTCTCAGGATTGCTTTGGCTTATGTATATTGTTTGCATTATTATATTCAGAATTGATTTTCATTTTAACCCTTTCTAATTACTCATCCAGGACTATCAGTTTAAGGTTAAATCACAAATCTAAAATTTTAGTCTGCTCCAAAGTTTTTTCCCTACTCAGGTTCATGTTTTCCTGTTACACTGGCCATCTTTCTAATGTTCAATTGATTCATGTCCTAACTTGGCTTGTAAGTCACTGTTAACACTGATTCCCCATTTTCAAAAGTTGTGTATCAGCTGAGGGCCTTAATGTGTGGTCATTTTTCCTCATCCAAGTTCCTAATCAAATCTACTTTCTAGCCCAGTTGAGTCTTTGATCGGTACCAGTCTTGACCAGTATTGATCTTGGTTGGCCAGTAATAACCTATATGTTGCTATCTTTTAAGTACTTGTAACCACTTTTCACTTCTCTCTTACAATAGCTAGTGGTACCTGTCTGACTACAGCTAAAACTACTTCCAAAACATATCAAACCACATATTGGGAAATATACCACATGCCTGTCCTTGCCAGCTAAGATGGTTCCACCCACACACCAACCAAGCAGCAGTATCCAAAGTTATCAAATCTACGCACTACCCTCAAAATCACATTGAAGTACTTCCTATCAACGAATTGGTAGTTTATTCTTTCAAACAGGTTCTTTGGGTCCCCATCTCCTTATTTAGCTAACTCGTCTTTCCTCCTGCTTTTCATGCCTCCAAAACCAATCGTATCCTGTATATGCCTTTTACAAAATACTGTTTTCTTTTTAACTGAGTACTTCCTAGACTCGTGCTCTGATGAACTGTCCTAATAGGCTTTGGCATGCCTTCTTTTTACCTATCCTGTTCTTCCTCACAAAGTTACACAGATGTCTGGTTACTTAAAACCATATGTAGAACCCCAGCTCTCCTAGACACATCGTGACAAGCCCATAGTATTAGTTTTCCTGGCTAGCTTCTAGAGACTGAGTTACTATTTCTGCTGGCCTTTTCAGGGAAGACCTTACTAACCAGAAAATACCACCTAATACTGAGGTGCCTAAAGAACTTATCTTGCACTCTGAAAAGCATGTCTTTCTCGCTTTTGCACTAATCATTTATAAGCATAGGTGTACCTGCTTGAACCCAAGAGCTCCGAAGTTAAGCCCGCCCTACTTCCAGAGTTCTTTGGTATTTTAAAAGCTGCTACAGACGTTATGTGATTTGAGAAACTTCTTTAGTTCATGAAGATGACCCAAGCAGAAGAGATTCCTAGGAAGTGGCTTGTGGAAAATACCAACACGTTGTGAGGAATGTGGTAGACGGTCCAAGTAACACCTTTGGAGTAGAAAGCAAGGGTGAGCTGGCCTGTCAGCTGTGGGTCTGTAATTCAGCCTGCATTATTCATAATGTAACTGAAGCTTGGGGGCAGGGGAGGGGAGGTAAGAATAGAAAAACCAGGGATTCACGTTACAGTGTGGCAGGTGCGGGTGCGATGGAAAATGGCCTGGTTTATTGAGGACCCGTTCCCCCCCGCCCCCATCCTGGCCATCCCATACTGCTCATTTGCGCATCTGAGGAAGAAAAACCAGTTTCATGGGACAAACCGAACGATAGCAAATCTGTCTTCCTAAACACAGCACACAGACTTTCTCAAAGCCACCAAATCTTAGTTTGCAGAGCTGGAGTGTGTGTCATCTCTGGCATGCAGGAATTCTGGATGTGCCGGGTATGTTTGGCCGCTTGGCACTCGTGAAAGAGAAATGGCTCTGCTTTGCACTGTGGCAGTTGGCAAAGGACTTTGACCTCTTTACGTTCCAAGTTGGTCAGGGGAAAACTGCAGTCTCAACATGCAGGTCCCTGGGCATAATCGGCGGGTGGGGGAAATTAGCACAGTTTGCCCTGTACACTCAATTGTGCTGGCAGCTTGATCTTTTATGCCAGGTCTCTTGTAGCTTGTTGTCACCAACCAGTGCTGTAAAGTTCAAAAGTTAGTCTATTAATAGAACTGTCAGTCAGTAGAAATGGGGAAAATTTTTATACCCAGTCCTCTGAGAACAGATTTGCTGAATCTCTCCTAGCTATTAATAGGATGGCTTAGGAGTTCCCACCAATAGAGGTCAGTGGACCCTAGGAAAGAATATATTCCGGAAAGATTATACCACCTGGTGATTCTTTAATGATTATTCTTTCTTTACTCCCACAGAAAGCTAGTTATTCCTATTTCATATCATTTGAGCTATAGTCAGTATTTAATACTCTAAACGTCTAAGGGTGCCTTACACGTCTGCAAGATAGTTGTTAAGAGTAGTATGAGAATTTCATTTGGGCTGAGTTATAGTTGGGGGAATGGGTTGTTCAATACGTGTAAAATGGAGCTATTCTTAGAGAATAAGATTATTATACAGAATTTTGTTGCATGAGTTTATAAAGCACTATTTCATAATTATATCTTGCTAAGTAAAAGGTAATTCCTGACTGCAAAAGGGCATGAGGGAACTTTCTGGGGTGATGGAAATGTTCTACATCTTGATTGTGGAGGTGGTAGCACAAGTGTATACATTTGTCAGAACTTACTAAATTGTACTCTTAAAATTGCTGGATTAATACTGTATGTAGTTATCCTTCAGTGAAGCCTATTTTTTAAAAGCTAAGGGTGAGAGGGACAGCAGAGCAATAAAATCTTATAGGCTCTGAAAGGAAATCCCTACCGATTGTTTTTTGAATTTTAGGGAGCCATTTGAGGGAAATATTAGAACTGGCTAATTCCTAAGACTGCTGTATTTTCGAAAGGCTTAGAGTTATGAAATGGAATGTGAGGAAGGATAAACCACGCATCAGCTTTCTACTTAGCTTGTCTTTGGCTCGTTATTGCAGGTCAAAGGCAGAAATGAGACATACCTGCCGTGGTACCATCAACCTCGCCACAGCCAACATCACGGTGGAGGACTCCTGCAACTTCATCATTTCCAACGGGGGTGCTCAGACCTACCATCTGAAGGCGAGCTCGGAAGTAGAGCGGCAGCGCTGGGTCACAGCCCTGGAGCTGGCCAAGGCCAAGGCTGTGAAGATGCTGGCAGAGTCAGGTAGGGAGCAAAGAGTATTGTGTCTGGGGAACATTCTGTTTGCCCCTCTTATGCACACATCTTATTTTGTCCCTCATTGTCATTGTCATTTAATTATCAGCTGTCTCCTGGATGTCTCAGGCTTCTGTTCATCCGGCAGAATTTCTCCTGGAGTGCTGGTTTTCAGCTGGGGGCAATTCTGCCCCAAAGGGGACATTTGGCGAAGGCTGAGGAGTGGCGGTGCTGGTGGCATCTAGGGAGTAGAGGCCAGGGACGCTGCTAACCTCCTGCCAGTGCACAGGGCAGCCCCACAGCAGAGAGGTGGCTGGCCCAAAATGTCAGCGTTGTTAAGGTTGGGAAACTCTGCCTTAGGAGCATATCAGTTATCCTTTTGGCTTTTAATGCCAACTGACTACCTTAAAATTTTGAGAAATAATTATTTTATTGATAGATCAGTCAGGATTATTACAACTCACACTTTGGATCTGTCCTGACTTTTTTCTTTTCTCCTGGCATCTTCTTACTTAACTCTTTTCTGGTGGAATTGAAACCAGCAATCTTCGTAGATTGCCAGAAACATTATATGTGAAACCCCCTGGCAGTGGGCAAAGAGACACCTGATGGGTGGTGTTGCTCTTATATCAGTTGGGGCAGAGGGGCGTACAGCCCTTTGTTCAACCCAGCTTGGTGCCTGCGTTGGTGGCCAGAGCTGTTTCATGCTTGAGGCACATGAAAAAAATAATAATTATATGTGATATTTTCTGTGAAAAATCTTTATTTTGCTACCATAGTCTCACTAAAAAGAACAATCTAATTATGTTTTGATTTTTCTTAGAGGAAAATGGTAGGATTTCCCCGCAGATGTTGATAGTTTAGTCATGCTGAGCTTGGTCATCATAGAGCTGACCAAGATGCTCACCTGCTAACTTCTGGTTGTTCATCTCTTGTGTTTCTTATCCCTTGTTCTTTCCCGTGCTGTGTTTACTATCTCTTAAGCAATGAAAGGAAAGTTTACTGCTTTGTTAGTTTCCGGGTAACAGCGAATATTTTGACTCTGGCCCTGCTGTCTGCCTAACAGATAGGGCAGGTCCTTCCTTGTTTCTTTTGTTTTGATTTTAGTGCTGATTTCAGCACCCCCAAAGGAAGTGACGCTGCTGGAAAAGAACTTTGCAGCTGCAAAGTGTTAAGGACAAAACTGATAGCAAGAGGCACAACACAGCTCTCTGCTTGACTTATTATTTGAAAGTCATTTAACAGAAGACCTTGCACAGCTTTCAGTGCAGGGGTGGCTTTAGTGTCAGATGAGCTCATCATGAAGTTCCCGAGTTATCCTTTAGAAAAGATAAGTTGGGCTTCCCTGGTGGTGCAGTGGTTGAGAATCTGCCTGCCAGTGCAGGGGACACGGGTTCGTGCCCTGGTCTGGGAAGATCCCGCATGCCACGGAGCGACTAGGCTCGTGAGCCACAACTACTGAGCCTGTGCGTCTGGAGCCTGTGCTCCGCAACAAGAGAGGCCGCGACAGTGAGAGGCCCGTGCACCGCGATGAAGAGTGGCCCCCGCTCGCCGCAACTAGAGAAAGCCCTCGCACAGAAACAAAGACCCAACACAACCAAAAATTAATTAATTAATTAATTAATTAATTAAAAAAAAGATAAGTTAATGAGTCTTTTGATGATGTGGACATGGTTTACAGAGAGCAGCTAGACTGCAGTTCTCAACCCATGTCATACAGGCCCACTGATGACCCAACAGATGATAGTGGATTTGCACTAATAATCAGTGTGACTGGATTGGGCCCCTCAAGCTAGGGTTAAAAGGCTCAATAATTCATTCCCAGCCCCAAGAGCCATTTAGCTTCTCCATCCTATCCTCTAGGTCACTGGTTCGCAAACCTCAATGTGCATCACAATTACCCAGACACCTTATTCGAAATACAGATTCCTGGACCTTGCCTCACACCAGCCAAATCAAAGTTTTTCTGGGGGTGGGGCCAGAGACTGCACCTTTAAGAAGAACCCCAGGGTTGGGACATGAGGGGATGGAGGAGGGTGGTCAAAAAGTACAAGCTTCCAAGGACTTCCCTGGTGGCGCAGTGGTTAAGAATCCGCCTGCCAGTGAAGGGGACACGGGATCAATCCCTGGTCCGGGAAGATCCCACATGCCACGGAGCAACTAAGCCTGTGCGCCACAACTACTGAGCCCAGGTGCTGCAACTACTGAAGCCTGTGCGCCTAGACCCCGTGCCCTGCAACAAGAGAAGCCACCACAATGAGAAGCCTGTGCACCGCAATGAAGAGTGGCCCCCGCTCACCGCAATTAGAGAAAGCCCACTCACAGCAACGAAGACCCAACACAGCCAAAAAAAAAAAAAGGTTACAAAAAACAGATTAAAAAAAAAAGGTACAAGCTTCCAGTTATAAGATAAATAAGTCCTGGGGATGTAAATACAACATGATGACTGTAGTTAACACTGCCGTTCAGTGTATTTGGAAGTTGTTAAGAGAGTAGATCCTAAAAGTCTCATCACAAGGAAAAAAGAAACTTCTTTTTGTATCTGTATGAGATGGTGGAGGTTAACTTCTTTTAATCATTTCACAATATTAGTAAGGTGTATATGCTGTACACCTTAAACTTACAGCAGTGCTCTATGTCAATTATATGTCAATAAAACTAGGAGGAAAAAAAAGCATGAGCAGAAAAAATGCTTATTGTTGTCTGCCCCGGGAAGAAAAAGTAGTAGTACCCCAGGTGTTTGTGACACAGGTGGGCTGTGGACCACGCTGTAGGCGAGTCATCTGGCAGTGGTGAGCTCTCAGTCGGTCAGAACGCACGGCCTGAGGAGTGTCGGTTTGGTTGTGGGCAGAGTGGGTAGGGTTCCGACTCTCAGCCCTGGGCTTGGAGTCCTATCACTCACCTTTCCGCCCGTACAGATGAGTCAGGAGATGAAGAGTCCGTCTCACAAACCGACAAGACGGAGCTGCAGAACACGCTGCGGACCCTGTCCAGCAAAGTGGAGGACCTGAGCACATGCAACGACCTGATCGCCAAGCACGGCACGGCACTGCAGCGCTCGCTCAGCGAGCTGGAGTCCCTGCGGCTGCCGGCCGAGAGCAACGAGAAGATCAAACAGGTCAACGAGCGGGCCACGCTCTTCAGGATAACGTCCAACGCCATGATCAACGTAAGCGCGCACATGTCTGCCTTGCTTTTTGCTTCTTTCCCTCTTTGAAATGTAATTCTCCCCAAATGCTGGAAAATCGTAGTTGGTAAAGCATAGGACGTTAGGTCAGGCTTAATCGTTCAAGGGATTTGAGTTACATTTTTTTTGTTGCATGAAATGGAACAGGGTGCACAGATGGAATGACTTTCCTGCTCTGCTTGAATGGCAGGAGGACACTGCTCCAGCCCTGCGTCTGCCACCAGCAGGGCATCTGATGGTGACGTTAGTTGAGTCCCTTCACCTCTCTGGGTTGTGGTTCTTTCTATCTATCTATCTATCTGTCTGTCTGTCTATCTATCTACCTATCTATTTATTTTTCTCTAACTTTATCTATTGGAACTAAAAGGTCTTCATGGGCCCTTTCCACTTCCATGTTCCTTGAGATTTTGGTTGGAGTCTGACCCCTACTTTGCTAACGCGCCCTGGCCTACAGTGTGGTAAGTGGGGGCTGGATTAAGTACTAGAGAGAACCTTGTAATCCTGGTTAGTCACATCTTTAGTCTTGGATTTGTCGGTTCTGGGTGTAATTCTGGGTGATAAGACAAAATATTCAACCTTGGGTACTTTTCTTTTCAAAAGAAGGGGCCAGTGCTTCTGCCTCCTTATGACTCCTGGCTCGGGTGCTGTCGTTGGTTTAGGGAATGCTTTGGCTGCTTGGGTGCAGGGCTCCAGGTAAACCCAGAGTGCCACTGGCGTTGGTGATGTGTGTCCGATACTGGGTGATAGGTGTGGAATGAGCGCACAGTTTAAACAGCGCTCTTTCTCCCCTGCTGGTGGCTGATCCTCACCCGGCAGCTTATTTTAGTCAGCTTCCACATAGGAGCATGGGAGGATAGTTCATGAGGCACGTGAGAAAGGGCTTCTGCACGTGGTGGTTTCGTTTTTGTTTTTGTTTTCCTATCTAATTAAATGGGATGAACTTACTTCACTAGGGTCAGATTTTTCCTTGTTTGAGGAGTGATAATAAGGCATCTGCTTAGAACTTGTGTTCACGTGGCTCTTAGAGATCGAAGGTCTTTTCCTATGACCAAGGGAAATTTTGGTTTTTCGCATTTAAAACCCCTTTGTTTCTTAATAGAAAGTTGTAGTAACTTTTACTTTCGTGTCATTTTCTGAAGCGTTGAACACTCCTCAGTGCTCCGACTCCCACAAAGTAGAGGAGAGAAATTATTTTGTCCTCTTAAGGACTGCAGGCAGATCAGTGTCTCCCAGCACCATTCTGCAGACCAGCACTGGCGCTTGTGTTTCTGATGTTTGGTCGTGTGCTCTCTTTCCAAACTCCCGTACTTCTTGGTGCCTGTGTGCCTGTTTTTCTGGTCCTCCTGTGATCAGGAAGACCTCATAAATCATACAGGTCATTTAATCAATAGTAAATAAGTACACTTTTGAAATAGAACAGCTCAGGGCACAACCATCTGTTACCTTTTATCCATGTCAGGTGAACACCCTGCTCCATGACAATTCTTTTCCTACTCTGATAGGAAATATGTGCTACGTAAAACACCTCTCGATTTAAAAATGTCTCATAAAACTGGAACTTTATTTTGGACTTTTCTCTTGAAAATATGCTTATCTTTGTTCCTGGGGACAGTTCTTTTTCCCTGAGTTCTAGGTATCCAGAGTTTGTGTCAGTTCTCATTCTGTTCTCCCTGGGTGCACTGTCTTTGCCCCTTTTATAGCCAGTTACTGCAGGAAATGCATTTTTTAGCCCTGTGTTGTTTCCTTTGTACCTTTTAGGGGATGATGGCAAGGCCTTAAAACTGACATGCTAGCACAGCACATCTCTAAACAGGCAGTGAGTATTATAGCAAAGGAAGAATGCACTCATTTCACTCAGTTGCTTGCTTGCTTAGGATATAGCTTTTCTTATTATTAGAGTGAATCTAAGCAGGGGAGTGCATTTGACACTGTTAGTGTATGCATTTGCTAATGCAGTGAACACCTGTTGAGCACCTTCTGTGTTCTAGGCACTGTGCTGGGGATATAAAACTACTGTGGCTGTGGTCCCTGCCCTCAGGGAGATTACTGTCCAGTGAGGGGCGTGAGAAGTGAACAGATCATTATGGAGTGTGCTGCGTGCCAGAAGGGATGTGAGCACAGGCTGCTGTGCTGTAGAACCGCGGGAGTGTCTAGCTCAGACCAGGAGGATCTGAGAAGTTAACACCTCAGATAAATTCTGAAAGACCCGAGAGAGTCTTCTTATGAAAAAAAAGCAACAAAGAGTTTGGGGTCCTGAAGTCCAACTGCCCCAGTTAACCATCTCTGTAACCTGGGGCACCCTAGTTCCTCGGTGACCCCAGTTCCTTTTCTGTAAATGGTGATGATCCTAGTAGCTGCTCTCAGGGTGTGGAGAGGCTTTTATTAGCTAATGGGTGTCGAGTGTTCAGTAAAGTGCCTGGCATATAATCTTCTCTCACTGACTTTGAGTTATGACCCCTGTTCTTCAAAGGAAGTGAGGGAGGAGAGTTGATCCAGGTGTGGTGTGTGTGGATCCCCCCCTCTCTCCCAGAGTCTGGGAACCACTTGCAATTGACTGTTAGCCAAGCAAGGAAGTAGCTAGAGATAAGGCTGAAGAGGAGTTAAGTATGGGGGGTGGGGGGCTGTGTGCAGATCCTACTAAATGGGCTTGGTAGTAGTGGATTAGAAGAGGATAAGACCGATTTTGATGCAGGCTTAACTCTAATAGCTAACACCTTATTGAATGATTACTGTGAGCCCGGTCTAAGTGCTTTACATGTTAAGCAACAACTTTTGAGATAGCTACTGTTGTCACTCTTTGTTTACAGGTGAGGAAGATGAGGCACCATGAGGTTAAGTAACTTGCTAAAAATTCCGTAGTTAGATAGTAGGAGGGAGCTGTGACAATTCCAGAGTATGTCCTCTGTACTGCTTCTGAGTGTGCAGGATGGAAAGAAATGTACAGATTCCAGAAATATCGAAGAAAAATCAGGATTTGATCATTGGATGTGGGGAGGGAAGAAAACTAAAAATCAAGGATGCCTTTTAGTTTTCTGGCTTGGGCAGGTGGAAGGGCCCTGGAACTGTTCTTGGGATGGAGATGCAGAGTCAGAAAGGGAACATGGTGAGTTCAATATGGGACCCACTGATTCTGAGATTACTTTGAGCCATTGAGCAGGCAGTTGGATAGTCTGGTCTGCAGCTCCCTGAGCGCAGAGCTGGAATTACTTAGTTAGTAGGCATCAGCCCATAGGCAAAGGTTGAAACCATGGGAGTAGATGTTCTGTTTACCTTTTAGTTTCTCTTTAACAGGTTATAGACTTTTAAGCTTACATTGCTCCCTTCCTTCATTTATTTATTAAGCAAACTGTACCAGGCTCCCACTATGTACAAAGCAGCTAAGTTAGGAGCTGGAGATAAGTATGTGAATAAGCTATAAATGGTGTCTTCAAGTGGCTCATAATCCATCTGGAGAGAAAGTCACGATACTGCTGTGGATGGTGTAAAATAGAAATATGTGCAAAGTGCTGTGGAAAGTAGAGGAGAGACTGGCTACTTATGAGATGGGGGTTGGGGGGGCAGTGTCACAGAAGAAGTAACATTTGCCGTAGATCCTAAAGAATGAAGAGGACTTGGCCAAGCAGAGAAAGGGGGTAGGAAGGCATTCTAGGCCAAGCAAATAGCACGTTCTCCGATGGGCAGGCCTGAAAGAAATCTGCATGTCTGAGAAAGGGCGAGCGGTTCAGGGTGGGTCCAGCTGCCTGGACAGGAGGATACAAGGGCCATTTATGTCCATAACCAATAGTTAGGATTTGGTCCTAATGTCGATGGGGAGCCAGTGAAGGGACTAATATGGTCAGGTTTGTGTTTTGTCTGTCTCTAGATCTCTTCTTCGATTCCTCAGGTAGGCTTCTAATTTTTAAGATCAGTTATTATCTTCGTGACCAAAATAAAAACCAATTAAATTTCCCCATATTTGGTTTAATTCAGTGCAGACTCTCTGTTCTCAGTGTCTGAATTCCTCAGTTTTAGGTGACTTGAGTTCAGTTGAGAATGTATTGAAAGCAATACATGCTTATCTCATGCTTTTCCTCACCTTTTAGTCAGTAGGTTTCTTCTTTGGAGCGGTTCACATAGCTGCCCTTTGTGATGTTGCACAAATACTTTGTCTAGGTTTGTTGCTCACTTGGCATTTGTTTGGTCCTCATGACCAGGAAAATATGAAAGAACTGTGACAACCACATTCAATTTTTTTTTTCTGGAGTTGACCTTGATTGTATCATGGAGCTGGCTGTCCCTGATACTGTGGAATAACAGGGAAGGCCTTTCATTGTAATTTGCTAGTTCACGTTCCCAGAATAAGGTTACTTACTGGGCTTACAGAGGCCTGAGGGGAATCTGTGACTAGCTGAGTTGAGGTGACCTATATCAGCTCTTTCTCCATACAGGCCTGCAGAGATTTCCTTGTGTTAGCGCAGACCCACAGCAAAAAGTGGCAGAAGTCCCTGCAGTATGAAAGGGACCAGCGCATCCGCCTGGAGGAGACCCTTGAGCAGCTAGCAAAGCAGCACAATCACCTGGAGAGAGCCTTCCGCGGAGCCACGGTGCTGCCGGCAAACGCCCCTGGCAGCGCTGGGTCTGGTAAAGGTGAGCTGCTTGCTTGGCTCTTGGATGGCCTGTTCTCATCCAAGCCAGATGCTTTTCTGCAGCTGATAGAGAGAGCTCCAGATTCTCCAGAATCAGCGACTCATGTGAGATGGGATTCGAGCCCTTTATTTCTTCTGACTTCCCCATTGCTTTCTACCATTTGTTACTCTGTGGTTAATATTTGAAAGCTCCAGCTGTGCCAGGTTTTGGTCAATGCAGCCAAAGGAAACAAACGCGGCTTTCCCCCTTGTAGGTCAGTGCTGCTCTGGCAAAGGAGACGTGAGTGATGAGGATGATGAGAATGAGTTCTTTGATGCTCCTGAGATCATCACCGTGCCTGAAAATTTGGGCCACAAGTAAGTCATTCTTGATTCCCACTCCCCGCAAGATGAGCATATCTGGCCATGGAAAGGTTAGAAATGTTTCAGTGGGAGTGTCATAGTTGTTTACTAAGATATGGACTCTTTTCCTTACGTAAGTGGAAGACTGTCAGCGTTTTTACATGAACAAGTTCTCAGAGATATTTATTCATACGTACTGTTTTCTAAGTGTCGTCGTTTGATCACTCATCGATAAGTCTGTGCAGTGTCCTTAGCATTCTGCTTTGTAAAGACATGGTGAGGACCAAACTCTAGTTCTGACGTTTATGCTAATTCTCATACGCTTCCCATCTGTGTAGACGTACTGGCAGCAACATCAGCGGAACCAGCAGTGACATCAGCCTTGATGAACAGGTAAGTCTTATTTGGGAATTACCAAGACTGAGGGACTTAGGTGTCATTCCCAAGGATTTGCTTATAAATTACTAAGAGAAACAGAAAATGCTGATTTTTTTTTTTTTTTAATTTTAGCATGGGGGAAGGGAAGCTTATAAATACTGGGTTTTCTGTTCTTTGTGGGTGATTGAATGGCTTTGTTTCTGCACTTAGTACAAGCATCAGCTGGAAGAGACCAAGAAGGAAAAGAGAACGCGGATACCATACAAGCCAAACTACAGTCTCAATTTGTGGAGCATCATGAAGAACTGCATCGGAAAAGAACTCTCCAAGATCCCCATGCCGGTGAGGGTCTTGCACGACCAGGCTCCGCCCGGAAGGCCTCTCAGGCCCCGGTCAGAAGGGTGCTGCCGGGACAGCCTCCGCCCACTCCTGTGGCAGTTTGTGGCATGGTCCTTGTTACCCTTACAGTCATAAACGATCCCTTAAAACTAGCTGCTTCAATTTTCGCTAGGGATCTGGTATGTTTCCAAATCACCTAGGATCAGATGCATTTGTTCAGTAACGGTTATTTATGAGCAAATTCCTATGCCAGATGTGCTGAGGACCTGCAAAGATAAATTCAGCATCGTTTCTGTTTTCAAGAAGCATGTAGTTCAAGAGACAGACATGAAAACAGGTAGAAAATATTCCTTTCTATGATGGGAAGTACTGTGCTTACAAAGGTTTGGGGAGACAAAAGCAGAACCAATTCATTCCAACCAGGAAGCTGTGGACCATCTCCCTGGTGAAGGAGGTGTTTGGACTGACCTCCCTGCCTCCTGTCATGCCCTCCTCCAATCTGTCCACACTGTTTTGAAAAGGGATCTTTTTAATATTGCAAGTGTAGTCATGTCATTCCTTAGCTTAACATCCTTTACTAGCTCCTTACTGCCTTGAGAGTAGTCCCGATCCCTTAGTGGGCTTGATACTTCCTCCCCGAGGACAAGGCTCCACCCGTACACATGCTGTGTTCTGGTCTTTGGGAGTTACCTTCAGGGACTCACCGGCATCTTCCCCCCCCCCCCCCCCAGGGCATTTGCACACACTGCTCTTTCTGCCCAAACTTTGATCAGCTTCCCACGCACCTATGCCACTTTTCTTTCGCCCTGGCTGATACCCTTTTTTTCAGGATTCGACTATGGTGTCGTCTCTTTCAGCAGACCTTCACCCATGCATCTGGTCAGGGTGAGCCATCTCTTCCCTGTGTTCCGACAAGTGCCACTGTATTTCTGGGCAGTGGGTTTAACTTGCTGGTTCACTCCCCAGGAGTTTAATGACTGCCTAGCTGCCTGGCATTGTATCAGTGTATCAGGTATAGGTTCAATTTAAAGAATCCAAAATACGTTGGTTTAGACCAGGGGTCAGCAAACTGTGGCCCTGGGGCCAAATCTGGCTGCCATCTATACAGCCTACAACCTAAGCATAGTTTTTATGTTTTTAAATGGTTGAAAAATATCAAAAGGATATTATTTTGTGATGTGAAAATTATATGCAATTTAGATGTTAGTGTCCATGAAGTTTATTGGAACACAGTAAATGCTCATTCATTTACAGATTGTCTGTGGCTGCTTTCATCCTAGAACAGCAATGTTGAGTAGGTGTGACAGAGGCCATATGGCCCTTGAAGCCTAAATATTTACTATCTAACCTTTCACAGAAAAAGTTGGCCAACAAATATTAGCTTAACTCATTATCACGTTAAAGTCCAGAAGTAGGTGGTCCAGGGCTGGTACGATACTCCACACTGTCATGACCAGGCTCCTTTCTGTCCTGTTGTTCTGCTGCCTGTGGCCTCAGTTCCTAGGTGTTAAGTGTCTGCTCCAACTCGGGCCGTCAGGATCGCGTTCCAGTCAGCAGGAAGAGGGAAAGAGGAGAAGGGCGTGTCCTGCCTTTTAAGGGTGCTTCCTGGAAATTTCATGAACCATTTTCCCTTCAGTCTCTTTGGCCAGAACTTAGTTATCTGGCCTCAGCTAGCTGGAGAGGAGACTAGAAATGAAGACTTCTATTCTTGGTGGCATGACCTAGTTAAAAATTGGGGATTCAACTACTTGTAGAAGAAGGGAAGAATGGAGAGTGGGGGATGGCTACAGGCTCTGCCCATAGCCGGTTGCACAGCATACAGACAGCATTCTCGTAGCCTCTTGGGGCTTATGGACCAGTGAGTGGTTTCTGCCTCTCCATAGACTGTTCTTCACGGGCAGAGACTGCTCTTTATATCCTGGATGCTTAGCCAGTGCCTGGCACATATGTACCATTCAGCAAATGTTAAAGTAATTAATTAACGGAGTCTTGGAAAACAAATAGATTTGTATGTGAGTGCATGGGATTTCTGTTAGAAAAATGTTGACCACCAGACAGGGAAAGGCCGTGAGTAAGCACACTGGAGAAGCATAAAATAAGTGGTTGACTAGGGGCCTGAAAAGAAGCCCCGCTTCTTTGCCTAGTGCCTTGAAGGAAGTGGTGGAGAGGCAGGCTGGAAAGGCAAGTCATTGCAGCCTCAGAAATGCAGTTCCTGCTTAGAGATAGGTTCTGAGTCCAGGTGTCCTCTCTGTCCTACTTTACCATTAGTTCCTTGTTGACATTGTTACGAGGAACGTGCAGTCCTGTACCTGCTGGCCTGTGGATCTAGTCCTCACCCTTCCCCTGCTCTGTGCTGTGTCACAGGAAAGCTGATCCCTCCAAGCTCTATTTCTCAGGCTTCCATGTCTGCTGGCTCTGGCTGGGCTCCACCAGTGCGAGGCACCAGAAGGAGTTTGGAGCGGGAGGAAGGGAGAAACCCCAGGGTACTCCCCGCCCCGGCTACATTCTCTCGGGCAATGCTCTGGCAGCGGCTGTGTGGCTCTAGTTTCCACTGGACAGGCCCCCCTGAGGTTTTAGTTTCTGCGCACGCCTCCGGCCTCTGTGCTGCAGCAATACCACTGCTGCGCTTTGCTCCTCCTGCCTGTCAACAGTTACGGCTTCCTGCTGCTGCTGCTAATCTCTAGGCTGTCATTTTATGCTACCCAGCTTTCCATCAGCCGTATAACTAATGCCCTGCTTCTTTCCACTGTAAATTCTCAGATTGGTTTGTTTCCCTGTTAGCCCTCTGAGGGATAAAATGACCAGTATAAAAAGCTTGGCACTTCAGAGAAACTGTGGTTCCTGGAACAGCTGTTGGGGGGCAGGGCTGTGTGTGTATGTGACAAGCGGTGATGGGCTAAGTAAGGACAGACTGATTCTAGGCCCAGGTGGTGCTCATCTGTCCTGTAGCCACCGGCGGAGCACATCACCTGTCCCATTTTCCTCGAAACGTATGGAAATGTTACTACTGCGTGTTGCCTGCAGTTCTGCCACGGAGGGATTTTGTTGGCATAGTTAATAAGTACCGTCTTTTAAAAAGACGCTTGAGGATTTGAGTTCTGTCCATCCATTTCCCCTCGGTGTGCATTTTTCTTATCATAATGCTTTTCTCTGTGCGGACAGCATGGCTTTGGAGTGTGGTACACTGTTTTTAGTTGAGGCAGGGTAGATCCTGCTTCCCCGTTGGGAAATTTTCACAGAGAAATGCTTAGTATATTTCTCAGAAAAAGCAGGCTCTAGTATATATATATTTTTTAATGTATAAATGCATAGAAACAAATATGAAACTATTAACAGTGGTTATCTTTGGGTGATGGTATTTCAAGTAGATGTTTTCCTTTATACTTTGTTTCCAAAGTTTGTTATAGTGGAAATTACAAGATGTTTCATAATTGGGAAGACAGTAAGCATGAAGGTAGTATGTGAGTCAGAGATTGGGGGTAGGAAGCTGGATAAAAATGCAAAAAAAGAAAAAGAGGTAGGACTGTAGGAAAGAAAAGTGTTGTTTTATTAACTGAAATTTTGCGTTAGGTCAGCTCCATTCAATACAAAGGACATTTTTTTTCTTCCTTCCTCTCTTCTTTGGACTCAACTCAGGCTAGTGATATTCAGGCTTATTTAGCTGTATTGCTGGTTAAATAAGCTTTATGGACTAGCCTGGGAACCTAACCTCTTTTTATAGTAATTTTTTAAAGTAGGAAAGTCATCATAAATTCCAGTCAACTTAGAAGCTAATTCTTTGGGGGATGAGGGGACAATGTCTGTTTTGTTCACTTCTCTGTACCCGCTGAGTTGTACAGGGTCTGGCACACATGAGGGCTCAATAAATATTTGTGGCATGAATGGACATCTTCTGCCCGACAGAGGTACACAGACACACACTTGCTTCATCCTGTGGCTGAGTGCCCTAAGTTGGCTCTAAAACTTGAAAGGTAGAAGCACTCAGAGCCCTCTCTTAGCCCCCAGCATGAATACTCCAGGTGCAGAAACGCAACTGTCCAGCCTCAGAGAAGAAAGCAGAATCCTGGCCTGATGTAGAACTGACCTGAGACTCGGTGATGGTCTAGTCTGGGAGTGAAGCTAACTGCTGTAATGTTTTGTCCACTAGTCAGGACACGACTGCACTTAGAATCTACTACCCTTTCTCTCCTCCCTCAAAAATGTTAAATACCTAACTTCTTCTCTGCGTATACTTGTGCTGAAGTCCATTTCCCCTTTTATTCATTCATTCAATACCTATTTGATGACAGTCTCTCATGGGCCACGCATCAGTGGCTCTTGGATATGCAGTGGTGAGCAGAGGAGGCATGGTTCCCATCTCAGAGTGCTTCCAGTTAGTGAAATAAATGAAAATGGAGATTTCCACCACTCATTGACATGAACAGTTGACCAAGGAGAATGGGCTGCTTTCAGGCTAGATCTTGGAGTTGCTCTGCTGAGTAAAGGCCTCTTCTTTTCCCAGTGATTTGCTTTTTCATCTTGACGTCTTGGTATGTGTCTCCCTCCGACCGCAAAAAGAAAAAAAAAGAAAGAAATTGTCTCATTTGGATGTGTGGACAAAGTTTTTATATCTGCTCTTTTCCTGACAGGTAAACTTTAATGAGCCCTTATCCATGCTTCAGCGCCTTACTGAAGATCTGGAATACCATGAGCTGTTAGACCGAGCTGCAAAGTGTGAGAACTCTCTAGAACAGCTCTGTTATGTTGCAGCTTTCACCGTGTCCTCCTACTCCACTACTGTCTTCCGTACCAGCAAGCCATTCAACCCACTCCTTGGGGAGACCTTTGAGCTAGACCGATTAGAGGAGAATGGCTACCGATCCCTCTGTGAGCAGGTAAAGGAGCCTCAGGACTGTGACACGTTGCCTTTTTGAAGGAAGGGATGATTTTTTTTGGTTGCTACCCCTGGGTGTTCACGTTTGCAGAAATTCCAGACCCCGTCATCCCAAACTGCCTTCTTTTCCTTCAGGACTTCAACACTGGAGGCCCTGGTATTCATCTACTGCTATGGGTGTAGACATGTCAAGTGTGAATTTGGGGTGTTTATCGCCAGTGAACAGGCAGTATCTTTTTTTTCTCCTTTCTTCCTTCTAACTTGAACCACTGATTTCTTCAAGGTGAGTCATCATCCCCCTGCGGCTGCACACCACGCTGAGTCCAAAAATGGCTGGACATTGCGTCAGGAAATCAAAATCACCAGCAAGTTTCGAGGCAAATACCTCTCCATTATGCCCCTTGGTAAGGCCACCATCTTTGTAAGAATTTGTGCTCCAGGAAGGAAAGCTTTTCTGGCAGGATGGAGGAGGTTACTGGTTCAGTAGTCAGGAACCTGGAGGTCTGATTCAGGCACTGAACCTTATGAGCTAGCTTTGTGCAGGTCATTTAACTTCTCAGCTGCTGGGTGGGTGAGGGGGTGTGAGACTCTTGAAGGACCCATCTGGTCATAAGTTCTTTGTCTTCTTAGCTATATTTAATGCATCTTTAAGTACTATTTTAGAATACACATTTTAGCATGCATTTTAAAAATTCTATCTTTTAGTTGGTGTTGTTTACCCCATTACCCTAGCAATCAGATTCTCTCTATAGATCAGAACTCTTGTGACTGCAAGGTTAGGTTTCCTGGGTAGCCCCTCCTCCTCCTCCTCTCCTTTCTCCCCTCTCTCTTCCTCCACCGGAGGGGTTAGGTATCATTTATGTAACAGCTGAACTCCAGGTAAAATGAAACTTTATTTTAAAAGATCTTATTGGATTACAAGTTAATTTTGCACCGAGATCAAAAAGATCAGACCTGGGAATAGGAATCCTAGCATGCAGTGTTTGTGTGTCTGTACTTTAGGGGAAATGAGATTATTCAGAAAGGGTAGTAGATTCTTGATGCTCTTTTGAACTAGAGCCAGCCACCTTTGGCCATGTGTGTACTGAAGAGTGAATGTTGGTCTGCAGAAAAAGAAACACAAAGCAGGTAGAGAGAAAGCAAGTAGCTCCCTAGAGACAGAGCTGATAGTAACTGCCTGAGCTCTCGATGGCTTTCCATTTCCTGGTTCTAGTCTTTCATGTGGCAGAGCTGCAGTGCTGGGTTATTGCAGTACAGTCTTCTGCTTTAATAAATCCCCCTTTCTCTCAGAAACACACAACGTAGCAGGTACAGTGCAAACTAGAAATTAGCCAGAAAAAAATCCAGGGATGTTTGTAACATATTAAAAGACAAGAAACTGAAATGTTAACTCTGTTGCTTCGTGGTTAACATGCAAGAGGCCCTTAGATGAAAAGGAGACTAAGTGATTTTGGTCTTGATCTTTACTGAGAACCTTTGAAAAGCTTCTAATTGCTTAACTGTCTTTGAAGCTGATAGTTTCCGAAGTGTGTTAGGTTAAGAGTAGTAAACACCTGAGATGTTCACACCTAATCTGCAGAACTAGGGTGTCAGTGGTCATATTGCAGTATAACTTTCATCCATGGAGAAGAGTTTCAGAGGCCCCCTGAGGATTGCTAAAGGGATGGGTTATATGTATTTAATTCTAAGGAAGGTTATATACATTTTAAAAATGGCAGTAAACCTAAATTACCAGCGATGTGCTGTACATTTTCTCTGTAATTTGACTAATCTAGAATTCTTTGAGGGGTAAATAGCTATAGGAACATGATATAAGTGGTATATCTAATTTTTTAGAGTTAAAAAAATCTTTGATAGGATTTCATTCCTTTGGTTGTTTAAGGATTCATCAGGATGTATTATCTTAAGTCACCCCATCTATTAGATACTGAGTATATCTACCACATACTAGGTATGGTTCTAAGGTGCTCGGGAAATGTCAGTGAACAAAACTAAGATCCCAACCTTTGTAGGGAGATTGAACAAGAATTGACATAGTGGGACTTCCCAGGTGGTGCAGTGGTTAAGAATCCGCCTGCTAACGCAGGGGACATGGGTTTGATCCATTTTCAGTGGTGTTCAACTCTCAGAGGGTAAATTGTTAAGCCAAGAGATGTCATTGAAGAAAGACAAATGGACAGGGGTGTTGAGTGAGTAGGCAGATGGATGGTTTTTTGAGGTGGTGGAAGGGAGTCTGAGTCTTCCAGTAAAATAGACTGAAAAGGTTAGAATTCTTGCAATCTGGAAAAAAGAATGCTTCTAGGAAATATAATTGAAGTTTGCAAAATTATGAAGACTGCAGTAGAGGATAAATATGAGTTTGCTCATCCAGTCATTTTGGAATTGAGTGGTAGCTTCAAGTTTAAAGAGATACATTTAAATAGAGGATTATTTTATAGTTTGGAGTTCTCGAACCCAAGAAGAATCACAATTTGATATTATGAATGAAACAGCCACTCAGCCTGTTGATCTCTGTGTCAGTGACACTGCTGGGCTCCATGCACCTTGAATTTGCCCAGCAGCACTTTAGTCAGAAAGTCCTCCTTATGTATTTGATCCGTTTTTCCAATTTCTACTTTTTGATTAGAGTGATTAATCCATTTATATTTATTATAATTACTGATCAGTTAGGATTTACATCTGCCATTTTGGTATTTTGTTTCTGTACATCTTATGTCCTTTTTGTTCCTCCTCTGCTCCTCCGTTAGTTCCTTCTTTTGTGTTAAATAGATATTTTTCTAGTTTACCATTTTAATTCCCTTGTTATTTCTTTTACTATATTTTTTAAAGGTATTTTTGTGGTGGTTATCCTGGGTATTAAAATTAACACCTTCTAATAATCTAGTTCAGATTAATACCAGCTGAATTTCAACAGGATATAAAAACTTTGCACTTATATGGATCTATTACCTTTTCCCTCCTTTGGGCTTCTATTTTCATACAAATTATTTTTCTACATTATAATTCCATCAACATTGTTTTGTAACTGTTGGCTTTATGTAGTTGTCTTTTACATCATATAGGAGAAAAAAGTTATAAGCAAAAAATACATTTATGCTGTCTTTTATATAGTCTAATTGCTGTTACCTTTACTGGTCTCGTAATTTCTTAAGGTAGATTTAAGTTACTGCCTAGTGTCCTTTCATTTCAGCCTGAAGGACTTCCTTTAGCATTTCTTGAAGAGCAGATCTGCTAGCTAGGAATTCTTTCAGTTTTTGTTTTTCTGGGAATGTCTTCGTTCTCCATGTTTATGAAGGATAATTTTGCTGGACATAGAATTCTGGGTTTGATGGTCTTTTTCTTTCAGCATTTTGAATACGTCATCCGACTGCCTTCTGGCCTTCATGGTTTCTGAGGATCGCTTGTGTATGATGCATCACTTCTGTCTTACTGCTTTCAGGATTCTCTCTTTGTCTTTGTCTTTCTGGTTTGATTATGATCGGTTTCAGTGTGGTGCTCTTTGCGTTGATCCTACTTGGCATTCATTGGACTTCTTGGAAGTGGAGATTAGTGTTTTTTGTTAAATCTGGGGAATTTGGGGGCATTATTTCTTCAAGTGCTCCAGCTGTTATCACCACCTCTGGCAGCTGTTGTGTTAAATAATTGCCACGATTGTTTTGATACTTGGCCCAGGAGAAAGGCTGAGGTGAGCGGGTGCTGAGTCAGATCAAATGAAGATTATCTTCATTCGAGTGGGCGTTTACAGGGAGCCACCAGGTAGGTCAGACAGTGACAGTACTTTGGAGCTGGGCTTTGGGAGCTTCACACTGTTCCACTCCCTGCAGTGTTTGCTAGACTGCTTGCTGGTGTTCACGGCTGCCGTGACTGTGAGGCTGCCAGTTTTCAAGGCTACTGCTGAGCTGGGGAGAGAAGGATAGGAATGGGGCAGGTTAAAATGCCACAAAGCTCATTTTGCTTACTGAGATTCAGCCATTTTTCTTGAATAAATGTTTCTTGGAGTATTGTAAGCCTTTGGTTAATTTCCAGAGTTATGAAAAAGTTGATTCTGATCACTTTTGTTAGTGTGTTCTTGTTGATCTTACTGGGGAGCTGATACATGGAAGTTCTTACTCTACCATTCTGCAAGTGGCTGTCTTCCCCTTTATACATTTTAAATGGCTCAGTTTTTGGATCTTTGACTTATTGTCAAGTTTTCAGCACACAAATAATTGATAAACGAAGGTAGTCATAGGGTGTTCTTTATTTTTCCACTATCCCAGTGAACTGGAAGGGCCACTGTGCAGAACAGCAGGTACATCATCAGGGTGGGATATAGGGTTGTGGTATTGGACTGTACACGTGTTCTGCTCTTATTTTGAACTTCAGCTCTAGCTGTCACTAGCTCTGTGACCTTGGGAAAATTATTTGACCTCTCTAAGCTCAGAGTCTTCATTTGGTAAAATGAGGATGTGGTAGGTTGAATAACGCCCCCCTGCCCCCAAATATATCCACACTTTACACAGTGAAAGGAACTTTGGACGTGTGGTGAAGGATCTGGAGATGGGGAGATAATCCTGGATTATTCTATGGGCCTAATGTAATCAACAAGGGTATTTATAAGAGGGAGGCCAGAGGTTCAGAGTCAGTGACAACAGAAGCAAGAGGTTTGAGTGATGCTAGGAAGGGTCCCCAAACCAAAGAATGCAGGTGGCTTGTAGTAGCTGGGAAAAGCGAGAAAATGGATTCTCCCCTTGAGCCTTCAGAAGGAACACACACCTGCTGACACCTTGATTTTAGACTTCTGACTTCTAGAACTTGTAAGAGAATAAGTTGTGTTATTTTTTTTTTAATTTATTTATTATTTGTTTGTTTTGGGCTGCATTAGGTCCTCATTGCTGCGTGCGGGCTTTCTGTAGTTGTGGCGAGCGGAGGCTACTCTTCGTTGCAGTGCAAGGGCTTCTCATTGCGGTGGCTTCTCTTGCTGTGGAGTACGGGCTCTAGACACGCGGGGTTCAGTACTTGTGGCACGCAGGCTCAGTAGTTGTGGCTCGCGGGCTCTAGAGCACAGGCTCAGTAGTTGTGGCGCACGGCCTTAGTTGCTCCACGGCGTGTGGGATCTTCCTGGACCAGGGCTCGAACCCGTGTCCCCTGCATTGGCAGGCGGATTCTTAACCACTGCACCACCAGGGAAGTCCCAAGTTGTGTTATTTTAAGCCACAAAGTTTGTCATAGCTGGTTTCAGCAGCAGTAGGATACAAATATAGCCTGCAGCTAAGGTATCAACAAATATTTGAGTGCCCACTATATGCTGGTAACTATTCTAGTTGGGTGCATAATGGTGAACAAAAGCTACTTTGCCCTCATTTAGCTTCCATTCTTAAGTAGACACAAAAGTAAATAAAACAAGTACTTTGATTTCATATAGTGGTGGTTCAGTGAAGAAAACAGAGTAAACGGAGATCGGGTTAATGGTGGAGGAAGGAGTATTGTGTGTTCCCTTGTAGTGGAGTCAGGAACTTCTCTGAAAAGGTTACATTTGAGCAGAGACCTGAGAACAAAAAGAAACAAAACCAAAAGATGACTGGCAGAGAGAACCCCAAAGATAAGGGCCCTGGGGATGGAGCAAGCATAGCACGCGTGAGAAACAGCAAGGCAACAGCAGCTGGTTCAGAGTGAGGAGGGGGACACGGTGGATGAGACCAGAGGGTAGGCGGGGGCCTGATCTCGTAGCGTCTTGTACACCGTGGAAAGGAGTTGAGTTTTATTCTAACTACAGTGGGGAGTAATGGAGAGATTTTATGGTGCGGAAAGTTGATATGGCATGTTTTAAACAGATCATTTTGACTAGAGACTTGAAGGGGGCCAGAGTGGAAGCTGGGAGGCCGAAAAGAGGTTCGGGCAAGAGCTGCTGGTGGCTTAGACTGCAGTGGTGAAGGACAAGCGATTTAGGCCGTAATTAGGCAGAGCAAATGTTTCTGAAGATGGCTGTGAAGAGTAAATGAGTGAGGAGAGCCTAGCACAGTGTCTGGTACACAGCAGGTGTTCTCAGCAGAGCTGCCATTGCTGCTGCCAGGGTCGTTGTCACCATTGTTATCCTCATCAGCGTGACTGCTGCTGCAGCCACCGGGGCTACTTCAACCTTTTGTACAAGAAAGACACGCCTCAGCCACGTTTAGTGTTCTTTTCATTAGTGGTTACAGAGGGAGCTTAGAGTTATACCGTTACTGGAATTAACTGTACTATTTAATGTATATACCTTCTGAAATTTTTTGATTATTTTGAATCTCCACTCACCTCTGTTGAAGCCACTGATTTTGGTTTGGTATTCATTTGAGATTATAGGAACAGGAGAAGACCTTACGTACTGAGTGCTATCAAGGGTACAAATCAGGACCAGCCCCATGGAGAGACACATAGCAGAGGGTGTGGGAGGATCCTGGACATGAGTTTCCATGCCCTCTCCCCATGAAATCAGGGCCCAGCACCTTCCTGGCACATTGATGTGTTTAACATCCTAGAAGCTCCACCAGACTTCCTTGTCCAGAGATTTTATTGGGGTTTCATCGTGTGGGCACAGTTGATCAAACCCTTGGCCACGTGACTGAACTCAATATCCTGGCCTCCTTCCCTCCCTGGAAGGAAGGAAATATCATTCCCAGGAGGTCAGGAGGCCAGGTCTAGCCCATATCAGGTGACCCGCAGCCACTGCTCTCTAATGACATGGTTGGTCTTTCTGGCCCACCCTCGTCCTAAGTCATCTTGTTGGCATAAGCTATCTAGGGGCCCACCTGAGGCACCTCCTTGGCATATATCACCAGGGCCCTCATGAGTAACAAAGACACTACTGTCGCTTGAGAAATTGCAAGGGTTTAGAGGTTGGACAAAGACCAGACAAGTTCTTTATTATACAGCACATGCTCACACGTCTGATGAGTGGTGGAACCAGTGCCCCTGCTCTATCCACTACTCCCTAATTTTTTTTTTTTTTTTTTTTACTATTAAGGCCCGTAGGTAGACAAGTGATTTGCTTAAAGTCACACAGCTAGTTACTCACAATAGGGCTTGTCCCCAATACTGACTACCAGTGTGTGCTCTTTTCCATAATGCCGCTTTATTTTTTCATGTTGGGGCAGATGTGACCTGTTCCTGTAAATTTTGCAGCTAGTATGGCAGGTGCAGTTAGTGAAAAGATTGGGGTTTTTGCTTCCATTTTTATTTCTACATTTGCAGAATATTACTTCCCAGCTAAGCTGTATCAGCTGTCAATGTTTGTCCTCATTAGTTATATTTTATTCATAAATTTAAAAATCATGTGAAAAATTCAATCAGTGCTTCCAACATGTATAAAGGTTATAAGTCCTTTCTGACTTATTGTTTTCTTTTTAAAAGTAAGAAATATTGATAAAATAAAATCAACCCATCATTGTTTCTAGCCAGCATGGTGCTATTTTTCTAATATTTGGCTTAACTTGTGTACCACTCTCTGCCTCTAGGTAGCATCCACTGTATCTTCCACGCAACTGGGCACCACTACACTTGGAAAAAAGTTACCACGACAGTGCACAACATTATCGTGGGCAAATTGTGGATCGATCAGGTGAGTAAAGGGACTCAACATGCTTCTGAAGTTCAGAAGGATACCTCCCTACGTCCATCTTTGTAGTATTTAGGACATGTGAACTGGCCCCAGACTGCTGTTACTGGTTTATCAGTTTTGCCTAAGGAATTTCTCTCAGGCAGTAATCCCACCCACAAACTCCCCGGGTTTCTATACCACAAACTATTACCTATAAATGACCAAGTTACAACATTCATTCAGTGACTACTCTACTAGGGCTGTGTTAGGTACTATGAAGAATACAAGAAAATAATAAACATGGCTCCCATCCTTCATCCTTTCATTATTCATCAAACATTTGTTGCCAGGCTGAGTGCTAGGTCTTGGGAATACGAAGTCATATGAGGCATTGTCCTGCCAAGAGTTATTTTATCATTGGAGATATATGACAGATATGTGTAGGATGGAAAGTATTTGACAAGATAGACTAGTGTAAGAGCTGTACTAAAATACTATCTAGGGGCTTCCCTGGTGGCACAGTGGTTAAGAATCCACCTGCTGATGCAGGGGACACGAGTTCGAGCCCTGGTCCAGGAAGATCCCACATGCCGCGGATTAGCTAAGCCCGTGCGCCATAACTACTGAGCCTGTGCTCTAGAGCCCTCGAGCCACAACTACGGACCCTGTGTGCCACAATTACTGAAGCCCGCGTGCCTAGAGCCCGTGCTCTGCAACAAGAGATGCCACTGCAATGAGAAGCCCACGCACCACGATGAAGAGTAGCCCCCGCTCGCCGCAACTAGAGAAAGCCCGC
The DNA here is from genome assembly GCF_949987535.1 of Balaenoptera acutorostrata. Lineage (NCBI taxonomy): Eukaryota > Metazoa > Chordata > Mammalia > Artiodactyla > Balaenopteridae > Balaenoptera > Balaenoptera acutorostrata. The sequence continues at coordinate 11,584,890 of NC_080072.1, forward strand.
ACTTAGCAACGAAGACCCAACGCAGCCATAAATAAATAAACAAACAAACAAACAAACTATCTAATTCATTGTCAGTTTGCTCTTAAGACAATGGTTGCAGTAAATTCAGAAAAGAGAGGGGATACTGTCTGAGCAGTCAGGAAAGGCTTCACGGTAGATGTGGGAATGAAGCTGAGTCTTAAACAGCTTTTTGGGATTTACAAGATAGAAAGGAGAAGAAAATGCAATGAATAAAGTGTAGAAAGGCCCACCATATGTAGGCCTGAAACCGTGAGTAGAATACTTTAAGCACAGAGTTCATGAAGGGTACGAGTGGAGGATTGGTTTGGGAAGGTAAATTATTGTGTGAATATCAATGTGTGTGCTGAAGGTCGAATTATGCCACTGAACATGTGACACACAGTTTTTTAAAAAAAGGTCATTTGGCCTTGATTCCAACCTGGAATACCAAGATTACAAAGGGATTCCACAGCATCTCAGGGTTGGCTAAGACCTGAATCGTAAGCACGGGAAAGCTAGAATGTAAGATTGAAAGGAATTATGAGGCATGGGGCTTAGCATATATTCAAGTCATCCAGTCTTAATAAAACCAATCCATGATTCTTTTCTTTTTATAGTCTGGTGAAATTGATATTGTGAATCACAAGACAGGAGACAAGTGCAATCTTAAATTTGTTCCTTACAGCTACTTCTCTCGGGATGTAGCAAGAAAGGTAAGAGAAGTTGAAATTAAATTGTTTTTCACTTAGTGTGTATCCCATAGAAAGTCTGCTCCTTTGGAGCTGGTGTAGATGGATGGATTGTGTGTGTTCAAAAGAAAGGAGAGGTAAAGGAGAAAGCAAAAGACAACAAGTTAGAGAGTAAAAGTCAAGAGCAATAAGGGATTGGCATTTCCTGGCGGTCCAGTCGTTAAGGTGCTTTCACTGCCGTGGGCCCGGGTTCGATCCCTGGTCGGGGAACTAAGATTCTGCAAGCTGCGCAGGCATGGCCAGAAAAAAAAAGAGCAATGAGATTTGAAAATGGGAAACACTGAGGAAGGACGAAGGAAAGGGTTACCGGAAGAAGGCATCATGGGTACTTTGACCCCTGTGAAGTCTGAGTGAGAGTTCTGGTACCACCGCAGTGGAATTGTGCCGTGAGTTTTGATGGGAGAGTGAAGAAATCTGTTTGTGCCTCTCTCTGATTTCTGGGGAGAAGAATATAACATAATTCTGAGTACAGTCAGATCCTTTTCCTACGTATATCATTACAACAAAAATCTATACAACAAAATGGTAATGAAACCTCCAACTCATGACTCAGTTATTTTAAGCAGCTCAAGAAAACATAACAAAATAATTTGAATGGCTCCATGGAGTTTGTCATAACAGGATTTAACCAGTATTTACCCTGGGACTTTGGTTTCCAGAGTAGTCAGGTAAGCTAACACAGCGAATGCCGTACTCCAGAGCCCTGATTTCCCTCCTTGTAGGTGACAGGGGAAGTGACAGATCCATCAGGAAAAGTTCACTTTGCCCTTCTGGGCACGTGGGATGAGAAAATGGAGTGTTTCAAAGTACAGCCAGTCATCGGGGAAAATGGGGGTGACGCTCGGCAGCGAGGCCACGAAGCAGAGGAAAGCAGGGTCATGCTGTGGAAGCGGAATCCTTTACCGTGAGTATCAGTGTGGGTCCCGCCGGGGCCTGCTGTGACCTCAGCCTTGGAGCAGTGTTGTGGCATGTCTGCCTTCCTTCCCACTTAATTCTGTGAGGGACTGAGCGTGGGAAATCGGAACCTGGAGAGATGACCGGAAGGCTGTCCCTGTGTGGTTGGGTTGTAGCGTGCCTTGTCCCAGGAAAGTTCAGACTACTCAAACCGGGCTTCCCTGGTGGCTCAGTGGTTGAGAATTCGCCTGCCAATGCAGGGGACACGGGTTCGAGCCCTGGTCTGGGAAGATCCCACATGCCGCGGAGCAGCTAGGCCCGTGAGCCACAACTACTGAGCCTGCGCGTCTGGAGCCTGTGCTCCGCAACAAGAGAGGCCACGATAGTGAGAGGCCCGCGCACCGCGATGAAGAGTGGCCCCCGCTTGCCACAACTAAAGAAAGCCCTCGCACAGAAACGAAGACCCAACACAGCCAAAAATAAATTAAAACAAACAAACAAACAAAAAACTACTCAAACCACGTCTGCCAAAAATATTTGGTGTTTCCTAAAGGTCCCTTGGATTGTGATTCAGAAGGATGTTTTTCTATAATTTAGAGTAAAACTATTCAGAAGTGGCTAGAGGAGAAAGATGCCTACCACCTGTGGCCCAAAGGCCGAAGCAGCAGTGTAGAGGTCCCTGAGATAATGTGCAGGACTTTGGAAATAAATTAAGATGGAGGCCATTTGTCTCCTCTCATTATTTAATATGTTCAGTCCTCAGTAATAGCCAAGATTATCCCAGAAAGAGGTTAAAAAGAAAGCAAAGGAAACAGGAAGAAAGAAGTTTTATTTAGTAGAATGTTTCATCCTTCCTAATTTCACCTGAGCATAGCACAAGCCCAGAAAACTATCCAACTGAGTGATCCTGGGGAGGCGATGGGGAATGGTCCAGTCGGGTCTCTTAATTAGGTGAACCTGATGTGGTCCTAGAGTCTTTCCATCTGTAGAGCAGCCTGGGTGATGTAGCCCTTGGAGTGAACTTAGTTGGTGCTCTGTAACTAACAAGGGTCTCAGCTCTGGCATTACCCTTCCTCTTTCTCACCCTTTACATTTAGGAAGAATGCAGAAAACATGTACTACTTCTCAGAGCTGGCTCTAACTCTCAACGCCTGGGAAGCTGGCACGGCCCCCACAGACAGCCGATTACGGCCTGACCAGAGACTGATGGAGAATGGGCGCTGGGATGAAGCAAATGCTGAGAAGCAGCGCCTGGAGGAAAAACAGAGACTTTCCAGAAAGAAGAGAGAAGCCGAAGCTATGAAAGCCACAGAGGATGGTAGTGGACGCCTTCTACTCTGTTTCCCAATCCCGATGCGTGGCAAATGCCCATGTGTTTTCGGCTCTAATTCTGTTTTTCTTTACCCTCTTTCCCTTTTAGGCACGCCCTACGATCCCTACAAGGCACTGTGGTTCGAGCGGAAGAAGGACCCCGTTACCAAGGAGTTAACCCATATTTATAGGGGAGGATACTGGGAGTGTAAAGAGAAACAGGACTGGAGCTCGTGCCCGGACATTTTCTGAACCGGCCGTGACGAAAGGAGGAGGATCCCAAGGAGAAGAGGACAGGATGCGCGGGAAAGCTGGCAGTTGTGACTCTCTTACGGAGAGCTTTCCTCAAGTTTGTCTGTCTTAACCAATCATTTTTTCCGAATCAATCACCAGAAGCAGACACCGTTGGTGGTGATTGGCTGGTTGCCTTAGCTGATTGAAACTGAAATCGACCTTCTAGATACTGTGTGTGTGAGGGAGAGGCGGCGTGGCCGAGTGTTAGTGTCGCCCCACCTCTGCAGAGTCTCGTGCTCCTGACTCTTCCCTCTCCCTCAGCCCCGGTTTGAGATGCTGTCCCTCACCCGCCCCTGACAGAGCCCGCCCAGCCAAGACCTGCGGAAGAGGATGGCGCGGGGGCGTTCCGGTGCTGTTCAGAGCGAGAGCTGATTCTAGAGCTTCCCTTTAAAAAGAAACACGTAAGGCTTACCAACAGAGGCATTGTGAATGCTCGTGGTGGAGCTCAGGCGTGACGTCATGAAGTGTTCACAAATGGGGTCAATGTAACGGGGTGTCCGTGCGGAGAACACCGTGGCACTGGAACACTTGCGAGAGGGACTGTTTTGCAAGGCCGGGACGTTCAGAGTTAAATTCTTGGAAGTTTTGATCTTCACTCGCGTAAAACACCCTGCTGCTGTTCTCCATCTTCTTTGACAGCAACCAGGGCCACTTGGGTGGTCAGTAGGAGGGTTGCGTTATCCTCACAAAGGGGTTTTACGGACTTGCTCAGGCGGAGAACTTCTGAGAACACCAGGCGGGATGGAAGAAGACTGCTGGCCACTTTCGCTTTCCCCGTTCCTCCTCACCCCCATCCTTCATTGCCTTTCCTCTCTTCTCCCTCCACACAATACTGATGCGGGCTTGTGCCCTGTGGAGCAAAGCATTACCTGTCCCATTCTGATATACTTCAGAATCTGAGCGAAGGAGTTGATCTGGAATAAGTGTTCACCATCTCTCAAGCCCCAAGGACTGGAGCCACCCCTGGAATAATGCGTTAAGTATCTGTATATTATATATATGTAGAGAAAAATCTAATTTTTCTTTGGTTTGATTTTCCTTCTTCCCATTAAGAATCTTGATTTTTGATATCACTTGTCTCTCTTGGACACACTGATGTGGATCGGAGCCCCCTCTGCTTTCCCTCTTTCAGGGGCAGACAGATTCCAAACCTGAGCAGGATCCCACCCAGCGGTTGCTGAGCAGGGACTTTGTCCATGGTTTGTATCATGAGGTGCCCACTGCTGTCTAGACTCTGCTCTTCTAATTACCTGACTCTTGAAAATGAAATCCATAACCTCTTTCCTACCTTTTTTCCTTCTCTTACTAGGAAGAGTATGGGTAGAAAGTCAGGAGGGTAATTTCCAGTTTCAGCCTGCCTCTGTCCAAATCTCAGCACACAGAGCTGATCCCCAAAAGAGCCTTCTTCCTAGGAATCGGAGCTAAAAGCGCTGTCCCATGGGGTGGGTAAGAGAACTGCTCCTGCTGGGCCCTGGTTTCCTTCATTTTTTTGTTCTGTATTTGTTTAAGTTGTCTTGTTCAGAAATCTAACCCCTGTGCCACCCACCCTTGGTTGAGGATCACAAATCGAGGTGCCTTCCTTGTATGCTTTTTGTTAGTGTTTTTTGTTCCTGTTCCTTAACTGCCGAGCCTCAGCCAGTGTGGGTGCTAGGGGGGAGAATCATTCCAGAGGAAGCCATCCCTGCGGGGAAATTGGATTTATACTGGGTAAATAGTACTCTTATTCCTTCCCCACCATCCCTCCCTTCCTAGCTGTGATGAACTTGAGAGAGGGACAACTCCTGGGGAATTTCCTCCTACGAACTCGATTCCCAGCATAAGCAAGGGATTATTCCAGGGCTGCTTCTTTCAAGGAGGCCCATAAAAGCGTTGACGTAACTGGGGTGGGGGGCGGAGCTTTAGACAGCGGGAACTCCCCAAACAGACGGAACTTCCCTGCTCTGTCTCCTGCCCCCCCTTCCCCGTTCTTCCGCCACCATCTGCACTACATTTCCAGCCTGATGCCCAGTGAGGTTCCTGCTAATGGAAGAGGCTTCGAGTCCTTTAGGTGAATGAAATAAAGTCACATGAAAACAAAACAAAACTATATATATTTTCGGTTTTTTTGCCTTATTGTTTTTTTTCCAAGAAAACTACTAAATTAAATAATTTTTAAAAAGTCATATTGTTTGTCTGATTCACTTCTACTTAAGGAGGAGACAGTGGGAAGAGGTGGAGAAGTGGCCCCTCGGTGATTTGTTCTTGGCAGTCTGGGAACTTGATCGTCATGGGAGATGGAAAGAAAAACTGGGCACGGATTTCCAGATGTTTCGACTATTCAACAACATTCCGGAGGACCCAATGACCACATGAGTAGTTTTAACAGCCCCTGATGCTTCAGTGCCATGTCACTGTCAGGGTCCCACCTTGCCATAGGGGAATGGTTTCTAGTGTTCTTGATACTGGGCCTGTTTCACCTCAAAAAATAAAAGTTTTCTTGAATTTAATTTCTCTTGCCCATTTAGATTTTCAGGATCTTAGCTGTTCTGTGTAAGGATTCAAATTCCATATTTTGAAACATAAGCAGTTGAGTATTGATTTGAAGACCTTGGAGAGAAGTAAAAGACAGTGAAAATGCTTGTTTTTCTCTGCACAGTTCAGGGAGGGGAGAAGGTGGGCAAAGTGAACGAAGGGGCATGGAGTGGCCTCCGATGAGGGTGAGCGCCAATTCCTGCCCGGAGGGGGCGCTGCACCTCACTGATCATCTGCTTCTTCGCCCAGAGTGCTGAGACTGGAGCTCTCAACTTTGCCAGGCTTCCACTTAAACACTTTCAAGAAGTATATGTTACAATTGTCATGTTGAATATGAGGAAAGGCTCAAAAAAGAAACTGAATAAATCTACTCAAGGTCACATAGCTGATTGGTTAGTCACAGTACTGGAATTCAAAGCTGGGTTGGTTTAACCCCAGAGTTTGTGACCTTTACAAACTTGTGCTCTGTGAGAAACTGGGTTGGAAGGCGGCTGGTAGTTAAGTCATTTCCTCCTGGATTATACATCGTGCAGAAATGCATATCTCTGTTTCCAGAAGCTTCTTAATGTGGATAATACCATTTTGGGAGTCCCACGTGAAGGAAGGGGCATTGGAGCATTCTTTTTTTTTTTTTTTTTTTTTTGGCCATGCCATGTAGCATGCGGAATCTTAGTTCCCCGACCAGGGATTGAACCCACCACGCCCCCTGCATTGGAAGCATGAAGTCTTAACCACTGGACCGCCAGGGATGTCCCGGAAGGAGCATTCTTGAAGTTCAGCCTTCTGGCTCCTTGATTTCTCAAGGCTCTCATGCCCACAAAATCAGCTATGTTGTCAGGGATTGTCTTTTCTAGCCTGGTTCTTGGGAAGGCCACTTAGCCTTGATGTTAAGTATCGGCAACGTTTTTTTTCTGGCAAGCTAAAAACCGTGGTAGTCGACCCTTGACACTTGGTGAGAGCTGCATCCTGCGATCTTGAATACCGTATGGTATGTAATTTCCTCCAATAGGGGCAGTCAATGTACCTGAAACATTTGAATAATCCCTCCTTCAGTCCTTTAATGGGCTACTGTGACATGATGGGTTGGGATGTGGATCCCGAGGAGTGTAGCTTACTCATGATTCAAAATTACACCTGTCAGGGACCTCTGAACTCCCACAAAAATGTTAAACCTATAAATTTCAAGGGTCTGCTCTACTTTCTGCAAGACAAGTGAAAATCAACCTATAGTATAGTCCTAAAAGGAAGTGTAGAAAAATCTTTAGAATTTATTCACTATAAGGTGTATACCTTGTGAAACCCTAAGATTATCAAAATTTAGAGCTTGCTTCTAAAAGTTTATAAAGCTTTTGCCCAGTACTGTGCCCTGCCCTGTGGGACGCATCCCTCAAGTCTTCCCTGGCTTTCCCTTCTGAAGCTCATAAAATTATCTGTGGTTATGTTCTCCTCAGTCTTTCCTCCCTACTGTCTTTTCAAGTAGAGTGCTCCTTTTGGGGTTCACAATGATCCCCCAGGGGAAGGAAGCAAGCTGGTCAGATGAGGCATCTTTAAAGGCAAGAACTAAAGAGCTCAGAATCTTCTATAAGTAGCCTTGCAGAGGTCACACCTGAGTTTGACCAGGTGATTTAAGAAGTTAGTAAACCAGTTGGCCCTGAGATAGGTATGGCTAGGAATGTCTCCATTCGTTCATTCATTTATTCAACATTGACTTCCAGCTTGTTACATAACATAACATTAGAGATAAAAATGGTAAGAAAGAGCTCAGATAAATGGGCAATTACAATCTAGTTTGATAAATGGCATGAAAGCAGTGTAGAGGGGCAACAAGCCTATAGGGAGTGTGAGGGAGGGGATAAAGACATGTCAGGGAAGCCTTCTATTCAATACAACTAGGAGAATGTATCTGAGTTGAGAGTTGCAGGTTTAATAGGGGTTAGGGGAAGGGCAACGTATAAGATGCTGCATGGATAAAGATGGAGAGCAAAGTCGAGGAAAGCATCCTGCATTTGGATGGCTGCATGAATGGCTGGAGTTTAAGGTCAAGGAGAGGGCACTGATACAGTGATGGAGAGAGGTAAGGCCCAAGTCACGGAAGTCTTCATATACCACATAAAGAAACCTTGGTTTTCGTTTTCAGCAAGGGAGCCAGTGAAAGATTTGTAAGCAGGGTGATGGGTTCCAGTGTGGAAAATGATTGGCAGGTAGTCAGATCAATTAAGAGACTGGAGAAGTTGTGAGAATGAAGAGAAGTGCAGGGATTCCAGTATTGCCTGGAATGAACAGCACTTGAGTATGATCATTGGTGGAGAGCAGAGGGAGGGAGGGAGGGAGGGAGGAACTTGTATTTTTCTGGCTCAGGAAACTTAGAAGGAAGGTGGTAGCAAGCTAAACAAGTCTAGAGGGAAAGATGGGTTCATTTGGGGGCATTCTGAGTTGGAGGAGCCTGAGGAGAGGTTGAGGAAGCGATTTAAAACATGGGTCCAAATGTAATGGCTACATTTTTGTGAGAACTGAGGAATGAGATGCTGAGAGGGGCTGCACATTAAAATCACCTGCAAGTTAAAAAATATATAATCCTGAGCCCCATCTGCAGAGATTCTGATTCAATTAGGGTTAGGGCTAGTGCAATTTTATCTATCTATCTATCTATCTATCTATCTATCTATCTATCTATCTATCTATAAAAGCAAGGGTCACAAAATTATGAAATGGGAGGAGGAGGTGGGATAAATCAGCATATTAGGGGATATTATTAAACCACAGCTTGCTTCTCAGAGTTTGAGAGGTCTGAGCCAATTCCACATTTTGACAATGTCTATATGTTTCAAATTTTTTAAACGCTAAGATGAGATTACAGAAATTGAGGTATACTTTAGTTAGGTTTAGCAAATCAGTGCTTTTAACATACAATGACTCTATATATACTTCATCAGGAGGTAACATTGAAAATTTACATTTGAAATCTTTACAAATGGCCTTCCTGTCTGTCCTCTTGCATACATTTCTTGAGACCACTTTGACAATATCTGAAAAATTCAAAATGTTCATGTCTTTGGGACTTGCGAAATCTGCCTTCTCACAAGAAAAACAAATACAAAAGGATAGTCATTGCAGTATTGTTTTTAATAATGAAACCTAGGGGAAAAAAGTCAAAATGTCCATCATTAGGAATTTGATTACATGGATTGTGTTATATCCATACAATCCAATACTGTGCATGGGTTAAAAAGAATGAAATAGGTCTACATAGCTGACATGAAAAAAAAAAGTCCATGATTTATTTTTAAGTGAGAAAAGCAAATTGCAGAGTAGTTAAAAAACAGAGAAAAGTAAAATTATTTATCACATCTAGCTTATAAACAGAAGCCTTGCCTCATCACCTCTAATATTTAAGTGCCTACCTCCAGCTGAACCTATAACCGAATCCTTTTTTGCTGCAATGGAACAGATATTATTTCATTATAGATATAAGGAAAACCTTTTCCAAGGGAAGTCAATATAGCTCAGTTGGGAGACCATTAGACTGAACATCTAAAGGTCCCTGGTTCGATCCCGGGTTTCGGCAACGGTTCCGTGATTCTCCTCTTCTCAATAGTATGCGTACTTGTCTCCGCCTCTGTAAGGAGGAGATTTCAGGCTGTCACCCAGGTCTTACTTGGGCATGGATGATAATGAGCTTGGGTGGACCCCGAAGCACGGGCCGGTTTTCTTTCTTTTCTCTGGGAAGGAGGAAACCGTAAAGGGATTTATGTCTTTGCTTTTAAGCTGCTCTGTGTGGCCGGCCGGCTCTCCCCACACACCGTGCGCCGTTCGCTTTCTAATTCATCCCAGCCCGCCGACTTCTTTCCGACCACGTTGCAGGAGCTGCCGGCGTTGGACTGTCTCTCCGCTGGGAGGGGCGCGCCGGGGCTCCGCCGGGGGATTTGGCGGTCACGTGCGGGGCGCGGGGCTGCACAGAAAGAAATCCTCGATTTCAGCTTGGGGTTTAACAATAACAAGGACAGCTTTTGCTGATGGTGGCGGTGGCGGGGTGGGGTAGGGTTGGAATTCCTTTCTGGTTTATGTCTACACTAGCGTTACCAAATCAAATACAGGACGCCCAATTAAATTTGAATTTCGAAGAAACAATGACTTTCTAGTATAAGCCTCCCAAAGATTGGCATGGGGACATAATACACATTCGTTATTTTTCTGAAATTCAAATTTAACTGTATTTTTATTCGCTAAATCGCAAACCACGATTGTACATCATATCCCCACGCATCTCTGGATGCGCCCCTCCACCCCACACCGCGCCCCCGGAAAGATACTCAGAAACTATAGTCAGGACTAAGTGGATTTCAGAAGAGCCTGGTAATTTCTTATTCTCATCTCTCAGGTTTCAAAATGCATTTGCGTCCATCAGCTGATTTGTTCTTATCACCACCGGACAAGACCTTGGTGGGGATCACCAGGAAACACCCCAGGAATCAGCCATCTCACCTGGTCCCAGGCTTCCAGAGCTGTCCGCTCTCGCTTGGGATGGGGGTGGAGGAAAGGGAGATTTGGAAGCTGGAATGAATCTTAAAAAAAAAAAAAAAAAAATCGTGTTAAGATGATGAGCCACTCCAAGGCAGTGCAATGGAACACACGCTCAGGGAATGCTTTCTTTTCTGCCAGCTCCCAGGCTGGGACATGGGGAGAGAGGAATGAGACCTAGTCCTCACATAAAAGGCAACATGGAGAACTATTGCTTTTGGACCTATTATTTGTCCTCCCCTTTCTGTTAATCTGTGCCAAGATACCTGCTGATGAGGGGCTTCAGCCCCCAAAACTTTGCGCTCTTGGGTGGAAGGATGCATTTTGCTTAAGGGACTCTTTGAAAAATTCAATGGTCATCAAAAGGAAGGAAAACAAAATGGTGGATGAATAGATAGGGCAGTTCAAACTTTGCATGATGTATGTCGCCATGTGTGACGGTGAATTTTATGTGTCAATTTGGCTAGCTATGGTGCCCAAATGCCAGTCTAGGTGGTGCTGTGAAGGTATTCTTTGGATGTGATTAACATTTAAATCAGTAGACTCTGAGTAAAGCACATTACCCTCCATAACGTGGGTGTGCCTCGTCCAATGAGGTGAAGGTTTAAGAACAAAGACTGGGGTTTCCTGATGAAGAAGGAATTCTCCTCAAGACTGTAACACAGAAGGCCTGCCTGAGCCTCCAGCTGGCTGCCCTGCTGAAGCTGGACTCAAGATGCAACATCAACTCTTACCTGAATTTCCAGCTTGTTGGCCAACCCAACAGATTCTAGACTTGACGGCCCCCACAATGCCCTGAGCCAATTAAAAAAAAAAAACCAATAAATAATTCTCTATCCACCCAGACAGCATGCTTTAAAGTGTTACACACAGGTGGGCACCATACTCCTAGGAAATGTTGGGCCTTTGCCCTGAAAGGGCAAACCCTTCCCAGTTTCCAGCCTGAGGAATCCCTTTGGGAAGTATTTGGATACAAGCAAGAAGCTCCGAGAAGAAGACAGTTGTGTCTGCCTGTATCTCCAAGCTCGCAAGCCTGGCATACCCCTACTCACCTTTCAAGGCACAGCTCTAATGTCTTTTTTCCTGCCAGGTTCTGCTCTACCCACATTCTAGTCATTCCTCGGTGTTACCAAAGTATATATTCCTCTATTAAAGCATTGATTACACGGTCCCAAAGGTCTGCTACCAGCTCTATAGTAGTTCCACAGTGCAGGGGAGGAGACCAGGGATGGTGCGGGTCAGCAAGAGCTTCCCCGGTGGGATGGCGGTTAAGCTGAGTCCTCAAAAGTGCTTTGGGCGGACGAGGGGGAAGAGGTGAAAGGGAGGTGGCATTCCAGTTAGAGGGAACACCGTGAGCCAAGGCCCAGAGGATTGAAAAGGTATAGCGGGATCTGTAGAACGAAAATAGTGGCGTGTACGCTTGAGAAGTGGAGGGAGGTGGGTTCAGCCTACCCAGAGTGGGGTGAGCGCGCGTGCGCAAAGGCCAGGCCCGTGGGGGCGGGGCGGGCGAGTGTGGCAAGAGGGGGGCGGGCGAGGGTGGGAGCGGGGCGCGGGCGCACTCTCAGAGCCCAGGGCGGTGGCGGCTGCCACCACTTCTGGCTGGATCCCAGATAGTGTCTTTCAGCTCATCCGTTTCGTGGGCGCCTAGGATGGGAACAGGGAACTGCGAAGTGGCGCTTCTCGGGAGAAGTAGCAGCTTGGTACCTGTAACACTGAACTGTGGTCTCCAACCCTGTGCGCTTTGGGTTTAGGGCAAGGAATCGCGGAGGGGCGGAGACAGTGAGTAAGCGGCTTCTCCTCCCTCCGCAGGGTTTTGCAGAAATCAGGATTCACGTTTGCCAAGGGGTCTCTATATAAAAGAGGACGTGTTCTGTTTTATTTGAGAAATCTGTATTCATCTGCCAGAGAACGACTTAATCACCTTCTTTCCATACTCCCCACTTCGCCTGCCCGGCGCCGTGGGATCTCTGGACTGGAATTGGATTGAATCACACACAAAAGAGGAATCCGGAAACTCACCCGGTATCTCGCCCACTAGCTGCAGCGCAAACGATTACATGGCTTTCATTCACCGGAGTGCAACTCTTTTGCATGAGCCCGGATAGCTCAGTCGGTAGAGCATCAGACTTTTAATCTGAGGGTCCAGGGTTCAAGTCCCTGTTCGGGCGGAATCTTCATTTTTTAACAGGTATTTTAAAAGTGAAAACCAGCTTTAGGGGCCTCTGATTTTTAGCCGGTTGACTTTGGAAAAGGGAGTAAAATGTGGAGCGTGTACCCTGCGTTTCCAACGACTTCGCGGGGGTAAAAGCCAGGCAGACACCACGGGCCTTTGTGCAAAGGCCTCCAGGAGATTCGCAGTGCATAGCTGTAGGGTCTAAATAAGCTGGCTTACTCGGCAGCCGCCGACTGGGCTGCTTGGTCTCAACTACTGCTGCAATTAGAGAAAGGGGGACGAAGCCTTCAGGAAGTCGCTGGGGCTCCCGCAGTCGCCGCCTCCCTTCGCTCTCCATGAGCGAGTCCTGCAGACCCTCTCTCTTGGGTTCCCTCCCTCTGAGTGCCTGAGGATTGTGGGACGGATCCTGCACCCTTCCACTCCACCTTGCTACCCTTCTAGAGAATATTTTTTGCGCTCTGAAAAGGAAGAGGTACCATCTAGAAACTGAAGCACCAAGCAGGGCAGCTCCCCCTCTCTACCGAGGTCCAGTCTCTCAGCTAACCCCCAAAGTGTGACCCTGAATCCAGGGAGAAGTTGAGGTTGAGATGGCAGCTTCTGCTGTTGGGGAAGGAGGGTGCCTGCTGGGAAAGAGTGCGTTTGAGGGGCTGGAATGCGAAGTGTCCTGGAGTTCGAAAAACAAAAATGTTAGCTCCCACTGACTACAAATTAATAAGGACAGCATTTGGCTCCTGAGAAGTTTTGAGGAAGTCTGGTTGTGGACACAAGAGCTCAGGCATGGATTCACCAAGACTAAACTAATCTTCCCTGTGAGGTGAAGGGACCAGGTACATCCTTGCTTACCTGGAGACTGAGCCTTCCTTGCTTCTGCCAGGCAGCAGAAGAAAGTCGATCTTGAACTCATTAACAAGATGGGGATGTGGGCTGATTGAGTCAGCTGCCCTCTTAGGTGATGGACTATGTTACCTAACGTACCCAAAGAACGCTGATTGGTGGGGCAGGGCGAAGGTGGACGTAGAACTCAAGTGGGAGGCAGGGCCTTCATACCTTCACCCTCCAAGCTGAATGCCTTACCCTGTGCCTACACAGACCCACAATTTTCTTCTCTCCAAAGCACAGCTTCCTCATCAGGAGAAAAGGAATAATAGTAATAGCATCCCTCTCATTAACTTGTGCTGATTAAATGAGGTAACAATGCATGCAATAGTGCTTAGTAGAGTCTTTGCCCCAAAGCGAGCATGCAGTACACTGCAGCTATTATTATTAAAGAGCTTTCAGTCTAGGGAGGGAACAAAAGACACACTGAAACAGGTAAGAAACCATTTCAAAGAAATATGTTCCCAATATGTGAAGATCATGAACCCATATTCATGTGACTTGTGTTGGTTGGTATGTGCTGAGGCGACAGCAATGGTCACCGACCCAAGGAAAAGTGGGCTTCTTTCTAGAAGAAAGTGAATCATGGAGTTCAGGTGGCATTCCAGGGAAACAAAGTAAGGGAGCTGAGGCAAACACTTGGATTTTGCCTCTTCTTCCTGAGGAAGTCCCCTGGAAAGTGATCAAGTCCATTTCTGGCAACCTTGAAAAGTGGAGTCTCTTTGCTCTGATCATTTCCTGACTGAACAAGAACACACCAGGTGGGGGAAAGGAGAGGACAAGGGGAGGAGAGCACTGAGACCTCCTGGCTCTTTCCTCCTTCCTGTCCTCAAGTTCACTCCCTCTCCCTTTCACCAAGGGGTGAAAAGTGAGAAAAAAGCAAAACAAAGCAAAACACCAAAAGTAAAAAGGAGAAGACAAATCAAAGTCTCTCTCTACCAAGACCTTTCGAGCTTTGGAGCTGAATAGCTCTGCTTGGGTTCTGGATGATTTGAGGACAAATTAGTTATTTTATTTAAAAATTATCATACTATATCAACCTTAAGGCAGGGGTGGGGGGGTGGGGACTGAACTGACACCATGTAGATGACGTGCTGGGCACACAGTAGGCACTTAGTAGGTGGCTGTCTTTCCTCTTATTAGGGTCCTGGGGAGACGTAGAAAAAGCCTTAGGAAGACAAGAATATGTAGCCTGGGACAATTTCCCCACATGACAGAAATTCTTTTTCTCACTCACTGCCCTCGAAATCTCAGAGCTAAAATAAGATGCAATTTGGAAGGTGAAATTGGGAATTGCAAAGGTAGAGATTGAAAGAAAGTCTTTCTTAGTTTTTAAATTTTTTTCTTTTAAGTTTCCTTAACAGGGTTGAAAGGCCTGTTATCCTCGCCGAAATAGCTCAGTTGGGAGAGCGTTAGACTGAAGATCTAAAGGTCCCTGGTTCGATCCCGGGTTTCGGTAGGGCTTTTGCTGACTCATCATTGGACGGGACTGGAGTCTGGAGTACCTTCCTTTCCTTACAGTGTCTCCCCTGAAGGCTCACCTCCCTCCCCGATCCCACACACTGCGAGGATCCTAAGAGCTTAAACCTCTTAAATATATCACAAATCATGGAATGACCCGGACCCAGTCTACTTAGACTATGTGTCCGATGTTTCATCGTGTGATGGCCACCATTCTGGTCTACACGTAGAAGGTCTTGAGTTTGATGCCAAGTATAGTTACGCTGGGCTTGCAAGTGTTTCTCATTGACACAGACATGAAGACTTCAAAAACGTTTGTCTATACACGCAAGTCAGGGTCCTATCAGCATGTTAGAAATTTGGTGAAGAATGGTTCTCGGCTGAAGATGTGATTTATAAGCACGTGTGTTGACCTGAAATATTTCTTGGAACCCCAGTTTTCTCACAGCGCTTTTAATAAACAGTGCGTGAACTATTATCACTTAGTGCCAAAATTTGCACATTTACTGCCAGGAGAATTACCATCCGTGACTCTGACGACAGGGGTGCAATTTTCTTGGTTATGTGTTTATTGATGTTTTCTGTATAAAATGATACATGTTAGTTTTAAGGAAAAAATATCTGAAGACAAAGTATCTGTCATACAAGGTTGGAAGAGAAAAGACTGAGGTTGGAAGAGAAAGTTATCAGTCGCTTTCCTCACCGTTCACTTTTTCGGCAAAATCCACCGTTGGTCTGGCCTGGGTTGTAAACTCCAGGAGGGCTGAATCAAGTGTGTTCTGCATAACCTCACACCTGCTCAGCGAGAGTGGTGTGGACGCACACTCAAATTTATTTTAGGAGTTTAAAATAACCGCCCGCACAGGGACTTGAACCCTGGACCCTCAGATTAAAAGTCTGATGCTCTACCGACTGAGCTACCCGGGCTCAGAAAAGCAACGTGGCTCCTAGTCTATCCGCAGAAAATAGACCACGTGGCCCTATTCTTTTCCTATTCGATTAAAATCCCGAGTCTTTTTGTTGATTATGTGAGTGGTGAAACTCCAAAATCAAGGTCGGGAAGGCGTTGGCCAAAGAATCTTTTCTGATCCCATTACAGAAAGATTATAAAGAAAATAACTGCCTGCCAGACCATGCTTCCACCCCAGCAGCGCCCCCTCCCCTCGCATCCTAAAGGGAGCATCCCAGGAGGAATTCTCCAGATCTAGGACGTCTGGATTTCTAAATCCAATCTTGGTCTGTGAAGAGTCCCGGAGGGTCTTGCGGGTGGAATCTTATGAGTAATTGATTAGGTCTCCAATCTTTATTAGTCAGAACCCATCCAGGCCCAAGACCCGGTCCTGGTCCTCAGTGGGGTGGGAAGGCATGCAAAACAGAAGTCAAGTGCTTTGATGGTGGGAAGCAGGTCAACACCAGAAGTAAGCGTCCTGCCAAGTATTCCAGCGGGAGGTGATGCCCAGATGAGCTACCAGTGGTGACTGGGGCCCTGAAGCCTTGGGAAGAGAATTTTGAGCAGAGGAAACAGCAAAAGGAAAAGGACCTTCGCCAGGGAATCTGAACATTTTCCTTGAAGCTCCCATTGAAAGGTTTGGATCAGGCTGGATTTTATATTTTTAGGAAGTCCCATTACCCTGGCAGCTGTGTCCTGAATATAACTAATGTGGACACACAAAAACCAAAAAGTTTCCTACCATTTCAGTAAACAACCCATGTTGCCTACCATTCCACTAAACAACGAATGTTGCAGCCATCAAGCCACCAGCCACTGCAGCTTCCCTGGTGGTGCGCCCAGAGGGGAATTCAGGATGGAGAAAAACAGGATACTGGCCCTAGATAGTTAAGATGCATGTCAAAGGAATAATTTCAATGAACCCAGACCCTTCCATCTTCCCATACTTAGAAAAGCACTAAAACAATTAACTTGAGATGTCTGCTTTTTTTGTGTGTTTGGCAGTAATCATTTGATGTTCAACTACATGTTTTTTTTTCCCAGCAAAAAATCCTAAATATCCTGGCCCCTCCCTTACCTTCCTGGAACAGTTCCTCAGAGCTGAGAGGCCGATTCCCTGGCTATAGTAAGGTCCCTGAATAAAACGGAACTCTCAAGTTTCAGGTTGTGTATTTTTTCAGTTGTCACCAATAGGCGCATTTTTTCATTACTCCTGTTTCTTCATTGCCACGTTATTCATTGAGGCATTGGATAAGATCCCTTGAAAGGGAAGGGGAGGGAATCCTATGGGGTAGAGGCTCATAACCATTATAGCTGTCCTCGGATTTCAGAGACACTCTGAACTCTGTGGGGGAAGGATGATGTCTGCAGTCTTTTATGGAGAAATGTATCCGTGTAACCGAGCAGGACCCTAGGGGGCCTTCCTGGGACAGAGACCCCGAACTCCACCTGGTGTGCTCCACCTGCCTCTTGTTTGTAGAAAAGCGTTAGTCTCCCAGGCCTCCCAAGAGTCAGAAGAAGCTAGCTCAAGAGGTAAGGATTGGAAGAATGTGAACATATAGTAACAAAAGCTAGCAGTTGGGCCAGGAGAACTGGTAACAATGTAAACAGATCAGCCATATAGGAGTCACAGAATCTTTAGTTCTTCCCTGAAGGACATAGACAACAGTGTCTGATGCACATTCCTGAGTTGTTTTGCAGATACTAAAACCACCACCAGAGGGAAAAAGCTAACTGCATGATGACCAGACCGTAGCCTTGACACAAGCTGCTCCATCTTGGGCAGTACTGAATCTATGACTTGCATACTTCTGGAAATTCGCCTCAAGGAAGTGGAACCAAACCGACCCTGGAGCTGAAGATTAACTGTGCTTAAAACAAGATGATTCCGACCAGACCACCGCATGAACCGTTTTGAGATGATTATCGGAGCCGTCTGTGCTGTTCTGCACATAGCCCGCACCTGCACACCCCTGAAACTTCCTGGTTTTTCCCTATAAAACCCTTTTCCCTCTAACTGGCAACTTGGAGATGGTTTTGGGGACACTAGTTTGCTATCTTCCCAGGTTGCCAGCTTCCTGAATAAAGCACCAACCCTTGTGTCTCTTGAACACTGACTTTTGCATGAGATCAGCTGAACCTGAGCTCGGTTCCGGCTCCGGTTGGTAACCTCAGGAACTATGAACAAAGTTTAAAAAGTAATCCACTAGGGAAAGATAGTCACGTTATGTTAAACAAAAATGACAGAAGGTGCTAAACCATACGTATGACATAATATTTGTGGAAAAGTCAAACGATGTGTATATGAATATATATCCTTTAATTATATATATAATTAATTATATATATTTGTATATTTGTTGTTTGCATATACATAAGAGATGTTTAAGGGTAGAAAACAATCTGATAAAAATGACCACCTTTTGAGGAACAGCAATGAAGTGTGTGAGAAGAGTCTCTGTTTCCTTTACGTACATCTGTATTACTGCATTAAAAAAGCATGTATTGTTTTCAATAATAAAATAAATGAAGAAGAAAAAAATTGTCAGTTAATTATTCCATCCTTCTGAGATCACGTAGGCAGCCCTTTAGATCAAAGCATCCCTGATCCTGTGTTTTCTACAGATCCCAGCAGAGGAAGGTGAAAAGCAAATTTCCTTCCCAGTAGAGGCTCCCTCCATGCTTCAGGGTTTTGGAGGGGAGTATCTGGTGTAAGGGAGGAAGGGCTTTTTTCCTCTATCCTTCTTAGTTCTGGCTGGTCTAAGAATTAAATTGACAAGACAGATTAACAGAACAAAATTAAACAAAAGTTTAATAATATGTGTACATGGAAGGGACCCAGGAAAATTAAGTAACTCGCCGAAATGTCTGAAAACCTCACCTTAAATATTATCTTCAGCTAAAGCCATAAGAGGATGTTGGGGGTAGTGATTTGGAACCTCAAAGGGGAAGAAGGCAATTGGCATGAAGATGGAAAATCAAATGTTTGGTAAATCACGGTTTGCTGGGCCATGCAGAGACCATGGGACACAGAGAGGAATTTGAACACTTTTAGACTTTGCTAGGTTTCTCCCTGTCTACCCACCTGGTTCGTACTATAGTAATCTACGGTGATAACTCCTTTCCTGGAACAGATCCTTCATCTACATTCTTTAGGCAGTTAGGGAGAAGGTCAAAAGTCAAACTTTCTTCCTGAGTCTTTTGGGCCTTGATTGTTTTCAGCTCTAAACAATCCGCATGCCAGAGAGACATTGTGGGGTGGTAAATTTTGCTCCCCTACACTGGTATTGAAAAATCACCAGTGAATTAGGTGCGCTTTTCACAAATGAAGATGTAGATCCCTAAGAATCATATGACAAGGCTGGATTTAGCCAAGAAAAATAAAAAGAGCCTCCCCCCCGGAAAAAAAAAAAAAAAAAAAAGCCTGTAAGATGAAGCCAATTCTCTGGGGGAGTTAGTGAGCCTTTGGTCTAACCTCAGCTTCCTACAACAGTTCTGTACTCAGCTTTGAATGTAACGCAGGAGAGCGTGAAGATTTGTTTCCTGTTCCCCTAAGGCAGACTAGATTGACAGGCATTGAACCCTGAGAACAAAAGTCTCAAACTGTGTATAATCAAGTGTTAATGGTGTGGAACTGGGCTGCTTAGCGTAGAGACAGTTAACTGGAGCTGTGTGTAATTTCATTTAACAAACTATCCTGTTTTTTTTCTTACGCACCACCCCTCCATCCCTCCGTCCGCCATCTTGAAATGCCCCCTCTTCCCACTTTCTAAGTTCTTTGGTTTGGGAAGTTCCCTCCGATCCTTAAAGACAGGGGTCAGAACTTGCCGCAGAGATCTCTGCTTGATCCTCTCCAGAGGGGGGTTGGGTCCCGAGGACTCAGACTGTCCGTATGGCTGCTCCCACCACAACCTGCCTTCAACACCTGTTTAATGGTCTGTCTTTCCTCCTAGAATGTTTCTGCTGTGAGGACAGGACCTCTCTGTACATCTCCACTGTTATCCAAGCAAGCTCTCAAAAACTGCTGAATGAATGAATGGACAGTTGACTGAGGGCCGGGGGTCAGGGAAGGCTTTTCGTGGGGGAGGAGGGGGCAGAACTGGTCCTTGGAAGTTTTTGTTTGGTAGAGAGAGGGGAGAACATTCCTGTCAAGGTGAATGATTTCCATAATCAAATGGGATAAGTTTGTCCTGAAAAAGTTCTATGCCACTGTATTGTGTCACCCCACTTAATTCTTTGTAAGAGCTTATCGCCATCTGAAATTCTCCTATTTATTTGCTTGTTTATGGACCATCTCTTCCCTCTGTCGCTCTGTCCTGTAAGTGCTTCTGGACAAAAACCTTGTCGGTTAAGGACCTTCTAATTTTTTTTTCTTTTCTTAATGTTTTTTTTCTGTTTGGTTTACTTTCTTTTCTTTTAAATCTTTGCATTCCCACAACCTCAGCGTTTAGAACGGTATTTGGCACATAGCATGATCTTAGATAATCGCTATTTCAAAAAGTGAACGTTTTTACTGCGCAATGTACCTCTCGCCCCCTCCCCTACAAAGTAGTATAGTTTCACGCAGATGTTTACTTTTTACCTTCCAGACCATCGGTTCTGAAGCTATTGCTACACTTTCTACGTCTGCTATAAACTTTCAGATTAAAAGGTCACTGCCACTTAACCACTCAGGCTGCACAATGGACGGCTCACAATCCTTAAATCCTCAGGAATTCGGAAAAAATGATTCAGGTCATGTTTAGAAAAGCAGGTTCACTTGTACCAGAAGTGGGGTTCGAACCCACGAGGATATAAATCCATTGGATCTTAAGTCCAACGCCTTAACCACTCGGCCATTCTGGTAGCCACTAATTTTATGCTTATTTTTACATAACCAGAGTAATACTGAGCTACGAAAAGTTGCACAGTTTAAAAATTTTATGCCTTATGTAAAAGAACAATACGGGGATGGGGGGGGGATGGGAAACTCAGTAACTTTCATCACATCCTGCTAATTTCCTCATGTCCAGTCACCAGAAACTGGAGCCACACGAAAGCGATGAAGACTCAAGTATCAGGATTCCTAACACAGTCACGTCTGAGGACACCACAGGGAACTGGAATGGGCTCCTTTTCAAAGTGGGCGAATCTCATCGGAAATCGTAGGTAATGTGTTTGTCTTCCTCCTAGCTCTTTCCTTATCAAAACAAAAGCGACTCTGGTGGGACTCGAACCCACAACCTTTGAATGCCTCCATCTAATACTAGAAGTCCAATGCGCTATCCATTGCGCCACAGAGCCCGACGCGTAAGAGTTCTCCGCGTTGCTTACATCAAGGGAGGAGCGGCGTCTGTCTGGGGGACGGTCGCCTGCACGTCGGGCCACGCTTTCTTTCTCGGACAAACGGGGGAGCCCGCGTCGCCAAGGAGAAGCGTGGATGGACATTGCGCTTGAAAGTCTGAAATCTGAAAGTTTCTTCTCGCGAGCGATCGCCAGGCATCAACTCTCAACCTCATTGCACATCGGGAGGAAAAAGTCTTTGTGTGCTGTTATTCTATCCTGGCACAAACGTGCAGCGGGCGGTTCCATAGTGTAGCGGTTATCACGTCTGCTTTACACGCAGAAGGTCCTGGGTTCGAGCCCCAGTGGAACCACAGCATGGAGTTCTCCTTTTTCGTGGATACTTTAAGGTTTCTTTTTGCCAGCCGGAACTTGAGTTTTACTCCAGGAAGTCGGAGACGCTGCCGTTTCCAACCGGGCTCAGCGCTGCGCTCCGAAGCACAGGCTAGGCTCCAGAGGTGTCCGCGCACATCGGCCACCAAGGCTGCCCCCTCGTGGCGCCACTAGGGAGGTGCAAGCGGCCCCGCCCTGCTCAGGTCATCGCGCGTCTCTGCGCCTGCGCGCTCCCGACTACCCCCCGCAGTTCTGCCTCCAGGTGCCTGGGTAGGAGTCTGGATCCCGCTCCTTCTAAACCCTGCTTTGCCATCTTTCAGTGTTTCTGCCACCACTCAGTTAAGGGTTATCCCGAAGGTCACCTCTCTCCTTTGTTGATTACTTCCAAGTCCACTGACCTCGTACTTTTATTTAATGTAAAAAAACTTTTTGAAAAATTATATGCTCATGGTGGAGAATTCAAACAGCCCCACGTGTTTTACGGTGCTGTTTCCCTCTGGCAAAGAATTTCCCTTTGACCAAACTTTAGCTGGGCTCCTCTGAGCCCTCCTCTCAACTAGGCGGCCTATAAGACTTGAAAAAACAGTTAACACTAATATTGTTTTTAGCAGCTCAAGGCTGCATGCCTAAAGTGACTCTAGTTTCAGTGAAAGTGTCAGCCTGAGAAAACTGAATGCTGCCGCCGCCCCAGCCCCATTTACTGTTTGTTCCAGCCAACAGCTGAATCTGGGGGGCCCCGGATCAGCAGTATAACTATACATTTTCTTTATAAATCACTTATGATTAGTGTACAAAGGTAGCGTTGCCAGACGTACTGCTCGACCCCAACAATATTCTAGAAATCTTTCTATTTCCTTCTTAAGCCTTCACTCATCTTTTCACTTCCGGTGTTCGGATATATCCTAATTCTTTAGTCTGTGCTTTTTGATGAGCGATTAAATTGTATTCAGTCTTACAGATGATACCATAGTGGAATTCCTTGGTCATTGGTTTTGGGGTGGATCACTATGTAGAACAATAATAGCGGAAATCTTGAATAGTCATTATTATCTAACCCATTTTACAAACGACTAAGAGGAAGCACAGAGAAGTTACGTAATGGCCCAAGGTCACACACTGGCCCTAGACAATTAAGGTGCAGATCAAAGGAATGATTTCAGTAAGCCCAGACTCTTGCATTTTCTCATACATAGAAAGGTGCTAAATTCATTAACTTGAGATGTCTATTTCTTTAATCACCAGTACTCTTTTGATGTTTGACCATGTTTTTTTGTTTTGTTTTTTTGCAGAAACTCCAATATATCCTGGCTCTCTCTTACCTCTTCAGAACAGTCCCTCAGATCTATCTGAGAGGCTGTATCTCAGGCTTAAGTCCTCGGTAAGTCCGCTGAATAAAACATAATTCTCCACTTTTAGGTTGTGTTTTTTTATTTTCTTTTTTTTCATTCGACATAGGTTTTGAGGCTTCGTCTTTGGAAATAAAAATCTCAGCTAAATTCTTAAACGTCTCCCAAAGGGAGAATCATGGAAAAGGAATAGGTCCCTCTAGTGGTGAGAAGACATTATGAAACATTTTGCTCTGTAGACACTGCTCCTAAATTTAAGAGGTTCTTTAGAAATACAGCTTCCCAACATCTCCCAAGGTGGGACATGTTGAACGATTTAGCCAAAACGCAAATACCCTGTGTTAGAATCCATATGTTAAAAGATTGTTGTCAAGCAACACGTTCTCATTACATGGAAGGAGAAGGAACACATTTTCATGGGAAATAGATTTTAATGTATACTGCTTCTCTCCAAAGTACTGTGGTCTTTTAGGAACCCAGTAATCAATTAATTGTCTCTTAAAAGTAAGTGTGTGTGTGTGTTTGTGTGTGTATGTGTGTGTATCCTGGGATAGTCTCAAAGTAAAAAATGTGTATACGTGTGTGTGTATGTATTTTTTTTTTTTCCTGGAACTAATCTCTTGTGAATCCTCAATTCACTATTTGCCTCTAGAAATTAAAGACTAAATGCTAAAAAAGGTATGTGGAAGGGAAGTTCTTGGGTTTTTTTTTTTGGTAATAAAAAATGATTCACAAGGAAGAAAGTAGCTGCTACTGTTGATAAAGGAACATACTAGTTATGGCAGAATATGATTCTGTATTCTTTGGTTCCAAGGGAAGCTTGAATTGTTTTTGACGTTTTTGTTACATGGGTAATTAGGTACAAAATTCAAGGCTGAAGTCAAAAGTGTGGTGAATGATTTTAATTCTAGGTAGGAAGTAACAACCACCCAAAAGAAGCAAATGTAGATTTTTAAAAGATCTTCCAACTTCAGTAAAGCATCCATGAGTCCAGGATCAGACATGAGCAAATGTGAATTTTGTCAATAGCGTCTGCCTTGTGTTGCCCCTGCCACCTTGCTGAAGTGTTCCATCCTTCCGTACCTGGGTGTCTGGGCTACCTTTACACCCTGGACTTGGATTTACCTCCCTCACACGCACCCACTGCACTTTCATGTCCTACATCTCTTCCACTCTGGGATGACACCAGGTGCCTTTGGCTGCACCAGTAGACCACCTGAAATTAATCCCTAGTGAGATAATACTGAGAATGGATTTAGAGATTTGACTTCCAGTGGACCTTGAGCCTCATTATATGCTCATTGTAATACATTAGCATCTAAATGACATGCCCACAGGCACCATGACAGTTCTGAGGCCGACCATGAAAGGCCAAAAAGTGGGCGGTGGCCCAATTCCTGGAAGTCCCTGCCCCTTCCCCAAAACAGTTAGAAAAATCCTCCCACTCATTAGCCTATGAAATTACCCAGCCAAGGAACTCCCTGGTGGTCCAGTGATGAGGATTCCATGCTTCCACTGCAGGGGGCATGGGTTTGATCCCTGGTCAGGGAACTAAGATCCTGCATGCCAAGGCCAAAAAAAAAAAAAAAAAAGAAAAAAAAATTACCCAGCCCATAAAAACTAGCGACCCCATATTTGGGTCCTCTTGCCTTCTGAGATGGCCCACACTCTGTCTATGGAGTGTATATTTCTCTAAGTAAATCCACTTCTGACCTATCACTTTGCCTCTCACTGAATTCTTTCTGCGCTGAGACATAAAGAACCTGAACTTCAGCAAGTGCTGAAGCCAGGTGTGTGATCTCAATTAAAAGATAGTGGGTTCAAGACCCAATCTGAGTTTTGGCAGGGTTCAAGTCCTGGTGTGAGTTGTGTGCTTTCAGTGGCGTTGTATCTAGCTTGAACCCCATGAACTGTGTCTAATTTATGAAATATCCCACGAGTAGGAATTTCAGGGCAACCCCAAGGGAGCAACAGTACGCAGTGATAGAGCTGGTTGGGAGGGGCTGGATTTTGGAGCAAGTTTCCCTTGTTTGTGTTTCCCTCCTGAATCCCTCTGTGCAAATGGCTCTTTACTTCCCTTACATCTGTCCATCAGACATGGCTGGGAGATTAGACTGGGATATAACAGGCCAATCAGTACTTCCAGTCCAAATTTTAGTTGACTACAGTTTTCATCTATTTACTCTACAAAAATAATAGGTTGCCAGGAGACCCACTGGAATTTATTATTGTTTCTATTCTCTTAATGTGGAGGCTCTAAAGAAAATGCTAGAAAGAGGAACGAGGAAGAATTTAGAATGGGCTGATTTGTAATCTTCTAGACAATCAGTCCCTGAATAATGGAAAGGCAGTTTATTCTTAAACCTTTGCTTCTTGCGAACCTGTGACTCAGGCACATTCTAGCAAAGCAGACAGGGTAGGGTTCCTTTCTCCCTTGAGGGCTGGCCCAGAATAAATGGCAGGAAAATGATGTTGAAATTCTTAGAGGTACGGAAGCCTTACCATACGTACTCCTTGGTCAGATAAAGACAGCAAAGTGCCTTTCATAACATTACAATAGAGGATAAATTTTCATAGACGAGCTTGTTTCAGATGCCCTCAAATCCTGCCTGAGGCAACAGGAGTAGTCAGACATGCATTTAGCTGATGGTCAGAGATCTCAGATCTAGCCTTGCCTGAGCCATTTATTAGCTATGAAAACTTTGGAAAAATATGAAAGTTATCTCAGCTTCTGTAAGGGAAACCCAAAGGTTTCCTTAG
This sequence comes from Balaenoptera acutorostrata, assembly GCF_949987535.1. Classification (NCBI taxonomy): domain Eukaryota; kingdom Metazoa; phylum Chordata; class Mammalia; order Artiodactyla; family Balaenopteridae; genus Balaenoptera; species Balaenoptera acutorostrata. The sequence goes on from NC_080072.1 coordinate 11,610,387, forward strand.
AAAAACAGAACTCATATCCTCCACGGTGGGCAATGGAAACTTTCCACAAAGGGAGGGGTGGCTGGATTTTATAGCCTGGACTCCTGGTCCCTGGAGATCATTTTACTAATTATTGCTTGGGCTGTACACGTGGTACAGCCACAACTCAAGAACTGAGAGGTAATTTTCTCTCAGACTTCATTTCCTCACCTGTAAAATGAGGTGTTTGAGTGATATAAGTTTTAGAGTCCCTTTCAGAGCTGACAACTTACAGATCTGAGACACTAAGTTGCTAACAACCACGCCATGAGAAATTCTTACAGAGACGATTATTTCAGACCATCCTTATTAGAGGATTCTGCTGTAGGGCAAAGGGAAAACTCTGGCCTCACCATGGTCTGTTGATTGGGGTCTTCTATTGTGTTGTGAGAAAATACTTTTCAGTTCTGACTCTTCCAATCTGGACTTCATGGCATCTATTTCTTTTTTTAAAAATAAATTTATTTATTTTTGGCTGCATTGGGCCTTCGTTGCTGTGCATGGGCTTTCTCTAGTTATGGAGAGTGGGGTCTCCTCTTCGGTGGGGTGCACGGGCTTCTCATTGCGGTGGCTTCTCTTGTTGCGGAGCAGGGGCTGTAGGCGTACGGGCTTCAGTAGTTGTGGCACGTGGGCTCAGTAGTTGTGGCGCATGGGCTTAGTTGCTCTGGGGCATGTGGGATCTTCCCAGACCAGGGCTCAAACCCGTGTCCCCTGCATTGGCAGGTGGATTCTTAACCACTGCACCACCAGGGAAGTCCCCTATGGCATCTATTTCTTTTCGTAAGTTCCAAATCTCCTCTTCAATCTTTTCATGGCTGACTTCATCTCCTGGTTCCTCAGGGTGTAGATCATAGGGTTCAGGACAGGAATGATGACAGTGAAGGTAATGGAGACAGCTCTGTCCATGGGGAGGGCAGTGAAGGGCCGGGCGTAGACATAGATGCAGGGCACAAAGTGCAAGGTCACCACCGTGATGTGGGCTGTGCAAGTGGAGATGGCTTTTCTCCTGCCCTCCCCAGTGTGAGACCTCAGCATTGTCAAGATGACTGTGTAGGACACAAGGAGGAAGATGAACCACAGTGTAGAGATCAAGCCATTATTGGAAATCATTAAGACCTCAAGGGCAAAGGTGTCGGTGCAGGCGAGTTTGAGGACCTGGGGAACATCGCAGTAGAAACCATCCACAACATTAGGTCCACAGAAGGGGAGTGGGAGCAAGAGGGAAATCTGCACGATGGAGTGGACGAAGCCCCCCACCCAGGAGGCCACAATGAGGGCAGTACATCGTGCCCTACTCATGATGGTCACGTAGTGCAAGGGCTTGGAGATGGCCATGTAGCGATCAAAGGCCATCACAGAGAGAGAGAAAATATCTGCCCCACCGAGGAGGTGGAAGAAAAACATCTGAGTGGTGCAGCCATTGAAGGAGATGACCTTTCTCCTTGTAAGAAGGTCTACTAGGACCTTCGGAGCAGTGATGGAGGAGAAGCAGATGTCCAAGACAGAGAGATTGCGGAGCAGGAAGTACATGGGGGTGTGAAGGCGAGACTCACAGGTCACGGTGACAATGATAAGGAGGTTTCCCATCACGGTAGCTGTGTACACCAAGGATAACAAAAGAAATAAGACCAGGCTCAGCTCTTGGGACTGGGTCAGTCCTTGAAAAATAAATTCTTTCACCCTGGTGTAATTTCCCTGCTCCATCGGGTCATGTTTCTTCTTCTTCTTCAATTACCTGGAGAGAAAACAGAAAATAGAATATAGAAAAGATATCATTAAAAACAAAAGGAGTGTGAGTTATATGACCAGACTGCCTTGGGGTTATTTGTATGGTTATTTTTCTTTTGGGCAGGGATGCCTACAATTTTATCTCTAGTAGATGGCATTTTCTGAGTTCTCTCAGAGCAAACCAAAGAGTGGGTTTCCAACGGGTGTAATTAACTGAAGCTCCTAAATCAGTATGTTATTAAATTCTTATTAAAAATTTTACAGGCTTATCATTTTATAGATTCTATATGCCTCTTAAAAAGTCACTGAATGCTCTGAGAAGTGAAGAGACTAGCTTTGCTTTTGTTTTCATGCACACTCATGTACCTAATTGTTAGGAAGTGGGAAACACACGCAGGGGAAAAATATAAAACACGGTCTGTGGCTCTAATGGAAGCTTGTAGTTTCTTCTCTCATCTTCTTCCACAGGAGACCATCTGCTTGGCATAGTCTGGCCAGATTTTCATGATACCGGTGATCTGCACTAAATTAAGGCCGAAAAACCAGTTTACAGTTTACTGTCTCTCTAGGATAAATAGCTTTGCAGCAGCTAAGACAATTTAATTGAGTAAATCACTGTTTCTTTCTTCTTCTTTTTTTTTTTTTTCAGTCTTTTGGTGTCTTGTTTTCCTCTGATTTCCATGGCCCAAGATTGGGACTTGGCAACTGATAGCTATAGCCCCTGCTCCCCATAATGCTCTTGGCAAGGACTTTGCCCTCCAGGACACTGGACAAATGGTTTTCCTTTCTCAGGCTCCCTTCCTTTCATCACTTACATTTGTACGTCACTCCTTGCCGCCTCAGTATTTGTAAAGGTTTTAGTTTAGCACAAAGAGCAAAGATGTTAGTATCAGCAGAACTGAATTTGTGTGTGTGTGTGTTTTAAAATTTTATTGAAGTGTAGTTGATTTACAATGTTGTGTTAATTTCTGCTGTACAGTAAAGTGACTCAGTTAAACATGTATATATATATATATATATATATATTCTTTTTCATATTCTTTTCCATTATGGTTTATCACAGGATATTGAATACAGTTCCCTGTGGTATACAGTAAGACCTTGTTGTTTACATTCTATATATAATAGTTTGCATCTGCTAATCCCAAACTCCCACTCCATCCCTCCTCCCAAAGAACCACAAGTCTCTTCTCTATGCAGCAGACCTGAATTTGATAGACTCTGTCACTTAATTGGTAGGTAGCTCTGAGCCTCAGTTTATCATCAGTAAAAATGCGTATTAATCATGTTTGTTTTACAGGATTGTGAAGCTTAAAGAAACTTGTTTAATTCACTTAAACTGAGTTCGGCACAGACCACATTTCCGCTGCGTATATCACAGTTAACATTTTGCAGAGCCAATCTTTTACACACATTATTTCAGAAACGCTGACAAAAATACACTTTTTAATTCTTTTCTTATAAAATATGATTCTTTGAAATAATTGCAACTATGATCAAATCTAGCATTTCAAAAGCAGATACGTTTCATACAATGGGATATTATTCAGTGATAAAAGGAAATGGGCTCTCAAGCCAAGAAAAGACATAGAGGAAACTTTAGTTACATTACTAAGTGAGAGAAGCTGATCTGAAAATGTCCATACTGTACAATCCCAACTATATGACGTTCTGGAAAAGATAAAATTATAATGAAAAGATTAACGGTTGCCGGGGGCTGGATGTGGAGGTGGGGAGGGTTGAAAAGGTGAGACACAGGGGATTTTTAGGGCATTGAAAGTATTCTATATGATACTCTGATTGTGGATACATGACATTATGCATTTACTAAAACCCATAGAATGTACAACACGAAGAGTGAGACCTCATGCAAACTATGGACTGCAGTTAATAACAATGTATCAATATTGGTTCCTCAATTGTTACCTAATGTAGCACACTAATGCAAGATGAATTAATAATACGTGCATTACTAATAAGGGAAACTGGGGTGGTAGTGGGGAGAGGGAACGCTCTGTAGGTTCTAATTTTTATGTAAACCTAAAACTGCTCTAAGTAATAAAATCTGTTGCTCTAAAAACAAACAAACAAAAGTATACCAAAGGATAAAACAATTTAGAACATTTCTAGTTTGCAAAGGAGCACAATTTTTTAAAAACTTTTATTACCAAGCTTCATTTCCTATAAATCCTACTTGATGCTTTTCTCCTGTTTCCCACCCTGTTTTGAAGAGAACATTTAGAAGAAATTCTAGTTTGGGTGTTGACAGGCATCAGGCTATTGTGATTTTGCCAACTGCTTAAAACAAAACTGTCTTTTGTAGCTTTTTTTTTTTTTTTTATATCGGCTTTCTTGCGGTGTAGCTTCCATACAACGAACTGCACACATTTAAAGGTACAATTTGATGAGATTTGACATACATGTACACCCATGAAGCCATCACCACAATTAGGATAAGGAACATCTCCATCACCCCAAAGTTTCCTTGTTCCCCTGAGAACTGCACAATCTCGGCACCTAATGACTCTGTCCAAACCTGCACCAAAAGATGACCAGACTGTATCATGGCCTCTGGCGGCACAAGGCTGTGTCCTTAGGATGACCCCAAACCCCCATTAAAATGCCTTCCCGGGAAAACACAAAGCTGCCGGGAGAATTTACTGTTTGTTCCAGCCAACATCTGAGATAGGCCGCTGACCTCCTTTACTTAGAGCATTTATGGGAAAGGCCTTGTAATTGTCAATATGTATCTCTTGCGACTAACAAGTGTCTCTCTCAAGGACTGAGAGCCTTTCCTTTAAATATCATCAACAGGAAGGAAGGGGCCTCTGTCTCCCAGTCTCCGTGGGGGGGTTACTTCCAGCTCCCAGACACAACCAGCCTAATCGCACTGACACTGACTCACTCTTTGCAATTTTTCACTTTTCTGGCTCTACTGAGCCCCAGCGTGTCCCCCTCACTCTCCCTTTAAAGCACCCATCGCTTTGGGCAAATAGGCTTGGAGCTTAGCCTTTTCACTATTGTTTTCACTAACACTGGGCTGTGTTCACCTCTGACACATCTTTGTACTACTTCCCTCTGTATTCTGTCCGTACTGAAGCCAACCTCTCGTCCTGCTGTTCATGACTCAGCTCTCCGGATCCCACTGTACTTTATGTTTCATTTTCTCATCAGAACAGAACTTCTATGTTACTAACTTTCCTCCTATTCCCTTTCCTTTGAAGCCCAAGCAACACAAAGCTAATTTTCTTGGCTCACTCCCAGTGATCTATGAATCCATCAATAACTCCCAGAAGATTACATCCTTTTCAAATATTTTTAGTTTTTAAAAGGGCCAGTTAGTGACTTCTCTGGTGGCACGGTGGTTAAGAATACGCCTGCCAGTGTAGGGGACATGGGTTTGAGCCCTGGTCCGGGAAGATCCCACATGCCGCGGAGCAACTAAGCCCGTGGGCCACACCTACCGAGCCTGCGCTCTAGAGCCCACGAGCCACAACTACTGAAGCCCGCGCGTCTAGAGCCCGTGCTCCGCAACAAGAGAAGCCACTGCAATGAGAAGCCCGCACACCGCAACGAAGCGTAGCCCCTGCTTGCCACAACTAGAGAAAGCCCGCGTGCAGCAGCGAAGACCCAACGCAGCCACAAATAAATAAGTAAATAAATTTATTAAAAAAAAAAAGAGCCATTTTCTTCAGAGTAAATGCTTTTTACAGATTTTTAAAAGAAAATGATCAGAACACATGAAGTTTTTTAGATAATGCACAGAGGATTTTTCTTTTTCTTTCTTTTTTTTTTTTTTAATGTTGGACTATGGTGGGAAGTATTGTGGCACAGAGAAAAGATACCAGCTTGGGAGATCTGAGCTCTGAAGCCTCCATGGAACAATAGTGGAATCTTTAAAGGCATGTAAACTCCAGGATGTTCAGTCTTTTCATGAGTGAAATGGGGGGCTTCACTGCCTTGAGTCCCTTTGCAAGTAGGCAAGTTCTGCACAATATTAAACTATTAAATGGAGTCATTGATCTAGGTGATTTCTAGACCTTTGGAGCTTTTTTTTTAAAAATTTTTAAATTAAAAAATTTTTTCTTGTTGGAGTATAGTTGCTTTACAATGTTGTGTTAGTTTATACTGTACAGCAAGGTGAATCAGCTACATGTATATACACATCCCCTCCTTTTCAGATTTCCTTCTCACTTAGGTCACCACAGAGCTTTTTAAAAAATATATACATTTTGGAGGACTTTCCTGGCGGTCCAGTGGTTAGGACTCCGCACTTCTACTGAAGGGGGCCCCGGGTTAAATCCCTGGTTGGGGAATTAAGATCCCACGTGCTGCGTGGTGTGGCCAAAAAAAAAAAAAAAATATATATATATATATATATATATATATAAAATTTTTTATTGGAGTATAGTTGATTTACAATATTGTGTTAGTTTCAGGTATATAGCAAAATGATTTGGAATATGTATGTATGTATATATCTATATTCATTTTTTCTATTCTTTTCCATTATAGGTTATTACAAGATATTGAATATAGTTCCCTGTGCTATACAGTAAATCCTTGTTTTTTTAATCTATTTTATATATGGTAGTGTGCATCTGTTAATTCCACATTCCCAATTTATGCCCCCCCGCCACCTTTGGAGTTTTAATACTCAATTGTTTTAAATAATGTTGCCCTCAATTACCTTGTGACGAGTCTAAGACTGTGTTCTGTCTATTGCTTTTTACCAACATTTGAACCTCAATGAACTGTAAACCGCAACTGTTTCTTGATAGTTAACTGATGGCTTATTGGTGGTGGCAAGAAAAACGGCTGCGATCAAGAATTTCCAGGGGCGGTCTACCGTAGTGGATAGGAGAATGGGCTTTGAAACCCAAATGCACAAGGTTCTGTGCAGAAATTAGTCGTGAAAGTAATCAAGTCACCAATGCAACTGAAAAATGCTGAAAAATGGGTACACTTCCCTGCACAAAATACATGCACAACTAAGAAAGTAAAGATGGAGGGTGGGAGGACAAATGAGAATCCCTCTGTATGTGTGTCTGCAACAGGAAGGAAGGAGAGAAAACACAGAACTATTGTTTATAAGTTTGCTTTTGTCCTTGCTTTTGGCAAGAACGAGTTCAAGATCTCAAGAACTTCTTTAGAAATAGGCCCAGGTAAACCCATTCTAATAAAACAAGCTTGGGAATTTCCTGGTGGTCCAGTGGTTAGGACTCGGGACTCTCACTGCCGGGCCAAGTTTGATCCCTGGTCCGGGAAATAAGATCCTGCAAACCGCACAGCTGGCCAAACAAACAACCAGAAAAAAACCTCCAAAACCCCCCAAAACCGGCTTATTGAATTTCATAGAGTCCCCAGCTTGAGGGAATCCCCACCCCAATTGTCCACCAAGCGTATGTTCCCCCATCCCTCTTGACAAGCTGACCTTCTCTCTATGCTCTTCAAGTCCCCTTCCTAATACTGAAGGACTAATTATTCTGCTCTGCATCACTAAAGTTTTTAGCTTTAATATACAGCATCCTCTACCTTTCAGGAGCATTATTAACCTTCAAAATATTTCTGAAATCCACAATAATATTTCAAAACTGGTAGTGCATGGGAACACATGCACAGACATATAGTCAGACACACAAGCACGCACTCAAAAGCCCCCAATGTCACAAAATAACCTCACTTAAAGCTCCCGACCTCTAATCCTTACCCAAGAAGTAGTGCTAGCCATTCGGTTGCATACACTGACCTTAGGAATGATTGATTATCAAGGAATACTCCTCTTTAAGGTAGACATGCCTCTGTGGGTTGGTTGGTACAGTACCTTCTCTGCTGATATAGGAGGCAAAGGGTAGGCTCCGAGAATTGCCTCTGAGTGGTCCTAACACACTGCCCCACGGTGCCGCTGCCGTGAGCACCAGTCTCTCAGCCCCAGCCCCAATGGAAGGATCACCGGAGGGAACACTTTTGGAAGTGACTGTTGAACCTGAGTAGCCAGACTTTCCTATTGGGATGCGGTTCCCTAGAGTGTTATTAAGAAATTGAACACACACCGGAAGGGGTATGCAAACACACACATTTTGGTTTTGAAATTCTCCTAATGCAGGGGAGGAGATGTATCCTCATAGACCTTGGGATTAGAACCCAAATATCTTTGCCTGAAGGGCTCATAGGGGACAAACAGAAGAGTCTGTCTCCTTAAGAGGTGGGAACTCAGGGAAAATAAATAGAACTCCCAGGAGGGTGTGTCTCAGTCTATTTCATTTCTTTCTTTCTTACTTTTTTTTTTTTTTTTTAGGCAGATGGTTTGCTTGTTGTCCTAATAATATACATAATCAGATGCATCATAAAGACTGGGAAATGCATTTTCTCCTTGTTTTCCACCAAACTTCTCACACAAAGAGGGAATATAAGCAGACAAAGGAAGGGTTAGTACCATTCATCCATTAAATATTTAATTATAAAATAATTTACTGAGTACCTTCCGTGTTCCAGGCCCTATAATCCCAAAGATTTCCATTTTCTCTCTCCTCTCATTTCTTTTTTCCTTTCTTTCTTTCTTTTTTTTTTTATTTTTGCCATACCGTGCAGCACGTGGGATCTTAGTTCCCCTACCAGGGATTGAACCCACGCCCTCTGCAGTGGGAGCTCAGAGTCTTAACCACTGGACTGCCAGGGAAGTCCATCTACCTCCCCTCTCCACCCCCGCATTTCTAATATCATTTTTGAAAACTCATCTCTCAACATAGATCCATGGATTGTCTCGCTTGGATATAGTGCACACCTTCAACTCAAAATGTCTAAAATTGATCTGATTGTTGCAATCGAGAACTAAATATTTCCCTCTCTGTAGCTGGCACTATTATTCTCCTTGTCACAAGGGCTCAGTATCTCTGAAATACCTCTGACACTTCCCCTTAACTTTTTTTTTTTTGGTCTTTTGTAATCCTTCCTGAATAAATTAGTTTTAGGTTTCTTTCATCATTTGCAATCAGTTTTCATAGTTTACTTGGAGAACTTGTCAGTTCCTTCTGATATTCACACTCTTGTGCAATCCCCTCCCCTCGTGTGTGGATTGGATTTAGTGACTTGCTTCTACTGAAGAGAATACAGCAAAAATGATAGGATGTCACTTTCCAGATTAGACTATAAAAGACCGTGACTTCTATCTTGCTGACACACTCTTTTCTGCCTTGATTGCTCGCTCTGATGAAGTAAGCTGCCCTGTGGGAGAGGCCCACAAGGCTAGAACCTGGGGATGACCTCCAGCGAACAGCCAGGAAGGAACTGAAGCTCTCAGGCCAATAGCTCATGATTCTGGCTCATATGAGTGAGCTTGGAAGCCAATCCTTCCCCAGTCGAACCTTGAGATGAGACTGCTGCTCCCAGCTGATGCCTTGACTGCAGCCTTGTGAGAGATTCTAGGCAGAAGACTTAGCTAAGCTGTGCCTGGATTCCCAACTCACACAAACCGTGACTTAAGAAATGTGTGTTGCTTTAAGCCACTAAGTTTTGGGGTAATGTGTTATACAGCAATAAATCACTAATATCGTACTGAACTAATAGTCTGCTATTAAGTAAAAGCTATGTGGATGATATTCTCTTTCAGACTGGAGAGGCAAGTCATGCAACAGTAACAAACAACAGAACTCTGCAGATCCCTCCAGGGTAGTGTTTTGTGGCTGGAATTTCATGGATGCTTCAATATAGTTTCTGTGGTACTGACTACACTAGCATCTTGGAAACTAAGCTGAAACAACCTGAATCTTCTTTGAATTTTTCAGAGAAGTACAGAATAACAGGATCACTCCTAAACCAGCCCGTCTGTGTATATAGATATATTTATTTGCTTATGAAAAATATTGTGGAAGTTTAAAATCAATGTTCTTTATGTAGGACCAAATATATGGGATCTGTGTAGGGTAAGCTAGAATCATTTCATTATCTGATAGTTCCCTAAGAAAATGTCCCTACCTGGAGAAAAAAAATATGTGTATATATTAATCCAAGTAATTATTTCATGTCGTGGTGAAAGAGAAGTAAATTTAATGGCATTCTGAATTCAATTTCTTTTCCTCAACGTGTTTTTTTTTAAAAATTAATTAATTTATTTGTCTTTATTTTTGGCTGTGTTGGGTCCTTGTTGCTGTGTGCGGGCTTTCTCTAGTTGTGGCGAGAGGGGGCTACTCTTTGTTGCGGTGCACACGCTTCTCATTGCGGTGTCTTCTCTTGTTATAGTTGCAGAGGACAGGCTATAGGCGTGCGGGCTTCAGTAGTTGTGGCACGTGGGCTCAGTAGTTGTAGCTCGCAGTCTCTAGAGTAGCTGTGGTGCACGGGCTTAGCTGCTTCACGGCATGTGGGATCTTCCCGGACCAGGGCTTGGACCCGTGTCCCCTGAATTGGCAGGTGGATTCTTAACCTCTGTGCCACTAGGGAAGCCCCGAAGCCTGTCTCTTTAAATGTCTTCCTGGAACAGCTCTTTCTAAAGACCAGCATTGGCCTGTGACATGAGCAGGAAATATATTTTTATTGTGGTTAACTACTTTGATTTTGGATGTTTTTAACACAGTATTTAATCTACTTTGATTACACATGACTGTCAGCTTCTGTGGCTTGAACTTTATCACAACTGGAGACATAGTACAGTCAGTAGGTCCCAGCAAAATATCAGCTGCATTGTTAGATAAACCTTCTCCTGGCATCGTTCTCATTCCTTTCATTACAGATACTAGCAAAATCTCAGATTCACTGATTGAAACTTCATGCTTTTGATTCATCTTTCTTTCACTTCTAATGGACTGAGTGGAAAGTGTAAAGGAGTTATAAGGTCCCATGTGCAGAAACAAGGAGAAATTTGGGTCTGGCTAGTCTGTGGTTGAGATAATCTTGCTATACAATGGGGAGTCAGTTCCTTCCCATGGGAATGCTTAATATCTGTCTTTGCTTAAGCCTTTCACACATCCAGGTGAGCCGTCTACAGCCTCTACCCATCAGTGTTATTTCTGTATGAATACTCCCATGTACAGCATTACCTCCTTCTGCCCAGGAAGAAACCACAGCTATGGAGTGATTTGGGGATCCTCTCTCCCCAGTAGAAAGCATGGATTTGCGTTGCTAAGGGGGCCACAAATGGAGTTCTCCTTTCCCAGTTCTCCTTTTAAATGTCAAATACAGGTCTTCCCTCCAGCAGTGTGCTATGTCGTGGCTGCAATGAGCTCACGGCCGCACTAACGTGGCGCACTCTTACACCACTCTCTCCCTCTGCACAGACTGAGCTATTTGCTTGGATTGTCCCTCTCTGCCTTATAACCTTTGGAAAGGTCGACTCGCTGTTACATGTCTTTTGAAACTTTCAAGTGCCTACAATATTTCCACTACACTTTATTCATACCTTCATGAAAGCGTCTTGGGGGATGCCTCTATGACAGTGACTATTTTTAATCTTTTTGCAGCAGTTTGAATCCTAGCACTGCTGGGCCCATAAAAAGCGCCCTGTAAATACTCGTGGAATGAATGATTGAAAGTGGGTAGTGGAAGACATGAATGGGACTCACCTTAAAAGCGTATCATCCATAGGTCCCCAGCACATACTATAGGACCAACCTCTTTTAGGACTCCATGGTTATCTATAGATGTTAATTGCTTTTGGCATTAAGGTGATTGAAACCGAGCAGGACCCTGTGGGGCTCCTGGACATGGAAGCCTTTCTGTGTCCCCTGTTTCTTGTTTGTAGAGAATAGACTCCAGCCTCCATGACCTTCTCTGAGTTCCAAAGGGCAGATTCGTACAGCTGCTAATCAGGGAAGGGAGGGGATGTAGAGACAAGGGAGGAGCAGTCAAGTAATAGTAGTGTAACCTTGGGGCAGGGTCCTGGTTCTGCCTCAAGGGATAGAGATAACAGTATATTTTGAGCTCTTTACAGAATTAAAACCCCCAACAAATGGAAGATGTTAGCATTCTTCATTCCAGATTAAAGGAACCAGAGAAGCTCTTTAAGAGACCACCTGAGGCCAGATTAAATGAGTGCAGAAACTGCACACACCCTAATCTTATCAGCAACCCGGCCCTTGAACCATTGCTATAAAACTCCTCACCAAACCCTCCTGGGTTGAGGACACATGGTTTTGGGGGCCACGAGCCCGCTGTGTTCCCCTTTGCCTGGCAAAGCTATAAAGCTGTTCTTTTCTACTTCACCCAAAACTGTGTCTCTGAAATTTGATTCGGCACCAGTGCACAGAAGCTGAGTTTTCAGCATCATGATTTCTTCCCATTTTGAGAAAGCAAAATTTAATATTTATCTTTATTTAAAACAAATTTTTTTTTGGCTGTGCAGGATCTTGGTTCCCTGACCAGTGATCGAACCTGCACCCCATACAATAGAAGTGTGGAGTCTTAACCACTGGACTGCCAGGGAAATCTTTAATATTTATCTTTAAATTTTGGGATTATCTGGTCCTCATAGAATTTAAAGCCTTTCCAAATGCCCTAGCTGTTTCTTTAGTTTCCTCATGGCTGACTTCATTTCCTGATTTCTCAGGGTGTAGATCATAGGATTGATAGGGGAGATGACATAGGGGAGATGACAGTGAAGGTGACAGAAATGGCGGTACCTGTCAGGAGGGCAGTGAAGGGCCTGGCGTAGACATAGATGCATGGCACAAAGTGCAGGCTCACCACCATGATGTGGGAAGGGCAGGGGGAGATGACTTTCCTCCTGCCCTCCCCTGCCTGAGACCTCAGCATCATGAGGATGACTGTGTAAGAGATGAGGAGAAGGAAGAATGTAAACCAACTGAGTAATCCATTATTGGAAATCATCAGGAGCTCCAGAGTGAACGTATCAGTACAGGCGAGTTTGAGGACCTGGGGGACATCGCAGTAGAAAGTGTCAAGAACATTGGGTCCATAGAAGGGCAGAGGGAGCAACAAGGAAATCTGCATGATGGAGTGGACAAAGCCCCCAACCCAGGAGGCCACCACCAGGCTAGTGCATCGTTCCTTACTCATGATAGTCAGATAGTGGAGGGGTCTTGAGATGGCTACGTAGTGATCAAGTGCCATCACAGAGAGAGAAAAGACATCTGCTCCTCCCAGAAGGTGGAAGAAGAACATTTGAGTGACACAGCCATTGAAGGAGATGGTCTTTCTCTCTGACAGAAGATCAACCAGGACCTTCGGAGCTGTGATGGAGGAAAAGCAGAGGTCAAGAGCAAACAGATTACGGAGCAGGAAGTACTTGGGCGTGTGAAGACGAGATTCCCAGGTAACAGTAACCATGATGGGGAGGTTTCCCGTCAGAGTTGTCATGTACACCAAAAACGAAAAGGCAAATAAGACCAGCTTAGCTCTCAAGACTGGGTAATTCCCAGGAAAATAAATTCTTTCACTCTGGTATAATTTCCCTGATCCATTGGGTCACAGGTTCTTTTTCAAGTATATCTCTGGAAGATATAACAGCACAGTTAAAGAATGTGTTATGAAGTTTACTGTTGTCTTTTCTGTCACTTGAATTTTGGTGCAGGCCTGGGAAGTTCTTTTTCCATGCAGGCGCTGTACCTGCAATTCTGTATGCCACGGTTAGGTAGAATGACCCAGGTTTCTGACACGAGTCATGTAAACAGGTAGGTTCCATCACTGTGGCCGCTGAAACACAGGTGACAGGTCTGTGAACCTATTCAATTCTACTTTTACTACAACATATGATACAAAATAATAAATAATAAGCATAAATTTTATGACATCAAGAATTTGTGTTCACAAAGGACATCATTATGAGAATTAAAAGAGAACCCTCAAATGGGAGAAGATATTTACAATACGTATATCTGAGAAAAGGTTCTCATCCAGAATATGTAAAGAACTTCTACAAATCAGTAAAACAAGATAGATGACCAAACCAGAAAATGGCAAAAGACATGAACCAAACTTCACAAAAAAGAATATCCAAATGCCAATTCAACTTCATGAATTACCAGGGAAATGCAAATTAAAATCACAGCACATTAAAATCACAGCACAGGCTCTACTGCACACACACCTAAATGGTGGAAAAAGATGAAAAATATCAAGTGATGGTGAGGATGTGGGACAGTTGGAACACTGCTGGTGGGGTGTGTAAAATAACCACTTTGTTGTTTGATTATATCTGCTAATACTAATATATATATCTTTATTAAATATTATCTTAAGCTGAAGATCTATCTATGTATCTATGTATCTATCATCTATCTGTCATTCTATCTATCTGCCCATCTCCATCTTAAGAACAATCTATTCCACTCCTAGGAAGTATGGACATATGTTATATCCACCAAAAGATATATCCTAGAGTATTCATAGCACTGTTTGTAATTGCTTCAAACTGGAGAATGACACAAGTGCCCATTAACGGTAGAAAAGCTAAATACTGTTAAATTCACACATGACTACATAGCAGTGGAAATGACCTACACTACACGTAACGATATACACCAATCTCACAAACAGGATGTTGAGCCAAATAACCCATGCACAGAAGAGTGCACACGCTCTTATTTTGTTCACATAAAGAATCAAAATGTACAAAACTAAAGGGAACATGAGGGAGGCTTTTGAGGTGCTGATAACAGTCTCTTTTCTTGATCAGGGGGCTTGTTGCAAAGATATATTCAGCTTGTGTGAAAATCCATTGAGATGTAGGCTTATGTGCGTTTTTCTGTATGTATGTATCGTAGGTTTATGTACTTCAGTAAAATGTTAAAAAAATAAACATACAGTGATTATAACATTTTAATCTCATGTGTAAAGAATGAATTTCATTTCAAGTAAAATTTAATTGACCACTAACTTTCATAACAGTTATTTTATAAGAAATAAAGTTAAAGCCTTTACCAGCTACAATCTGAGAGTTTTTGTATCTTTCTCTCATTTACCCACTTTAGGTCCTCCCAAATTCTTGTCTTATGCAGTTGCCCTGCTGTAGTTCTTTCTCTGATTCTGGTTTTAATTCCTCTATTTTTTCCCCCCCATTTTGCTCTTTGAACCTTAGAAAAAAATCCTTTAAAGACCACAGTTCCCCAGGCAGCACTTTCCTTTTTATTCATACAGAAGAATAAGAGCCCCTTTTTCATTTCATTGTCATTAATTTTTGGTGTCTATGTCAACAACATGGAGTGATAAGAATACATGTTCAGAACAATGATCACAGAAGATTTCAGCTCTCCGGAATCCTAAAATTCCCCACACTAACTACTTACCATAACTAGAAAGTGGAGAAATCATTCCCAAAGGAGTTTTTGGTTAAGCTGGAACATAGAAATATTTTAATTGATGACAGCATCTTATTCTAGAATCTTTCTTTTGGATATTGGAATGATAAGTGAATGGTTTTCAAATCTTCTGCTCAGGAAACCACGTGACAAGATCAAGAGCTTCTGTGTCACCTGTTCTCTTTCTCCCTCCCTTCTTTCTTTCTCATGTTTTTCTTTACTATTTCTATTTTCTTTCCTTCCTCTATATACCATTTCCATGACAGTATTAGGGTTCTCCAGAAACAGAACTAATAGGATCTATGTCTATATCTACATCAGCTATATCCATCATATATATGTATATATGCACATATATATATAGAGAGAGAGAATTATCATGCAGAATTGGCTCACGCTATTATGGAGGCCGAGAAGTCCCACAATCTGCCTTCTGCAAGCTGGAGACCCAGGAAACCTGAGAGTGTAATTCAGTCATAATTCAATGATCTGAGAACCAGGGGAGCCACTGGTGTAAATGATGAGATGAGATGTCCCAACTCAAGCTGTGAGACAAGAATAAGGGGGTACATTTCTCCTTCCTCCACCTCTTTTGTTCTATTCAGGTTTTTAATAGATCAGTTGGTGTCCACCTATTGGGGGAGAGGCAACTAATCTGCTTTACTGAGTCCATCGATCCAAATGCTAATCTCATCTGGAAACACCCTCACAGACACACCCAAAAGCAATGTTTAATCTGAATCCCTGTGGCCAGTTCAGTTGACACATAAAATAAATCATCATAATGACTTGGAGAGAACAGTGACTCAAACACAGGTTCTATCCTTAAGGAATTGATAGTTAAGACATTAAGAGTGTTGTAGCTTGTGGAATCCGCAGAAAGAAAAGGGAGGCAGTACAAAATCGTGGGGCTCTATACGAAAAACGGTCCCACTTGGTCATATAATGTTTGTAAACCTTTTCCGGGAGGGCTGCTGGGACAGTATCACATCCCACACTTGTATCTTGGACACACATATGTGGATTATCTAGAGCATTTATTAAATTTGGGTTTTCCTACTTCCTGGTTTGACCTTGGGCAAATTACTCAATAAAAGTACCAAACTCATGAGAAATATATGTGAGGTTCACAGGACATGGGTTAGAGTCAGTTCTTAGCCTGCACCGTTATGATTTCTACGATATGATGATAATAAGACCTACCTCATGAGCAGGGTTCTTCTAAGGAGTAGGTGAGATTGCATGTCTGTTTTGCAAACTGAAAGCATCTGAGGATCCTGAGTTTGCCAGTGGCTACCCAGTCTCACCAGCTCCAGGTGAGTGCTGCTTCCTTACACAAGCCAGGTCCCTTTAGGGGGACTTGACTGAGAGTGGCTCATCTTGCTACTGACCCTGTGGTTCAAAGCCCTCTTTCCAACACTTGGAATAAGTGTAAAATGCCATTTATCCCATAGGGGTAGTTTTCTTTTTTGCTTAGGGATTTGAACTAAAGCATATGCAAAAAATTAGACGATTGTATCACACTCCTGCTTATAAACATAGATAAATTTATTTCTGTATGCAGTTGTAAATATAGGCGTTTATATTTAAAAAAACATTTCCAGAAAGAAAATAAACTATAATCATCCCTTTGAAACCCTGTCATCTGGATATATGGCTTCAGCCTACAGTAGGGTGGGGTCCAGGCAACTTTCAAGGTCTCAGCATTATAGAAATGTGGGCAGAATAATGGAGCTCTGTTTTGCTTATTTTTTTCTTGCTTTTAAAGAACACTTCCGTTCATTTTATCACTTCCAAAACCCACCATATCCATGTGAAATAGATATTATTATCCTGATTTTATAGATGAAGAAACCAAGGCACAGAAAGATTAAGTAACTTGGCCAAGGTCTCACTGCTGGTAGAGCCATGTCTCAAACCAACATTTGTCTTATTCCAAAGACTGATGCTCTTAATTGCTTTAACTATACTTCTTCCCGGTGTTGATCAGCCCTTCCAGAAAACCCTGCAAAGAAAAAAAATCCTCTATAAAACAAGTGAAAGTAGACTGTGGGTGTAAGATGGTGGTGGTAGAAGCCAGCACGCAGTGAGTGAAAGGTTTGGCTGAGAGAAACTTACATGAGAGGATGTCAGAAGTGACTTGGAAAAAAAATCAGAGTTTGAAAAGTAGACTTTGCAGTCCTCAGAGTTACCTTCACCAAGAACCTGCATCAATCATATAGTGTTCCAATGCCAGGTGCAGAAATGAGTTCTGAGAAGCATGACCTCTAACACAAATTCCTCCTGAAGATCATGGATCTTGTGGGTTCCTACGGATGCTGTCTTTGTATGGAGTGGGAAGGATACTTTGAAACTGCAGGATTAGGTACATTGCATTGAAACACAGGCACATAGAGAGGGAGGGGGAAGGGATAAAGAAATACAATTTGGGGAGGGGGGATAATTTCAGAGTTTGGGAGTAACATATACACACTACTATATATAAAATAGATAACCAACAAAGACCTACTGTATTGTACAGGGAACTATACTCAAGATTTGTAATAACCTATAAAGGAAAAGAATCTGAAAAAGAATATATATATGTATAACTGAATCACTTTGCTGTACACCTGAAACTAACACAACATTGTAAATCAACTATACTTCAATAAAAAAAAAAAGAAATACAATTTTATGTGTTTTTGTGAGGTCAAAAGAAGGATCATGAGGGCTTCTTAGAAATCACCCCAAAGGGGACCATCCTTTAGAAGCAAGCTTACTAAACATCTTTGAAAGAGCCTGCAGACTCAGGGTTACACCCATACCCCAGCTTCCTACGAAGAATGCTGCTTCATTCTCTACACTGGGTTGAATCTCTGAGAGATCTCCCAGATCACAATTTTCTCTTTTCCAATACTGAAAAGTCTCTACTCTTGATTGAATCCCTAAAAGTTTTAGGAGCATTTTTCATATTCAGTAGCACATGAGTGCACAGATTAGCTGGCTGTGAAAACACCTTACTCAAAGCCCCGCAAATTCCATTCCCAGCTAAGAAGCAAAGCTGGCCAGACTGTATATACTGAGTTCAGGAATTGCTGTCTTTAAGAGCTGTTTTTCTAAGGTAGTCACCTTCTGAGAGCTGGGGTATCAGCACTTTCTCAACTCCCTTCAAAACAACTCAAACCTCAACATCCTACCAACTAAAATGCATCATACCTCCTGGGGCCAACTGACCTTCTTCTTCTATGTTGCAAGGCACAATTCCCCTCTTCCTAATCATGAAAAACTACCACTTTTCTTTGCTTCATTAAGACTTCTGGTTTTAGTAGGAACATCCTATACACTTGCAGCATTTCTGAAAAATCAACACTACCAGCTTTTCAGTTTCAGAAGTTCGCATACCAGCACTTAACTGACTCAGTCTCCAAGTGAAAAATCAATCCTCTTACGATGCTCCAATGCCTCTTAGAAGTAGGTTCTGGGAAAATTCTGTGCTTCATGGACAGCCTACCTCAAGGCTAGTGATTTTGTTATGCTTTTCCTTCAGGTGGGAAAAGGCGACCTCAGGGAATCACATCATTCTGACTCTTCCACATTGCCTTATGGCGTCTTGGCCACCACTGTTAGTCCCTCAGCCACAAGCCTAATAAAGGAATTAGCAAAGGGAATATTGTTGAATATGAATGTGGAGGCTGAGTGGCCAATTCAATTGTGTTCTCTTGGGAGTCATTAAAATGTCATCAAGCCCTCCTCTTTCTCTCTCTTCCCCTCCATCACCCCCTCTCTGCCCCACCTCACATGTATCTGCAGAGATGCTAGTGCACATTCAGGACATATCCTTTTCTCTAGAGGAAGCACATGAGACAGTGCGCTATCCTCCTTGGCTTAGGAAGAAAATGTAGTGTTAAACCGCACCATGGACCACGCAATTTTCCTCCTCACCAAAATTGCTTTGCTTGCAATCAGCTGGGAAATGAAGCTTAAATAAAAGGGCAACAATAGAAAAATCAAAGCTCTGGGGCTACTGTCAGGGTAGCTCTCAGAGACTGGATGGTGTAGATTTATACATGCAATTTCTGTTTAATGTGACATGTATATTGCCCCTATGCAATTATTTTAATCTACATCTCTGAGATCCATGGCTCACTTAGAACCTAGGGAGGCAGCATGGTAACAGTTTTTGATATTTATCAATTTAATTACTTCAGAATTATTTTATGTTATTAGGTTCATGGGTACCCAGAGATGTTTATAGTTAAATGTTTGATTCAAGGGAGTGAGGTAAGAAAGGGTAGTTTGAAAGCTATGTTTACTCCCAGAGTCTGTTGAATTTTCTATGGCTCTTAGCAGCAGAGCTTAAACAACAATAAAAACTGATTTAAATGGGAAAAATGCAACCCAGCTTGTGATTTTATGTCATCCAGAGAAATGATACATCTTTGTGTAATGAGATGCAATTGCTTTCCCCTTCTCCTGAATTACTGAATCAGGTTATACTGTGTGTTTATACATAGTTTGAGGAAGTGTCAGGGACAGTGGTGTGGCAGGCGTTCATGAGTTCCTGCTCCCTTGGGACTGTGCTTCTGAGATACAGTGATCCAGACTCCATAGGTCTTCGGTGCCATCCAGTTTCAACATAGCGATAAAACTGATTTGAGTGAGTCTCGAGAGATAGGAAGGAAAGGAAAGGAATAGTCCATTTGCATGAAATGGACTATAAAGTGGCTTGTGGTATGCATTTTTCATAGGCAGTTTCATAAAGAAAAGCTTAGAGAGTCTAGAGACCAGAGCTACCCGAGCAAATGTAGCAGGACCCTATGAGTGGTGACTTGACAAGTGAGGATTATTCTTAGAATTTGCAAGCTGGATTAATATTGTAAAAAGTTATCAATAGAATTGATTGATCAGGTGGCAGGAAATGACAAGCAAGTGAGCTGATTAGTTAATGGATCCTTATGAGGCTAGCCCAGATCCAATGAGGGATGTAAGTGAAGTTTGTCTTCAACACTCACTATCTTTTGGCTAACTCCCCTGGGACTCTTTTCCATCCACCCTGAGTCTGCTTTCTTGGTCTGATCCCTCATCTCTACGCTCAAAGCCAAGGTTTATCCTTGACCCATTATATTCTTTTGCTATGAAACTCTCCTGTGTTGTACCTTATCAGCTTCAGGGTGACACTTCAACCTGTATAAATAACAGGAAAACCTATTGTCATGTTTTAATGACAGAAAGCTAGAAATTTTAAGATGATAGGTGCTTTGAATTCAATGTACATTCCCATCATTTCTACACCATGGTTTTTTTTTTTTCCTAATAATGATGAATATGGGCCATATAGGAGAAGAGTATAACAGGCTGATGGGGGATCGAATGTGTCTTAGGCAGAACAAAAAGGATCATATTAAAATGGATGCATTTGTGGTTTTTACCACGAGATGTAGAAAGCAGTTAGCCCTAGGAGATTTTTAACTAACTACTTTATACTTTCTAAACTTTCTGCATTTTAGATAAGAAATATGTAATAAGCATAATTTTAAAATAAAGGTATTTTCATTTTGGAAAAGAGAGAAATACAAACACTAATATAAAAAAATTAAATGGACCCATTTGCCTTTGACAGAGCATTTACTATCTGCCAGGCATTGTATGTTTCATATATACCATCTCATCCTAACCTTCACAACAACTCCATAAGATGGATCGTATAAGTACATTTGTATAGGTGAACTCTGACCTGTGAAGAGTTTAACTAACTCAAGATCACACAGTTGATGGATGGCAGAGATGGGATTTGGACCCAGGTCTGTATAACTCTGAAGTTAGAGCTTTCAGCCACAATGCTTTACTTTTGACTTTAATTTTAATCATATTTTCCCAGACAAAAACACTAGCTTATACTCCCTCTTCACAAACACTAGCAGAGTGCAAAATAGACAGCCTGGTTAGAGTTTTACCTTCTTTAACACCTCCTCTTTCTCTCTCCAGTGGGAAAAACGTAAATCGTCAACAGTGAAGCCAATCTGAGATTGGCCCTGGTAAGTTTGCAACTGAAAACCAGTTCTTGAATAATGAGAATGGATTGCTCTTTGTGTAGGATCCCTGAGGTTCTGTCTGCCTTTGTCTAAACTTATCATGAGAACATGAATCTGGCATGTCTAGTTCTGCATAAGATAAATCCCTGGAGGTCATTATGGGAAATCTTCCCAAGCTTCTTCATTCCTGATAGGAATGCAGAAGTACAACAATTTGTACCTTTGAGATTCTCACTAGGTTACGAGCCCATAAGGAGTTTAAGCAGGAAGAAATTTCTTAATCTGTGATAGGCCACATGTATTCATATATGTGTATTTCAGAGGCACTGACCATGAGATCTTCCTAGAACAAGACAGCAGTTTGGCATGGACAGGTCCAGTAATGAAATAAATTACATTCATAAGGTGAGAGCAATTGACTGAGTATCTGAAGACTTTTCTCTGTAATTAAGTTGATATAAGACATGGGGAAAACCACTCTATTCTTCTATTTACTTACCTCTTGAAAAAGGGGTTAGATTCAGTCAGTCTCTTTACCTGCCATATACCTTTCATGATTGACACGTTGTTATTTTGGTCTTTGAGTGGAAATACATCCAATCAACTCAGTCCTATAACACTGATACATTGTGCTCACCAGAAGCTTGGGTTATCATCAACCTATTAACTTAAAGTGCAAAATAAATTGTTACCTAGTAAGTGTAGTTAGTTTATTGACAATGTATCTGAGTATATAAATATGACTCCATGGGAAAAATAATGAAAGGGGTCCTTGCTGATGAAGAGGTTGGAGAGCCTTCCTCTATTCCATTACAGGAGGCATGAGTCTTCCCTTCAGTCTCCTCATGGCTGACTTCATCTCCTGGTTCCTCAGAGTGTAGATCAAGGGGTTCAGCAGAGGGGAGATGACAGTGAAGGTGACAGAGATGGCCTTATCCGTGGGGAGGGCAGTGAAGGGCCGAGCATAGACATAGATGCAGGGTACAAAGTGTAGGGTCACCACGGTGATGTGGGAAGTACAGGTGGAGATGGCTTTCCTCCTGCCCTCCCCTGCCTGAGACCTCAACATCATGAGGATGACTGTGTAGGACACAAGCAAGAAGATAAACCACAGGGTAGTGACTAAGCCATTGTTGGAAATCATCAGGAGCTCAAGTGCAAAAGTGTCAGTACAGGCGAGTTTGAGGACCTGGGGGACATCGCAGTAGAAAGTGTCAAGAACATTAGGTCCACAGAAGGGGAGTGGGAGCAAGAGGGAAATCTGCACAATGGAGTGGACAAAGCCGCCCATCCAGGAGGCCACAATGAGGGCAGTGCATCGCCCCCTACTCATGATGGTCACATAGCGCAGGGGCTTGGAGATGGCCATGTAGCGGTCAAAGGCCATCACAGAGAGAGAGAAAATATCTGCCCCACCGAGGAGGTGGAAGAAAAACAACTGTGTCATGCAGCTTGTATATGATATGGTCTTTATCTTTGTCAGAAGGTCTACTAGGGCCTTCGGAGCAGTGATGGAGGAGAAGCAGATATCAAGGATGGCTAGATTACGGAGCAGGAAGTACATGGGGGTGTGAAGGCGAGACTCACAGGTCACAGTGACCATGATGAGGAGGTTTCCCAGAAGAGTTGTCATGTACACAAAGCACAAAAAAAGAAATAAGACCAAGCTTAGGTCTTGGGACTCAGTAAGTCCAAGAAATATAAATTCATTTACTCTGGTGCCGTTTCCCAACTCCATTGAATCATGTTTCTTCTTCTTCTGTAGCTTGGAAAAAATTTCAAGTGTTGTTTCAGTAAGAGTTTACTCTCCCTTAATAGATTCAGGTTTATAAAATCAGGTATTAGGTCTGAAATCTAGTGAGGTATTTTCCCCACTGGATAGCTGTTCTGGGGTTATTGCTAACGTGTGCAAAGTGATACCTTATGACACAAGCATGCATTTAATTATTATTTCTTCTGTAAATTATAAATATTTTAGAAAATGCATAAAAATAATGTTCTAAGTATGTGAGTTCCAAATATTCAAGATAAACAGGTTCATGTTAAATATTTGTAAAGGGGCTATTGTGGCATGAGTGATATAAAAATGGAATCAGTTTGGTGTGTGGGTAAAACAGTGCCTATTTGATAGGACTGAGTTCCCATGAGTTCCACAGGGGTGTGCTTGCTTCTTTTTTTTTTTCCAGACTGGTGCCTCATTTAAATGGTTTAATAACTACAATCTTTAGAATTCTCTTTGGACTGAATTCTACAGAAGCACTCCTTTCTTTTTTTACACCACAAATTTAATTCTATGAAAACTTAGAAAATTTTAAGGCCATAAAATTCTTCTCTATTGCTCTATTCTTCCTTAAGGGGATTTCTTGTTTCTACCTTTACTTTAAACTACTTTAGGTACCAAACCCCTGTGTGTCAAAATAACAGCTATGGAAAAAAAAGCTGTAACTCAGAATCTCTCTTCTATTCATTGTTCTGATTTATTTCTTAAAATTTATTTTTTTAATTGAGCTATTATTGACACATAGACTCACCTACTTGAAGTGTACACTTTGATAAGTTTTGACATAAGCATATACCCATGACATCATCACTACATTTAAGATAGTTAACATGTCTATCATCCCCAAAGTGTCCTTGTGACCCTTTGTAATCTGTTCCCTCTGCCCCTCCTTCTTCAGGCAACCACTGAGCTGCTTGCTTTCTGTCACTATACATTAGTTTGTATTTTCTAAAATTTTCTATGGATGGAATCTTACAATGTGTACTCTCTTTTTGTTTGGGCTCTTTTACTCATAAAAATTATCCATGTTTTGGTGTGGACCAAGATTTTGTTCCTTTTTATTGTATGGATATACTACAGTTTATTTATCCACTCACTTGTTGATGAACATTTGAGTTGTTTTAATTTTTGGCTATTACACATAAAGAACAGGTGTCCAAAAACCATAATTCAAAAAGAGTCATGTACCACAATGTTCATTGCAGCTCTATTTACAATAGCCAGGACATGGAAGCAACCTAAGTGTCCATCAACAGATGAATGTATAAAGAAGATGAGGTACATATATAAAATGGAATATTACTCAGCCATAAAAAGAAATAAAATTGAGTTATTTGTATTGAGGTGGATGGACCTAGAGTCTGTCCTACAGAGTGAAGTAAGTCAGAAAGAGAAAAACAAATACCGTATGCTAACACATATATATGGAATCTAAAAAAAAAGAAAAAGGTCATGAAGAACCTAGGGGCAAGACGGGAATAAAGATGCAGACCTACTAGAGAATGGACTTGAGGACACGGGGAGGGGGAAGGGTAAGCTGGGACAAAGTGAGAGAGTGGCGTGGACATATATACACTACCAAATGTAAAATAGATAGCTAGTGGGAAGCAGTCGCATAGCACAGGGAGATCAGCTTGGTGCTTTGTGACCAGCTAGAAGGTTGGGGTAGGGAGGGTGGGAGGGAGGGAGACGCAAGAGGGAAGAGATATGGGGATATATGTATATGTATAACTGATTCACTTTGTTATAAAGCAGAAACTAACACACCATTGTAAAGCAATTATACTCCAATAAAAATGTTTAAAAAGTAAATAAATAAAGACTGGGCTAACCAAAAAAAAAAAAACAAAAAAAACAAATAATACTATGTGTACTTACCATATTATATTTTATGTGTATATAAAAACAAGAAATTGAAAATAAATATGTTCGATATAAATATGAACATGATTAAATTTCAGCATGTTAAAATTAAAAAAAAGGAAAAAAGAACGGGTCTCCATGTGGACATATATTTTCATTTCACTTGGGTAAGTACCTAGGAGTGAATGGCTGTAACTTTTAAATTCAATAATAAAAAAACAAACAACTCAATTAAAATAAAAAGAACAAATGGTTTGAACAGATACTTCAACAAGAAGATATAGGGGTAACAAATAAACACATGAAAAGATGCTGAATGTCATTTATCACTGGGGAAATGTAAGCTAAAACCACAGTGAGATAATAGTACACACTTGTTAGAATAGCTAAAATTAAAAAGATGGATATATCAAGAGTGGGCGGGACTTCCCTGGTGGTCCAGTGGGTAAGACTCCTCACTCCCAGTGCAGGGGACCTGGGTTCCATCCCTGGTCGGGGAGTGAGATCCCGCATGCATGCCACAACTAAGAGTTCACATGCTGCAACTAAGACCCGGCGCAGCCTAAATAAAATAAAATAAAATAAAATATTAAAAAAAAAGAGTGGGCATAAATGAGATGAATTGGAACTCTGGTGGGAACATAAAATGGTACAACCACTTTTAAAAATAATTCGGTAGTTTCTTAAAATGTTAAACATATACTTACCATATACTCTTATGGCTTTTGAATTCCTTTTTTGGTTTTTGGTGGGTCCTTGAAATGGGGCTTAACTTCTTTCTTTGCAGTTTATCTCCCTTTTTTTGCTGTAATCAGAAACAAAGGAAAGGGGAAAGCTACTTCCCTCCCACTTTCTGGGTGTATTTTTTGCTTCACCACTTTGGCCCCAAGCTCTGCACTGGTGTTTAGAAACAATAGCATCTCCTTCACATAATTTTTTTAAGGGTTAAATGAATTCGTCTATGTAAAGCATCAGTACTGGAAGCACTGTCTAATCCATAATAAGTGCGATTATACGTGTGTTACCTAAAAGAAAAGCTCTGGGTCAGTAACTCTCACAGACAAACAGCTTCTTTAAATACAGTGACAATCTTTTGGAGGAGCTGAATATTTCCCATAGCATGTATTCTACAACTTCATCAGACTAACCTGTTTTGAGGAAAATAGAAGGTATTTTTCTTTAAGTGGCAACCACTGAGGGTGGTGACACTGTATGGCAGTAAGAAGGGAGTTTGCTTATTTTGGCTTCTTGTCTGATGTCATCTTAGCAGATCAGAGAAGGCTAGCGCATGGTCTCTGCAGGAGAACTGTCTGGGCTCAAGTCCTGGTTTTGCCCCTGTGTGATTTGGGTGAGTGGGTCTGCATTTATCAGAAAGGAATAGGTCCCATGTTCACAAACTATCTTTGATAATTCAGACAACATCCTCCAGATTCTGCTGCTTCTTTCAGCTATTTTGAATCTATCTAATTATTTAGCGAATATTGATGGAAAATTGGCATAATTCTAAGTTATTTGAGAGAAAGGAATATAATCCTAAACCAGTGGAAAAACAATTGAAATCTAATAGTAATATGGGAGTGATGGGGACCATCTAAGGACAGATGAAAAGCTGTGTGTGAGAAAAGGATGATTTCTCCTTAAGAGGCTCAGAGAATCCTGCCTGGAGGAGGTAGCATTTACATTGGGGCATGTGGGAATGGAGAGGAAGGGAGCTCTGGCTTTAGGGGGCCATTTGAATATATAAAAGTTGCTTGTGATTGGGAAGTTTGGTGGGAATGAAGAGATGCAAACATGTAGGCATGGAAAGACATAGGAAAGAAAATCATTTCTATATATATATATTTTTTGGTTAGGCTAAGGAAGAGTATATAGGTGTTCATTGTACTATTCTTTCAGTTTTTTTGAAGGTCTGCAACATTTTATTTTTCTCTCTAGTTTTATTAAATTTAACATAAGAAATACCTCTGTAGATGTCAGTCTGAGGGGGTCCATCTAGACGAAATAAGCCTGAGAAAAATCTCTCCTTTGTGCAAATCCAGGGGTGCCAGAAAACAAAAACTGCCTTCTCCCAGTTCCAAACTGAACTCATTTTTATGTCTCTCCTCTTGCAATGTCTTCTTTGTTAATATTTCTTATCCATGCTGTCTGTCCCTGAAGGTTCATACTGGGATGCATTATCTTGTGTACTTATTACATTATTTGCAGTCAAAATATATTTATAAATATTAACAATTACACCTAGATTTCAAAATTTCTCACTTGTACACATACACATCCAGACACCACAGACATACATACCCAAGTAGAGTTATACATCTTACCTAAAATCTCCAGTCTTCTTTCCAGGACTCCAACATCTTACATAATCTTCACATGAATCATTCAGCTTCAGAAAATTCTGTTAAATACCCCTCTGAAGGCCAGTGATTTCAATGGCTTCTCTTTCAGGTTTATGTGAAAAGGTCAGACACAGGGAATCATATTTTCTTGGCTCTTCCATGCTGATACAGAGTGCCCCATCGTATTTACCAATTCCTTAATCCCCAAACCAGTGTGAGAATTATCAGAGGGAATGTAGTTGGACGTGGCTCTGGAAAAATTCTGCTGATGGAAAGGTTGTTTCAGTGGGGATAATTAAAGCGCACATATACTACGTGCTATTTAGATACACACACTTCGGAACACACATTTTTGTTTGGGGTCTAAAATTTTCTGACAGTCGTAAAGATTCTCTCTTTGACCAAACACTGCTCAGCCGCCCCTGAATTTTTCTACAAAGTCTAGACTTTTGGACCTCCATGTTTGTCTCTGCATTGTCCAATTTTAGCAAAAATCCTGCTGTCACTTTAGCCAGAATTCCCTGCCCTCCTCATTTGATCACCTTCCACATCTAATCAGGTTTCTCTTCCTCCAGCACCTCCCAGGTGATGTCTGATCGCACCAGCCTGCCTTCAGCAAGAATCCTGTTAGGTCACTTTAGCCAGGATGCTTCCTTCCCCCTGTTTCCCTTTGTAATTTTCCTATTGGGAAATAAATGTTCTTAGGGATTGTGAACAATGTCCTTAGGCAGCTTCACCCTTGCAGGGAGATTCCTGAAGTGTGACACAGAGGTGTGGGCAGGAGCCCTTGGATCTGAAGGGTTATGTAGGTGAGAGTGAAAGAGATCTCAGTGGGGTGCCAACCAAAGTGGGTAATGGAGTTTTCATAAGATCTACACTGGCTCCACCAGCAAATTCTACTCGCTGGACCTTCAGAGTTTTTCAACATTCTCACCACCTCTACCATGACTACCCGAAGTCATGTCTTCATTATTTCTGCTGTAGTAACTTCTTAATTGGTCTCCGTGTTTTCGTCCTCAGCCCCCTTCAGTCTATTCATAACAGTAGCTCCTGCAATTCTCTTAAAACATGCATAATTGGTCCACTTTTCAAAGCCCTCCAAGTGTATCCCACCTTACTTAATGTGAAAGTCGAAATCTTTCCAATGGTTTAAAAAAGTCCTAATGACCTGGACCCATGACCCAGTTATCTCTCTGACCTCAACTACTACCCCTCTCTTCCTTGCTTACTCTCATCTAATTACAAAGTCCTCCTTGCTGTTTCTTGGATGCTCTGGGCACATCCCCACCTCAGGGCCTTTGCATGTCTGATTTGTGGGCTGAGGTTTGTACCACGACAAGAACATTTTTATAATTAAAAAAAAATTAAGATCTATTCAGCTCGCTGCTTTGTGACCACCTAGAGGGGTGGGATAAGGAGGGTGGGAGGGAGGCGCAAGAGGGAGGGGATATGGGGATATATGTATGCATATGGCTGATTCACTTTGTTATAAAGCAGAAACTAACACACCATTGTAAAGCAATTATACTCCAATAAAGATGTTAAATTAAAAAAAAAATTAAGATCTATTATCTACCTCCAGAAATGGAGGGAAAAAAACCTCCCAGCAGTTGTAAATAGCATAGTAAGTAAACAAATAAAAGCTGAGTTGATATATAGAATAATGTTTTCCACTTCATTCCGACCCTTTTGAGTGTATATGCATCGTCTGAAGCAGCTGTAGAGGTTTCTGTTCATTTTAAGGAGTCAGGTTGTCGGAGAATAAAAACGAATCAGTTGTTTTCTTAACCATATTCTCCAATGATTTTAGCAGCAAAAATGAGTGAGAGGCAATATTCATTCATCGACCTTTTAAATTTTTATGAATGTTTTCTATGTTCCGCTTGCTCTGCCAGGTGCTGGGGATAAAACTATAAATAAAGCATAAAGAGAACAAGGAATGGGAAACAGGGTCCTGAGTGCTGTGCTGGAGCCAAGCGCAGGGCGCCGAGGGAGAGCAGTGGCCAGTGGCCAGTGGGCCAGGGCTTCAGAGGAAGGTGAACGTGAGGACCTGCGTGAGGTCACAGAACTCATAAATGCGGAGGTCCACATTCTAATTCAAGCTGTGCTGGCTTCAAGGCACCTGCTCTCAACTGCTGGAGTGTGGGCTTTGGAAGGGAAAACCTTCAGGAAATAGATATTTAATTTATTCATATTCTAGAGTCAGAGCAGGTGCTTCGCTTGGATGTGTTTACTTCCTTATGATGTGATCACTTCATGAAAAATCTTATAGAATCCAAATGCCCAAACTGTGTTATTTGCTAATGTGCCTCAGCTCCCTTCCTGTGAACATCGTAGAAATGTAGAGGGAATGTCTGGGTATATATATATTTTTTGTTTTTTCTTAATTAAAAAATTTATTTAGATAAGTGTAGACTCCCATGCGGTCGTAAGAAATAACAAGAGAGACCCCACCTTAACTCATTTTCCTCCAGTGACCATTTCACAATATCTATGTATATCAAAACATCAAGTTGTACATCTTAAATATATGCCATTTGTATTTGTTAATTATAACTCAATAGAGCTGAAAAAAAACCCCACAACTATCCAGTGTGATAAAATTGTCTGAGTGTATTGGATTCCATTTTCTTTATTTCTTTCAAGGCTGTATTGCCAAGTGACATACACTTCTCTGGCTAACTATCTGATTTCTCTACTTCTTTTGTAACATAACCCCATTTTTTTACATTATTATTGCATGCTGACCAGAATATTTGTAAGTCATATGTATATTAGTAGAAATATAAAAATTAATCAGAAATCTTTTAGTAAATATAGTTTATTTGACGCACAAACATTTTCAAAGGTGGTGAGACAGTGAACTATCAGTCTACACCCTGTGAGAAGGCATGAGTCTTCCCTTCAGTCTCCTCATGGCAGACTTCATCTCCTGGTTCCTCAGAGTGTAGATCAGGGGGTTCAGCAGAGGGGAGATGACAGTGAAGATGAAAGAGATGGCCTTATCCGTGGGGAGGGTGGTGAAGGGCCGGGCGTAGACATAGATGCAGGGTACAAAGTGTAGGGTCACCACGGTGATGTGGGAAGTACAGGTGGCGATGGCTTTCCTCCTGCCCTCCCCTGCCTGAGACCTTAGTAATAATAATATGACCATATAGGACACCAGGAGGAAAGCGAACCACAGTGTGGTGAGCAGTCCGTTATTGGAGATCATCAGCAGCTCAAGCATAAGAATGTCAGTACAGGCGAGTTTGAGGACCTGGGGGACATCACAGTAAAATGTGTCAAGAACATTGGGTCCACAGAAGGGGACTGGTAACAAGAGGGAAATCTGCACGATGGAGTGGACAAAGCCCCCCACCCAGGAAGCCACTATTAACCCAATGCATCGGCCTCTACTCATGATGGGCACATAGCGCAGGGGCTTAGAGATGGCAACATACCGATCTAATGCCATAACTGACAAAGAAAATACATCCACCCCGCCAATAAGATGGAAGAAAAACATCTGCGTGAAGCAGCCATTGAAGGAGATGGTCTTTCTCTGGGACAGAAGGTCCACCAGAACTTTGGGAGCTGTGATGGAGGAAAAGCAGATGTCGGCAATAGATAAATTACGGAGCAAAAGATACGTGGGGGTGTGGAGGCGAGATTCACAGGTCACTGTGACCATGATGAGGAGGTTTCCCAGCAGAGTTGTCACATACACCAAAAGTAGGAAAAGGAATAAGACCAAGCTCAGTCCTTGATTCTGGGTTAGGCCGAGGAAAATAAATTCCTTTACCCTGGTGCAGTTTCCCAGCTCCATGGACTCATCCTCTTTTTCTCCGTTTTCTTTGACGCTACCTCATATGAAAGCGCTCAGCCATTTATTTTGTTTTCTTCTTAAACACTGTGAATGCAGTTCAGGTGTTCCTCATGTGGCCGCAGTGTTTGCGATGTGTTGAATTGTCCACATTTTTAAGATTGCAATCAGTTTGGGGATCCAATCAAATCATCACATGTGAAATCACTCAATACTTCTTTTCCTATAAATCTGTTTTTGGAAAGAAGAAGCGTTTGTGTTAAGTAGCGACATTTGCATTTGCAGTCTGTTTTATTTATTAAATAATAATAATAATATTTTGGTTTTTAAAATGTTATTATTATTTTTAATTTCACACAAGTTTATTGATGTCAAGAGCTGTCTCTTTTGTATTCAAACCATATCTTTGTATTCAAAGATAAGTAAGACACGGTTCCAGCCATTGTGGACTTATAGTCTACAAGTTTAATATTCCTATTAGCAAATACTCTGTTGACTGGCTAAAAAAAGTTGTCTTCTGTTTCTGATTATAGTGTTGCTGTGCATGAGTCAGTTTCCTTGCTCTTGGCTGTTTTATGTCGAATTTCTTAAAATTGCAGTCTCTTATTTTGTGTAGGTAACTTGTCATTGTGGTTACTCTATACTAATGAGATAATTTACTTAATAATTCTTTAAAAATACTTAAAATTTGATATTGGAAAACAGATTGAAACAATGTGTAAATCCAAATCTCAAAGGATATCATAACTTTTCTTATTGTGGTAAAAACACAAACGTGAGAGCTAGCCTCTTAAAAATTTTAAGTGCACAATACAGTATTGTTCACTGTGGCCACAGTTATGTACAAAAAATCTCTAGAACATATTCATCTTGTATAACTGACGTGATCCTTGCTTGAGTCTGGGGAAGGGAAGAAAGATAGTGAGCCACTTCTGAGAGGTGGTCCGTACTGTATCAGGCACGCTCTTCTCTGCCTCTTTCCTTTTGTGGATCAAAGATAAAAGATTGGAGGGATCACACAGCAGGAAGAGACATTGGTATTATTAGAATAATGCCCAGTTTTACGTAAGCTGTTATAAAGCATTCTCAGGAGATTTTATAATTATTATTATTATTTTAAAATTAATTAATTCATTTTTGGCTCTGTTGGGTCTTTGTTGTTGCGTGCGGGCCTTCTCTAGTTGCAGAGGGCGGGGGCTACTCTTTGTTGCGGTGCACGTGCTTCTCACTGTGGTGGCTTCTTTTGTTGTGGAGCTCGGGCTCTAGGCACGTGGGCTTCAGTAGTTGTGGCTCGTGGGCTCAGTAGTTGTGGCTCACGGGCTCTAGAGCACAGGCTCAGTAGTTGTGGCACACTGGCTTAGTTGCCCTGCGGCATGTGGGATCTTCCCAGACCAGGGCTTGAACCCGTGTCCCCTGCATTGGCAGGCAGATTCTCAATCACTGCGCCACCAGGGAAGTCCCCTATAATCATTATTTGTTTCTCCTTATACTTAGCAAATGACCGTTTGTTGCAATCTTCAAATGCATGTAGATAAATTGGACCACATTGTCAAAGTGTTTTCAGGCTAATGAAATGAATGATTGTGTAAATTGATGAATGTAATACATGATGAAATGTGAAATGTGTTATGAGAAGAGAAGAAGTAGAACTGGGTGGAGCAGGACATATGATAGGAGATGATAGGAGATGTCATGATTTTCAACAGTAACAAAAGCTACTATTTTTTGAGCTTACTCTATGTGGAGAGGTATTAAAAGTATTTAATTTTACCACTATCCTTTAGTAAAGGATAATGTTATTCTTGGCTTTCATATGGAATATATTATGAATTTATGTTTAGTTGAAGGGAAGGAAGAGATGGAAACAGGATGAAAATAAACAAAGAAACAGTCTTTTTTTAAACCTTCAATCATATATATATATATATGATTATATCTATGACTATATATATGTATATATATAGTCTAATTTTGTATAACAAAAATGTTATACAAAAATAAAAAATCTGAAGATAAGCATTTGGCAGAAAGGGCTTTGAGAATCACACTGAATGGACCACACTTCTGCATTCTTCTTAACACGACATCTTTCTTCCCAATGGTAACACCCACCTTTGCTGTCTCTGTCACTGAGAAGACCATCTTGGCTCTGAAACATTTAATACAACTGAGAAGTATTAAAGTCAAACTATTTTTACAAAATCAATAAGGACATCTCAATTTCACTATGCGTAACCTTAACCTTAGCTAGAAGTTGAATGTCTTTACCTAATTCCTTTGATCCTGAAACTCCAAGTACAAATTGTATGTCCTTAGGTTGAGCGCAGAACAAAACACTGGTGACGTTAATTCTTGGAAATTTTGTTCCTGCAGGTAAAGCCCTTTGGAGGACTAAATATCTTAGTGTCTTTTCTCCCCTTTCAGGAAAAAAAGGGTAGATTCAAAGAATCACATCTTCAAGGTTCTTTCACTGTGCCTTATGCACAAATCCCTCAGCCTCAGGTCTCATATAAGAGTTGAAAAGGGAATATTATTGGACAGGGAGGGGAAGTCAACTGCCTGATTGTGCCGTTTGTGATGAATTTTCAATGGGAGTTATTAAAAAGTCACCAAGATACACACACACACACACACACACACACACAAACATAATTTGGTTGGCGTCCAAATTATTTAGAGGCAATAGATGAAACCTATACCTTTATCGACAGCTCAATCAGAACTTAGTTAACACATGCCAATTGCTGTTCCTGCAATAATAAAAGGGTCCAATTTTGTTGGCGTGCAAGACTCAGAGGACACCAGAGACAAGTGAGTTTTAATTATATTGCCAAAAAACTAGAAGAAGAGAACTGGCCCCCATATCCTTTGCTATTAGTCCAGTTTCTGATTATACACAGGATACTTATAGTCTCATGAGTCCCCTCAGGTAGGGAAATATGACTTAGATGGTGTTTGGGGAACGCACGATTTTCTTGTTTTCCAACACTCTACTCACATGGAATCTCTCAATTTCCATACAGCTAGATAAGTACATTAGTAAAGCTGTCCACACAATTACTATAGTTATTTAAGGTTAATTCAATTATTAAATGGTTTCATCTCATATGGAAGGTACTTTGTTTCTAGAATGATGATGGGTTTGGATTTACCTGCTTTTCGATTTTGTTTTAGTATATTCAACTAGTCTACAAAAATAAAAACTGCATGGGTTAGGGTGTTTGAGATGGGTATTTTTTCCACCTTTATTGAGATATAATCGACATATATGTTGTGTATGTTTAAGGTATAGACAATGTTGTGATTTGATACATTTATATACTGCAAAAATGGTTATCCTAGTAGTGTTAACTAAAAACTCCATTATCTCACATATATACTAATTCTTTTTTGAGGTGAGATCACTTAAGACATACTCTCTTCCGTATTCTAGAGTGAACATGTATTACTTTTGAGACATACTAAAATCAATATCTAAACAAACTTAGAGGGCATGTCTTACTTCCTATGCTTCATGACTGTGAACATACATAAAATTCCTTTTTAAAGCTGCAAAGGTCAATATGAAGAGCTGGTAGATGTCACAGTAGGTGTCACGTTGAACCTCCTGATGTGAAAAATAGAAACAAAGTGAACGGAATTCAGATTTCTAAAGGTTCCTACCAGTGAAATTTCTGATGTTTTTCAATCTATTCGATAAATATCCACTGAGCACCATGTTAATGAGGATTCTTGGGTCGCATGTGACAGAATCCCAAATCAAAACACAAAGAAGAAAATAAAAATTATGTAACTACTCATAAATAAATAACTTGGCATGCCAGTTTCTTTTCTGCAGCCATGTTTTTGAAATAAAATTGGAGTTATACTAAAAATAAAAGATGTAATCTCTTAGCAACTTTCAAGTCTATAATACAGTATTGTGAACTATAATCACCACTTTGGACATTAGATCCCCCAAACTTTTATTTATATTATAACTGGGAGTTTATACCCTTTGACCAACATCTCCCCATTTCTTTCACCCCCAGCACCTGGCGACCAACTCTGTTTCTATAAATTCAGATTTTTAGATTCCACATATAAATGAGATCATACAGTATTTATCTTTGTCTGACTTATTTCACTTATTTCATTAGGACTTATTTCACAAGGTCCATCCATGTTGTTGCAAGTGGCAGGATTTCCTTCTTTTTTATGGCTGATAATATATACGTATTCATCCACATATTTATCCATTCATCCACTGATGGACACTTAGATTGTTTCCATATCTTGGATATTGTGAATAATGCTACAAGGACCATGGGAGTTCTGATACCTCTTCTAGATACTGATTTCGTTTCCTTTGGCTATATACCCAGAGGTGGAATTGCTGGATCATTTGTAGTTCTGTTTTTACTTTGAGGAAACTCTATATTGTTTTTCAGAGTGGCTGTACCAGTTTATATTTCCACCAACAGTGTACAAGGATTTCCTCTTCTGCACATCCTTGCTGACACTTGTTATCTCTTGTCTTTTTGATTATAGTCATTCTAATAGGTGTTGAAAGATATCTCATTGTGATTTTGATTGGCATTTCTCTGATATTTAGTGATGTTGAGCACCTTTTCATGTATCTATTGACCATTTGTATGTCTTGTTTGGAAAAATACCTATTCAGTTCCTCTGCCCCTTTTAAAATTGGATTTTTTTCCTGCTATTGAGTTGTATGAGTTCTTTATACATTTTGGATATTAACCCCTTATCTGATATATGATTTACAAACATCTTCTCCCATTCTGTAAGTTGTCCTTTCATTTGTTGATTATATCTTTTGCTGTGCAGAAGCTTTTCAGTTTGATGTAGTTCCATTTATTAATTCTTGCTTTGTTGCTTGTGTTTTTGGTGTCAGATCCAAAAAATCACTGCCAAGACCAATGCCGAGGAGGTTTCCCCCAGCTTTTCTTCTAGGAGTTTTATGGTTTCATGTCTTATGTTTAAATATTTAATCCATTCAAGTTAATTTTTGTGAGTGGTATAAGATAGGGGTCCAATTTCATTATTATGCATGTGGTTATCCAGTTTTCCCAAAAATATTTATTGAAGAGACTATCCTTTCTCCATTGTATGTTCTTGGCTTTTTCCCCATAAATTAATTGATTGTAATTGTATGGATTTATTTCTGGGCTCTCAGTTCTGTTCCATTGGTCTATATGTTTGTTTTTATGCTAGTACTATGTAGCTTTGATTTCTACAGGTTTGTAGTATGGTTTCAAATGATAAGTGTGATGCCTCTAGCTTTTTTTTTTTTAATTGTATTTATTTTGTTTATTTATTTATTTTTGGCTGTGTTGGGTCTTCGTTTCTGTGCGAGGGCTTTCTCTAGCTGCGGCGAGCGGGGGCCACTCTTCATCGCGGTGCGCGGGCTTCTCACTATCGCGGCCTCTCTTGTTGCAGAGCACAGGCTCCAGACGCGCAGGCTCAGCAGCCGTGGCTCACGGGCCCAGTTGCTCCGCGGCATGTGGGATCCTCCCAGACCAGGGCTCGAACCCGTGTCCCCCTGCATTGGCAGGCAGATTCTCAACCACTGCACCACCAGGGAAGCCCTGCCTCTAGCTTTGTTCTTTCTCAAGATCACTTTGGCTATGGAGGGTCTTTTGTAGTACCACACAATTTTAAGGATTGCTTTTCTATTTCTGTGAAAATTGCCTTTGGAATTTTGATGGGGATTGCATAGGATCTGTAGCTATCTTTGGGTAGAATGGAAATTTTGTAATAAGAATTCTTCCAAACCATGAGCATGGAATATCTTCCCATTTATTTGTATTTTCTTGAATTTCTTTCATCAGTATTGTATGGTTTTCAGTGAACAGATCTTTCACCTCCTTGGTTAAATTTATTCCTAGGTATTTTATTCTCTTGATGCAATTGTAGATGGGATTGTTTTCTTAATTTATCTTTCTGATAGTTTGTTGTTAGTGTATAGAAATGATGTACTTTTTGACTTTGGTGATTTACAGTTTTGCCACAATGTGACTATATGTGGACTACTTCTTATGTATTCTAGGATGATATGTTATGAATATGGGAATTTGTATTTTTCATCAATTATAGAAATTTCCCAGTTATATCCCATAAAATAGTGACCCTTCCTCATTCATATTATTTTTTCATTCTGGAACTCATGCAGATATATTACTTATTAGATTTGTTCATTTTCTTTTCTAAGTCTCCTAACCATCCTTCTGTGTATATATGTGACCAATTTCAGGGAGTTATTCAGTTGGTTATAGCTTTCATTTCTAGAAGTTCTATTTCATTCTTTTTACAAACCTACTTTTTTTCTTTTATTATCTTTTTTTCTTGCTCATTTAAAACACTCCTTTAAGGGACTTCCCTGGTGGTCCAGTGGAGAAGAATCCACCTTCCAATGCAGGGGACGTGGGTTCGATCTCTGGTCGGGGAACTAAGATCCCACATGCCACAGGGCAACTAAGCAACTACTGAGCTTGTGCGCCTCAACAGGAGAGCCCGCGTGCCACAAACTGCAGAGCCCACGTGCCCTGGAACCCACATGCCACAACTAGAGAGAAGCCCACATGTAGCAACTAGAGAGAAGCCCACTCGCTGCAACAAAGATCCGACACAGCCGAAAAACAAACAAACAAAATCTCCTTTAAGTTTTTTGGCTTCTTATTCACATTACATTCTGTATATGATTACTCCAGTGTTCAGGTCCTTGAGAGTCTGTTATGCTTTGGTTGTTTCTTTTGATTCTTGCTAATAATAGCTAGTTTCTTCATGAATTTTTAATTTTGAATTATGAATTTATGTTCAGTTACTTATGTGGAAATCTTGGAAGGCTCAGGTTCAGTGTGCATTCCTTCAGAGAAGGCAAATATTTGTTTCTTCCAGGCATCGTGAGTCATTATTAACCCTGAATTACTCTTAGTTAATTTTTCCCTTTGGAGTTTCCCATTTCATGTAGGCAATGCAAACTTGAATCCAAGACTCCTGTCAGGGTTTTGAATTCTCAGAAGAGATGATTTTTTTTCCACTCAAAGCTCAGGTTGAGGCAAACAATTTCATTGTGATCTTTGCTGTGGGATGATTTTTATCCAGTTTACCCTTCTACTGATGGAGGAGTACTCAATTCTCTGGTTTTCTGCTTTATGTTTATTTTTGGTCCTGAGCCTTTCCCTTCTCTTCTTGTGAGTTCAGATATGCACTGAAGTGTATGTTTGCAAGAAGCAATGCATGTGCATGTTTAAATCAGGACTTTACTTCATGATATGTGGTCTTTCATTTTGCCTAAAATAGCTCTTATTATATTTTCTCCATGGATATTGGTGGTGTATAGAAAAAAATGATGCATGTAATTTGATTTTATATGTTACTACCAAGTTGAATTCTTTTACTATTTTCAATAATGTTTCAGTGAATTCCTTATAGCATTTTGGGTATACCTTCTCAATATCTGAGAATAATGACTTTTTTTCCTCCAGTTTTCCCACCTTTATATACTTTCTCATTTTTGTAGTGTTTTTGAATTGTAAGTGAATTCAAGTTCAATAATTAATATTAGTGGTGATAGTGGGCATTATTGTCTATTTATGAACAGTATTAAAATTGCTTTAATGTTTAATCGTTAAGTATAATGTTTGCTCTATAGTTCTTGTTGATATTCTTTATTGAGGTGGTACACCTTTTTCCTCAGTTCCTGGCTTCTTAGGTGTTTTGTTTCCTAGGGATGTAGGTTGAATTATAGTGAATATTTTCTGCATCACTGAGATAATTGCCTTGTTCCTTCTTTTAACCTGTAATCGCAGTGAATTATATTAATATTTCTCTTTGAATTTCTGGAATAAATTCTACTTGATCTTGTTGCTATGTAATACATTGCTATGTAACTTCCTAATGTTTTATTTTTATTTTTATTTTTTTATTTTTTTCCTAATGTTTTATAAGAATTTTACATCTATCTCTAAAGATGTGATTGGTATGTACACCTATATTAGATATGTGATATTATTAGATCTATTACGTGCTGTTATCTAGTTTGTCAATAGCGTTACGTTAATTCTTACAGAATGAGATAAGGAGCATTCTAAAATATATAAGATTTGGAAATTACTGGCTCCTTGAATAATTATTGGAAATCACCTGCAAAGTTATTTAGGCCTAGCATTTTTGTTTTAACAACTTTATTGGAGTATAATTACTTTAAAATGGTGTGTTAGTTTCTGCTTTATAACAAAGTGAATCAGCTATACATATACATATATCCCAATATCTCCTCCCTCTTGTATCTCCCTCCCACCCTCCCTATCCCACTCCTCTAGGTGGTCGCAAAGCACCGAGCTGATCTCCCTGTGCTATGCGGCTGCTACCCACTAGCTATCTATGTTACGTTTGGTAGTGTATATATGTCCATGCCACTCTCTCACTTCGTCCCAGCTCACACTTCCCCCTCCCCATATCCTCAAGTCCATTCTCTACCTCTGCGTCTTTATTCCTGTCCTGCCCCTAGGTTCGTCAGAACCTTTTTTTTTTTTTTTAGATTCCATATATATGTGTTAGCATATGGTATTTGTTTTTCTCTTTCTGACTTACTTCACTCTGTATGACAGACTCTAGGTCCATCCACCTCACTACAAATAACTCAATTTCGTTCCTTTTTATGGCTGAGTAATATTCCATTGTATATATGTGCCACATCTTCTTTATCCATTCATCTGTTGATGGACACTTAAGTTGCTTCCATGTCCTGGCTATTGTAAATAGAGCTGCAGTGAACACTGTGGTACATGACTCTTTTTGAATTATGGTTTTCTCAGGGTATATGCCCAGTAGTGGGATTCCTGTGTCCTATGGTAGTTCTATTTTTAGTTTTTTAAGTAACCTCCATACTGTTCTCCACAGTGGCTTCTCAATTTACATTCCCACCAACAGTGCAAGAGGGTTCCCTTTTCTCCACACCCTCTCTAGCATTTATTGTTTGTAGATTTTTTGATGATGGCCATTCTGACCAGTGTGAGGTGATACTTAATTGTGGTTTTGATTTGCATTTCTCTAATGATTAGTGATGTTGAACATCCTTTCATGTGTTTGTTGGCAATCTGTATGTCTTCTTTGGAAAAATGTCTGCTTAAATCTTCCACCGATTTTTGGATTGCATTGTTTGTTTTTTTGATATTGAGCTGCATGAGTTGCTTGCATGTTTTGGAGATTAATCCTTTGTCAGTTGCTTCATTTGCAAATATTATCTCCCATTCTGAGGGTTGTCTTTTCGTCTTGTTTATGGTTTCCTTTCCCGTGCAAAAGCTTTGAAGTTTCATTAGGTCCCATTTGTTTATTTTTGTTTTTATTTCCATTTCTCTAGGAGGTGGGTCAAAAAGGATCTTGCTGTGATTTATGTCATAGAGTGTTCTGCCTATGTTTTCCTCTAAGAGTTTGATGGTGTCTGGCCTTACATTTAGGTCTTTAATCCATTTTGAGTTTATTTTTGTGTATGGTGTTAGGAAGTGTTCTAATTTCCTTCTTTTACATGTAGCTGTCCAGTTTTCCCAGCACCACTTATTGAAGAGGCTGTCTTTTCTCCACTGTATATTCTTGCTTCCTTTATCGAAAATAAGGTGACCATATGTGTGTGGGTTTATCTCTGGGCTTTCTATCCTGTTCCATTGATCTGTATTTCTGTTTTTGTGCAAGTACTATACTGTCTTGATTACTGTAGCTTTGTAGTATAGCCTGGGGTCAGGGTGCCTGATTCCTCCAGCTCCATTTTTCTTTCTCAAGATTGCTTTGGCTATTCGGGGTCTTCTGTGTTTCCATACAAGTTGTGAAGTTTTTTGTTCTAGTTCTGTGAAAAGAAAGGACACTACATAATGATCAAGGGATCAATCCAAGAAGAAGATATAACAATTATAAATATTTATGCACCCAACATAGGAGCATCTCAATACATAAGGCAAATACTAACAGCCGTAAAAGGGGAAATTGACAGTAACACAATCATAGTAGGGGACTTTAACACCCCACCTTCACCAATGGACAGATCATCCAAAATGAAAATAAATAAGGAAACACAAGCTTTAAATGATACATTAAACAAGATGGACTTAATTGATGTTTATAGGACATTCCACCCAAAAACAACAGAATACACATTCTTCTCAAGTGCTCATGGAACATTCTCCAGGATAGATCATATCTTGGGTCACAGATCAAGCCTTGGTAAATTTAAGAAAATTGAAATCATATCAAGTATCTTTTCAGACCACAACACTATGAGACTAGATATCAATTACAGGAAAAAATCTGTAGAAAATACAAACACATGGAGGCTAAACAATACACTACTTAATAACCAAGAGATCACTGAAGAAATCAAAGAGGAAATCAAAAAATACCTAGAAACAAATGACAATGGAAACACGATGACCCAAAACCTATGGGATGCAGCAAAAGCAGTTCTAAGAGGGAAGTTCATAGCAATACAATCCTACCTTAAGAAACAAGAAACATCTCAAATAAACAACTTAACCTTACACCTAAAGCAGTTAGAGAAAGAAGAACAAAAAACCTCCTAAGTTAGCAGAAGGAAAGAAATCATAAAGATCAGATAAGAAATAAATGAAAAGGAAATGAAGGAAATGATAGCAAAGATCAATAAAACTAAAAGCTGGTTCTTTGAGAAGATAAACAAAATTGATAAACCACTAGCCAGACTCATCAAGAAAAAAAGGGAGAAGACTCAAGTCAATAGAATTAGAAATGAAAAAGGAGAAGTAACAACTGACACTGCAGAAATACAAAGGATCATGAGAGATTACTACAAGCAACTCTATGCCAATAAAATGGACAACGTGGAAGAAATGGACAATTCTTAGAAATGCACAACCTTCTGAGACTGAACCAGGAAGAAATAGAAAATATGAACAGACCAATCACAAGCACTGAAATTGAAACTGTGATTAAAAATCTTCCAACAAACAAAAGCCCAGGACCAGACGGCTTCACAGGCGAATTCTAACAAACATTTAGAGAAGAGCTAACACCCATCCTTCTCAAACTATTCCAAAATATAGCAGAGGGAGGAACACTCCCAAACTCATTCTACGAGGCCACCATCACCCTGATACCAAAACCAGACAAACATGTCAGAAAGAAGGAAAACTACAGGCCAATATTACTGATGACCATAGATGCAAAAATCCTCAACAAAATACTAGCGAACAGAATCCAACAGCACATTAAAAGGATCATACACCATGATCAAGTGAGGTTTATCCCAGGAATGCAAGGATTCTTCAATATACACAAATCAATCAATGTGATACACCATATTAACAAATTGAAGGAGAAAAACCATATGATCATCTCAATAGATGCAGAGAAACTTTTGACAAAATTCAGCACCCATTTATGATAAAAACCCTGCAGAAAGTAGGTATAGAGGGAACTTTCCTCAAATAATAAAGGCTATATATGACAAACTCACAGCCAACATCATCCTCAATGGTGAAAAACTGAAACCATTTCCACTAAGATCAAGAACAAGACAAGGTTGCCCACTCTCACCACTATTATTCAACATAGTTTTGGAAGTTTTAGCCACAGCAATCAGAGAAGAAAAAGAAATAAAAGGAATCCAAATCGGAAAAGAAGAAGTAAAGCTGTCACTGTTTGCAGATGACATGATACTATACTTAGAGAATCCTAAAGATGCTACCAGAAAACTACTAGAGCTAATCAATGAATTTGGTAAAGTAGCAGGATACAAAATTAATGCACAGAAATCTCTTACATTCCTATACACTAATGATGAAAAATCTGAAAGAGAAATTAAGGAAACACTCCCATTTACCATTGCAACAAAAATAATAAAATACCTAAGAATAAACCTACCTAAGGAGACAAAAGACCTGTATGCAGAAAACTGGAAGACACTGATGAAAGAAATTAAAGATGATACAAACAGATGGAGAGCTATACTATGTTCTTGGATTGGAAGAATCAACATTGTGAAAATGACTATACTACCCAAAGCAATCTACAGATTCAATGCAATCCCTATCAAACTACCACTGGCATTTTTCACAGAACTAGAACAAAAAATTTCACAATTTGTATGGAGACACAAAAGACCCTGAATAGCCATAGCAATCTTGAGGAAGAAAAACGGAGCTGGAGGAATCAGACTCCCTGACTTCAGACTGTACTACAAAGCTACAGTAATCAAGACAGTATGGTACTGGCACAAAAACACAAATATAGATCAGTGGAACAGTATAGAAAGGCCAGAGATAAACCCACACACATATGGTCGCCTTATCTTTGATAAAGGAGGAAAGAATATACAATGCAGAAAAGACAGCCTCCTCAAAAAGTGGTGCTGGGCAAACTGGACAGCTACATGAAGAGAATGAAATTAGAACACTCCCTAACACCATACACAAAAATAAACTCAAAATGGATTAAAGACCTAAATGTAAGGCCAGACACCATGTAACTCTTAGAGGAAAACATAGGCAGAACACTCTATGACATAAATCACAGCAAGATCCTTTTTGACCCACCTCCTAGAGAAATGGAAATAAAAACAAAAATAAAAAAATGGGACCTAATGAAAATTAAAAGCTTTTGCACGGGAAAGGAAACCATAAACAAGATGAAAAGACCACCCTCAGAATGCGAGAAAATATTTGCAAACGAAGCAACTGACAAAGGATTAATCCTCCAAATTTACAAGCAGCTCAATATCAAAAAAACAAAAAACCCAATCCAAAAATGGACAGAAGACCTAAACAGACATTTCTCCAAAGAAGATACACAGATTGCCAAGAAACACATGAAAGGATGCTCAACATCTTTAATCATTAGAGAAATGCACATCAAAACTATAATGAGATATCATCTCACACCAGTCAGAATGGCCATCATCAAAAAATCTACAAACAATAAATGCTGGAGAGGGTGTGGAGAAAAGGGAACCCTCTTGCACTGTTGGTGGGAATGTAAATTGATACAGACACCATGGAGAACAGTATGGAGGTTCCTTAAAAAACTAAAAATAGAACTACCATACGACCCAGCAATCCCACTACTGGGCATATACTCTGAGAAAACCATAATTCAAAAAGAGTCATGGGGCTTCCCTGGTGGCGCAGTGGTTGAGAATCTGCCTGCCGATGCAGGGGACACAGGTTCGAGCCCTGGTCTGGGAAGATCCCACATGCCGCGGAGCAACTAGGCCCGTGAGCCACAACTACTGAGCCTGCGCATCTGGAGCCTGTGCTCCGCAACAAGAGAGGCCACGATAGTGAGAGGCCCGCGCACCGCGATGAAGAGTGGCCCCTGCTTGCCGCAACTGGAGAAAGCCCTCGCACAGAAACGAAGATCCAACACAGCCAAAAATAAATAAATAAATAAATAAATAAATAATAATCAAAATACCAAGAACCTCCCACATATTAAGAAAAAAAAGTAAAAAAAAAAAAAAAGAGTCATTTACCACAGTGTTCACTGCAGCTCTATTTACAATAGCCAGGACATGGAAGCAACTTAAGTGTCCATCAACAGATGAATGGATAAAGAAGATGTGGCACATATATACAATGGAATATTACTGAGCCATAAAAAGAAACGAAATCAAGTTATTTGTAGTGAGGTGGATGGACCTAGAGTCTGTCATACAGAGTGAAGTAAGCCAGAAAGAGAAAAACAAATACCGTTTGCTGACACATATATATGGAATCTAAAAAGAAATAAAATGGTTCTGAAGAACCTAGGGGCTGGACGTGAATAAAGATGCAGACCTACTAGAGAATGGACTTGAGGACACGGGGAGGGGGAAGGGTAAGCTGGGACAAAGTGAGAGAGTGGCATGGACATATATACACTACCAAATGTAAAATCGATAGCTA
Organism: Balaenoptera acutorostrata; assembly: GCF_949987535.1. NCBI lineage: Eukaryota > Metazoa > Chordata > Mammalia > Artiodactyla > Balaenopteridae > Balaenoptera > Balaenoptera acutorostrata. The sequence continues at coordinate 11,655,091 of NC_080072.1, forward strand.
GTGGGAAGCAGCTGCATAGCACAGGGAGATCAGCTCCATGCTTTGAGACCACCTGGAAGGGTAGGATAGGGAGGGTAGGAGGGAGGGAGACGCAAGAGGGAAGAGATATAGGGATATATGTATATGTATAGCTGATTCACTTTGTTATAAAGCAGAAACTAACACACCATTGTAAAGCAATTTTAGTCCAATAAAGGTGTTTAAAAAAAAAAAAAGAATCTGCCTGCCAATGCACGGGACACGGTTTCGAGCCCTGGTCCGGGTAGATCCCACGTGCCGCAGAGCAACTAAGCCCGTGTGCCACAACTACTGAGCCTGTGCTCTAGAGCCCGCGTGCCTAGACCTCGTGCTCCTCAACAAGAGAAGCCACTGCAATGAGAAGCCCTTGCACTGCAACGAAGAGTAGCCCCCGCTCCGTGCAACTAGAGAAAGCCAGCACTCAGCAACGAAGACCCAACCAGCCAAAAAATAAAATAAATTAGTTAAAAAAAAGAATGAAGCCATTTGTTTAAAGGAAATAATATAAAAGTCAAAAAATAAATTGAAATATTAGAATAGAGTTTAACTAAATTTTTTTTGTAATTTTGTGGGAGGAGGAGAACTTTGTAAGCATTACACAGATGATGATTAGATTTGGCTAAATAAAAATATGAAACTTCCATGTTTCAAAAGTGTTTAAAATAAGTTTAAAACTAAAAATAAATGAAAAACTTGAGAAAACATATGGAAAAAATACAAAATAGGCTTAGTGTTTTTGATATATAGAGCTCTAATCATTCAGTAAGAAATAGATACTTTAAAAGATGATTCACTTTGTTATAAAGCAGAAACTAACACACTATTATAAAGCAATTACACTCCAATAAAGACGTAAAAATAAATAAATAAATAAATGAAAGAAAAGAAAAATGGGCCATGATTCGCAGAGAAATAGAGTTGGTCAGCCCACAAATGAAAAGATGGTAAATCACACTGTCAATCAAATAAGCGCAAATTAAAATTGTAATGAGATATCACTTCTCATCTAGAAGACTGGTCAACGATGAGAAGATCCATTACTGGCATGGATATGGGGAAACAGACACTTCCATATGTGGTTAATAGGAGTGTATACAGTGACAACTTTCTGAGGTCATTCTGGAAACGTGTCAAAACTTAAAATGTGCAAATTCTTTGAGTCAAAAATTCTACTGTAGGCGCTTATGCTAAAAAGCTAATAAACCAAATGCTTAATGTCATAAGTACAAAGAAAGGTCATCACAGTAGAGAAATTATAATTTAAATTAATATCTGATTTATGAAATTGGTTCAATAAGTTAATGTACAGTAGAATAATTCAATACTTGCAGCCATTCAAATTTATGATGTAGAACTTTATTCTTAGACATGGTAAGATTCCCTTTTAGGAAAAGGCTCAAGCACTGAATGTATCACATAATGTTATTTTTGGAAAAAAACTACATGCCTAGAAGAAATCTCAAAAGATGTATACCATTATCTGTGGGTAATTGGATTTTGGTAGTTTTATTTTAAAAAGATATTCTTTGTTTCCTATTTTAAAAATGACTGTAAATGGCTTCTAATCTTGAAAATCAGAAAAAACTCATACACATCTTTACAACTTGAAGTAAAAGATTTTCCCCATTAATTTGAGCTCTCATGTTATGCTTCTTTTATTTTTCTTTCCCTTTGCTGTAAAATTGTCCTAAGAAAGCTAATTTATTAAGGAGAGAGGGATGGGAGGAAGACAGTTCTAATTATTCTTTTGGTGTGTTTTGGTTCCCTAAGCCATTGGCTGAAGGCATCCTGGAGAGAGTCTGGGACCAGCCAAGTCAGATCTCTGGAAAATGAGCTCAAAGACACTGTTGGCTTCTCTTTTGGATTAATATGATTTCCCTTGCTCTTCTGGCCATTCACCTTAGAAGGTTTGGGACAATCAGGTCCAATGTCAGGTCAGGATCGAATGGTGGCCTTTCTATCTTGTAACCTCATGGTTTCACTGCAGGGGGCATGGGTTCGATCCCTGGTCTGGGAAGTAAGATCCCACATGCTGCGTGGTTTGGTCAAAAAAAAAAAAAACCTTCCCCCTCTCACCCCCTATTCTCTTTTGTCGCTGTGTAAATCCATTAAATGACAATTCACATGAGAGCATGTTGTAAACTTCAAACCATTATACCACACCGTCATAATGCTAATGTCATTATATCACTGTGTTTCTCTCCCTGCTCCCAGCTAGCTTTTAATCTCTTTGTTTAAGAAAGGGACTGTGCAGGGTACTTTCTTACACATGGTAGGTGCTCAGTAAATGTTCATAGAATAAGTTTTAATACAAAAAAAAAACCTTCTAATTTGAATGTGTCTTGAGAAACCTATTATTTGACATGAGAGTCAGCAGATTTTAATCAGCCTAAGGCTTTTAGTTCTAAATGACATCTACTTCAAGAATTGCATGTGGATATTTTACTTTTCAGGGGCTGAAGATGGAACACTATCGAAATCATGAAATTATACATGCGCTAAGCTGAAGTTGCCGGCAATTGTGTCCTCAGGATGCCCTCACCTACCTTTGCCTTAGAAAGGTGAGCCTGCTGGGTTCCCCATCTTCACTTCTCTGCTCTTCACCCAAACACAGGCACAGTCTACACTGCTCCCTGAGACACTGGGTTGGAAGTCTAATGATATAAGAGTCAGCATAGGGAATAGTGTCAGATCTTTGAAGGAAAAGTAATTTTCACTGGAGAAGCTGGCAGTTGCAGATGCAATGGGAGTTACTAAAAAGTTACTAAGCAAAAGGAATCTATATTGGAATTTTCCAATCTAACTTTCTGTTATTGCCTTCTATTTAATTCCAGTGTGGTCTTAGACCATACTTTGGGGCTTCCCTGGTGGTCCCTCCGCGCTCCGCGCAGTCCCTCTGCACTCCCAATGCAGGGCGCCTGGGTTCGATCCTTGGTCGGGGAAATAGATCCCGCATGCAGGCCGCAACTAAGAAGCCCGCATGCAGCAATGATGATCCTGCCTGCCGCAACTAAGACCTGGCGCGGCCAGAATAAAAATAAAGACATAAATAAATACATTTTAAAAACCCCATACTTTGTGTGATTTATGAATAAAATGTTTTATTTTATTATCTTATTTTTTAAAGTAGTTTTTAAAAATATTTATTTAATTTTAATTTTTTTGGCTGCATCAGGTCTTAGTGGCGGCACACGGGATCTTCGTTGTGGCATGTGGGATCTTTCGTTGTGGTGCGTAGGCTTCTCTCTAGTTGAGGCACATGAGCTCAGTAGTTGTGGCACGCAGGCTTAGTTCCCCTGTGGCAGGTAGGGCCTTAGTTCCCCGACCAGGGACTGAACCTGCGTCCTCTGCATTGGAAGGCGGATTCTTTACCACTGGACCGCCAGGGAAGTCCCAATAAAATGTTTTATAGTCCAGAATGTGGTCTGTCCGGGTAAATGTTCCATGTGAACTTAAGAAGAATGTGTATTATGCTCATGTTGGATGAAATATTTTATAAATATTGGTTAGATCCAGTTGATTAGTGGTGCTATTCAATTCAACTGTATCCTTACTGATTTTCTGCCTGTTGGAGCTGCCAGTTACTGATAGAGGGATGTTGATGTCTCCAGCTATGTACTGGATTTGTCTTTTTCCTTGAATTTCTATCAGTTTTTGCCTCATGTATTTTGACACTCTGTTGCCAAGTACATACACATTAAGGGTTGTTATGTATTCTCTGAGAATTGACCCCTTTATCATTATCATTATAAAGACTCTCTCCTTATCTCTGATAATTTTCCTTGTTGCAAAGTCTGCTTTATCTCAAATTAGTATGTCTACTCCAGCTTTCTTTTGGGATATCTTTCTCCTTCGCATTACTTTTAATCTATCTCTGTCTTTGTACTTAAAGCGGGTTTCTGACAGAATATGTATAGTTGGGTCCTTTAAAAAAAAATCCACTCTACAGTCTGTCTTTTATTTTTATTTTGGATATTATTTTATTTTAATGAGATATGATTGACACTTTATATTAGTTTCAGGTGTACAAAATAATGGTCTTGATACTTGTATGTATTGTGAAATGATGACCACAGTAAGTCTAGTTAACACCCATCACCATACATAGTTGCAATTTTTTTTTGGTGTGTGATGAGAAACTTTTTGTCTTTTAATTGTCATAGTTAGACTATTTACATGATAAGGTGGTTTAAAAAACCTTTTTATTGCAAACTATAGCTCACTTTCAGTAAAGTAAGGCATAATTACAGAACATACCACTGTGTAACCTTCACCCAGATCAAGAAATGAAACACTGAAGGAAGCCCTGGAGTGTTACATCCTGACCCCCCCCACCCCCCGCCACTACAGCTCATCACAATCCCCACTTTTGTGATAATCGCTTGCTTGTTTTTTTAAAAAAATTATTTTAACAACTTATGCACCCATAAACAATATAGTTAATTTGTCTGTTTTCGAACTTTATATGCATTAGATCATATTATAGGTACTATTTTGTGTTTGGTGTCTTTTACTTAAGGTCGATCCCTGTTGTCGCATGTAGCTATAATTTGTTCACACTTATCACTGCATGATATTACATTGAATAATATAGCCCAATTATTCATTCACATCTTTTGAACATAATGTATATATAAATATATATATATATTTATAGTTTATAATACAGTTCTAGGCACAGAGTGAGTGCTCTGTTAAAAGGGGCATATTAATAATGGTAACTTTGGGGCATGGATGGATTATATGTCATGGAACTCCATGTTGACATATGCTAAATACAGAAAAATTGAGTCTACCCTGAGAGATACACAAGTTCATAGGAAGGTGGTTTTTGAGGTGATGTTGGGGATTTAGTCTTGAGGTTGAAAAGTCAGTTCAAGGGGCTCTTTTTAATCATTATTTTAATTTGTCCTTAAAAATTCAAAGAGTAGCCTTGAGAAAGAACATTAAAGTTTAAGGGTAAGATTTCTTAGCACCATAAATTTTTTTGTTTTAGACAAGTTGACACCAGAAGAAAATGAGTAGATATACACTTCCCTGAATGTTACTTTAGAAACAAATCAGAATGATTTATCATCATGAGGGATTTTTGGCCTAATTTGAATCCCTGGAAGATGTGAAAGATGTAGAGACTCCTTGAACCTAGGGGAGGGGATTCTTTCCTTGGGACAGAGGGGAAAGCCCCTGCCCTCAACGTAAAACAGAGAATTCAGTTTGCACACAGAACCACACAGAGATGGAAACCTAACACAAATTACACAAATTACATATATGTATAGAATTTAATTCTCACATCTATTTTGCAAAATAGATGTGATAATTAAATATTAATCAACTTTAAATGAGTAGTACTGCCTAGGTAGACTTAGAGAATAAGGATTTGAGAGCATAAGTGACATCCACAAATTGTCAGAGTCGGCAACTTTTGGATCTGAAATTCGAAACTTGATCATCTGAGAAATATTCACCTTGCAGGTTATTGTGCTGATTACATCCAAAGAGCAACTGTGAAGTGTCTGGCACAATGCTCCAGGAAGAGTAGACAGTCAGGAAACGTTAATTCTTTAATGTACCTTGTGGGCGAGTGGTGGAAGGCATCTTGGGAATCAATCCTCCTTCAATTAGATAATAATACCTAAACCAATAAAACAGATAAGATTTTATTGGTGTGCAAGACCCAGAATGTTTTACACATATTACCTTATTCAATTAGCTTTTGCCAGCTTCAAATGTCTTAAAATATGTGGCTAAGTTTGAGCTTGACCATTTGGGTTGCTAGTTTTGGTTTGACAGGTGTCTTGGCTGTGAGAGTGAAATGGCATAAATTGATACCAATGTCTGTAATCGGAGCTCAGTCAGACTGTGAGGCTCGCGAGTTCGTCTGTGAGTGCGCCCTCTTCTGGTCTGGAACTTGTCTTCTTTCAGCGCTGCCTCTCCTTTTAACTTCTTAGGTGCTTAGAGACCTGCTCAGTTTTCTCTTTCAGATCCTTACCGTACAAATGACTATGAATCTTAAACAGTAACTTCCTTTAAAAAAAATGCTTCTTTTAAATTTACTAAATTAAAAATAAGAACGGTTTTGAAAGACAATCACAAATCACTCAATGTGTGACAAGTGTATATGTAAATAATGGGAGATGAAAAGTGATTGGTATAATGAAAAAGGGTTCATCATGAAGGACTAGCTTCTTTTAAAAGGGAAAGGTTGGCATTTTAAAAGGGGACAAACCTTAAACTAATAGATGAGTTTCAGAATTCTAGGTATCAAGATGAAAATAAGGGAAAGTTTGGATGTTAAGGACCTCCCTGGTACCTAGAATATATCTCACTTCTTAATTCTTTGGATAGAGGTGGTCTAGAGCAAGCAACCTCCTCCGAAACTTTTTCTTTTTAAATTTTTATTCCTAGGAGTAAAGTTTCAAACATGGGTCAGGATGCCCATCAGAGGATGTCATCAGAGGAGCGGGAGAGGAAAGGGAAGAATTTGGGTTGAGTTTATAGAAAGGCAGAAAAACTAGAGTCATGCATGGAGAGGAAATATGAAAGAAGTTCCTGCATCTGGCTGAGACAGTTCCAGGGGGCTCATAAATAAGCCTGGATAGTACATACACACACAGAGAAAATGCCAACTGACTATGGGCACCTGTTCCCTCTCTGTCCCTCCTGCCAGTCTGTTCCCTAACTACTTTATATTTGGATTTATTCTGCTTTGGAGACAGTCTAATCAGGCACATGTAGCTCCTTCCAGGCCTCAAGCTGCTTTCTAATGAGACGAGAACTTGAAGCTTATTCATCCATACTCCTGGTGCTGGAAGTGTTTGTTTGTGGGCAGATACTTGAAGTTGAGAAGATAAAAGGAGATTGGAGAGAGATTGTAACCTCTAAGGATCTCTTTACTAGGTCCTGTTAATATCCACAGCTCTGGACAGTACAGAAGGAATTTTCAAAGCCCATGGTTAGGGGTGCATTTGGGGAGCTGGTTCTTTACATCCTTGCAAATGATTCACTACATTTACCACTTGAGTGTCTCTACAAAGGAAGGATTTTCAAAATCCAAAATCCACAGCTTCATAAATTATCACTCTCTGGGGTGTAAAGGACACATTCTCATTTAAATTTTCTAAAAACAGAGATAATTAATCGTCATCCCAGTGGTCAGACCCTGAGATACCCTAGGGTTGATTCAACTTGGGATTTTCTTTTGTGGTCCATGAAGAAAACACAGAGGAGGGTCTGGAAGACACAGCAAAGGATAAATATTGATAAATAAATACTTGATTATCTTAAATCTTGCCCTCTTCACCTCCAAATAACCTGTCAGCATAGAGAATCTCAAAATTATTGAGTTTCCATTGTTTGCCAAGCATTGTGCTGGGCATTTTGCATATGTTAACATGTTAAATCCTGCAAACAACCCATTTACAGATGATTTGCTGGACACTAACACTCATAAATTAGAAGGACACTTTGCACCATAGTACTCACATCATGAGCCCATACCCTCTTCACAGCACACATGTGACCTTTCCCTCAGGTGAGGGAGCACAAAATACACAGATTTTTCCTATAATAGTCTAGTTTTATTTTATTAAAATGTGCACTTATGTAACACTATTTAGGGCAGGAGTGGAGAATATCTTTTCTAAGGAGAAATCACATGCATATAAAAAGCAGTAGAGGGGGGATTGGATAGAGGTGGTCAAAAGGTACAAACTTCCAGTTATAAGATAAATAAGTACTGGGGATGTAATGTACAGCATGATGACTATAATTAACACTGCTGTATGGTACACTTGAAAGATGCTAAGAGAGTATATCCTAAAATTTTTATCACACAAAATCCCACATTTTCTCTTTCTTTTCTTGTATCTCTGTGAGATGATGGATGTTAACTAAACTTATTGTGGTCATCATTTCACAATATATATATGTCAAGTCAATATATGCTGTACATCTTAAACTTATACAGTGTAGTATGTCAATTGCATCTCAATAAAACTGAAAGAAACAAAATAGACACAGAGGATGACAAGCATAAAAAGTAGTTTACAAAAAAAAAAAAAAAGTAGTTTACCAGTTAGATGTACCATTAACATTTTTATATATAAATATAAAATTCAATCAAAATAAAATTTATTTTATAATATTTAAATAAAAATGTTAATACAAATTTAATGATATTAATTAAATATTTAACTTTAATTTAACTTACATTTTAATTTAACATAAATATAAACATTTTAATTCACTTGCTTCGTGAACGGAACATAGATTTGAACTTTTATTAAATAGCTAAAACGAATAATGAAAAGGTAGAGAGAAGTTGATTCTTGATTCATGTTTGACCCATGAAGTGAAAGAAAGGCATTTAGGTTAGAAAACAAGGTATGAATTTCAGGGGTCATGGGATAGCATGCTGCCCAGATCCCATGGTACTGGGGGAGATGTAGTGAGGAGTGAAGGGTGGAGAGGTATAGCAAAAAGTAAAATGGACTTTGCAGTGCCTGGTAAGGACTTTAACTTGGACGCAAAGGGGAGCTCATGAATGTTCTTGAGAGCTGGCCTCAGAAACTCAAATCAATAAAGTGACAAGTGTTAAAAGAACTAAGAATGCAGGATAGTCTCCCCACCCCGCTCCACCGCACCCCACCCCCCGCCCCCGCCCAAGATGCCTAGGTCCTAATTCCAGGAAATCGCGAATAGATTACCTCTCAGGCAAAAGGGACTTTTCAAATGTGATTGTCAGTCTTTTTTTTTTTAAAGTATTTTAATTTTATTGGAGTATAGTTGACTTACAAGAGTTATCAACCTTGAAATGGGGAGATTGTTCTGGATTATCTGGGTGGGCTCAGTCTAATCACAAGAGTCTTTAAAAGCAGAGAATGTTTCAGATGAGAGTAGTTGTGACATTGCTGGCTTTGAAGAGGGAGGAAGGGGACCATAAACCAAGGAATGTGGGTGGCCTCTAAAGAAGCTGGAAAAACCAAGGAAATGGATTCTATCCCAGAGCCTCCAGAAAGGAAGGCAGCCTTGCTGATACCTTGATTTCAGCCCAGTGAGACCCCTGTCAAACTTCTAACCTACAGAACTGTGAGATAATAAATTTATGTTGTTTTAAGCCACTAAGTTTGTGGTAATTAGTTACAGCAGTGATAGTAAATTCACACACTCAGCTTCTTCAGATAGAACAATGTAGAGGCCACGTTTTATTCTGCTTCCATGTAAGGCTCTCTCATGAGATCAGATGGAGGGTCTAGGGTATACGAACTGAGATGGGTTAGCAAGTAAGGCAGATGAGGAAGAGCAAAGATGTGTGTGTGTGTGTGTGTGTGTGTGTGTGTGTGTTTTAACTTAAAGGAGGAGAAGAAGGTAAAATGAGTTGATATTGAATAATTTGTAGATTTCCTTTAAGGTAAACTCATTCCAAAATTTTCATAAATTGAATCACTTCCTTTAGGGAGAAAGACTAATTATACTTAATCAGAAGTATTCATTTGGATTGATATATACCAGAATTCTAGCAGGTCAATTCAAAACTTCAAAGGAATAATCTATCCCTATGTCTCTAAATCTGCTCTGCTCGGTCAGTGTGGTCCCTCCATTCCATATTACATTTGAAATAATCCCAAAGACTTCCTCACATTACACTCAGCCAGCTGAGGAAACATAAAACTAGAAGGGTCCTGGGCATAGCATCCATCCATCGAGATGATTTCCAGAATTTCCAATACAATGCCATATAGGTCCTTCCTAATGTTCAAAAGGGTAACTGATAGAGGAATTTCAGGAAAAATTACCTATTGGGTAATACCTTTGGGTATTATCCATATGAGTCATTTTAAATTTGCTTGACCTTGAATGGGAATGGATTTAGGAGACTGAAAAACCCAGGAGACCTGAACAGAGGTCTTTCCTCTGCCATGAGTCATTTATGCTCCTCCAGATAAGAAGGAAATAGTTAATCCACTTATATGAACAATGACGTAAAGTCAAATCCATATCCAATATACAACAGAGGGGAGAGGACAGAGCCACAAAGCAATGAGAGAGGGGTTTATCAGCAGAAATTTTTGTCCCTGACAACTCCACTGTAAGTGTCTTCTGTGAAGGAGTAATGATAGCCTGGGATATACCTCCCAGAGATAAAGGCAAATAATACTGAATGTGGGGCTTCAAGGGATAATCCATTTGGGAACAGAAACAATTTATAGGAGCAATAGGCTCAAATAGGGCTTCCCTGGTGGCACAGTGGTTGAGAATCTGCCTGCCAATGCAGGGGACACAGGTTCGAGCCCTGGTCTGGGAAGATCCCACATGCTGCGGAGCGACTAGGCCCGTGAGCCACAACTACTGAGCCTGCGCATCTGGATCCTATGCTCCGCAACAAGAGAGGCCGCGATAATGAGAGGCCCGCTCACCGCGATGAAGAGTGGCCCCCACTTGCCGCAACTAGAGAAAGCCCTCGCACAGAAACGAAGACCCAACACAGCCATAAATAAATAAATAAATAAATAAATATTAAAAAAAAATAGGCTCAAATAGAAAAGAGGAACTCAGAGTGTGGTGATCAAAAGGGGGATGGAGCTGTGACATGAAGTCCTGTGGTGGTAAAGGAATGATAGGGTTGAAATCAAGGAGATAGAAAAGTAGGCAGTTCAGGTGACTGAGACTGAGAAGAGAAGAGTATTGATGTGATACCACTGGACTCAAATTTTCCAGGTCCCTCCGTAGGTGACATAGAAACGGCAGCAACGGGTAACGCCCTTCAGTATTTGCTTAAATAATTTTCCAGTAGCCACAATGGGAGTCCAACAGGGGTAGCTCAGAGAGAGTGTTTAATGGGGTAGGCATCTTGTTTTGCAGTTTATCTCAACTACACATAGTGTATCTTTTTAGATTCCTCCATATGCTAATAATAAGAGCTATACTCTTGTAAAAATTCAGGGCTGTTTGTTGTTGAACATGGAAGGCAACATTTGGGTAGAGCATGGGCTCTGGAGTCAGGAAGACCTGGGTCTGAATGGGAGTTCTGCCCCTTACTTCCTGTATGACCCTGGGCATGTCAGTTTTTTTGTTTTTTGTTTGGTGGGACTTCGTTTCCTCATTTGTAACATAGGGATATTGCCATGTGCATCGTGGCACTGCAATGTGTATTTAATTAAATAACTTTTATGCCCGGTACATAGTAAGTACCCAATAAAAGGTGCTTGTAATACCAATTGTGAGAATAGGTTACCCTGGGGAATTTTTTTGTTTGTTTGTTTGTTTTACTGAAGTAATCTCTTTCTCCTTTTGACTATCCACGTTGGGATCAGTAGACAGATGACCATAAGGAACGGTGAGAGAATCTGGCAGGAGCCTCCATTTTCAAAATGCACACAAAACATATCACTTACCTAAGCCAGAGGTGGAAGTAGGTGTCATGGATCATTTAAGTCTCTAGCAGTTTGGAGAAATATGTTTTCAGTCATAAACTAGGAAAACACTTCTTCTCCAACACCTTCCACAGGGCGTCTTTGATCTCTTTGCTCCTCAAACTGTAAATGACAAGGTTTAGCATGGGGATCACCAGCAAACAGAACACAGATACCACCTTGTCTCTGCCGAGTAAGTAGCTGGAGCTGGGTCGCAGGTACAAGAAAAGGGCCATCCCAAACAACAGAGTCACCGCCATCAGATGCGAGGCACATGTGTTGAAGGCTTTCCTTCGACCTTCCACTGAGCAGATCTTCAAGACAGCAGCCACTGTAACTGTAGGAGATGAGGAGGATGAGGAATGATGGGCCCCCAGCAGTGACCACCGCGAGGAAATTCACCACTTGACTGAAGAAAGTGTTAGAGCAAGAAAGTGCCAGGACTCAAAAACAGAAATATAGATCAATGGAACAGGATAGAAAGCCCAGAGATAAACCCACGCACATATGGTCACCTTATCTTTGATAAAGGAGGCAAGAATATACAGTGGAGAAAAGACAGCCTCTTTAATAAGTGGTGCTGGGAAAACTGGACAGCTACATGTAAAAGAAGGAAATTAGAACACTCCCTAACACCATACACAAAAATAAACTCAAAATGGATTAAAGACCTAAATGTAAGGCCAGAAGTATAAAACTCTTAGAGGAAAACATAGGCAGAACACTCTATGACATAAATCACAGCAAGATCCTTTTTGACCCACCTCCTAGAGAAATGGAAATAAAAACAAAAATTAAAAAAGGGGACCTAATGAAACTTCAAAGCTTTTGCACAGCAAAGGAAACCATAAACAAGATGAAAAGACAACCCTCAGAATGGGAGATAATATTTGCAAATGAAGCAACTGACAAAGGATTAATCTCCAAAACATACAAGCAACTCATGCAGCTCAATATCAAAAAACAAAACAACCCAATCCAAAAATGGGCAGAAGACCTAAATAGACATTTCTCCAAAGAAGATATACAGATTGCCAACAAACACATGAAACAATGCTCAACATCATTAATCATTAGAGAAATGCAAATCAAAACTACAATGAGATATCATCTCACACTGGTCAGAATGGCCATCATCAAAAAATCTACAAACAATAAATGCTGGAGAGGGTAGGGAGAAAAGGGAACCCTCTTGCACTGTTGGTGAGAATGTAAATTGATACAGCCACTATTGAGAACAGTATGGAGGTTCCTTAAAAAACTAAAAATAAAACTACCATACGACCCAGCAATCCCACCACTGGGCATATACCCTGAGAAAACCATAATTCAAAAAGAGTCATGTACCACAGTGTTCACTGCAGCACTATTTACAATAGCCAGGACATGGAAGCAACCTAAGTGCCCATCAACAGATGAATGGATAAAGAAGATGTGGCACATATATACAATGGAATATTACTCAGCCATAAAAAGGAACGAAACTGAGTTATTTGTAGTGAGGTGGATGGACCTAGAGACTGTCATACAGAGTGAAGCAAGTCAGAAAGAGAGAAACGAATACCATATGCTAACACATGTATATGAAATCTAAAAAAAAGAAAAAGAAAAAAAATGGTCAGAAGAACCTAGGGGCAAGATGGGAATAAAGATGCAGACCTACTAGAGAATGGACTTGAGGATACGGGGAGGGGGAAGTGTAAGCTGGGACAAAGTGAGAGAGTGGCATGGACATATATACACTACCAAATGTAAAATAGATAGCTAGTGGGAAGCAGCTGCATAGCACAGGGAGATCAGCTCGGTGCTTTGTGACCACCTAGAGGGGTGGGATAGGGAGGGTGGGAGGGAGGGAGATGCAAGAGGGAGGAGATATGGGGACATATGTATATGTATAACTGATTCACTTTGTTATAAAGCAGAAACTAACACACCATTGTAAAGCAATTATACTCCAATAAAGATGTTAGAAAAAAATAAATAAATAAAGATGGCTTCACTCACATGAGAAAAAAAAAAAAAAAAAAAGACAGTGCCAGGACTGGTGGGAGGTCACAGAAGAAATGGTTGACGATGTTGGGTCCGCAGAAGTGGAGCCAAAACATGGAGCTGGCTTGGACCAGGGAGCTCAGGAAGCCACCGACATAGACCCCAACCACCATGAGTGTACAGAGGCCCTGGGACATGACAGCAGTGTACAGCAGGGGGGCTGGAAATGGTGGCGTAACGGTTGTACGCCATAGAAGTCAGGAGGAAGCAATCAGACATATGCCGACAAAAAAAAAGAACTGAGCAGCACAGCCCAAGAATGATATGGTCTTCTGCTCCTGGAAGAAGTCAATGAGCATTTTGGGAGCCACTGCGGAAGAGTAGCGAATGTCAATGAAGGACGGGTTGCTGAGGAAGAGGTACATTGGTGTGTGTAGGTGGGTGCCACCTCTGATCAGAAAGATGAGGGCCAGTTTCCAGGCCAGGGTCACAATATAGATGCCCAGGAAGGTTACAAAGAGGGGGGCCTGGAGTTCTGGATGGTCTGCAAATCCCAGGAGGATGAACATGGTCACTGACAAGCTGTTCCAGACCTTAGTGTGGACATGTTTCCCATGGACCACAAGGACGAGACGCAGACCTGGGATAGTAATGATAATCCACAGTGCAGGTGATGTCTGCAAATTATTAAATGCACGAGAGGAAGGGCAGAGTATTACAGGAGGTTACAACTTATGCAAAGATTCTCTCTCTTTCTCTCAGAAGGCAAATATCTTAAATATTTGTTTTTTTAACATAATATAATATGGTTTATATGAACTTAAACTTTGGATTCAGACTCCCTGTGATTAAGTCCTGCCTGTACCTTTTAGTAGCTGTGTCACTTTGGATGAAATAGCTAACATCTCTAGGCTTCAATTTCCTTATCCTTAAAAAGGGTGACTTTACCTACTTCACATATTTGTTTTAAGAATAAAATAAAGCAAAGTGTATGAAGTGACTGACACATAGTAAGTCCGCAGTGAAAACAGTTTTGTGTTTTCCAGGTGAATCACACCAATGCCCTGAAATAACTATTTATCTGACATTATTCCAGTTTCAGTATTGGAATGGAGAAGCCAACAGATGGACAGGATTCAGCTATTTACTTGTGAAACAGTCAATCAGACATTTTGAATGTTTTTAATCCAAAGGATTAGGCCAGGTGTGCATAGAAATGCTCTTAATTGTCAAATATTAGATCTGAATATACTAACGTGTTTCCAGTCTCAAATTTGTGTTCACTCTGAGCTCTCTAAGCTGTTCGTTAAGAATGTGGACTCTAGGGCTTCCCTGGTGGCACAGTGGTTAAGAGTCTGCCTGCCAATGCAGGGGACATGGGTTCGAGCCCTGGTCCGGGAAGATCCCACATGCCGTGGAGCAACTGGGCCCAGGCACCACAGCTACTGAGCCTGCGCTCTAGAGCTCGCGAGCCACAACTGCTGAGGCCTGTGCGCCTGGAGCCCGTGCTCCGCAATGGGAGAGGCCATTGCAATGAAAGGCCCGCACAGCGCAGCGAGGAGTGGCCCCTGCTCGCCGCAACTAGAGAAAGCCCGCGTACAGCAACGAAGACCCAATGCAGCCAAAAAAAAAAAAAAAAAAAAGAATGTGGGCTCTGGATTTGAACTGCCTGGATTCAGTTTCCAGCTTTACCACTTAATAGATGTGTGATCTTGGACAGATCACTTGAACTCTCTATGACACTCTGTAAAATTAGAGATCATAATAGCACTTACCTTGTTATTAGGAACTATCATATCTATCTATCTATCGTCGTATTTCTACTCTCCTTTAGGACATTCCTGGCCCATAGTAAGCATTCTACAAGTGTTTGTTGTTGCTATTGTTTAAAACCTAAATTGCAAACTATCCTCGACCAAATTCTTAGAATTTTCAACGTAGGAAGCGTCTTTCAAGATCGGGGACTTGATTCCATTCAATCCACATCTGTAAGAATTCCCATCACCACCTCACACATCCACGCTAAATCTCAGTTCACATCAATCAGAAGAGAACTCTGGTCTCTGAAGCTGAGGTCCCTGCAGGAGACTCTAGGAAAAGTGTGGTCAGAGGACTTGGTGGCTCATGGTGAATGACCCTTAAACGTTTGGAATATATTTTGATCCTTCTTCACATCTTAACCTAAACAATTTGGAAATCAACCAAATTACCATAACTGTCTTTTAAGCCATGTGTTCAGCCTGTTCTACCTAACTCTTAAAATATAGTAAATCCCACAAATTTCATTTATTTTTCAAAAAGAAAATGTTATCTTATGAATTTTAAAGCAATATGTGAGAACTGTAAAATAATTTGATCAGCAAACAACTGTGAAATACTAAACCTAAAAATCATGTGCAATTCCTCATCGACCCACAAAAAACCTCCAAACTGGAAATTATGGCATTCTATCCCCTGAAATAACAGCTCTTAATATTTTGGCCTGTTCTTCTCATATGCAAGGATATGTATATATGTGTGGGTGTTTGTATCATAGTACACAGACCCTCTATAACTTACATATATTATAGAAAACATTCTAAGTCAGTAACTTCACAATTTGGGAAGTACCACTTTCTCTATTTGCTCTGAATTTTTCTGGCTCAATTTAGGAGTGTGACCTCATTTTAATATCCCCAGTTTTTCATTAATCAATCCATATCTACCCATTGCTAGTCAAGGTCTCATTGACCTTCTTCACTTTCTTCTTGGTACTTGCACAGAGAGATGCCCTTAGATTGGGGTCCACCTTCTTCCCTCTCAATAGTTCCTATTACAGATTTTTCAGTGCTAAAACTCTCAGATTTGGATAGTGAGACAGTGTGAACCTCATTTTAAGCCATCACCATGCCATCATTTGTGCAGTTTAGGAGATCTCTCCCAATGCCAATCTTACCAATGTGGTTTTAAGATTTATCCTATGCTCAGAGGTTATGCATCTGTTTGTGAAAGGTATGTAGAGTTCTGAGAATCAAGACAGGATCCTTGCCTCTTGAAGAAAAGAAAGGGACCCCCAGCAAAGTTTAGCATGATCTGCCACAGGTGTAGAGTCACATGGAGAAACTGAGAGCTAAACAAAAACAGCTCTGCTGGAGCCCTCACCCAATTCTGAGTAGGGTCCACCATTTAGCAAGTTAGGGACCTGAGGTTCGTGATGCGGTTCAGGTTGTTTGGGGCAGCTATTCAGGTTAGCAGAAAAGGGATAAGGTAGTGGTTATGATTCTGGGTAGGCTTCAGGGCAAGCAGGGTTCTAATCCTGACTCTGCCACTTGCCAGTGGTGGGATATTGAACAACTCATTCCTCTGTTCTGAGTCTCAATTTCTCTATTTGCAAAACAGGGATAACAGTGACTACGGAGTTATTTGAAGATCAGTTAACAGAGTTGTTTGAGGATCGCATGAGACAATGTGTGAAAGGTTCATGGGTCCTGAGATAGAATGTTTGCTTAATAAATTGACACTGTGATTGCTATCAGCAATGAATATTCCTTAAATAATTATTTATGAAACTGAGCCTTTTTTGGAAACAATTCCTCCTCATGTGATAGGTTAAAGTATGCTTTTCTTACAGAAATAAGGAGTTCACTGATGGACCATATAGGATTATAAGAGGTGTACAGGATGATAGAGAAGATGGCGGAAGAGTAAGACGCGGAGATCACATTCCTTCCCACAGATACAGTAGAAATACACCTACACGTGGAACTGCTCCTACAGAACACCCACTGAACGCTGGCAGAAAACGTCCGACCTCCAAAAAGGCAAGAAACTCCCCCCGTACTTGGGTAGGGCAAAAGAAAAAAGAAATAACAGAGACAAAAGAATAGGGACGGCACCTGCACCAGTGGGAGGGAGCCGTGAAGGAGGAAAGGTTTCCACGCACTAGGAGCCCCTTCGCGGGCGGAGACTGCGGGTGGCAGAGGGGGGAGCTTCGGAGCCACGGAGGAGAGCGCAGCCACAGGGGTGCGGAGGGCAAAGCAGAGAGGTTCCCGCACAGAGGCTCGGCGCCGAGCAGCACTCACCAGCCCGAGAGGCTTGTCTGCTTAGCCGCCGGGGCGGGCGGGGCTGGGAGCTGAGGCTCGGGCTTCGGTCGGATCGCAGGGAGAGGACTGGGGCTGGCGGCGTGAACACAGCCTGAAGGGGTTGGCGCACCACAGCTAGCCGGGAGGGAGTCCGGGGAAAAAGTCTGCAGCTGCCGAAGAGGCAAGAGACTTTTTCTTGCCTCTTTGTTTCGCGGCGGGCAAGGAGAGGGGATTCAGAGCACCGCCTAAACGAACTCCAGAGAAGGGCGCGAGCCGCGGCTATCAGCGCGGATCCCACAGCAACAGGGGCGCAGAGGGAAAATCGGAGAGACTCCCGCACAGAGGCTCGGCGCCGAGCGGCGCTCACCAGCCCGAGAGGCTTGTCTGCTCCCCCGCCGGGGCGGGCGGGGCTGGGAGCTGAGGCTCGGGCTGCGGTCGGATCGCAGGGAGAGGACTGGGGCTGGCGGCGTGAACACAGCCTGAAGGGGTTAGCGCACCACAGCTAGCCCGGAAGAAGTCCGGGAAAAAGTCTGCAGCTGCCGAAGAGGCAAGAGACTTTTTCTTGCCTCTTTGTTTCGCTGCGCGCAAGGAGAGGGGATTCAGAGCGCCGCCTAAATGAACTCCAGAGAAGGGCGCGAGCCGCGGCGATCAGCGCGGACCCCAGAGACGGGCGTGAGACGCTGGGGCTGCTGCTGCCGCCTCCAAAAAGCCTGTGTGTGGGCACAGGTCACTCTCCACACCTCCCCTCCCGGGAGCCTGTGCAGCCCGCCACTGCCAGGGTCCCGGGATCCGGGGACAACATCCCCGGGAGAACGCACTGTGCGCCTCGAGCTGGTGCAACGTCACGCCGGCCTCGGCCGCCGCAGGCTCGCCCCGCCTCCTCCGTACCCCTCCCTCCCCGCGGCCTGGGTGAGCCAGAGCCCCCGAAGCAGCTGCGCCTTTAACCCCGTCCTGTCTGGGCGGGGAACAGACGCCCTCAGGCGACCTACACGCAGAGGAGGGTCCAAATCCAAAGCTGAACCCCAGGAGCTGTGCGAACAGGGAAGAGAAGGGGAAATCTCTCCCAGCAGCCTCAGAAGCAGCGGATTAAAGCTCCACAAACAACGTGATGTGCCTGCATCTGCTGAACACCTGAACAGACAACGAATCAGCCCAAATTCAGGAGGGGGACTCTGGGAGCAGGAGATATTAATTTTTCCCCTTTTCCTTTTTTTGTGAGTGTATATGTATATGCTTCTGGGTGAGATTTTGTCTGTATAGCTTTGCTTTACAATAGCTTTATTTTACTTCACTATATTATAGCCTCTTTCTTTCTTTCTTTCTATTTTTTCTCCCTTTTACTCTGAGCTGTGTGGACGAAAGGCTCTTGGTGCTCCAGCCAGGCATCAGGGCCGTGCCTCTGAGGTGGGAGAGCCAACTTCAGAACACTGGTCCACAAGAGACCTCCCAGCTCCACGTAATACCAAACGGCAAAAATCTCCCAGAGATCTCCATCTCAACATCAAGACCCAGCTTCACTCAACGACCAGCAAGCTACAGTGCTGGACATCCTATGCCAAACAACTAGCTAGACAGGAACACAACCCCATCCATTAGCAGAGAGGCTGCCTAAAATCAAAATAAGGCCACAGACACCCCAAAATACACCACCAGACGTGGACGTGCCCACCAGAAAGACAAGATCTAGCCTCATCCACCAGAACTCAGGCACTAGTTCCCTCCACCAGGAAGCCTACACAACCCACTGAACCAACCTTAGCCGCTGGGGACAGATACCAAAAACAACGGGAACTACGAACCTGCAGCCTGTGAAAAGGAGATCCCAAACACAGTAAGATAGGCAAAATGAGACGACAGAAAAACACACAGCAGATGAAGGAGCAGGCTCAAAACACACTGGACTTAACAAATGAAGAGGAAATAGGTAGTCTACCTGAAAAAGAATTCAGAATAATGATAGTAAGGATGATCCAAAATCTTGGAAATAGAATAGACAAAATGCAAGAAACATTTAACAAGGATGTAGAAGAACTAAAGAGGAACCAAGCAATGATGAAAAACACAATAAATGAAATTAAAAATACTCTAGATGGGATCAATAGTAGAATAACTGAGGCAGAAGAAAGGATAAGTGACCTGGAAGATAAAATGGTGGAAATAACTACTACAGAGCAGGATAAAGAAAAAAGAATGAAAAGAACTGAGGACAGTCTCAGGGACCTCTGGGACAACATTAAACGTGCCAACATTCGAATTATAGGGGTACCAGAAGAAGAAGAGAAAAAGAAAGGGACTGAGAAAATTTTTGAAGAGATTATAGTTGAAAACTTCCCTAATATGGGAAAGGAAATAGTTAATCAAGTCCTGGAAACACAGAGAGTCCCATACAGGATAAACCCAAGGAGGAACATGCCAAGACACATATTAATCAAACTGTCAAAAATTAAATATAAGGAAAACATATTAAAGGCAGCAAGGGAAAAAAAACAAATAACACACAAGGGAATCCCCATAAGGTTAACATCTGATCTCTCAGCAGAAACTCTGCAAGCCAGAAGGGAGTGGCAGGATATACTTAAAGTCATGAAGGAGAAAAACCTACAACCAAGATTACTCTACCCAGCAAGGATCTCATTCAGATTCGATGGAGAAATTAAAACCTTTACAGACAAGCAAAAGCTGAGAGAGTTCAGCACCACCAAACCAGCTTTACAACAAATGCTAAAGGAAATTCTCTAGGCAAGAAACACAAGAGAAGGAAAACACCTACAATAACAAACCCAATACATTTAAGAAAATGGGAATAGGAACATACATATCGATAATTACCTTGAATGTAAATGGATTAAATGCTCCCACCAAAAGACACAGGCTGGCTGAATGGATACAAAAACAAGACCCATACATATGCTGTCTACAAGAGACCCACTTCAGACTTAGGGACACATACAGACTGAAAGTGAGGGGATGGAAAAAGATATTCCATTCAAATGGAAATCAAAAGAAAGCTGGAGTAGCAATTCTCATATCAGACAAAATAGACTTTAAAATAAAGACTATTACAAGAGACAAAGAAGGACACTATATAATGATCAAGGGATCGATCCAAGAGGAAGGTATAACAATTGTAAATATTTATGCACCCAACATAGGAGCACCTCAATACATAAGGCAAATACTAACAGCCATAAAAGGGGAAATTGACAGCAACACAATCATAGTAGGGGACTTTAACACCCCACTTTCACCAATGGACAGATCATCCAACATGAAAATAAATAAGGAAACACAAGCTTTAAATGATACATTAAACAATATGGACTTAATTGATATTTATAGGACATTCCACCCAAAAACAACAGAATACACATTTTTCTCAAGTGCTCATGGAACATTCTCCAGGATAGATCATATCTTGGGTCACAAATCAAGCCTTGGTAAATTTAAGAAAATTGAAATCGTATCAAGTATCTTTTCCGACCACAACGCTATGAGACTAGATATCAATTACAGGAAAAGATCTGTAAAAAATACAAACACATGGAGGCTACACAATACATTACTTAATAACGAAGTGATTACTGAAGAAATCAAAGGGGAAATCAAAAAATACCTAGAAACAAATGACAATGGAGACACGACGACCCAAAACCTATGGGACACAGCAAAAGCAGTGCTAAGAGGGAAGTTTATAGCAATACAAGCCTACCTCAAGAAACAGGAAACATCTCGAATAAACAACCTAACCTTGCACCTAAAGCAATTAGAGAAAGAAGAACAAAAAAAACCCAAAGCCAGCAGAAGGAAAGAAATTATAAAGATCAGGTCAGAAATAAATGAAAAAGAAATGAAGGAAACAATAGCAAAAATCAATGAAACTAAAAGCTGGTTCTTTGAGAAGATAAACAAAATTGATAAACCATTAGCCAGACTCATCAAGAGAAAAAGGGAGAAGACTCAGATCAATAGAAATAGAAATGAAAAAGGAGAAGTAACCACTGACACTGCAGAAATACAAAAGATCATGAGAGATTACTACAAGCAACTATATGCCAATAAAATGGACAACCTGGAAGAAATGGACAGATTCTTAGAAATGCACAAACTGCCGAGACTGAACCAGGAAGAAATAGAAAATATGAACAGACCAATCACAAGCACTGAAATTGAAACTGTGATTAAAAACCTTCCAACAAACAAAAGCCCAGGACCAGATGGCTTCACAGGCGAATTCTATCAAACATTTAGAGAAGAGCTAACACCTATCCTTCTCAAACTCTTCCAAAATATTGCAGAGGGAGGAACACTCCCAAACTCATTCTACGAGGCCACCATCACCCTGATACCAAAACCAGACAAAGATGTCACAAAGAAAGAAAACTACAGGCCAATATCACTGATGAACATAGATGCAAAAATCCTCAACAAAATACTAGCAAACAGAATCCAACAGCACATTAAAAGGATCATACACCATGATCAAGTGGGGTTTATCCCAGGAATGCAAGGATTCTTCAATATACGCAAATCAATCAATGTGATACACCATATTAACAAATTGAAGGAGAAAAACCATATGATCATCTCAATAGATGCAGAGAAAGCTTTTGACAAAATTCAACACCCATTTATGATAAAAGCCCTGCAGAAAGTAGGCATAGAGGGAACTTTCCTCAACATAATAAAGGCCATATATGACAAACCCACAGCCAACATTGTCCTCAATGGTGAAAAACTGAAACCATTTCCACTAAGATCAGGAACAAGACAAGGTTGCCCACTCTCACCACTATTATTCAACATAGTTCTGGAAGTCCTAGCCACAGCAATCAGAGAAGACAAAGAAATAAAAGGAATCCAAATCGGAAAAGAAGAAGTAAAGCTGTCACTATTTGCAGATGACATGATACTATACATAGAGAATCCTAAAGATGCTACCAGAAAACTCCTAGAGCTAATCAATGAATTTGGTAAAGTAGCAGGATACAAAATTAATGCACAGAAATCTCTTGCATTTCTATACACTAATGACGAAAAATCTGAAAGTGAAATTAAGAAAACACTCCCATTTACCATTGCAACAAAAAGAATAAAATATCTAGGAATAAACCTACCTAAGGAGACAAAAGACCTGTATGCAGAAAATTATAAGACACTGATGAAAGAAATTAAAGATGATACAAATAGATGGAGAGATATACCATGTTCCTGGATTGGAAGAATCAACATTGTGAAAATGTCTCTACTACCCAAAGCAATCTACAGATTCAATGCAATCCCTATCAAACTACCACTGGCATTTTTCACAGAACTAGAACAAAAAATTTCACAATTTGTATGGAAACACAAAAGACCCCGAATAGCCAAAGCAATCTTGAGAACGAAAAATGGAGCTGGGGGAATCAGGCTCCCTGACTTCAGACTATATTACAAAGCTTCAGTAATCAAGACAGTTTGGTATTGGCACAAAAACAGAAATATAGATCAATGGAACAGGATAGAAAGCCCAGAGATAAACCCACACACATATGGTCAACTTATCTTTGATAAAGGAGGCAAGCATATACAGTGGAGAAAAGACAGCCTCTTCAATAAGTGGTGCTGGGAAAATTGGACAGGAACATGTAAAAGTATGAAATTAGAACACTCCCTGACACCATGCACAAAAATAAACTCAAAATGGATTAAAGACCTAAGTGTAAGGGCAGACACTATCAAACTCTTAGAGGAAAACATAGGCAGAACACTCTATGACATACATCACAGCAAGATTCTTTTTGACCCAGCTCCCAGAGAAATGGAAATAAGTACACAAATAAACAAATGGGACCTAATGAAACTGAAAAGCTTTTGCACAGCAAAGGAAACCATAAACAAGACGAAAAGACAACCCTCAGAATGGGAGAAAATATTTGCAAATGAAGCAACTGACAAAGGATTAATCTCCAAGATTTACAAGCAGCTCATGCAGCTCAATAACAAAAAAACGAACAACCCAATCCAAAAATGGGCAGAAGATCTAAATAGACATTTCTCCAAAGAAGATATACAGATGGCCTACAGACACATGAAAGAATGCTCAACATCATTAATCATTAGAGAAATGCAAATCAAAACTACAATGAGATATCATCTCACACCGGTCAGAATGGCCATCATCAAAAAATCTAGAAACAATAAATGCTGGAGAGGGTGTGGAGGAAAGGGAACACTCTTGCACTGTTGGTGGGAATGTAAATTGATACAGCCACTATGGAGAACAGTATGGAGGTTCCTTAAAAAACTACAAATAGAACTACCATACGACCCAGCAATCCCACTACTGGGCATATACCCTGAGAAAACCATAGGTCAAAAAGAGTCATGTACCAAAATGTTCACTGCAGCTCTATTTACAATAGCCAGGACATGGAAGCAACCTAAATGTCCAGCGACAGATGAATGGATAAAGAAGATGTGGCACATATATACAATGGAATATTACTCAGCCATAAAAAGAAACGAAATGGAGGTATTTGTAATGAGGTGGATGGAGTTAGAGTCTGTCATACAGAGTGAAGTAAGTCAGAAAGAGAAAAACAAATACAGTATGCTAACACATATATATGGAATCTAAGGGAAAAAAAAAAAAAGGCCATGAAGAACCTAGTGGCAAGACGGGAATAAAGACACAGACCTACTAGAGAATGGACTTGAGGATATGGGGAGGGGGTGGGATGAGATGTGACAGGGTAAGAGAGTGTCATGGACATATATACACTACCAAATGTAAAATAGATAGCTAGTGGGAAGCAGCCGCATAGCACAGGGAGATCAGCTCGGTGCTTTGTGACCACCTAGAGGGGTGGGATGGGGAGGGTGGGAGGGAGGGAGATGCAAGAGGGAAGAGAAATGGGAACATATTGTATATGTATAACAGATTCACTTTGTTATAAAGCAGATGCTAACACACTATTGTAAGGCAATTATACTTCAATAAAGATGTTTGAAAAAAAAAAAAAAAAGAGGTGTACAGGAGTGAGGTTGCAGAATTTGATGATCTGGAGGTTGACGTGTCAACTGAAAGTCTGTTTTGAATGTTGCCATTAGGAGGGAAAACTTTCATATTTAAGAATGAAATTTCCCATCCCCAGAAACAGAAAGTGAGGCTGGGCATATTGAAACAAGAGGAGAAGCTTATCCAGGGTTTTATTCTCACATATGGATGCCCTGAATGTTATTCTAGACCCTTAAATGGAAGTTATCTTAAGGGTTTATGAAGCACTTTACATCGCTGAACTCTGCTCACAAAGAGGTGCTTCTTCCCTTGAGAGAGAAAGGAAATCTCCTTCATCCTTGCAGCAAACTCTGGGAGGTTCAGTTTGGTCTGAATCTGGACTCCCTGTGATCCTGTGGTGTAGATATAATCAACACCAAGCCTGTTTTACAGAGCTGAAGAGAGTTTGAGGGGCTCAGTGACTTTGTTGGATTTATAGGTGCTGGAGCTGCATCTTTGTGAATAACATTAGCCTTCAAAGCCATGGTGAAGAGATAACAATGCAGTAAAATGAACAATCTAGCACGTGGAAGACAGGCAGAAACTGATGGGATCTGGTAGCACTGATTTATAACTCAACTCATCTTTTATGAAAGATCTTCAAGAAAGTGTTAAATTTTATAACTAAATATGCCTAATCTGAGTTTAACAGATGCAGTTGGGAATGCAAGAAAAAAAAATGCAATAATGACAAGGAGAACCTCAGCCAAACTGGTTTTCTGTGATCTTCCCATCCTTCCTGACTTCATGATGCCTCCTCCCCTCCCTGGGCAAGAGCCCGGTGCCCTCAAGGTCTTGCTCTTCTAGGTCTGTCTATCATCTGGATGTACAAATTATTGATGGGACTGAATGGGTCCCTCTCCATGTAAGGTGAGAATTCAAAGGTGCCGAGACATTAAGATTCAGATGGCAAAATTCAAGTCACCAGTCAGAAGAGAGAAGAAGGGTTTCAGAGGTTAGAGATCTCTGCATTGTTTGGAAAATCTGCCATGCAAAGTCTGCCCCAATTACAGCCCTTCTAAATTGCTTTTCAGACAACTTGTTAATAATTGGGGCCATGTTCAAGGGCATAGAAATTCCTTCAGAAATTTTATGTCTGCTTAATTCTATTCCTAGTTGCAAGGACTTAATATGGTTCCAGATGCCCATCAAAGGAGCACTAAGGTAGAACCAAGATTGGGGCTGAATTTGGGCAAAACAGGTAGAATTGAGAGGTACATGGGGAAAAAACTGAAAGCCAAATAACTCTTTAGTCATCTACATAGGCTCCTAGATCTAGGGTGCTCTATAAGGTAAGGTTAATATGGACATGAACATGAAAAGTAAAAGATGAATGACTGCACTTAGCCCTCCCTCTTGTTGCGTCTGTCATTTAGCTTCTACTTGTTTTGCGTTCTGCTTTGGAAGGAGTCTAATCATGCTTCAGTACCTGCTTCCAGTACTCAAAGCGCTAACAAGTTTGAAGAGCAAGCTTGAGGTTGGTTTGTTCACCAAAGATAAAAATATCCACTTGTTGCATAGAATGTGTGTTCGTGGGCAGAAAAGTAGAGGGAAAAGATGTATCGGGAGAAGAAGGAGAGGATGTAATCTTTAAGAATCTCTTCTGGTATCAACTAATGTCTGCATTTGAGGTCATTTTGGAAGTTTTAAAACCTGGGGTTGGGGGTGAATTTGAGAAAGGGCTTTTTCTCTCTCCTTGGAGATGTTTTATTACATTTGCCCTGGAGGGTTTTTTTTTTTTGAAAGAGGAAGGAATGTATCACCCAAACTTCACAGATTTGTAGTTAATTGGTCTCTGGGGTGGCATGGAGAACACATATTCACATAAATGCTCTGAAGACAATGCTTATTAAGCTCTATCCCAGTGGCCAGGTCCTCCGATCCCCCAAGGCTAATCAAGATCTCTTCTGGTACTTCCTGAACAAACTCAGGATAGCAGTGGAACACAAAGGATAAGATAAACACTTACTCTGTAGAAGAAAACACGATTGTATCTATCTATCTATCTATCATCTATCTATCTATCTATCTATCTATCTATCTATCTATATCTATATCTTTTTAGAAAGTTACTTCTTGTTTATATCTATATAATATATACCCCCAGAAATAATTGTATTGTATATACACATTGCATATAATTATGCAATGTGTATATACACATGTATTCACATTTACTTTCTTCCACTCCTTCATAGAACCTCTTTGGCCTGAAATATGTTAGATGAAGGGGAAATCAATCTTACCAAGTTCCTACTATGTGCTAAGCTATGCGCTAACTGTACTGGGTGCTTTATGTGTGTTAACTTACTAAATACTCCAAAATCCCCCTTGAAGAGGAGGAAACTGAAATTTGGAGAAGCTAAATAAGTTGCTCAAAATCTTATAGTTAGTTAGGGATTGGTTCAATATTTGAACCCATGACTATGTGACACCAAATCCTGCATATGAATATATGGTATATGCTGTTGTTTTCTTTATTATATTTGTTGTGATGATTGTGATCAGTGGTCTTTTTTTTTAATAAATTTATTTATTTATTATTTATTTTTGGCTGCATTGGGTCTTCGTTGTTGCGCGTGGGCTTTCTCTAGTTGTGGCGAGCAGGGGCTACTCTTTGTTGCAGAGCATGGGCTCCAAGCACGCAGGCTTCAGTAGTTGTGGCACAGGGGCTCAGTAGTTGTGGCTTGCAGGCTCTAGAGTGCAGGCTCAGTAGTTGTGTCGCACGGGCTTAGTTGCTCTGCGGCATGTGGGATCTTCCCAGGCCAGGGCTCAAACCCATGTCCCTTGCATCGGCAGGCGGATTCTTAACCACTGCGCAAACCAGGGAAGTCCCGTGATCAGTGGTCTTTGATGTTACTACCATGACTCACTGAAGACCCAGATGATGGCTGTCATTTTTTAGTAATAATATATTTTTTTTTAATTAATTAATTTTTAAATTTTATTTTTTGTATCTTTTAAAATATTTTTATTTTTATTAAAAAAATTTAACATCTTTATTGGAGTATAATTGGTTTACAGTGTTGTTAGTTTCTGCTGTATAACAGAGTGAATCAGCTATATGTATACATATATCTCCATACGTCCTCCCTCTTGCGTCTCCCTCCCATTCTCCCTATCCCACCCCTATAGGTGGTCACAAAGTACCGAGCTGATCTCCCTGTGCTATGCAGCTGCTTCCTACTAGCTATCTATTTAACATTTGGTAGTGTATATATGTCAATGCTACTTTCTCCCTTCGTCCTAGCTTACACTTTCCCCCCTCCCCTGCCAACCATGTCCTCAAGTCCATTCTCTACGTCTGTGTCTTTATTCATGTCCTGCCCCTAGGTTCATCAGAACCATTTCTTTTTAGATTCCATATATATGTGTTAGCATACAGTATCTGTTTTTCTCTTTCTGACTTACTTTACTCTATATGACAGACTCTAGGTCCATCCACCTCACTACAAATAACTCAATTAAAAAAAATTGTTAATTTAATTAAAAATTTTAATTAAATTAAATTTTAATTAAATTAAATTAAATTTAACTTTAATTTAAATTAATAAAAAATTAAATTTAATACATTTTTAATTTTTTAAAATTAAAAATATTTTAATATCTTTTAAAATATTTTTTTTTTTTTAAGGATTTTCTTTTTAATTAATTAATTAATTTATTTTTGTCTGTATTGGGTCTTCGGTTCGTGCGAGGGCTTTCTCCAGTTGCGGCAAGCGGGGGCCACTCTTCATCGCGGTGCGGGGACCGCTCTTCATCGCGGTGCGCGGGCCTTTCTCCATCGCGGCCCCTCCCGTTGCGGGGCACAGGCTCCAGACGCGCAGGCTCAGCAATTGTGGCTCACGGGCCCAGCTGCTCCGTGGCATGTGGGATCTTCCCAGACCAGGGCTCGAACCCGTGTCCCCTGCATTAGCAGGCAGATTCTCAACCACTGCGCCACCAGGGAAGCCCTAAAATATTTTTAAATTAAGGCATGTACATAGCTTTTTTAGACATAATGCTGTTGCACACTTATACACTACAGAATAGTGTAAACATAAATTTTATGTGCACTGGGAAACCAAAAAATTCTTGAGACTCCCTTTATTGTGATTTCCACTTTATTGCAGTCGTCTGGAATCAAACCCACAATATCTCCGAGGTATTCCTGTATTCCCCCAGGATTTTCCCCAAATAAATCGACAATATCTTTCAAGCTTGGGAGGAATAATTTCTCTTCTAAAAGGTTATAGTTTGCACTTGTTCTCCTGGAGCATGCTGATTTTGAATCTAATAACGGGCTGGTAGCAATGAAGCCTGGTTTGGTGGGTCTTGACATAAATAGGCATCCTCTTGCAAGGCAATTGCTTCACATGAGGTTAAGAAATGTCACTGAGCAAGGAATGGCTAGTCTCTTCACACAGGTTAAGAGGGATAGTCTCATGGCTAGGGAAGCTCAGGGTAATTCGGGAGTTCAAGATTATCAGCTTCATTTGAGCCTACTAATAAGTCCCTGGTCCGAATCTCAGGGTCTTGTTCTTTTTCAAACATATCTTTACATTAACTTACGAGGCTCTGCAACCCGCACAGTTAAACTTGGTCCTGCTTTTAAGTCTTATCATCCCTGAATCTACAATAAATAAAATATTTATTTTAGTTGGAGAGGGTGTAGGGAAAATGGAACCCACCTACGCTGTTGGTGGGAATGTAAGTTGGTGCAGCCACTATGGAAAACAGTATGGAGGTTCCTTAAAAAACTAAAAATAGAGTTACCATATGATCCAGCAATCCCACTCTTGGGCATATATCTGGAAAAGACAAAAACTCTACCTTGAAAAGATACATGCACCCCAATAGCAGCATAGCAGCATTAGTTATAATAACCAAGACATGGAAGCAACCTAAGAGCCCATGAACAGATGATTGGTTTAAGAAGATGTCACACACACACACACACGCTGGAATATTAATCAACCATAAAAAAGAATGAAATATTGCCATTTGCAGCAACATGGATGGACCTAGAGAATATCATACTAAGTGAAGTCAGTCAGAGAAAGGCAAATATATGATATCACTTATATGTGGAATCTAAAAAATAATACACGTGAATAATACAAATGAATCTATATACAAAGCAGAAACAGACCCACAGATATAGAATACAAACTTATGTTTACCAAAGGGGAAAGGGATGAGGGAGGGGCAAATTGGGAGTATGGGATAAACAGATACAAACTACTGTACATAAAATAGATAAGCAACAAGGATTTACTGTATAGTACAGGGAACTATATTCAATATCTTGTAATAATCTATAATGGAAAAGAATATGAATATATAAATATATAACTGAAAAAAAGAATTAAAATAGCCTGTATTGCTAGCTTTATATATATAGCTGGCTATATATATATATATATATATATATATATATATATATATATATGCATAAAATAGAGGCACTCCAGTTGTCTGGGAAGTGAGCTGAGAGTTTAAAACCCCAAGCGTATCATTTTTTTTTTGCTGTAAGCTCTCTAGTGGAGTCAAAAACAAACAGGCCATCTATAGTCACAGTAGTCGTCATTACTAACATAATGATCAAGTGCAGCAGTTGCTTGGTTTTCCAAAGTTTGCCTTCAGTGAACACTTCATCTGAAGCAATTTCATTATTATATAAGCAACATATGAGCAAAGTCCTTATCTTGTCTTCTGTTATGTGTGTTTCTAGGTTCATCAACTGGAATACAAAAGAATGCACCGCATAGATCAATTACAGTAAAGAATTTACTCCAGTGGGAATGGATGTTAGTAACGTATGAAGGTAGGAAAAACAGGGTGTTGAGAGATAACAACTTTGTTTATTGCTTGAAGGTTGTTTATTGCTTGAAGGTCCTGGACAAACCTCCACCCTTGGACCTTAGGTTTTCTCACTGGTAAAATGAGGTTGTTACAGGGGCTAGAGCAAGAGATAATGAAGCCTTGAACCTTGTAATCTTCTATTATGGGCTTTATGCCTTGAAGGGCTTCTTGACTTATAGGGTATTGATTAATTCTGAGAAGACATTTTGAAGGATCTATTTGAATCTTGATTGGGAGATGCAATGTGAATTTTGCCAACATCAGTTGGAGATTTTGCCCATAAGGAGAGTGGTAGTTAATTCGATAAGGACAAATGATCGGTGTTTCCAGAATCAGCTCTAGTACTGTCACAGATGGAACAAATAAAAGATGTCATAGTGTCATTTAATTTACCTGGTTGGTTAGTTTGATGACTACTGTCAAATTGTAAGATTATTTCCCCCTTTTGGGAGAAAGAAATTCAAGCGTGATACTTCTCTAAGAACTCTCAGCCTAATAAATAGGTGGGGTGGAGGAACTAAGGAAAAGAGGGTGTGTATCTCTCAAAGGGCTTAAACAATAGGGGATAGGTTCAGAGACAGGAACCTCTTGAGGTTCATTAGAGATCCCCACTATTTGAACTGTTTTAGGACTCCAAGGCAGGGGCTGTTTTATAATAGCAGGGTTGAGCACCAAGAATGTGGCTCTGGGTCAGTTAGGACTGGAAGAGATTCATCTCCAATCTGGAGAAATGTTTCTCCAAACAGATTAAGAGGGAGGATTGGGAAGAGCCCCTGTAGTTCCTTGGAGCCTCATCACTGAGAATTGGGAGGATGCTGGAAAGATTTGTTAGAGAGCTGAAAGTACTTAGATTTATAACAATATTTTTTCCAATGTCCCGGCTCTTTGCAATAACAGAAACTAGGAGGGTTTGGCTTCATTTACTAGAGTTGAAGGTTAAAAATTATGGTGGTCTTTCTCTTAGGTGACTCATCTAGTGTATGAGAGAGCTGGTTTGCCAGATTAACTAAATCTGGGGTGGACATAGTTTCTCATTCCATCCTGGTCCTTTTTACTAGAAGAGAAAGGTCCCAGTTCAGCCCATAAATAAACATAGAGTTAGGGACTTCCCTGGTGGCGCAGTGGTTAAGAATCCACCTGCCAATGCAGGGGACACAGGTTCAAGCCCTGGTCCGGGAAGATCCCACATGCCGCGGAGCAACTAAGCCCGTGCGCTACAACCACTGAGCCTGCACTCTAGAGCCCGCAAGACACAACTACTGAGCTCGCATGCTGCAACTACTGAAGCCCGCGCACCTAGAGCCTGTGCTCTGCAACAAGAAAAGCCACCGCAATGAGAAGCCCGCACACCACAATGAAGAGTAGCCCCCGCCCGCCGCAACTAGAGGAAGCCCGTGCACAGCAACAAAGACCCAACACAGCCAAAAATAAATAAATAAATAAATTAAAAAAAAAACCAACATAGAGTTAAAGCTACTCAAGTGGAATTAACATCTGAAGGAAGACCAGAATTTTCTTTAAAAATAATCTGAAGTTGATTGTAATAGTTACGAATAGGCTCAGCAGATTTTTGTGTGTAAACCTGAATTCAGTCCAACCAACAGGTTGCTATTTAAAAGTTTTGCTGCAATTTTCACTATATCAATGGTCAAGGAATTTTCATTTTATTTGTTAATCAACACATAATTTCCTAATGACTCATTTTAAGTTGAAGTCTTATCTAGTAATTCCAAAGAGTCTAATATACTCTAATGCTTTCCAGAAGTATAATGTTCACATTATTCATAAGTAATTAGTGTTCCTAATAATATTGATCTCATAATAATAAAAAATTGACAGTGACAGCAAAGGTAATTGTTTATAAAAAATCACTATGCCAAGATTTTCTGAAAATGAAAGTCTTTTTAAAACTATGTCCAAATTAGTTGGCATTTTAACTAAAACATATAGTTAGCTTGTATTTAATGAAAACATATAGTTAGCTGGGAACAATAATAATATACATTACCATGCATTTCTAATAAACTGGTATCAGAATATTACAGTTGGAGGTATTTCTTCAGAGACAAATGGGAATTTAAAAATCAAAATGATAATCTGTCCTATTTGAATAGTTCTTATATAATGGTTTTCGTATGGGTTGTATATCATAGGATCCTCCCACAAATATACAATGTTGACATATTTAGGTGCATCTCACAGATGAATGAAGGGCTTATGTGAGATCAGTTGAGGGTCACAAGACCACACAGATGAAAATAGGCAGGATTCAATCCTGTGCCATGTGATAACATTACCACTTTTTTTTTTTGAAACTATGATGCCCACTGTTTGAGACTGTTCTTTCATTATGTCCTGATGCCTCTTTTTAAGAATTAAATAGTATGATTTGTGTAAGATGGTACTGTGAATGTGAATTTGTAACTTACCTGTTCTCAATTACATTATCCTTCTCAGAATATATTTGTTTATTAATGTTATTCAACACTTACAATATGCACAGTAAATTCCCCATCTCCTTGGTCTGGTTTCTTTCCCAGAATTAAACTGCATGAAAGTATCAAGCTCCGGTATTTGAGGAGCTTATAGTAGAGTGCTTAGAGCATGATGAGCATATAATGTTTTTGAGGAAGGTCAATTACTACTGCAATGCTGGGTTCTCATGTGGATTTTAGTCCCCCAGTCACCTCTTAAAACTCACCCTACAATTTAGGCATACTTCTACCAGGTGGTAGCAACATTCCATAGTGGGGCTAAACTAGCAGGCATCTCTGAAGATAATGGTTTGTTAATAGTTGTCTCAGTTGTAACCATGCTGTTTGGGTTCTTAAGGTCTTCTACTTTAGTTCTTTTGTTTCAGAGTTAAAAACAGGTCCAGAGAGGCCAAGACCCTAATCCCCCACAGTAGGATGAGAACTGGAACTTAGTTTCTATGACTTCTAGCTTAGTACTTTCCTCTTGCATATATATTTTAAAGACCTCCTGGAGCTCTACCCACTACCAGAGCCTCCCATCAAGCCTCTTAGATAGCCTCAACCACCAGAGGGCAGACAGCAGAAGCAAGAAAAACTACAATCCTGCAGCCTGTAGAATAAAAACCACATTCACAGAAAGATAGACAAGATGTAAAGGCAGAGGGCTATATACCAGATGAAGGAACAAGATAAAACCCCAGAAAAACAACTAAATGAAGTGGAGATAGGCAACATCCCAAAAAAGAATTCAGAATACTGATAGTGAAGATGATCCAGGACCTCGGAAAAAGAATAGAGGCAAAGATCGAGACGATGCAAGAAATGTTGAACAAAGACCTAGAAGAATTAAAGAACAAACAAACAGAGATGAACAATACAATAACTGAAATGAAAACTACACTAGAAGGAATCAATAGCAGAATAACTGAGGCAGAAGAACGGATAAGTGACCTGGAAGACAGAATGGTGGAATTCACTGCTGCAGAACAGACTAAAGAAAAAAGAATGAAAAGAAATGAAGACAGCCTAAGAGACCTCTGGGACAACATTAAATGCAACAACATTCGCATTATAGGGGTCCCAGAAGGAGAAGAGATAGAGAAAGGACCAGAGAAAATATTTGAAGAGATTATAGTCAAAAACTTCCCTAACATGGGAAAGGAAATAGCCACCCAAGTCCAGGAAGTGCAGAGAGTCCCATACAGGATAAACCCAAGGAGAAACACACCGAGACACATAGTAATCAAATTGGCAAAAGTTAAAGACAAAGAAAAATTATTGAAAGCAGCAAGGGAAAAATGACAAATAACATACAAGGGAACTCCCATAAGGTTAACAGCTGACTTCTCAGCAGAAACTCTACAAGCCAGAAGGGAGTGGCATGATATACTTAAAGTGATGAAAGGGAAAAACCTACAACCAAGATTACTCTACCTGGCAAGGATCTCGTTCACATTCGATGGAGAAATCAAAAGCTTTACAGACAAGCAAAAGCGAAGAGAATTCAGCACCACAAAACCAGCTCTACAACAAATGCTAAAGGAACTTCTCTAAGTGGGAAACACAAGAGAAGAAAAGGACCTACAAAAACAAACCCAAGGGGCTTCCCTGGTGGCACAGTGGTTGAGAGTCTGCCTGCTAATGCAGGGGACATGGGTTCGAGCCCTGGTCTGGGAGGATCCCACATGCCGCGGAGCAACTGGGCCCGTGAGTCACAATTACTGAGCCTGCGCGTCTGGAGCCTGTGCTCCGCAACAAGAGAGGCCGCGACAGTGAGAGGCCTGCGCACCGCGATGAAGAGTGGCCCCCACTTGCCACAACTAGAGAAAGCCCTAGCACAGAAACGAAGACCCAACACAGCCATAAATAAATAAATAAATAAATATTAAAAAAAAAAAAAACAAACCCAAAACTATTAAGAAAATGGTCATAGGAACATACATATTGATAATTACCTTAAACGTGAATGGATTAAATGCTCCAACCAAAAGACACAGGCTTGCTGAATGGATACAAAAACAAGACCCAAATATATGCTGTCTACAAGAGACCCACTTCAGACCTAGGGACACATACAGACTGAAAGTGAGGGGATGGAAAAAGATATTCCATGCAAATGGAAATCAAAAGAAAGCTGGAGTAGCTATACTCATATCAGATAAAATAGACTTTAAAATAAAGACTGTTACAAGAGACAAGGAAGGACACTACATAATGATCAAGGGATCAATCCAAGAAGAAGATATAACAATTATAAATATATATGCACCCAACATAGGAACACCTCAATACATAAGGCAACTGATAACAGCTATAAAAGAGGAAATCGACAGTAACACAATAATAGTGGGGGACTTTAACACCTCACTTACACCAATGGACAGATCATCCAGACAGAAAATGAATAAGGAAACAGAAGCTTTAAATGACACAATAGACCAGATAGATTTTATTGATATTTATAGGACATTCCATCCAAAAACAGCAGATTACACTTTCTTCTCGAGTGCGCACAGAACATTCTCCAGGATAGATCACATCTTGGGTCACAAATCAAGCCTCAGTAAATTTAAGAAAATTGAAATCATATCAAGCATCTTTTCTGACCACAACACTATGAGATTAGAAATGAATTACAGGGAAAAAAACGTAAAAAAGACAAACACATGGAGGCTAAACAATACATTACTAAATAACCAAGAGATCACTGAAGAAATCAAAGAGGAGATCAAAAAATACCTAGAGACAAATGACAATGAAAACACGACGATCCAAAACCTATGGGATGCAGCAAAAGCAGTTCTAAGAGGGAAGTTTATAGCTATACAAGCCTACCTCAAGAAACAAGAAAAATCTCAAGTAAACAATCTAACATTACACCTAAAACAACTAGAGAAAGAAGAACAAACAAAACCCAAAGTTAGCAGAAGGAAAGAAATCATAAAGATCAGAGCAGAAATAAATGAAATAGAAACAAAGAAAACAACAGCAAAGTTCAATAAAACTAAAAACTGGTTCTTGGAGAAGACAAACAAAATTGATAAGCCATTAGCCAGACTCATCAAGAAAAAGAGGGAGAGGACTCAAATCAATAAAATTAGAAATGAAAAAGGAGAAGTTACAACAGACACCACAGAAATACAAAGCATCCTAACAGACTACTACAAGCAACTCTATGCCAATTAAATGGACAACCTGGAAGAAATGGACAAATTCTTAGAAAGGTATAATCTTCCAAGACTGAATCAGGAAGAAACAGAAAATATGAACAGACCAATCACAAGTAATGAAATTGAAACTGTGATTAAAAATCTTCCAACAAACAAAAGTCCAGGACCAGATGGCTTCACAGGTGAATTCTATCAAACATTTAAAGAAGAGCTAACACCCATCCTTTTCAAACTCTTCCAAAAAATTGCAGAGGAAGGAACACTCCCAAACTCATTCTATGAGGTCACCATCACCCTGATACCAAAACCAGACAAAGATACTACAAAAAAAGAAAATTACAGACCAATATCACTGATGAATATAGATGCAAAAATCCTCAACAAAATACTAGCAAACAGAATCCAACAACACATTAAAAGGATCATACACCACGATCAAGTGGGATTTATCCCAGGGATGCAAGGATTCTTCGATATACGCAAATCAATCAATGTGATACACCATATTAAGAAATTGAAGAAGAAAAACCATATGATCATCTCAATAGATGCAGAAAAAGCTTTTGACAAAATTCAACACCCATTTATGATAAAAACTCTCCAGAAAGTGGGCATAGAGGGAAACTACCTCAACATAATAAAGGCCATATATGACAAACCCACAGCCAACATCATTCTCAACGGTGAAAAACTGAAAGCATTTCCTCTAAGATCAGGAACGAGACAAGGATGTCCACTCTCACCACTATTATTCAACATAGTTCTGGAAGTCCTAGCCATGGCAATCAGAGAAGAAAAAGAAATAAAAGGAATACAAATTGGAAAAGAAGAAGTAAAACTGTCACTGTTTGCAGATACTATACATAGAGAATCCTAAAACTGCCCCCAGAAAACTGCTAGAGCTAATTAATGAATATGGTAAAGTTGTAGGATACAAAATTAATGCACAGAAATCACTTGCATTCCTATACACTAATGATGAAAAATCAGAAAGAGAAATTAAGGAAACACTCCCATTTACCATTGTAAGAAAAAGAATAAAATACCTAGGAATAAACCTACCTAGGGAGACAAAAGACCTGTATGCAGAAAAGTGTAAGACACTGATGAAAGAAATTAAAGATGATACCAACAGATGGAGAGATATACCATGTTCTTGGATTGGAAGAATCAATATTGTGAAAATGACTCTACTACCCAAAGCAATCTACAGATTCAATGCCATCCCTATCAAATTACCAATGGCATTTTTTACAGAACTAGAGCAATATATCTTAAAATTTGTATGGAGACACAAAAGACCCCAAATAGCCAAAGCAGTCTTGAGGGGAAAAAACGGAGCTGGAGGAATCAGACTCCCTGACTTCAGACTATACTACAAAGCTACAGTAATCAAGACAATATGGTACTGGCACAAAAACAGAAATATAGATCAATGGAACAAGATAGAAGGCCCAGAGATAAACCCACGCACCTATGGTCAACTAATCTATGACAAAGGAGGCAAGGATGTACAATGGAGAAAAGACAGTCTCTTCAATAAGTGGTGCTGGGAAAACTGGACAGCTACATGTAAAAGAATGAAATTAGAACACCCCCTAACACCATGCACAAAAATAAACTCATAATGGATTAGAGACCTAAATGTAAGGCCGGACACTATAAAACTCTTAGAGGAAAACATAGGAAGAACACTCTCTGACGTAAATCACAGCAAGATCTTTTTTGGTCCACCTCCTAGAGTAATGGAAATAAAAAGCAAAATAAAGAAATGGGACCTAATGAAACTTCAAAGCTTTTGCACAGCAAAGGAAACCATAAACGAGATGAAAAGACAACTCTCAGAATGGGAGAAAATATTTGCAAATGAATCATCAGACAAAGGATTAATCTCCAAAATATATAAACAGCTCATGCAGCTCAATATTAAAGAAACAAACAACTCAATCCAAAAATGGGCAGAAGACCTAAATAGACATTTCTCCAAAGAAGACATACAGATGGCCAAGAAGCACATGAAAAGCTGCTCAACATCACTAATTATTAGAGAAATGCAAATCAAAACTACAGTGAGGTATCACCTCACACCAGTTAGAATGGGCATCATCAGAAAATATACAAACAACAAATGCTGGAGAGGGTGTGGAGAAAAGGGAACCCTCTTGCACTGTTGGTGGGAATGTAAATTGATACAGCCACTATGGAGAACAGTATGGAGGTTCCTTAAAAAACTAAAAATAGAATTACCATATGATCCAGCAATCCCACTACTGGGCATATACCCAGAGAAAACCATAATTCAAAAAGACACATGCACCCCAATGTTCATTGCAGCACTATTTACAGTAGCCAGGTCATGGAAGCAACCTAAATGCCCATTGACTGATGAATGGATAAAGAAGTTGTGGTACATACATACGATGGAATATTACTCAGCCATAAAAAGGAACAAAACTGAGTCATTTGTTGAGACGTGGATGGATCTAGAGACTGTCATACAGAGTGAAGTAAGTCAGAAAGAGAAAAACAAATATCGTATATTAATGCATATATGTGGAACCTAGAAAAATGGTACAGATGAGCCGGTTTGCAGAGCAGAAGTTGAGACACAGATGTAGAGAACAAACGTATGGACACCAAGGGGTGGGAAACCGCAGTAGTGTGGGGATGGTGGTGTGCTGAATTGGGTGATTGGGATTGACATGTATACACTGATGTGTATAAAATTGATGACTAATAAGAACCTGCAGTAGAGACAAAGAAACGAACAAACAAAAACAACTAATAGTAAACTTTCTTTGGGTTATTTGTATGGAAATATGTTAATATAAATGTTTCAGACATTACATGAAATTTCTAAAAATCTTATATGTTCTGGTATAATGTTATAAGTCATAATTCTAGTTATTACTTTAAAATGTATACCTCAGAAATAAAACAAACAAACAAAAAAACAAACAAAAAACTAGTCTACAGTGATACCAGATATTTAATTTGCTTAATTTCCTTTTCCTGAATAGACTGATTGTCTAGTTTTTAGAAAAATGACTTCACAGTCACGTTGTTTTCATCAACCCTATTCAGACTTCGGAAAATGCTGGTGAATTTTTATTAGAAGTATTTGATTCTCAGTGGATGCCTAGAGAGAACGAGACTTCTAAATTCACCCAGTAACAGTAGAAGTGAGAATAGAAATGAAATATTTGTTGATGGACACATGAGATTTTCATACTCAAAAAAAGATAGTGCCTAATTCATTTGAAATACTTAAGTACATTTTATGAGTTTAAAATATTTTGATCATTGTATCATAAAATAGTAGAAAAATTCAACGACATCAATTTCTGTGTGTTCAGTGTTGTTGTCTAGGGGCTAGTATTCATGGTTAGGGAGCAGAGAACTTAACCAGAGGTACATGAAAATATCTCTGGCTTTCAGGAAATTAACACCTAGTTTGGGAAATCATTGTGTATTATCTATTTGTCATAAGAACAAAACAAGATAAAAATTCCCTGGAGTTTTAATATAAATTTAGTCATGAGGAGGTAGAAAAATGGAAATTTGATAATTTAATCATAATATTAGAAACAAAAATAGAGCAACCTTCTACCCTGTTCCAAGAATTATGTAAGGTCCCATAGGTGTAAGATTTCATGCTATCTTTACCATGACCCTACCACCAATCTTGGTATCCCTATTTCACAAATGAAGAAATTGAGCTTCAGAAAGATTAAAGTAGCTTGGTCAAGTCATGCAGTAAGTGCTATTGGCCCAAGACTCTAACGCCCATGTTCTTCCTCCTCTTCCAAGTCTATGAAGTTCATATTCATTCAGGAGTATACCTAGAATCCCTTTCTGAAAAAGTCCTTTTCAGTTTATTAAGAGTTTTTGGTAATTGGTGTTATCTCCCAATGAACAAGTACATTCTTGCCATTAGCTTATGACTGGAGTTGAAAATGCAATCTATATCCTTCTATAGATAACCATGCAGGATACTGGAGTTATGTTTCTAAGTACATTGTTGTGATGTAATCTTAGGAAATACCTTTTGCAAACTTATAATGTGGTAGAGAATCAAAAATAATATTAGGAAGTTACTAGCATTGTGACCATTTCACAGATGAAGAAACAGAGGCTTGAAAGAGTTGAGTAGCTTGTTCAGGAGCACACAGGTAGCAGAGATGGGATTTGAAACCATATCTATTTGACTTGAACATCATTAAGCTATACGTCTGTAAAATAGTAACCTCTCTCCCTTAATTCCCACATCCATTAATAAACAATCCTGAATAGCATGTATTTGGAGATCTTTAGATGAAAACCTTATTTTGATGTTCATACTATTAACACATCTCCCTTCATAGTAATTATTTATTTAGGTGTCTGCCTTCCCTGAGAGACTGCAAGCTCTTTGATGATAAAGTCTATGTGCTATTCTCACTATAGTCTCAGTAGTCCAGTATTTGCACATACTGGACACTTAGTGTTTGGGGAAAGAAGAGAGAAAAGGAGGGGGGAAGGAAGGGGAGAGGGAGGGAGACACATAAGTCACAGAGTATCCACTGTGTTCCTCTCTTATGATGTCATGTAAAAGTGAGGGGCCCAGATTATGCTGTTGAAGTTGGGTGTGCTTCAGATACATTCTACAAATTGTTTGTAGGTAATCATTCACAGCATCCTTATTCCTGGTTTGGGACCCTACAAAGGAAATATATATGATCAACCTGCCAGGGGATGCAGAAGAAATTTTCAGCAGATGCACTTGGTAGAATTTTGAAGGATTTGTGTTCAACCAAAATGCTGAACTTTTACCTGAATATGTGTGGAATTCAAGAAGTTCAGGTTTTAACCTCAATTTCTATACTGTCATATATATTCAGAAGCAAATGCAAAATTTTCTAACACCTTTAGCTTCTTCACCTGAACTATATTATTTTTGTTAGCATATTACTAGACCCTAATGAATGACCAATTTTATATTCATCGTTAATAATAAAAATGGTTTAACTATAATTTGTTGTACATTTACCAAGGCTTTATATAGAACCAGACATTTCTCTAAATGTTCAAAATTATCCTTCAAGATTGCATTTAGCAATAAGAGAATAGATGCTTAAAGAGAGTAAGTAACTTGCCCAAAGTCACACAATTAGTGAGAGCAAATCTGAAATCTGAACCCCTGATCTGTCTGCTCTTAAAGCCTGTACTCTGTGACCTTCTACTTTCTTGACTTCATGATATTATTTTCAAGTTTAAAACCTAAACAAAGACTATTTTTTGACATCTGTTGTAGTCTGAAAATGCCTCCATCCCCCCCAGATAACAGCTCTTAATCCCTGGAACCTGTAAATGTTACCTTTTATGGCAAAATCTTTGCAGATGTGATTTTTTTTAAAATTTTTGTTTATTTATTTATTTATGGCTGCATTGGGTCTTCGTTTCTGTGCGAGGGCTTTCTCCAGTTGCGGCAAGTGGGGGCCCCTCTTCATCGCGGTGCGCGGGCCTCTCACTGTCGCGGCCTCTCGTTGCGGAGCACAGGCTCCAGACGAGCAGGCTCAGTAGTTGTGGCTCACGGGCCTAGTTGCTCCGCGGCATGTGGGATCTTCCCAGACCAGGGCTCGAACCCGTGTCCCCTACATTGGCAGGCAGATTCTCAACCACTGCGCCACCAGGGAAGCCCCGCAGATGTGATTTTTAAAACTCTTGAGATTGGGAGAGTCCCCTGGGTGGACCCTAAATGCAATCACACATATCACACAAAGAGAGATTCTATACAGCCACAGAGGAGAAGATGATGTGAGGAAGAACACAGAGAAAACGAAAGTGCGGCCTTTGAAGACTGGCGTGATGTGTCCACAGCCAAGAAATGCCAGCAGCCACAAGAAGCTGAAAAAGGCAAGGAACCGATTCTCCTC
Organism: Balaenoptera acutorostrata; assembly: GCF_949987535.1. Lineage (NCBI taxonomy): Eukaryota > Metazoa > Chordata > Mammalia > Artiodactyla > Balaenopteridae > Balaenoptera > Balaenoptera acutorostrata. The sequence continues at coordinate 11,697,012 of NC_080072.1, forward strand.
TGGAGCTCTCTGTAGGGAGTGTACTCTGCTGACACCTTGCTTTAAGCTCAGCGACTCTGATTTTGGACTTCTAGCTTCCAAAACTATGATAGAATAATTTTTTGTTTTAAAGCACTGAGTTTGTGGTACATTTGTCCCTTAGTATACATGGGGATTGGTCCCAGGAGCCCCTGAAGATACCAAAAACTGTGGTTGCTCAAGTCCCGTGTGTAAAATGGGTGGTACTGTTGGCCCTCTGTATCTGCGGTTCCACATCTATGACGGCGACTGTAGCTTGTTACAGTTGCCTTAGGAAATTAATACAATGTCAGAACAACTAGATACAAAGGGAAAATGAAGTTATTCCTCCAGGTTTCCAGGCTTTGTGAGTGCCAGACTGATATTATCCAAGACAGATTTTTTTGTTTTGTTTGTTTTTGTTTTGTTTTAATTATCAAGTATCAGATCCGTTTTTACCAAAATCTGAAAATCAAAATACAAAAATTTGGTATTTTGGTACTTAAATCAGGATTTTGGTTCCATACTGACACACCTTCTATGTCCAAAGATTAGACTGAGGAGCAATTGGACATGGATAGATACTGATATTTTGATATGTAAAGTCCTTGTTTAAATTTTTAGTTTTGGTTTATTGTTATATAATTAAATCTACCCTTTAAAAAGAAACTTTGGGAAAAAAATGAATGCTACATTAAAAAAAGAAGACTCTGTAAAAATAGGGTGTCTAGGGCTTCCCTGGTGGCGCAGTGGTTGAGCGTCAGCTTGCCAATGCAGGGGACTCGGGTTCGAGCCCTGCTCTGGGAAGATCCTACATGCCGCGGAGCAACTAGGCCCGTGAGCCACAACTACTGAGCTCTGCGAGTCTGGAGCCTGTGCTCCGCAACAACAGAGGCTGCGATAGTGAGAGGCCCGTGCACCGCGATGAAGAGTGGCCCCCGCTTGCTGCAACTAGAGAAAGCCCTTGCACAGAAATGAAGACCCAACACAGCTTAAAAAAATAATAATAATAATAATTTTAAAAAAAGGAATTCCTTAAAAAAAAAAAATAGGGTGTCTATCTGCTTTCCTCCAAATTCTTATTCCAGTTACCAATATATACCTAGGATATGTACCTAGGAAGACACCCAGATCAGTATTTGAAACTAGCATGTGTGTCATCTACATTAAAACCTTGAAGAATTTATGCTAGTTAATATGTGGAAGAGATCAGGTTTAAAGAAGTTGTTAATGTGATTTGAGGTCTCTCTTGAGAGAGAAACGGATACTTGAGAAAGGCCCTGGGAGATGTTTACTTATGGTCCTCAAACTGCTGAGCAAGGTCTGGAGCTGAGGACAGGTAAAAGATTCTTAGCGGGCTTATTTCTGGAGCTTTACCTTGGACTCAGCTCTCAGTAATGAGATGCCTTAGAGTTTACTTCTCCTTTGTAGGATTTCCGTTAAGTACTTTTAAATTAAAATTTTAACTTCAGATCATTGTAAATTCACATGTAGCTCTAAGATAATAATACAGTAACAGCTGGTGTATCTTTTACTCAGTTTCCCCCAATGGTAGCATGTTTAAAAACTATAGTACAACATCACAACCAAGATATCCACGTTGATACAGTCAAGATATAGTAAGCACTTTTTCTACACTGTTCCAGAAGAGATAGTTGAATAAACTACAATTCCACAAATATTTGTTTCATACCTACATTTTCTGGTTCAGCCACTAAACTAAACCTCAGTGTGGTACATTGATAGTTTAATGGACACCAAAGAATCGCATCTCCTTATTTCCATGTCCCTGTATAGTCCCCTACCACACTGATTCTTTGCTTGGTCATGTGACTGACTTCGGTCAGTGAAACATCAGCACATTTGACACAAGCAGGGGCCTGATGAGCATTTGTTGTTGGAGCTGGCTCTCTTGGAACCCTGAGATCACACTTAGAAGACTCTAGGATGAAAGGCCATGTGGAGAGAGAATTTCAGCCATCCCAGCCATTTCAGCCATCCCAGGTGAGACCTAAAACAGATGAGGTCATCTCAGACCATCCAAACCATCAGATAAATACAGCCATGTCAAGGATCCAAGTGTGACCAGCAGATGCACCAAGAAAAACATGAGAAATGATAAATTGTTGGTGTTTTAAGTCAGTATGTTTGAAGTAGTTTGTTACACATCAATATATAACTGATATATTAGATGTTAAAGAAATATTAAAAATATATTTATTCTTGCCTAAAAGCACAGGTTAAAGTCTAATGGGAAAACTCATAAAAATAAAATAAGAACAGTGAGATTCTGGGACTTCCCTGGTGGCACAGTAATTAAAAATCTGCCTGCTAATGCAGGGGACATGGGTTCAAACCCTGGCCCAGGAAGATCCCACATGCTGTGGAGCAACTAAGCCCGTGCGCCACAACTACTGAGACTGCGCTCTAGAGCCTCCGAGCCACAACTACTGAAACCCGACTGCCACAACTACTGAGCCCACGTACCACAACTACTGAAGCCCGCACACCTAGAGCTTGTGCTCCACAACAAGAGAAGTCATCGTAATGAGAAGCCCAGGCACTGCAACAAAGAGCAACCCCTGCTCCCCAGAACTAGAGAAAGCCTGAGCAACACAGCCATAAATAAATAAATAAATAAATAAACTTATGTATAAAAAAACAGTGAGATTCTTACGGTACTAGAAAAATATACAGATGCTGAGGGAGCATAGAAGAAGGAGCCCATATTCATAAGAGGGACAGATTTCCAGTGTAGGCAGGAAAATATGCTTACCTTTATACATTGTGTATTTCCCTCTTCATATTAAATCACCTATTTTCTTCACCTTCCTTTCTGAAAATATATGAATGACAATAGTGAACTGGTCCAGGAGCCATTTGAAATACTTATTTAATCTTCCTTCCCAAATGATAGTCTTACTTGGCGCCTGGCAGATGTTAGATATTCAATAACATCAAATTACTTGCTGAACAGAGAAACATTTTCTGTGACTTATAAATAGTGATTTGATTTGGGCTTTATTATTAAAAAGAAATAAATGTAAAATATTTATCTCATGGGATGTAAAATTTTATTTTGGAAATATAACATTTTGTTGTATTAAGTTAAGAGGGAAAGATAGAAAGCAAGGATAGGAGAATGACTTTATTTCTTAACTGAGTGTTAAACTACTCTTGGTAACTTGTGCTGTTGAAGCATATGAATAATTTATTATGCCATTTGTTAGTTCTCCAAAATCTTAGAAATGGCGTTTCCATGTTGAGCAACTGCTCATCCGCTTTTATTTTCAAACTTCGAAAGCTACTTTTCCATAAATTTTATTTTTATATGGGATTCTGAAAACATTGTATATGCAATGAATTTCCATAATAAAAAAATTCTAGAAGAATGGTAAGTTTGCTCCTTAAAAGATTCACTCTGTTTACTGCTCTCGATGTTATCCTTTTGACATCACAGGTGACAGGATTGCACTAGTTCTGCTTGGCCTGTCCATGCATTTCACATGCCTGAAGGAAAGTGAGGAAGCAGTATGTATTCTGCTATTCTGGACCTCTTATTTTTAATCACAACCAATGATTTTGATTGCTATATGTTTGGTCTTGAATGAACAGTGGGGAGTGATAACAGGTAACAAAAGGAAACAACATAAAAATAATTGAGGAATAAATATGAAATATTTTATTTATTTTTCTAGTTATGTAACCTTTCTCTACTACTGGGAGTTTTAATCATTATCATCATCATCATCATTATCTAAATACTTTATTTCATTTTCTCTTATTTTTGAATTAGCAAATGTATTTTATTATGAATATTTTACCATTTCTGCCTTGTCATTAAAAAAAAACCTTTTTGTTTAAAATGTGTCAAAGGTATAAGGATCAAAAACTAATCAACTTCACTGAAAGCATTTTCTAAAATTTCAAAAATAATCTTATGGCTTCAGGATCTCCAGAGCACAGGTATTTTCAGGACAGACATGACAAAACATACTGTAGAAGCACCACAGCAACTGGTGTTTCCAAAGAAACCTTTGTTTAACTTCTTGAAATATAACTATGTTATAAATGTAGCTGATAGACTCTTTCTATCTATACTAAAGGTGTTCTAAGTACATAAACGTGTGATTCAGATCTTACTGTAGGGACATAGTCTGAATCTTGTGGCCTCACTGGGGACACTGATGGATGGTATTGAGTCAGTACAGTTTTTCCTTTTCTAGTAGTCAAATGATCGTCTTTTGGGGGTATTAAAATAATATCTTAAAATATTAGGTTACCTTTCTTTCAGTGTGTTTTCCTACCATGACTACTGTTCCCTTATTTGTAAAAAAAAGGTCCCTATGATATAAGGAGAATAGCCACAATTATCTCATTTTACGATGAGGGGACTGAAGACACTGAGAAGCTATAACAATGTCGGGACAGAGCTTGGAATCAACCCAGGTGCTCAGTCAAGTTTGATAGTCTCAATATTATCATATTTATTAAAATTGTTAGTGTTTTTTTGGTTATTTATAGAACAACTTAGCAAAGAAAAATCATCTGTTATTTCCCCCCCAAATTAATGTAAGAATGAAATGCAATAAAAATGCATTTTTATTTACCTGAGTTCATCATAAAGATGTTTTGAAGACATAAATATGAGGACCATCAAAATGATCTCAGGGACTTCCCTGGTGGCATAGTGGTTAAGAATCCACCTGCCGGGCTTCCCTGGTGGCGCAGTGGTTGAGAATCTGCCTGCTAATGCAGGAGACACGGGTTCGAGCCCTGGTCTGGGAAGATCCCACATGCCACGGAGCAGCTGGGCCCGTGAGCCACAGCTGCTGAGCCTGCGCGTCTGGAGCCTGTGCCCCGCAACGGGAGGGGCCGCGATAGTGAAAGGCCCGCGCACCGCGATGAAGAGCGGTCCCCGCACCGCGATGAAGAGTGGCCCCCACTTGCCGCAACTAGAGAAAGCTCTCGCACGAACCGAAGACCCAGCACAGCCAAAAATAAATAAATAAATTAAAAAAAAAAAAAAAAAAAAGTAAATTCTATTTAAAAAAAAAAAAAAAAAAAAGAATCCACCTGCCAATGCAGGGGACACAGGTTCGAGCCCTGGTCCGGGAAGATCCCACATGCCACGGAGCAACTAAGCCCGTGTGCCACAACTACTGAAGCCCACGCGCCACAACTACTGAAACCCACGTGCCTAGAGCCCATTCTCCACAACAAGAGAAGCCACCGCAATGAGAAGCATGTGCACCACAACAAAGAGTAGCTCCAGCTCACTGCAACCAGACAAAGCCTGCCCACAGCAATGAAGACCCAACACAGCCAAAAATAAATAAATAAAATGAAATGAATAAATTTATTACAAAAAAAGTGATTTCAGAGTGAAAAAAGTGAGGGAGTGTTTTTCTTACCACTCATCAAAATATTCTATTATTTTTAATAAAATATAGTCATATGTAGTTATAAAATGTGCAGGACTGGACACATGGTACATGGACTGTTAGATTAAAAATTGGGCAGAATAGGGAATCCATAAACAATTTCATCATAGAAGTGACTTTAATCAGTGGAGAAATCATTCAATTAATTGTGTTGGGAGAGTTTGTAAAAACAAAACCCAAATAATCTCATACTTATGCTTCATGCTGTGTACTGAAATGCTCCAGAAATTTTAAATGTAAATATAAAAATACAAGTGAATTAAAAGAGAATATTAAAAAGCCTTTTGGATTGTGTAAAGAAATATTTTTCAGTATAATACCAAGGCCAGGAGCCATAAATATCATAGAAAATTGAGTACCTAAAAATAAAAGAAATCCATGTAGAAAACACAACATAAACAATATTGGTATTATTTAAATGATAAACTTGGAAAAGATTTAGCAAAATGTATGAGGGAGAAAGAGTTATGATCCTTGATATGTTAAGAGCTCCTACAAATCAATAATAAACAATGTACTAAACAGATGGGTGAAAAAATATATAAGTAAATCAATAAAGTAAGTGCAAATAAAAAATAATGAAAAAGCATTTTTTTTTTTTACGTGTAAGATTGTCAAAGAGTAAAGCTAAATAATTATGGGCAGTGTTGAATGGGATAGTAAGGTATATTGTCATAAAATCTTGAACTTGTGCAAACTAGTACCAATTTTTAGACAGCAGTTTGGCAACATCTGTGTGTTTATGTGTGCACACGTGTGTGTGCAGAAAAATTTGTCACAAACTATCAAGTATAACTGAGAAATGGGATTCGCAATGTTTTTTAAAATAATTTTTGTAATTTCTTACATTGTTTAAAGTTATCTTGACTATGGATAATTTTTGTCCAAAAACATGAGAGTATATCCAAAACAAGTATGCTTCATAATATTAAAAATAGACAATCATTAACCCAAACTTCTTCTGCAGTTTGAAGAGACTTCAAGACAAGGGCGGGAGGAAGGAACAATACAACAGTCACCAAAGTTATCCTCTTGGGATTCTCAGATTCTCCCAAGCCCAAGATTGTTCTCTTTTCAGTGTTCTTGGGGACTTACCTCTTGACAGTGGCCTGGAACCTGGGTTTCATCATCCTGATTAGGATGGACTCCTACATACATACACCCATGTACTTCTTCCTCAGCAGCTTATCTTTATCCTTCTTAGATTTCTGCTATGTTACTTCTACAACACCCAAAATGCTCTCAGACTTCTTCTGGAAGCCTGAATTCATCTCCTTTATGGGATGCACCATGCAATACTTCTTTTTTGCTAGCCTGGGTCTGACTGAATGCTGTCTCCTGGCAGCCATGGCTTATGATCGCTATGTTGCTGTCTGTAATCCTCTGCTCTACACAGATATCATGTCCCCCACCCTCTGTGTGCAGGTGGTGGTTGGAGCCTATATAGTTGGATTCTTTGGCTCATTGATCCAACTGTGTGCTTTACTTCAGCTTAATTTCTGTGGACCAAATGGTATCAATCACTTCTGTGACCTGCCTCAATTATTAGTCCTCTCCTGCTCTGAAACCTTTTTCCTACAAGTGATAAAGTTTGTGATAGGAGTGATTTTTGGTGTGACATCCGTCTTAATCATCATGATATCTTATGGTTATATCACTGCCACCATCCTGAAGATCAGCTCAGGCAGGGCCAAGGCCTTCAACACCTGTGCTTCTCACCTGACAGCAGTGACCTTTTTGTTTGGATCAGGACTCTTTGTCTGTATGCACCCCAGCACTGATAATTCTCTGGGCTATGACAAGATGGCATCAGTCTTCTGTACAGTGGTGATCCCCATGTTGAATCCTTTGATTTACAGTCTAAGGAACAAGGAAATCAAAGATACCCTTAAGTGGTGTAAGAAGAAGAGAATGTTTTCCCATTATCACAGTTAATTAAAGGTCTGGTAGATTAGTGACCCTGTTGACTGGAAGTTTCTAGACTATGTAAGAGAAATGTATTTAACATTATTCCTCTGGCAGGATTTCAAGTGAGTCGACCCATCTAAATCCAGCACTGGCTCAGTGTCAGGCAAATCCTGTGGCTTCTTTGAGTCTTGACAGTTGACTCTCCTCTCTTACGCCAGCAATGACTTCACAAATTAATATATTAATTTTTATGTCAATATAACCTTCAGTTTCTCAGTGTTTGACCCTAACATACCCTTTCAGAATTTCAGACTGCAGGCTGGAGAGAATGGGACTAAACACAGGTCAGTAAATGATCTTTCTCATACACAACATCACAAGTAGAAAAACAACCACTTTGTCATAGACTTCAAACTCTCTGGGTTCCTAGGCAAATTCCAGCTGATGAAAACGGGATGTGGAGAGAAGCATAACTTTAGACTTTGACCTAACCTCCTTGCCATGGAAAATACCACACGGAGTTTCATCTAGAGTTTGTTTTCTGAGTTTCTATTTTTAGAACCTAAAACACCAATAGGAGAATGAACAAGGGACTTCTATGATACTATGCTGACCTGGGAGAGCTAAAATACAAAGAAAAGAAGTGATCATTTGAATTCTGAAATATATTGAAAAGATTACATTTCTGTTATTAAGGCAGATTGAATAGCATAGATGCACCCACCACTGGAAAACTACTAAAGATGCTGGACAAAATATTTTTTAGAAAATATTTAAAAATACACTTCTGAGCAAACAAGAAAAGAAAAGGAAATCTCCAACCTCCAAATGTAAAGAAAAATCATGAATCCTGAGAGTAAAGGCAGCTCTGAAGACGACTTTCACATTGGGGGGATCTGCTGCACTCTGGTAATATTTGGCCTGTATTGTGACAAGCACGTGAAGCTCGGGGAGAGGGAGACCAAACCCAAACTCTTGGGGAGAGTTTGATAGGAGACCCAGACATACATATGAGAGTCCAGTGGACTAGACTTTGATATGAAAGGAAATTAAGGAAAAAAAAGTCCTATCTCACAAAAAAGAAATCTCAACTCAGGTTTCGTGCTGGGTATGGGGAAAAGTAAACTGAAAATTTGTAACCACACATCCTCATGGAGGTTTGTGGTCTGAATTCACACAACCTGTGCAGATAAAGGAATCTTAGGTGAGGATTAATTTTAAAACAGCCCCAGGTTGGTAGTACCCTCAAGTACCAATCAAAAGCAAATGCAAATCCTTAAGAGAAAATCTTAAACCCAAGCTGAAATAATTCCCCCATATAACTTTCTGAAGAAAATCAAGTTGTACAAATCTTAAAGTACACAAGGAAACAAGACCTGATGGATGAAAGCTAGAAAGACATGTCATGTCAAACCTATAAAGACATCAGGAGTGGCAATTGTCTTAATACAAATCAAAATTAGATATGACTGATATGGTCAAAGTTAAGAAGGGGAATTGAAAATATCTTTAAAGACCAGGACAATGAAGGATTTCTGCATCTGGAGGTGTGGTGAATTATATACTATACCTGAATGACTCTCATAACTGAAACACCTGAAATGCTAAATTTGAAATAAAATCATCTTTTAAATGAACTTCCAATTAACTTAATGAAAAGGAGTAATAAGCTAAACCCTCAGAAGTAGTGAAACCAGGAACCCAGGAGAGTAAACATGTGCTAAAAATGGCTATCAGTTGGAGAGTCTTGCTAAAGGCTAGAGCCCCTGACTTCTTCTATGTGGACTGCATGGGTGGTGAAAGCTCAGAAGACAAGACTTAGGACATGCCCCAGGTGAAGTGGAAGACTATAACCTCAGTATAAATTAGCAAGAATTCCCACAGATTATGTTCAAGAACAAAAAGAGCAGTTCATCGTAAAAACTAACATAAAAGCGCAAACCTCTATCTAGAGTCAAACCCCCAAAATTGAGAACTGGCAGGGGAAAAATAGTCCCTATAAACAGAACTGAAAAATCTTAAGATATTGGCATTATTGGTAAAGAGGATAAGGCAGTGAGGACTAGCTATGGTGAAACACAGATTAAATCTCTCTTCAAAAGAGATACTCCCTCCTCAAAGGGAGAAATACTAAAAATAGGTCAGAGACCTGGTGAGACAGAGCACTAAAAACTGTAGAACCAAAAGGAAGAGGGTTGCCATTTGCCACAATGTGGATGGAACATAGGGGCATATGCTGAGCCAATAAACTGGACAGAGAAAGACGAATACATATGATCTCACATGTATGTGGAAGATAAACAAACAATCTCATAGACACAGAGAACAGATTGGTGGTTGCCTGAGGCAGGGAGTAGGGAGGAGGCAAGTGGGTAAAGAGAATCAAAAAGTACAAACTTCCAGTTATAAAATAAATAAGTCATGGGGACATAATGTACAGCATGGAGACTATATATACCGTACTGTATATTTGAAAGTATTGTTAAGAGAATAAATCTTAAAAGTTCTCATCACAAGAAAAATAATCTGTAGCTATGTGGCAATAGATGTTAACTAGACATTGTGGTGACTCACCTCACAATGTACACAAATATTGAATCATTATGTTGTACTGCTGAAATTAATATAATGTTATATGTCAATTATATCTCAAAAAAAAAAGCAAAAGGAAGAGGGTTGGTATATCCATGCAGTGGAATATTATTGGGCCATAAAAAGGAGTGAAGTGCTGACATGTGCTACAATATGGCTGAACCTTGAAAACATCATGCCAAGTGAAAGAACCAGTCACAAAGGACCACATGTTGTATGATTCCATTTTAATGAAATCTTCAGAATAGGCAGATCTATACAGACAGAAAGTAGATTAGTGATTGCATAGGGATAAGGGGGTGGGGAGAAAAGGGGAGTGGCTGCTAGTGAATATGGATGAAAATATTTAATGAAAATATTCTAAAATTAGATTGTGGTAGTCATTGAAAAACTCTGTGAATATACTGAAAGTCACTGAATTGCACACTTTAAAAGGCTGAATTTTATAATACGTGAACTATATCTCAGTAAAGCTATATTTTTTGTTTTGTTCTGTTTTTTAAAGAAAGAGGCTGGAAAGTGCATAAGACAAAAGGCAATGTTCTTGGGAAGGCACAATTTCTGTGGTGGGTATTCCTTAAAGATTTGGTGATGAAAGAGAAAAAGGAAGTGAGCAGGGAAATTAAAGGCCCTAAGAAAAATTTTAAAATCAAGCAAAGCACTAACCCATCTCTCTTCCTGAGTAAAGTGACTATACAAAAGAAATTCCTCTTCTCTATACCAACAGAAGAGGACACACTTAAGCTAAGAAACCCAGTTTAACGTTCAAGCCCCATTCCCTGTTTGATCCTCATAGAACCCTGCACAGTCTCAGACCTCAGGCCCTGGCAGAAACATGATTGAGCAATACTTCCAGAATCTAGCAATTCCCCCACCTGTCGTGCTGTGGCATGGTCCAGATACATCGTTCACCAACAAGACATATACCGAACAACTCAATGTTCTTGAGACAGTGTTACCTAACTCAGGTCTGGCTGCTCGCTGCTCAGAAATCAATACGTGAGAGAGAGACAAATGTTGGTAGAAGGGAAAGTTGCTTTTAATCAGAATACCGGCAATCTGGGCAGATGGTGGACTCAGGGTCCCCCAAAAACCACCTCCGAAGATTCTGCTTGGCCATGAAAGTTTTTAAAGGGAAAAAGGGAAACAATCTCAGTTAGTCATTGAGATAGGGGGTCAAAGTCATCGGCATACCCCGCTGTGTGTAGGCTTGTGTACAGGCTTGCTGACTTCTTGTGATTTTTCTTTAGATGCTATCTTTTTCACGCAGCCTGTGAAACGGGAAGTTAGGGAAGAGATCTGGTCATCTGTTAATTACTTATTCTTCATTTCTACTTCTTTGATCTACAGAAGGAACCAACAGCTTAGGCAAGGTATTGTGTGGCCAAAATATTTGAAATATGTGTGAGGGCCGGAGATGAGTAGAGCACGGGGGCACCTGGTTTAAGGTTAGTGACAAGACAACAGGGTCTCCCGCAGAGAGCTCTTTCCTGCAGAAAAACCGCTTACAACAGAACTGAGACAAATGAAAGAGCAGGAGGTTGTAGGGAGACTTTTTGCTCAGAAGTAGAAATGAAGAGATTCACCATAAGTTTCCTTGAAATAGCCATTTCTCTTTATGCATTTAAAATATGGCTTGACTTGTATAGTTCAGTTACATATAGATTGTCAAGAATGTACTACATAGCCATAAAGATGACCAAATTAACCAATGAATTTGAAGAGGAAAGTAAAATGGAACAAAGGCTTATATTCATATGATATAGCGGTTATGAGACACCAAAATGTGATATCCTGTTAGACTTTCATTAACCAGTAGAGGGAGATCCATCAGAAGACTCTACTGTAACTGAGGAGTTAACACAAGACTAGGAGAGCAGTGGACGGATTTGACTAGTGACAGTGATGATACTGACTTTAGTGTAACTGTTTACAGTTGTATCCACAAACATTTGGTCTTCATGACAGCTTGGCTTTGAGACCTTCACCTTATAGATGAGGAAGCAGAACCTCAGCTCACATTTGTAAAGGTGACCTAGCAAACGAGCAGCAGATGAGAGACAAGGCACGCATGTGCAACTACATCATCCAAGGGGACAGAATAGTAACACCTCTCCCACAGTGGTCCAAATAGGATACTCTTTTCTCCCAATAGTTGCCACTTTAGCTGGAATTATGCCTTCAAATATCTTGGCATGGTTGTCTGAGAAAGGCTAAATGCATTCACCTCTGCTTTGTGCCTAGGAGACATGAGTACTTATCTTCAGTACTTCTCTTCACCCCAAGGGTTCACAACTTTTTAGTCACTTATAACTGTGGATTAAGATAAGAAAATTCTCACTGTAAGAAAACTCCTCCTTGAACTAAACAACAAGCTCTTTCCAAGTAACTTCAACCTGGTTTCATCTGCAAAAGGGACGTGGAAATATCCTCCCTCCCAACTTCATAAGATGCAAGATGTGACACTCTCCTTGAAGAGGTGAGTAGAGCTAAAAAACCCCATTATCTTCTCTTACCCTGTTCAGGAGGAAGACAGTAAGCAGAGAACCCAGCCACACTGTGCTCAGAATTCTGACCTACAGAACTGTGAGATAATATATGCCTATTGTTTTTTTTTAAGGTTGGCATTCTTTTTTTTTTTTTTTAAATATTTATTTATTTATTTATTTGTGGCTGCGTTGGGTCTTCATTGCTGCGCGCGGGCTTTCTCTAGTTGCGCCGAGCGGGGCCTACTCTTCATTGCGGTGCACAGGCTTCTCATTGTGGTGGCTTCTCTTGTTGTGAAGCATGGACTCTAGGCGCGTTGGCTTCAGCAGTTGTGGCACACGGGCTTCAGTAGTTGTGGCTTGAGGGCTCTAGAGCGTGGGCTTAGTAGTTGTGGCGCACAGGCTTACTTGTTCCACGGCATGTGGGATCTTCCCAGACCAGGGCTCCAACCTGTGTCCCCTGCATTGGCAGGCAGATTCTTAACCACTGCGCCACCAAGGAAGCCCATGCCTATTGTTTTAAGCTGCTAAATGTGTGTTAATTCATTATGCAACAATGGGAAATTAATATCCTCATTTACATTTTAATTTGCTTCTCTGTAAAGCTACCCCCCTCTGAACTTTGCAGTTGATACCCTGATGAAGTTTTAAAAGTTCCTGTATAGAAAAATTGTCCTATTTATTTCAGGAAACAGTCACCGAGCATCTGCTTGATGCCGAGCACTGGAATACAAAGATGAATAAGAAGTTGAAGCCCTAAAAGACCTCAAAGAGAAATAATACAAGTAGACACATAACTATTGTCTGAGTCAGAAAGTGATAGATGCCATGAGAGAGTAACAAGTACAAGCTATGAGAGTTTAGAACAGGGAGAATTCATATCCAGTTGAGGGTGTCAAGAACGGTTATCTTGGGCTGGCTGTGGGGAATATGATAGGGAGACAACAGAAGGCTCAGGAAGGATTTTATGCAGCAGTGAATTTCTTTGTGGGGTTGTAGACCTCATTTAAATAGCTGATCTCATCAGCAACCTAAGTCTGGGAATAGTACAGGGAAAAAGAAGAAAATCATGAGGGGTGGTAGTAGGAATAACTTAGGGCCAGTAGACTCATGAACATGGGAGGGTTTGAGGAACAAAAAGTCACCAAGAATAGGTTCACTGACAGTTACACAGTAGAAAAAGAAGAAGTTTCGATAAAGGGAAATTTTAGGGTTTGAGATTTTAAAATTTAGCAGTCTCCCATTATGGTGAGGTCTGGGATTGGGCTGTCACATTGTGTTACTGGGGTGGCATAGAGGTTGAAGTTGGTGGAGGTATAGAGGTCAAGACAGTGTACAGCTAGGGAATTTCAAGGCGTCAACCTTGAAACCATCTGATTTATCTTTCCGGTTGCCCTTAATCATAGAGAGCTAAATAAATGTTGACTTGAGGAGCATACAGAAGAATGAAAGAATCAGAGTGAGATGAAGTCAATCCAGAAATATTTCCAGCATTACTGAGTTCAAAATTTGGTCTTCAGGAGAGGTAACAAATGGGTGAGTAATAGGTTCTTTCTTGCCATTCCTAGCCATGTGTGGTTGCTCTTAAGCTGACTGCCCAAACACATTGGTGATCAAGAGTGACGTGTTGAGACCTCAATCAGAGATACAATAGAGGCAGGGCACAGAGGGAATCTGGTGGGTTTTCCCTCTATCTTTCTATCTGCCACATCTGATAGAGAGAATTTCAAGACCATTTTCCGATTTTCAGCTCATTAATGATTCAGTAAAATAAACAGATACTTGATACCCGACAGCTGCTCTCTTCTCTCTTCCTCTCTTGCCTTTCCAAGACATCAACATCCAAGTAGACTAAAATGTTCCTTATTCATCTGGCTTTTTATGGCCTCATAGACAAGGCCTTTCCCACCATCTGGGATCCAGCTGGATAGCGCTCTCCAGCGAACATTTATCAACCTGACTGCCTGTATCCAATCACAGCTGCCTTTTCTCCTTGAAATTCAGCCCACTGAAAAATGCTACTTTTAAGATCAAGCAGATTCAGAGTGGTTGTACATTTCCCAAGCAACATCAGCTCTGGGTCATTTTAAGGTCTATTTTAAGGGACAACTCAGTGTTGCAATACACAGTTAATTGGATGCATGATTCCTACTGGCTCCATGCCTGTCCGTGTTCTGTGTCCCAGAAAGGCTTCTTTAGGAACGTCTGGGGTGGGCTCTCTCAGCAGGGTATACCACAGCAGTGCGGCTTCCCAGAAGAGCCTCAACCCTTCCCATCACTCCAAACAGCACTGAAGGATCAGAGTCTCTTAAAGAATAGACAACAGACACTGTGTGTGAAGGTCGACATCTGCCTGACACGTGTGGTTGAGCAACTATTTTCTAGGTTTTACAATGCTGGTTTATAGATCTATTCTAAGACTGAGAATGGATTTCAGAGAATACCTTCTCCATTTACCCTGGATCCAGAAAAGTAAATAAACTTCTCTGTAATTTTCAATGAGCTAAAACAACTACTGGCAAAGGCAGACGAGACCAGCTTTAAGCAAAAGCATAACGTCCTATAATTTTGTCCTCTGTGCCACCTCCTCCCTTTTTAGGCCCCTCCCTTCCTGATTCTGGGTTCCCTGATTCACTGATTACCATTTGCCTCGATTGTTCTCATCCAACCTTCCTTCATCTCTCATGATTGGAGGCACAAGCTTAAATTCTGGCTCTGCCAATGACTGGTTGTGATCTGTGAGCAGCCATGACTGAGAACCACTGCAGCAGAGTATCCATCTCCAAGGCCTTTCCTTCAGTCTCCAGATCTGTTCCAATTTCCCTAATCCTGAGAATTCTTTCCCTTGACATTGCCAGCCATGATACCTGCTTTCCCATTTCCTTCTCTTCTTTTACTGCTAAACTGGGATCTCATTTTTCTCCGCACCTGGCTTTACTCAAACTCTCTCTGATCCCCACTCCAGATATTCCATCTGAGATTGATGGGCTCCTATTGAAACTGTGCTGGGCAGATCACCACTTCCTTTTTGCCACATCCAATGGCTTTTTTTTAAAAAAATTAATTAATTTATTTATTTTTGGTTGTGTTGGGTCTTCGTTTCTGTGCGAGGGCTTTCTCTAGTTGCGGCAAGCGGGGCCCACTCTTCATCGCGGTGCGCGGGCCTCTCACTGTCGCGGCCTCTCTTGTTGCGGAGCACAGGCTCCAGACGCACAGGGTCAGTATTTGTGGCTCACGGGCCCAGTTGCTCCGTGGCATGTGGGATCTTCCCAGACCAGGGCTCAAACCCGTGTCCCCTGCATTGGCAGGCAGATTCTCAACCACTGCGCCACCAGGGAAGCCCCAATGGCTTTTTATTCATATTTTTCTATCTTTGATTTCCATGCCAGGTTCACCAAGCGTCACTGGGTGGTAAGGGCTTTGAGGATCAGGATAAGAAACTTGGGTGTCATCAGGCTATTAATGAACAACACTAACGAATATTCTTGAGCAAGGAAAGACACGGTTGGACCTGTGTTTAGGGAGGTCTTCCTGCAGGTTAAGGAGGAAAGATTGAATTGGAGAGAGTCAGAAGGCAAAAAGAAAGCAGTTGGAAGACTTTGGCAGATTATGACCAATCATCAGGTTAAAACTGCCTGACAAAAAGGGACTGGGATGGAGACGCCATGAAAGGCGGACTTCATTCTATTGAGGAGATTCTTATTCTGCAAATAGCAAAGAAAGAGTCCTTTCTGAAATTTTGCCTTGGGAAGAAGGGAAGGAGAGAGGCAGGAATTTTTAAAAACACCACAGTCTTCCAGTAATTCCATCCTTACACCCTTCACTCTGCAATGAGGAGTAAGAAACTAGAGGGTTTTTTGGGTTTTATTCACATATTTTTTTTAATCTAGAAAAGATTAATTACATACAAACTACTGCATTGACCATGGTGACCCTTTCCCCAATGTCAAGCCTTAGAAGGATCCCAAGAATGTAGGCCTAAGGCCAAGAGCTGGGAATTTGGGGAAAGGGTATAATTTTTTTAGCTTCACAGTAAGAGATTATGACCCTGATAGAAGAGAAGTGGATGGCGTTTGGGGGTGGAGAAGGGAAGAGGCAGAAGATTTTTCTCATCTGGCTGCAGCTTGAAGAGCTGCCAACAGAAGCAGGGTGCGGCTGCCATTTCACAAATCCTCGAAAGAAGCTGCAGAGTCCTGTGGGTTTGCGCAATACCCACTTCCTTCTGTTCCTTGCATGTCCTTTCGCCAGACACACAAATAGATTTCAAGTCTTTTCAAGTTGGATATTTGATAAATCATAAACAAAACATGGACATGAAGGAAATCTGGCCTTAGTCAAACACCAAAAGTTATTTTTCTTTTAAACTCCCGACACATAGTTTTTTGTTTTTGTTTTAAATGAGGCCCATCAAGTGATTTTTTTTCCCCATTGCCATCCGTTTTTCATGTCCTTATGGGGGTGGGGGACGTGGGGTATAGAGGACTGAATGTGGATTTTGGATTCTAGAAGACCTTAGTACAAATGCCAGCTTTATCACAACCTCTCTGCATGACCTTTGGCAAACACTTCTCCAAAATTCCTTTTTCTCACCTGAAAATGCATTTAAGAATGCTTTCCATTGGGAGCTACTGTGAGGCTGTTATGAAATAAAGGATACAAAAGGCCCAATCTATACAGCTAAAAATAGTAGTATCTGTCAGTCTTCTTTCCTCTTTCTCCTCATTGTACAAAATCATAGAATCTTAGAATTTTGAAGAACGCATTAGGTCAACTAATTCAGTCTCTCTGGCTCTCTCTCAGATAGCCTATTTATTTTACTTTCTTCCAGTTTTATTGAGATACAAATGACATAACATTGTATCAGTTTAAGGTGTACAACATAACAATTTGGTACAGGTATATACTGTGAAATGATTATCACATAGGTTTATGTAGTTAAGATATATCACCTCACGTAGTTACAATGTTTTTTCTTGTGAGGAGAACTTTTAAGATCAGCTCTCTTAGCAACTTTTAAATATATGATGCACTATTGTTAACTCTAGTCACCATGCTGTACATTACATCTCCAGAACTTATTTCTCTTATAACTGGAAATTTGTTTTGGTCACCTTCACCCATTGCCTCTGGCAACCACCAATCTGTTCTCTGTTTCTATGACTTTGTTTGTTTGTTTGTTTTTAGATTCCACATAGAAGTGAGATCATCACTGTCAACTGTACTATCTTCTCCTCACTTACTTCCAGTGATGGAGAATTTACTCCTTTCCAGAACATCCATTCTACCTTTGGACTGTCCTATTGTTTCCTTATAATCTCTCTGTCTCTTGTCTCTTTCTCTCTCTCAGTTGTACCCATTCAGTCCTAGCTCCAACCCTTGGAGTCATTCAAAAGATATTTTTACATTGAAGAAGTTCTGTAAAATATCTGGTGCTTTACAAAGGTAACTGCCGTTGATGATATAGTTACCTATTTTGAAGCCGAAAGCCACTCTTGGCTTTCACTGCCTCTAGGGATACCTTATTGGAACCAGACCAGGGACTAGAAATATAATGGAAGCAGGGTCAATGGAAATCAACTCCACCCAACCAAAGCTGGCATCCTTTTTCCCTCCGAGCCCAGATGGGCAGCCAAGCTGCCAGTAGGTTCTCTCTGGGATATGTCATACCCCACAACTAGAGAGATCCAATGGTACGTCGGAGAGAATGGGCCTTGCTTTAAAGCCCCATCAAGTCCTTCCCTTGGTGGCCAATTTAAAGTAGCTACATATAAATTTTGTTTATCTTTTTTGGCCAACACCAGTGCTCCTGGTGCAAGCAGAGATGGGTTTCATTCTTGTTACAAGCTTCTGGTCTTAGCCATCTGACCGAAACCCAGAGTTTAGGGAGTTGTAGGTGAGTTTGCCTTTTGCCCTTCTTTAGATATGGTTCATGGTGAATTCTAGAATCACAGAATGAGAGAGTTAGAAAGACCCTTGAAAATGAGGAAGGTGGAGCAGGCAATATGCTGGCGTCCCCTTCCCTACTGCTCTGGCTTTAACCAGAGGAGCTGGACTTGACCTATTTTATATTCTGGAATTCTGCAGAAGCTCTCATTTTTAAAAAGTTTCTGCTATTTACAAATGGAAATAAGGAAGGAAAGAAAGAAGGAAGGGAAGTGGACTAGAAAACAATGATCTAAGCTGATTTTTTTCTAGTATAGACAGGAGATAAGAAGATTAAGATTCAGAAAGGCAAATATTTTTTCCCAAGGTCACACAGCAGAAAGGTAGGAGAAACAGGACTTGAATCAGCACTTTTCTTTCTTTCTTTTTTTTTTAAGGTTTCAGTCCAGGGCTTTTTACGCTATTCTAGACTCATGAATATGTGCATGTGTGTGTCTGCAATTTTTAAAAAACCGTATAATTTCTTTGGATTCTCTCTAGTGACCATTGAAACTCCAGGTTTTAGAATAAGGTAAAGCAGAAAGAGCTAATCTTGGAGAATGAGATTTAGGTCCTAATTTCACCTCTTGTAACCAACCAACGGTACAGACAATAACTCTCTCTCTTTGGCTTCAGTTTTATTATTTATAATGGACAAAGGCTAGGCTAACTGATTTCTATCTCTGATATTTTATATTTTAGGCATATCACCAGAATTTTCTGGATATTCAGGGAGTATTTAAAATAGGGCAGATCCAATAGTCTTGGAATTAGGGAAAGTTTATAACATCTATATAGTAACTATTTTATAGCCCTTTATTCAGCCAGATGACATATATTCATTGGACACCTATAATCTGCTAAGCACTGTAACAGATAAGGAGAAATAATTGAGGAAAGCAGAAAACACATTTCTTTTCCTGCATGTTATTCTCTCTAAGTTTTCTTCATCATACCTTACAAAGTCATCTGAAATACAAATACGCTCTGTACCTCAATTATATCATTTATTTGGGAATTACCACATTAGAACCTCATTCCTCTTTATTTTGGTAGTGGCTTAGTTTTGTTAAAATGTAAAGGGACTTGCTCAGGTTGAGGAGAAGAAAACTCTTTACAATGATTTTCGGAATTCAAGTTCCACATAACCAGTCTTGTCCAGTCAGTTGAGATGGGGAAAGTATCACCTCTATTGCAGTTCCATCTATACTATGGTCCTATGGACTGCCCAGACCCATGGCCAAATTCTTTCATAGCACTCAGGAAAAAGAACAGGCTCTAGAGTCAAAGAATCAAGAGTTTAAATATTGGTTTAGTCATTTAATATCTCTTTGAGCTGTCATAACTTCAATGAGCTTCTTGTCTGTAATACATGTCTTTTGGAATTGTTGTAAATTGAACTCATTCAGCACATACTATTTAATGTCCACTATGTTCCAGGCACAGTGCAAGGAATTAAGGTTATAATGCCCTCCCAGACTTCACAGTTAAGGATACAGACAGAACAAGTCAGCAAACAAAGAGTAAATACAGAGTGAGGTAAGTGTTATCAAATAACCCAACACGTTGCTATAAATATTGGCAATAACAAAGTTTTTATTACTTCCTACATCATGAAGGGCATATGGTTGATGTAGCAATTATTGTGTACAAGTACATGCACCTGGGGTTAGTCAGCCGGTGCAGTGGAGAGCAGACCCTGGATTAGGGATGAAGTACCTCTGGGTTCAAACCCTGACAGTGTGGATCCTTTGTTAAATAATAAAAATATTTTTCTCTCCAAAACATGATGTAATTTATTTCATTTAATATTCACAATCTAGGAGGTAGTCCTAGTATTGCCTCCCCTTTACAGTAGAGGGAAATCAAAAGAGATTTGAGAATCCTGTGTCAGTTTGAGCAAGGCCACATAGCTAGTGAGTAGTGACGCAAGGATTGGAGACTAGCTGTGTCTGACGTCAAGGCCATGCTTTGGAGGACCACCAATACCATGATGGATGTGAAAATTTTGTAGAAACTTAAAAACACTAAAAATAAGTGATGGTGGTTCTCAGACCATGCAAACTAATTTATATATAGTTATTATTATAAGGAAATTTAATGTATGTCTCATACTCTATTTCTATATCTTTACCTTCAGATAATTCAGGTCAAAATGACCAGGTTAACGATGTAGTAATCATATAAAATAATTGGCAATTAGCTTTTATCACACTCTAAAAATGTAATAGACTAGTTATCATAGAACCTTGAGGTTGAAGTAGCAAGAATCATGATGAATCTTACTAAAATATACCTTTGACAATAACTGTAAATGTGAAAAATGAAGGGGGAGGGATGAGTTGTCTGGCCATATATGGTTTCTCTTCTTGGCTGCACTGCAGAACGAATGGTGCTGTTACATCTCAGGGAAGAATTTGTTTCTAAATCTACCTATTTTAATTCAAATCATCATCAGCTTTCTTCCTGGCCTTTGAAGCAACTTTCTCTTCTTGCAACTTTCCAGTCTTCCTTTTCAGCCTTCTTTCACTCTGATTCATCTTTTACACTGCTTCTGCACTGCTCTCAGTTATATTGTTAAACATGTACTTGACAGCTAGTTCCTTGTTTACAAAAAAAAGTAAAATTTAAAAAACAAACAAAGATAAAATGTTCATGTTTTCCCTTTGGCCATAAGGGAAAGGTCAAACTCCTTAGCATGATATTTATTTAACAAATATGTATTGAGCATCTACCATGTGCCAAGCAATGGTCTAGGTGCTTGTGATACTTCAGTGAACAAAAGAGACAAAAATGCCTAAAAATCTTGGTCTTCATTGAGCTTACATTCTTGTTGAGGGAGAGAGACAATAATCAACAAACCAATGAATTATATGCAATAGTAGGAGGTGATAAGTCCTATCAAAAGAAGAGGGCAGGGCAAAGGGGGCAGAAGTCCAGAAGTGGAGAGAAGGTTGAAATTAAATATGAATATGTAAACACATATATGCAATTATAAATATATATATATATATATAGTATGTGCAATTATATATACAGTAAATGCAGTTACATATATGAAACATTTCAACAAATGTCCTCACCATCTTTGCTTTTGAAGATCTTTCACAATTTGTTCAGCCCCTGCTCTCTCTCAAAAGTAGCCTTATATTATCTTCTCTTAATTCTGTTTAGCCCGTGCTCCTGCCATGCTAATGTTTTTAAGGTTCCTCAAACACTATGGTTTCCTGTGCTTTTACAAATGCTTTTCCCATTTTTAATATAAAGCTCTTGAGCCAACCACCTGTCAACCGCTCACACACACAATTTTCATTCTGGTAACCCTTTCCTCATTGTTGGAATCCTCCTCAAACACATCTCCTCTCAGAAGCTATGTCCAGGACCCAGGGCACTGTACAAATACTGCTCTTAGAGCAACTGTCACACTGTGCTGTGATTTGTCTGTTTCATGACTATCCCACGCAGTATGTTGAACATTTTCAACTTAATAGTAATGTTTTATTACTTTGTACATCATCCGCATTTCTCTATCAAACACATGGGGCAAGGTCAGTTGATAATATTTGTGCAAAATGAGCATAAGCGTTTCACAGTGTTGAACTTTTTTTTCCTTATCCCTTTCTTTAATCTCTAAAGGGGATGCCAGTTTTTCACATCTCTAAGTGCTTCATTCCTCTGCTTTAAGGAAAAAGAACACCTTGACCCCATAAAACCTGGTCAGAACAGACTATGATGATGAGAAACACAAAATTGCCTCTCTAGGCATTTCTTCTCAAAAAAGAAAAAAAATCTAGTATAAATCTGAGTGGCCCATTAATCCAATCACAATGTTTGGATCCACTGGAAAAAAAGTGGGGGTAGTTAGTCCAAGTGCTATTAATAACTTCCTTTGATAAAGCCGTGACATTGACAGTGAAGGTGATGATCCAGATAATGCAAAAATGCCCGTCTGTTCTGGGACCTGTCACTTTTGCACAAACAAATGAATCAGATCAGGATGACAACGATCTCTTTGAAAGACCCAATAAGTGCTGTAGAGGGGATTTCTGCATTGGATGGAGGTAGGACATTTGCCTTCCACTGTCTCTTCTGGCTCTGGGGCGTCTATGTTTCCATGACAGAAAAAAATGGTTTCTTCACCTGGATTTTCATTGCCCCAGGAATCTCATTTTGGGGCTCTGAAGGCAGCAGAGAGAAGAAGATAGCCCTGGGAAGGAATATCAGCATGATGACCAGTTTCATCCTTTTGGGATTTTCAGGGCATCCAGAGCTGCAGGTTACCCTCTTTGTACTGTTTCTGGTGATCTACTTCAGGACTCTGGCTTGGAACCTGGGCCTTATTGTCTTGATTGCCATGGAGTCACACCTCCACTCCCCCACGTATTTCTTCCTTGGTAACTGTCCTTCACTGATATTTCATACACCTCCTCTGTAGCCCTTAAGATGCTCTGTAACTTCTTCAAGGAACAGAAGACCATCTCCTTTGTGGGCTGTGCTGCTCAATTTTTCTTATTCATTGGGATGGTAGGCACAGAGTGCTGTCTCCTGGCAGCCATGGCATACGACTGGTACACTGCCATCTCCAACCCTCTGCTCTACACCGCCCTCATGACACCCAGCACCTAATGGGGATGCCCATTAGAGTGCACGCTGGAGGATTCCTCACCGGATTGGTACAAACCAGCTCTATATTCTGACTCCATTTCTGTGGGCCACGAATCATTAACCACTTTTTCTGTGACCTGCCACCACTGCTGGTCTTGTCTTGTTCTAGTACCTTCCTCAGCCAGGTAGTAAACTTTATTGTTGTGTGTACAGTTGGTGGGACTTCAGCTCTTGTTGTCCTGGTTTCCTATGGCTACATCATTGCTGCTGTCATGAAGATCCATTCAACCCAAGGGCCGACGAAGGTTTTCAACACCTGTTCCTTTCATCTGACCACAGTGATTCTCTTCTATGGCTCTGGTCTCTTCTCATATCTCCATTCTAGTGCTGGCTACTCATTAGACCAAGATAAGGTGGTGTCCATGCTCTATGGAGCTGTGATTCCCATGCTGAGCCCCATCATATATAGTGTGAGAAACAAGGAGATCAAAGATGCATTGAAAAAACTCAAGGAGAGAAAGAAGCAGATGTCCTCTCTGTGTCTTATAGTTCCTTGAGTTTAAAAGAAAAAACAAACAAAAAATACCTTAAGTTTTGGTATATGTAATCATAATAATAAGTGGCCCACTTACTATTAGTAATAATAGGGATCTGAGTAATAAATTAAAGAAGCTCTTTCAAATAAGATCCCCAACCTACATGTCTACTACATAATTAGGCTCTACAAAGGTTTGTTTCTCCCTTTTACTTTTCTTGTCATAGACTGGTAGGGTTTCAATTTTGATTGCTTGCAATAGAAAATAAATAAGCTTTTCTATGATATTCCTTAGCTTTATGGCCTCAGGTGCTGTGTCCAGGATGCCTTAGAGCCAGCTGG